>NC_087275.1:31245183-32619836 GCF_015220805.1 Pogoniulus pusillus | reverse complement strand
TCTATTCTGCCCTGGTGGGACCTCACCTGGAATATTGCATCCAGTTCTGGGCTCCCTAGTTCTAGAGAGACAGGGATTTGCTGGAGAGAGTCCAAGGCAGGGCTATAAGGATGCTGAGGGGAGTGGAGCACTGCTTGGTGAGGAGAGGCTGAGGGCCCTGGGGCTGCTTAGTCTGCAAAGGAGAAGGCTGAGAGGGGATCTGAGCAGTGTCTATCAATAGCTGAGGGCTGGGGGGCAGGAAGGGACAGGAACAGCCTCTGCTCACCTGTGCCCTGGCACAGCACAAGGGGCAAGGGATGGAAACTGCAGCACAGGAGGCTCCACCTCAACGTGAGGAAGAACTTCTTTAGAGTAAAGGTGACAGAGCCCTGGCACAGGCTGCCCAGAGAGGTTGTGGAGGCTCCTTCTCTGGAGCCTTCCCAGCCCTGTCTGGATGTGCTCCTCTATGACCTGTGCCGGATTCTGTGCTCCTGCACTGGCAGGGGAGTTGGACTGGAAGCTCTGCAGAGGTCTCTTCCAACCCCTAGCATCCTGTGATGCTGTGAGTTACCCCTTCCTATGCTTGGCAAGTGTTTTACTCTCAGTGTCACAGGCACTCATCTGACAAGAGTGTGGAGGAGAAGTTGCTCAGGAGGCAGGCAGAGCTGTGGGTTCATCTGGCCTGTGTATTAATCACTGATCTTCAGAGGTCTCTTCCAACCCCTACCATTCTGTGACTCTCTGGTTCCATGTGTGTAGTTATAACTCAGCTTTTAATGTTACCTTAATTAAGGAATCATGTGTCCACATATGATTATCATGGAATCATTCAGGTTGGACAAGCCCCTTGAGATCATCAGGTCCAACCATTAACCCTACTCTACCAAGCTCACCACTAAACCTTATTGCTAAGCACCACATCTAAACACCCTTTAAGCACACCCAGGGATGGTGACTCCACTACATCCCTGGACAGCCTGTTCCAGTGCTTTTGACCACTCTTGCAGTGGAAAAATGTCCTCATGTCTGGCCTAAGATTAGTGACTGAATAGAATCATGGAATCATTCAATCATGGAATCACAGAATCATTCAATCATGGAATCACAGAATGATTCAATCATGGAATCACAGACTCATTCAATCATGGAATCATAGAGTCAGTCAGAGTTGGAAGGGACCACAAGGACCTGGATGAGGCTGTGGCCAGCCTGATCTAGGGTAGGGTGTCCCTGCCCATGGCAGGGGGATTGGAACTAGATGATCCTTGTGGCCCCTTCCAACCCTGACTGATTCTATGATACTGTGACCATCCAGTTCCATCCCCCCTGCCAAGCCATGGACAGGGACCCCTCACACTGGATCAGGCAGTCCAAAGCCTCATCCAGACTAGGCTTAAACATCTCTAGAGATGAGGCTTCCACCACCTCCCTGGGCAACCCATTCCAGGCTCTCACCACCCTCATCCTGAAGAACTTCTTGACATTCAGTCTGAATTTCCCCATTTCCAGCCTTTTTCCACACCCCCCCCCGACCTATCCCTACCTGACAGCCTAAAAAGTCCCTCCCCAGCATTCTTGTAGCCCACTTTGAGTCAGATCTGTACAGGTGATCTCCAGTCTGTTCAGTGTCAGCTTTAAGGCTTTGAAGTATGAGAACTCCAGCACAAAGCTAACTTTGCCTGAGTGAGTAATCTCCAGCAGGCAGCAGAGCAGAGTTTGCACTGTTCCAGCAATCTGCATTTCCATCTTAAATGCTACCTAGACACAGAACAGAAGACATTGTTCCCTCTAAACAGCTTAGAGCTTGGCTTGGTAGAAGAAAACCCAATTGCACAGTGCTACCCAAGGGCACTTTTGAGTGAGAGCAGTTAGAAGTCTGTCATTTCAGACCTCTGCAATTTTGAATGAAGAGAACAACTGCTGGAAGAAGGAGAGGGAAAAGAAAAGAGATTGACATAGTTTGAAAGAGCACAGATCAGGCACTTGGCATCTGCACTGCAGCTCACTTCCTTCCATCCTAAAGGCATTTTTGCTTAAGCCATTCAGAAGCAATAACTGTTCTAGGAAATGCCTTACAAGAGGTTGGTCCATAGAAGCTGTTTGAATTAAGGGCAATTTGTTCTGCAGGGTGAGGAACAGCACAGCTCTGACCGAGCACCAGGGCACTGCCACACGCTGCCCTCACTGCCTTTGCCTTTTTGGTACCCACAGGCTGCCTGTCTGCACCTCTCTAGCTGCCCTCTCCTGGCAGTTCTGGGCCCAGGCTGCCCTGGCACCCTTGCAAAGAGCCCAGAGCTGCTAAGGCAGTTGTGCCAGGGCAGGTCTAGGCTGGATGTCAGGAGGATGTTGTTGTCAGAGAGAGTGATTGGCATTGGAATGGGCTGCCCAGGGAGGTGGTGGAGTGGCCGTGGCTGGAGGTGTTGCAGCCAAGCCTGGCTGGGGCACTTAGTGCCATGGTCTGGTTGGTTGGGCAGGGCTGGGTGCTAGGTTGGGCTGGCTGAGCATGGAGCTCTCTGCCAGCCTGCTTGGTTCTATGGTTTTTCCCTTACCCTACGCTTCTCTTTCAGGGCCTTGCCCACCTGCAAAGCAAACCTTAGTGGGGCTGGCAGCCAGGGCTCTGCCAGGGAGGTGAGGCTGGTGCAGCATACATCCTTCTGGCTCTCCACCCCTTCAGCCATTGCACTGTCTTTGAGTGCTGAGGGGACCCAGTCACTGCCCTGCACAGAGCTTAGCAACACAGCAGGGGCATGGCTTGCTCATGGGCAGAGTGTGCTAAGGGCATCATAGCCAAGGTGGACATGAGTGAGGTCCTGATAGGAACTCTACTTCAAGTCCTTTTGCTGTCTTCCCCAGCCCTCACTCCCCTCCCTCTTCTTTGATTGTTGGGGAAGGGATGGCACCCCTAAAGAGACATCCACTGGTAGAGCTGATGTGTGCCTGCTGTCAAGGGCTGGAAAGGACCTTCAAAGATCTTCCAGTCCAGTTTCGAGTTTTTGGCCATGTTTGCCATGGCCTCAGTCCCTCAGGAGGCAGAAAAAGAGAGTTTGGTATGAAAGAAACTGTCCCAAGCCCTCTGTGTCTGCCTGGGATTGCCTGAAAGGCAGCACTTCTGTGAGTCATCCTGTGGCTACCACTCCTGATTCCTACCATATGTGTAAGTCCCTGCAGGGATGCTGCTCCTGCAGGAGCTGGGCTCTGGGAGAGTGCTCCTCTGCTGGGGAGCAGTGCACTGCTAGAGCTGGGAGGAATGGGGAGCTCACATGGAGCAGATCTCACAGCATCAAAGAATGTGAGGGGTTGGAAGGGACCTCCAGAGAGCAGCCAGCCCAAGCCCTGCCAGGGCAGCAGCAGCCAGGGCAGGGCACACACAGCACAGCCAGGGGGGTTGCAGTGGCTGCAGAGAAGGAGACTCCACAGCCTCTCTGGGCAGCCTGCTCCAGGCCTCTGCCACCCTCACAGCCAAAAAGCTTCCCCTCCTCTTGCCCTGCCACCTCCTCTGCCCCAGCTTGCCCCCAGTGCCCCTTGTGCTGCCCTGGGCCAGCCCTGAGCAGAGCCTGCCTGCGTCCTGCCCACACTGCCCTGCACAGCTTGGGCACAGCACTGAGGGCAGCCCTCAGGCTGCTCTGCTGCCAGCTGCCAGCCCCAGCTGCCTCAGCCTGTGGAGTGTCTGTCAGAATGGAATTAGCCACAGGTATTTGCTGAACAGCTGCAGATTAGGCTGTAAGAAAACATTTTTCACATAATTTCATAGAATCACAGAATGGTTTAGGTTGGAAAGGAGCTCAGAGCTCCTCTGACCCAACCTCCCCACCGTGCCCAGGGACACCTCTCAGCTACATTCAGCTGCTCAAGGCCTCATCCAGCCAGCAAGGAGGCAGCCACAGCCTGCCTGGGCCAGGCTCTCAGCACCCTCACACTCAACAGCTTCTCCCTCAGCTCCACTCTCCCCCTGCTCTGCCTCAGCTCCAAACCATTGCCCTTGGCCTGCCTGCAGACCCCCTCAGCACAAGTCCCTCTGCAGCCTTCCTGCAGGCTGCCTTCAGCTCTTGGCAGCAGCTCTGAGCTGCCCCTGGAGCCTTCTGCTCTGCAGGCTGCACCCCCCCAGCTGCCTCAGCCTGTGCTCACAGCAGAGCTGCTCCAGCCCTGGCAGCATCTTTGTGGCCTCCTCTGGCTCACAGGATCTAATTCCTGGTCTGGACCCCAGGAGCTCATCACATAGAGGGTCCCATTCCTTGTGTGCTAACAAAGGCAAAGATCAAGCCTGTGCTCCACCCCCAGGCAGCTGCTGAGGTGCTTGGCTGGTTGCAAAGAGCCCAGCAGGCAGAGCAGTTTGAAGAGAGACGTTGATGGGTTTTTGGTACCCCAGTTCCTGAGCTGTGTTCTGTACACACTGTGCTAGTTAAAAGCCTGAGCCCGCTGCCTGCCTGGACACATGTTGTGTGGGTGGCATTGCTGCCAACAGGAGTGGAAAAAGGGAACAGGAGCAAATTCCAATTACAGCAGATGCCTCTGTCTGTTGGAAATAGGCTCCCTGGCTGGTGTGTTTGCTGCTTCAACACCAGGGCTTCGGCATTGCTTGTTTTAGCAAGCTCTTCATCTCTGTATAGTGCAGAGGCATAGGGATGGTGAAACACAGGGCTGGAAAAGACCTCAGGAAGTTCTCTGGTTCTTCCACCTACTCAGAGAGAGGATTCAGCATCTCTGGGCTGCTCTTGACAGGAGTTTGCTTACCTTATTCTGAACGTTCTGGGTAGTGGAGGCTCCCTGGTGCTCCTGGGGCATCCACTGAGAGCTTACCTGTCATGAATGCTGGGATGCTTTGCTCACTCTAGCTTCAGCTCCCCTTGTTTCTCTAGCAGAGGCTGCCAATCTTCCTTTTCCCTCACACCTTTTTGCCTTGACATCTCTCCCACCATGTTCTGAGTTGTTTCAAGTCCTTGCTTGAAATTTCTTATTCTGCAGCATGATTGATTTGCAAACTCTATTACACCTTCAGCTTCTAAGACCTGTTCCCTTTCACTGCTTAGAGTTTGGTTTAATCTTCTCCCTAGCTACCTGCTCTGATTTTTTTTGTGTCAAAAAATTCTTCCCAGCACTTCAGCACAATGTGGAGGAAGAAATAATAATTAGCTGACTCTGCCATGACCAAAAAGCCCTAAATAATTGTGCCCTTGGGGAAGGATTTTCTGCTTTCTGCTGGATGAGAAGCTGGGCATGAGCAGACAGTGAGCACTTGCAGCCCAGAAGGGCAGTGGCAGCCTGGACTGTGTGGTCTGGTGTAGGTGATCCTGCTGCCCTGGCAGGGGGGTTGGACTGGATGATCTTTTGAGGTCTCTTCCAGACCCTAAGCTTCTGTGATTCTGTGAAGAGCAGTGTGGCCAGCAGGCTGAGAGAGGAGACTCTGCCACTCTGCTCTGCTGAGACCTCACCTGGAGTGCTGCATCCAGCTCTGGAGCCCTCAACACAGCAAAGACATGGTCCTGATGGAGAGGGTCCAGAGGAGGGCCTCAAAGATGATGAAGGGATTGGAGCAGCTCTGCTACAAGGACAGGCTGAGGGAGCTGGAGGTGTGCAGCCTGGAGAAGAGAAGGCTGCCGGCAGAGCCTTCCTCCCCTTTCTCCCCTCCCTCCTTTCCCTCCTCTCCCTCCTTTGTGTCCCATCTTTTCAGAGTAGCTCCTGGTTATCTTCCCTCTCTTTAAACCAATGAATGAAAGATTTAGATCATCTTTGTGGCCCCCTCTGGCCTCACTCCACAGCTCTGTGTACTCCTTCTGCTGGGGAGAGCAGCACTGGAGGCAGGTTTGGAGGTGAGGTCTGAGCAGAGTCCAGGGGCAGAATCCCCTCTCTTGCCCTGCTGCCCACACTGCTCTGGCTGCAGCCAGCACACAGCTGCCTGCTGGGCGGCAGGAGGGCACTGCTGGCTCCTGGGGAGCTGCTCAGCACCCAACACCCCCAAGGCTCTTTCTTCAGAGCTGCTCTCATCCCACTCTGCACCCAGCCTAGATCTGTGTCTGGGATTAGCTTGACCCAGATGCAGGACCTTGCACTTTGACTTGTTGAAGCTCCTGCACTTGTCACTGGCCTACTTCTCCAGGCTGTCAGGATCCTTCTGGATGGCATCTGTGCCCTCAAGCGAGACCAGCACAGCTCACAGCTTGCTGCTTGGGCAAGCAGTTGTTGGAGACATCATTACATGCTGGAACTGTATCCAGTTTGCTTCCACATAAATAGGTGTGGCCTTTTACTGCCCCAGTGGGTGGTGATGCACACATTGTGTTCAGGATGAGATCTCATCTTTGCCTCTGGTTCTTTCACAGGCTTTGCTCGGAATCTGTCTGAAGGAAGCAATGCCAACTACACAGAGTATGTGGCCACCAGATGGTACCGCTCACCTGAGCTCCTCCTTGGGTAAGTGGAAGGTGTGAAATGCCACGAGGAAGAAGCTTGACTGCTTCTTGACCTTTTTTTCTCCCTCCCCAGGCATATTTTGTAGGATTTACCCATGGAGAGCTGTGGTTTATTGTAGAAGGCTTCCATATCTCAGTAGGTTGTGCTCACTTCCAGGAAATTGGCATCCAGCACAGAATGGTTTGGGTTGCAAGGGACCTCCAAAGCTCATCTGGTTCAATCCCCTGTGCAGTCGTCAGGGGCCTCCTTCACTGGATGGGGGAGTCACTGACATGTTGATCCGTGTTGGGATGGTGAAATGTGAAGCTGAATTGTGACAGGTACCCTTTAGATTCCTGCCTGTCCATCTGTGCCCATCCTGCCATCATGTCCATGATAGTCCTGGAACCTGAAGTGTTCCATCAGCCTTTTGGTGGACATCATCTAGCAGTGGCAAAGCAGCTTTCATCATGCTACAATCCTACTTCCCTTCATCACAGAGTGCTAGGGGCTGGAAGGACCTCTACAGATCATCCAGTCCAAGCCCTCTGCCAGAGCAGCAGCACCCAAGGCAGGGCACACAGGAACACAGACGGGGGGGGTGGTGGAAGGTATGCAGAGAAGGAGACTCCACAGCCTCTCTGGGCAGCCTTTCCCACAGCCTCTCTGGGCAGCCTTTTCAGCCTTTGGGTCAAAACTATGTTTTAGTTTTCCTTCCTGGTTCTCCTTCCCCAGCACTGCTGAAGAGGTTCAGAAGGAAGGATGCTGCCTCCATACTAGCTGGGAGGATTTTAATGAACAAGGCTTTAATAAAGCACTGAGAGGTTAGTGCTGCATTGCCTGTGAGAGTGCTGGCTGCAGGAGTAGCCTCAGCCAGGTGCCTTAGGTTTGCTCTTCAATTAATTGGTAAGATGAATGTTTTCTGCTTCACAAGCTTAAAGATTGTCAGCTACTACATGACCAAGTTCATAGCACCCAAAAGGGCAAAGGAAGTAACTGGAGTGTGTCCTTCTGGCCAAGAAGGAGCAGCACAGAGGAAAGGCACCCGGGGGTGCTGGTGGGCAGAAGGATGCCCAGGAGCCAGCAATGTGCCCTGCTGGCCAAGAAGGCCAAGGGCAGCCTGGGCTGTGGTGAGTAGGTGCAGAGAGGTTCTCCTGCCCTCTGCTCTGCCCTGCTGAGGCCACAGCTGCAATCTTGTGTCCAGCTCTGGGCCCCTCAGGCCAAGAAGGAGCTGAGGACAGTGGTGGAGAGAGCCCAGCCCAGAGGCAGAGAGCTCTGCAGGCAGGGAACATCTCCTGTGGGGCCAGGCTGAGGCAGCTGGGGCTGGCAGCTGGCAGCAGAGCAGCCTGAGGGCTGCCCTCAGTGCTGTGCCCAAGCTGTGCAGGGCAGTGTGGGCAGGACGCAGGCAGGCTCTGCTCAGGGCTGGCCCAGGGCAGCACAAGGGGCACTGGGGGCAAGCTGGGGCAGAGGAGGTGGCAGGGCAAGAGGAGGGGAAGCTTTTTGGCTGTGAGGGTGGCAGAGGCCTGGAGCAGGCTGCCCAGAGAGGCTGTGGAGTCTCCTTCTCTGCAGCCACTGCAACCCCCCTGGCTGTGCTGTGTGTGCCCTGCCCTGGCTGCTGCTGCCCTGGCAGGGCTTGGGCTGGCTGCTCTCTGGAGGTCTCTTCCAACCCCTCACATTCTGTGATGCTGTGAGATCTGCTCCATGTGAGCTCCCCATTCCTCCCAGCTCTAGCAGTGCACTGCTCCCCAGCAGAGGAGCACTCTCCCAGAGCCCAGCTCCTGCAGGAGCAGCATCCCTGCAGGGACTTACACATAAGGCAGGAATCAGGAGTGGTAGCCACAGGATGACTCACAGAAGTGCTGCCTTTCAGGCAATCCCAGGCAGACACAGAGGGCTTGGGACAGTTTCTTTCATACCAAACTCTCTTTTTCTGCCTCCTGAGGGACTGAGGCCATGGCAAACATGGCCAAAAACTCGAAACTGGACTGGAAGATCTTTGAAGGTCCTTTCCAGCCCTTGACAGCAGGCACACATCAGCTCTACCAGTGGATGCCTCTTTAGGGGTGCCATCCCTTCCCCAACAATCAAAGAGGAGGGAGGGGAGGTGAGGGCTGGGGAAGGCAGCAAAAGGACTTGAAGTAGAGTTCCTATCAGGACCCACTCATGCCCCAGCTATTCTTCTGCCTTGTGAGGGACTGAGGCCATGGGAACAGCCCAAACCTCGAACCACCTCAGTGCCAGGAGGGGGTCAGTGGGTGAGGAACGTTTCCTGCTCCCTTCACAGGGCCCCGTACGGCAAGGCAGTGGATATGTGGTCTGTGGGCTGCATCCTGGGCGAGCTGAGCGATGGGCAGCCTCTGTTCCCCGGCGAGAGCGAGATCGACCAACTCTTCACCATCCAGAAGGTGCTGGGCCCGCTGCCAGCAGAGCAGATGAAGCTCTTCTACAGCAACCCACGCTTCCATGGCCTGCGGGTAAGGCAGAGCCCTGCTCTCTCTGCGCTTGTGGCACTGTGGTCTGAGGGCTCTTTGCCTTCCCCTTGTGCGCTCCCTGCTGCCTGCGGTGCTCAGATCAGTCCTGGCATCGAGGTTCCTGTCTGGTCATCACAGGCATCCACACAAGAGATGCTGGGTTTGGGGACTACAGGATGCTTCCAACAAAGTGTTAGGAACTTAAGAAGCTCCCCCAGCCCAGCCTAGCCCCCAGCCCTGCCCAACCAACCAGACCATGGCACTAAGTGCCCCAGCCAGGCTTGGCTGCAACACCTCCAGCCACGGCCACTCCACCACCTCCCTGGGCAGCCCATTCCAGTGCCAATCACTCTCTCTGACAACAACTTCCTAACAACATCCAGCCTAGACCTGCCCTGGCACAGCTCCAGACTCTGTCCCCTTCTTCTGCTGCTGGCTGCCTGGCAGCAGAGCCCAACCCCACCTGGCTACAGCCTCCCTGCAGGCAGCTGCAGGCAGCAATGAGCTCTGCCCTGAGCCTCCTCTGCTGCAGGCTGCACCCCCCCAGCTCCCTCAGCCTCTCCTCACAGGGCTGTGCTCCAGGCCCCTCCCCAGCCTTGCTGCCCTGCTCCAAACACCTTCCAGCACCTCAGCAGCTCTCTGCAATGGAGGTGCCCAGAACTGGACACAGCACCCCAGGGGTGGCCTGAGCAGTGCTGAGCACAGGGGTGGGCACAAGAACCTCCCTTGTCCTGCTGCCCACACTGCTCCTGAGCCAGCCCAGGATGCCATTGGCTCTGCTGCCCACCTGGGCACTGCTGCCTCCTCTGCAGCTCCTCTCTGCCAACACCCCCAGATCCCTCTCTGCCTGCCTGCTCTCAGCCACTCTGGCCCCAGCCTGCAGTGCTGCTTGGGGTTGTTGTGGCCAAAGTGCAGAACCCTGCCCTTGGCCTTGTTCAGTCTCATCCCATGGCCTCTGCCCACCCATGCAGCCTGGCCAGGTCCCTCTGCAGGGCTCTCCTACTCTCCAACAGCTCCACACTGCTCCTAGTTTGGTGTCAGCTGCAAACTCACTGCTGCTGGACTCAATGCCTTGCTCCAGTCATTGAACAGGACTGTGCCCAGCACTGATCCCTGGGGCACAGCACTGGTGCCAGCTGCCAGCTGCCAATTGCACCTTTCACCACCACTCTCTGGGCCCAGCCCTTCAGCCAGTTCTTGACCCATACCAGAGTGAATCTGCCCAAGCCATGAGCTGCAGCTGTGCCAGGAGCTTGCTGTGGCAGGCAGTGTCAAAGGTGTTGCTGCAGTCCATGCAAACTACCTCCACAGCCTGCCCTGCATTCACCAGGCAGGGAACCTGATCACAAAATGAGCTCAGGTTGGTCAGGCAGGACCTGCCCTTCCTAAACCCCTGCTTCTACAGGAAGACAACAACCTTCTGCCATTTGGCTGATGTAAGGCAGTGGAGGCAGCCTGGAAGCTTTCTTGCAGCTAATTTGCTGTTTAGGATCAGACCTGGAACTTGAAATAATTCTCAAACCACTTCAAATGGAATCCGAGCACACAGAGACTGTTTAGGAACAAACCCATCCAGGCTCATTTTCTTTCATTTTCCTTCTAAGCTCACCTAATGGATCTCAGAGCAAGCAATGGCAGGGCACACAGCAGGCAGCAGGCCTGCTGCTCTCACACCCAGGCACATGTTGTGCACTGGCAACACATTTTGCTTCCATCTAGAATGTACATTTGGAAGTGAATGTTCAGAGTGGCCTCCTCCTGAAAGCAGAGTTTTGAAGTGAGCTTTGAGTCTGAATGAGGAGAACATGTAAATATGTGCACCTAAGTGCACAGCTGAGCAGTGCTGTCATCAGGGGGTGGTACTGCAGCCTGTGCTGTTGAACGTCTTTGGCAGTGGCATGGACAGTGGCACTGGGGCACCCTCAGCAAGTCTGTGGGTGACAGCAAGCTGTGTGGTCTGGTGGGGTTAGTTAAGGTGGTCTGTGGTCAGAAGTTAGTTAAGCCTTGTAAAAACATGTCAGTTAAATAGCTGTGTGCTGGCTGCAGCCAGAGCAGGGAGAGCAGCAGCACAGGGAGGGGATTCTGCCCCTCCACTCTGCTCTGCTCAGCCCTCACCTGCAGCACTGCCTCCAGCTCTGGGCTCCCCCCAGCAGAAGAGGGACATGGAGCTGCTGGAGAGGCTCCAGAGGAGGCCATGGAGATGCTCAGAGGGCTGCAGCAGCTCCCCTGTGGGGACAGGCTGGGAGAGTTGGGGCTGCTCAGCCTGGAGAAGAAAAGGCTCCAGGGAGACCTTAGAGCAGCCTGGCAGTGCCTGAAGGGGCTACAAGGGAGGCAGGAAGAGACTTTTGACAAGGGCTTTTGCCTGTCCTGGCCTTTCTGAGCAGGGCTACTTTCCAATACTGCCTTCCCTGGCTTTTTGTCCAGGCTGTAGCTGACATGAAGATGCCCTCCAGCACTGTGCTTTGCTTCCCATGGTGTTGCCAATTCTCACTGCAGCACAACCACAGGAGCAGTGATGAGCCCTCAGCCTTTGGAGTTTTGATGTTGTTCACACACACAGACACAAAAAGCAATTGTCTCAACTTCTTTAGTGCTCTGTTTGCAGCCTGAAACTCACTTTAAGCTATTTTTAATCCCTTTTTGTAAATGTGTATTACTTATTTCTGGATCTCTCTGAAGCCTCCCACCTCTTGTCAATCAGGCTGCCTGAACACACATCTCAGCTGATCATTTCTCCTCTCAGAATGGTGCTTGAGTGCCTTGCTAACCAAGGATGCTTGCTTTGCTTCACTAAATCCTGATCAAAATCACAGAGTTGTTTAGGTTTGGACCTCTAAGATCATGACAGGATGAGGAGGAATGGGTTTGAAATGGCAGAGATTTAGATTGGATGTTAGGAAGAAGTGAGGGTGGTGAGACACTGGCACAGGTTGCCCAGGGAGGTTGTGGAGCACAGAAGCACCCAACGTGATCGTTGATCACGTTGGGTGCTTCTGTGCTCCACAACCTCCCTGGAGGTGGTCAGGAGCAGTTTGGATGTGGCCTTAAGTGACCTGTTCTAGTGGGAGGTGTCCCTGCCTATGGTGGGATGATCTTTGAGCTCCCTTCTAACCTAAACCATTCTATGATTCTACCTCCCACCATCAACCCACCAAGACCACAGCCATTAAACTGTGTCCCAAAGTGCCCTGCCCACACCTCCAGGGATGGGGACTTCGTGGGAGCACTGACAAAGAGCAATGTAAACAAGAGTCAGATGAGCCCATGTGCAGATGCCATCATTTATGTTTCACAGAATTATAGAATCAGTCAGGGTTGGAAGGGAGCACAAGGAGCAGCCAGTGCCAACCCCCCTGCCATGCCCAGGGACACCCTACCCTAGAGCAGGCTGCACACAGCCTCAGCCAGCCTGGCCTCAAACACCTCCCTGGGCAACCCCTGCCAGGCTCTCACCACTCTCCTGCTCAACAACTTCCTCCTCACCTCCAGCCTCACTCTCCCCACCTCCAGCTTTGCTCCATTCCCCCCACTCCTGCCGCTCCCTCACAGCCAAAAAAATCCTTCCCCAGCTTTTTTGTAGCCCCTTTCAGATGCTGGAAAGCCACAAGAAGGTCCCCTGGGAGCCTCCTCTGCTCCAGCCTGCACAGCCCCAACCCAGCTGCAGGACCTTGCACTTGGTCTTCCTGAACCTTCTGAGCTTGGCTTGTGCCCACCTCTGCAGCCTGCCCAGGTCCCTCTGGATGGATTCTGCCCTCCAGCCTGGCTGCTGCACCACACAGCTTGGTGTGGGCAGCAAACTTGCTGAGGCTGCACTCAGTGCCTCTGCCCATGGCACCCACAAAAATGCTGAATAAGACTGGTCCCAGGACTGATCTCTGAGGGACTCCACTTGTCACTGCCTGCACTTGGCCATTGACAGCCACTCTTTGAGTGTGGCCAACAAGCCACTTCTTTATCCATCAGTGCTGCACCCATCACACCCATGTGGCACCAGCCTGGAGAGCAGGCTGTGGTGTGGGACAGTGCCAAAGGCAGTGTTATCTTCTGTCATCTGGTAGGGCTTTGGTGCCCCCTTAGGTGCCATCGTTTCTACAGCATCCATCTGAACTTCTCAGTCCTTCACACAACCAATTGTTTGCTTACTGAGAAGTTTGGCAACTAAAGGAGCTTTGGCCTCTGTAAAGCATTAATTATTGCTGCAATTAGCGCTGCACACTACTAATTAGCATCATACATCAACAGTTTCTTGTTTCCTGATAATAAGATTTGATGTTTCATAAACAACCAAACTTTCTCAGTGCCTGAATCCTGCTAATTCCATGCCTTGCTTGACTGTCTAGTTTCTGGCTTTGGAAACATTGGATCCATGCATTCCTTGTTTACATCCTCAATGTATTTATGCTGTGTTGTCTTTGCAGTTTCCAGCAGTCAATCACCCACAGTCTTTAGAGAGAAGATACTTGGGAATTTTAAGTGGTGTCTTGCTTGATCTCATGAAGGTATGAAAAAGTATTTCATTTGCTGTCTGTAATCTGTAGAACAAGATGGAAGTGACTTCTTTGGCTTTGTTTCCTGATAAAATTCATCTCAAAACCAGTTGTGAGCTTCCTTTTCAGCTACTCTGATATTACAGTACTTTGTAGAAAGGCTTCATAAATCACACACAGATTAGGAGTTGGAAGGGACCCCCAGAGAGCAGCCAGCCCAAGCCCTGCCAGGGCAGCAGCAGCCAGGGCAGGGCACACACAGCACAGCCAGGGGGGTTGCAGTGGCTGCAGAGAAGGAGACTCCACAGCCTCTCTGGGCAGCCTGCTCCAGGCCTCTGCCACCCTCACAGCCAAAAAGCTTCCCCTCCTCTTGCCCTGCCACCTCCTCTGCCCCAGCTTGCCCCCAGTGCCCCTTGTGCTGCCCTGGGCCAGCCCTGAGCAGAGCCTGCCTGCGTCCTGCCCACACTGCCCTGCACAGCTTGGGCACAGCACTGAGGGCAGCCCTCAGGCTGCTCTGCTGCCAGCTGCCAGCCCCAGCTGCCTCAGCCTGGCCCCACAGGAGATGTTCCCTGCCTGCAGAGCTCTCTGCCTCTGGGCTGGGCTCTCTCCACCACTGCCCTCAGCTCCTTCTTGGCCTGAGGGGCCCAGAGCTGGACACAAGATTGCAGCTGTGGCCTCAGCAGGGCAGAGGAGATGAGAAAGAGAATCTCTTTTGATTCACCCAACTTTCTAAGCCAGCCCAGGCTGCCCTTGGCCTTCTTGGCCAGCAGGGCACATTGCTGGCTCCTGGGCATCCTTCTGCCCACCAGCACCTCCAGATCCCTTTTGCCTGTGCTGCTCCAACAGGTCATTCCCCAACCTATCCTACTCCATGTGGTGGTTCATTCCCAGTTTTCAGACTCTGCCCTTGGCCTTATTGCATTTCATTCCATTTCTCCCCACCCAAGTCCCAGCCTGCCTGGGTCTGGCTGAATGGCAGCACAGCCTGGGGGCTGTCAGCCTCTGCTCCCAGTTCTGCGCCATCAGCAAACCTGCTGGCAGTGCCCTCTGTGCCCTCATCCACGTCCTTGATGAGTACATTGATCAGCACCAGCCCCAGTGCTGACCCCAGAGGGACTCCACTAGCTACAGACCTCCAACTGGACTCTGTCCATTGACCACAACTCTGCTGGGTCGAGGGCTGGGCTGGATGATCTCTGAGGTCTCTTCCAACCAAATACATTCTGTGATGTTGTGACATTTTTCCTTCCTGCTGCTCACAAATACTTCCAGACAACTCTTGTGTTGCCCTGTCCTTACAAGAAACCTTCCAAACTTATCAAACACTCAACCTAGTGGCTCTCAGCTTTGTCATTAGTATTTCCTACATGTCAGGAAGTTTGCAGTCACAGCAGGTCTGACAGAGGTAGGAGATTATTCTGAGGGCATTGCAAGCAGTTTAGGTGATTCTTTAATGCCATGGGTGGGCTTGAACCTTAGAATTAACAGCAACAACAATTCTTGTATTTATTTACAGAGGGTTTTTTTAGTGCTAACTAAAAATCTCAAAAGGCTTGGTTTGTATCAAATTGTCCCCTCCTAGTTGTTCTGCTTGTTTGTGCAGCAGCCTGTAGCATTTTGTTACTGGTAAAGTGAATATTCTGGATTAAAAATGACATTGTTGTAAGGTGTATCCTGAGAGTATGTATCTGTATCTCTCCATATATCTGTATCTCTCTCACTATGTCTCTATCTTTATCTCTATATCTCTATCTCTATATATCTCTGTGTATAACTCTCTATCTCTGTATCTATCTCTGTCTGTCTCTACGTCTATGTATAACTATATCTCTAACTCTGTATCTCTATATCTCTAACTGTATCTCTCTCTCTATCTCTACGTATAACTCTATGTATCTCTATCTCTTTCTATCTACATCTCTCTCTCTGTCTCTGTATCTCTCTCTATATATCTATCTCTCTATATCTCTCTATAACTCTATATCTCTATGTATAACTCTATATATCTGTATCTCTCTCCATATCACTATCTCTATCTCTCTATATCTCTATGTCTATATATCTCTATATCTCTCTCCATCTCTCTTTCTCTCTCTATCTCTCTATAACTCTCTATCTCTATATCTCTATCTCTATATCTCCATCTCTATATCTCTATCTCTATATCTCTGTCTCTATCTCTATGAATAACTCTATATATCTGTATCTCTCTCCATATCACTATCTCTCTATCTATCTCTCTATCTATCTATCTCTATCTCTCTATATCTCTCTACCTCTCTCTCTCTCTCTCTCTCTGTAACTATCTCTATATCTCTACGGGTAACTATATCTATATATCTGTATCTCTCTCCATATCACTATCTCTCTCTATATCTATCTATCTATCTATCTATCTATCTATCTATCTATCTATCTATCTATCTATCTATATCTCTCTCTATCTATCTCTCTGTAACTCTCTATATCTCTATGGGTAACTCCATATCTATATATCTGTATCTCTCTCCATATCACTATCTCTCTCTATCCCTATATCTCTCTATCTATCTCTATCTCTCTATATCACACAATATCACAGTATCACCAAGGTTGGAAGAGACCTCACAGATCATCAAGTCCAACCCTTTACCACAGAGCTCAAGGCTAGACCATGGCACCAAGTGCCACGTCCAGTCCTGCCTTGAACAGCTCCAGGGACGGCGACTCCACCACCTCCCCGGGCAGCCCATTCCAGTGTCCAATGACTCTCTCAGTGAAGAACTTTCTCCTCACCTCGAGCCTAAATTTCCCCTCTCTCTAACTCTCTCTCTCCATATCTGTCTTTCTCTCTCTATCTCTCTATAACTCTTTAACTCTATATCTGTATAATCTCTCTATCTCTCTATATCTCTATCTCTCTCCGTATCTCTATCTCTCTATATCTCTATAACTCTCTATATCTGTATAATCTCTCTATCTCTATATATCTCTATCTCTCTCCGTATCTCTATCTCTCTATATCTCTATAACTCTCTAACTCTATATCTGTATAATCTCTCTATCTCTATATATCTCTATCTCTCTCCATATCTCTCTATCTCTGTGTCTGTAACTGTCTCTCTCTATATCTGTATCTATCTTTAGATCTCTATCTATAACTCTATCTCTCTACATCTATCTATATATGTATCTATATGTGTCTTAAATATATTTCAATCTACATCTCTTTTAAAATAGCTCTATTTTAAACATGGATTTTAAACTAAATCTACTTCAGAAATGGATGTATTTTAGCTTATGTTTTGAACTACATCTATGCTAAAATAGCTGTAGTATAAGCATATATTTTGTGCTGCATCTCTTTTAGAACAGATGTATTTTAAACATGTATTTTGTGCTGCACCTTTTAAAACAGATCTGTTTTAACCACAGATTTTAAACTAAATCTCTTTTAAAAGAGATGTATTTTAATCATGCATTTTGTGCTACATCTCTTTTCAAATAGATGGATTTTAAGCATACAGTTTCAGCTAAATCTCTTTTGAGCCAGAAATACTTTCAACACATTTTGTGCTACACCAGTTGTAAAATACATATATATATATATAAAGGATACATATATGTTTTATAGAGACATATCTTTTTTTCTGCATCTCTTTTAAAACAGAGCTATTTAAAACATATTTCATGCTACATCTCTTTTAAAATAGGTCTATTTTAAACATAGATTTTGTGCTACATCTCCTTTAAAATAGATCTATTTTAAACATAGGGTTTGTGCTACATCTCTTTCAAAGTAGATCTATTTTAAGCATACATTTTAAGCTACATCTCCTTTAAAATAGATCTATTTTAAACATGGGTTTTATGCTACATCTCTTTTAAAAGAGGTCTATTTTAAAGGTAGATGTATTTTGAACTGCATCTATGGTAAAACACCTAGATATTTTAAAGTGATATATATATTAAACACATTCTGTGCTACATACTTAAAGGTAGATGCATTTTGAACTACATCTGTGGTCAAATACCTATCTATCTTAATGTGATAGGTTGGACTGGATGATCTTGGAGGTCTCTTCCAACCTGGTTGATTCTATGATTCTATGATTCTATTTTAAAGATAGATGGATAGATACATATATATATTAAAGATACACATATATTTTGAAGATATGTATCTTAAAGATACATATATATTTTTTAAGTGATGTATGTATTTTAAAGAGATCTCTTTTAAAGAGACAGGTCTATTTTAAACACATTTTGTGCTACATCTCTTTTAAAATAGGTCTATTTTAAAGACAGATGTATTTTGAACTACATCTGTGGTAAAATATCTGTATATTTTAATGTTATATATATATATTAAAGATAGATAGATAGATAGATAGATAGATTGATACATAGATATAGTAAAGATACACATGTATTTTAAAGATATGTATATTAAAGATACATATATATTTTAAAGATAGACAGATATGTATTTTAAAGATACACATATTTTGAAGATACATATATATCTTAAAGATATGCATATTAAAGATACATATATATTTTTAAGTGATATATATATATATATAAAACACATTATGTGCTACATAGTTAAAGGTAGATGTATTTTGAACTACATCTGTGGTCAAATACCTATCTATCTTAATGTGATACATGTATTTTAAAGATAGATGGATAGATACATATATATATTAAAGATACACATATATTTTGAAGATATGTATCTTAAAGATACATATATATTTTTTAAGTGATGTATGTATTTTAAAGAGATCTATTTTAAAGAGGCAGATCTATTTTAAACACATTTTGTGCTACATCTCTTTTAAAATAGGTCTATTTTAAAGACAGATGTATTTTGAACTACATCTGTGGTAAAATACCTGTATATTTTAATGTTATATATATATTTTAAAGATAGATAGATAGATAGATAGATACATAGATATATTAAAGATACACATGTATTTTAAAGATATGTATATTAAAGATACATATATATTTTAAAGATAGACAGATATGTATTTTAAAGATACACATATTTTGAAGATACATATATATCTTAAAGATATGCATATTAAAGATACATATATATTTTTAAGTTATATATATATATATATATAAAAAACACATTCTGTGCTACATACTTAAAGGTAGATGTACTTTGAACTACATCTGTGGTCAAATACCTATCTATTTTAATGTGATACATGTATTTTAAAGATAGATGGATAGATACATATATATATTAAAGATACACATAAATTTTGAAGATATGTATCTTAAAGATACATATATAATTTTAAGTGATATATGTATTTTAAAGAGACAGATCTATTTTAAACACATTTTGTGCTACATCTCTTTTAAAATAGGTCTATTTTAAAGACAGATGTATTTTGAACAACATCTGTGGTAAAACACCTATATATTTTCAAGTGATATATATATTTTCAAGTGATATATATATATATTTTAAAGTGCTATATACATATATATTAAACACATTTTGTGCTACATACTTAAAGGTAGATGTATTTTGAACTACATCTGTGGTCAAACACCTATCTATTTTAATGTGATATGTATAGTTTTAAGATGTATATATATTAAAGATACACATATACTTTATAGATACACATATACTTTAAAGATATGTATCTTAAAGATCCATATATATATTTTAAATGATATATGTATTTTAAAGAGATCTATTTTAAAGAGACAGATCTATTTTAAACACATTTGTGCTACATCTCTTTTAAAATAGCTCTATTTTAAAGTTAGATGTACTTTGAACTGCACCTATGGTCAAATACCTATATATTTTAAAGTGATATATGTATTTTAAAGTTATATATATATATATATATATATATATATATATATATATGAAAAAAAAACACATTTTGTGCTACATACTTAAAGGTAGATGTATTTTGAACTACATCTATAGTCAAATACCTATATATTTTAATGTGATATATGCATATTTTAGGAGATGTGTATATAAATATTTATATATATATATTGAAGACACATATATATTTTAAAGATACATACATATTTTAAACACATTTTGTGCTTCACCTCTCTTAAAGGTCTATTTTAAATAGGTAGATGTATTTTGAGCTACATCTATGGTATAATACCTATATATTTTAAAGTGATATATATATATATTTTAAAGATCCAGATGTATTTTAAGGGTGCATATGTATTTTAAAGATCCAGATCTATTCTAAAGATACACTTTTCCTGCACCTCTTTCAAAGTAGATGTATTTTAAACACCTCTAGGTATATACCTAAAACATATTTGGAGTCTTGTAGAAGTAGTTGGCTGTTTTAAACCTGTTTTAAGCACACCTATGCAACTCGCTCTGGGTTTGTATGTATTATGATATCCATAGAGCACATCTCTGTGTTTCACAACGAGGCTGAAGCCTTCCATCTCTTCTAAATTCACAGAGCATGGGTTCTGCAAGTGTTTACTTTGTACCACAGGCACTTGAGTGCACCATGAGCTCATTCCAGCAGCTCCGTCTACTCGCACAGATTACAACCTCCATGCCAAGAAGGTTACTTTATTCTGCTCTATGTTTTTCTTTCCCGATGCAAATACAGCTACTAACCTTGCAACTCTGGGGTTTGTTTTCCAAAGAACTTACTGAAGTTAGATCCAGCAGATAGATACTTGACAGAGCAGTGTCTGAACCATCCTTCCTTTCAAACCCAAAGACTCCTGGATCGCTGTGGGAGCTCACCTTCGCGGTCGGCGAAGAGAAAACCTTACCACGTAGACAGCAACACATTGTCTAACAGGTAAACATGGTCACCATCATCATCACCACTGCCTTTTGCTCTGCCCATCAGTGAGTTGCTGCCATGCTTATATATGCAAGGAGCAAGTTCTGCATTGTGTGGCTAGTGGAACACTGCCAGCTCAGGGAGGTGGCTGGGGCCTGATCCCTGGAGATACTCAAAGTGAGGCTCAACAGGGCTCTGGGCAACCTGATCTAGTAGTGGATGTCCCTGCTGAGTGCAGAGGGGGTTGGACTGGATGCCCTTTGGAGGTCCCTTCCAACCCAGACCATTCTATGAATCCATGATAGAAGTTTTCCCATTAGAGATGTGGCATCAGAAAGGAAAATTTAGATTACAGGAGGGCTGGGGAGGGACGACTGAAAAGGTCATCTAATGACAGGATGAGGAGGAATGGGTTTAAAATGGCAGAGGAGAGATTTAGATCGGGTGTTAGGAAGAAGTGAGGGTGCACTGGCACAGGTTGCCCATGGAAGAGCAGGTTGCCCTGTTCAGGAGCAGGTTGGATGAAACCTTGAGCAACCTATTCTAGTGAGAGGTGTCCTTGCCTATGGCAGGGGGTTGGAACTGGCTGATCTTTGAGGTCCCTTCCAACCTAAACCATTATGTGATCTATGGGAAACTTCCTGTCTAAAAGCCTTCCTAGGTCCTTGCTTTAAAATTTGCTAAGTTCCATGTAGCTCTTAAGTTGTTAAAAATCATACTTCCTTTTACCTAAGAAGTCTTTTAAGCTGGCATTAAAATGGTTAAATTAAATCCTGCTTCCTTTTAACTAAGAAGTCTTTTAAGCTGGCATTAAAATGGTTAAATTAAATCCTGCCTCCTTTTAACTAAGAAGTCTTTTAAGCTGGCATTAAAATGGCTAAATTTCTAGGAGCTGTCATACAGTTCACACCTAAATCACTGGAAGTTACTCCAGGCATAAAAATGGCTGCCATGATTCAGCTGTAGTTATCAACAGGATGACAAAGGTACAAACTGAGCTTGAACCCTCAGTCTTATATCTGAGCTATGTTATCACTAATACAGAAATAAGCTCCTAGGTGGCTGAGGTACATCAAAGCTACCAAGTAAAGCTGCAGCACTGCACAGTTGTGGCTAGCTTGCAATGCCAGCCTAAACCCAGAAGCAAAACTGGTTTTCAGCCAGAAAACCTGAGGTAATAAATCAGTTCAGACTGTTTGCAGAACCAACTCATCTCTCAGTCCTGTAAATCCCCAAACCAGGGCAGCTGCAGAGTAGAGGTTGAGGACATCACTATGTAGCTCTGCACCAAGTCAGTCTGGTTGCAGAGCTTTTTGGGTGCAACTTTGGGGCTGAGTTAGTGTGCAGAGAAGTGGGGTAGAACTACAGCATAGGAGGTTCCAGGTGAAGAAGAACTTCTTGACTGTAAGGGTGACAGAGCAACTGGCACAGGCTGCCCAGAGAGGTTGTGGAGTCTCCTTCTCTGGAGCCTTTCAAGGCCTGTCTGGATGTGTTCCTGTGCAGGTCCAGCTCTGACAGGGGGTTGGACTCGATCTACGGAAGTCCCTTCCAACCCCAACATCCTGTGATCCTGCAAAGTCCCACAAAAGCTGGGGTTCCTGCCACAGTCCTGGATTTGGGCTTGTTGGTACAGAGCTTGCTTTGCTGCACTGAGCTCAAGCTCGTTCCATTTTGATGCCTTCAGCAGCACAATAAGCTCCCCTGCTCTGCCTTCCCCATCCAAATCAAGCATCCACAAGACCTTCTGGAGCATTGCTTGTATCAGCTTTGTTTGACAGCACTGACACTTGACTGTTCTACCTTTGTACTGCTCTGCCAGGGGTGTTTCAGATGATTTCTTTGTCCCAGGGTCTGTTCAGCAAGCTTACATAACGTAGTGCTTCCATTATTGGTGTGCACACGCATCACTCACCCACGTGCATCCCTGTGTGCATCTCTCTGCTCTGCTTTGTACAGTTGGGTTATTGATCTTCATTTTCTTCATCAGCAAAAGCCATTAACCAAAGCTAAGCTTTGCCCATCAGGATATAACCAGAAAGACACAACAGTGTGCTGACACTGGCAGATCTGTTGTTGTAGTTCTGCTGCCTACCTGGCAGTGTTTGCTTTTACCTGCTCTTAAACTTGGTGTCTTTAAATGGCAACTCTTTTGTGCAAGGAGTGTTGCTTTTGCTGAAGCTGTTAAGACAGGAGCCTGGCTCAGGAGCAGTGTGGGCAGCAGGACAAGGGAGGTTCCTGTGCCCCTGTGCTCAGCACTGCTCAGGGCACCCCTTGAGTGCTGTGTCCAGCTCTGGGCTCCTCCATTCAAGAGAGATGTTGAGGTGCTGGAAGATGTTTGGAGCAGGGCAGCAAGGCTGGGGAGGGGCCTGGAGCACAGCCCTGTGAGGAGAGGCTGAGGGAGCTGGGGGGGTGCAGCCTGCAGCAGAGGAGGCTCAGGGCAGAGCTCATTGCTGCCTGCAGCTGCCTGCAGGGAGGCTGTAGCCAGGTGGGGTTGGGCTCTGCTGCCAAGCAGCCAGCAGCAGCAGAAGGGGACAGAGGCTGAAACTGTGCCAGGGCAGGTCTAGGCTGGATGTTGTGAGGAAGTTGTTGTCAGAGAGAGTGATTGGCACTGGCATGGGCTGCCCAGGGAGGTGGTGGAGTGGCTGTGGCTGGAGGTGTTGCAGCCAAGCCTGGCTGGGGCACTTAGTGCCATGGTCTGGTTGGTTGGGCAGGGCTGGGTGCTAGGCTGGGCTGGGGGAGCTTGGAGCTCTCTGCCAGCCTGCCTGGTTCTCTGATTCTCTGATTCTGTGATTCTATTAATGCTTCTTTATGCGTTTCAATGTAGAAACCAGGCCAGCAAAAGCTCTGCTTTGCAGTCACACCACAGATCCAACAGCAAGGACATGCAGACACTAGGGGTTGCTGGGCCAAGAGAAGAAACTCTTCCAGCCAACGAGAGCTTTCTGAACGGGAACCTGCCCGGAGCTGCTCCCAGCCCCAGCCCCATGCACGCCAAGAAGCCCAGCGCCGCGCCCGGCTCTGGCAACAAGGACCTGGCCAACAACAACCTGCCGCACCTGCTCAGCCCCAAGGAGCCCAAGGCCAAGGCGGAGTTCGACTTCAGCGTGGAGCCCAAGAGCTCGGAGGGCTCCGGCGCCAAGTACCTGAAGCCCGGCGGCAGGCCCGCGCAGAGCCGGCACTCGCTGCTGGAGGCGCCGCCGGGCCAGACGGGCACGCTGCAGCCCGGCGACAAGCACGGCCGCCACAGCTACATCGACACCATCCCGCAGGCCTCCCGCAGCCCCTCCTACCGCGCCAAGGCCAAGGGCCACGGCGTGCTGACGGACTCCAAATCCGTGGGCAACCTCTCCGAGGCCCGGGCCCAAGCCCCCGAGCCCAGCAGCAGCAGCAGCAGCAGGTATTTTCCCTCCAGCTGCATGGACCTGAACTCTCCTACCAGCCCCACCCCTCCTCGGCACGGCGACAACAGGACTCTGCTCAGCCCCTCCGGGAGGAGCGCCCGCGGCGAGGGCACCCTGGAGGCCCGCAGGCCAGGCGCCAGGCACTCCAAAACCATGGAGGAGCTGAAGCTGCCGGATCCCCTGGATGGAAGCCATTCCCACGGCCTGTCTGCTCCACACGAGTCTTTTTCCTATGGCCTAGGTTATACCAGTCCCTTTTCTTCACAGCAGCGCCCTCATAGACACTCTATGTATGTGAGCCGGGACAGAGTGAGGTCAAAGGGCTCAGAGGGTGGCTTAAGCGTAGGGCAAGGGATGGCAGCCAGAGCAAACAGCCTGCAACTGTTATCTCCACAGGTGCAGCATAAGTCACTCACGCGCTCTGTGGGCTCGTCACGAGAGGACTGTACGGAAGATCCAAACAGGGTCAGTGCCCACTCCTGCCTTGCTCTCTGTGCCGTGGGGACAGTGTCCTGCTGCCTCTGCTCTGTTTGCTTGCCCCTCTGTGTGTATCTGTGCGTAGCTGAGGGCTGGGGCTCAGGAGCGGGGGGGACAGGCCCTGCTCGCTTGCTCCCTGGCACAGGACAAGGAGCCGTGGACGCGAGCTGCAGCGCAGGAGTGCAGGTGGGGCAAGCCTGGCTTCTCAAGGCAGCTCCCTCACCTCTGCCTCTAAGCATCCCAGACTCAAAATTCAGGTCGCAAAGCTGAAGGCAGCTCTTGCTCCTGCCTGGCTCACTGATCACAGCCTGCCCAGAGAGGCTGTGGGGTCTCCTTCTCTGGAGCCTTTCCAGGCCTGTCTGGATGTGTTCTGTGTGCCCTGAGCTGGATTGTGTGCTCCTGCTCTGGCAGGGGGGGTTGGACTGGATGAGCTCTTTGGGTCCCTTCCAGCCCCTGACATCCTGTGAGCCTGTGACCTTGCTGGAAGGCAAAGGGTGTTGTGATGGTTTGGGCTCTCACCCGCCCCCCCACACTTTGTATGTGCCCCAGCTAACTCAGAGGGACCCTGGGAATATAGATGAAGCAATTTATTTACAGCTAGCAGAATTTACAAGCAGCTATTTACAATCTATACAGTTATATACAGTTATATACAGAAATATACAATGGATAAACAATACAAAAGCACAACTCCCCTCCCAGAAACCTGAGTCCCCAGGAGGGGCTTTCAAACCACCCCAACACCTCCCCCCAGCCCTCTCAACCTTACCCCAGTCCTCAGGAAGAAGAGAGGTGCAGCCAAGAGGTTAGGGAGCAAGGTTAGTAGGAGCAGGGTTAATGAGATGTGACCAGGTCTGAAGGCAAAGGCAGAAGAGGAAGACAAAATGGAGAAAGTTTACTTCTTCTTCCCAGAGCTCTCAGCGAGACTGTGAGAGAAGTTGACATCAATTGTTTTCATTTCACTGCCTGTTATCTAGTTCTGTTACCAAAACATTCCAGCTTGCTTCTAACTAGCACAGGTGTTGAGTTTGGTGGGTTATTTTTCAGACCCACAAAACATCAAGGGCTGGAAGGGACCTGAAAAGCTCATCCAGTCCAACCCCCCTGCCAGAGCAGGAGCACCCAGAGCAGCTCACACAGCAACACATCCAGGCAGGGTTTGGAATATCTCCACAACCCACTCTGGGCAGCCTGTTCTAGAGTTCTGTCACCCTCACAGTGGAGAAAAAATGCTCCTCCTGTTTAAATGAACTGTTTGATGAGGCTGATTTTAAAACTGGGCTTTGAGTAGCATCTTCTTCAAGTACTACAACGTGAGAAAAGTAACATTTCCCTCTGAAGCTAAAATTTCATGAGCAGTTCCTTGTCTTCTGTTAGGCTGCCTGGTGCCATTTTTTATCACGTTGTTTGGCTTGGCTTTCTCATTTCTGCTTTTATTTAGCCTTTTTTGTTCCCTCCTTTCTGCTCTAAATGCTGATATTCATTTCTGAAGTGATCTTTTCGCTCACATATAGCAGGACATTATCACTTAAATACACTGATTTACTAGAGGAATCAAACCAAACCATCCCCCACCTCCCCCCAGAATGCTCTTGGTTAGTGTGGCAAATGGTGGTGGTGACTCCTTACAGTGATTATTGTCACTGGATATTGGTTGTGTTTGACTGTGAGCATTGTTTTAAAGAGCAGAGCAAGGACTGGTGCTGGGTGTTGATTTATATCCCTTACACAACTGATTCTGAATGATCCAGTACCTGAAAGGGGCTGTAAGAAAGCCAGGAAGGAGCTTGTAGTGGTAGGGTGAGAGGGAATGGATTGAAGCTTGAGGAGGGCAGGTTGAGACTGGAGATGAGGAAGAAATTCTTTGGAGGGAGGGTGGGGAGACTCTGGCGCAGGTTGAGGGTGGTGAGACACTGGCACAGGTTACCCAGGGAGGTTGTGGAGCACAGAATCACCCAATGTGATCAAAGATCAAAGATCACATTGGGTGATTCTGTGCTCCACAACCTCCCTGGAGGTGTTCAGGACCAGATTGAATGAAGCTTTGAGGTGTCCCTACTAGATGATCTTTAAAGATCCTTGGAACAGGTTGCCTGGGGTGGTTATGGATGCTCCCTCCCTGGAGGTGTTGGAAACCAAATTGGATGAGCTCTTGGGCAGCTTGGGCTAATGAGAGATGTCCCTGCCCAAGGCAGGGTGGGTTGGAACTGGATGATCTTCCAACCCATCCTATGAATCTGCTGTTTTACACATCAGTTGTTTAAAGATGTCTTCATTTTTCCCTAGGTATTTAAACTCCTGTAGCATTTCCAAATGCAAACACAATGATCTAGGGAGGAGCACAAAAAAAGGCAGCCTTTGCTTCTCTCTACATCCAGCTCTCTGCATCCACCTCTCTGTATCCTCAAGGCCTTTCAGGATCTGAAGGGGCCTACAAAAAAAGCTGGGGAGGGACTTTTTAGGCTGTCAGGGAGTGGCAGGAGTGGGGGCAATGGAGCAAAGCTGGAGGTGGGGAGAGTGAGGCTGGAGGTGAGGAGGAAGTTGTTGAGCAGGAGAGTGGTGAGAGCCTGGCAGGGGCTGCCCAGGGAGGTGGTTGAGGCCCCATGGCTGGAGGTGTTTGAGGCCAGGCTGGCTGAGGCTGTGTGCAGCCTGCTCTAGGGTAGGGTGTCCCTGGGCATGGCAGGGGGTTGGCACTGGCTGCTCCCTGTGCTCACTTCCAACCCTGACTGGTTCTGTGATTCTGTGGTTCCACCTCTGGAGTTCATTGAGCCCAACCCCCCTGCAGAACAAGACCAAAAAGACTCAACGAATCTCCACTGGTTTCCTGTTTTCCTCTTTCCAATCAGTTCCCCTCCTTCACTCTGCTTAGATTCTGTGCAGTTTCCCTACTTCAGTGTTTCCAGTTTCTCTTTGATTTTTCTCTTTGGTTCTACCAAGTCCTTTTTGAAGACAAACATTCACTGTTTGCCAGGCTTTAAACCTCGCTTTACAAAAAGCAAGGGAAGGAAAAGAAGAACAAATGAGAGAGAGAGTCAAAAAAACAAGGCTTGGATTCATTCTTACTTTTAGGGCTTTTCAAGTCTCAGTACAGCAGTGTTGTTTTAAGAGTCTTTAAAACAGAAAGGAGAAGAAAATTGACTGCCAGCTGCTTATTGCCATCTCCTGTTTGTAACTTTGCTACTGACAAACAAGAGGTTATCTTGCACAAGGATTGATTTAATGCAGTGCTTCCATTTCTTGCAGGTTTTAGGATCAAAGTGTGATTTAAAGCCTGGGTTTAGCTGCATTTCTCTTCTTGGCATGGTTTCAAGGGGGTTTTATCAGTGGCAGTGAGGTCAGATCTTCGTAGAAGGGATCAGGTTGGAAGAGACCTCAGAGTTCATCTGCTCCAACCTCCCCACCATGCCCAGGGACACCTCCCAGCCACACTCAGCTGCTCAAGGCCTCATCCAGCCTGGCCCAGAACACCCCCAGCAAGGAGGCAGCCACAGCCTCCCTGGGCAGCCTGGGCCAGGCTCTCAGCATCCTCACACTCAACAGCTTCTTGCTCAGCTCCACTCTCCCCCTGCTCTGCCTCAGCTCCAAACCATTGCCCTTGGCCTGCCTGCAGCCCCCCTCAGCACAAGTCCCTCTGCAGCCTTCCTGCAGGCTGCCTTCAGCTCTTGGCAGCAGCTCTGAGCTGCCCCTGGAGCCTTCTCCTCTGCAGGCTGCACCCCCCCAGCTCCCTCAGCCTGTGCTCACAGCAGAGCTGCTCCAGCCCTTTGCAGCATCTTTGTGGCCTCTGGCTCACAGGATCTAATTCCTGTTTTGGAGCCCAGGTTAGCAGCTAGACTCAGCTGCTCAAGGTTGATCCAGCCTGGCCTTCAGCACCCCCAGTGGAAAGGGCAAAAGAGAGTTTTGCAAAGCATCCTGTAGCAAATTGAGATCCTGGTTTTTTCCCTGTTGTGCTTCTTGGCCATCCTAGGCTTAAACTCATAGGTGAGTTTCCTTGTGGGCTCTTGTAGATAGCATTGAGTTCTATCTGTCTGGGCCATGCTGTGGGACAAATGACAGCATCTGCTGGGGATCAGTCATATTTGGTGACAGATTACATGCACATGGCTGTTCCTAGGGGCTTAGTTAAGCTTTTGTTTGAAGTTCTTCCAGGAAGGACTTCAGGAATATAGAGCAAATTCGTTGGAATTGTATCCTGACTTAATTAGATTTCTTTGTTTCAAGAATACTTCTTGTTTTGCAGGCAGTAGGTGTTTTGTGCCCATTGGTGCCTCTAAGTGCTGCTGCCTGGCTGCTGATAAGAGACTGCTTTGATGTTGCAGTTCTAACAGAAAATCTCATATGGGGATGAGACTGAACAAGGCCAAGTGCAGGGTTCTACACTTTGGCCACAACAACCCCAAGCAGCACTGCAGGCTGGGGCCAGAGTGGCTGAGAGTAGCCAGGCAGAGAGGGAGCTGGGGGTGCTGGGAGAGAGGAGCTGCAGAGGAGGCAGCAGTGCCCAGGTGGGCAGCAGAGCCAATGGCATCCTGGGCTGGCTCAGGAGCAGTGTGGGCAGCAGGACAAGGGAGGTTCTTGTGCCCACCCCTGTGCTCAGCACTGCTCAGGCCACCCCTGGAGTGCTGTGTCCAGTTCTGGGCTCCTGCACTGCAGAGAGCTGTTGAGGTGCTGGAAGGTGTTTGGAGCAGGGCAGCAAGGCTGGGGAGGGGCCTGGAGCAGAGCCCTGTGAGGAGAGGCTGAGGGAGCTGGGGGGGTGCAGCCTGCAGCAGAGGAGGCTCAGGGCAGAGCTCATTGCTGCCTGCAGCTGCCTGCAGGGAGGCTGTAGCCAGGTGGGGTTGGGCTCTGCTGCCAGGCAGCCAGCAGCAGCAGAAGGGGACAGAGGCTGAAGCTGTGCCAGGGCAGGTCTAGGCTGGATGTTGTGAGGAAGTTGTTGTCAGAGAGAGTGATTGGCACTGGAATGGGCTGCCCAGGGAGGTGGTGGAGTGGCTGTGGCTGGAGGTGTTGCAGCCAAGCCTGGCTGGGGCACTGAGTGCCATGGTCTGGTTGGTTGGGCAGGGCTGGGTGCTAGGTTGGGCTGGGAGAGCTTGGAGCTCTCTGCCAACCTGCTTGATTCTCTGAAATGTGCAGGTTCAGGCAGAAGAGTTCATATGGCAGCAGCCAGGCAGAGACTAATTTATCTTCGTTTGTGTCCTTGCTTTTGTATGTCCAAGCAAACCCTCTGAGTGAAAGCAGTCATTTGTGTTTGTTCTTTTCACAGCCAATAATCTAATTTCTCTCATTAGAATATTCCAATTACCTTCAAACCAGCATACTCAGCTCAACTAACTTTCATTCTTATCTACCTTGGTTGAAAAGTGCAAATTGGTTTATACTCTTCCACTCTTCTTTTTGTTCAGGGTGGAGCATATCATGATCCACACTCAGAAGATGGAGCATCTACTAAGGAAAATAGAATACTGTATAATGACCCTGTTCCAAGAAGAGTTGGCAGCTTTTACAGAGGTAACTTCATGCTGGAGCTTTCAAAATGGCTCAGGGAGGTTATGGATTCTGCCTCCCTGGAGATGGGGAGGGGAAATGGCAGAGGGGAGATTTTAGACTGGATGTTAGGAAGAAGTGAGGGTGGTGAGACACTGGCACAGGTTGCTCAGGGAGGTTGTGGAGCACAGAAGCACCCAATGGGATCTGCTTCTGTGCTCCACAACCTCCCTGGAAGTGTTCAGGACCAGGTTGGATGAGGTCTTGAGCAGCCAGTTCTAGAGGGAGGTGTCTCTGCCTATGGCAGGGGCGTTGGAACTGGATGAGCTTTGAGGTCACTTCCAACCTAAACCATTCTATGAAAATCAAACAAGCATTTTAATGCTGCCTATACACTGAGTGGCAGCAACAAATATACTGCAAAGTAACAGGAACAACTGACATGACACCAAGCTAGGAGCAGCTGTGGAGCTGTTGGAGGGTAGCAGAGCCCTGCAGAGGGACCTGGCCAGGCTGCATGGGAGGGCAGAGGCCAAGGGATGAGATTGAACAAGGCCAAGGGCAGGGTTCTGCACTTTGGCCACAACAACCCCAAGCAGCACTGCAGGCTGGGGCCAGAGTGGCTGAGAGCAGGCAGGCAGAGGGAGCTGGGGGTGGTGGGAGAGAGGAGCTGAAGAGGAGGCAGCAGTGTGCCCAGGTGGGCAGCAGAGCCAATGGCATCCTGGGCTGGCTGAGGAGCAGTGTGGGCAGCAGGACAAGGGAGGTTCTTGTGCCCACCCCTGTGCTCAGCACTGCTCAGGCCACCCCTGGAGTGCTGTGTCCAGTTCTGGGCTCCTGCACTGCAGAGAGCTGTTGAGGTGCTGGAAGGTGTTTGGAGCAGGGCAGCAAGGCTGGGGAGGGGCCTGGAGCACAGCCCTGTGAGGAGAGGCTGAGGGAGCTGGGGGGGTGCAGCCTGCAGCAGAGGAGGCTTAGGGCAGAGCTCATTGCTGCCTGCAGCTGCCTGCAGGGAGGCTGTAGCCAGGTGGGGTTGGGCTCTGCTGCCAGAAGGGGACAGAGGCTGAAGCTGTGCCAGGGGAGGTCTAGGCTGGATGTTATGAGGAAGTTGTTGTCAGAGAGAGTGATTGGCACTGGAATGGTCTGCCCAGGGAGGTGGTGGAGTGGCTGTGGCTGGAGGTGTTGCAGCCAAGCCTGGCTGGGGCACTGAGTGCCATGGTCTGGTTGGTTGGGCAGGGCTGGGTGCTAGGTTGGGCTGGGGGAGCTTGGAGCTCTCTGCCAGCCTGCCTGGTTCTCTGAGTCTACAATACACGCACACATATGTCAGTAGATGTTGTTCCCTTATGGCATACAAAGGATGGTGATTGCTTAGCAGCTGCCTCATAGCTAAACCTGGCTAATCCTTTGGGAAAAGGCAAGGAAGATAAGAAGCTAATTACTGTCCTGCATGCGTTAGGAGGCTTTTGAGGCTTCCCTGAATGTTAAGAAGCCCAAATCAGCTCAAATTCGATTACAAGTCACCTAATAACCTCAAGTTGAGTCACCAATCTCCCCGTGAGTCTCTACAGGTTGCTCTCTTGGCTGCTGACCTCATTTGGAGCTGTTAAAATCTGCCAGGCTTTGCAGGTCTCTCGTTGTAACATTAACAACTCCTGAGCATCACTACAGCAATTTGAAAGCCTGTGCTGTGTGGAAGGTTTTGTAGCAGATGAGAATCCTCAAGAACCTTCAGTCTTGAATTGTTATTATTTACCCTTAAACCACTCCTCTCATTGGGCTGGGATTCTCCTTCTGTTTTATAGCTCCTTCAGTTAAGTGCCAAGGAAATTGTCTGAGACTTATTCAGTTCCTTATTAGAAAGCAGAGATTTCTTCTTCTTTATACATCCCAAACAAATATATTTTAGCTCACAGATTTATTTATTGCTTTGGGAAATGGTTAAGCAACACATTGCTAACAACATAATCAAAACCTGCTGAAAGAAGAAGTGGCTGTAAAAGCTAAATTCATATTTATGCAGTTCTGAAGCACTGACTCAATACAAAAGGTTATTTCCATGTTGGCTGCTTGACCAGAAACTTTAGAGGTTTTAATTTAAGGAGTTCCACAGAGTGGTGCTGTAGAAATGCTGCAGCTGGTGTCTGCTCAGTTTTCAAACCTGGAATCATAGCATGGTTTGGGTTGGAAGGGACCTTAAAGATCATCTTTGCCAGCAGTGTGCCCAGGTGGGCAGCAGAGCCAATGGCATCCTGGGCTGGCTCAGGAGCAGTGTGGGCAGCAGGACAAGGGAGGTTCTTGTGCCCACCCCTGTGCTCAGCACTGCTCAGGCCACCCCTGGAGTGCTGTGTCCAGTTGTGGGCTCCTCCATTGCAGAGAGCTGTTGAGGTGCTGGAAGGTGTTTGGAGCAGGGCAGCAAGGCTGGGGAGGGGCCTGGAGCACAGCCCTGTGAGGAGAGGCTGAGGGAGCTGGGGGGTGCAGCCTGCAGCAGAGGAGGCTCAGGGCAGAGCTGATTGCTGCCTGCAGCTGCCTGCAGGGAGGCTGTAGCCAGGTGGGGTTGGGCTCTGCTGCCAGGCAGCCAGCACCAGAAGAAGGGGACAGAGTCTGGAGCTGTGCCAGGGCAGGTCTAGGCTGGATGTTGTGAGGAAGTTGTTGTCAGAGAGAGTGATTGGCACTGGAATGGTCTGCCCAGGGAGGTGGTGGAGTGGCTGTGGCTGGAGGTGTTGCAGCCAAGCCTGGCTGGGGCACTGAGTGCCATGGTCTGGTTGGTTGGGCAGGGCTGGGTGCTAGGTTGGGCTGGGGGAGCTTGGAGCTCTCTGCCAGCCTGCCTGGTTCTCTGAGTCTACAATACACGCACACATATGTCAGTAGATGTTGTTCCCTTATGGCACACAAAGGATGGTGATTGCTTAGCAGCTGCCTCATAGCTAAACCTGGCTAATCCTTTGGGAAAAGGCAAGGAAGATAAGAAGCTAATTACTGTCCTGCAAGCGTTAGGAGGCTTTTGAGGCTTCCCTGAATGTTAAGAAGCCCAAATCAGCTCAAATTCGATTACAAGTCACCTAATAACCTCAAGTTGAGTCACCAATCTCCCCGTGAGTCTCTACAGGTTGCTCTCTTGGCTGCTGACCTCATTTGGAGCTGTTAAAATCTGCCAGGCTTTGCAGGTCTCTCGTTGTAACATTAACAACTCCTGAGCATCACTAAAGCAATTTGAAAGCCTGTGCTGTGTGGAAGGTTTTGTAGCAGATGAGAATCCTCAAGAACCTTCAGTCTTGAATTGTTTTTATTCACCCTTAAACCACTCCTCACATTGGGCCGGGATTCTCCTTCTGTTTTATAGCTCCTTCAGTTAAGTGCCAAGGAAATTGTCTGAGACTTATTCAGTTCCTTATTAGAAAGCAGAGATTTCTTCTTCTTTATACATCCCAAACAAATATATTTTAGCTCACAGATTTATTTATTGCTTTGGGAAATGGTTAAGCAACACATTGCTAACAACATAATCAAAACCTGCTGAAAGAAGAAGTGGCTGTAAAAGCTAAATTCATATTTATGCAGTTCTGAAGCACTGACTCAATACAAAAGGTTATTTCCATGTTGGCTGCTTGACCAGAAACTTTAGAGGTTTTAATTTAAGGAGTTCCACAGAGTGGTGCTGTAGAAATGCTGCAGCTGGTGTCTGCTCAGTTTTCAAACCTGGAATCATAGCATGGTTTGGGTTGGAAGGGACCTTAAAGATCATCTTTGCCAGCAGTGTGCCCAGGTGGGCAGCAGAGCCAATGGCATCCTGGGCTGGCTCAGGAGCAGTGTGGGCAGCAGGACAAGGGAGGTTCTTGTGCCCACCCCTGTGCTCAGCACTGCTCAGGCCACCCCTGGAGTGCTGTGTCCAGCTCTGGGCTCCTCCATTGCAGAGAGCTGTTGAGGTGCTGGAAGGTGTTTGGAGCAGGGCAGCAAGGCTGGGGAGGGGCCTGGAGCACAGCCCTGTGAGGAGAGGCTGAGGGAGCTGGGGGGGTGCAGCCTGCAGCAGAGGAGGCTCAGGGCAGAGCTCATTGCTGCCTGCAGCTGCCTGCAGGAAGGCTGTAGCCAGGTGGGGTTGGGCTCTGCTGCCAGGCAGCCAGCAGCAGCAGAAGGGGACAGAGGCTCAAGCTGTGCCAGGGCAGGTCTAGGCTGGATGTTATGAGGAAGTTGTTGTCAGAGAGAGTGATTGGCACTGGAATGGGCTGCCCAGGGAGGTGGTGGAGTGGCTGTGGCTGGAGGTGTTGCAGCCAAGCCTGGCTGGGGCACTGAGTGCCATGGTCTGGTTGGTTGGGCAGGGCTGGGTGCTAGGTTGGGCTGGGAGAGCTTGGAGCTCTCTGCCAGCCTGCTTGAGTCCATGATTCTATCTCCAGGGATGGTGACTCCACTACCTCCCTGGGCAGCCCATTCCAGTGCTTAATCATCCTTTCTGTGAAGAACTGCTTCCTAATATCCAACCTAGATCATAGAGTCATGGAATGATAGAATCACAGAGTCATAGAATCATAGAACCAGAGAATCATAGAATCAGTCAGGGTTGGAAAGGACCACAAGGATCATCCGTCTCCAACCCTCTGCCATTATCAATGACACCTCACACTAGATCTGGCTGCAACAACCACATCCAGCCTGGCCTTAAACACCTCCAGGGAGGGTGAGGCTTCCAACACCTTCCTGTGCAACTCCTGCCAGGCTCTCACCACCCTCATGCTGAAAAACTTCCTCCTAACATCCAGGCTGACTCTCCCCACCTCCAGCTGTGTTCCATTCCTCTCAGTCCTATCACTCCCTGACAGCCTAAAAAGTCCTTCCCCAGCTTTCTTGTAGCCCCCCTTCAGATGCTGAAAGGCCACAAGAAGGTCACCTGGGAGCCTTCTCTTCTCCAGCCTGCACAGCCCAAACTCCCTCAGTCTCTCCTCTTATTCCCTCAGTCTTTGTCTATTCCCTGTGCTTGCCTACAGATGGAAATGTTCTCGATTCCAGTTCTGAGTTCTGATGGTGGTCTCATTTTACAGCCAAGATTAGTTAGCAAGCAGCATAAAACTTTCTAAACTATAGCAAAGTGAAGTCATTCATAAAGCTCAACTGTGTCTTCACTCTCTGATTTGAGAGGTAGGAAGGAAGCAGTGAACTGAATGGGAACGTTGCCCTGTGGAGACAGGCTGAGAGAAGTTGGCACTGTTCAGCTTGGAGAAGGCTCCAGGGAGACCTTAGAGCTGCCTTTCAGCACCCAAAGGGGACCTACAAGAAAGCTGAGGAGGGACTTTTCACAAGGCTTTGTAGTGCCAGGATGAGAGGGAATGCATTGAAGCTTGAGGAGGGCAGATTAAGACTGGAGGGTAGGAAGAAATTCTTTAGAGGGAGGGTGAGGAGACACTGGCACAGGTTGTCCAGGGAGGTTTTGGAGCACAGGAGTTCTTTAAAGGGAGGGTGGGGAGACACTGAAACAGGTTGAGGGTGGTGAGAGACTGGCACAGGTTGAGGGTGGTGAGAGACTGGCACAGGTTGAGGGTAGTGAGACACTGGCACAGGTTGCCCAGGGAGGTTGTGGAGCACAGAATCACCCAATGTGATCTTCGATCACAACCTCTCTGGGGGTGTTCAAGGCCAGGTGGGATGATTCTTGAGCACCCTAGGCTGGTGGGGGGGGTGCTTTTGGCAGTGCCCAGTAGAATTGTTTCCTCTTCCTCCATCCAGTTCCATCTCCGCGCCCAGACAGCACCTACCTAGAAAACAATGTGGCCAGCAGAGCTTCTGTGCTTCCAGCAGACAGCAGCACTGTGGCAAACCACTCCAAGAGACAAACCACCTTTGATACCTGGTGAGTTGTTAATTTACACAGATGTCTGGAGGATGGCAGGGGTTGGGGGTGGGGAAGAGGATTTTACATGAGAGAGAGGAGGGAGAAACCCTCATTTCTCTCTCAGACACTCAGTTGCTTCCCCTGACTACACCAAAGCAGCATTATGATGCTTTGTGTTCCCTTCTGAGCAGCCAGGAATACTTCATTCCACCATCACCACTGAATGCAGTAAACTTTAGATGCTTTTGTCCAGTTTATCCTGACTTTTTTCCACCCACTGTTGACCTTCAGTTCACCATCATGCAAAGTGCTTTGGTGTGTGTGTGTGTAGTGTGGATGGCGACACTGTAGGCTCTCTGGATTCCAGAAGCATGGATTGTCAGACACACAAAAAGAAACCCCCCAAACCCCTCTCCAAATGCATGTTTGGGAAAACAGGATTGTATCCAAGAAGGATAATCCCCCTGCAGTGGGGACTGCTGCTCTTTTTTGCACACACACACAGTGACAGAGACCACAAAAGGCCCCGAGTGCGTTCAGTGGGAAAAATGGGACTGAGCAGCATCTTAATGGTGTGTATTGATTGGAAAGGATTCAGAGCATCACATGGCTCCCCTTATATAACAGAGAGCAATTAGCTGTAATTATGCTAATAGAAGAGCAGCATATGCATAGCTTTGCAGTGCTTGAAGGGAAATACCTTCATTTTGTGGCTCCCAGAGCTCTTCAGCTCTAAAAAGAAAAGGTTGTTCAGTCACTGGATAAAATGCACAGTGGATAAAAATAAATGATCTAGTTGAGGATGTCCCTGCTGACTGCAAGGGGGAGGTGGACTAAATGACCTTTGGAGGTCCCTTCCAAGCCAGCCCACTCTGTGGGTTCTATAAATGAAGCTTCAGAGGACTGGTGTGGAGTGTGGGAGCTGAGACACACAGTTCTGGCTGTGCTTTGCGCCGCTCTCTGAGACGCTGCTTGCTGGAAGGCAGATCAAGTGGTGTCATCTGAGGAGCTCTGCCAGTGGCTTGGTGACTTACTGTCTGTTCACACCAATAACCTGGGAATTAGCTATTAGAAAGTGGTGGGAGGGGGAAGGGTATCTGGTACTTCAGCTTGTGTCCAGGTTCTGTTCCCATGCTACTCCTAGAGATGTTTGCTCCAGAACCCTTTGTCACCTGCTCTGATTCACTAGAATTTGCTTCCTGTCCTTCAGTAGCTTCACCTCCATCCATTTGGTGGAAGTTAGCTGAGAAATCCGGGTCAGTTATGTAAAAAAGTGATCCTTATGTTGTGAGTTTTGTGGCTAAAGAAGGTATTTATCCCTGCTGTTGAACCCTTTGACATGTTCTGTTGTCCTTCATGCCTGAACCTTTCTGCCTTGACTATGACATAAGCCAACTGGAATCTTGTTTTGCTTTCTATATATCCTTTGCTTCTCTATAAGCCTTTATGATGTGGTGACTGCAAAGAAATGTGTAATGTTGTTTTCACCTTGGACTGCAACAATGGCATCTGTTGGTAGAGCTGGGTGGGAAGTTTGGAACTCAGTTTTGGGTTGGGTTTTTTTTGCCTACAATGACAAATAATTGGAGCCAAAACTTTTCAAAGGAACAGATTGATACCTCTAGGAACAGACTGATATCTACTAGGAACAGTCTGATGTCCTCTAGGAACAGTCTGATATCCAGCAGGAACAGTCTGATGTCCATTAGGAACAGTCTGATATCCAGCAGGAACAGTCTGATGTCCTCTAGGAACAGATTGATATCCACTAGGAACAAGCTGATACCAACTAGGAGCAGTCTGATCTCCTCTAGGAACAGTCTGATCTCCTCTAGGAACAGTCTGATCTCCTCTAGGAACAGTCTGATGTCCTCTAGGGACAAACTGATACCAACTAGGAACAGTCTGATACCCACTGGCCTTTCATTGGGAAGATTCTTCAGGTCCAGGATGGAATTGGCAGTCCAAAGCAGAGATAAACTCAAACTCACAGAGACTCTGGGGTCAGCAATATCTTTGCTTGAAGGTGAGGAACTCAAGGACAGGGACTGTGTTTGTGGTTATTTAAACCAGAGGCTTGAACCAAGATCTTCTCTAGCATGAGGGTAGTGGAACACTGGAACAGGTCTCAACAGGTGGTGGAGACCTCATCCCTAGAGATATTTAAGGTGAGGCTTGACAGAGCTCTGGGCAACCTGATCTAGCTGAGGATGTCCCTGCTGACTGCAGGGGGGGTAGACTGGATGCCCTTTGGAGGTCCCTTCCAACCCAGACCATTCTGTGATCTTACAACCCAAAAATGAACACTCTGAACCAGAAGCAAGAGGTTGATCTGGAGTCCATCCTCTGTTTCCCTCAGTAAAATCCCTTCAAACTGTTTCATCTTGTTGCAACAGTGAAAAGAGCACAGAGGTGCTGAATGCAGCCTGCTGAATGAGGCCCTTCATTAACTCAGAGGCAGTTAGATGGAAGTCCTCACTCCAATTAATGTACTCATTTATCAGAGGCCTGCAGCACCTCTTCTGTGAGGAGAGACTGAGGAAGTTTGGGGCTGTGCAGGCTGGAGAGGAAAAGGCTCCCAGGTGACCTTCTTGTGGCCTCGCAGTATCTGAAGTGGGCTACAAAAAAGCTGGGGAAGGACTTTTAAGGCTGTCAGGGAGTGATAGGACTGAGAGGAATGGAACAGAGCTGGAAGTAGGGAGATTCAGCCTGGATGTTAGGAAGAAGTTCTTCATGATGAGGATGGTGAGAGCCCAGGGAGGTGGTTGAGGCCCCATGGCTGAAGGTGTTTCAGGCCAGGCTGGCTGAGGCTGTGTGCAGCCTGCTCTAGTGTGAGGTGTCCCTGCCCATGGCAAGGGGGTTGGAACTGCCTGCTCCTTGTGCTCCCTTCCAACCCTGCCTGATTCTATGGCACTCAAACCTTCTCAGCAGGTGGAACAGCTGCTCTGAGAGCAGAGCCCTCACAAGAACAAGCATTTCTTCTTGTGCAGGGGGCGGAGTGGCCCTCGCCCCTGAGCTTGGCTGCTCCTTTGGCATGCTCTTTTCCTTTCTCTTTGCTTTTTCCCACTCCCTGTTTTCCTGAACCGTTTCCTGCCCAGCTCTACGTCTCCACTCTGTGCAAAGTTGTCCTGGCTATGGTCTGATGTTGTTGCCAAAAAGCCCCAAGCCTTGTTCTGTGCCATAAATGCATCTTGGTGAGGTCGCTGAGTGCTGTAGAGTGGCAGCTTTCTGTCTAGCAGTTGTGTAAGTGCTGGGAACTGTTGGAAGCTCTGCTGGGATGTGGGTCTGCTTGCAGCAGTTTTTCCTGATGAAGTAAATATTTGATGTTTGCCTGACCTAAGGAACTGGGACATGACAATTCCTCTGGAATTCTGAGTGTATTGCCACTGCTGTACAACAAAAAGAGACTTGCTGCTCTCATACTATTGCTCTGTGTTTGCCTTTGCTCCTGTCAAAGATTTGGTGACTGTTTGCTGGACTGAATTGTCAGAGGTGTTCCCTGTGTCTTCGTGTGCATTTCTTGCCTCTGTCCCCTCTGTCCTGCCTCTTCCAAATAAAGATGTTATAAACTCAACTTTTGTCATCAGGTTTTACTCTTAAATTACTCAATTTCAGACAACATCCCTTGGGGGGAAAGAGAAAAGGGGAGGGAAATTTTGTTGTCCTTCTGGAAAAAAATCCTTTTCTTTGCCAGAGTTTAATCTTCTGAAGGTGGCCTTGAGTTTGCTCTGTCTTGCTTTTCTGCAGGAGGAGAGGTTTCATCCTCTGTCACTCGTGTGGGCATGGGCCTGAGCTGTGCAGAACCAGTAGGCAAAATGCCCTGGCCCTGCCTGAGTCTATGGTTCTATAATGCCATGATTCCAGGAGTCTGTGATTCTCTGATTCCATGATTCTATGCTTCCAGGAGTCTGTGATTCTCTGATTTCATGATTCTATGATTCCATTATTTATGATTCTCTAGTTTTGTGATTCTGTGATTCCATGATTCTTTGATTCTATTAATTCCATGATTCTATGATTCCATTATTCTGTGATTCCATTATTCCATGATTCCATTATTCTGTGATTCTGTGGTTCCATTATTTTGTGATTCCATGATTCTGTGATTCTGTTATTTCATGATTCCATGATTCTATGGTTCCATGATTCTTTGGTTCCATTATTCTGTGATTCCATGATTTCTTTATTCCATGATTCTATGGTTCCACTATTCTGTGATTCCATGATTGTATGGTTCCATTATTCCATGATTCCATGGTTCTATGATTCCATTATTCTGTTATTTCATGATTTATGATTCCATTATTCTGTGATTTGACAATTCCATGATTCTGTGACTCCATTATTTCATAATTCTATGTTTCTATGATTCCATGATTCCCTGATTCCAAGCTCGTTGTGCCAGTGTGCCACAAGGTTGCCCTGAGTTCCCTTCAGCATCACTGCAGTTCTGAGTGTCCCTCTGCAGCCAGCTCCAGCATGCCCTGCGTGACCACACATCAGATCAGAAGTACTTGCAGGTGCTTACAGGGTGTCAGCTCCTGCAGAGCTGTGCCCTTCAGACCCCCCAGCTGTATGCCTCTCTGGGGGGCTGCTGCAGAGCTGTGTCCTTCAGACCCCCCAGCTGTATGCCTTTCTGGGGGGCTGCTGCAGAGCTGTGTCCTTCAGACCCCCCAGCTGTATGCCTCTCTGGGGGGCTGCTGCAGAGCTGTGCCCTTCAGACCTCCCAGCTGTATGCCTCTCTGGGGGGCTGCTGCAGAGCTGTGTCCTTCAGACCCCCCAGCTGTATGCCTCTCTGGGGGGCTGCTGCAGAGCTGTGCCCTTCAGACCTCCCAGCTGTATGCCTCTCTGGGGGGCTGCTGCAGAGCTGTGTCCTTCAGACCCCCCAGCTGTATGCCTTTCTGGGGGGCTGCTGCAGAGCTGTGTCCTTCAGACCCCCCAGCTGTATGCCTCTCTGGGCAGCCCATTCTGCAGCCCTGGAGCAGGCTGCCCGGAGAGGCTGCCAAGTCTCCTTCTCTGCAGACATGCCAACCCCCCCTGCCTGTGTCCCTGTGTGCCTTGCCCTGGGTGCTCCTGCTCTGGCATGAGGGTTTGGACTGGATGCTCTCTGGAGCTCCCTTCCAAGCCCTAATCTTGTGTCATGCTGTGGTATTTGGGGGCTTCTGGAAAGCTTTGTTGTTCAGACCTTCCATGTCTGTATGGATGTATGCGTTCTATGACAAACAGCTTGTGACACCTTCTCCAGCACTTACCATAACCTTCTTGGCATAAATAACACAGAGAATAACCAAAAAAGGGGGAAATAGATCAAGTTGGGTTGTTTTTTTTTAATATATAAACATAGCCAAACTCTCAGTCAAGAAAAGAAACAACAGAGCCAAACCAAACCATCCTACACTTGGAAGTGTCAGAGGCTCACAATCATCTGACAGTGATTTTCAGGACTTCAGAAGGATGCAGTAGTTTGTCAAGATGCCTCCCAGTACCTGCAGGATGGAGAGGGACTTTTTCCAAAGGCCTGTAGTGATGGAACAAGAGGCAATGGTTTGAAATTAGAGGGTGATTGGCACTGGAATGGGCTGCCCAGGGAGGTGGTGGAGTCGCTATGCCTGGAGGTGTTGAAGCCAAGCCTGGCTGGGGCACTTAGTGCCATGGTGTGGCTGATTGGATAGAGATGGGCGCTAGGTTGGGCTGGATGAGCTTGGAGCTCTCTTCCAGCCTGTTTGATTCTATGATTAAGAGATTTAGATTGGGTGTGAGGAACAGGTTCTGCATCAGGAGGCTGCTGCAACACTGCAGCAGGTTGCGCTGGGAGGGTGTTGAGGCCTCATCCCTGGGGATCTTCAAGGTGAGGCAGGACAAGGCTCTGAGCAAGCTGCTCTAGCTGAGGATGTCCCTGCTGAGTGCAGGGGGGTTGAATTGGATGTCCATTGGAGGTCTCTTCCAACCTCAACCCATTCTGTGATTTGCTGCCCTCCTCTTGACCTGCTCCATCAGCTCCACATCCTTCCTGTGTGGAGGACCCCAGAGCTGGATGTAGTACTCTAAGCGAGGTCTTCCCAGACCTTTTCCACATGGAGAAAAGAAACCCAAACAGAAGTCAAGCCTTGCAGCTCCAAAGTCAAGCCTTGCAGCTCCAAAGTCAAGCCTTGCAGCTCCAAAGTAAAACCTTGCAGCTCCAAAGTAAAGCCTTGCAGCTCCAAAGTAAAACCTTGCAGCTCCAAAGTCAAGCCTTGCAGCTCCAAAGTCAAGCCTTGCAGCTCCAAAGTAAAACCTTGCAGCCCCAAAGTAAAACCTTGCAGCTCCAAAGTAAAACCTTGCAGCTCCAAGCAGTGTTCAGAATTGATCTCTGCATTCCAAGCTTTTAGACCAAGAAGTTTTAATATGGGCTTCAGCCTGTGAGGCTTAAGCGAAACATTTGTTTGAGATGCTCCCTTGGTTTCTGACCTTTTCTTCCCTCTATTGGTGCCAGTTCTCCAGTAGCCAAGGAGTTGGCTGCAAGCAAAGTCAAAGGGTAACTTGCTCATTTGGCTTCTGGAGAAAACATCAGACCTCTTAGTAACTCCCTCATGTTTTGTAATGGACTGAATTTAACAGCAAGTGTAACAAGCTGCAACCACTGCAATATTGGTCATAAAAGCCAAATTATCCCTGGACTTCTTGCCTATAATTTACTTTTATCTCAGCTAGGGATGAACACAAGTAATGTTATGGCTATTTTGTAATACTCTTACGTTTTATTCCCCAAATCTAGAATTGTTTTATCTAAGTTTCACAAAGAGTTGAGGCTGAGGGAGCTGGGGGTGTGCAGCCTGCAGCAGAGGAGGCTCAGGGCAGAGCTCATTGCTGCCTGCAGCTGCCTGCAGGGAGGCTGTAGCCAGGTGGGGTTGGGCTCTGCTGCCAGGCAGCCAGCAGCAGAAGAAGGGGACAGAGGCTGAAGCTGTGCCAGGGCAGGTCTAGGCTGAATGTTGTGAGGAAGTTGTTGTCAGAGAGAGTGATTGGCATTGGAATGGGCTGCCCAGGGAGGTGGTGGAGTGGCCGTGGCTGGAGGTGTTGCAGCCAAGCCTGGCTGGGGCACTGAGTGCCATGGTCTGGTTGGTTGGGCAGGGCTGGGGGCTAGGTTGGGCGGGGGGAGCTTGGAGCTCTCTGCCAGCCTGGTTGTTTCATGCCCTAAGCAAGCAGAGAGATAACAAAGAACAGCACACGTTTGCCTTTGCTTTGTGCCCTCTTAGAGGCACCGTGTGACAGATGCTGGTGTCACTTCTTGCTCTCCAGAGTTGAAGCTCCCTGCAAAACACCAACATGCAGTACTAATGTGAGATTTTAGTACATAGAGCCCATGCCAAACAGCTCTTCTCTGATAATCCTAGTTTTTCCTGCACTATCCATTGTCTGACAGTCATCTCTTGGGGAGGCCTAGAATGTGGCAGTGTTTCAGCTTGACAATGGAAATCATAGAGTTATAGAGTCAGGCAGGTTGGAGGAGAGGTCCAAGCTCCCCCAGCCCAACCTAGCACCCAGTCCTGCCCAACCAACCAGACCATGGCACTCAGTGCCCCAGCCAGGCTTGGCTGCAACACCTCCAGGCACGACCACTCCACCACCTCCCTGGGCAGCCCATTCCAATGGCCACCTGTTCTGCTCTGTTTTCTGCTGGGTACAAACCCCTGGTGTTAAAGCTTCCTGCCCTGCTGCTGTACATGTTTCCCTCTTGTGCACCTAAGGAGCCTGTGCTTTGAGGCAGGCACTTCTCAAGGGCGATGCTGTGCTGCAGTGTGAGTCACAGGAGCTAATGACGTCAGCCTGTTGGTGTGAAAGCTCTGGGTTTGGGTAGGCAGCAACCCAAAACGAGCAGAGCTGCCTGTGGTTCTCTCTTTTCCTCCTCTGTCTGGTCATGAAGAGGAAATGCTGGGGCAGATTTTCCCTTCTCTTCCTCTCTGCTGATTGGCTGTAGGGAGCTGTTTTCTCATGCAGGTTCAGGGAGCCCAAAGAAGTTACCACAGATGAGCCTTAAAGTGTGGCAGAAACTGTCCCAGGCTTTGCTCTAAAGATTGAATTCACCTCTTTTGGAACAGACTTGAACAGAAAATGTGTAGCAGGACACTGAAAAAATGTAAAGGACAATGTAGAGTAACCTGATGGGGACTTCCCTGTGACCTGCCACTGGTTCCTCAACACAAGATGTAGTTCCTGGGTTGGTAATTTGCCCTGGGGCTATGGTTTGGGTTATATTTTTCTCTGGGGACCTCAGAGCTGCTGCCAAGAGCTGAAGGCAGCCTGCAGGAAGGCTGCAGAGGGACTTGTGCTGAGGGGGTCTACAGGCAGGCCAAGGGCAATGGTTTGGAGCTGAGGCAGAGCAGGGGGAGAGTGGAGCTGAGCAAGAAGCTGTTGAGTGTGAGGGTGCTGAGAGCCTGGCCCAGGCTGCCCAGGGAGGCTGTGGCTGCCTCCTTGCTGGGGGTGTTCTGGGCCAGGCTGGCTGAGGCCCTGAGCAGCTGAGTGTGGCTGAGAGGTGTCCCTGGGCACAGTGGGGAGGCTAGAGCAGAGGAGCTCTGAAGTGAAGAGGTTGGAGCAGAGGAGCTCTGAAGTGAAGAGGTTGGAGCAGATGAGCTCTGAGGAGGAGTTTGGAGCAGATGAGCTCTGAGGTGAGGAGGTTGGAGCAGATGAGCTCTGAGGTGGGGAGGTTGGAGCAGATGAGCTCTGAGGTGAGGAGGTTGGAGCAGATGAGCTCTGAGGTGGGGAGGTTGGAGCAGCTGAGCTCTGAGGTGCAGGTTGGAGCAGCTGAGCTCTGAGCTCCCCTCCAGCAGAGCCATCCCATGCCACCTGCAGACGTGGCTGCACTGTAGCTGCGTTGTGGGAAGGCCCAGGGCTGCCAGCCCCGTTCCTGAGCCTGCAGCTTGCTTTCCTCCAGCTCCTCAGCAAACTCAGGAGCCAAGGGTTGGTAAATAATTCAGTGGGTGTGCTGCCTGTGCTCAGCCACTCTGCTGAGCTCAGGTCTGTGAAGCTGTCAGGAGGCTTTAGTCTCAGCCCTTCTCCTTGGTGCTTTAAGTGAGTAGCACAAGACTGCTCTTTTGCTTTGACTCTGACACGGTGGTACCAAATGCAAGGACATGACAGGAGCAGGAATGCTTAGCAGTGCAGCCCATCTAAAACATCTGTTCTAATAATTGCATGAATCCAGAGGATTGTCCTGTGGCATTTTAACTGTCACATCCAATCTGTGCTGCTTTGCACCAGGATTTGTTTCCTGAATCTAGAGCTCAGTTACAAAAACCTCTGTGCCTACACATCTTCTCTCTAAGCACATTCTCCTAACAGCTCCATCTCATTGCAGCGTTGGAGAGCTGCAGGAGTTTTACTTAGCAGCATAGGATGGTTGGAAGGGACCTCAGAGATCATCTGCTCCATTAGCAAGGAAACCTCTCAGCTACACTCAGCTGCTCAAGGCCTCATCCAGCCTGGCCTTCAACACCCCCAGGCAGGAGGCAGCCACAGCCTCCCTGGGCAGCCTGTGCCAGGCTCTCAGCACTCTCACACCAATCAACTTCTTCCTCAGCTCCACTCTAACCCTGCTTTGCTTCAGCTCCAAACCATTCCCCCTTGGCCTGTCTGCAGACAACTTCCCCACCAGGCCAGGGACACCTCTCAGCTAGATTTAGCTGCTCAGGCAAGGAGGCAGCCACAGAGTAGCCTGTGCAAGTCTCTCAGCACCCTCACACTCAACAGCTTCTTGCTCAGCTCCACTCTCCCCCTGCTCTGCCTCAGCTCCAAACCATTGCCCTTGGCCTGCCTGCAGACCCCCTCAGCACAAGTCCCTCTGCAGCCTTCCTGCAGGCTGCCTTCAGCTCTTGGTAGCAGCTCTGAGCTGCCCCTGGAGCCTTCTCCTCTGCAGGCTGCACCCCCCCAGCTCCCTCAGCCTGTGCTCACAGCAGAGCTGCTCCAGCCCTTTGCAGCCTCCTTTGGCCTCCCTCTAGCTGCTCTGTGTCCTCCTCCTGCTGGGGACAGCAGCGCTGGAGGCAGGACTGGAGGTGAGGTCTGATCAGAGCAGAGGAAAGACTCTAGAACAACCAGGTGGCATTTTGAGCTCGAGGTGGTTCTGTGCAGGGAGTGGGGAATTGCTGAAGCCAGCTCACAGACTGAAGGTACTTCTGTTAATAAGGAGGATGACTTCAGTGGTTCCTACCTCCAGTTTGGTGTTTCTCCTTTTCTGGGAAGAGAAAATGTCAACCTGGCATGTAGTGGCAGCTGATAGCAGAGCATTGCAAGCCAGAATTAGAAGCCAGAGATAACTCTAGCAGCCAAGTAGGCATTGCCACCTTCCAGTTGCTCCAAGAATAGCTGCTCCTGTTCATCATCCACAGCATTTATGCCTGTGGCTTTCCTTTAGGTTGAAAGACAATGGAATCATCTGAAAGGTGTCCAGAGCAGGGCCACGAGGATGAGCAGAGAGCTGGAGCTGCTCTGCTGTGAGGAGAGACTGAGGGAGCTTGGGCTGTGCAGGCTGGAGAGGAGAAGGCTCCCAGGTGACCTTGTGGCCTTTTAGTATCTGAAGAGGGCTACAAGAAAGCTGGGGAGGGACTTTTCAGGCTGTCAGGGAGTGATAGGACTGGGGGGAATGGAGCAAAGCTGGAGGTGGGGAGAGTGAGGCTGGAGGTGAGGAGGAAGTTGTTGAGCAGGAGAGTGGTGAGAGCCTGGCAGGGGTTGCCCAGGGAGGTGGTGGAAGCCTCACCCCTGGAGGTGTTTGAGGCCAGGCTGGATGAGGTTGTGGACAGCCTGCTCTAGGGTAGGGTGTCCCTGGGCATGGCAGGAGGGTTGGAACTGGCTAATCCTTGTGGTCCTTTCCAACCCTGCCTGATTCTAGGATTCTATGGCTCTGTCTCTGTGACTCTGACTCTGTGATCTAGGCTGGATATTAGGAAGCAGTTCTTCACAGAAAGGATGATCAGGCACTGGAATGGGCTGCCCAGGGAGGTAGTGGAGTCACCATCCCTGGAGATAGAATCATAGAATCCAGCAGGTTGGCAGAGAGCTCCAAGCTCTCCCAGCCCAACCTAGCACCCAGCCCTGCCCAACCAACCAGACCATGGCACTAAGTGCCCCAGCCAGGCTTGGCTGCAACACCTCCAGCCACAGCCACTCCACCACCTCCCTGGGCAGCCCATTCCAGTGCCAGTCATTCTCTCTGCCAGCAACTTCCTAACAACATCCAGCCTAGACCTGCCCTGGCACAGCTTGAGGCTGTGTCCCCTTCTTCTGCTGCTGGCTGCCTGGCAGCAGAGCCCAACCCCACCTGGCTACAGCCTCCCTGCAGGCAGCTGCAGACAGCAATGAGCTCTGCCCTGAGCCTCTTCTACTGCAGGCTGCACACCCCCAGCTCCCTCAGCCTCTCCTCCTAGGGCTTGTGTTCCAGACTGGCTGGGGCACTTGGTGGCACAGGTTAGCTGAGGTTGTGCTGTTGGGTCATAGGCTGGGTTTGATGATCTCAGAGGTCTTCTCCAGCCTCAGTGATTCTGTGATTTCAGACATTTGGGAGTGCCAAAGGGCTGATAAATCCCCCAGGGTGATGTCCTGTGTGTTAGTTGCCATTCCATAGCAGCTGCTCCTGGGCCCCAGCCCTGGCACACACTTGCTGAACACCTCCCTGCCTCCCAGAAGCACTCCCCACTGCAAATGCCAAAGGTGGGAAATCCACCTTCTCCCTAAGGACTTTATTCAGATGCTTAAAATCAGTGCTTGGTTTCTGGTGTGACTTCTCTGGCTGTTCTCCTTTGCTGTGTGTTTGCCTTTTCCTTTAAAGCCCCTTCCAGTGCTGTGCCATTTCTTCCCAGCCGAGCCCTTGCGCGCCGCAGTCAAGGAACCCAAGCGCTGGGGCTGCTTTGGCTGTGGCTTTTAACACACTAAAGAGGCTGAAATCTCTGACTTGTTTAATGTAGGCCATTGAGGGAATTTTTGTCTGTCACTCAAATTGTTTTTTGTGACTCTTTCCTGCTCAGTTTCCAAACTGCTCTGGAGGGCATTCCCTTACATCTGGAGTGTCCTACCTAAGCCACCTTTTTCCTCCGTGCATGGTTTGCTGTGTCTACTTAAAAGTGACATTTATCAGCTGTTGCACTTGAAGTGAGATGTGATTTATCAGCTTGTCAAGTTCTTTATCAGCTGCTGTGCTTCAATTAACATGTGGTTTACCAGCCTTTCAAGTTCTTCATCAGCTCTTACACTTAAAAGTAACCCTGTGGTTTATCAGCTGTAGTTAACTCAGCCGCCTGGATAAGCTCAGAGGTGGAGATTTGATCTTCAGTCAAGTCACCTGGTTCCACTTTTTGGGGTAACCTTGTCTTGCCAGCCCTGTCTGCCCCAGGCATAACAAACTCACTGGAGCTTTTTAAGCTGAATTGGACACCAGTAGATCCCCAGCTTCCCCGAGGGGAAATCTGGAACCGCAGCAGCAAAGGTCAGGAAGTTGAAGTCAGTTCTCTCTGGCGACCTTTGCACCCCCAGGCTCTCCAGCAAGCAGTGGATAAAGTGGACCTGTGCTTTTGTACCTTCAGCACCATTTGTATGTTCTCTCAGATATGATTTTTGTTGTTGTTGTTGGTTTTTATGTTCCTCCAAGGCCTCCTGTGTGATGGTTTGGGTTGAGTGTTCAACCCTGCCTTAGAAAACCAAACCCCCCCCCAACCCAAACACTTGCATGCTTGCCTTTTCCCCAGGTAACTCCTCACTGCTTTGACTCAATCTCTTCACCCTAACTCTGTGTTCCTCTCTGTCTCATGTAACAATTCTCTGCCCCTGGTGCCTGTGTAGCAACCTTCCAACCAGTGAATGCTAAACCACTCAGAACGTTTTTGCCTTACTCGGTTAACTCACAGCCTCTGGTGTCAGACCTCATCGCCGCACGGAGCGCTGCACCGAGCTGCAACCTCTTCTTACAATGCCTTCTTTCATGTTTAGGAAGAGTCCTGAAAACCTTAGCAGTCACTCAGAGCAGCTCAAGGAGAAGGAGAAGCAAGGGTTTTTCAGGGCAATCAAAAAGAAAAAGAAGAAATCTCAAACTGTAAGTACTCAGCACCTCGGACACAAGCTGCGCTCAGCACTTTGGCCTTGTGCCATCTCACACCTGCTGGATGGGCACAGTTAACCTGCCTTTTGGTTACCTGTTTGCTCTTCTCTTTTCTCTCTTTGCTATATGAAAAGCAAAGTCTTTGTCCTGTTCAGGGCATAGCTACGTGCCCTGTCAAATTGCTTCTTCACCTTCTGGTCCTCTGCTCGTTTGGTTTTCGTTTGAACTCCGTCAGAGGCACTTTCAAGGCAAGTCTCAAGCTGTTGTTGTAGCCAGGATCTGGTGATACCACTGGAAGAATAACAAATGGCATTCTGTGGTGTCCTGAGAGCTTGGATTATTTCAGGAGGAGATGAAACTGTTGTAAATGAGAATTCTTTCTTGTCTTTTTCATGCCAACCTCTTGCTGGAATAAGGATAATGTGGCTTAACCATTCTTGTTGTTCAATGGGTTTTTTTGGAGAGGGGAGGGAATGGGTTGTGGCTTTTGTGACCCAGTAGAAGCCTTTGGTGTCTTGTATACAATTAGGCATTTTCAGCTAAGTGTTAAGGGGGAGAAGGAACTTTGTTTTATCAGAGAGCAGTGATATGTTACCATTTCATGAGGTTTAGTACTGAAACTCTCCCTAAGAACTGAAGTAACCCAAACATCATCTCCTCTGGTTCTCAAATGGCAGTTTTGGGAGCAGTAAAATATGCCAAATTGCCTTTACACTGAGTTTCTCTAACAGTGTAACTGCAGGTTTAGGTTTGGAGGGCCTCAGAATGGCACAGATCACACCCCTGGGGGGAAGGGAGGAGGCAAATCACAATGCTTGCTGTCCCAGAGCGAGGTGGCAGGGTTGGTGGAGAGGAGTGGGCAATGCTGCAGCCTTGGGGCAGAGTGGCTGGAAGGCAGCCTGGAAGAACAGGATCTTGGGGTGCTGGTGGACAGGAGGCTGAACATGAGCCAGCAGTGTGCCCAGGTGGCCCAGAAGACCAGCAGCATCCTGGCTTGGATCACAGTCAGTGTAGCCAGCAGGAGCAGGGCAGTGATGGTGCTCCTGTATTGGGCACTGCTGAGGCCACAGCTTGGGCACTGGGTTCTGTTCTGGGCACCACAGCACAGGAAGGACGTTGAAGAGCTGGAGAGTGTCCAGAGAAGAGCAATGAGGCTGGGGAGGGGTTTGGAGGGCATCATCTGAGGAGTGGCTGAGGGGCCTGGGAGTGTTTAGTGTGGAGAAGAGAAGGCTGAGGGCAGATCTCATTGCTCTCTACAGCTGCCTGAGAGGAGGCTGGGGTGAGGCTGGGGTTGGTCTCTTCTGTAAAGCACACAGTGACAGGCAATGGTTGGAGTTGTGCCAGGGGAGAGTTAGGTTGGACATGAGGAAGAACTTCTTTAGTGAGTGGTGAGGGGCTGGAAGAGGCTGCCCAGGGAGGTGGTGCAGTCCCTATGCCTGGAGGTGTTGAAGAAGCTGTAGCTATGACCCAACAGCACAACCTCAGCTAACCTGAGCCACCAAGTGCCACAGCCAGTCTGGAACACAAGCCCTGGGAGGAGAGGCTGAGGGAGCTGGGGGTGTGCAGCCTGCAGCAGAGGAGGCTCAGGGCAGAGCTTATTGCTGCCTGCAGCTGCCTGCAGGGAGGCTGTAGCCAGGTGGGGTTGGGCTCTGCTGCCAGGCAGCCAGCAGCAGGACAAGGGGACACAGCCTCAAGTTGTGCTGGGTGAGGTTCAGGCTGGATGTTAGGAGGAAGTTGCTGGCAGAGAGAATGATTGGCACTGGAATGGGCTGCCCAGGGAGGTGGTGGAGTGGCTGTGCCTGGAGGTGTTGCAGCCAAGCCTGGCTGGGGCACTGAGTGCCATGGTCTGGTTGGTTGGGCAGGGCTGGGTGCTAGGTTGGGCTGGGGGAGCTTGGAGCTCTCTGCCAACTTCCTTGGTTCTGTTATTACAAGACAGGACAGATGTACAGATAAGCTTTACTCCTGTTACTTCTCACTCCTAAGAGGGAGCAGAGGGAGAGAGAGGTGTTTTGCATTAGGGAAGAGGATGCTGGCTAGTTTGAGCTGGTGCCTCACAGGAATGTTAAAAATACAGATGAAGAGGGACAGGGATCTGCTGGAGAAGGTCCAGTGGAGGGCTACAAGGATGATGAGGGGACTGGAGCACTGCCTGGTGAGGAGAGGCTAAGGGACCTGGGGCTGCTCTCCAGGCCAGTATCTAGGGACAGGCTGTGCCCACTGATGTGTGCACAAGTGTCTGGTTGGGACACTGTTCCATATTCTTCATCTCTTAGCTGAGATGATGCTGGGATGTTCAAAGCTCATCCAGTTTCAATCTCCCTGCCATAGGCAGGGACACCTCCCACTAGAACAGGTCACTCAAGGCTTCATCTCACCTGGCTTTGAACACTTCCAGGGATGGGGCAACATCTGCAGGAATGGGACAACATCTGCAGAAATGGGGCAACAGCTGCAGGAGTGGGGCAACACCTCCAGGAATGGGGCAACACTTCCAAGAATGGGGCAACACCTCCAGGAATAGGGCAACACTTCCAGGAATGGGGCAACACTTCCAGGGAGAGGGGCAACAGCTGCAGGAATGTGGCAATAACTACATGGAGGAGGGGGGCAACAGCTGCAGGGAAGAGGGAGGCAACAGCTGCAGGAGTGGGGCAACAGCTGCAGGGAGGAGGGGGCAATGGAATCGAAGCACAGTGCTCTGCATTCAGTTTGTGTGTCTTATGTTGCAGACAGACTCAACCAGCGGGGAGAATCCGAGCATCAAGAAATCCCTCTTCCCTCTTTTTCACTCAAAGAATAGCTTAAAGCATAGTTCTTCTTTGAAAAAGCTTCCTGTAGTCACTCTACCCATGGTATTCCTTCCTTTTTTCCCCCCCACCCCAGTCCAGTAGCACTGCCAAATGCTCCAGCACCAGTGATTTCTTTCCTGACTGCAGCAGCATGTGTTTTGTTTTCCTGGGGTCACTTTCTCTTCATGCCAGTTAAGTACCTTTGGGCCAGTTCGATAAATGGAAGTCAGTTTGGGCAGTCCTGGTGAAACAGATTGTGCCTCAAAACTCCTTTTGGTGTGGTTGTTTAATTCGTCTTTTATACACTGACAGACAAAAGTAACCTGAACAACTGCAGAGTGAGGGAGCCCTGGGAGCTGAGGTGTCAGAAGAAAAGGGTTGTGAGGTGGTGCATGTGTAAAAATTAGATGGCTTCGTTTTGGTTCAGTCAGGAAGAAAAAGTTAACCTGTGGGGGAGTTGTTTGGGGGTTTTTATTGTTGCTATATTGGGAAGAGATTTTCTCATGCCTACCTGTAGAAGTTTAATGAATCAGATAGCAACAGCTGATTAGGGCCAGGAGGATGCTGAGAGGGCTGCAGCAGCTCTGCTGTGAGCACAGCCTGAAAGAGTTGGGGCTGTGCAGGCTGGAGCAGAGGCTCCCAGGTGAACTTCTTGTGGCCTTCCAGGAGCTGAAGTGGCTCCAAAAAAGCTGGGGAGGGACTTTTGAGGCTGTGAGGGAGTGGCAGGAGTGGGGGGAATGGAGCAAAGCTGGAGGTGGGGAGAGTGAGGCTGGAGGTGAGGAGGAAGTTGTTGAGCAGGAGAGTGGTGAGAGGCTGGCAGGGGTTGCCCAGGGAGGTGGTTGAGGCCCCATGGCTGGAGGTGTTTGAGGCCAGGCTGGCTGAGGCTGTGTGCAGCCTGCTCTAGGGTAGGGTGTCCCTGGGCATGGCAGTGGGTTGGCACTGGCTGCTCCTTGTGCTCCCTTCCAGCCCTGCCTGATTCTATGATGATCTGAACCCTAAGTCTTAGCTCATGCACCTGCTGTGTCTTGGTTGTCCATGGCACCAGACAGGTTCAGTTTTAACTGCCCTCTATTTTTTTTCCTTAGAGGTCAAAGTCTGCAAAGATATTTTCAATGCCCTTTCTACCATCAATTTGGTTCAATTTTCAGCTTGTTTCAAGGGAACTTGTTCTTTTTTTGTTTGTTTGTTTTTGTTTTCTTTTAGTTTGGGGTATTTGTAAAGGGGGAAAAAAGGCTGGGGGAAGGCAAAGCTCTTGGTCTTGCATTGGCAAAGTCAACCAGGCACCAGCTGAGAGGCAGGTTTTTGGTCTGCTTCACCCAGGAACAAATTTATGGAACTGCTCCATGGTCTTAACTGCAATCTGGAATGCTTTTCAAACTGAAGCTGAGGCTCTGCTGGGTTCTTTTCAGTTCTGGTTTGGAAGCCTTGTTTAACTGCCCTCTCTTCCAGCAAACACCACTAACAGCATGGCAACGCTTGAAGGGCTAAGGGCGCAGCCAACCTGCATGATGTCCATGGAATAAAAACACATAGGGATACAAATCTTGGAAGGTGGTTGCTGTTCTGCTGCAGGAATGGGCTTCACCTGTGCTCTGTAATTAACAGGGGAGGGGGGGGGGAATTATGGACAGCTCTTCTTCAACTCTCTGCTGGGAGACCAAGAGGCAATGCTTTGTTGCAGATGCCCAGCACGGACGGGCAGGACCTCTTGGCGTTACAGAAAGCCATTCACACCAACCACCAGAGCAGCAGGCAGAAGGACTGGCATCCTGAGAAGATGACAGAAATCCAGCCTCCTGTAAGTGGCATCATCCATTCCCTGTGTTCTGCTCACTCCTGGCTTACCTCTTTGCAGTGCTGAAGGCAGAAAATAGACTCAGAGATGAGTCCTGAGCTGCATCAAGAGAAGTGTGGCCAGCAGGGCAAGGGAGGGGATTCTGCTCTCCTCAGACCCCACCTGCAGTCCTGGCTGCAGTTCTGCAGTCCCCAACACATGGAAGTGTTTGAGGCAGTGCAGAGGAGGCCACCAAGATGCTGAGAGGGCTGCAGCAGCTCTGCTCTGAGGCCAGGCTGAAAGAGTTGGGGCTGTGCAGGCTGGAGAAGAGAAGGCTTGGAGGAGAGCTTGGAGTGGCCTTGCAGGATCTGAAGGGGGCTCCAGAAGGGCTGGGGAGGGACTAGTGACAAGGTCTGGGAATGAGAGGAGGAGGAGGAATGGGTTTGAAGTGGCAGAGAGGAGATTGAAGCTGGATGTTAGGAAAGGGTTGTTGAGAGTGAGGGGGGTGAGAGACAGGCACAGGTTGAGGGTGGTGAGAGACTGGCACAGGTTGAGGGTGTTGAGACACTGGCACAGGGATGTGTTCAAGGCCAGGTTGGATGAGGCCTTGAGCAACCTGTTCTAGTGGGAGGTGTCCCTGCCTATGGCAGGGGGGTTGGGATTGGCTGATCTTTGAGGTCCCTTCCAACCTAAACCACTCTGATTCCTGACAGCTTTCCCTCTGCTGAACAGGAGCACATTTCATCTGCTGGTATTCCCTGGCCAGTGCAGTCCCTGCTCATTGTGCCTGCAGCCCTGCTGTGTTCTTGAGAATCTGGACTGGAGTGACAAGGAAAAGGAGACATTGAATGGCCCTCTGGCAGTCTCAGAGGCTCTTGAAATGCTGGTTATGTTTTTGTGTTGGAGGCAAGCAGCGAGGTGAGAGGTAACCAGCGAGGTGAGAGGGAACCAGCGAGGTGAGAGGGAACCAGCGAGGTGAGAGGCAAGCAGCAGGGGGAGAGGCAAGCAGCAGGGGGAGAGGCAAGCAGCAGGGGGAGAGGCAAGCAGCAGGGGGAGAGGGAAGCAGCGAGGCGAGAGGCAAGCAGCAGGGGGAGAGGCAAGCAGCAGGGGGAGAGGCAAGCAGCAGGGGGAGAGGGAAGCAGCGAGGCGAGAGGCAAGCAGCAGGGGGAGAGGCAAGCAGCAAGGTGAGAGGCAGGCAGCAAGGTAAACCTGCTCTGGCACCAGGGGTTAGCCTGGATGATCTCCAGAGGTCTCTTCCCACCCCTGTCATTGTGTGAGAACTTCAGGAGCAGTGAAAGACTTTCAGTGCCTATTCCTGGTAGCTGTGCACTGCTGCAGGAGAGAATCATAGAGTGGTTTAAGTTGGAAGGGACCTCAAAGATCATCTAGTCCAGGAACACCTCCTACTAGAACATCTGGCTCAAGACCTCATCCAGCCTGGCCTTGAACGCCTCCAGGGAGGTTGTGGAGCACAGCAACCTGTGCCCTGGTGGCCAAGTGGGCCAATGGGATCCTGGGGTGCCTTAGGCAGAGTGTGTCCAGTAGATCAAGGGAGGTTCTCCTCCCCCTCTACTCTGCCCTACTGAGACCTCATCTTGAGCACTGCCTTCAGTTTTGGCCTCCTCAGTTGAAGAGGGACAGGGATCTGCTGGAGAGGGTACAAGGATGATGAGGGACTGGAGAACTGCCTGGTGAGGAGAGGCTGAGGGCCCTGGGGCTGCTTAGTCTGGAGAAGAGAAGACTGAGAGGGGATTGGATCAATGTTTATCAGTATCTGAGGGCTGGGGGTCAGGAGGGGGGGACAGGCTCTGCTCACTGCTCCCTGGGACAGCACAAGCAGCAATGGATGGAAGCTGCAGCACAGGAGGTTCCAGCTCAACACAAGGGGGAACTTCTTGCCTGGAAGGGTCCCAGAGCCCTGGCACAGGCTTCCTAGAGAGGTTGTGGAGTCTCCTCTGGAGCCTTTCCAGGCCTGTCTGGATGTGTTCTGTGTGCCCTGAGCTGGACTGTGTGGTCCTGCTCTGGCAAGGGGATTGGACTGGATGAGCTCTTCGTGTCCCTTCCAACCCCTGACGTCTGTGATCCTGGATGCGTTCCTGTGTGATCTGCTCTAGGTGATCCTGCTCTGGCAGGGGGGTTGGTCTGGATGAGTTTTTGAGGTCCCTTCCAACCTCTGACCCCCTGTGATCCTCTGAAGTGCTCTTTCTGTGTGTCTTCCAGAGCCAGCCATTAAAATCTCTCCGCAAGCTCTTGCACCTGTCCTCTTCCAACCACCCTGTGCCCGCAGAGCCTCGCTTCCAGCCGCTGCCAGCCCAGCCAGCCAAAGCTGCTTTCCCCGAAGTGCGAATCCACCCCCTGGGGCAGGGCTCCGGCGGCGCCGGCGGCAGCAATGTGAGGCAGGAGCCTCAAGCCAAGAGCAGGCCAACGCTGCAGATACCAAGCCAGCTGGAGCCCACCTGGCACGTCCCTGCCGTCAACAGGAGTGCCAGCGATGGGTCCCCCTACTCGGAGCAGCTGCCCTCCAAGAGCGGGCAGAACGGGCACTCCTACAGCCGGACCAACCGCCCGCGCATGCCCAACCTCAACGACCTGAAGGAGACAGCCTTGTAATGGGCACCGCGGGCACGAGCCAGGCCGGGGTGGGTGGAGGTCAGCCTGGGGGGGTGCTGGTGGTGGTGGTGGCGAGGGTGAGCCTGCGTCTTCAGCTGTACAGAGGTGTGCAATATCTGCGCGTGGAGCTACGCCCTCGGGCGCCACGGCGAGAGTCAGGGATTAGACAAAACCAAGTGGGGTGAGGAATTCAGCAGGTGTGGGGAAGGTCACTGGGTGCCAGGCAGAGCGTGCCAGGCAGGCAGCAAAATGCCTTTGCCCTTTTCTCTCACTTACATTCCAGCTCAGTGCACGCCTCTGGCTGAAAGCTGGGAGGCTTCTGGTGTGTCTTGGCACTTGGGAGGGTGGAAACGTTTCGCGTCTAGACCTGTGCCCTTACTTCCTTGTTTTTTTCCTTGCTGCCTACTTCAAACCAGTTTATGTGATGAAATAAAAACCACCAAGCAGGTGTATCCTACCTTCCAGGGTTTCCAGTTTCAATGGTATGTCTTAACATTTATTTGGTTTGAGGTTTTGTTGGGTTTTCAACTTCCATATTTGATAGGGATTTGTAGTATTTATTTCTTATGAGCTTAAGATGGTCCTGTTAGTACCATCTCTTTGCTGTTCTGCTGGAAGGGTCTTTTGGTTTAGGGGAGGGGGAGCTGTTTGGGAAGCAGTGCAATAGCTACAATAGTCTCTGTTTAAAAGAAAGGTTGAAGAGATAAATACAACAGAACAATAGCAAAACAGAACAACAGCAAAGCAAAACAACAGCAGAACAGAACAACAGCAAAACAGAGCAACATCAGAACAACATCAGAACAGAACAACAGTAAAACAGCAACATCAGAACAACAGCAAAGCAACATTAGAACAACAGCAAAACAGAACAGCAAAGCAAAACAACATCAGAACAGAACAACAGCAAAACAGAGCAACATCAGAACAACAGCAAAGCAACATTAGAACAACAGCAAAACAGAACAGCAAAGCAAAACAACATCAGAACAGAACAACAGCAAAACAGAGCAACATCAGAACAACAGCAAAGCAGCGTTAGAACAACAGCAAAGCAAAACAACATCAGAACAGAACAACAGCAAAACAGATCAGCAAAGCAAAACAGCTACAGAACAGAACAACATCAGAACAGAACAACAGCAAAACTCTCTTCCAACCTGGTTGATTCTATGATTATATATGAAAGCAGAACAACAGCAAAGCAAAACAACAGCAAAAACAAAACAACAGCAAAACTCTTCCACCCTGGTTTATTCTATGATTATATATGAAAGCAGAACAACAGCAAAACAAAGCAACACCAACAACACAACAACTGCAACAGCAGAACAGAACAACAGCAAAACTCTCTTCCACCCTGGTTGATTCTGTGATTCTATATGAAAACAGAGCAACAGCAAACCAGAACAGCATCAAAACAACACAACAGCAAAACTCTCTTCCAACCTGGTGGATTCTGTGGTTCTATATGAAAACAGAGCAACAGCAAAACAAAGCAACAGCAAAACTCTCTTCCACCCTGTTTGATCCTATGATTCTATATGAAAACAGCAACAGCAAAACAACACAACAGCAAAACTCTCTTCCAACCTGGTTGATTCTGTGATTCTATATGAAAACAGAGCAACAGCAAACCAGAACAGCATCAAAACAACACAACAGCAAAACTCTCTTCCAACCTGGTGGATTCTGTGGTTCTATATGAAAACAGAGCAACAGCAAAACAAAGCAACAGCAAAACTCTCTTCCACCCTGTTTGATCCTATGATTCTATATGAAAACAGCAACAGCAAAACAACACAACAGCAAAACTCTCTTCCAACCTGGTGTATTCTATGGTTCTATATGAAAACAGTGCAACAGCAAAACAATGCAACAGCAAAACTCTCTTCCAACTTGGTTGATTTTATGATTCTATATGAAAACAGAACAACGGCAAAGAGAGTCACAGCAAAACAAAGCAACAGCAACAACAAAACAACAGCAAAAGTCTCTTCTAACCTGGTTGATTCTATGATTCTATATGAAAACAGAGCAACAGCAGAGTCACAGCAAAACAAAGCAACAGCAACAACAAAACAACAGCAAAAGGATCTAATAACCTGATTGATTCTATGATTCTATATGAAAACAGCAACAGTAAAGTAGAACAACAGCAAAACAACACAACAGCAAAACTCTCTTCCAACCTGGTGGATTCTGTGGTTCTATATGAAAACAGAGCAACAGCAAAACAAATCCCAGCAGCAAAACAAACCCCCTAACGGTGGCACTTATATATTGCATTCAGGAGTATTTTATTCTCTCTATAAATATATATATATATATTAAAAAAGGGAAACTCTGTTTTTAAAGTACCCTCATTGGAAAAAAAAAAAAGCATTGTTCTGACACCTCTCTGCCATATTTTTATAGAGCTGTGCTATAAGTGCAGTATTATACTTGTAATAAAAAGGAGCTGAAATGTGGCTCTAACCCACGGCTGGAACAGACTGAGTCATGCTCAGCTAAGAAAGCCCCGGGTCGTAGGCTTGGATTGATTGATGGATTGGTGACAAAGAAAAGGCAACACTCAACTGCAGGCTTTTTGAGGGAAGGGTTTGCTAAAGGGCAAGAGGCTGCAGAGGGGTGCAGTAACCTCAGTGTGAGGAGTTTTCCCCTTCTTAGCTTTCCTAGGAACGTTGATAGGATTTCTGCCTCATCAAGAGCACAGAGCCCTGGTACCAAATTGCTGTTTCCTCTTTCTCTCCTGTTAGCTGTCTCTAGATAAAGTGACTCCAGGCTAAAGCAGGTGCTCTTCCACTTAACAGCACTTAAGAGGGGTGCAAAGCAAAAGAACAGCATGAATTGCAAGTTGAGATGCCAGACTTGGGCACTTAGCAGGGCACTGCAGGTGGTGGTGTAAGCTTTTATGCAGAGGTGTATTTTACGTCTGGTTGAGCAAGCTCCTGACTAAAAAGATGAACTGAACACTGCATTGAAATCAAAACGACTCTTGCACTTTTTTTCTTCTCTTTCAGGATGTATTTAAAAGCCACAGATCTGATTTTTTGGGATCTTGAGGGAGAAGGTTGCCATGCAGCTCAGTTTCTCCTTGGGTCTCACTGTCCAAATATCCCTGTAGACAGTTCAGCTTCCAGTCTCCTCTACAACACTGTTAAAAACGCCTTTACCTTGGTGGATGCTGAGTGTGGCAAACACACAACCTGCTTCCTCTGTTGCCACCAGTGAGCTAAAGCAGAAGTAAGCCAATAGATGACAAGAGTGATGCCAGTCTCAGGTTTGTGCCAGGCCTCTAGTGTCAGATCAATATGACCTCCCTTTTAAACCCTCTTATCACTCTGCAGCATAAGACTTGTCCTCCTCAGACGCTTGTGCTTGCAAATATGTTGTGTTTTCCCAAGAGAAGAGAGATTAACCTGAATGTAAATTTGATGATTATCCATAGATGGAGTCGACAGAAGCAGCCAGGCAGGAAGAGCTGAACTTCCTAGTGGGATAACAGTGCAAGCTTAGGTAAGCTCTTCAGTACCTCTTGAGTCGCACCGAAGTGCCAACGGCAGCCAATTTGGCACCACTGCTCTGAAAGGGTTTTTGTTGTCAGAGAGTCAAAGTATGGGGGGGATGTTACAGCAGGTTCTGCCAGGGCTAAAAGGCAGCTAGGAAATAATAACTCAGTCACCAGATTGCAAGATAAGAATCATTGCTTTGTCACCTGCCTGCAAGCAGTGTGCATGTAATGGATTGATGCCAGAGGCAGTATCTGTGTGTGAGAGATGGTGGCAATGTAGCCTATAGAGATGGTGGTGATGTAGCCTATAGAGATGGTGGTGATGTAGCCTATAGGCACACATCAGACAGGAGAGGGATTCCCAAGTGCTGAGAAGGTCAGTGGGCAGCCAGGAAAGGCAGTGTGGTATTTGCCAGCACTCACAGGCAGAGTCTAACAGCATTGAAGACTGGACAGAGCACTTAATGCCATGGTCTGGTTGATTGGCCAGGGCTGGGTGCTAGGTTGGACTGGATGAGCTTGGAGCTCTCTTCCAACCTGCTTGATTCTGTGGTCTTTGAGCAGTCTCTTTTGGACTCACCAGTGTGTGTGTCCCTGAGCTAACCTGCCCACAGCTAGCTCAGTCCTGCTGTGAAGCAGGCTGCTGCCACTGGCATCCCCACAGCACTGTCTGCAGCGTGGGTTGGGTGTCTCCAAAGGGAGCATTCAGACTCCTCTGTGCTTTGTGGAGATATATCTGGGGGGGGTTGTGTTGAGTACTTTTGCCTCTACAGGACTTTTAGCTTGCTGGAAAGAGCTTCATCCTGGGGATGATGATTCTGGGCTGTATGTGGCTGTTGTGATTTCTAGCAAGGAGAAATGTTGCCAAAGTTGGTTGCTTGTTTTTTTTTTGGTTGATTGGGTTTTTTTCTCTCTCAGTACCCATTAAGTTAAATCAGAGTAATCTCTGACTGTACATAGAGCTGATTAAAGTAGTCAGCAGAGCTCCAAGGGTGACCCAAGGAACATTGGAGTGTTTGGTGGCTGATTTTTCCAGCCGGTTGCTTCCACTTCACTCTGCATTTTCTTCTCTCAACAGACTGTAGTAGATTTCATTTGAATGCTGAGTTGTGTTGAGTGTATGTAGTATTTCCTTGGTTGGAAAGAAGTTCCAGCAGCTCAACCAGCTGGTGCTGGAATCAATTGTGTCCTTATTTCTTTTACCCTCCTCTCACTTCCCAATATTGCTGATGTAAATTTCACCAAGGCTTCCAAAGGAGTTCTTACCACAGCGGCTTGAGATTTGCTGGCTCAATAAAGGGGAAGAGGATGACCAAGCAAACGTTTTGTAAGTGTGAGCTTTGCTCCTCCCTGCTCTGAGTCTTGTGCTACGTGTTCTTGTAGGTTTGCTCAGTGAGAGGTATCCTGGTTACACTTCAGTTTGTTCTTGGGCAATCTGCTTTGCCTTAGGGCATCGTTAGGGATGTGAGCTGAGGAGAAACCCTTGAAGCTTCAGAAACAATTTGTACTCCTTTGGGAGAACTGAAGCTGCCTGACCTTGTCTCTGTGTTTTTTCTCTTGAGGTCTTTTATACCTGAAAAAGAAGCACCTTAAGCTCGTCTTAACCTGAAACTGTTCATGTGTTTAAGCTGTCCCTTTAACCTGCCATGGAAATGTATTAGCCTACAGCAACAGCTTTGGGTTTAGGGTTTTTTTTTACCCCCAGCAGACCTGGCCACAGAGAACAGTCCCCACAGAGCTGTTTTAACCCTTTCTGCTCCTCTGAGAGGTCACCAGCACGAGGCAGAGGTCCTGGCAGGTAGGCAGCGATCCCAGATTCCATCCCTGCTTCCCACAGCGTTCCCCATCTCACAGGGCTTGGGATTGATAGCAGGCTTTGATTTCTGATACCAAGCCAAACCCACCTCAATGCCACTCTCTTACAGACACTTGGCTCTTTTAGGTCAGTACTGACGCAGGCTTCAAGCTGCCAAACATAGGAGATGCCCTCAGGCCATCTTTAGGCTTTGTCACCTTTCTCTCTGCTACACCACATTCTCTCTGGAGCAAAGCTGGAGTGATCCTTCAAGAGGCAGTGTTCTGTGATAGGTTTTAGCCATTCCTTGTCATTGCAGGTATATCTCTTACCTGCTGCATCTTAGTAGTGTAGAGAGCTGCATACCGACCTTTGTCTTCAGAAGCTGCTGCAGCTGTTAGCTGAGGAGTCACAGAATCACAGAGCCAAGCAGGCTGGCAGAGAGCTCCAAGCTCCCCCAGCCCAACCTAGCACCCAGCCCTGCCCAACCAACCAGACCATGGCACTCAGTGCCCCAGCCAGGCTTGGCTGCAACACCTCCAGCCACGGACACTCCACCACCTCCCTGGGCAGCCCATTCCAGTGCCAATCACTCTCTCTGACAACAACTTCCTCACAACATCCAGCCTAGACCTGCCCTGGCACAGCTTCAGCCTCTGTCCCCTTCTTCTGCTGCTGGCTGCCTGGCAGCAGAGCCCAACCCCACCTGGCTACAGCCTTCCTGCAGGCAGCTGCAGGCAGCAATGAGCTCTGCCCTGAGCCTCCTCTGCTGCAGGCTGCACCCCCCCAGCTCCCTCAGCCTCTCCTCACAGGGCTGTGCTCCAGGCCCCTCCCCAGCCTTGCTGCCCTGCTCCAAACACCTTCCAGCACCTCAGCAGCTCTCTGCGATGGAGGAGCCCAGAGCTGGACACAGCACTCCAGGGGTGGCCTGAGCAGTGCTGAGCACAGGGGTGGGCACAAGAACCTCCCTTGTCCTGCTGCCCACACTGCTCCTGAGCCAGCCCAGGATGCCACTGGCTCTGCTGCCCACCTGGGCACACTGCTGCCTCCTCTTCAGGAGACTCAGAAAAAAAAGCAAAGCAAACCTCTCTTTTCTTAATTCAGTGCCCAGACCTCCCTTGTAGGAGTAGGAACACAGGTGATAGAGTTCTGAAGGCACCTGGTTAGCTGAGCCACTTCTGAGGACAGAAGTGTTTGGGGGTGTTTTGATTCTGTGGCAGGCTTTTTTGTTGCCTTGTAATGATTTGCTAAGGAGACAGACATCAGCCTCAGAAATACCTGCCTGTGGTTGATTCTGTGTGCAGAGAGGAGAGCTGGGAGAAGATTGGCACTGCCATCACACAGAGGGGATCTAAAGGATTAGCCATATGTGAGACACTACAGCCTGGGAGGGGGGAGGGTGGCAATGCACACTGATAGTTTCCATTCCATCTAACACACTTCATACCTCTGTTAATGAGCTTATGTCATAAGCCATGCAGCCAGGCTGTGGTTGCTGTCAGCAGCCTCACTGCTCAAAAGAGGAGCGTGGCAAAGGGTGACTGCAAAGTGCTGTGTGCTCTGTTCAGCTGCTTCTGAACCACCTTCAGATCAGAGATTCATAAAAGGGACCTTCAAGATCATCTAGGTCCAACCTCCCAGTAGAACAGGTGGATCAAGGCTTCATTCAACCTGGTCCTGAACACCTCCAGGGAGGTTGTGGAGCACAGAAATCACCCAATGTGATCTTTGATTCTGTGCTCCACAACCTCCCTGGGAAACCTGTGCCAGTGTCTCACCACCCTCAACCTGTGCCAGTGTCTCACCACCCTCCCTTTAACGAATTTCTTCCTCCTCTCCAGTCTCAATCTGCCCTCCTCAAGCTTCAATCCATTCTCTCTCATCCTATCACTACCAGCCCCTGTCAAAAGTCCCTCCCCAGCTTTCTTGTAGCCCCCTTCAAATACTGGAAGGCTGCTCTAAAGCTTCCCCAGAGCCTTCTCTCCAGGCTGAGATCCAGGACACTATGTAAGAACAGTTGCCTTACCCTACACAGCTCTTTCAAATGGTGTCACTGTAGTAAGCATTCATTAAGTGGGTTTGTGGTGGAGGAGAAAAGTCATTTCACTTCTGGCCTTTGCTCAAAAGGGAGCAATTGGAGTAAACCCTTTAAATATAACCCAGCTTGGAAGTTGTGGATATTGGCTCCAAGAGGTCAAACAGCAGCAGTGCATCAACTCTCAGGCCAGGCAAGCAAAGGACTGTGCACATCAGATGTGCTGAAACTGTAGAGTTCTCTTTCTGCAGTCAGGAGGCAAAGCAAGATCCTCTTTTAGGTGGAAGAGAAAAGCTGTGGCAAGTTACCTGTTCTCTGAGTCTTAGCAGCTACTGCATGAGACAGCACAGGTAAAACTGATGGATTAGCTCTGCATTTTACTTGCTCCAAGTTCTGCTTGGATGCTTATTTGCTACCTTGTGTTTGATGCACAAAGGTGGCTCCTGACAAACTACGCGGAAGAGGCACGAGAAGAGTGAAAGCAGCAACCCTGCTGTGTGTTTGGATGCTTTCATCCAGCACAGCAGATGCTTCTCAGGCTCTTTTAGAACCTAGCCCAGAATGTGTAGGCAGGCAAAAGTGACTCTTGAGATGTGGCCCTGGAGTTTCACCATGGAGTTTGTGGCAGGCTGAGTGACCCTGCACATCTCCTGCCTTCTCTGCAAGTCAGTCTGAGCTTGACCATGGAGTTTGTGGCAGGCTGAGTGACCCTACACATCTCCTGCCTTCTCTGCAAGTCAGTCTGAGCTTGACCATGGAGTTTGTGGCAGGCTGAGTGACCCTGCACATCTCCTGCCTTCTCTGCAAGTCAGTCTGAGCTTGACCATGGAGTTTGTGGCAGGCTGAGTGACCCCACACATCTCTTGGCTTCTCTTCAAGTCAGTCTGAGCTTGACCATGGAGTTTGTGGCAGGCTGAGTGACCCCACACATCTCTTGGCTTCTCTTCAAGTCAGTCTGAGCTTGACCATGGAGTTTGTGGCAGGCTGAGTGACCCTACACATCTCCTGCCTTCTCTGCAAGTCAGTCTGAGCTTGGCCAATGAGTTTGTGGCAGGCTGAGTGACTCTGCACACCTCCTGCCTTCTCCGCAAGTCAATCTACCTCCTCTCTCTTGCAGAATGTGGTTGAGGTTCAGTTTATTCTGAGCTTATGATTGACTTGGACCTTTGTAGAGACATTAAAAGATTCATCCTCTAGGTACTGTTAGCAACCAAGTAATAAAGTCTTAATGGGCCTTCATCTGGTACACTTCTGAAACCTCCAAGCCATCCGAGCTCTCCCTCTGGAAGCCCAATGCCATCCTTTGCACTGCTTTGCAGTCTTCCCTTGCCCTGCCCCCGTGGTTCCCCACTCTGGTGGTTGCCTTGTTCTTTGTTGTTTCTCTAGTGCAGACTATCAGGGAGTTAGAGGCCTTATCTCCTGCTCTGCCCTGTGTGCTGTTTGACTGAACAGCTCTCCTTAGACTTGCTCAGGATTTCCTTCCTTTCAGTTTTCCATTTCATCTGGGTGAGTATCCCTCACCCCATGGTTCCCCCACCCAAACACACACTGCCAGGCTTTTCCTTCCAGCCAGGCCTCTCTTTTCATAGCCCATTGTTGCTCTGGATCCTTGCTGAGAAATGCAAGTTGGCATCTTAGAGAAGGCGTAGTGAAGAGGCTGCTGCTGCTGCTGCTGCAGAGCTTCCCCTCAGCTCACCTTAAAGCATGCTCATAGCTCCCCCTGGAAGCTGCTCTTCCAACCTTCCTTTAGGACCTGAACCTCTTGATGTGTAAATCCCATGGCTCAGCTTTTAACTCTTTGGTAACCAGGCAGAACTTTCGAAGTGCAGGTTGCTGTCTGCACTCTGCTGACTTCTTTCTTCCTTGCTAGTGCACATCTGAGGCTTGTGCTGCTGCAGGATGTGTCTCACTGAAAGGAGCTGCAGATAACAGAGACTTGGCTTAGGTGGAACAAGCTAAAACTCTCCCCTGAAACCATCACTCTGTCGGAAATGCACAGAATGGTTTAGGTTGGAAGGGACCCTAAAGATCTTCCTGGTTCCACCCCCCCTCCCCTGCCATAGGCAGGGACACCTCTATGCAGGCATTTCCCAATCTGCTTCATCTGCTAAAGACTTCCAGGACTGCTTTAGAGCCCCAGTGTGAAAGAAGCAAGGTTCTGAATTTGTGCTGTTTGAGAGGAAGAAGAAAGAAGGAGGCTTAGATCTGCCCAGTGCAGACTATTCCAAAGCCAAGAGGCTGGGCAGGTAGTTTCCCAAGCTTCTCAATTTCTGCCTAAGAGGTTCCCCCAAACCTTTCTGGGCTTTGGGTTGGGTTTTTTTTTCTCTTTATTAACAGCTCCTAAAAACCTCAAAGTGCACAAACTCTGAAGTCTGCCCATGCTTGCCGTGGTGGAAGGGATGTGAGGTGGGGTTTAACCTTCTCCTTTGTTTTGCTTTCTTTTGGCTTTGTGTTGTTTGGGGTTTTTTTTTCAGTCCTGGAAACCTGTGTTGAATATTTAAGGCTGACTTCACGTGAGTTAAGAAAACCATTTGTAAAGTGTTTGTAATACAAAAGCCTTTGTATCATGTTGTTGGGGGCACACCTTAACCCAAACCTCTTTTTATTTAGGGGGGGGGGAGGGGGGCATGTTATTCCATTCTGACCTTGTGTACAATTTCTAATCCTTGCTGTAAATAGTCTAAAAGGGGGGGGGGGGGGGGGGGGGGGGGGGGTGTCCTAGAAAACAAAACTGCTGTGGTAACCTTAATGATCAGCATGGAAATGGTTCCTTTTTACTGAGCACAATGTATTTTTGAATGGGCCTTCCAAAATCATGTCTTTAATAAACATGCAGGTTTTGCACTAGAAAGACCTCACCTGGAATACTGTGTTCAGTTTGGGGCTCCCCAGCTGAAGAGGGACAGGGATCTGCTGAAGAGGCTCCAGCAGAGGGCTGCGAGGATGATGAGGGGAGTAGAGGGCATGGCTGATGGAGAGAGGCTGAGGGACCTGGGGCTGCTTAGTCTGGAGAGGAGAAGACTGAGAGGGGGTTTCATAAATGTTTATCAGTATCTGAGGGCTGCCAGGAGGGGTGGACAGGCTCTGCTCACTGCTCCCTGGGATAGGACAAGGAGCAATGGGTGTAAGCTGGAGCAAAAGAGGTTCTGCCTCAACACAAGGAGGAACTTCTTTAGTGTAAGGGTCTCGGAGCCCTGGCACAGGCTGCCCAGAGAGGTTGTGGAGTCTCCTTCTCTGGAGCCTTTCCAGCCCTGCCTGGATGTGTTCCTCTGTGATCTGTGTTAGATAGGATTGTCCTGCTCTGGCAGGGTGGTTGGCCTCGATGATCTCCTTGGGTCCTTTCCAACCCCTGACATGCTGTGAGCCTGAGACTGCCATGGCTCAACAGCTAATCTTATTCCTAACCATATCTCTCCTCCAGAGCACCGCCAGAAAGGAACAGAATGAGCCAGAACCAGAGGCAGGACTCTTCTACCCAGCAGGTCCTGGATAACTTCCCGCCTGAGGAGTTGGTTTGTGTCTGTCTGACAAGCAGCTGAAGCATAGAAGCATTGAAAGGTTTAGGTTGGAAGGGACCTCAAAGCTCAGCCAGTTCCAGCCCCTTGCCATAGGCAGGGACACCTCCCAGTGGAACAGCTCAAGGGCTCATCCAGTCTGGCCTTGAACACCTCCAGGGAGGTTGTGGAGCACAGAATCACCCAATGTGATCTTTGAAGTGGGCTACAGGAGGGCTGGGGAGGGACTGTTGGCAAGGTCTTGTAATGACAGGAGGAGGAATGGGTTTGAACTGGCAGAGGGGAGATTGCAACTGGATGTTAGGAAGAAGTTCTTGGCAGTGAGGGTGGTGAGACACTGGCACAGGCTGCCCAGAGAGGTTGCAGAGCCTTTCCAGCCCTGTCTGGATGTGTTCCTGTGTGACCTGTGCTTTGGTTCTGCTCTGGCAGGGAGGTTGGACTCAGTCTATGCAGGTCCCTTCCAACCCCTCTCATCCTGTGATCCTGTGATTTCATGCAGTTGCCAGATCCATGCATGTGCAGGTAAAGGTGTGCAGGAATTTCAGTGCTAGAAGATAAATGCACTTTCAGCTCTGCTTTGCATCAGGTCCTGCAGCCTCAGTTGCTGGCTCTGTTTGGGGTGGTGGGGACTGGAGGCATCTCTGCCAGTAAGGTGCTTAGTGACAGGCTAGGAAAAGTCCAGCCTTGAGAGCAGAAAGCTTTATAATGTTGTGATTGTGTTCTGGCTGCTTCTGCCCCACTTGCACAACGACCTCAGCTGCACTGTTACTCCAACACACTGTGCCTGGTGCAGAGGTGGAAGACAAGTGTAGCTCTTAAAAGCATTTGAGGACCACCAAATGAATGAAGCCTCTCAGCATCCATCGTTTTAGATAAGAGGCAGAGGTTAAGTGAATTTCCAAAGGTCAGTTAGCATAGCTGGGATCAGAACAGAAGCTCCTGCTTTAGCAGCAGCCGTTGAGACCTTGCAGATGAGCAGCAGAAGCAGGTCCCTCCCTCATGCAAGCCTGAGAAGTGAGCTGCAGCTTGTGGAGCACAGAATCGCCTCTCTCGACCTGCTCCCCACAGCCCTTCTAATCCCCCCCAGAATGGCATTGCCCCTCTGGCCCCCAGAGCACATTGCTGGCCCATGCTCAAGCTCCCACCCACCAGGACCCCCAGAGCCTTTTCCCCTTCGCTGCCTTCCAGCAGCTCAGTCCCCCAGGCAGAGTGCGCAGCAACGTTTTATTGAGGACAGCTCTCCCCCGGGCACGCAGGGCACTGGCACCGCCTGCCCACGAGAGCTGGGCAGGTACCCCCCGGCAGGCAGGTGCCCCCGGCAGGCAGGTACCTCCCGGCAGGCAGGTACCCCGGCAGGCAGGTACCCCCCGGCAGGCAGGTGCCCCCGGCAGGCAGGTACCCCCGGCAGGCAGGTACCCCGGCAGGCAGGTACCCCCCGGCAGGCAGGTGCCCCCGGCAGGCAGGTACCCCCGGCAGGCAGGTGCCCCCGGCAGGCAGGTACCCCCCGGCAGGCAGGTACCCCCGGCAGGCAGGTACCCCCCAGCAGGCAGGTGCCCCCGGCAGGCAGGGCTCAGCCGCACTTGCCCAGGCACTCGAGCAGCTCCATGCGGATGGCGATGCGCACATGCCAGCCCAGCGGGATCAGGCGGATGTAGCGCGCCACGATGGGCGGCCGCAGCAGGTTCTGCACCGAGGACGAGCGGTCCGAGTTGCCGTAGAACACCTGGGGACAGAGGTTGGCAGCAGGTGGGCAGGCAGCTTTACAAACCCTGCCCCCTGCCCCGAGTTGGGGGTTGTGACTACAGCAAGAACAGGAGGAGCAGCAGGGCTGCGCCTCGGGACCAGAGAGACGCCTTTGGGACCCTGGTGGTGTGGGTAGCTCCAGGACCTCTTGACCTTTCCTCTCTTCACTTCCCCCCTTTCTCTTCTCACTTTTCTCTGTTTCTTATGGCCAAACAGCAACGTTGCAGTGCTGGTTGAAGTGAAGCCCCTTGGTGTGGGGCACCTGTGGTTGGCACTTTGAGATCACACTAACGAGGTGCCAGGAGCCCACCGCTGGGACCGTGACAAGGGTGCCTGTGTGGAGCAGAGGAGGAGGCTGCTCTGCTCCTCCACCCCCAAAGCAAAAGGGCTTTTAAAATGACAGAATGGGATGGGCTGGAAGGGACCTCCAGAGGGCATCCAGTCCAACCCCCCTGCACTCAGCAGGGACATCCTCCACTAGAGCAGGTTGCCCAGGGCCCTGTTGAGCCTCACTTTGAATACCTGCAGCCATGGGGCCTCAGGCACCTCCCTGGGCAACCTGTTGCAGTGCTCCAGCACCTTCCTGGTGCAGAAGTTGTTCCTGGTGAAAAACCCAGAGACAGACCACTGCTGCCACACTGCATTTCCTGAGCAGCTCACACCCCATCATCCTTGGCTCCTGCTGGTGTGCCAGGCTTTATGGTGTCCCATTCTCTCTCCTTTGCCTTCCACAGCAAGGCACTGCCCACTCAGTGAGCGTGGTTGGCTTGGCTTGTTTGCAGTCCCTAAGCCAAGCTCCCCAGGCTCTCTGCTACAGCCAGTGTGTTTGAGGGCCCTTTCCCCACTGCTTGGCCCTGCTGCCACAGCTCCTGCTGCCACGACCTGGGTTTTGAGGAAAGCTCAGCAGCAAACCAGGGCTGCAAAGCCAGCAGAGCCTCCTGTGCCATCCCCACAAAGGGACACTGAGGACACCTGGGAGGCAGCAGCTGTGGCAGCAGCCAGTCCAGCTGAGCTGCACAGGGACCGTGGGCACTGCTGAAGGTCTCTGCAGTGCACTTTGCCTCTTTGCCAGCGAGCAGTGAGGAGTGCAGCACAATCCCTTCGGTGCGTTGTGCCTTAGCCGGGTGCAGCTTTAGCCTCAGGGGGTTTCTGCATCACCATCGTGCACTAGCCTGGCCTTAGGGCAATGCCCCAGGCATGACTGGGGTTGTATGGCCTCACGAAGGGGTTTTATCATGGGGGTGCTGCCTCCCCTGCAACGCCTCTGAGCCTACTCTGGGCCCCACCATTGTTATCAGGAAACACAAAGTGTGTTTTGTCCTTCCACAGCTGGGCACTGGCTCTCACCAAAGCGGAGGTCTCCCACCTCTGTGCTGTCCCTGGACATGAGGTGAGCACTAAGCCCCCCCTACCCTGCTGCTCCCATCGGGCTGCCCTCTCAGGGCAGCTCCCCCCCGGCACCTGCCGTGCTCCTGCAGCCCCCGGGCGCCGAGCCCACTGACCCGGTTGTTGCCGGTCTGGTCCTTGTAGTAGACCCAGTTGAGGCTCTCGTCGGTGCGGTACTGCATGCTGTACTTGGTCATCCACTCGTCGGCGTCGCAGCGCCCCTGGGTGAGGATCCCGGAGATCACCTTCACCTGCTTCAGGTCTATCTGCAGCCACTGCCCGTTGTCCTGGTACTTGGAGAGCCAGGCACACCTGCGGAGACAGCGCCAGCCCTCTGCTGCCTCTTGCAGCACTGCCCTCCGGCCTGCTGGCTGCCAGGTGTCCCCAGCCCCACACAGCCCCGCAGCTGCTTGCCCGGGGACGCCTGGGGGAGGCATGTTTGGACTCACCCGAAGCCCTGCCCGTTGAGGCGAGCCTTGTTGGCTGTCCAGGAGGAGTACCAGCCCGTGTACTGCTCAGGGTTGGAGCAGCTGATCTGGTCGGAGGTGACGGCGCCAGACTCGAAGCCGAGGGGCTTGTGGTAGGGGCACTCTGCAGGACAAGGGGGGAAATACGTCAAGGGGCACAAGTGGCTTTGCTTCCTGGCTGTGTTTGCCCTCTGCTTTCACTGCTCCCTCTTCCACTTGGCCAGGATGCTGGCGGTGCTCTTAAACCTGGACCACGAGACCTGGAGAGCAGCCCAAGAGAGCCAATGGGATCCTGGAGTGTATTGTGCCCAGCAGATCCAGGGAGGTTCTCCTCCCTCTCTACTCTGCCCTGCTGAGACCTCATCTTGAGCACTGCCTTCAGTTTTGGGGTTCCCAGTTGAAGAGGGACAGGGACCTGCTGAAGAGAGTCCAAGGGATGGCTAGGAGGATGATGAGGGGACTGGAGCACTGCCTGGTGAGGAGAGGCTGAGGGAGCTGGGGCTGCTTAGTCTGGAGAGGAGAAGACTGAGAGGGGATTTAATCAATGTTTATCAGTATCTGAGGGCTGGGGGTCAGGAGGGGAGGACAGGCTCTGCTCACTGCTCCCTGGGATAGGACAAGCAGCAATGGATGGAAGCTGCAGCACAGGAGGTTCCAGCTCAGCACAAGGGGAACTTCTTGCCTGGCAGGGTCCCAGAGCCCTGGCACAGGCTGCCCAGAGAGGTTCCTTCTGTGGGGCCTTTCCAGGCCTGTCTGGATGTGTTGGCTGTGTGCCCTGAGCTAGGTTGTGTGGTCCTGCTGTGGCAGTGGGGTTGGGCTGCATGAGCTCTATGGCTCCCTTCCAACCCCTGACATCCTGTGAGCCTGTGCCCCTGCAGTGTTTGCTGCCCAGGGGCCATGTGGCCTTCATTTCTAACCGTTCCTGTCTCCTCCCAAACGTGTTGAACCTGTCCTGTCTACAGCATTCTGGGGGGAAGTGTTCATTCCACTGTTGCAACCCAGAGCTCCTTCCTGCAAGCATGTGGAAGCAGATCCAGACTGGACCCATCACTGTGGATCCAGAAGCTGTTAGCTTCTGCAGGTCCTTGAGAACTCAAGCCTGGCGTGGCTTTTCTTGTTAGGCTCTGTCTCCTTGAGCTCCTTCATTAACTGTCCTGATCTGTGGCTGTGCTTGCAGTGCAGAATTGCTCGAGCCTGCTCTGATCTTCAGGCAACCAAACCTGACCACACAGCTCTCTTTTACAAGAATGAGAAGTTCTGCAAGACTCCTGCTGGCTGCAAAACCCCCAGGTAAAGAAATCATTTACTCTGCTCTGGTGAGACCTGGCCTGGGCTACTGCATCCAGCTCTGGAGCTCCCTGCACAAGATAGACATGGACCTGATGGAGTGGGTCCAGGGGAGGGCCATGAAAATGATCAGGGGGCTGGAACACCTCTCCTACAGGGACAGGCTGAGGCAGCTGGGGGGGTGCAGCCTGCAGAGGAGAAGGCTCCAGGCAGAGCTCAGAGCAGCCTGCCAGGAGCTGCAGGGGCTGCAAGCAGGCTGCAGAGGGACTGCTGGCAAAGGCCTGCAGGGACAGGAGGAGGGCAATGGTTTGAGCTGAGAGCAGAGCAGCCTGAGCTTGGCTGTGAGGAGCAAGTTGTGCAGCAGGAGGCTGCTGCCACACAGCTTTCCATGTTTAGAGGACACTTCCTCACCTTAGCCGTGCCTGACTGACCAAAACTGAGCAACATGCAGGGAGTGGCAGCAGGCACCCAGGGCCTGGCATGGCTGCAGCCTCCCCGGTGCTGTGCCATGCAGTCAATGCCTCATTAGCAAGCTCCACTCGGCTGATGTCATTTGCATCAATACCTCATTAACATATCTGTGCTGTTGGTGCCTCCTTAGCATGTTTTTGCTGTCCCTGCAAGCGCACATGGTCACTGTCCTGCCTTCCTCCAGGCATGGCAACTTCAGGCCTTTCCAGCAGGTTAACCCCCATGCTCCCCTCCTGTGTGCAAGAGGCTGGGGTGGCCCTGCACATTTGCTCCTTGGCAGGCTAATCTGGAACACCACAGACCTTCACTTTTAGCAACACTAATCTGCAGAGCACACAACCATAATGCAATTAGCAGCTCACCTGCGGCAGTGGCTGGCTGCGTGTGGCACAGCGACCCGCGGGGCAGGCGCCTGGGCCCCGCTCTGCCAAACTGGCTGAGCCACTTCGTGCCCTTCCTGCTGCCCCAAGCAAAACTGGTGCAGCTTTGTGAGGGTGGCTGCTCCCCTCTGGCCATGCCAGAGACAGCTCTGCCATGTCTCAGCATGGCTGCTCTGCAGACCATCCCTAGGCAGCTGGGACACCGGAGCCCAGCTGGGTTGGGCTGGGCCAGGAGGGTGCAAACCTCCTCTGCCTCAGGACAGTGGCAGCTGAGAGAGATGGTGGCAAGGTTCACTACTCAGCAGAACAGCCTTCATCAGTGGAGGAGGATGCATTCACCACTCACCTACATAGAGTCACAGAACCACAGAACCATAGAATCGGTGAGCATTGGAAGGGAGCACAAGGATCAGCCAGTTCCAACCTCCCTGCCATGGGCAGGGACACCTCACACTAGGGCAGGGTGGCAACAGCCTCATCCAGCCTGGCCTTAAACATCTCCAGGGATGAGGCTTCCACCACCTCCCTGGGCAACCCCTGCCAGGCTCTCACCACCCTCATGCTGAAGAACTTCCTAACATCCAGGCTGACTCTCCCCATTTCCAGCTTTGTTCTGTTCCCCTCAGGCCTATCACTACCTGATGAGACCACATCATGAGAGAGAGCAGCCCTCACACCTAGTCTGGCCAGGAAACTCAGAGCCACTCCTCTCTCACACATCCCTCAGCCACAGAGGGATCCAGCAAACCTGTTGTGTCTTTTCCTTTCCTTCCCTGCCTTTCCCTGACCTTCATAACAGCAGAGGGTAGGTTTAGAGTGGATGTAGGAAGAAATACTTTACAGTGTGGATGATAAGACACTGGAACAGGTTGCCCAGAGAGGCTGTGGATGCTTCACTCAGAGCTCTTGCAGGGTAACTCAGGTAAATCCTCCTGTGCCTCCAGGTGCTGAGGGCTGGGGTGACTGTTTCCCCCCATGTATCTTCCCTGAGGAACGAACTCAGTGTCAACAAAGCACCCTCAGGTTGTTGCACATCCTCTTGCAGGAGCTGGGAAGATGTGGTTGGTAGTGGGCAGCAGGCAAGTAACACCTCTGAGGAGTTCAGCTTCTGTGGGACACTTGAGCTAAACCTGAGGATTCGGTGGGAGCTGCTGAGGTCTTGCTAGGCTAACTTGTCAGGGGGACTGTGGCAGCTGCAGAGCAAAACCAGGAAGGAGCTTGCTCAGAAACCTATAGACCATGATCTGTGAGGAGAGGCTGAAGAAGCTGGGCAGGGGCAGCCCAAAGGAAACGAAATTGTGGTCTTGTACTGCTTGCAAGTGCCCCCCGAAGAAAGAGCTAACTGCTTCCCTTGGCTCCTGGAGAGAGGAGATGTCAAAGCCTTCACTGCAGCCAGCCTAGGTGGGACAGAAGTTTCCCGCAGCAAATGGTGGTAGCTGCCCCAGGCAGTTTCTGGGAGCATCAGTGCTGAGCACTGCAGGGAGAGGGCAGGCAAATGCCTGCCAGCAGTGGCCGCCCTGGTTGACCTCCTGAGGCCCAAGCACGGCCCCCATTGCTGCTGCCCCTCTGCGGATGGTGCGGGGTCGCAGCACACTTCAGTGCCCCTGCCCCAGCTCCACAGCAGCTGCTGGTGTGAGATGCCACCTCTGCACTACAGGGTGCCACAGGGAAGTGCTGAGGCTCAGCAGGCAAACAGGGCTTGGAGCACACTGGCACATTACCTGGCATGCATTCTAAGCTGTTAGACCCGCTGGACCACACCGAGTTAGCACCTCCTTGGCAATCACATTTGCAAGCCTTGCTGTGCCACAGCTCCAGTCTCTCATCCTAAAGGGAAGGTAAAAACCAAACAGTAATAAATCAACAGAGCCATTGAGAGTGGCTGAATCTGGCTCCTAAAGCTTAGGCAGGCAGTGGTGCCCACCAAGCCAGCTGAAGACTTACCTCTCCTGGCGAGAGGGCCATCACGGCTAGGTCAGCAGGCACGGAGGGAAGAGAAGAGAGAGAGAGATCAGGAACAAAGATGCTGCAGCAATCATCAGGAGATGCAATAAACATTTCCTCCTGAGCTGGGGATGGATAAATCAAGCAAGGGCTGATGCCCCTACCATGTTTCCCCAGGCTGATTGCCAAGGGAAGCAGGAGGGTGTGGGGAGGAACAGAGCCCTGCCTGTGCCCATGTCGATGCTGCTCCTCCACTCTACTTTACTATTGATGCTTTGGCATCTCCTCTGATCCTTGGGCATCTCCTCTGTTTGATCCTATACACCTGAAACATCCTCAAGAGAAACCCACACCTACCCCTCAGCCTCTGCCTTACATCTCCTTTTACTCTGTCCCTTTCTTGCTGTCTTCCTGCCCCACATTTTCCCTTTCCCACCTCTCTCTTGGAACGTGTGATCTGATTAACCCCAAAGGAGAAATCCTTCTCTGGCACCACTGCAGATCCCTGCTGCCATGCAACATGCCTGGCCTGACATCACTCCCCCTGGACAGGAGTGATGTAAACAAAAGGCAAATCACAGAATCACAGAACCAAGCAGGTTGGCAGAGAGAGTGATTGGCACTGGAATGGGCTGCCCAGGGAGGTGGTGGAGTGGCTGTGGCTGGAGGTGTTGCAGCCAAGCCTGGCTGGGGCACTGAGTGCCATGGTCTGGTTGGTTGGGCAGGGCTGGGTGCTGGGCTGGGCTGGGGGAGCTTGGAGCTCTCTGCCAACCTGCTTGATTCTATGATTCTGTGATTCTAAGAGTGATTGGCATTGGAATGGGCTGCCTGGAGAGGTGGTGGAGTTGCCATCCCTGGAGATGTCTGAGAGGAGGCTGCATGATGCACTTGGTGCCATGGGTTAGTTAATTAGGAGGTGCTGGGTGCTAGGTTGGACTCCACGGTCTTGAAGGTCTTTTCCAACCTGATTAATTCTAATTCTAGTTCTAATTTGAATTCTGTTTCTAATTCTAATTGCTACAGGCTCACTCCCTGCTGGCATCAGCAGGCTAGGCTTGGAGTAAGCATGGCAGCAAAGGGGCTAAACATCCTGCCTGAGCAGCATGGCCTGATAACCCCAGGCAGCAGGAGAGGAATGCAGAGGAAAAGATGCCCTTGCCTATAGTCAGCTGGAAAAAGCAGTAATTGATATATTGGTGTGTTTAGAGCTGAGGCAGGCCCTGTCCTACAAAGGCAATGAAGAGGAAAGCTGCCTGCCAGTAGTGCTCCTGCAGCCAGCCTGTTTGCCTGCCAGGAAGGTTGCAAAGATAATTGGTAGTTGTAGGTCAGACAAAACGAATTGCTGCAATTCCTGGGGGAGTCAGAGGTCCTGCACAGCTGCCAGGGGCTGTTGTTTTAAAAGTAAAGGGCTGGGGGAAAAAAACAACCCACCAATCCAAACAGCCAACAGTAAAGTCAACTGGAGGGGGCCAATTGCCCGCAGCGCCCCAGGACGTTCAGCCAACAATCAGCTCACTCAAGTCAATTATTGTCTCTGTGTGTTTGGGACTCAGGGAGATATGGAAGGGAACCTTCCTGTCCCCCCTGTCCCACCCTGCAGTGTGGGGAGTCCAAGGTACTGCCCTGCACAAATCTGACTGAATCAGAGTGTTGGGGGCTAAAAGGGACCTCCAGAGAGCATCCAGTCCAAGCCCCCTGCCAGAGCAGCAGCAGCCAGGGCAGGGCACACACAACACAACCAGGGGGGTTGCAGTGGCTGCAGAGAAGGAGACTCCACAGCCTCTCTGGGCAGCCTGCTCCAGGCCTCTGCCACCCTCACAGCCAAAAAGCTTCCCCTCCTCTTGCCCTGCCACCTCCTCTGCCCCAGCTTGCCCCCAGTGCCCCTTGTGCTGCCCTGGGCCAGCCCTGAGCAGAGCCTGCCTGCGTCCTGCCCACACTGCCCTGCACAGCTTGGGCACAGCACTGAGGGCAGCCCTCAGGCTGCTCTGCTGCCAGCTGCCAGCCCCAGCTGCCTCAGCCTGGCCCCACAGGAGATGTTCCCTGCCTGCAGAGCTCTCTGCCTCTGGGCTGGGCTCTCTCCAGCAGTTCCTTGAGGTTCTTCCTGAACTGAGGAGCCCAGAGCTGGGCACCAGATTCCAGATGTGGCCCTAGCAGGGCAGGGCAGAGCACGACGGGAGGAGAACCTCCTACTCACCACAGCCCTTCTAAGCCAGCTCAGGCTGCCCTTGGCCTTCTTGGCCACCAGGGCACGTTGCTGGCTCCTGGGCATCCTTCTGCCCACCAATACCCTTAGGTCCCTTTCCCTTACACTGCTCCCCAACCTCTCCTGGCAGCCAGCCTGTAGCACAGCATTTTGGAGCCAGGGCTTGGGCAACCACCAGAGGGCCACGACGATGCTGAGAGGGCTGCAGCAGCTCTGCTATGAGAACAGGCTACAAGTGTTGGGGCTCTGCAGCCTGGAGAAGAGGAAGCTTGGAGGAGACCTTGCTGTGGCCTTCCAGGATCTGAAGGGGCTTACAGGAGGGCTGGGGAGAGAATATTGACAAGGTCTTGTAATGATAGGATGAGGAGGAATGGGTTTGAAGCGGCAGAGGGGAGATTTGAAGTGGTTGTTTGGAAGAAGTTCTCTAGAGTGAGGGTGGTGAGACTGGCACAGGTTGCCCAGGGAGGTTGTGGAGCACAGAATCACCCAAAGTGATCAAAGATCTGTTCTAGTGGGAGGTGTCCTTGCCTATGGCAGGGGGTTGGAACTGGATGAGCTTTGGTATGCACAGAATAAGTCAGGACAAGCTCACATCCACCTCAGCACTGCAGGCAGAGTGGGCAGAAAATGGCAGTGACTTTGTCTGGTGGTTGCCTCAATGCTTTGGGTGGCCTAGAAGCTTCAGCTGGAGAAGAATTTAGCCTCTCAGCTCTGCAAGGAACAGCTCAGTTGAAGAGCTCAGAGAGAGATGAGCAGACCTGCTCTGCTCTTCTCACTCCCTCCATGAACCATCTTTTTCCTGGTGTGGAAGCTCCTGCTGCTTCCCTTCCACAGGTGCTGGGGACAGGGTGAGGAAAACAGCTTGGAAAAGAGAAAGAGAGGAGTGGAGCCCCAGCAGATTGCCATGGAAGTGCCAGAGGTGAGAGCAGTGAGCAGCACTGCTTGGGTCACGTTGCCACTGCAGGTCCCTGTGGTCCTTCAGCACTGCACCAGAGAGCATCATGAGGCAGAGCTGGGTAAGGTGGTCTGCCAAGGCACTGCCAAGAAGCCTGGCAGCAGGTCTCTGCCCACTGGGTGCTAGTGTGTGGGTTGCTCTTTTCTTAACATAGGCTACTCTTACATCCCAGCCCTGGACATCATGCCAGGCATGCCAGGTGACTCACACCAGGCTGTGCCAGCTTCAGCAGCAAGGTGCATATGGGGCAGGTGTGCCATGCCAGGCCACCAGCACCCATGGCACTGTGCCCATCTCTCCCTGCTCCTGCACCAGTGGTCATGGCCCCAGGGACCCATGGGGACCCAGATCCCCTGGGCAGGTGCAGCTCCCTCAGTTGCTGTGGGATTTGCTTTTGTGGGTTTTCCCTCAGGGATTTTTCTGTGGCCATGTTGAGCAGGTCCCATGGGATCATGTCAGGTCACAAAGATGATCCAGGGCTGGAGCAGCTCTGCTGGTAGCACAGGCTGAGGGAGCTGGGGAGGTGCAGCCTGCAGAGCAGAAGGCTCCAGGGGCAGCTCAGAGCTGCTGCCAAGAGCTGAAGGCAGCCTGCAGGAAGGCTGCAGAGGGACTTGTGCTGAGGGGGTCTGCAGGCAGGCCAAGGGCAATGGTTTGAAGCTGAGGCAGAGCAGGGGGAGAGTGGAGCTGAGCAAGAAGCTGTTGAGTGTGAGGGTGCTGAGAGTCTGGCACAGGCTGCTCTGTGGCTGCCTCCTGCCTGAGCAGCTGAGTGTGGCTGAGAGGTGTCCCTGGGCATGGTGGGGAGGTTGGAGCAGAGGAGCTCTGAGCTCCCTTCCAACCTGAGCCCTTCTGTGACTGAAACAGTGTCTGTATTTCTAAAGGTTCAAGCTTTCAGTGGTCTTGGGGAGCTTTGCTGGCAGGCAGAGCTCTGTTCCAGGACATATGCCAATCTGTGTCCACCAAGCAAAGCTGGGAGCTGGGCTGGCCTGGTGGAAGCAGAGTACTCATCCAGGAGCCCTTACCACCTAAGGCTGCACTGAGCCAAAAGCTCAGCCTGTTCCCCTTGGAGATGGTGTCCCTGCCCTGGCACCCTCCTAGAGGGCTCAAGTGCTCCACTTGTCCTGATTCGTCTCTGCTGATGGCCAGGGGCAGAGCCAGAGGCCAAAGCAGGAGCACCAGTGCCAGCCAGCCTCAGCCTGCAGAGAGGAGAGCAGCTCACACTTGGTGTTAAGCTCTGCCCTCCTGCAGGGCTCATTCAGTTGGTGAGGATCTTTCATGGCTGTTCTGAATCTTCATTTCCATTCCATTTTCTTCACCTGAATGATCTTTATTTGGTTTCCATTTCCCTTCCCCTTGTGTGGAGTTCTCAATTAATATTTACTGGTTCTTGGGTGGCAGTGATAAACCTCACCTGTAAATACTGACAATTTCTAGCTCCTATTAATGTCTCTTTTGTGGCTCTTCTCTCCATGAGGTTTCCCCAGGGGCTTTAATTGATTTTTCTTTTGTTGTATGTTGAGAAAATCTCTGCACACAAATACTTTGAGAACAATCAACCTTTTGCCTCCCTTCCTTTTTTTCCCCCTTAACATGTACATATTTTTTCCTTTGACAACTTATGACAGTTGCTGATCTTATTAATTTGTTTGTTCCTGCCTGCTTAGAGCTGTGCAGAACGTCCAAGCCAAGCCTGGCAGGGGCAGTTAGTGCCATGGTCTGGTTGGTTGGGCAGGGCTGGGTGCTAGGTTGGGCTGGGGGAGCTTGGAGCTCTCTGCCAGCCTGCTGGATTCTGTGATTCTATTGCCTGCATGCTAATTCTGTTACATGTACAGGGCCAGGAGGATGCTCAGAGGCTGCAGCAGCTCTGCTGTGAGCACAGCCTGAAAGAGTTGGGGCTGTGCAGGCTGGAGCAGAGGAGGCTCCCAGGGGACCTTCTTGTGGCCTTCCAGCATCTGAAGAGGGCTCCAAAAAAGCTGGGGAGGGACTTTTGAGGGTGTGAGGGAGTGGCAGGAGTGGGGGGAATGGAGCAAAGCTGGAGGTGGGGAGAGTGAGGCTGGAGGTGAGGAGGAAGTTGTTGAGCAGGAGAGTGGTGAGAGCCTGGCAGGGGTTGCCCAGGGAGGTGGTTGAGGCCCCATGGCTGGAGGTGTTTGAGGCCAGGCTGGCTGAGGCTGTGTGCAGCCTGCTCTAGTGTAGGGTGTCCCTGGGCATGGCAGGGGGGGTTGGCACTGGCTGCTCCTTGTGCTCCCTTCCAACCCTGACTGATTCTATGATTGATTATGCCAAAGAGCAGCTCTCAGATGTTATTTACTGGGATCTGAAGGCAGGTTTGGGCCCTTGACTTTGTTGTCTGGTTGTTGGTTTGTTTTTCTTTTCAAAGCCACAAGACACAGAGAAGGGAAAAAAGAAAGCAACTGCTGAGTGCGAAGGACACTGAGATGTGCTTATCCCTCACCATGTAGTGCTCACGGCTGGAGGAATGTGCTGCAGGCACATCACATTCAATGTGCTAAAAGCATCCTCACGTCAATCCCGGGCTCGGGGTGATCCCTCTCACCATATGGAGGGGCCCTGGCAGCTGCTGTGGCTCCTGTCCCAGGAGCCTGCCTGCTGCACCATATGCTGCTGCTGCTGCGGTGGTGTCCCCAGCACACACAAGCCCAGCCAAGGCACGGGGGGCTGGGGATGCTCCTCTAAGCCACTTACTCTGCCAGAGAAAATAAGCTAAGCAGCTTACGGCATTGGCACACGTGGCTTGGTGGACTGACCTAGCAGCACCTTCTCCACGGGGCGGGGGGGAGGCAGGAACGTGAGAGGATGCTGGGCAAAGGCTGCTGCTGTTTGCTCATTATCCAGAAGGAGACACTTGGCCCACCAAGCAGAGGAACACAAGAGGTTAAGGCTCCTATGATAGAAATTAAGTACTGAAGGAGTGATCCTGCAAGTAATTTCTCACTGCAGGCTTTCCAAAAATACCCTGATGTGTGGGTGCCTATTAAAAGCAGAGCAAGGGATTCAGAGGAAGGTGTGGACTCCTTCCAAGGGCTAATTGCACTCATGCCACCCGCTGGGGGAAAACAAAAATGCTGGAGCCTGGATAAAAACAGCCTTCCAAGAAGCTTGGGCACCAGTAACCTTCCCGTGTGAGACCAAAGAGATGGGGTGTGAGGAGAATGCACCAATATTTGCTGCAGGATGCAAAGGAAGACCCTGTTAGAGCAGGGTACAGCAAGGCATAACAGGATGAAATGCAGGCATGGCTAGTGGAGGGGAAAAAGTCCTATCCAAGACATTTAGTAGATCAGAATACTCGATGGAAACAGAGGAGGGGTGGGGGGCAGGAGCAGACAAAGTAAAGTGCTGCAAATTCAGCATCCCTGTGGGAAAAGCTGGTCTGTCTAATAATTCTGCCCCACAGACTCTAGCCACATATTAATCAGAGTATCAACCAAGTTGGAAGAGAGCTCCAATCTCATCCAGCCCGACCTAGCACCCAGCCCTGCCCAACCAACCAGACCATGGCACTAAGTGCCCCAGCCAGGCTTGGCTGCAACACCTCCAGCCACAGCCACTCCACCACCTCCCTGGGCAGCCCATTCCAGTGCCAATCACTCTCTTTGGGAAGAGCTTCCCCCTAACATCCAGCCTAGACCTCCCCTGGCACAACTTGAGACTGTGTCCCCTTCTTCCTTTGCTGCTTGCCTGTCAGAAGAGCCCAACCCCACCTGGCTACAGCCTCCCTGCAGGTAGTTGTAGACTAATGCTGGTAGATACTGCCCTGTGCTGAGCAAGAGCAACCTCAGCCCTGTTGAAGATAACAGCAGCTTTACCATGGAGCCCAAACCTCAACCACAACCCAGAAAATGCTCTCCTCATTCCACAGCTGGGGTTTAATTAACCCCCTTAATGGAAGGGGGCTGTGGCCCTGGCTTTTCCTGGCTGCTTCTAGCTCCTGCTTACCAGCTACCATTTGCCACTTGCTGGCAGCCTCAAAACAGAGAAACACTTTTGTCAGCTTTCTTATGGTTGCCTTTTGTTCTCCAAGACTTTTCCAGGCCCAAACACCTGAAAGACCCTCTAAACCAAAGCACATCTCCATCAGCAGCCAGAAGATGAGCACTCTGATTAATCAAGCTTTGATTAATGAAGGAGCAGCCTTTCATGTGCTGCTGCACCTCACGTTCCAAGCCAGCATCGTTATTATTTCCTGGCTGGCTCAGCTGGGCTGCAGTTTTCCCCTGCAGATCCCACTTTTGACAAATTCTATGGCAGATTTCTTTTTTTTTTTTTTTTTACTTTTTTAACTCTGCAATTATTTGGTGAAGTAGTTTCACTGCTGAATATTCATAGAGCTGTAAGAGCTCTGCTCGCTCTCGTACATAAATTGCACAGCTCCTCCTCTGTGTTGTTAACGTAGAGAAGAGCTTCCCCTGCACCCCACAGCCCCCAGCAGGAGAAAGAAGTGGAGGTGAAACAAGAAACACAAAGAGGGACATCTGATAGTGCCTCTCAGGAGGCAAAGTGCATACCTCTGGACCAGAAAAGAAGAGACAGCAGGACGCTTTCCATCTTGAACCGCATCTTTCCCAGCCTCTGTAGGGAATGGCTCCTTAGCGTGCTGCTTGGCTGGCTGGGGAGGCAGCAGATTAAGCTAAGCATTGCCTAAGCACCTTACTCCCCTCCATTCTGCTGATTGTATCAAGCACCATCAGGCCAACCACACAGCTTACTCCTGTCAAGCTCCATGTGTGAGTTTTTCCAAGGTAAAAATACTGAGGCACTGTTGCTCCGAGTGTAGGCAAGCACAGGTCCAAATAAACAAGTATGCCCCTACCTAAAAGCCACTCAGAAAGGCAGCTGCCTGATGCTTATATCTTTAGTCTATAGTGGCTGTTGTATAGAGGAGGTATTAATTATCTCCCACCCCAGTTATTCACCTCTAAACTATCAGTGCCTTTCCTAATAACAGCCGTGCGTAGAAACCTGCCCTGGCCTTGCTGCTCTCCTAAGTCACCTAATTACATGAGGCTGAAAACTGCAATTAGTAGATCAAATAGAAATAGCACAGGCAAGGGCTGGCTTGCTGAGCTGCAGAAATCTCCACACAAGAAAAAGAGAAGGAGTAAACCTCCCTTTGCTGACAGCTCTACCTCCTCTCAACCACTTTACACCCCAGAGAGCTATCTGCTTGAGTTCGAAGTGACTGAAGACAGGGACTGCCAGTGATGCCAGTGGAACTTGCACCTCTGCCCCCAATCTCTGCTCATTAGGTGCAATTAGCAGTGAATTTTGAGTGGAGGTTTTGGAAAGCCAATTGCTTCAGAAGCAGCTTGCTTTGTTTCAGGAGAATGAGCTGCTCGGGGAGGTGGTGGAGTCGCCAGCCCTGGATGTGTTTAAGGGTTGGTTGGATGTGGTGCTTGGGGCTATGGTTGAAGGTGAATCTTGTAGAGTACGGTTCTAGGTTGGACTTGGTGATCCTGAGGGCCTTTGCCAACCTGCATGGTGCTGTGATTCCATGATCTTGGGTTGTATCCAGAGGAGGGCCACGAAGATGCTCAGAGGGCTGCAGCACCTCTCCTATGAGGACAGGTTATGAGAGCTTGAACTCTTCAGCCTGGAGAAGTGAAGGCTTCAAGGAGACCTTGTAGTAGCCTTCCAGTATCTGAAGCGGACCTACAGGAAGGCTGGGGAGGGACTATTGACAAGGTCTGGGAATGACAGGATGAGGAATGGGTTTAAACTGGCAGAGAGGAGATTGAAACTGGATGTTAGGGAAGAAGTTCTTTAGAGTAAGGGTGGTGAGACACTGCTACAGGTTGCCCAGGGAGGTTGTGGAGCACAGAATCCCCCAATGTGATCAAAGATCACATTGGGTGCTTCTGTGCTCCTCAACCTCCCTGGAGGTGTTCAGGACCAGGTTGGATGAGGCCTTGAGCAACCTGTTCTAGTGGGAGGTGTCCCTGCCTATGGCACAGGGGGCTTGGAACTGGCTGAGCTTTGAGGTCCCTTCCAGCCTAAACCATTCTATGATTCTATGCACAAGGAATAGAACAGGGAGATAAAGCTGTGCACAGATGACCCAGACAGCCTCTGAGTTAAGCTAGACAGCCTGTCTCTAGTCCCCTGGTCTACAGCCATGGCAGAAATGCTGCACCAATGAGGATAATGACTTCTCTGAAATGGTCCCCTGGGCAGCATTCATCTCCCTTGCCTTTGGATACTCCCATGTTTGTAATGCCCCAGTGAAGGGCTGCCAGGTATCAACATCAGTCTGCACCTCCAGCACGGATGCATCCCAGCCTCGCCAAGGCTGTGAGCTCAATGTGACAAGCCTCCTGCCAAGGAGGCTCACTGCTTTGCTCAGCCTCAAGCAGTGCAACCTCCTCAACCCAACGTTTTTCCCACTTCAATTTACCCTCAGGGAGAGGAGGAGTTATTGCAGGCAGACCTCTGCGTGGTCACAGCCATCCACAGCCCAAACCCTGGGGGAGCAGCAGTGGGTGGCAAGACAAGCAAGCAGGGTAGCTTATCCCAGGCTTATTTTGCTGAGGGCTCCTGATTTTTTTTTCTCAGAGGCCTCATGCTTACATGCAGCAGCCCTCTCAGGAGCAGCCAGAGGCTGAACAACCTTACTGAGGGTACTAGGGCACAGTGCTACCACAGCTTGGCATCTTGCTGCAGGCTCTATGAGGTATCCAGACAAAGGTCTCTCTCCCAATCTCTCTTTGCCATCCAGTTTAAAATGGACTGCCACAGAGACAAAGATTTCCAGAGCTGCTGAAAGCTGAAGGCACTTGGCTATCTATCCCCTCTTTGCACTGATGAGTGCTTGGCATTTAAATCCCAGCTTAAAAATCCCTAAATACCTTCATCCACATATCTCTTGGGAAAACAGACCTGGGCTTCAGCCTCTCGTCTTATGGCTTCTTAGCACAGGGCACTGGAAGGCAGAGCTGCCCACCCAGAAAGAAATCACCTCCTGCCTGGTTTAAAAGCAAGCCCAAACTCTTTCCCATCATAGAATCACAGAATCAGTCAGGGCTGGAAGGGAGCACAAGGATCAGGCAGTGCCAACCCCTGCCATGCCCAGGGACACCCTACCCTAGAGCAGGCTGCACACAGCCTCAGCCAGCCTGGCCTCAAACACCTCCAGCCATGGGGCCTCAACCACCTCCCTGGGCAACCCCTGCCAGGCTCTCACCACTCTGCTGCTCAACAACTTCCTCCTCACCTCCAGCCTCACTCTCCCCACCTCCAGCTTTGCTCCTTCTCTGGAGACACCCAAAGCCCACCTGGACATGTCCCTGAGTGACCTACTCTGGACGCTCCTGCTCTGGCAGGACTGGGTTGGACTGGGTGATCTTTAGAGGTCCCTTCCAACCCCTACCATTCTGTGATGCTGTGACATGTCAGGCCATAGCCACGAGGGTGCTCACATGCCCTTGGACCTGCTCGGGAAGAGGCAGAAGCCATTGCTTCTCCTTGCTCCTGCCACTCTGCCATCTCTTTTGGGGACCACAGTAAGGTGAGGATCCCTCACTCACATTGGTGGGGAAAGGCTCCTCTCACAGGTGGTGTTCAGCCCTCCCAGAAATGAAGCTTCATGATAGGGAGAGGCTCCTCTCACAAGTGGTGTTCAGCCCTCCCAGAAATGAAGCTTCATGATAGGGAGAGGCTCCTCTCACAAGTGGTGTTCAGCCCTCCCAGAAATGAAGCTTCATGATAGGGAGAGGCTCCTCTCACAGGTGGTGTTCAGCCCTCCCAGAAATGAAGCCTCTTCAGCGGGAGAGGCTCCAGCTGGAGCTAAGCTACACCTGTGAGAAGGGGCCCAGGGGAGGGTACAGAATGGCCCCAAACAGCCCATAGATCAAGCAGGCTTAACAGGAGAGGCAACACTTGGTTATTAAGCTTCCAACTAGCTGTTGCCCTGCCGCAGGCAGAACCGACACTTTCCACGCGTGCTTCTGAGGTTGGCCGCCCTTGAGGTGGAAAAAGAAACAGAAGCGAACAGTCACTTAGAGAAAAAAAAAAAAAAACCAACCAAAAACGGGCACCCAGCGCTGGTTCCACTGGGGCTCGAACCCAGGACCTTCTGCGTGTAAAGCAGACGTGATAACCACTACACTATGGAACCGCCACGTAGAGCCGCTGCCGCGGCGCTGCCCCTATGGACGAGCCGCTGAGGCGCCGCCTCCTCCTCCCCCTCCTCCTCCCCCCGCCCGTCCCGCGCGGGCGCAGCGCGGGGGCGGCAGCCGGCGGGCTGCTGAGGGAAGCTGCAGGTCGCCCCCCGAGCTTTTGTGTGCATGTCTCTTGCTTTTGCTGCTTAACTAAAAATGATCCGGCCCCCCCTCAGCTGCGGAGGAGCGAGGGAATGGAATCGCATTTATAGCGCCCGTGTGATCGGGAAAGCACAGGTAAGGGTTTTCTTCATGCCATTTGCTGCAGGCGTTCCTCTGCGCGCCAGGTGCGGCCTCGCTGCAGGGCCGTCCCCGCCAACACGGGCTGCAGAGGCAGGGGATGAGCCTGGAGGGCAGGAGCAGCTCCACACTGCCTTATGCTGTGAGCGCTGCCCGTGCGTGTATTTGATACATCTTTGCTCTCAGCCTGTGCGCTCCTATCGGCATTGCCTCTTAGCCCTGCTCCCGAAGTGCCTGGGCAAAGCCTTCCCGCACACTCTGCTGCTCTGCTCTCCCAGGCGAGCGGAGAACAGAGGCCGTTAAGGTGGTTCGTTAGGTCTCGATGCTCCGCAGGGAGAGGAGAGCACGGGGAAGGCTGAGCTCCGGCAGAGGTACGGCAGCACCGCTGCAGCTCCGGGAGGGTTTTGTGCAGACCAGTCGCGGGCAGGCTCCGCCGCTTGCTGTGGGGGTTTCCGCTCTTTTTCAGCAGAGGAGGAGCTGTAGGTGATGTCCTCGGTACAGGGAACAGTGTTTAAAACAACGTGCGGCAGCCTGGGGGGGTGCTGAGCAGTACCTAATGGCTCTGCCAAAAGTTAACCATCCGTCCTTTCACACACACGCACAGAGGTTTTAGACCGAGGCGCGAAAGCGACCATTTGCTTTCTAAAATCCACCTGCAGCGCATCGAGGATTTTCCTTTCCAGGCAGGACACAGGCGCTGAGTGTGGACTTGGTTCCCCCACCAGCGAAACCTGTAGGGCTGCAGCGCGGCCCTCGCCCGGCGGCGGCGGGCGGCTGGGCCGGGGCGGCTCTGGCAGCGGTGCTGCGCGGCCAGCAGGGGGCGCCCCGCGCTCGCTGTCACGGTGCTGAGCGGCTCAGCTGCGAGTTCGAGTGCCGCTGCCTCCCGGCTGCAGTTACGTGAGGGACCACAGCGAAAAAGGGTTGTGACTAGAGGCGTTTCCGAGGGCTCAGCACTGGGACTTGTTCTCTTGTAGAGACAGAGAATCAGCCAGGCTGGCAGAGAGCTCACAGCTCCCCCAGCCCAACCTAGCACCCAGCCCTGCCCAACCAACCAGACCATGGCACTAAGTGCCCCAGCCAGGCTTGGCTGCAACACCTCCAGCCACGGCCACTCCACCACCTCCCTGGGCAGCCCATTCCAGTGCCAATCACTCTCTCTGACAACAACTTCCTCACAACATCCAGCCTAGACCTGCCCTGGCACAGCTTGAGCCTCTCTCCCCTTCTTCTGCTGCTGGCTGCCTGGCAGCAGAGTCCAACCCCACCTGGCTACAGCCTCCCTGCAGGCAGCTGCAGGCAGCAATGAGCTCTGCCCTGAGCCTCCTCTCCCAGGAGGCTCCCTCAGCTCCCTCAGCCTCTCCTCACAGGGCTGTGCTCCAGGCCCCTCCTCAGCCTTGCTGCCCTGCTCCAAACACCTTCCAGCACCTCAGCATCTCTCTGCAATGGAGGAGCCCAGAGCTGGACATAGCACTCCAGGGGTGGCCTGAGCAGTGCTGAGCACAGGGGTGGGCACAAGAACCTCCCTTGTCCTAATGAAGTCATTAGGCAATGCCTAATGGTAATGAGGCAATGCCTCCCAGAATGACTGCATTGAACTGACAGTCTGGAAAATCTTCCCTTTCCTTTGAAGCCAAGCCTGGCTGGGGCACTGAGTGCCATGGTCTGGTTGGTTGGGCAGGGCTGGGTGCTAGGTTGGGCTGGGGGAGCTTGGAGCTCTCTTCCAACCTGGTTAATTCTATGAGTCTATGATTTGTATTCTTTCTGCTGTGGCTGGCCATCCAGGTCTCTCTAGCATGGGCTTGGCTCCTGCCTAATGCTTTACTTTGCTGGGTCACATAAGAATACTTCTTTGAGCTTGGTAGGGTAAGAGGAAGAGAACCATGGTCAGGGCTCAAAAGGAGCACATCCACTTCAACTGTGATTATCTTGAGCAGTCTTTCTGATGAAATATCAATTCCATCACCTTGTAGTGGGTGCTTGTGAGAAGCAGGCCTGAAGCAGAGTTTGAATTATGGATGTGGAATGCCTTCATAGAGGCTTGCCTGGGAGGTTAATGTTTCCCAAGTATCTGGAAGAGGGAATTTGTGCTATTGCATCAGGAAGCACTGCTTGTGAAGGGATGTCCCAGTTTCTGTGCTAGCAGTAACTGCTTTCATTCTTGGCATGCAAGACTGCTCAACAGCACTTTGACCATTCTCCCTTCTTTTTGGCCCTTTTTGTATAGCAGCTCTTGATGCTAAAACCCTTTCCAACATCTGAAGTGTGCAGGTAATACATGACTGCTGAACAAAAAAATGGTGGCACCTTGCTGGTGGACCTGGTGTGTTCTCTCTGCTTGCCAAGGGATCAGGCCCAGCCAGCATGGGTTTAGGAAGGGCAGATCCTGCCTGACCAACCTGATCCCCTTTTATGATCAGGTTCCCTGTGGGGCAGGCTGTGGATGGAGTCTGCTTGGACTGCAGCAAAGCCTTTGACACCATCTGCCACAACAAGCTGCCAGCTTGGCAGCTCCTGGCTTGGACAGATTCACTCTGGTATGGGTCAAGAACTGGCTGGAGGGCTGGGCCCAGAGAGCGGTGGTGAATGGTGCCACATCCAGCTGGCACCAGTGCTGTGCCCCAGAGACCTGGAGGTGCTGGGAGAGAGGAGCTGCAGAGGAGGCAGCAGAGTGCCCAGGTGGGCAGCAGAGCCAATGGCATCCTGGGCTGGCTGAGGAGCAGTGTGGGCAGCAGGACAAGGGAGGTTCTTGTGCCCACCCCTGTGCTCAGCACTACTCAGGCCACCCCTGCAGTGCTGTGTCCAGCTCTGGGCTCCTCCATTGCAGAGAGCTGTTGAGGTGCTGGAAGGTGTTTGGAGCAGGGCAGCAAGGCTGGGGAGGGGCCTGGAGCACAGCCCTGTGAGGAGAGGCTGAGGGAGCTGGGGGGGTGCAGCCTGCAGCAGAGGAGGCTCAGGGCAGAGCTCATTGCTGCCTGCAGCTGTCTGCAGGGAGGCTGTAGCCAGGTGGGGTTGGGCTCTGCTGCCAGGCAGCCAGCAGCAGAAGAAGGGGACAGAGGCTGAAGCTGTGCCAGGGGAGGTCTAGGCTGGATGTTGTTAGGAAGTTGTTGTCAGAGAGAGTGATTGGCACTGGAATGGGCTGCCCAGGGAGGTGGTGGAGTGGCCGTGGCTGGAGGTGTTGCAGCCAAGCCTGGCTGGGGCACTGAGTGCCATGGTCTGGTTGGTTGGGCAGGGCTGGGTGCTAGGTTGGGCTGGGGGAGCTTGGAGCTCTCTGTCAGCCTGCTTGGCTCTGTGAAGTATGCTCTTGTCTGGTACAGCCTGTGTTCTTGGTCTGGAGCTGGAAAGGGTAATTTGGAAAGCACATTTGTGCTTCCTCAAGTTGCATGTCACTGTGATCCCCATGGGTAACTGGAGAGGTGGCTCAAGTCTGACTTTATCGGGTTGCTTGGTCATGTCAGACCACTAAGAGGGCAAACAACTTCCATACATAACTAAAGAAAACAGGCAGTGCAGACTTTGTCTTGCAGAGCCTGACAGCTAAGGCTTTGATCTCTCTCCTATTGATCCTGGATGAAACGCTTCTGACAGATTTGTTTGCTGCTGAAGCAAGGCTGAGAGCCTCTGATTAGGCAGAGATGTTGGCCAATGCCAGCACAGGTGAATTTATCAGGTGCAGTAAATGTTTTATAGCCGATGTGCGTCCCCAGAGCGCAGTGGAAAGAGCTTATGATGTGTTTTTGCTTGCATGCGTTCTGGCAGAACAGTCTGATCATACATAAATGATTAGCTCCTGTAACTCTGATCAGGGAAAGTGCACCCTGCCAGAAGGCAACATCAAAACCCTTCTGGGTCACGCAGAATTATCATGCTTCCCATGTTTCCCTTTTGCTCTCGTCTCGCAGAAGAGGGAGCAGCACTGGGGGTGGCAGCTTGTGTCTGCAGAGCCTCCAAGGACAGGCTCAGTCAGAGCAGTGCACTCACACAGTGCCTTCTGCTCTGCTCTTTCGGCAGTTTAGATCTCTCTTGTGCGTTAGAAAATGGATCTGTTCTGTCCCAGTGAATGCAACTGTCTGTCCCTTGATCACTCTGTCCTTCACAGTGCTGGGTGATGCCTTTAGATCTGTCACCAGACTGCTGACAGAAATGTCCTGAAAACATCATGTTACAGCACTGTTGGACCCTTGGGGCAGCAGAGTGAACCTCTTGCTTTCTTTGTTTGCTCTCAGAAATCTTTTGCTCTCTATCCCAGTCCCAGTGGGAGTCCAACCCACGGAGAGGCTGCAGAGCAAGGGACTTGTGACCCTCCCCTCGCTCCCATCCACGTGGAGCTTTCTCCCACCACAGCATCCTTCAGCACCTGTGGTGCTGTCTGCAGGTCCAGCATTTTGCACAGCAGCAAGCTGTGCCCAGTCTGGGGGGGTGTGGAAGAGGAGGTGTGATGAGGATGAGTGCTGCTGCTGCTGACGGGGCCCCAGGCTGTGCTGGTTGATTCTGCGATGATACTGCAGTACTGTGCTTTACTGACACCTCATGTTTTTCAGTGGTGTGACTGTCTGTGTGTTCAAAGCTGTGGTGTCCCCGTGCTGTTGCTGCACTGCTCAGAGCAGCAGACAGCTGGCAGTAGGCTGGGATAAGTTGCCTTGAGTGTGGCAGCTCTGCCCTTCCCCAGGCACCTGTGCAGTGACTGCGAGTCTGCGGTCAGCATGGTGAGGAGGCAGGTCAGAGGTGCAGGCCTGGCTGGCAGGCGTCGGGGTTTGATTTCAAACGTGCCGTGCCACAGCCTGCTGGCCACGCAGGGGAGCAGCACCGCAGCCTCCTCAGCTCGTCTGATCTCTCTGCAGCAGCCTGAGGAGCAGCAGCCCTGCCGAAACGCAGAGTCCGCTCAGCTCCAGCCGTGGTGCGCAGGAGGAAGCGAAGGGTGCAGGCAGTGGTGCGGTGCAGCCGAGTGCGAGGCTTGGCAGCTGCAGACCTGTCCAGCTCCCTGCCTGCGCTCAGCGTTCCGGGGAGCAGCTCCGCCGCTGGGCTGCCCTCGGGGCTTTCACAGCCAGGCTGCTCACATCGCACAGCTTCACAGCACAAAGGCACAGCAGCACAAGAGCAAAACACAGGTGCAGGAACTTTCAGTCAATTCAGAAGGGTTTCCACAGAAGCAAGGAGGATTTCAGTGTTTATGTTTGCGCTCTTCACAGAGAGAGTGATTGGCACTGGAATGGGCTGCCCAGGGAGGTGGTGGAGTGGCTGTGCCTGGAGGTGTTCAAGCCAAGCCTGGCTGGGGCACTTAGTGCCATGGTCTGGTTGACTGGCCAGGGCTGGGTGCTAGGTTGGACTGGCTGAGCTTGGAAGTCTCTTCCACCCTGGTTGATTCTATGATCGCATAAACAAACACCTGCCCAGCCCTCAGGCTTTGTTTTCTGCCCAGTCTGCTCTCTCTTCCAAAATGCAAATCATTGCCTCAAGGCAGCAGAAAGGTCATTCCTCTTTCAAGAGATCATATGACTTCAGATGCGAAGGATAACTTCAGCCCAGCCCTTTCTCTGCCTGAGATTCAGGCGCCTCGGTGCGCACCCAGCTCTTGAGCAGCATGCGTGCAGTGCAGCTGGGTGGCTGCGGCCGGGAGCTTCCACCTCAGGCTAGGCAATGAAGACAGCCTTTCCCCTGCCTGCTGCTGAGGAGGCTTCCTCTCGGGAAGCTGTATAAACAGGTGGAGAGCAAGTGCAGTGCAGCTTCTGAGCCCCAGCGAGAGTTGGAGCAGCTGTTCTGCAGAGCTTTGCCCCTCACCGTGCAGGACCGCTTGCAGAAAGGAACCTTCTCAAGGTACTCCTGTAGAAGATGTCGTAATATTCCTAAAGCAGAAAGGAAAAAGCAGGTACTGTCTTTGGGGGGGCTGTGTGTATGTTATGTACAGGTAGAGATGAGCTTCCAAAGAGCAAATTGACTTCATCCTAAGTCTGTGCAGGGAGTGACAGATGCATATGGAACTATTTCTGCTTCTCCCCTGTGGAAAATCAGCATTTCAATCCATAAAGTTTGACCTTGACTGGATCAGTTATCCAGAACTTAGGAACACAAATGAGATCAAGTAGCTTTGAAACTAATGTGGCCTCTGGTTTAAGGAAAAAAATCCCTATTTTGATGATGATCATTTTGAACCTTGTTGGCTGCTGGGCTTAAACTTCATTAAAACAGAGACAAATTTCAGCTGGAGCACGAACTTCATTTTTAAACTGGCTCAGATTTCAACACTTTTTTTTTCTGGAGGTTGGTTCTTTCACCACTTTCTCACACGCACTCCCTTCCAGTTAAGAGGATTAAATGGAATGTCAGTGAGACCGTGCATGATTGAGATTTTTCTTACAATGGATGCTGGGGTTGTTTAGCCTGGAGAAGAGAGGGCTCAGGGGTGACCTCATTGCTGTCTACAACTACCTGAAGGGAGGTTAGAGACAGGTGGGGTTGGGCTCTTCTCCCAGGCAACCACCGACAGAACAAGGGGACAGATTCTCAAGTTGTGCCAGGGCAGGTCTAGGCTGGATGTTGTTAGGAAGTTGTTGTCAGAGAGAGTGATTGGCACTGGAATGGGCTGCCCAGGGAGGTGGTGGAGTGGCTGTGGCTGGAGGTGTTGCAGCCAAGCCTGGCTGGGGCACTGAGTGCCATGGTCTGGTTGGCTGGGCAGGGCTGGGTGCTAGGTTGGGCTGGGGGAGCTTGGAGCTCTCTGCCAGCCTGGTTGATCCTATGATTCCTTGATTATCCTTTTCAGTCAGGCTCTTGACAGCTCAGGTTGTGAGCCCTTGCTGCGGTGGACCCCCCGTGCCTCCTGCCCAGGAGAGCAGCGTGTGCCCTCTGGCTTAGCTTGGTGCCTGTCTGTGAGCATGCTTGAATGACATTGCTTTTTCCCTCAGTGGCTGGGCTGTGACTGCTCAGTGTCTGTCCAGCATGAACTTTGCTTTTTGCTGCACTGAGAGAAATGTAGCACTTTCTTGGAGTTCTATCTAAAAATCCCCAGCTTGCAGTCATTGGTTTGCTGCCTGCTTTGTACTCAACGTGACAGCTTCTCTCCTAAGGGTGAAGCAGTGCTGCAGTATCCAGGATGCTAACACAGTTCTGTGTCCCGAGTTCTCATCTGGCTACCACCTAGCTCTGACAGCCATTCAGCACTTGGGTTAGGGCCCAGCTTTCCATTCCAGCAGCCAACATTTAGGGCAGTTTTTTAATGACTAATAATTCTTCACCAGATGTTCATAGAACCACAGAATTGTCAGGGCTGGGAGGGACCTCAAGGATCATCCAGTTCCAGCTCCCCTGCCATCGGCTGGGGTTGGGCTCTGCTGCCAGGCAGCCAGCAGCAGCAGAAGGGGACAGAGGCTGAAGCTGTGCCAGGGCAGGTCTAGGCTGGATGTTGTTAGGAAGTTGTTGTCAGAGAGAGTGATTGGCACTGGAATGGGCTGCCCAGGGAGGTGATGGAGTGGCTGTGGCTGGAGGTGTTGCAGCCAAGCCTGGCTGGGGCACTTAGTGCCATGGTCTGGTTGGTTGGGCAGGGCTGGGGGCTAGGTTGGGCTGCATGAGCCTGGAGGTCTCTTCCAGTCTGTTTGATTCTGTGATTCTCCCAGCCTGTGCTCATAGCAGATCAGCTCCAGCCCTCTGAGCATCCTCATGGCCTGTATCTGGACATATTCCAGCATGTCCACATCTTTCTTGTAAGAGAGGCTCCAGAACTGGATGCAATACTCCAGGTGGGGTCACACCAGAGTGGAGCAGAGAGGGAGAATCACCTCCTTTTGCCCCTCTGGCCATGTTTCTCTTGCTGCTGTGCCTCTCACGTTGCCATGCTTCATAGTAAACAGCTCACTGAAATTATTCTAATGCTTGGGTTTCAGCCTTCTTCCCCATGGAAGGCCTTTGTGGCTCTTGCCTGGTGTTTTTTCCTGGTCCAGAATGCAGGATTTGGCATGGGGCAGGAGTTGGCTTGAACCAGCATAGGGAGGATGCTGGAAAGCAGATATCTTTCTCTGGACCAGTTCAGCTAGGAGCTGTGCAAAGCCTTGGGCTGAGGGTGGCACTGGGTCTTTCTGCAGTGTCTGTTCCCCCTCTCTGTGATCCCTCAGTCAGATGAGAAGGGCAGAAGGTTGATTTGGAATGCTCAGGGAGTGTGGCTGATCTGCAGCCTGGCCTTGCAGGTTCACAGCCACTTCTTAAGCCGCTGGGGAGTAAGGTAGCAGTTTGAATGTTTGCTGTGCCCAGTTTAGGATGCAGACATTTGAGACTGAAGGTGGTAGTTAGCCCCCTGGACCAGCTCCCTAATGGCCATGTGTGGCCTTTTAAAGAGGTTTAATGCTAGGATATATTCATGCAACTTTTGCTTCAAGCTTTGAGTCTGCATTTCAGACATCAATTACAGCTCTCTCCATAACATTTCTGGCCACGTGTCTACCTTTCTTCTTTCTTCACTCAAGGAGAGGTTACAAGTCCATGGATTCAGGTGGGGGTGGAGGTGACTAGGAGAAAAGCTTAAGCTAGTGCAAGTAGAGCTGGGCTGGTGATTGGGATCCCTGCTTGTTAATGCTTGGGTGGAGTCCTGCGAGGCCTGATGGCTCTGTTGGGGACTCTGGTTGCCCATTTGCATGCTGTCTGGCTTAGAATGAAAGTAAGCTCTGTTCTGCTCTTGGCTTCACATCACAATTCACATTGTGCCTGGCTGGTTTCAGGTAGACTAATGAAGACTTAAGATTCCCCTAAGAGGGCAAGCCAGGAGATGGTGTTCAGGAAGACAACAATTGTTGGGAGAGAAGGCAGATTTGAGCTATTAGCAATATCAATGCTTCTTTTGATGCTGTTAGAGCCATTAATTGGTTCAAAATGAATGTAACAGCACTTTCTTGGATGTCATGATAGCTCCTCCTTCAGAGGGTAGGAAAGCAGCTAACCCTGGGGGGGGGAGGGGAATAAGCCCCTTAAAATCCTTTCCTCACTTAAATACTGACTCAGAAGGTGGCAGACCCAGCTCGAGTGTAGGATACCCTTGTGTTGTGTGAGCCTGTGAAATAGATTCCCAGATGGAAAGAGTTGTGTGATGTTAATGTAACAGAAACCTAGACATCAGTACTTAAGCCCTGTGAGTAGTGCCACAGCAACAAATGCATTCCAGATAGGGAAATTCAAAATAGGTTATGTGTCTCTTTGCTCTCCACTCTCACCCTCCTGTTATTTTACTGCTGCTGGTAAAGCCAAAGACAAAAATCAGTAGTTAAGCAGTGATCTTCATACAATCACAGAATGGCTCAGGTTGGAAAGGATCTTAGGGATCATCCACTCCATGCCCAGGGACACCTCTCAGCCACACTCAGCTGCTCAGGGCCTCAGCCAGCCTGGCCCAGAACACCCCCAGCAAGGAGGCAGCCACAGCCTCCCTGGGCAGCCTGGGCCAGGCTCTCAGCACCCTCACACTCAACAGCTTCTTGCTCAGCTCCACTCTCCCCCTGCTCTGCCTCACCTCCAAACCATTGCCCTTGGCCTGCCTGCAGACCCCCTCAGCACAAGTCCCTCTGCAGCCTTCCTGCAGGCTGCCTTCAGCTCTTGGCAGCAGCTCTGAGCTGCCCCTGGAGCCTTCTCCCCTGCAGGCTGCACCCCTCCCCAGCTGCCTCAGCCTGTGCTCACAGCAGGGCTGTTATAGTTCTTGGAGCATCTTTGTGACCTGCTCTGGCCTCCCTCCAGCATCTCTGTGTCCTTATTTTGCCTGAGGACAGCAGCACTGGAGGCAGGAGTGGAGGGGAGGTCTGAGCAGAGCAGAGTCCAGGGGCAGAACCTCCTCTCTTGCCCTGCTGCCCACGCTGCTCTGGCTGCAGCCCAGGATGCTGGTGAATTTCTTCATTGTTCCATGAAACAAAACAGCAAGAACAGAGATGTCAGACTTGCTAGAGAGAAACATGTCTCCCTGGGAGACAGGGAAAGAGGAGCCAGTGTAGTCATGTATGAAATCTCCCAAACTAAGTTCACACTCTCTAAGAGCATCAATGAATCATCATCATAGAATCAAGCAGGTTGGAAGAGAGCTCCAAGCTCATCCAGCCCAACCTAGCACCCAGCCCTAGCCAGTCAACCAGACCATGGCACCAAGTGCCTCATCCAGGCTTTTCTGGAACACCTCCAGGGATGGTGACTCCACCACCTAAGGAATTAACTTGGTTTGTGTCTTAGGGAAACTGTTCATCTGAATGTGGTGATGAGGAAGTGTATTGCATTAGTGAATGCACTTGGTGAGGAGCCGAGCAAGTGACAGCAGTATCCATGCCCAGAAGGCCACAGTGCAAGATGTACTTTGTTCACTTCTTTAATGAAAGCAAATCCTTTATGTGGAATCTCAGAAATGCAGCAGCAAATTGGACATTTTACTTGAAATCTGAGGAGCAGTTTGCTGTGGCACTGCCTCTCCTTGTAGATGTAGTGATGGTGACACTGATGGATAAAGTGGTAGAGCAGCATTTAACAACCACAGAATGTGAGGAGGGCTGAAGTTTGTGGGTTCTTTTTCTAGCAGTAGTATCAGAGGGAATTTAAAGTCCTTCAAACTCTGCAGTGCTGATTTTCAGCACACAAGAAGGTAGAGTAATATGGTTCTGGAGCTTTAAACATCTGGCTTCAGATTGACTGGGACACATGGACTTGTAGCTAACATGTGAGGAGTAAACTCTGTTAGTTGCTGAGTTCATCTGTCCTGAGTGCAGGCTGTGAAAAAGAAGCTTAGGGTACTTCAAAGAATCACAGCATGGCAGGGGCTGGAAGAGACCTCCAAAGCTCAGCCAGTCCAACCCCACCCTGCCAGAGCAGCAGCACCCAGAGCAGCTCACACAGGAACACAGCCAGCTGGGTTTGAATATCTGCAGAGAGGGAGACTGCACACCCCCCTGGGCAGCCTGTGCCAGGCTCTGGCAGTCTCACAGGGAAAAAAAATCCTCCTCATGTTTAAAAGAAGCTTCCTCTGCCTCAGCTTCCACCCAGTGCCCCTTGGCCTGGCACTGGGCATCACCCAGCAGAGCCTGGCTGCAGCCTGCTGCCACTCACCCTGCACACATTGATAACCATTGCTGAGGTCACAGGATCATGTGCCTAAGTGCCTTACCCAGTCTTTTCTTCTCAGTCTCCTCCTCTCCCAGCAGAACAGAGCTGTTCCATTCCCTTCAGCATCTCTGTGGCTCTGTGCTGGACTCTCTCCAGCAGTTCTGTGTCCCTCTTGAACTGAGGGGCCCAGCACTGGACACAGGACTCCAGCTGTGGCCTCAGCAGGGCAGAGCAGAGGGGCAGGAGAACCTCTCAGGACCTACTTACCACAGCCCTTCTAATCCAGCCCAGGATGGCATTGCCCCTCCTGCCCCCCAGAGCACATTGCTGGCTCATGGGCAGTCTCCCACCCACCAGCACCCCCAGAGCCTTTTCCCCTTCACTGCCTTCCAACAGCTCAGTCCCAACCTCTCCTGCTGCCTGGGGTTGTTCTTTTCCAGGTGCCAGACTCTGCCCTTGCCCCTGTTGACTTCCATTCAGTTTCCTTGCTGAGGTTTCAGTTTGTGCAGGACACACTGTGCACCAATCTGTTCTGACCTGCACTGACTTTAGAGGCTGTCTTGCCAAACACTGTTTTAACTCTTCCTCCCAATCCTCTCCCTGTTAGGACCCCAGAAGGATGCAGTCCTCCTCACGGACAGAACAGCACAGGAAATGTGTGTGAAGCTGGGAGCTGAGAGAAGCAGGCCTGGTGTCAGCAGCAGCTTGCACTGTTTGGAGCCATGGGATGCAGCAGTTCTGTACCTGACAGGAGGTCAGAGAACGGTGAGTGCTGCTCTGAGGTCAGTGATTGTTCTCTCTGTGACACCAGAAGAGGATCACAAGGAAGCATTTGCCCCAGTTCCTACTGCTAAAATAGTTCTTCAGAGAAAGTTATTTTTAATAATCTTTCTAGAAGAGTGTAAGCTTCAGAGGGCACTTCCAGCCCCTGCCACCTTGTTCAGCATCTTTGTGTGCCATGGGCAGAGGCATTGAGTGCAGCCTCAGCAAGTTTGCTGCCCACACCAAGCTGTGTGGTGCTGCAGCCAGGCTGGAGGGCAGGATCCATCCAGAGGGACCTGGGCAGGCTGCAGGCAGCAATGAGCTCTGCCCTGAGCCTCCTCTGCTGCAGGCTGCACCCCCCCAGCTCCCTCAGCCTCTCCTCACAGGGCTGTGCTCCAGGCCCCTCCCCAGCCTTGCTGCCCTGCTCCAAACACCTTCCAGCACCTCAGCAGCTCTCTGCAATGGAGGAGCCCAGAATGTCTCTGAGTGTGCAGAAGTTTGGAATGGACAGGAGGAGCTGTGCTGTGTCTACAGCCATCAGTGTACACTGGTGTGGAGCTACCCCAAAGCTGGCTCTTGGCTCTGTGTGCTGTTTGCCAGTGTTCAGGCCTCTGCAGCTGCTGGATGATTTCCTCTCTGCACTTCAGCAGCAGTCAGATGGTGCTGAACTGGCATTCCATCTGCAGCCTGAGGCTGTACATCCCTCTAATGCCTTAATAACATCAATTTAACAGGTGCTCACTGGTGTAGAGGCCTGAGAACAATTTCTTTAACAGATGCAGTTTAGCCTAGTGTGAAAATCATAGTGTGAGTCAGGCCTGAGAACAACAGTGCTGTAGCAAGTGCAATTAAAGAGGAAAAAGAGGCAGGAAATATTCTGTTAGATCTGCACCATTCCCCACAGTGGTTGATATCTATCTGTCTTATGTGATGCCAGCAGAGCTCTGCCATCTTAAGTGCTCAGGACCATTAAGCAACCCAGGGGGGCTTTAATGGGAAGTTTAATGGTTCTGATGCTGGAAATCAGCTTCTGTGCTGGTGGCTGTGCTTTGCCCCTTGTGTACTCTCCTAAACTGAAAGCTGATGACAGCCTTGCCCTGATGTGTCAGTCTTTCAGATCTGAGTTGCTGCTGAGCTCCAGAAAATAAGAGACATCTTTAGAGTTTATGCAGGGCACAGAGGATGCTCTTGGCTGGATGTTGTTAGGAAGTTGTTGGCAGAGAGAGTGATTGGCACTGGAATGGGCTGCCCAGGGAGGTGGTGGAGTGGCCGTGGCTGGAGGTGTTGCAGCCAAGCCTGGCTGGGGCACTTAGTGCCATGGTCTGGTTGGTTGGGCAGGGCTGGGTGCTAGGTTGGGCTGGGGGAGCTTGGAGCTCTCTGCCAGCCTGCTTGGTTCTGTGATTCTATGATTTAAAGATTGCGTTTCCTTCAGGCAGGAGGATGGATGCAATGTCTGAAGAATGAGAGTCTCTTCTGATTTTGGCCTTGTCTGGCCTAGAAAACTTTACCTGCAGCTCCCTTGGCTTGTTCCCCCAAGATCAGAAGCATGAAGATTTTCTTCTGTGTCCTGAGCTGAGCTCTTCAGGGTTGAGTTCCTTAGGAAACTCCTTGAAGTGAGGTGTTAGCTGCAGGGCTGGAGGCAAAGGCTGGACAAGGCTGGCCCTGTCTATTTTTACCACTGGTATCCTGTTGAGAGCACAGAGAAAAAGAGGTAGGGAAAAGAGATATGAGATCAGTCCAGAAAGAATTATGGACTCACTTCTAACTGAGTGATTGTGTCACCTCTTGAGAGCACCCTCCTATCTTGCTCTGCTTTTTGTTGCCAGGTACAAGAATATGGTGGTGGTGATGTGGTTGCCTTGAGAGGTGCAGGATCCAGTACCCCTGTGCTCTGTCTTCCTCTTGCTGTTACACTGATGCATGTAATGCCTCTTGGGTGCCCCTGTCAGTGTTCTGCAGGGCCAAGCAGAGAGCCCTTCTACCCATGGGTTAAGCACATGACTAGATCTGAAGTTGCTGTTGTTTCAGCTGCTCCATCTTCAGGGCAGCAGCTGCATTTTGTTCTGATTTTCTCTAGTAAGTGATGTCCTCCTCTGGGTGATAAATCCATCTTCATGTGTCCTGAGTACCTGAAGTGTGCATCTATTGCTCTCTGGCTAACCTTACAAACCAGTTAACAAGAACCAAGGGAGGCTTTCCTCAAAGTTAGTTGTTCTTTCTGGAAAAGCATCTCAAAAGCAACAGAGTCACAGCTCTGAGGGACAGCAAAAATCAATGCTGAGCTCTTCATTTTCTTCCAAGCTCAAGGATTTCAGTCTGAGCATGTCCCCTCCAGCCTTCTGCTTTCTCTCCTCCCTCTATCAGAGCAGCAGTGATCACCTGTAATGCTGAGGGCATGCCTCACTGCCTTTCCTCTTATCCTCCTGCCACCAGCACCATGTTCCATGCCCCAGCTCCTTAGGGCTGCTACCCTGTGGGTACCAGGAATAGCAGCATAGTGAGCATCAGCTCTGGTGCTTCTGTCCTCCTGCACAGCTTTCACTGCTGGCTGCTGTTCACACAGCACTAAATGCTTTGACAAGCATGAGGAGCTCACCCCACAGGACAGTGCTCACCCTAGGACCTCTTTGTGTCCCCAGATGTCCTGCTTGATAGCTTTTACCTGAGCAGATAAGCAAAGGTATCTGAGAAAGCAGTTGAGGGTTGTAGGCCTTTCATTCTAGGCTGCAGTCTTGGTGCTAGTTCTGTGACATTTCTAGCAGCTTTCCAGCCTGGGACAGTAGCAGGCACAGCTTGTTAGAGTTCTGAGTGGGCTGCACATTCAGCATATAATCCAAAATGGTCTTCAGATGCATTCCATTGAATTCCTCTTCCTTTGGTAACAAATGTTAAGGCTGAGTTTTGATGGCTTGCTGCACAGCCAAGCAGGCAAAAGCTTCAGAATCATAGACTCATAGAACCAAGCAGGCTGGTAGAGAGCTCCAAGCTCCCCCAGCCCACCCTAGCCCCCAGCCCTGCCCAACCAACCAGACCATGGCACTAAGTGCCCCAGCCAGGCTTGGCTGCAACACCTCCAGGGACATTGACTCCACCACCTCCCTGGGCAGTCCATTCCAACACAGCTCACTCTCTCTGTCAAGAACTTCCTCCTAACATCGAGCCTGGACCTCCCCTTCCCTCCCTTTCTGTTAGTAGAGGCTGTTGCAAGCTCTCTTATTACACAGTGCTCATGTTAGAGGTTGCACAGTCTGAAGCTGGTGAAGAAATGCCTCTTGCTGGTAGGCCAGACCACATCTCTGCCTTTCCTTACCTTCCCAGAACCCATACACTGGGTGCAGCCCATCAGCTGAACATAGAATCAAGCAGCTTGGCAGAGAGTTCCAAGCTCCCCCAGCCCAACCTAGCACCCAGCCCTGCCCAACCAACCAGACCATGGCACTAAGTGCCCCAGCCAGGCTTGGCTGCAACACCTCCAGCCACGGCCACTCCACCACCTCCCTGGGCAGCCCATTCCAATGCCAGTCACCCTCTCTGGCAAGAACATGGCTGATTTCTTCCATGAGCATGGTATTCAGGACAAAGAAATGAGGAAGGTTGCTAAGCATATGAGCCTGAGCAAGTCAGCCAGTGTGGGAGCTGGCCCTGGAGACAGAACCAGTAAGTGCAGCATGGATTCAGCACTGCAGAGAACTATTTCAGTCTCACAGAGTTCAGTCTTAATGTCAGCTGGGCACGGGGGTCTGGATTCCTCATCCACCTGCAAAGCTGTGCAAGGGCAGCAGTGTGTGCTTTCAGTGCAGGTGGCACTGCACCCCTGGGTGCTCCATTGCCTTCTCTTTTGACAGTGATTCGAGCTGCCATCCTCATCCAGAACTGGTACCGCTTTACCATGGCCCGGCTGGAGACAAGGCGCCGCTGCTCCCTGAGCATCTTTCAGTCCATCGAATATGCTGAGGAGCAAGACCAGCTGCAGGTTTGTAAGCCTCAGTTCTTTCTCTACAAGCACTTAGGTTATCCTCAGGGAACTGAAGCTGCCCAAACAAAATGGGCATGTGGCTGTTTCTCACTACAGATCTGTGTCCTGTACAATCAAACCAATTTCGTGCCTCATGCATAGGAGGCTGCGTTGGAAGGGATCTCCAAAGGTCATCCAGTCCAACCTCCTCTGCAGTAAGCAGGGGCACCCTCAACTAGCCCAGGTTGCACTGAACCCTGTTGAGCCTCACCTTGAACATCTCCAAGGATGGGGTCTCAACTACCTCCCTGGGCAACCTGTTGCAGTGTTTCACTACCCTCATGGTAAAGAACTTATTTAGTTGTGTCTGCATATATAGAGTCATAGAATGGTTTAGGTTGGAAAGGACCTCCAAGCTCAGCCAGTTCCAACCCCCATGCCATAGGCAGGGACACCTCCCACTAGAACAGGTTGCTCAAGACCTCATCCAACCTGGTCCTGAACACTTCCATGGAGGTTGTGGAGCACAGAAGCACCCAATGTGATCTTTGATCACATTGGGTGCTTCTGTGCTCCACAACCTCCATGGGAAACCTGTGCCAGTGTCTCACCACCCTCAACCTGTGCCAGTGTCTCACCACCCTCAACCTGTACCAGTCTCTCACCACCCTCACTCTCAACAACCCTTTCCTAGCATCCAGTTTGAATCTCCCCTCTGCCACTTCAAACCCATTCCTCCTCCTCCTCCTCCTCCTCCTCTCATTCCCAGACGTTGTCAATAGTCCCTCCCCAGCCTTCCTGTAGCCCCCTTCAGATACTGCAAGGCCACTCCAAGCTCTTCTCCAAGCCTTCTCTTCTCCAGCCTGCACAGCCCCAACTCTTGTAGCCTGTCCTCATAGCAGAGCTTCTGCAGCCCTCTGAGCATCTTGGTGGCCTCCTCTGGACTGGCTTCAACAGTTCCATGTCCTGCTTGTGCTGGGGGCTGCAGAACTGCCCAGAGGACACCAGCATATATATGTGTGTATAACTACCTAAGAGCATGGCACCATTCTGCCCATACAACCATACCTAGGCTAGAGATTCCTGTGGAACAGCTCAGCCAGCCAGGAATTGCAGGTTATCCCAATGTGGGTGACCTTCACTGTGCCTGTGAGGCAAGGTAAGTGCAACAGAGTTATCAGCATCTCAATGCACCAGTGCAGGGAATGAGAAACTCAGGACTTTGTGTTCATTCTACCTGCAGGGAGGCTGTAGCCAGGTGGGGTTGGGCTCTGCTGCCAGGCAGCCAGCAGCAGAACAAGGGGACAGAGGCTCAAGCTTGGCCAGTGCAGGTCTAGGGTGGATGTTGTGAGGAAGTTGTTGTCAGAGAGAGTGATTGGCACTGGAATGGGCTGCCCAGGGAGGTGGTGGAGTGGCCGTGGCTGGAGGTGTTGCAGCCAAGCCTGGCTGGGGCACTTAGTGCCATGGTCTGGTTGGTTGGGCAGGGCTGGGTGCTAGGTTGGGCTGGGGGAGCTTGGAGCTCTCTGCCAGCCTGCCTGGCTCTATGATATTCTCTGATATCAGTGTCTGAAGTCAGTTCAGAGCACTGTAGCAGGACCTTTCTACTGACATCAAAGCAAGTCTAGGCAAATAGTCTGGATGATGGGAAAAATGGATTGTACTCCAAAATACCAGCAGCTCTGAAACCACCCTGGAAGTTTTTATGCATTCATATGGTGTCATTCTGCTAATTCATAGCAAAGAGGGAAAGGAGTGAGCCCTTTTTTTGGAGCAGGACTGAAGTTGTGCCATTATTGCAGGCTGATGCTATGGAAACATTGAGTAATGCCTCAGACCACCCCTGCATGGGCAAGTGTTAGTAGCTGAGTAAGAGAAGACAAGGTTGATAATTGCTGGATCCCCTAAACTGATCACTGTGTGTTTGTTCTTTCCTTTTCTGTTCTTAGCTATCCAACTTTTTTACCTTCATGCTGGATCACTGCACCCAACCTGATTCAGGTAAGGATGAAATCATAGAGTGGTTTAGGTTGGAAGGGACCTTCAAGATCTGCCAGTTCCAACCCCCCTGCCACGGGCAGGGACACCTCCCACTAGAACAGGTTGCTCAAGGCCTCATCCAACCTGGCCTTGAACATCTCCAGGGAGGTTGTGGAGCACAGAAGCACCCAATGTGATCTTTGATCACATTGGGTGCTTCTGTGCTCCACAACCTCCATGGGAAACCTGTGCCTGTGTCTCACCACCCTCCACCTGTGCCAATCTCTCACCACCCTCAACCTGTGCCAGTGTCTCACCCCACTCACTGTGAAGAATTTCTTCCTAATATCTAGTCTAAATCTCTTGTCAGGCCTAAGATCTACCCTCCTCAAGCTTAACATTTAATTTTTGAAGCACAACCTTTAATTCTTGAAGTGTTGTTGTAGAATCATAAAATCAAACAGGTTGGAAGAGAGCTCCGAACTCATCTAGTCCAACCTAGCACCCAGCCCCGTCCAATCCACCAGACCATGACACTAAGTTCTGGGCCCCTCCATTGCAGAGAGCTGCTGAGGTGCTGGAAGGTGTTTGGAGCAGGGCAGCAAGGCTGGGGAGGGGCCTGGAGCACAGCCCTGTGAGGAGAGGCTGAGGGAGCTGGGGGGGTGCAGCCTGCAGCAGAGGAGGCTCAGGGCAGAGCTGATTGCTGCCTGCAGCTGCCTGCAGGGAGGCTGTAGCCAGGTGGGGTTGGGCTCTGCTGCCAGGCAGCCAGCAGCAGAAGAAGGGGACAGAGGCTGAAGCTGTGCCAGGGCAGGTCTAGGCTGGATGTTGTTAGGAAGTTGTTGTCAGAGAGAGTGATTGGCACTGGAATGGGCTGCCCAGGGAGGTGGTGGAGTGGCTGTGGCTGGAGGTGTTGCAGCCAAGCCTGGCTGGGGCACTGAGTGCCATGGTCTGGTTGGTTGGGCAGGGCTGGGTGCTAGGCTGGGCTGGGGGAGCTTGGAGCTCATAGAATCAACCTGCTTGATCCTATGGTTCTATGAAGTGCCCCATCCAGGCTTTTCTTGAGCACCTCCAGGGACAGCAACTCCACCACCTCCCTGGGCAGCCCATTCCAATGGCAGTTGGGATCCTTGGACAAACTTTTGAGGTCAAACTCAACAGAAGGACAGCCTGAAAGTTATTCCTAAATCCAGAAAGTAAACAGGACTTCCTTGAACTGATTTAGAATAGGTCTAACCCCAGTGGAGTTAAAAAGGAGGCTGTCCCCTTGTGATTGAATGACAGGAGGATGTCCTTTCTCTTTCCTCTGGTCCAGCCACAGGTTATTCCCATTAAAATTTGCAGAAGACACTCTGACAGCAGGATAAAACCACCATCAAAGCCCTAAGTGCTTCAGTCTTCTAATGACCACCATTAGCAACAGTGATTTTTTGTCTCTCTTAAATACTTTAGAGTGCCTAATGCTCTCTGTGCTCTGCAGAAGAAGAAATTACATTTACCCTTGCTCCAGAGCCAAGGAGAGTGATGCCATAATCCTCCCTTTGGTTTGCTTCCATTAGCACTGCATTCTGCAAAACAAAACTGCTTTAGTAATGGAGCTTTTTGGGAAGCAATTGGCAAACTTGAAGAAAGTCAAACTCTGCTCACTTCATCTGCTCAGAGGCTGCAGCTCCTCTCCTATGAGCACAGGCTGTGCTGGTTTCAGCCTAGCAGGGATATTTGAGTGAGAAGAGTTAGGTTACAGGCTGTGAAGAGGAAACAGTAGTGATGGCTGCTTCACTCATACAGTCACAGAATCAGTCAGGGTTGGAAGGGAGCACAAGGATCAGGCAGTGCCAACCCCCTGCCATGCCCAGGGACACCCTACCCTAGAGCAGGCTGCACACAGCCTCAGCCAGCCTGGCCTCAAACACCTCCAGCCATGGGGCCTCAACCACCTCCCTGGGCAGCCTCTGCCAGGCTCTCACCACTCTCCTGCTCAACAACTTCCTCCTCACCTCCAGCCTCACTCTCCCCACCTCCAGCTTTGCTCCATTGCCCTCAGTCCCCATAGGCCTGCTGAGATGTATAAAAAGAACACAGGCATAGATAAGAGTTGCTGTGTGTCTCTGGCTGCCTCCACTTTTCTCCCTTCAGTCTGAGAAATGGAAGGCTCTGAGGAGACCTTACTGTGGTCTTTCAGTACCTTAAAGAAGTTATAAGTAAGCTGGGGAGGGACACTTTAGAGTGTTAGGTAGGGATAGGGCTGAGGGAATGGAGCAAAACTAGAAATGGGTGGATTCAGATTGGATGTTAGAATCACAGAATCACAGAACCAGGCAGGCTGGCAGAGAGCTCCAAGCTCCCCCAGCCCAACCTAGCACCCAGCCCTGCCCAACCAACCAGACCATGGCACTCAGTGCCCCAGCCAGGCTTGGCTGCAACACCTCCAGCCACAGCCACTCCACCACCTCCCTGGGCAGCCCATTCCAGTGCCAATCACTCTCTCTGACAACAACTTCCTAACAACATCCAGCCTAGACCTGCCCTGGCACAGCTTCAGCCTCTGTCCCCTTGTTCTGCTGCTGGCTGCCTGGCAGCAGAGCCCAACCCCACCTGGCTACAGCCTCCCTGCAGGCAGCTGCAGGCAGCAATGAGCTGTGCCCTGAGCCTCCTCTGCTGCAGGCTGCACCCCCCCAGCTCCCTCAGCCTCTCCTCACAGGGCTCTGCTCCAGGCCCCTCCCCAGCCTTGCTGCCCTGCTCCAAACACCTTCCAGCACCTCAGCAGCTCTCTGCAATGGAGGGGCCCAGAGCTGGACACAGCACTGCAGGGGTGGCCTGAGCAGTGCTGAGCACAGCGGTGGGCACAAGAACCTCCCTTGTCCTGCTGCCCACACTGCTCCTGAGCCAGCCCAGGATGCCACTGGCTCTGCTGCCCACCTGGGCACACTGCTGCCTCCTCTGCAGCTCCTCTCTCCCAGCACCCCCAGCTCCCTCCCTGCCTGCTCTCAGCCACTCTGGCCCCAGCCTGCAGTGCTGCTTGGGGTTCTTGTGGCCAAAGTGCAGAACCCTGCCCTTGGCCTTGTTCAGTCTCATCCCATGGCCTCTGCCCACCCATGCAGCCTGGCCAGGTCCCTCTGCAGGGCTCTGCTACCCTCCAACAGCTCCACAGCTGCTCCTAGCTTGGTGCCATACTTTCTCAGTCCCCTGTTCCAGGTCATCACTAAAGACACTGATGTAGAAGAAAGGCAATCTGCAAGAAGAAAACACTCAAAGCTGCTGTCCACTCAGTGACATTTCAAGGGTTTGCCAAGCAGATATTGAGGCAATTAGCAATGCTCCTGCTTTTTCCATGTCCCAGGGAAATTAGAAGCTGTGCTCTGCTTTTACCTCTCTGTTTTTGTTTACTTTATTTCCTGCCGACGGTTTTATGGCAGCCAGCCAGAAGCTGGTGCTGGCTGCTGGATGTGTCAGCAAGGAATGCTTTGCAATCCACTGGGAACAAACAGGGCTGCTTTGGTAACTTTTCATAGCTCCTCTGGTACTTAGCCTCAGAATTTTACATAGACAGTAGAAAGTGAATCAAAGTGAATCTTTACAGGCTGTAGTCCAAGGGTAGACTTTAGCCAGGTGATGGTCACTGCATGATCAACCAGGACACTGGCTCTGGCCAGCCTGATCTGGGGTAGGCTGTCCCTGCCTGTGGCAGGGGAGTTGGAACTAGGTGATCCTTGTGGTCACCTTCCAACCCGGACTGATTCAATGGTTCTCTGACACTTGGCTTGCCTTGCTATGTGGGGCCAGGAGAGGAAAGTCTGTGACAGGTTGCATTTCTCATTGCCTGTGAGAGCAAATTGCTCCACAACCCCAATCCAAAATCTCTTGCTGGTGTTTTGACCTGGAGGGTTTTTCATGTGGTGTGGCTGGCTTGTGGTGTGCTAGGTTGGGGCTCTGTGGTGTGCTTGGTTGGGGCTCTGTGGTGTGCTGGGTTGGGGCTCTGTGGTGTGCTTGGTTGGGGCTCTGTGGTGTGCTTGGTTGGGGCTCTGTGGTGTGCTTGGTTGGGGCTCTGTGGTGTGCTAGGTTGGGGCTCTGTGGTGTGCTGGGTTGGGGCTCTGTGGTGTGCTTGGTTGGGGCTCTGTGGTGTGCTTGGTTGGGGCTCTGTGGTGTGCTAGGTTGGGGCTCTGTGGTGTGCTAGGTTGGGGCTCTGTGGTGTGCTAGGTTGGGGCTCTGTGGTGTGCTTGGTTGGGGCTCTGTGGTGTGCTAGGTTGGGGCTCTGTGGTGTGCTTGGTTGGGGCTCTGTGGTGTGCTAGGTTGGGGCTCTGTGGTGTGCTAGGTTGGGGCTCTGTGGTGTGCTGGGTTGGGGCTCTGTGGTGTGCTGGGTTGGGGCTCTGTGGTGTGCTTGGTTGGGGCTCTGTGGTGTGCTAGGTTGGGGCTCTGTGGTGTGTTTGGTTGGGGCTCTGTGGTGTGCTTGGTTGGGGCTCTGTGGTGTGCTTGGTTGGGGCTCTGTGGTGTGTTTAGTTGGGGCTCTGTGGTGTGTTTAGTGTGGGTTTTGTGGTGTGCTTGGTTGGGGCTCTGTGGTGTGTTTGGTTGGGGCTCTGTGGTGTGCTTGGTTGGGGCTCTGTGGTGTGTTTAGTGTGGGTTTTGTGGTGTGCTTGGTTGGGGCTCTGTGGTGTGCTTGATTGGGGCTCTGTGGTGTGTTTGGTTGGGGCTCTGTGGTGTGTTTAGTGTGGGTTTTGTGGTGTGCTTGGGGGTTTTGTGGTGTGTTTGGTTGGGGCTCTGTTGGGGGGGGGGGGGTGTGTGTGGTGGGGGTTCTGTGGGGTGTGTGGCTGGGCTCTGCAGGGAGTTTTGCTTGGGTTTAGGTCTATTCCTTTGGTTTCTGTGCTGTGAAGCAATCTGAGCAGAGCTGCAGCTCTGCTACGACACAAGGCAGGAGGGAGCCTCCCTGACAGTGCCACCGGTGAGGCATCAGCTACGTTCAGCTGGTTCCACTCATGCTGTGAGGGCCCTGTGGGAGGCTGTTGGAGTTCCCACTCTCTTCTTCTTTCCTTCTGTTGCAGTGTCCCACATTTTCACCACGCCAGGTGCTCCCCAGGGGGTGGATGAAGACTTGTGCTTAAGAGAGTTTGAAGTGCAGATCGATGTTCCTGACTCCTACTATGGACCGCGGCTCTCATTCCCCCTTACCGTTGAAGATGCCAATGCTCTTCTGCATGCTTTCAGGAATGAGCAGGTGAGCTGCAGCTGGTTTGGTTTTATAGACTCATAGAACCAAGCAGGCTGGCAGAGAGCTCCAAGCTCCCCCAGCCCAACCTAGCACCCAGCCCTGCCCAACCAACCAGACCATGGCACTCGGTGCCCCAGCCAGGCTTGGCTGCAACACCTCCAGCCACAGCCACTCCACCACCTCCCTGGGCAGCCCATTCCAGTGCCAATCACTCTCTCTGACAACAACTTCCTCACAACATCCAGCCTCAACCTGCCCTGGCACAGCTTCAGCCTCTGTCCCCTTCTGCTGCTGCTGGCTGCCTGGCAGCAGAGCCCAACCCCACCTGGCTACAGCCTCCCTGCAGGCAGCTGTAGGCAGCAATGAGCTCTGCCCTGAGCCTCCTCTGCTGCAGGCTGCACCCCCCCAGCTCCCTCAGCCTCTCCTCATAGGGCTTATCTCTTGCTGAGCTGTAGCTCCACAATCAGTTGAATCCAAGGTAAAGCTGAACTGTTGCCCACGGAGATATTTCAGCCCTCCTCACCCCTTCCTGCCAGCCCTCTGTAGGTACATGATGAGCTGTCTTTGGAATCCGTTCTGGCTGGAAGCTCACACACCAAAATCTAAAGGAGTCAGGATTGCAGCCAGAGCATTCCCAGGTTTGAGTCAGTGTTTAGCAGCTACTGGTAGAGACCTCTACTGATGACAGCGATCATGAAATGGGAACCCTGAGCAGCTGCAAGGCAGGGACAGCAGTGAGGATGCAGGCCTAGGGAGGATGTCCTCACCTAACTTAGAGACTCCTTATCACCTTTTTCTGTGCTAAAAATGCTCCTTGTGGGGGCCTCTTCCCCCTCCCCCATTCTTAGAGGACTTGAGTTGTAAGGGTTAACCACCACATTCTAGTGTGCAAGACTCCACCGCAAGGGAAGAGTGAACATAAAGCATCTCTGCTGCAGGGGGACTGGGTGACAGCACAAAGCTCAGGAGCTTGCTGCCTGCAGTTGCTCTTCTCTTTGCTGCCTTCCTACAGGCTGAGGGTTGGCAGGGAAGCATTACATGGCACAACCCTGTCTGAACTCGTGGTTATTTGTGCTTCACAGTGCACTGTATATAAAGGGCAAGGGTCTGGCTGGCTTTTTAATTGACTAAATCATAAGTGGGAAGCCTGTTCTGTAGTTTTCTCTGGAGGCTGCTGTTAAAGGTAGCAAAATATAAAGCACATGATAAAAGAGCTCACCCAGACTTCCCTGATGGCTGTTCCCTTGCTGGGGTTGGCATTTTAGTAAGGAAGTGATTGTAGTTAATTGGCTTTCTTTTGTTTCATTTAAAAACATGGATCTTGAAAAGTCACTCAGTAGCTCAGCTGTCTCTTCTACCACAGAATCACAGAATCCAACAGGTTGGAAAAGACCTCTAAGGTCATCAAGTCCAACCTATCACCTGACACCTTCTAATTAATTAAACCGTGGCACTGAGTGCCTCATGCAGCCTCCTCTTAAGCACCTCCAGAGATGGGACTCCACCACCTCCCTGGGTGCCCAGAGAAGGGCAGCAAGGCTGGGGAGGGGCCTGGAGCACAGCCCTGTGAGGAGAGGCTGAGGGAGCTGGGGGGGTGCAGCCTGCAGCAGAGGAGGCTCAGGGCAGAGCTCATTGCTGTTTACAACTACCTGCAGGGAGGCTGTAGCCAGGTGGGGTTGGGCTCTGCTGCCAGGCAGCCAGCAGCAGCAGAAGGGGACACAGCCTCAAGCTGTGCCAGGGCAGGTCTAGGCTGGATGTTGTTAGGAAGTTGTTGGCAGAGAGAGTGATTGGCACTGGAATGGGCTGCCCAGGGAGGTGGTGGAGTGGCCGTGGCTGGAGGTGTTGCAGCCAAGCCTGGCTGGGGCACTGAGTGCCATGGTGTGGTTGGTTGGGCAGGGCTGGGTGCTAGGTTGGGCTGTTTGAGCTTGGAGCTCTCTGCCAACCTGCTTGGTTCTATGATTCTATGATTCATTAAGGTCCTTTATGTCCATTCACTGGGAGGCAAGCACAAAGCTATGAACACTCCTAACTCCCAGCACTGACCCATGCAGGCTGTAGTCATGCCTGGAGGTGTGCAGTGTAAGCAGTGCTTGGCAGTGCATGTCTGTTAGCTGTGCAGGCAGATGTGCTGTGTCATTAAGTCTGCCTTTTCTCCCCCTCACAGCTGCTTCATGCCCGCTATGTGCTGCAGCTACTCTGTGAAACCAGGAGGGTTCTCAAGGAGATGCCAAATATCACTCAGCTTTCAACTTCCTACTCCCAGGAGATAACTGTCTGTGGTAAAGTACCAAAGGAGATCACTGATCTGGGCTATGGGTTGATATTCTTAGTGATTAAATATCCCAGCATCAGCTTAGTAGCCCTCCTGTGGACCTGCTCTGTAAGCTCCATGTCCTTCCTGTGTTGGGGACTGACCTGTTGGAGAGCAGCACAGGGGGAGGGGATCTGGGGGCCCTGGTGGGCAGAAGGATGCCCATGAGCCAGCAATGGGCCCTTGTGGCCAGGAAGAACAAGGGCATCCTGGGCTGGGCTAGAAGGGCTGTGGTTAGCCTGCAGAAGAGGAGGCTCAGGGCAGAGCTCATTGCTGCCTACAACTACCTGAAGCCAGGTGGGGTTGGGCTCTGCTGCCAGGCAGCCAGCACCAAAACAAGGGGACACAGCCTCAAGCTGTGCCAGGGGAGGTCTAGGCTGGATGTTAGGAGGAAGTTGCTGGCATTGGAATGGGCTGCCCAGGGACGTGGTGGAGTCAGCATCCCCTGGAGGTGTTCAAGTGCTGCTCAAGAAAGACCTCAGGGAGCAGCTGGAGAGAGCCCAGCCCAGAGGCAGAGAGCTCTGCAGGCAGGGAACATCTCCTGTGGGGCCAGGCTGAGGCAGCTGGGGCTGGCAGCTGGCAGCAGAGCAGCCTGAGGGCTGCCCTCAGTGCTGTGCCCAAGCTGTGCAGGGCAGTGTGGGCAGGACGCAGGCAGGCTCTGCTCAGGGCTGGCCCAGGGCAGCACAAGGGGCACTGGGGGCAAGCTGGGGCAGAGGAGGTGGCAGGGCAAGAGGAGGGGAAGCTTTTTGGCTGTGAGGGTGGCAGAGGCCTGGAGCAGGCTGCCCAGAGAGGCTGTGGAGTCTCCTTCTCTGCAGCCACTGCAACCCCCCTGGCTGTGTTGTGTGTGCCCTGCCCTGGCTGCTGCTGCCCTGGCAGGGCTTGGGCTGGCTGCTCTCTGGGGGTCCCTCCCAACCCCTCACATTCTGTGACCTGTGGTGTATCTCCAAGTGTTGCCATTACAAGACAGTTCTTGAGGAGTTAATTTGTTTACAAAAAAACATCAACTGGAAGAAGCAGAAAGTGAAGAGGTTCCTGAGTCACATTAAGTGTATTTTAAGCAAGTCCCCAGCTGCTCTTCCCTCTCCTCATTAAACATTTCTGAGTGAGTCAGGATAAATTCAGCTACCACTGCAGTGTCACTTAAAGGTTCCTGCTCTCTCCTCTCCTCTCCTCTCCAAAATGCCAGTGAGCATTTGGAACACTGGCTTCAAGTCTTGCTGCTTTTCCCACTCACTGAGAGAAAGGCTTTTACCATCATTATTTAGTCAGTTACCATTTTAATGAGGGCTTAATAGGGGTGATAAAGAAAACCTTTAATTGACAGTGCTAACTAGCTAGGGCAGACAGAGCTTGTTCCCAGAGGGGCCCAAGAGGATGGCTCAGTCTTTACACAACCAACAAATTAGCCTCTCAGAGTGCTGTGACATGTCACAAGGTAAAGAGCTGGGAGCTCCTGGCCTCTCTGTTTTGCTGTGCTGTGGGGAGCTGTGCAGCATCCTGACTCTGCAGCCCAGCAGTGGTGATGGGGAGCTCCTGGCAGCTGGCAGCAGTGTGTGCTGTGCTTGGTGGGAGAGTGGTGCAAGGAAGCACACCGTGGCACATGCAGAGCAAGTCATGGCTTTAAGGTGTGCTTATGCAGCTGCCTCAGCTGCCAGGCAGGGGCTTGTTTCAAAGGAGTTCTGTACAAACACTGATTTGTTAACCAAACCAGCAAAACCTGTCCCTAAACCAAGCAAACAGAACTTCAGCCTTGCTTGCTGCACAGCAGGTTCTTCCTAAGCAGAATATACCTCCACCTGCACTAGGTGAGCAGCAATCTAAAGGGCTTCCTTACCTGCCACTGGGACCAGAAGCTTCCTCTGCAGAAGATGAGGCACTGAGTTTTAGTCATGGTTGGGCCCAGATGTAGATTTTCTTAAGAGAAGGTCTCTGCCTTCCTCTTCTCCTCTCAATTTCACATCAGCAGTGCAGAGTGCAGTGTCCCAGGTGTCTGTCTTCAGAGAAGCATGGAATGGTTTAGCTTGGAAGGGACCTCAAAGCTCACCAGTGCCAACCCCCTGCCATGCCCAGGGACACCCTACCCTAGAGCAGGCTGCACGCAGCCTCAGCCAGCCTGGCCTCAAACACCTCCAGCCATGGGGCCTCAACCACCTCCCTGGGCAACCCCTGCCAGGCTCTCACCACTCTCCTGCTCAACAACTTCCTCCTCACCTCCAGCCTCACTCTCCCCACCTCCAGTTTTGCTCCATTCCCCCACTCCTGCCACTCCCTCACAGCCTCAAAAGTCCCTCCCCAGCTTTTTTGGAGCCCCCTTCAGATCCTGGCAGGCCACAAGAAGGTCACCTGGGAGCCTCCTCTGCTCCAGCCTGCACAGCCCCAACTCTTTCAGGCTCACAGGCTGAGCTGCTGCAGCCTCTGAGCATCCTCCTGGCCCTGCTCTGGGGAACAAACCTTGTTAGGACTAACTAATTCCAGGTTTATAGTTCCTGTTTTTAAACTCCTCTGTGAGAAAATTAAATCCTTCATTAAGCAAATCTCATTTTTGTTTCCTGCAGGAGATTTGCATGGAAACTTGGATGACCTTTTGCTGATATTCTACAAGGTAAGCAGGTAGCCTCTGGTGTAGCATTTTCATCCTGGATGTGAGGAGGAAGTTGTTGTCAGAGAGAGTGATTGGCACTGGAATGGGCTGCCCAGGGAGGTGGTGGAGTGGCCGTGGCTGGAGGTGTTGCAGCCAAGCCTGGCTGGGGCACTGAGTGCCATGGTCTGGTTGGTTGGGCAGGGCTGGGTGCTAGGTTGGGCTGGCTGAGCTTGGAGCTCTCTGCCAGCCTGCCTGATTCTATGATTCTATGAGAACCTTTCTGGATCTGCTGTCCCCTCTCCTCTTAATGCCTCCTAGGACCCCACTGGCCCTCTTGGCCAGCAGGGCACACAGCCTCAGAGCTGTGCAGAGCTGCAGTGGCTACTGAAGCGCTTTGGAGGCCTACACACAGAGCAGGCAATATGAGTGTGTGGGGCTCTGCCCAGGGACCTTTGGGCACAGCACTTTTGCAGGCTGCCAGGAGCAGACACACAGCTGCCAGCAGTCTACAGCCCATCAGCACTGCTCTGCTTCCAGCAGTGTCTGTAGTCCTTCCACCTGCTTTGGGGGAGCCTAACTGCAATACTTCTGTTCCCACTGACCACTTCATGAGCTGCATCCAGACCCTGCCATTAAGTGACAGCATTTGCTGAAGTTCCTTGAGCCCCTGGATTTGAGCTGGTGCATTGCTAAGGTAGATTGTTAGGTGGATGCTGGGGGTAGGAGCAGCCTGAAGCTGGCGAGAACTGCGAACGCCAAACGGAAGGTCATTAATCACTAACCCAGCAGGGACACTAATGATGCCCAGCAGCAAGCTGCTAATCATTAGAGGGCCTTGTCTGCCCCTGTGACATGTCAGAGGCTCTGAGCAGCCTTTAGTGTAGTTTTGCCCTTATTGTTGGTTGAAACCAGAGGAGAAGATGATGTGAAAGCTGTGTGTGAGCGTGGAACGGAATCGATAGTTCTTGTGCATGGCCATTGTGAAAGCAGAGACTGCCTCTGGGCAGTGACAATGGCATTGCCCACCTTGAACCCTGCCTCCAGTGCTGCTGGAGTGCAGCAGAAGAGGGCACAGAGCTGCTGGAGGGAGGCCAGAGGAGGCCACAAAGATGCTGCCAGGGCTGGAGCAGCTCTGCTGTGAGCACAGGCTGAGGCAGCTGGGGGGGTGCAGCCTGCAGAGGAGAAGGCTCCAGGGGCAGCTCAGAGCTGCTGCCAAGAGCTGAAGGCAGCCTGCAGGAAGGCTGCAGAGGGACTTGTGCTGAGGGGGTCTGCAGGCAGGCCAAGGGCAATGGTTTGGAGCTGAGGCAGAGCAGGGGGAGAGTGGAGCTGAGCAAGAAGCTGTTGAGTGTGAGGGTGCTGAGAGCCTGGCCCAGGCTGCCCAGGGAGGCTGTGGCTGCCTCCTTGCTGGGGGTGTTCTGGGCCAGGCTGGCTGAGGCCATGAGCAGCTGAGTGTGGCTGAGAGGTGTCCCTGGGCACGGTGGGGAGGTTGCAGCAGATGAGCTCTGAGCTCCCTGCCAGCCTGAGCCCCTCTGTGATTTTAGCAATGACTTGTACTTGCAAGCAGCAGTTGCACTAACAGCTAAGTGTATTTTATTACAAAAGCAATGTTCCTTTGGGTCTCTCTCAGTTTAACAGATGTAAAGCAGGTGGAGGAGGAGAGACAGCATCCTAAGAACAGCTGCAGAGCTCAGCTATTCTCTGGCAGCCCAGGCAGGTTGTCTGCCATGGACAGTTCAGTTCTAAGCAGTGCAAACAGGCAAATGCATCACTTTAGCTTGCGGTGTCCTGCAGATTTTTAGCCATGTGAGCTCCTTTCAGTGTGCTTCCTTGATCAGAGCAGCAAAAGGCAGCATCTGTAAATGCCCTGGGTTGTGTTTCCTCCTGCAGAATGGTTTGCCTTCAGAACAGAACCACTACATCTTCAATGGTGACTTTGTGGACAGGGGGAAGAACTCCATGGAAATTCTTATCATCCTCTTTGCCTTTCTGCTCATCTACCCCAACCACCTGCACTTGAACAGAGGAAACCATGAGGACTACATCATAAACCTGAGGTAGGTTTCAGGGGGTAGTGGTGGGGTGGCCTTTTGCTAGCAGTGTTGGGGCTATTGAAAGCTGCTTGAGGCACTGTGACACTACAGCAGAAGTCAGGTTGTGTTAGGTGCTCACCTGTACCTTTGCATACTCAAGATGTGTGAGGGGTTGGGGGGTGGAGAACATCTTACACAGACACTTGAATGGGGGTCAGCTCTTGTCTCTGACCTGACTGCAATCCACTGCAGAGTGTCAGCTCTGGGGAGAGGGATGGGTGCAAGAGTGAGAACTTAAAGCTTTGGCTTTTTCAATAGGTCAGAGTGCAGTGTCCTGCCTCTAGGTCAAGCCAATCCCAGGCACAAATCCAGGCTGTGTGTAGAGTGGGATGAGAGCAGCTCTGAAGAAAGAGACTTGGGGGTGTTGGGTAAGCTCCCTGGGAGCCAGCAGTGCTCTCCTGCAGCCCAGCAGGCAGCTGTGTGCTGGGCTGCAGACAGAGCAGTGTGGGCAGCAGGGCAAGAGAAGGGATTCTGCCCCTTGGCTCTGCTCAGACCCTGCCTCCAGTGCTGCTGTCCTCATCAGAAGGAGGACACAGAGCTGCTGGAGGGAGGCCAGAGGAGGCCACAAAGATGCTGCCAGGGCTGGAGCAGCTCTGCTGTGAGCACAGGCTGAGGGAGCTGGGGGGGTGCAGCCTGCAGAGGAGAAGGCTCCAGGGGCAGCTCAGAGCTGCTGCCAAGAGCTGAAGGCAGCCTGCAGGAAGGCTGCAGAGAGACTTGTGCTGAGGGGAGCTGCAGGCAGGCCAAGGGGTGTTGGAGAATTCTTGTTAGCTGAGGACACAGAAATGATAAACATGAGCAACTGTGCTGAGAAACGTCCTTGGGATGCTGCCAGCCCAGGAAATCAGACTGTGAACAACTGAGCACCCCACACACAGCTGCAGTGGGCAGAGCTAGATAGCCAAGGGGGCTGGAGGGCTGACCCTTAGAATGCTATGGTGTGCTGACCTATTGATGCCTTACAAGTAACCCTGTGCCCTCTGACTGTAAGCAACCCTGGTGGAGCAGCCTCTTGCTAGAACACATATAGGTCACTGCATCATGGAAGTAAAGGGGATTTGACCATCTAACCATAGTGGTGACCAAGGGTCATTTACCCATAGCGCTCCACCGACAGAGGGGGAAGGGTTTGGAGCTGAGCAAGAAGCTGTTGAGTGTGAGGGTGCTGAGAGCCTGTCCCAGGCTGCCCAGGGAGGCTGTGGCTGCCTCCTTGCTGGGGGTGTTCTGGGCCAGGCTGGCTGAGGCCCTGAGCAGCTGAGTGTGGCTGAGAGGTGTCCCTGGGCATGGTGGGGAGGTTGCAGCAGAGGAGCTCTGAGCTCCCTGCCAGCCTGAGCCCCTCTGTGCCTTTGCTTAGCAGTGCTGCACAGGGTAGATTTGCCAGCTGAGAGTTAGGGTGTGGTGAGAACACCTCTGCACCAGAGGTTCTGGGCGTTGAAGGAATGAGTTGTCAGAATCCTTATCCCTTGTGGGGGAAGAGCCATGGTAGATGGTATTGGAGGAGAGGACAGAACTCTGGGGGTTCTGGGGGAGTCGTTGCTGATCATCAGTTAGCTTGCTTTAAGCTTTCTCTCCAGTGTCTGTTTCATTTGGATGGGGAAAGGCCACTTGATGGTGATTGGTTTGCATTCTGTTCCTGATCCATGTACCAAAGCATCAGTGTGGCTGAGGGGCTGAGCGACAGGGCTGAAGGAAGGGCATTTAAACTGAGGTGAGACAAAGTGGCAGGGGAGAAAGAGGGCTGGAAGCCTCCTGGCAAACCCTGCAGTGCAGAAGGGGAGTGCTGCAAACCAGCTCACGATGCTGTCTCGCTTTCAGGTATGGCTTCACAAAAGAAGTGGTGAAGAAGTACAAGGTAAGATTCCTTCTCTTCCCCCTGTACTGGCTGTGTAGTCTTGCAGGTGTAAAGTGCAACCTGTGTGAGCAAGGGATCTCCCAAGCAGTTTGTTCAAGTGTAGGGCAAAGCTACTTCAGCAATGTGGGGAGTAGCTGACAGCACTGTTCAGTGTTAGCCTTCTGTGGGGTGAAATTAACAACTCCCATGAGGCTCCTCAAGAATGCAGAAAGAGCTGAAGGTGAAGGAAACAGCAGAGGCAATCAGCCCCAAAGGAAGTGTCAGACAGCTTGGAGAGGGACCTGGGGGGGTTGATAGTCAACTGAACATGAGGCAGCAGTGCCCAGGTGGCCAAGCAGGCCAAGAGCATCCTGGCTTGGGTTAGAAACACTGCAGGCAGCAGGGACAGGAGGGGATCATCCCCCTGTGCTCAGCACTGCTGAGGCCACAGCTCCAGTGCTGTGCTCAGCTCTAGGCCCCTCACTGCAGGAAGGACACTGAGGGGCTGCAGCCTGTCCAGAGCAGGGCAACAAGGCTGGAGAAGGGCCTGGAGCAGCTGGGGGTGAGGAGAGGCTGAGGGAGCTGGGGGTGTGCAGGCTGGGGAAGAGGAGGCTGAGGGCAGAGCTCATTGCTGTCTGCAGCTGCCTGCAGGGAGGTTGGAGCGAGCAGGGGGCAGCCTCTGCTGCTTGGTGCCAAGGGACAGGAGCAGAGCCAAATGGTTCCAAGCTGCAGCAGGGGAGGCTCAGGCTGGATGCTAGGAAATATTTCTGCACTGGAAGGGTTCTGAAAGCTTGGAGTGGTCTGCCCAGGGCAGTGCTGGAGTCCCCATCCCTGGGGGTGTTCCAGCAGCAGGCTGTGGAGTTGCTGCTGAGGGACATGGTTTAGTGCTGAGCCTGCAGGGCTGGGTGAAGGTTGGACTGGGTGAGCTTGGAGCTCTCTTCCAGGCAGAGCTATTCTGTGAGTCCATGAAGATGTTTGGCAGTGTTGCAGTTGATGGTTTCAGCAGAATGGGAGTGCTCAGACAAGGCTGTGGCAGCCACATCAGCCAAGTCTCTCCTAGGAGCAGCAGAGCATGGCAGGAACAGGCTCTGATAGGCGAGGATGTTTTGCAGGACCACGGGAAGCAGATCCTGGGGCTTCTGCGAGACGTCTTTAGCTGGCTGCCCCTCGCCACTATCATCGACAGCAAAGTGCTCATCCTCCATGGAGGCATCTCAGACACCACAGATCTGGAGTTTCTCAATGCACTTGAGAGAAATAAGGTAAGAGATCATTGCCTCCACGTGTGGGGGATTAGGAGGAAGTTCTTCACAGAGAGAGTGATTTCCCATTGGAATGGGCTGCCCAGGGAGGTGGTGGAGGCACCGTCCCTGGAGGTCTTCAAGAGAAGACTGGTTGAGGCACTTAGTGCCATGGTTCAGTTGACTGGATAGGGCTGGGTGCTAGGTTGGACTGGCTGAGCTTGGAGCTCTCTTCCAAACTGGTTGATTCTATGATTCTATGATACCCTGAGTGATGCATTGCTAAGATCAGGCTGTTTGCACTGGCAAAGGCAATGGCTGCTGTTCAAGGGGAGAGTCATTTCTCTCCAAAATCATGGAAGCATAGAATAGGTTAGGTTGGAAGGGAACGCAAAGCTCAGCCAGTTCCAACCCCCTGCCATAGGCAGGGACACCTCCCACTGGAACAGGTCACTGAAGGCCTCATCCAACCTGGACTTGAGCATCCACAACCTCCCTGCGCAATTGATACTCAGGAAGTTTTCAGTAGGTGTTGGGAACTGATCATTTGGCTGCTGTAAAACAACTTGGGTCTCTTCACTTAAAAACAGGTAAAAGCAGAAATCAGTGGTGTAGAGGACAGTCAGGGGTCCCTCTGTGTCTTACAGGTGTGAAGAAGGGCAAGGAATGCTTCAGATCATGGGAGTCCAGGTACCACTGTGCACTGCAGCTGGGTGCTGAACTGCAGATGTAGGCTTCTTACCTGGGAGCTGAGTTCTGCCCAGGGCTGGGCTCAGTGTGTTAGTGCTGCAGGAGCTGCAAGATGGAGAATTACCAGGTCAAAGTTGCTGCCCCAGGAGAGCCTTGCTAATGAGCCACGTGTGGGCCACAGCTCAGGGCAATACCACTCAAGACCACCTGATGTGTTTTAACTGGTACAGGGCCACAACTCAGGGCAACACCACTCAAGGCCAACTGATATGTTTTAATTGGTACAGCTGGCAACTGCCAGGTCTCACCTCCTGGTCAGGGCACTGGGGAACAGCCCAGTGATTTCAGTTTTGTTTTGCATCAGTACTTCTGTTAGTTAAAGAGTAGGATTTGTCTGTCTGTGTAGTTTTGTTGCTGGGGGGTGGCTCTTTTTTCCAGAAAGGAGCTAGTATGAGAAAATTCCAACTGAGAAGATACTCCCTGGAGAGGAGTCTGTGTTAATGAGCACTCATGGAGCCCCAGCATGCAGCTCCAGAGAAGCCCAAGCATGTTGGAGGAGGCTGATTGAACAGTTAAAGGGCCTGCTGTAAGAACACTTTATCAATGTCACTGTTACCTTCCTGGTTGGAACAGGGGGCAGGTTCAGGTTGGAACAGGGGGCAGGTTCAGGTTGGAACAGGGGGCAGGTTCAGGTTGGAACAGGGGCAGGTTCAGGTTGGAACAGGGGGCAGGTTCAGGTTGGAACAGGGGGCAGGTTCAGGTTGGAACAGGGGGCAGGTTCAGGTTGGATCAGGGGGCAGGTTCAGGTTGGATCAGGGGGCAGGTTCAGGTTGGATCAGGGGGCAGGATCAGGTTGGATCAGGGGGCAGGTTCAGGTTGGAACAGGGGCAGGTTCAGATTAAAACAGGGGGCAGGTTCAGATTGGATGTTAAGAAGAAGTTCTTCACCATGATGGTGGTGAGACACTGGAACAGGTTGCCCAGGGAGGTGGTGAAAGGTCTTCAAGGACAAGCTGGATGTGGTTCTAAGCAACTTGATCTAGTGTGTCCCTGCCCATAGCAGGGGGCTGGAACTGGCTGATCCCTGAGGTCCCTTCTAGCCCTGACAATTCTGTGTTTCTAAGAGGCACTGAAATGTCAACCCTGAGCCCAGACCATACTTGATATAGCAACAACTCAGAACAGTCAGTGTGTGGACAGGGATGTGAGGTAGCTCTGAAGAGGCTGCTCACTGACAGCTGCAGGGCAAAGTCTCTCAAGTGCCAGTCCAAGCACAGCACTGTGGTGTAGGTGTTACTGATGCTTAGGGGCTGCAAGGCTGGTGGCAAGGCAGCAAATGCTGCTGGGCACTAGAGAAAGTGCTGCAATGCTTGCTGTAAGATTGACCCCAAGAGTACCACCACGCACCAGATATGCTCTTCAGGGTCTACAGGCTTGTTACAAATCACACTGCTAAGTTACTTGATAGAAAATCAGCTTTTTAATTACTAAAGCCTTATTTCATACTGCACTTAACGTGGCTAAAAGAGTAGCTCCTAGGGATGCCTTCCTAGGGTTACTGCATGCCACTGATGCTGCCATGGACCACTTCTCTTGTCATTCATGGCCCTTTGTTGTGTCCAGCTCTGGAGTCCTCAGCGCTGGAAGGACATGGACCTAATGGAGCAGGTCCAGAGGAGGCCATGAAAATGATCAGGGGTTGGAGCAGCTCTGCTGTGAGCACAGGCTGAGGGAGCTGGGGGGGTGCAGCCTGGAGAAGGCTCCAGGCAGAGCTCAGAGCAGCCTGCCAGGAGCTGCAGGGGCTGCAAGCAGGCTGCAGAGGGACTGCTGGCAAAGGCCTGCAGGGACAGGAGGAGGGCAATGGCTTGAGCTGAGAGCAGAGCAGCCTGAGCTTGGCTGTGAGGAACAAGTTGTGCAGCAGGAGGCTGCTGGAACCCTGCAATAGGTTGCCCAGGGAGGGAGCTGAGTGCCCATGGCTGGAGCTGTTGGAGGTGAGGCTGGGCAAGGCTGTGAGCAGCCTGCTCTAGGGGAGGATGTCCCTGCTGAGTGCAGGGGGGTTGGAATATGTGACCTTTGGAGGTCCCTTCCAACCCATCCCATTCTGTGATCCTGTGAAGCCCCTGCAGCCTCCACCAAAGCTGTGAGTTGAGAGCACTGCAAGATGTCAGTCTCCCAGCAGGGGAGGTGGGAACCCAGGAGCCCTGCTGCTGGCATCTCTGCTGTGTGCATGTTCTGCTGACCCTTTCCATTGTGCTTTTTACTTTCAAAGTTGAAGTCTCTGATGCGGCCACCGAAGTCAGTGACAGAGAGGCAGGAGCAAGAGAAGGAAAGGATTCCCACAGCCAGAGCCAGCCAACACATTGCCAACCAGAAACCACAGCACAGCTCTTCAGCAGGCTCTGCTGAGCCTTCACGGACAAGCTTGCCTCCAGACCCTGCCCTGAAGGAGTGGAAACAAGTAGGTGACACCAGAGAGGCTGACACTGAACCTCTCCTGCAGGGGCTCTGTACAGGCAGTGTGCTGGAGTCCAGGGGAGCCCCTTGGACCAGGACTGACTTGTAAGAGAGCAGTGCAGAGGGGAGGAACCTGGGGGACCTGGTGGGCAGAAGGATGCCCAGGAGCCAGCAATGGGCCCTTGTGGCCAAGAAGGCCAAGAGCATCCTGGGCTGGCTTAGAAGGGTTGTGGTTAGTAGGCCAAAGAGATCCTCCTGCCTCTCTACTCTGCCCTGCTGAGGCCACAGCTGCAATCTTGTGCCCAGCTCTGGGCCCCTCAGGCCAAGAAGGAGCTGAGGGAGCTGCTGGAGAGAGCCCAGCCCAGAGGCAGAGAGCCCTGCAGGCAGGGAACATCTCCTGTGGGGCCAGGCTGAGGCAGCTGGGGCTGGCAGCTGGCAGCAGAGCAGCCTGAGGGCTGCCCTCAGTGCTGTGCCCAAGCTGTGCAGGGCAGTGTGGGCAGGACGCAGGCAGGCTCTGCTCAGGGCTGGCCCAGGGCAGCACAAGGGGCACTGGGGGCAAGCTGGGGCAGAGGAGGTGGCAGGGCAAGAGGAGGGGAAGCTTTTTGGCTGTGAGGGTGGCAGAGGCCTGGAGCAGGCTGCCCAGAGAGGCTGTGGAGTCTCCTTCTCTGCAGCCACTGCAACCCCCCTGGCTGTGCTGTGTGTGCCCTGCCCTGGCTGCTGCTGCCCTGGCAGGGAGTTGCTTCGGAGGTCCCTTCCAAGCCTATAGATGCTGTGAGCTGGCTCTTGCTAGGACACCCATTGCTCGTGGGGGCAGAGTGGGCAGCTTCAGCTACCTGGATGCTTTCAGCAGACCTGGGATTAAAGACCTGTGGTTTCCACCTCACGAGCACCATTCACCCAGAGCCTCCTTTCCCTGGCCACGGGCAGGGATGTGCTGGGTACGGAGTGTCCTTGCTTGCCCTCCTGCGGTTGGCTCTGTTCGTACAGGCCTGGTTGTCAAACAGGTCACCCTGCAATTGGTACTGCTAAGAGCAACTCTTCAGCTGCGGTTTTGGCAGCTGAATGCTGAACCTATCCCCAGAAAGCCTTAACACCTGAGACCTAGAGGCTGATCACTCCAGAGTGGGAGGTTTTTGCCCTCTGGCTATGTATTTCCTCTTGAACATCCAAGGCAAGGCAGAGCTGCTGCCATCCTGGCATGTAAGAACTGGGGATGGTTGGAAAAGCTTCACATGCACAGCACTTCAGGAGCACAACACCTGAACTGTGTGTCTTTGTTTTCCCGGGCTTGCCTTCGGCCAGCTGCTGTAAGGGGCAGGTTTCTCTTGCTGCTGGAGAAGCTAATCTGTCTCTGAGAAGGTGGTTTCACATGGGAGCCAGCTGACCTGCAAACTAACAGCTCCCCTCAGTCTAACCCTCCCCCAGCCATGCTCATGAAGCTGAGGGGAACTGTCCACTGAGGCTTAAACCTGTTCCCTGGTGGTTGTTACTGACTAGATTTGGCTGACTTCTAACCCATCACAGAATGCCAGGGGCTGCAAGGGACCTCCAAAGCTCAGCCAGTCCAACCCCCCTGCCAGAGCAGCAGCACCCAGAGCAGATCACACAGGAACACAGCCAGGGAGGGTTTGAATATCTCCAGAGGAGACTCCACACCCCCCTGGGCAGCCTGTGCCAGGCTCTGGCACCCTCACAGGGAAAAAATTCCTCCTCATGTTTAAAAGAAGCTTCCTCTGCCTCAGCTCCCACCCAGTGCCCCTTGGCCTGGCACTGGCATCACCCAGCAGAGCCTGGCTGCAGCCTGCTGCCACTCACCCTGCACACATTGATAACCATTGCTGAGGTCACCTCTGAGGTCCTCCTCTGCCAGCAGCACAGCCCCAGCCCCCTCAGGCTCTGCTCCTAACAGAGCTGTTCCATTCCCTTCAGCAACTCTGTGGCTCTGTGCTGGACTCTCTCACAAGCACTTCCCTGTCCCTCTTGAACTGGGGGCCCAGAACTCATCCTCATGCCTGAGCCCTGCTAACATTCTTGTTTTGAAACATGAGGTAACCAAGACAAGAAAGCCAAAGGCAACTCTTGCCATGTTTAGAGCCCTGCTGAGGGAAAACCACCAGCCCAGGTGGTTCTCAGGCATGTGTTGGGACACAGAAAACCCCCATGGACCTCCACAGGAAGAAGGCAGCTTCTGCCCTCTGTGAAAGAGCCCAGGTACCATTCCCTGAGATGGGAAAAGGAAGGGCACTGCTGAAATGGTAATTGCACCTGAGAAAGGTTCAGCCAACAGCTAGAGAGAGCTTCCTTAGGGAAAGGCGAGCAGAGGTTTCAGCCCTGCTGAAGGGATGGAAACAGAGGAGCCACTCCTGAGCTCAGGTGGTGTCCTCTGGGGAGGCTTTGGTATGCTCAGTACTTCAGCCAGCCACAGGCTCAGTCCTTGCCTACCATCAGGCCTCAGCTGCTTGACTCTGCTGTTGGTAGATGCTGGACATTCTGTGGAGTGACCCAAGGAGCCAGAACGGCTGCACACCCAACAAGCGGCGAGGAGGAGGCTGTTACTTTGGGCCTGATGTCACTGCCAGGCTGTTTGAAAGGTACAACCTGAAGATGCTCATCAGGTCTCATGAGTTCAAGCCTGAAGGTTATGAGATCAGCCACGATGGGAAGGTAAGAGGCTTCCACGTGACACAGAATCCTCCTGTGGCTTCAGTCACAGCAAAACCCACTGCAAACTGGCTGCAAACTTACCTGAGAGGGACTTGTTCAAAATGGATGTGGGGGACTTGGGTGCCAGAGAGGAGCCAGAACAGAGGAGAGAGGCCTGACAGAGTTCTTCACTGCTCCAGGGAGCAAGGACTTGCTCGTCTGAGTACAACTGGACAGAATCCCCACGGAGAGATAGGAGGAAATACAGGGCAGAGATGCTCTGAGGCTTCACCTGGATGAGTGCTCTTCTGCCCTGCTTTCTGTCAGGAACCCTGAAAACCAGAGCTGGGGTAGAAGGAGGTTTGTGTTGAGGCCTTGAGCAGGTGTCTGCCCAGGGTGGGGAGGTTGGAGTAGGTGAGCTCTGAGCCATTCCACGATTAAAGAGCCTGTTCTAGCACCCTGCCCTCTGAATTGCCCTCTCTTGGAGGGTAGCAGAGCCCTGCAGAGGGACCTGGCCAGGCTGCATGGGTGGGCAGAGGCCAATGGGATGAGACTGAACAAGGCCAAGGGCAGGGTTCTGCACTTTGGCCACAACAACCCCAAGCAGCACTACAGGCTGGGGCCAGAGTGGCTGAGAGCAGGCAGGCAGAGAGGGAGCTGGGGGTGCTGGCAGAGAGGAGCTGCAGAGGAGGCAGCAGTGCCCAGGTGGGCAGCAGAGCCAATGGCATCCTGGGCTGGCTCAGGAGCAGTGTGGGCAGCAGGGCAAGGGAGGTTCTTCTGCCCCTGTGCTCAGCACTGCTCAGGCCACCCCTGGAGTGCTGTGTCCAGCTCTGGGCTCCTCCATTGCAGAGAGCTGCTGAGGTGCTGGAAGGTGTTTGGAGCAGGGCAGCAAGGCTGGGGAGGGGCCTGGAGCACAGCCCTGTGAGGAGAGGCTGAGGGAGCTGGGGGGGTGCAGCCTGCAGCAGAGGAGGCTCAGGGCAGAGCTCATTGCTGCCTGCAGCTGCCTGCAGGGAGGCTGTAGCCAGGTGGGGTTGGGCTCTGCTGCCAGGCAGCCAGCAGCAGCAGAAGGGGACAGAGGCTGAAGCTGTGCCAGGGCAGGTCTAGGCTGGATGTTGTTAGGAAGTTGTTGTCAGAGAGAGTGATTGGCACTGGAATGGGCTGCCCAGGGAGGTGGTGGAGTGGCTGTGGCTGGAGGTGTTGCAGCCAAGCCTGGCTGGGGCACTTAGTGCCATGGTCTGGTTGGTTGGGCAGGGCTGGGTGCTAGGTTGGGCTGGGGGAGCTGTGAGCTCTCTGCCAGCCTGGTTCTCTGAACTCCAGGTGTGAGCCATGCAGTGAACAGCACAGTCACTGCCCTCTGATTTTTGTGTCTGCACTTGCACCAAGCCAGTCTGGCTGTTTCCCACTCCCAGGTCATCACTATCTTTTCTGCCTCCAACTACTACGAAGAGGGCAGCAACCGTGGAGCTTACATCAAGCTGAGCCCGGAGCTGAGGCCGCGCTTCGTGCAGTACCAAGTCAGCAAGCAGACGCGGCGGAGGAACCTGCGCCAGAGGTGCGGCTGTGGGCAGTGGCTGCTGCCTGGGCATGCTGCCAGGGCCTGCCACAACGCTGTGGCTGCCATGGCATGGCCTCCCCCTTCCCCTCTTCAGCTTGTTTTTCTGCTTTGTAATGTTAATGCAGTAGACATGGCTGCTGTTGGAGAGAGCCCAGAGGAGGCCACAAAGATGCTGCCAGGGCTGGAGCAGCTCTGCTGTGAGCACAGGCTGAGGCAGCTGGGGGGGTGCAGCCTGCAGAGGAGAAGGCTCCAGGGGCAGCTCAGAGCTGCTGCCAAGAGCTGAAGGCAGCCTGCAGGAAGGCTGCAGAGGGACTTGTGCTGAGGGGGGCTGCAGGCAGGCCAAGGGCAATGGTTTGGAGCTGAGGCAGAGCAGGGGGAGAGTGGAGCTGAGGGAGAAGCTGTTGAGTGTGAGGATGCTGAGAGCCTGGCCCAGGCTGCCCAGGGAGGCTGTGGCTGCCTCCTTGCTGGGGGTGTTCTGGGCCAGGCTGGCTGAGGCCCTGAGCAGCTGAGTGTGGCTGAGAGGTGTCCCTGGGCACGGTGGGCAGGTTGCAGCAGAGGAGCTCTGAGGTCTCTTCTAACCTGAGCCATTGTAGGATTCAACTCCCAAGGCTAATTCGATGCAGTTAGGGTTAGAACAGACACCAGGCCTGTCACATCTGCATTAAAGCTGCAGTCTTAACCCAGCCTTCATGTTATGAATTGAGTCCCACAATGGTACCAGGAGAGCTTTGCCATGCCTGGCACTGTGGCTGGCTTTAATACAGCACAGGAGCTTAGCATGCCCTGCAGGGACTCTGTTCTCTCACAAAGTCAGATTACTCTGAAGGGGCTTTCTTTGGTGTGTTGATTTGAGGGATTTTTTTCTTCCCCTCGTGTTGCCTTTTAGGATGACTCTAAATATACTACATCAGCTTAGAGGATGTAAGAATCTGAGCAGGAGTGCTGAAAAGCATAAAAGGAGTGGCACTTTAAATCCTTTAATCACCTGCTCTGGTCTTTCCTCTCCTAGGGTGGGTACAATCGAATCCTCTGCTTTAAAGTCCTTGAGAGAGAAGATTTATGCCCACAGGTCTGAGCTCACCACTGCTTTTGCACAGTACGACCACAATGGCACAGGTAACACCACCTTTCTCCAGGTGCCACCGCGGGGAGGGCAGCTGCTGTGTGCATGGGGGCAGAGGGGTCCTGCCTGCCAGTGAAAAGCTGCAGGGCTGCAAAGGCAGCTGAGCTTGTGTCCTTGCTGACTGCAGAGGAGGGAGAGGGGAGCAAGTTCTTAGCCCCAGGAAATCAGCTGAGGAGATGAAGCTTTAGGGAGGAAGAATTAAAACAGATGAGCCAGTAAGGAGCTGGGGCAGGGGTGGTGGTGCCTGTCTGCTGGGCTAAGGAGCTGGGGTGTGTTTGTTGGGCTAAGGAACTGGGGGGTGTGCTTGCTGGGCTAAGGAGCTGGGGTGTGTGCTTGCTGGGCTAAGGAGCTGGGGTGTGTGCTTGTTGGGCTAAGGAGCTGGGGGGTGTGTGCTTGTTGGGCTAAGGAGCTGGGGGGTGTGCTTGTTGGGCTAAGGAGCTGGGGTGTGTGCTTGTTGGGCTAAGGAGCTGGGGGGTGTGTGCTTGTTGGGCTAAGGAGCTGGGGGGTGTGTGCTTGTTGGGCTAAGGAGCTGGGGTATGTGCTTGTTGGGCTAAGGAACTGGGGGGTGTGCTTGTTGGGCTAAGGAACTGGGGGGTGTGTGCTTGTTGGGCTAAGGAGCTGGGGTATGTGCTTGTTGGGCTAAGGAGCTGGGGTGTGTGCTTGTTGGGCTAAGGAACTGGGGGGTGTGTGCTTGTTGGGCTAAGGAGCTGGGGGGTGTGCTTGTTGGGCTAAGGAACTGGGGGGTGTGTGCTTGTTGGGCTAAGGAGCTGGGGGGTGTGCTTGTTGGGCTAAGGAGCTGGGGGGTGTGTGCTTGTTGGGCTAAGGAGCTGGGGGGTGTGTGCTTGTTGGGCTAAGGAGCTGGGGTATGTGCTTGTTGGGCTAAGGAACTGGGGGGTGTGCTTGTTGGGCTAAGGAGCTGGGGGGTGTGTGCTTGTTGGGCTAAGGAGCTGGGGTATGTGCTTGTTGGGCTAAGGAGCTGGGGGGTGTGCTTGCTGGGCTAAGGAGCTGGGGTGTGTGCTTGTTGGGCTAAGGAGCTGGGGTGTGTGCTTGTTGGGCTAAGGAGCTGGGGGGTGTGTGCTTGTTGGGCTAAGGAGCTGGGGTATGTGCTTGTTGGGCTAAGGAACTGGGGGGTGTGCTTGTTGGGCTAAGGAACTGGGGGGTGTGTGCTTGTTGGGCTAAGGAGCTGGGGGGTGTGTTTGTTGGGCTAAGGAGCTGGGGGGTGTGCTTGTTGGGCTAAGGAGCTGGGGTGTGTGCTTGTTGGGCTAAGGAGCTGGGGGGTGTGCTTGTTGGGCTAAGGAGCTGGGGGGTGTGCTTGTTGGGCTAAGGAGCTGGGGGGTGTGCTTGTTGGGCTAAGGAGCTGGGGGGTGTGCTTGTTGGGCTAAGGAGCTGGGGGGTGTGTGCTTGCTGGGCTAAGGAGCTGGGGTGTGCTTGTTGGGCTAAGAAACTGGGGGGTGCTTGTTGGGCTAAGGAGCTGGGGGGTGTGCTTGTTGGGCTAAGGAGCTGGGGTGTGTGCTTGTTGGGCTAAGGAACTGGGGGGTGTGTTTGTTGGGCTAAGGAGCTGGGGGGTGTGCTTGTTGGGCTAAGGAGCTGGGGGGTGTGCTTGTTGGGCTAAGGAGCTGGGGGGTGTGTGCTTGTTGGGCTAAGGAGCTGGGGGGTGTGCTTGTTGGGCTAAGGAGCTGGGGGGTGTGCTTGTTGGGCTAAGGAGCTGGGGTGTGTGCTTGTTGGGCTAAGGAGCTGGGGTGTGTGCTTGTTGGGCTAAGGAGCTGGGGTGTGTGCTTGTTGGGCTAAGGAGCTGGGGGGTGTGTGCTTGTTGGGCTAAGGAGCTGGGGTATGTGCTTGTTGGGCTAAGGAGCTGGGGGGTGTGCTTGCTGGGCTAAGGAGCTGGGGTGTGTGCTTGTTGGGCTAAGGAGCTGGGGTGTGTGCTTGTTGGGCTAAGGAGCTGGGGGGTGTGTGCTTGTTGGGCTAAGGAGCTGGGGTATGTGCTTGTTGGGCTAAGGAACTGGGGGGTGTGCTTGTTGGGCTAAGGAACTGGGGGGTGTGTGCTTGTTGGGCTAAGGAGCTGGGGGGTGTGTTTGTTGGGCTAAGGAGCTGGGGGGTGTGCTTGTTGGGCTAAGGAGCTGGGGTGTGTGCTTGTTGGGCTAAGGAGCTGGGGGGTGTGCTTGTTGGGCTAAGGAGCTGGGGGGTGTGCTTGTTGGGCTAAGGAGCTGGGGGGTGTGCTTGTTGGGCTAAGGAGCTGGGGGGTGTGTGCTTGCTGGGCTAAGGAGCTGGGGTGTGCTTGTTGGGCTAAGAAACTGGGGGGTGCTTGTTGGGCTAAGGAGCTGGGGGGTGTGCTTGTTGGGCTAAGGAGCTGGGGTGTGTGCTTGTTGGGCTAAGGAACTGGGGGGTGTGTTTGTTGGGCTAAGGAGCTGGGGGGTGTGCTTGTTGGGCTAAGGAGCTGGGGGGTGTGCTTGTTGGGCTAAGGAGCTGGGGGGTGTGTGCTTGTTGGGCTAAGGAGCTGGGGGGTGTGCTTGTTGGGCTAAGGAGCTGGGGGGTGTGCTTGTTGGGCTAAGGAGCTGGGGGGTGTGCTTGTTGGGCTAAGGAGCTGGGGTGTGTGCTTGTTGGGCTAAGGAGCTGGGGTGTGTGCTTGTTGGGCTAAGGAGCTGGGGTATGTGCTTGTTGGGCTAAGGAGCTGGGGGGTGTGCTTGTTGGGCTAAGGAGCTGGGGGGTGTGTGCTTGCTGGGCTAAGGAGCTGGGGTGTGCTTGTTGGGCTAAGAAACTGGGGGGTGCTTGTTGGGCTAAGGAGCTGGGGTGTGTGCTTGCTGGGCTAAGGAGCTGGGGGGTGCCTGTCTGCTGGGCTAAGGAGCTGGGGGGTGTTTATTGGGCTAAGGAGCTGGGGGGTGTGCTGCCTGGCCCTACCCCTAGCAGCCACACACTCGACCCAGCTGAAGAAAATTCAGTGGCAGATGGCTACAGGAACCTTGCACCAGGGAGCAAGGAGCTGATGGCTTCTAGCAGAAATACAACTTCTCTTCCTGACCTGGATTGCCACCTGTGCTCCTAGACGGGTAACCAGTGCCCTGCTGCCACTGAAGAACCATTGAACACATTTCTGCCTTGTTGGGGTGCAGCTCAGCTCAAATCTGCAGCACTTCCCCTGCCACAGTCTGGTTTTCTCAAAAGGCAGGCAAAGCTGCTGAGCACCACCACAGCATCACAGAGCCGGATGAGCTTGGAGGTCTCTTCCAACCTGGTTGATTCTATGAGAAGTAGTTGAGTTTGGACAGGAGCTTTGGAAATATCTACTCCAAGCCCACTGTTCACTGGTATGAGAGGGTTTATCCCCAGAAAGGAGAAGATGTTTGCCTTAACAGGCCCCACTTGTAACCATGCACTGGCTCCTTCTGGCAGGCACCATTCCTGTCAGTGACTGGGCTGCAGCCATGGAGTCTGTCCTGCAGCTGGACCTGCCCTGGAGGATGCTGCGGCCTCAGCTAGCCCAGATGAGCCCAGACGGAGAAGTTGACTTCATGTCGTGTTTTTATGACTTGAAAATAGGTCAACCTCTGAAAGAGGTAAGCAGGAAAGTTTGCCTCCTTGCAAACCTTGGAGGAAGAGCTTTTGGTGCATCTTGAGGCCCCTGGCAGTGCTTTGGCCCCTCAGGCAGAAAGCTGCAGCTGAGGGAGTGGCTGAGCTTCCTTTTTCAGTCAGTGGAGGGAAGTGAGCAGTGCTAGGGTACAAAATCCTGCTAAGGTAGATGCTTAAACTGGGTTGGATGAATCATGAGCTACAACTGCTGCTTACTTTCCCTCAAGGGCAGCTGAGGGATGTGAGAAATCCTACCCCAAAGCAGCCAATCCTCACTCTTAGGAGATGAGCTTTTCACATGGGCTCCAGAGCCAATCCAGGCACCTGCAGGAGGGAGTCCCAGTTGGAGCTGGACTTTTTTAGGTGTTTAATGGCAGCTGAGGCCTCTTCTGCAGAGCCCAGTTGTGAGCCAGTGCTGCACACTGCTTTGGGGCTTAGCTGCCAGCACTGTTTCTCTAGAGAGCAGCAAAAGCTTTCTGGGAGTGCCTGGCAGGCAGCATCTTCCCTACACTACCTCTGTTTCCACAAATAATGACTGGAGGCAGGAGGTGTGAAGGGCTCCTGCTCTCCCTGCCCTGCCATCCAAAAGTGACAGATTTTAGCTGACACAAAAACGTCACTGCAGAGAGCTCAGGCACCCAGATTTAAATAGCCCCAGACACTTGACGAGTTCAAGTGGGCAAAGAGCTCTGGATAGTTCATGTTCTCTCTGCTGCTTGGACTGACTCAGAGCAGCAGCTGAGTGGCTTCTGTGCCTTCTGAACCAGGCTCAGCCAGCGCTGGTGGAAACACTCTGCAGATACAGAAAGGATCTGGAGATCATCTTCAACATCATTGACAAAGACCACTCAGGTAAGTCCAGCTACGTCTAGCTCACTGCACCAGCTCTGGGGAGCTCACACTGCTTATCTTCCCCCACTGTGGGTCCTCCCCAAGGCTTCTAAATGTAGAGGAGCCAGAGGTGATGTCATTTTTCCAGTTTAGGGAGGACTAATCTAAGGAGTCAGCTGTAACCACACAAGGGACAGTGCACAGAGAAAAAGAAGCCTCACATAGCCCAGCTCCAGACTGGCTTCTCTCCTTTAGGGCCTTTTTCTCCCTTCTACTCTCAGGCAGCATTCACTGCTTGCTCAGTTCTGCTGCTGGAAGCTTTAGATGATTACCTGAGAGAAGGATTCCCACTTCAACCCTGGGCTCACTGCACAGCAAGCCAGGGGAGGCAGGGAAGTTTCTGGCACTGAAGGCACAGGAAGGGGAAAGAGCACTGGAAGGGACAAAAAGGCAACTTTGTTCTCTGCCTCCTTAGGTCTGATTTCCCTTGAAGAGTTCAGCCAGATGTGGAAACTCTTCACTTCTCACCTGGGCATTGACAGATGTGACGAGTCCATTGACAAGTTAGTCCTCAGCATAGACTACAACAAAGATGGCCACATTGACTTCAATGAATTCCTGGAGGCCTTTCATGTGGTTCATAGATTGGAGAAAAAGGCAAACTCATGAAAAGGAAGAGCTTCCTGGGGGCTGCCTTGGGAGCAGAGGCAGCCCAGGCTCCAGCCTGGCTGACAAGCAGGCTGCTGGATGTGGTGAGCAGTGTGGCCACTGTGCAAGCCTTTATTCAGTCCCTTCTGCCTGAGGCAGAAGAGACAAAACCCCACTGCTACTGCATTCTTATTACTGCCACTGCCACAGCAGCACCTTACAATTTATCCTCCTCCTTGGTGGCTTCTCCCCCATCAGTTCAATCTAGGAACACTGCCAAGGTCACACCTACAGCCCCACGGGAAGAGAAACTTTGCTGTGGTTCTTTCAGCAGTCCTTAAGTGACAGCTGAGGAACAGCACTGAGAAGCCCAAGGAACATATCAGCCCCTCCCTGGCCTTACAATGGGCAAGGCAGAGGCTTGCTGCAGACTGCCCAGTCTGGGAGAGGCAAACAACCCTTGCATGATGCAGCTCCTGTCCTCCTTGAAGTTTACAGACACAGCTCAAAGGACCTTAGCTGAAAGCTGTTTACACTTGCACTACATTTCCTCTTGCCACTGATTACTTCTCCCTACCTTTGGTGGGCTGTGGAGCTCAGAACCAGTCCTAATTCATCACCTAACTCTGCAGCATGATGATGTAAGATGGAGGTGGCACAATAAAGCTTCAGCTGTCACAGTCACACGGAGGTGTGGTGTCTGTCTGTCCTTCAGTACCAACACCTCCCTGCTCCTGATTTCTTTAAAGCAAAACAGATGAGGAAGAAGAGCAAATCAATTTGGATCTTACTGAACCTATCTCTGCATATGACTAAGTACAAATTCTTTACCAAGTAGACTGAGAAATTCTGGACTTGAGGTTTTGGAACACAAGCAAGATGCAAGAGCCCGAGGCAATATTCCCACCCCAGCCACTCCTGGGTGGGAGAGCAGCAGCAGCTGGACCTCTTCTCTTGCACCTTACACTCTGAAAGCAACACACTGATGTAAAGTGAAGTGCAGCCAGGCCAGGAGCCTTCTGAAGCAACACTGCAGTGACTGCATTGCACCTGAAGGGCTGCTAGGGCAGGAAAAGGTTGCAGCCCAGCCAGATGTAACCCTTCCTGGCAGCAGTCGAGCTAAGGCAAGGAGCTAGGTTTTATTTCACCACAGCAGTGAAGGTACCAACAGAAGCAGCCTGCCCCTTCTGGCAGCACACAACCCAACGGCAGCCTCAGTCCTGCTGCCTTGGAGAAAAACAGAGGGAGGAGAACAAACACAGAATGTTTTCCCAGAAGTATTTTGTGACTTGACAGAGGAACAAAAGGAAATGCACCCGAAGTGGAATGTGGCAGCACAGCTCTGGAGCCCTCTTTGCCACCACCACCTTGTGTCCCCCTCCGCCACAGAGAGGAGAGCACCCCCTTGGTGTGCACTAAGAGGTGGGAGCTCAGACACATGGCTGACAGCCTCCAGCTTCAGGGCTGCCCTCTACCAACAGGCTCCTGAGGCTGCTCCAGGGGGAGACTGAGGGATGCTCACCTTGTGAGGGATCACTGCAGGAGAGGGGATGCAGAGGTGGAGTCACAGTGCAGAGCTTTGCTGGGCAGGAGGTGAGAAGAGGCTTTCCAGGATGCTGTACTGAAGTGTGGTCGGAGCTGAGTCACTGAGCCTTTTTTGGGGAAGAAAACACCTGCCCTGTCAGCTGCTGGCAGCACACAGGGGCCCCCTGACCCCCAACAGAAGCAGGAAGGGTGGCAGGGGGAGTAACTGTGAAACATGGCAGGAATAAGAGCCACTTGAGACTCCAAGTGGGAGGGAGCCCTGCTACCTGCCCTTAAATCCAAGCTGTTCAAGCTGAAGCACTTCTTCCACAACCTCTGATCTTTGGCCCACCATTTTATGCAGCAGCTACTTAATGTAGCAGCTGTGAGCAGTCCTTTGAGCAGGGAAGAATCAGTGCAGCTGAGTGCCAAAAGCTCTGCCCTGCAGGTACAGATGCCACTGCTTGGGGCTCCCACTTCACTCGAGCCCCTGGCGGTTGCCAGAGGGGTGACAGAGTCCTGCAGTGCTGTGTGCATGCAGGGCTGCAGCCCAAGTGGTTTGCTACCCACCACAGAAAGTAACCAAACAGCTCAGGGCTGCACAGCTGCCTTCACCTCCCAGGAACAGGCAGTGCTCTCTCCCTGGGGAGGGAGGCCATGAGCAGCAGGGCAGAAGGCAGGCAGATTTTGTACCCCAACCAGCAGGTTTTCAAGGAGATTAAACCTGCTTGGGCTCTGTCTAGTCTGACACACCTGTGCAACCAGCAGCAGCTGGCAGCAGCTGCAGGAACTGCTTTCCAGTGGACAGATTCGAGGCACAGGCACTAACCTGGGAGCTGTATGCAGGAAGACTTCCAGGCAGCCCAGCCCAGCCCACAGGTGAAATGTGAGACTCAAATGAAAACAACAACAAAAGAAACAAATATCAAAGCCTTCCATAAAGTCCTGCTGGGAGGGTGGCAATGATGCCATTCTTAACTCTGAGGCTCTCTGCAAGGCAAAGGATGAGGAGACTTGGCAAGGGAGCTGGAGTGGAAGAGGTTTTCCTTGCTCCATTCAGAGGAAAGGATTGCAGGCATAAACCCCTCACCTTGGACAAGCTGCAGGCTGGAGATTTTGCCTCCAAAGCCTTGGGGCTGCAAACAGTTTTGTTCAGGTTAAAGACAGGCATCTTCCTGAGAGGCTCTGCTCTCACACCAGTGAATCAGTCAGACCTTCGTCTCTGCTGGTGTCTGCCCTGCCCTGCCCTGTGCCAGTGAGGATGGATGTGTGCCAGGAACCTCAGCTGCTTACTGCCAGTCCTTCCCCCACGCTTCCCTGGGTGGCTCATGCTCTGCTCTGGTGCTTCACATCTGCACACAGCAGGAGAAGGATTAAGGAATTCCATCACTCCCCTTGTTTGGGAGACTTTGATGCCCGAGATGCAGCTCCCTGCTTTTATTATGCCTTTTGATCTCCACAGAGTTGTCCTTTTGCCTCTCGGCAGAGCTGAGTAAGTCTTGTCAACTTGACAGGAATTGCACTTGGGCACCCAAGCCAGCAGCAGCCTCAGTCTTACTTCTGACACGCTCTCACAAGCAGCCCAGATTCCACCTACCTGGCCCCTGCAGGTAGCATCCCAACTGGTGTGGAAGGCTGAGGTAGTGCACAGCACACACACAGGCAGCAGCTAAAGCGGAGGCTCAGGAGAGGCACATGGGAGGAGAGAAGAGCTTCTGAGCCTTCCTCTCCTGCATGAGGCCTCCCTCACTGCATGGCACAGCCTGTGCTGGGCAGGAAATCGTGCAAATACACAATGATGGCTTTGGTCAGGTAGGTCATGGTGCCATAGGCCCCGCTGGGGGCACTGTCATAAAAGAAGTGGCAAATGCCTGTGGCCAGGTCCTTCTCCAAGATCCTGCCTGTGGCGCCGAAGGATTTCTGGGAAGACACAAGCAAAGAAGCAGAGGAGGTCAGGGCTGCAGGCTCCCCTACTGGGGAACCCCTGCCACAGCGGGGCCATGGCAGCACAGCATGGCTCAGGGTGGAAGGGAGCTCAGAGCTCAGCTGCTCCAACGTTAGCCACCGTGCCCAGGGACACCTCTCAGCCACACTCAGCTGCTCAGGGCCTCAGACAGCCTGGCCCAGAGCACCCCCAGCAAGGAGGCAGCCACAGCCTCCCTGGGCAGCCTGGGCCAGGCTCTCAGCACCCTCACACTCAACAGCTTCTCCCTCAGCTCCACTCTCCCCCTGCTCTGTCTCAGCTCCAAACCATTGCCCTTGGCCTGCCTGCAGACCCCCTCAGCACAAGTCCCTCTGCAGCCTTCCTGCAGGCTGCCTTCAGCTCTTGGCAGCAGCTCTGAGGTCCCCACAGAGTCTTCTCTATGGCTATTTCTAGAAGACACTGAAGCAATTTGGTCTTTGTAGGGGAAAGAAGGAGGAAAATACCAAGCTCAGCACACACTCAGAGAGCAGCAGGGGCCAGTTTCCAGTGGTGAGGCTTCCCAGCCTGCCCTGGCACTCACCAGCTCCTGCAGGAAGAGGTCGTTGGCCATGTGCACGATCCGGTCCACGTGGATGATGCCCCCGATGCTGCTCACCTCCACGTCGGAGAGAAAGGTGAGCACCAGGATGGCTTCCACCAGCAGCTGCCTGTACTCGGGCTGGGGGACATGGTTCAGCACCGACTCCACGTGCACAGCAAACTTGATCTCGCAGGGGGTCATCTGGAGAGGTGCAGGGGACATGGAAGGGGAAGTGACAGCTCCGCCAGAGCGGCTGCCCACGTCCCGCCAGCACCTCCAGCTGTGCTGCTGTCTGCACACGGGGACAGGCTGGCAGAAGCCAACAAATGTCCCTGTGTGGCTTTCAGCACCAACAGAAGCTCTCCGTGTTGCTAGGCCCTGATCCTGCACACAGCTCTGCGACTTGCAGAGGTCTGCTCCAGCACACAAACTTTCCCTTGCTGCTGGGGCCCAGAGGGCAACTTAACTCCTTGCTCCTCCTGCTGCAGTCTTGTGCCCTCTGCCCAGCCAGAATGAAAGCTGAGGTTTAAAACTGCCCAGCTGCTCCCAGTGAGTGCTTCCAGCTATGCTGGTTGTGGAGCAGCCTCATCCACACTGGCATTGCTCTCTGGATGTCCTGTGCAGGGCTGCTGCCTTAGGAGCTCTGTGCTTGTTCCTTGTGCCTCCTTCAAACAGCAAAATGAGACACTCTCTGGGTCTGACAGGCTGAAATGATAAAGCCTACACAAAAGGAATACAAAAAGCTCTCTCTTCTGAAAATGAAAGTCAGAAAATTCCAGCTCTTCTCTTCAGCCACTGCTGTGGAGAGGGAGGCCAGGGACAAAGCTGAGGGAAGCAGACAGGAAGAGAGCTCCAGGCAGAGTCTCTTGCAGCAGTGGATGGCTGCTCACAAAGAGCTGGCTCTATCTGAATGCAAAGCTTGCCAGAGCACCTAAAGACAGCCTGGCAAGCCAGCTCAGGGGGAAGAATTAAGGGAAGGTTGTGACTTTGGCTAGAAACAATCATCCTTAATTGGTATTTACTTCTGAGACTGATGCCACCATAGACTGCAGCATAAGAAAGATAGAAGTGGCAAACAATGTGCCTGCTGCATTCCTCCTCACCCTGCCCAGAACAGTGCCACCAGCCACCCTCTTACTGCCCCTGCAGGGGGGCTGGACTGGATGACCTTTGGAGGTCCCTCCCAACCCAGATCATTCTCCATCTCTCTGATTCTTTCCAGTGGTGCTCCATGAGCCCATGGGGGCAGTGAAGCTGTGCAGAGGGCAGGCTTGGCAAAGAGCAAAACCTGCCACAACCTCATTCCCAGGCCTGCCTGGCAGGAGCTGGTGTGCACAGCCACAGGGAGGCTGATGGAGGTGCTGGAGGAAGGTCCAGATCTTCTAACCTGCTTCAAACCAAGGATCTCAGAATCACAGAATTGCCAGGCTTGGAAGGGACCTCAAGGTTCAACTAGTTCCAACCCTCCTGCCACAGGCAGAGATACCTCACACGAGAGGAGGTTCTCCAAGGCCACATCCAGCCTGGCCTTAAAAGCCTCCAGCAATGAGGCTACCACCATCTCCCTGGGCAACCTGTGCCAGGTGGTGAAGAACTTCTTCCTACCATCTAAGCTGAATTTCCCCTGGAATGGGGATCCCTTGGATCCATTCCCCCCAGTCCTATCACTACCTGACACCCTAAAAAGTCCCTCAGCAGCTTTGCTGGAGCCCCCTTCAGATCTTGGAAGGCTCCAAGAGCAGCCCTGCTGCATCAAACACTGCCAAAGCAAACACTCAGGCACAGGGCACTTTACTGTACCTCTCTGGTGGTCGAAGAAGGAAGGACATAGCCATCGATGGAGAGCCCATGGCACTGGAACAACAAGGTGTGGATAATGAACAGAAAGTCAGCCTGAGAGTTCCCTCTTCTGAGCCAAAATGTAACAACTTTATCAGTTAAACACAAGAAAGTTCATCTAAAAGGCAACCAAAAAGCCCCAAACAAAGCCTGCTAATGCTGCTTCACCTTTGCTGAGGAAGTAGTTTGTGTAAGCTGGCAGACACCAAGAACCAGCCTGAGAGGGCATGCAGGGAGTGTGCTGAGTGCCTGCCCAGCTGCTGAAGGGCAGCAAAGTCCTTTGAGAGCCACGACAGGAAGAGGCTCACAAAGGAGGGAAGGGAATCAGTGAGAACATTCTGTGGGAAAAGATGTAGAAAGAGAAGGGAATGCAACAGAGCAGCAAAGGCACCACTTTTATGCTGCAGTTCTGCTGAAGCCTGCCAGATTCAGGGCACCACACCTCAAGGAGGTCAACATGCTGTGGTGCCTGGACACAGGTCACCAGCAGTGGGGGAGAGGTGGTGCTAGAAATGCCAAGTGGTGCACAAGGAAAGAGGGACAAAACCTGAATGGTGAGAAGGCAGACAAGGGAATGGCACAGCTGAGTGCCTGAGCTACAGAAACAGACTCACAGAACAGATCTGCCTGGAAGAAACCTCCAGGATCATCCAGTCCAACCTTCCACCCAGCCCTGCAGGCTCAGCACTAAACCATGTCCCAGCAGCCTGTGGAGCTGGTGTTGAGGAACACCCCCAGGGATGGGCACTCCAGCACTGCCCTGGGCAGACCATTCCAAGCTTTCAGAACCCTTCCAGTGCAGAAGTATTTCCTAGCATCCAGCCTGAGCCTCCCCTGGGGCAGCTTGGAACCATTTGCTCTGCTCCTGTCCCTTGGCACCAAGCAGCAGAGGCTGCCCCCTGCTCGCTCCAACCTCCCTGCAGGCAGCTGCAGACAGCAATGAGCTCTGCCCTCAGCCTCCTCTTCCCCAGCCTGCACACCCCCAGCTCCCTCAGCCCCTCCTCACCCCCAGCTGCTCCAGGCCCTTCTCCAGCCTCGTTGCCCTGCTCTGGGCAGGCTGCAGCCCCTCAGTGAGGGGCCCAGAGCTGAGCACAGCACTGGAGGTGTGCTGAGCACAGGGGGATGATCCCCTCCTGTCCCTGCTGCCTGCAGTGTTTCTAAGCCAAGCCAGGATGCCCCAGGCCTGCTTGGCCACCTGGGCACTGCTGTCTCATGTGTAGCCACCTGTCCATTAAAGCCCCCCCAGGTCCCTTTCTGCTGGACAACTTTCTAGCCATGCTTCCCCCAGCCTGGAGCGTTGCATGGGGTTGTTGAGGCCCAAACACAGGAGCAGACACTCTGCCTGGCTGAAGCACATCCCACTGCCCTCAGGCCACTGCTCCACCCTGCCCAAGCCTCTCTGCAGCCTGCAGCAGATCAGCACTCTCACCCACCTTGGTGCCACCTAGGCATTTCCAAGCGGTCCTCTCCTAAGTCCTCGCCACGCTCACTGGCAGAGATGCTTCCTGCCCTCCACAGCCATCCACTTACCTTCTGCAGGATTTTCCACACCTTCTCATAGAAGCCAACAGGAACTCTGTTAATGGCCCCATCGAGCCTCCTCCTGCGCAGCCACTGCCCCTTCCGGTCCCCCCAGCTGCTCTCTGCACTGCAGCCAGCAGGAGAAGTGCTGGTGGGAGATGCTGGAGTACTGCCCCTCTGTAACCAACACAGAAGCCTTGCTTAGCTGCTTTCCACCACCACAAGTGCTGGTCCTGCTGGCCACATCATTCTGTTACACTCAGAACCAGGGTCACAGCGCAGGCTGTGGTGCTGTCCTAGGGCATGGAGCAGGACTGATCCCTCTCTGCCCCTCACAAAAAGCTTCTCTGGCACTTTCTCAGGTTTCTGTTGGTGAACGATTTCAACAATTACCTTCCTCCTTAGTCTTCTTAACAGGCAGAGCTTAATAAGCTGCAGCTCTCTGCCTTCAAAGAAGAGGACTGCCTGAGGAGGTACCCATGCCTCATGCCCATAAACCCCCTCAGCAGCCTGAAGCTATTCTGGGTCCAGTGGTATCGAGGGACTGCCAGAGGTTATCAGTGCTGCAGTCTATTTAAACACCTCTAACATAATCCACCATCAGGTAGCTGAAGCTGCTGCACTGCTTCAGCTGCTGCACCTGCTTAAGCTGCAGGAGAACTAAGTGGATCTAAATGCAAGACTCAGCTGCTATTAAAAGATTACAAACGAGAATTGGCTCCCAGGGAGGATGGAGGAGACAAAAGCAGGGTTTGGAAACAAGCTTCCTGCAGAGAAGCCACAGGAGGTGTCTAGAGCTAAGCCCCCTGCATGCAGACAGAGTGGAAAGCAGGTGGAGGGCTGCAGAATGCTTTACCGTGGCAGTGAATGTGCTGCTGGACACGGAGGGGCCCTCGGGAAAGAACTACAAAACAAAACCAGACACCAGCCCATCAGACAGCCAGCCATGGCAGAACAGGACACACGGACATGGAACTCATCTGTGCAAAGACAAGAAACCTGGAGGGAGCTCAGGAACTCAGCTGAGAACTGCCACAGCCCCTGGCCCCTCGCAGTGCTGCACTGCGCCGGACCTCAGGGCAGCTGCTGCCTATTCCCAAGGTCAATGAATAGCCACAGAACAGCCTGGGTTGGAAGGCACCTCCAAAGGGCATCCAAGCCAACCCCTCTGCAGTCAGCAGGGACATCCTCCACTAGAGCAGGCTGCCCAGAGCCCTGTCCAGACTCACCTTGCATAGCTCCAGGAATGGGGCCCTGGGCAACCTGTTGCAGTGTTCCACTCCCCTCATGGCAGAATTCATTCCTCACATGCAAACACGAAGCAGAGCCTGCCAGGCCAGCAGCCTGCCTGGCAGCCACACACTGCCCACACCATCTAGCAAGCTTCCAGCATGGCAGACACAAACCAGCAGAGTTTAAGCTGCATGCAAAAGCTTCCCTGGGCTGGGAAGGGCTTCACTAGCTCCCTGCTTCCATTCCCCTCTCACTGTAACACCAGCAGCTTCTCCTTGCCCAGGAGGTCATCTTGCTACAGACAGTCTGGGGGCTGCCAGCCAGGAGGGCAGCACTAAACAAACAGCTGCAAGGCAAAGCTTGTGCTGGAACATGGCTGCAGCACCTCAGAGCACTTCTCTGCATCCATCTATTCCCAAGCCATGCCTCCTAGTTTAAGTGTTGATGGTTCAGGACTAGCGAAGGCTTCATGTTCAGGCTCAAGGAGTGAATGCAGCAGATGAGAGGGAGCTGCAGCAGCTCAACACCTGAGCTCTGGTGCCAAGAGATGTTAGCACAAAGCACCTGAAATGCTCCTTGTAACACAAAGTTTATTCCCTTCCCCCTGCCAGAACAACACTAAGTCAGAATCTAGTGAATTCCTGAGCAAATGCAGTGTGATGCAGTAGGAGTGCTGAGGTGGGGGAGAGCAAAACCAAACCAAATCCACACCAGAAAGTTCCTATCTAATGCAAAAGCAAGGAAGGAAAACGTTTCCAGCCTCAGCAGCGGCCCAGGGCCCACTCTCTGCACTTAAAGCATCATAATGCTGCCACCTAGAGCACTGCCTCTTCCTTCTGGAAAGGGCCTGGAGCCAGCCAGCCACTTACAACTGCCAGCCCTGCTCAGATGGAAGCCCCAAACTCCCATCAGGGCGAGTGCAAAGCAGCCAGCAGCAGCAATGAGCTCTGCCCTGAGCCTCCTCTGCTGCAGGCTTCACACCCCCAGCTCCCTCAGCCTCTCTCCTCAGGGCATCCAGTTCCAACCAACCTCCTATGGGCAGGGATGCCTCCCACTAGCCCAGCTGGCTCAAGGCCTCATCCAGCCTGGCCCTGAACACCTCCAGGGAGGGAGAATCCACACATTTGAAACAAGAACAAAAGAAAGAAGCCCATTTTAGGAGCAAACTGCCTCCTGCTTGGTGTTGAGCTGTAACCTAAAGGATCTTTGGAAATGTCTGGCATTTACCAAGGATAAAGCTAAAGCAGCAGAGCTCCAGAAGAGCTGCACTGCCTGAGGAGTATTGCCAGAGCCCCCTCACCTGCTTGATCTCACTCTTCAGCTTACTAATGCCACTTCTCTCTGTCTTGGTAGCTCCAGAGTGCCCCATTTCATGAATAGAAATGGCAGGGCTGGATGAAGAGGAATCTCCAGGCCGCACTGAAAGAAGCAGAGAGACAATTTCAGCAGTCTAGAAAAGCAGGTGAGGTTGTACCCAGGGGTTCAAGGATAAAGACACATCCCTCCACAAGTGTGGAGTGCTCTGGGTGACAGCACCTTCCAGTAGTTCAATCTGATGCCAAGATCCCAACTTGGATATCAGGGCCTGGTTTTCCAAGACCCTGAGCAACTGCAGCTTTAGGAGTTGCAATGAGCCTGTGAGGGGCCAGAATGAACCCAGCAGACAGTCAGAACTTGCAGCCCCCACAGCCATGCTCCTTGAAGGTATGCTGGGTGTGGCCTTTTTATGCTTTGCTTTCTGGTCACATCAAATGTCTTTACTTTAAAAGTCTGCCATCATATCCCTGCAAACTGAGCACAAACTCACTGCAGAGCAGGACAGCTTCCATCCCTGGAATGCCTCAGATGGGAAGGGACTTCAGAGCTCCTCTGCTCCAACGTTAGCCACCATGCCCAGGGACACCTCTCAGCCACACTCAGCTGCTCAAGGCCTCAGCCAGCCTGGCCCAGAACACCCCCAGCAAGGAGGCAGCCACAGCCTCCCTGGGCAGCCTGGGCCAGGCTCTCAGCACCCTCACACTCAACAGCTTCTCCCTCAGCTCCACTCTCCCCCTGCTCTGCCTCAGCTCCAAACCATTGCCCTTGGCCTGCCTGCAGACCCCCTCAGCACAAGTCCCTCTGCAGCCTTCCTGCAGGCTGCCTTCAGCTCTTGGCAGCAGCTCTGATCTGCCCCTGGAGCCTTCTGCTCTGCAGGCTGCACCCCCCCAGCTCCCTCAGCCTGTGCTCACAGCAGAGCTTCCCTGCTGCCCACACTGCTCTGGCTGCAGCCAGCACACAGCTGCCTGCTGGGCTGCAGGAGGGCACTGCTGGCTCCTGGGGAGCTGCTCAGCACCCAACATCCCTAAGGCTCTTTCTTCAGAGCTGCTCTCAGCCCACTCTGCACCCAGCCTGGATTTGTGCCTGAGTTTGGCCAGACCCAGATGCAGGACCTTGCACTTTGACTTGTTGCACCTCATGCAATTGTCACTGACCCATTTCTCAAGGCAGTTAAGATCCTTCCTGATGGATTCTTTCCTTCAGGTAAGTGCAAGGCACCACAGTTTGGTGTCATTGCCAGCCTTGCTGAGGGTGCTCTCAAACGCATCCTCTCTGTTTCCTTTGTTCCACATGTGCTGGCCACCCATGGGGAGTTACCCACTGGAGAGGATTCCTGCTGATCAGACAATCTATATTGATAGCTCTCACTTCACATACCCAAGCACCCCAGAGGACAACTTACAGCTTCTCTCCACTCCAAACTCTTTTCCACTGAGGATATGGTGTAGGAGATTTTTCATGTCAAAGGGGCTTAGGTTCATCAAACTCTCTGAGGCCTCCTCACCTAGGTGAGAAAATGTCATTAAAAATGGCAAACACAGACTCCCAGAATGGCAGGGACTGGAAGGGACCTCGACAGATCATCCAGTCCAATGGCCCTGCCACCCAGAGTAGGTCACACAGGAATGCATCCAGGAGTGTCTGCAGAGAGGACTCCACAGCCTCTCTGTCTGCAAAGGCCTGCAGGGACAGGATGAGGGCAATGGTTTGAAATGAGAGCAGAGCAGATTGAGAGTAGATGTGAGGAGTAAGTTCTGCAGCAGGAGGCTGCTGCAACACTGCAACAGGTTGCCCAGGAATTTTCCCTGGAGATATTCAAGGTGAGGCTGGACAGGGCTCTGGGCAAGCTGCTCTAGTGAGGATATCCCTGCTGAGTGCAAAGGGGTTGGACTGGATGCCCTTTGGAGGTGCCTTCCAAGCCAGACCACTCTATGGTCCCATGATTTAACACAGGTAAATGAAGAATCAGGCAGGAGAGTGGCAGAAGCTCCCTTCTGACCCCATCTCTCTCACCTGAGCACTTGAGGCTGCGAGCCAGCTCCGTGGCCATCACCTGGATGATCAGCCCAATGCGGAGCCTCAGCATCTCCACAAAGAGGCTGGGCTGCGACCGGACGTACATGGCCAGGTACAGGATGATCTCCTGTGGGGACAGATCCAGCAGGACAGCTGTTCAGAGAGGCTTCCTCCCAGAGCCACACAGCTGCAAGAAGCCTCTTGCCCCGTGCTGCATACCTGTGTCAACACTGCAATGCTGATATCCTGGCCGCTGGCTTCGTAAATGAGGTCTATGAGCTCCTCGGGCGGCAAGGGGCTGCAAGGAGGCAGAGCACAGTGAGCCAGTGGGCCTAAAACATGGCCTGCTGCTGATGGGGGGAGCAAGGGCCATTATGTCCCCTCCCAAGGTGAGTGAGGGTAAGCAAGCACTGGTTTCACCTAACATGGTCAGCCTGGCAAAGTGCCACTCTGACTGGTGAACCGCTGTGGCCAAAGAGTCATTAGGCTGGGGCACATCACAGGAACGCAGCTAAGCTGCAAGCAGCCTGCTCTGCTCTGACAGCATGCTCTGCCCTGCCCCACTCTGCTCAGACAGCATGCTCTGCCCTGCCCCACTCTGCTCAGACAGCATGCTCTGCCCTGCCCCACTCTGCTCAGACAGCGTGCTCTGCCCTGCCCCACTCTGCTCAGACAGCATGCTCTGCCCTGCCCCACTCTGCTCAGACAGCATGTTCTGCCCTGCCCCACTCTGCTCAGACAGCATGCTCTGCCCTGCCCCACTCTGCTCAGACAGCATGTTCTGCCCTGCCCCACTCTGCTCAGACAGCATGCTCTGCCCTGCCTCACTCTGCTCAGACAGCATGCTCTGCCCTGCCTCACTCTGCCCTGCCTCGTGCTTCACACCAGCAGAGCTCTGATGTCCTTTTGATGTGCTTTGGCTACCTGGGCACTTGCTGTGCTTCACGTTTAGCAGGAGAAGGCATTAAGTGCCTTGAAGTGCCACTGACGTCCTGCTCTCTGCACACCTGCAAGACATCCTGCCTGTGCCTCTGCAAACCTCTGTGCCAAGTCCAGGGATCAAAGGTGGAAGCAGGATCAGGTCACAGATCATCTGCTTCTTTCCCAGTGCCCTCTTTAGAGTCTGGGAAGATCCAGAAGCCTCTCTACAACAAACCCTACCAGGAGAGGCTGAGGGAGCTGGGGGTGTTCAGTATGGAGAAGAGGAGGCTCAGAGGAGACCTTACTGCTCCCTACAACTACCTGGAAGGGAGGCTGTAGCCAGGTGGGGGTTGGTCTCTTTTCCCAGGCACCCAGAGACAAAACAAGATGACACAGTCTCAAACTGCAGCAGGGCAGGTCCAGGCTGGGTGTTAGGAGGAAGTTCTTCACAGCAAGAGTGATTGGCATTGGAATGGGCTGTCTGGGAGGTGGTGGAGTCAGCACAGAATCATAGCATCAACCAGGCTGGAAGAGACCTCCAAGATCATCCAGTCCAACCTATCCCCCAGCCCTATCCAGTCAACCAACCAGACCATGGCACTAAGTGCCTCATCCAGTCTTTACTTGGAGACCTCCACCACCTCCCTGGGCAGCCCATTCCAGTGCCAATCACTCTCTCTGCCAGCAACTTCCTAACAACATCCAGCCTAGACCTGCCCTGCCACAACTTGAGACTGTGTCCCCTTGTTCTATTGCTGGTTACCTGGGAGAAGAGGCCATCCCCCACCTGGCTACAACCTCCCTCCAGGCAGCTGCAGCAAGAAATGAGCTCTGCCCTGAGCCTCCTCTGCTGCAGGCTGCACACCCCCAGCTCCCTCAGCCTCTCCTCATAGGGTTTGTGTTCCAGGCCCTTCACCAGCTTTGTTGCCCTTCTTTGGACACCTTCCAGCACCTCAACATCTCTCTTGAATTGAGGAGCCCAGAACTGGCTCCTCAGGGGTGGCCTGACCAGTGTTGTGTACAGGGGCAGAATAACCTCCCTTGTCCTGCTGCCCACACTGCTCCTGATGCAGCCCAGGATGCCATTGGCTCTCTTGGCCACCTGGGCACACTGCTGGCTCATCTTCAGCTACTATCTATCAGTGCCCCCAGGTCCCTTTCCTCTTGGCTGCTTTCCAGCCACTCTGGCCCCAGCCTGCAGTGCTGCTTGGGGTTGTTGTGGCCAAAGTGCAGAACCCTGCCCTTGGCATTGTTCAGTCTCATCCCATGGCCTCTGCCCACCCATGCAGCCTGGCCAGGTCCCTCTGCAGGGCTCTGCTACCCTCCAACAGCTCCACAGCTGCTCCTAGCTTGGTGTCATCTGCAAACTTACTGCTGCTGGACTCAATACCCTGCTCCAGATCATCAATAAAGACACTGAACAGGACTGTGCCCAGCACTGATCCTTGGGGAACACCACTAGTGACTGGCATCTCTGGAGGTGTTTAAGGGGAGGCTGGATGAGGCACTTAGTGCCATGGGTCAGTTAATTAGAAGGTGTTAGGTGACAGGCTGGACTCGATGGCCTTAGAGATCTTTTCCAACCTGCTTACTTCTGTGACCCTGTGAATTCTATTGTGCCTTCTGCCTTAGCAGAAAGGAGCCTCTTGGGTCTCACTCCAAGGCAAGCAGCACATTGGCTGCAAGAGTCTCTTGCCAGAAGAGTTTAATGGCTGTTATATTGTTGCTAGTTATGTCTTGAGTGTGCCAGACTCCCTGTTTATTGCCCTCTGTGTGATACTTTCCATGCCTGTGCAAAGAACCTACTATTAAGAATTATGAGATTGCTAAATATCAAAATTAAGCACCTGTATTAACTTGGGACTAAATGCCCTCCCCTCCCATTACAGCAGTGACCCAGGCAGCTGCTCTTCAGCTCCTCGGAGGGAGCACAAAGGGCTCTGCACCCCAGAATTCTGCCTGGGGCACTGCAATTCCTGCCCAGCTGAGGGCTGTGCTTTTAAAGCAAGGCCTGAGCAGCAGCAGGGTGCTGCCAGGATGTGCTGGTTTGAGGCTAATTGGAATACTTTCATGAGAGAGGCCAGGCTGTGAGAAGGGAACAGTGGTGGTGCCTGCTGAGAGGTATAAAAGCAAGGACACTAACACAGGTAAGACACTGCCTACCTGTTGGAGTCAGTGTCTGTTTTCTCCCTGGGCCTGTGCAACCCAACTCATCATTCTGCTTCTAATCCCCCTTGCTGATCCTCCTGACTCACCTTGTACGTAAAACACACTCTGGGGTAAGAGTTGGGGGTGGGAGGGAGGTTGGGAGCCCTGCTGGGGGCTCTGGTTTCTGGGAGTGCTGCTGTGTTTCTCTGTGACTTTTAGCTTGCCTATTGCTGCCTACAGCTGTAGGTATCTCCTGTCTATTGTAAATAGCTGCTTGTAGATTGTGCTCAGCTGTGCCTATAAAGCTTCATTCCTTAACCTCCAGCCAGCTGAGTCCAGTCTGGGTGATTTCATGAGGGGTGGGGGGCAGGTAACCCCCAAACCATCCCACAGGAGGGGGGGGCAGGACCCCAGCTTACGCCGTAATGATCTTCTCGCGAGGCTCTGGCGGCAGGCCCACGGTGAGCTGCTTGTGGTGGGACAGGAGGTCTGTACAGGCCTGCCACAGGGGACAGAAAAGCAGAGACCTTTCTCTGACTCATCTGGAAGTGACACATCTTTTCATTCCAGAACTGAAGCATTTCTTTAGCAAACCCTGGGTGCATTTCTACCAACGGCCAGAGGTGCAGGGCCAGCAGAAGGCTGTTAGCCAGGTGAAAAATATCCCCTGAGGTCAACAGGGCTTTGGAATTCTCCTTCCAGCAGACCCCATGGGACTGACAGGGCAATAAAGGACTTCATCCTTTAACATTTCCTCTTTAAGACAGAAAACATTTCTAACCAATGAAAACCTCAGCACAAGTTGTGACAGGGCAAGGGCAGGGGCTTGAGATGACAGCAGACTGAGATTGGCTGTGAGGAACAAGTTCCACACCAGGAGGCTGCTGCCACACTGCAACAGGTTGCCCAGGGAGGGAGTTAAGGCCTCATCCTTGGAGATCTTCAAGATGAGGCTGGACAAGTCTCTGAGCAACCTGTTCTAGTGGAGGATGTTCCTGCTGGCTGCAGAGGGGTTGGACTGGATGAGCTTTGGAGGTCACTTCCAACCCAACCCATTCTATGATTAGCAGAGTTTGCAGCACAGACACAAGGTACAGATGTCAGAACAAGATTTTAGACCAGAGAAGTACCCAATGCTTACTGGAGAGTGCTGCACTATGGATGTTGTCAAGTACCACAGCTTCACAGGATAAAGTGAAGGGACCTTCAAAGGTCACCTAGTCCAACCCCTTCCCCCAGAAGAAGAAGGAGGACAAGCAGGAAGCCCCCCACCAAAGTGGTAGTTTTCTGCCTGTGTCCAGGCAGGAACCTGAAGCAGGCTGATTTCTCCCTCCTACCTCAGCCAGGACTTCCACTCTCTTCTTGAGCATACCAGAGATGTAGCGGATCAAGCCCCACTCCTGGTTCAGGCCTGCCTTTCTGTAGAGCTCGTTGAGCAGGCTGTGGACAGTGACCCCAACCTGCCCATCCAGCTCTGTGTCCCACTCAGCACCCCTGCCAGAAAACACAAGGAGAGCTACAGTCAGCAGACAGAGTGCTCTGCACAGCAAGCAGCCTGGCTGAGGCTGCACTGCTCACGCTGGGGAGGGCATTCAGGCACCTGGGGACCCTCACCCCAGACTGGATGGTTGAATGTGGACAAACCCCTTTTGCTCCCAGGAACTGTCACATTAACTGGAACACTCAGCCAGGAGCAAGGGGCTCTGGCAGCACAGAGGCAGCTGTGTGCTGGCTGCAACCAGAGCAGGGAGAGCAGCAGCACAGGGAGGGGATTCTGCCCCTCCAGTCTGCTCTGCTCAGCCCTCACCTGCAGCACTGCCTCCAGCTCTGGGCTCCCCCCGGCAGAAGAGGGACATGGAGCTGCTGGAGAGGCTCCAGAGGATGCCATGGAGATGCTCAGAGGGCTGGAGAACCTTCCCTACGGGGACAGGCTGAGAGAGTTGGGGCTGTTCAGCCTGGAGAAGGCTCTGGGGAGAGCTCAAAGCAGCCTTCCAGTGCCTGAAGGGGCTACAGGAGAGCTGGGAAGGGACTTTGGAGAAGGGCTGGGAGTGGCAGGATGAGAGGGAATGGACTGAAGCTTGAGGAGAGCAGATTGAGACTGGATACTGGGAAGACATTCTGTGGAGTGAGGGTGGTGAGACACTGGCACAGGTTGCCCAGGCAGGTTGTGGAAGTTCCCTCCCTAGAGGGATGAGGCCTTGAGCAGCTGAGTCTAGTTGAGAGGTGGTGGGGAGGCTGGAGGAGAAGAGCCACCACAGCAACCTGGGCTAGTGAAAGGTGTCCCTGCCCCTGGCAGGCAGGTTGGAACTGGATGACCTTTAAGCTCCTTTCCAAGCCAAACCTTCCTATGAATCTATAAAACCTGCACCAGCATTTTCTGTGCCCCCCAATTCATTTTAGCACCAAGCTACCTGAAGATACCCTCATGAAAACACAGCCTGCTTGGACTTGTGCCTCCAAGGCAGAACCCTGAACAGTGGAAAGCTTCCTGCACAGGAATAATCAGAGCCCTGTGACCAAACTTCAAAGATACTGAGGCTTACACTCAGGCAACTCACTTCAGTATGTGTAAGATGTATAAGATGTCTGCTTGATCATGGAGTGTTGGGCACTCCTTCAGCTGCTCCACCAGCTTCCTGCAGTCCAACTCACCACGAGCATCCTTGGCTAAGTGCAAAACATTCCCAGGCTCCTGACACCAGACATGGATAAATGAAAAACACATACTAAAATCAAAGAAATCCTCATGAAACAGCCAGGATGCAAAGGTAAAAGGTAGCTTCCCCTGAGCCAACACAACAGGCCTGCAGCTGCACTCTGCACCTCCACCACAGACACAGCACAAAGCTCCTGCCAGCCTGCTCAGACGTGGAAAGAAGAGACCCGACCTGGGCTGGCTCAGGAGCAGTGTGGGCAGCAGGACAAGGGAGGTTCTTGCGCCCACCCCTGTGCTCAGCACTGCTCAGGCCACCCCTGCAGTGCTGTGTCCAGTTCTGGGCTCCTCCATTGCAGAGAGATGCTGAGGTGCTGGAAGGTGTTTGGAGCAGGGCAGCAAGGCTGGGGAGGGGCCTGGAGCACAGCCCTGTGAGGAGAGGCTGAGGGAGCTGGGGGGGTGCAGCCTGCAGCAGAGGAGGCTCAGGGCAGAGCTCATTGCTGCCTGCAGCTGCCTGCAGGGAGGCTGTAGCCAGGTGGGGTTGGGCTCTGCTGCCAGGCAGCCAGCAGCAGCAGAAGGGGACAGAGGCTGAAGCTGTGCCAGGGCAGGTCTAGGCTGGATGTTGTTAGGAAGTTGTTGTCAGAGAGAGTGATTGGCACTGGAATGGGCTGCCCAGGGAGGTGGTGGAGTGGCTGTGGCTGGAGGTGTTGCAGCCAAGCCTGGCTGGGGCACTTAGTGCCATGGTCTGTTGGTTGGGCAGGGCTGGGTGCTAGGTTGGGCTGGTGGAGCTTGGAGCTCTCTGCCAATCTGAATGATTCTATGCACCCTCCTGTAACTATTATCAGCACAAAATAAGTGCCCAGCACAACCTCACCATTTTTTGTGGTGGAGTTTGGCTGATGCCTTAATTCCAGCTCTCCTTTCACACCTCTCCTCCTGCCCAGACATCTCCAAAGGCCACAAACCATAGAATCAGTCAGGATTGGCACATCCTGTCCTTCCCTTTGTGCCTTCAGTTAGAACTAAAGGCAGTGACTTAACCTTTGCCCTTTAAAAACAAGCACCTGTTATGGTATTTCTGCTTTGCATATACAATGAAAAGTTTTCCACTTGAAAATATCTAGTTAAGTTAAAAAAACAAACCTAAACAAAACCAAACTTCACAAAGCTGTAAACTAATTGCAGAGCAAAGGAGTAGCTCTCTGGTGCCTCAGGCAGGTTTGCCTTGTCTGTGAGACAATGTCTGGGAAGCACAGGGAAGAGACTAGATGAGGCACTTAGTGCTATGGTCTAGTTGACTGGATGGGGCTGGGTGCCAGGTTGGACTGGATGAGCTTGGATCTCTCTTCCAACCTGGCTGATTCTGTGTCCTAAAATCCAGAAGCAGCAGAACAACTCCCACAGCTTACCTTTGTGTCAAAGAAATGAGGATTATCAACAAGATTCAGAGACTTGCGGTGTGTGTTCAGAGCTGCAGTGGGAAGAGACACAGGCACAGCTGGAAAGCAAAGCCAAGAGGGGAGAGAAAGCAGAACAAAATGTCAGTTTCAGCAACAAGGAAATTTGGAGGAGGAATCCCTGCAGGTTCCTTGCACCTGCAGGAAGCAACTTTATAGGTAAGCACAACAGAAGTACCCCCTAGAGCTGAAACCCAGAGGCAAGGCTGCGGAGATGCTGTGTGGGGAACTCAGAGCCTAGCTCATGCTCTGAACCTATCTCCCTGCAGGCTTGCTCCAAGAGCTTCTGAGATCATCTTCCTGAGGCCACAGCTCCAGTGCTGTGCTCAGCTCTGGGCCCCTCACTGCAGGAAGGATGCTGAGGGGCTGCAGCCTGTCCAGAGCAGGACAATGAGGCCAAAAAAGGGCCTGGAGCAGCTGGGGGTGAGGAGGGGCTGAGGGAGTGCAGGCTGGGGAAGAGGAGGCTGAGAACAGAGCTCTTTGCAGCTCCCTGCAGGGAGGTTGGAGCGAGCAGGGGGCAGCCTCTGCTGCTTGGTGCCAAGGGACAGGAGCAGAGGAAATCACAGAACCAAGCAGGCTGGCAGAGAGCTCCAAGCTCCCCCAGCCCAGCCTATCCCCCAGCCCTGCCCAACCAACCAGACCATGGCACTAAGTGCCCCAGCCAGGCTTGGCTTCAACACCTCCAGCCACGGCCACGCCACCACCTCCCTGGGCAGCCCATTCCAGTGCCAATCACTCTCTCTGACAACAACTTCCTCACAACATCCAGCCTAGACCTGCCCTGGCACAGCTTCAGCCTCTGTCCCCTTCTTCTGTTGCTGGCTGCCTGGCAGCAGAGCCCAACCCCACCTGGCTACAGCCTCCCTGCAGGCTGTAGGCAGCAATGAGGTCCAAGTTGCAGCAGGGGAGGCTCAGGCTGGATGCTAGGAAATCTTTCTGCACTGGAAGGGTTCTCAAACCTTGGAATGGTCTGCCCAGGGCAGTGCTGGAGTCACCATTCCTGGGAGTGTTCCAGCAGCCTGTGGAGATGGTGCTGAGGGACATGGTTTAGTGTTGAGCCTGCAGTGCTGGGTCAAGGGTTGGACTGGATGAGCTTGGAGCTCTCTTCCAGCCAGACACACCCTGTGAAATCAGAGTGCCAAAAGCTCGACTGACAGCTCTCATGAGGGCCTAAGCCTCAGGAATCTCACAGCACAACAACCTGCCTGTGCTAAGCACTTTAAACATCTCACCAAGAGGTTTGTGGAGGAAAAGGTCCAAGTGGGAAAATGTCCTAATTCCAAGGATGACAATGCTAAATGCAGCCTCTTTCAGAAGCACAATTCTGAAGCACCTGTACTTAGCCCTGGCAGCACTCAAGCCACCTGTCCACTATCCTAACTAAACAACCAATGCAATCACCCACCTGGCACCTCCAAGCCCTTTGTTTTGGCCATTATTGACAGTATCTCCTCCGTGGAATGGTTTGCACTGAACACAGGAGGTTGATAGGCAGTCTTTGAAGTTGGAGGGAGGTAGGACTTCAGTGCTGTACTCTGCAGGACATCATTTATATACTGATCCAGCTCATCCTGGCTTTCTAGTGTGACAGACATGGAAGAAAAGGTTCAGTGAAGGTAAAAGTATCATTTCTCAAGGCTTCCTTCTTCTAACATGCCACTTGAGACTTGCCTACATATAAAATGCAAAAACCACCACAAGCAATGAGAGTTTTAAGCTGCCCAAACTGGAAAGGAAAAAAAAAAACATCCCTCAGGTTTTGGCACCTTAAAAACAGTTACACCTAGAAGTTGTTTTTTGCCTTTGGCATGAAGCAAAGGAGGTTTTGTCTTGTTGGTAGTCCACAGATTACAGCTGGACTCAATGACCTCAAAGGTCTTTTCCAACCTAGATGGTTGTACATTTCTATCAGCTCTTCCACAAGAGATTCCTCACAGCCTCCTTCTTCTTCCAGCCTCTTCCAGTCCTCAGCTGCTGACTCTTCAACCTCAGCTTTACTGCAGCAGTTACTGATCAATCATGATCTGGACGAGGGGATTGAGTCCAGCAGCAGTAACTTTGCTGATGGCAGCAAGCTAGGAGCAGCTGTGGAGCTGCTGGAGGGTAGGAGAGCCCTGCAGAGGGACCTGGCCAGGCTGCATGGGTGGGCAGAGGCCATGGGATGAGACTGAACAAGGCCAAGGGCAGGGTTCTGCACTTTGGCCACAACAACCCCAAGCAGCACTGCAGGCTGGGGCCAGAGTGGCTGAGAGCAGCCAGGCAGAGAGGGAGCTGGGGGTGCTGGCAGAGAGGAGCTGCAGAGGAGGCAGCAGTGCCCAGGTGGGCAGCAGAGCCAATGGCATCCTGGGCTGGCTCAGGAGCAGTGTGGGCAGCAGGACAAGGGAGGTTCTTGTGCCCACCCGTGCTCAGCACTGCTCAGGCCACCCCTGGAGTGCTGTGTCCAGCTCTGGGCTCCTCCATTGCAGAGAGATGCTGAGGTGCTGGAAGGTGTTTGGAGCAGGGCAGCAAGGCTGGGGAGGGGCCTGGAGCACAGCCCTGTGAGGAGAGGCTGAGGGAGCTGGGGGGGTGCAGCCTGCAGCAGAGGAGGCTCAGGGCAGAGCTGATTGCTGCCTGCAGCTGCCTGCAGGGAGGCTGTAGCCAGGTGGGGTTGGGCTCTGCTGCCAGGCAGCCAGCAGCAGCAGAAGGGGACAGAGGCTCAAGCTGTGCCAGGGCAGGTCTAGGCTGGATGTTGTTAGGAAGTTGTTGTCAGAGAGAGTGATTGGCATTGGAATGGGCTGCCCAGGGAGGTGGTGGAGTGGCCGTGGCTGGAGGTGTTGCAGCCAAGCCTGGCTGGGGCACTTAGTGCCATGGTCTGGTTGGTTGGGCAGGGCTGGGGGCTAGGTTGGGCTGGTGGAGCTTGGAGCTCTCTGCCAGCCTGCCTGATGCTATGATACAAAGAGAGGAAGAACATGCAGGAACTCCCTGTCCAAATGAAGTCGTGCAGATCCTGGCCTCAGACTGATGACTACCAACTGTGCCCAAAACCAATTCTGCACTGCAGGGCACCCCAGGCTCTGCAAATGGAGCTTGGCAGACAAGAATTGGGAATGAAGGCAACACCTTTCTCACAGAAATCTGCTGAGTAGCCTCCATCTTCACTGTCAGGACTACTACGGCCTTCATCAGGGTCCTCAAATAACTTCACACCACAGTCTGGATCCAGGAAGCTCAGGTATGTGTGAAAAGAGGTGGTAAGGAATTCTGACAGCTTGCCTATCTTCACCCTGCAACAGCAGCACAGGCCAAGGAGCATTAGCAGCCACCACTGACACAGGCACAAACCCAGGCTAGGGCAGAGCAGCTCTAAGCAAAGAGCCTTGGGGGTGTTGGGTGCTGAGCAGCTCCCCAGGAGCCAGCAGTGCCCTCCTGCAGCCCAGCAGGTAGCTGGGTGCTGGCTGCAGCCAGAGCAGTGTGGGCAGCAGGGCAGGAGAGGGGATTCTGCCCCTTAGCTCTGCTCAGACCTCACCTCCAATCCTGCCTCTAGCTCTGCTGTGCCCAGCAGCAGGAGGACACAGAGCTGCTGGAGTGAGGCCAGAGGCGGTCACAAAGATGCTGCCAGGGCTGGAGCAGCTCTGCTGTGAGGGCAGACTGAGGGAGCTGGGGGGTGCAGCCTGCAGAGGAGAAGGCTCCAGGAGGACTTTAGAGCTCTGCAAGTCCCTTCCAGCCCTTAACACTCTGTGATTCTTGTAGCATCATATTAAATTGCTTTTGTACCTCGATGAGTGGAGCACCTAAGCTAACAGGCACTGCATGTAACTCATGCCTAAAACATGCCCAATGGCTGTGAAGGAGAATTACTTCTCCCAAAGAGAAGCCCAGCCCAGCTGTTTGTATGACCACAGTTTTGCCAAGGTCTGTGCACTAACACAAGTCCAAACCTGAGGCCTGCATAGGATTTAATGAAAAGAAAACCAAATCCTGAACAGTCCTGTGAGGGTTGTGCCATTACCTTGCACCTCCAAAATAACCATCCTCTAACTTTCTTATGGTGGCAAGGACAGCTGGATGAATGTCAGCACCATCATCAACTGGAAAAGAAGAATTGGAGAGCTGAAGCTTGCCAAGGCTCTCTCAAATCACTGAGTCCAGAGTGGATTCCTGCAGGCTCTTTACAAAGCAATGCAGAGAAATTAAAGCAGAACCCACAGCTGCTATCACAAAGAGATTATTCCCTCCCTCCTCAAACAAAAAGGGCAAACAAAACCCAACCCTTGAGCCAAGATGTCTCAAGGCAAAGCCCAACTCCTCCTGGATAGATTCCAAAGGGATTTCTATCAAATTTCTTTGGACAGAAGCAGTATGGAGATGAGGAGATGCAAGGACATAAAGGGGAAGCAAAACCATGTCACCCAAATTCTATCAGTGTGAGTGGCAGCAGCACAGGGAGGAGATTCTGCCCCTCTAATCTGCTCTGCTCAGCCCTCACCTGCAGCACTGCCTCCAGCTCTGGGGCCTCCAGCAGAAGAGGGACATGGAGCTGCTGGAGAGAGCCCAGAGGAGGCCACCAAGATGTTCAGAGGGCTGCAGAAGCTCCCCTGTGGGGACAGGCTGAGAGTTGTTCAGCCTGGAGAAGAGAAGGCTCCAGGGAGACTTTAGAGCAGCCTGGCAGTGCCTGCAGGAGGCTACAAGAGAGCTGGGAAGGGACTTTTGACAAGAGCTTGTAGTGAGAGGACAAAGGCTTTGAGCTGGAGAGGGGAGACTTGGGCTGAAAATTAGGAAGAAGTTCTTTCCAGTGAGGGTGGTGAGACCCTGGCACAGGTTGGGGGTGGTGAGACCCTGGCACAGGTTGGGGGTGGTGAGACCCTGGCACAGGTTGGGGGTGGTGAGACCCTGGCACAGGTTGTCCAGGGAGATTGTGGAGCACAGAATCACCCAATGTGATCAAAGATCACATTGGGTGATTCTGTGCTCCACAACCTCCCTGAAGGTGCTCAAGGCCAGGCTGGATGAGGCCTTGAGCACCCTGGGCTAGTGGGAAGTGTCCCTGCCTATGATAGAGTGGTTGGGACTGGATGATCTTTAAGGTCCCTTCCAATCCAAAGCACTCCATGGATCTATGAAAGTTAAAGTGTACTTTTGATGTCAGAACTCAGAGGCTGAAACATTGATGACACCAACTCCTGTCCTCCTGCCATGCAGTTACCTGTTCTGCTTGAAAGAGAGAAAATTCACTTTACCAAGCATTGTGTGGGTGATGGGAAACGTCAGGGTTGGTCTCCCTGTCATCCTCCAACAAGAAGTGAGGTAAGCCAATTCTGTCTTGAGCATCTCCACAATCATCTGATTGTCCAGAGCCAGGTAGAAGTGATGCTGGTCAGTAAACTAGAGAAGGGAGAAGGATGGCATATGAGTAGCTGTCAGGGCTCTCCTGATTTCTGTTCCATGTTTCCTCTTAAATCACTCACAGAAGCCACCCTGAGCTACTCTCAAGTACAGCACAGGCTGCATGAATTAACCTGGTGAGGCCTGTGACTATGAAAAGCTCCCTGGAGGTGTTCAAGGCCAGGTTGGATGAGGCCTTGAGCAACCTGTTCTAGTGGGAGGTTTTCCTGCCTATGGCAGGCTGAACTTTGAGGTCCCCTCCAACCTAAACCATTCTATGATTTGCTGTGTTCTCCTAAGGTGGAAGCCAAAGGCTCTGTGTGCCAGGGCAGTGATCACAGGATGTTAAGGGTTGGAAGGGACCCAAGGAGATCATTGAGTCCAACCCCCTGCCAGAGCAGCACAATCCTATCTAACACAGATCACATCCAGACAGGGCTGGAAAGGCTCCAGAGAAGGAGATTCCACAACCTCTCTGGGCAGCCTGTGCCAGGGCTCTGGGACCCTTCCAGTCAAGAAGTTCCCCCTTGTGTTGAGGCAGAACTTCTTCTGCTGCAGCTTACACCCATTGCTGCTTGTCCTGTCCCAGGGAGCAGTGAGCAGAGCCTGTCCCCCCCCTCCTGGCAGCCTTCACAAATTAGCTGTATTTAGTTCACCCTGAAGTTCACTGCCTATGAATCTGAAACATTTGCAAATGTAGGGGTAGGAATTACTCAGGTCAGTGTAGGTTTTAAGATGTCAAATGCAAGACAAGGACATTTTCCTTCTGTCTGCAGCTATGAAGCTCTCTTTCTGTGGTAGGATGCTGCTGTTCAAAGAGTCTGCTAAGGAGTGTTTGGAATTTTTGCTTCCACATAGAATCAAGCAGGTTGGAAGAGACCTCCAAGCTCATCCAGTCCAACCTAGCACCCAGCCCTATCCAATCAACCAGACCATGGCACTAAGTGCCTCATCCAGGCTTTGCTTGAAGACCCCCAGGGACGGTGCCTCCACCACCTCCCTGGGCAGCCCATTCCAATGCCAATCACTCTCTCTGTGAAGAACTTCCTCCTAACATCCAGCCTATACCTACCCTGGCACAACTTGAGACTGTGTCCCCTTGTTCTGTTGCTGGTTGCCTGGGAGAAGAGGCCACCCCCCACCTGGCTACAATGCCCCTTCAGGTAGTATGTATTTTTATTTATAGCCATTGAGATGCTCTTAATGTGCTGGGGAAGTACAGGCTGGATGTCAGGAGGAAGTTGTTGGCAGAGTGATTGGCATTGGAATGGGCTGCCCAGGGAGGTGGTGGAGTTGCTATCCCTGGGAGTGTTCAAGAAAAGCCTGGATGAGGCACTTAGTGCCATGGTCTGGTTGACTGGATAGGGCTGGGGGATAGGTTGGACTGGAGGAGCTTGGAGCTCTCTTCCAACCTGCCTGATTCTATGAGGCACTTAGTGCCATGGTCTGGTTGACTGGATAAGGCTGGGGGACAGGCTGGACTGGAGGAGCTTGGAGGTCTCTTCCAGGCTGGTTGATCCTATGACACACGAAGCATTGTGAAAGCTTGGCACTCCTGGGCTAGAAACCACTGATCAGCACTCTGCCCACGCTGATCATCCAGCACTCTTAACCACCCCCACAGCAAGGCACAGCTGCTTCAGCAGCCCTGCTCTGCCTGAGGCAGAGAAGTGCTTCACTACTGATTAACCACGAAGCAAGCAGTGAGATCCCTGCCAGCTTTACCTGCTCACCTGAGGGGTAAAAGCAAATATTTGATTTCTTATCACGTAGAGCTTGGAGGTGCCTAACACCCCAATGTGTCTGTGTGGCCTCCCCCTGAGCTTCATCTTCCTGTTCCGGCCTGGAAAGGAAAGGAAGGGGAAAAAAGCTGATTTCAGACCAGGAGAAGTAGAATCACAGAATCCATACCTGGCAAGGGAAGGATTTTCTTAGGATATCACAGAATCAGCCTGAAGATCACCAAGTCCAACCCTAACCCAGCAACTGTGGCCACTAAACCATGTCCTGCAGCACCACAGCTACAGCTTCTTCAGCACCTCCAGGCATGGGGACTCCAGCACCTCCCCGGGCAGCCTCTTCCAACCCCTCACCACTCTGTCACTAAAGAAGTTTTCCCTCATGTCCAACCTAGCCCTCCTCTGGCCCAGCTCCAACCCACTGCCTCTCTCTAGTTACCTGGGAGAAGAGACCAACACCAACCTCACTCCAGCCTCCTCTCAGATCTACTTCACTGACCTCAGCAAGGCAGGCAGTGGAGTGAGATGCTACAAACACCTGGAACACCTTTGCTATGAGAACAGGCTAAGGGAGCTGGAGTTGCTCAGCCTGGAGAAAAGAAGGCTCCAGGCAGACCTAAACAAAACCTTCCAGTACTTGAAGAGGGCTACAGGAAGGCTGCTGAGGGACTGTTTGCAGAGGCTTGCAGGGACAGGATGAAGGAAATGGTCTGAAATGAGAGCAGAGCAGACTGAGATGGGATGTGAGGAATAAGTTGTGCAGCAGGAGGCTGCTGCCACACTGCAACAGGTTGCCCAGGGAGGCTCAAGAGGACCAATGGCATCCTGGGCTACATTAAGTTCATCCAAGCAGGTCCAGAGAGGTTCTGCTTCCTCTCTGCTATGCCCAGGTGAGACCACACCTGGAATGCTGTGTCCAGTTTTGAACTGAAGCTTGAGGAGGGCAGACTCAGACCAGAGATTAGGAAGAAATTCTTTCGAGTGAGGAGTGGTGAGACCCTGGCACAGGCTGGCACCAGTGGCACCATTCACCACCACTCCCTGGGCCCAGCCAGCAGCAAACCTTCCAGGCTGTCCTCTGGCAGAATGTCAACCACACTGCCCAGCTGCAAGACTTACAACAGAAGTGCTTTGACTGCTGGGAAGAAAAACATCTCAAGTTTTCCCAAACATTTCAGTTCTTGCCTAACTCCAAGGGCAGAGGGGAAATGGATTTTGGCCACTTTCTCCCAGGAGGCAGTTTTCTTTTGCCTCTTGGAAGTCCCTTACTGGAGAAGGAAGTAATAAGTTTTGTCAAGCTTCTCTGCACAAATGCAATGATTTGAAATCAAAGAGGGTGACTTAAATACAGGAATTAGAGAAACTGAGAAAGAAAGGTAAAAAAAGCACAGTGCAGGCTGGAGAAAGGCAAAAAAGCACAGTGCAGGCTGGAGAAAGGCAGAAAAAGCAAAGAGCAGGCTGAAGGAAGGCAGAAAAAGCAAAGAGCAGGCTGAAGGAAGGCAGAAAAAGCAAAGAGCAGGCTGAAGGAAGGCAGAAAAAGCAAAGAGCAGGCTGAAGGAAGGCAGAAAAAGCAAAGAGCAGGCTGAAGGAAGGCAGAAAAAGCAAAGAGCAGGCTGAAGGAAGGCAGAAAAAGCAAAGAGCAGGCTGAAGGAAGGCAGAAAAAGCAAAGAGCAGGCTGAAGGAAGGCAGAAAAAGCAAAGAGCAGGCTGAAGGAAGGCAGAAAAAGCAAAGAGCAGGCTGAAGGAAGGCAGAAAAAGCAAAGAGCAGGCTGAAGAAGGCAGAAAAAGCAAAGAGCAGGCTGAAGAAGGCAGAAAAAGCAAAGAGCAGGCTGAAGGAAGGCAGAAAAAGCAAAGAGCAGGCTGAAGGAAGGCAGAAAAAGCAAAGAGCAGGCTGAAGGAAGGCAGAAAAAGCAAAGAGCAGGCTGAAGAAGGCAGAAAAAGCAAAGAGCAGGCTGAAGAAGGCAGAAAAAGCAAAGAGCAGGCTGAAGAAGGCAGAAAAAGCAAAGAGCAGGCTGAAGAAGGCAGAAAAAGCAAAGAGCAGGCTGAAGGAAGGCAGAAAAAGCAAAGAGCAGGCTGAAGGAAGGCAGAAAAAGCAAAGAGCAGGCTGAAGGAAGGCAGAAAAAGCAAAGAGCAGGCTGAAGGAAGGTTAACAAAAGGCCAAAGTGCAGCTGTAACAAATAGCCTGGGGCGCAGCAGAGAGGCTGCCCCCAGCAAACACCTACCCAGCATGGTGTAGAGGTTGCTGAGGATGCGAGCTGGCTGCACTCTGAGGGGGTGGATGTCAGCAATGCTCTGCACACTGATGCCATGGGCTTGCAAGAGACTCTTGATTTCATTGGATTCTGCCAAGACAGTTACTGCACAGCAGGAAACAAAAACTCTGGTAAGCGTTCACCAAAGAACTACCTTTTTGGAACTGCCTCTGCTAATGTGTTTAGGTGACTAAAAAGGCATCAAGGCCTCAATTCTGTCTTAGTTTATGAGCCTGGGAGATCAGAAGGATCTGCAAGAGGGTGCCAAACAGATTTTGGCTCCCTGCTTCATGACATGCCTTGGTATTTTTGTCCACTTTGGACCATAAATTACTTTAAGTTGGAAGGGTCCTCTTGAGGTCTCAACTTCAACCTCCTGCTCAAATCAGGTTATGTTAGGTGGCTTACTGGCTTGGCACCAATGGGGCAGCCTTACTGGCTGGGCACCAATGGACCAGTATCTGAAGGCTGCCAGGAGGGGGGGACAGGCTCTGCTCACTGCTCCCTGGGATAGCACAAGGAGCAATGGATGGAAGCTGCAGCACAGGAGGTTTCAGCTCAGCACAAGGGGGAACTTCTTGACTGGAAGGGTCCCAGAGCCCTGGCACAGGCTGCCCAGAGAGGCTGTGGAGTCTCCTTCTCTGGAGCCTTTCCAGCCCTGTCTGGATGTGTTCCTCTGTGATCTGTGTTATACAGGATTGTGCTGCTCTGTCAGGGGGGTTGGACTGGATGATCTTCTTGGGTCCCTTCCAACCCCTGACATCCTGTGATCCTGTGACCAGCCTTACTGCCTTGGCACCAATGGGGCAGCCTTACTGGCCTGGCACCAATGGGGCAGCCTTACTGCCTTGGCTCCAGTGGGGCAGCCTTCTTTTTTACATTATAAACATTTGGCAAAGAACACTTCAATTTAAGCACTCCAGCAAACCAAAACACCAGCAGGGAGCAGAGAAGCACCTGAATGCCACTCCTGTGAGATACCAACAGGCAGTAAAGAAGCCCCTGCCCATTTCACAGCACCACTGACAAAGGTGCCCTCCTGATACCTGGGCTGGTAGCTTTGCCAGGGCATGCCAAACCCTTGAAAAGCCTTTATGAAAGCCCTGATGAGCAGACTTTTGACTAGAGAAACCACTCCCTGAAGCAGCCTGCTTCTTTTGAGCAGCAGGTTGGAGTAGAGACCTCCAGAGGGACCTTCCAAGCTGCACTGCCTTGTGGCCCAAAGCAAGGCTGGGCTGCCTCACCCTGGTGCCTCAGAGAAGGAGCTGAACAGAAACCTAACTCTGACCCATCCCTTACTACTTCTGCCCCCTCTTGCTAGAACCCCTCAAGATTTTCCTTTTCATTACAAGCTGAACTTTGCCACTCTCCAGTCCCTGGCAAGTCTCAACATTTTTACTAATGTATCTTTAGAAGTCTGTTAAAGTTGGACCTTTCCTGGTGCCAAAAGGCAGTGAGGCAGAGAACCCTCAGGCAACCAACCCTGCTCACAGTTATCACCCACAGGCATCACAACAATCCACATTACAAACTCCTCTTTGCTCTCCCCTGCACACAAGGACTTCACCATCAGCAAATAATCCAGAACACACACAGAGGAAAAATCAAGAGAAGCACCACCTTGTACCACAACATCAGGTTTAAATCCAGTGGAAAATCTCCTGTTTAAGGGATCAATTTCACCTGCAGCAAGAAATCCCTGGAGAAAAGGCAAAATAAAGTCAAAATAAATGAGAAAGGAAACAAATGGAAATGAATGAAAAGGCTTCTGAAGGTATCTACAGGAAGCCTTAACCAAACATTCTATTTTAGCAGGAGAGTAGGGCTGGAAGCTTGGTTCCAATGCCTCATCCACCAAAGAGTGCATTCAGTGAAAACAGGGTGCAAGAGAGTTTGGAACAAGGAGATGGTTAGGACTGACACAACCTGCATGTCCAGAGATCCACAGAATGGCTTAGGTGGGAAGGGAGCTTAAAGATCATCTAATCCCAACTCCCCTGCCATGGGCAGAGACACCTCCCACCAGCCCAGCTTGCTCAAGGCCTCATCCAACCTGGCCTTAAATACCTCCAGGGAGGGAGCATCCACAGCTTCCCTGGGCAACCTGTGCCAGGTTCTCACCACCACCCCCACTGCAAAGAATGTCTTCCTCATCTCCAGTCTCAATCTGCCCTTCTCAAACTTCAAGTCAGCCTCAGCATACTCCTCTAGCCTAACCATCTATCCAAGCCCATCTGACAACTTACTCCCCTTGGTCAGACAGGGACAATTGCCTATCTATAGACAGACACAAAATAAACGGTCCTGAAAGCTCAGAATCACTCCCCTGTGATTTGTGTTCCTGCCCCAAGTCCCTGGAGCTGTTCAAGGCAGGACTGGACGTGGCACTTGGTGCCATGGTCTAGCCTTGAGCTCTGTGGAAAAGGGTTGGACTTGATGATCTGTGAGGTCTCTTCCAACCCTGATGATACTGTGATACTTTGAGAGCCCTGCCTGTCACCCAGGCTGTACTCAGAGCACCTCAGAACCAAGTGAAACGACAGCTCAGCTACTGCACCAGCAAGCATTACCTCTGCTAACAGGCAGCTAAGGACGTACAAGGACTGGCCCCAAAGGTGAGGCAACTTTCCCACCGGGACGCGGTCCACGGAGTGAGGGTTTTCATACTCCTCATCCACCTGGAAACAAATACACAAACAAGAAACATCATTCCAGAGCCACCAGCAACGTGGAAGCACTGGGAAAAACACAGTAGGTCACCACAGAACCACAGACTGGGCTGGGAGGCACCTCCAAAAGTCACCTAGTCCAGCCCCCTCTGCCCTTTCTAACCTGCCATTGGTGGTGACACTGAGATCTCCTGGGCTTACTTTGGCTGCCTCTTCATGCACCACCTCCCTCTTCCAAGCTGGAAGTGGAATGAGGACTCTGCATGCAGTGATAGCTTTGGTGTTTGCACTTCCTCTTTTCTCTCACCATGCTGCTTTCCCCCTGGGTAGCTCCTAGGTAATTGTGTGTTTGCTTTCCTATTCCTTGCAAGATGACACTTGAACTGCTCTGGGGTCTACTCAGCTTCCTTCCAGGAGTCAAGGCTATTCCACCTGAACTGCTCTGGGGTCTACTCAGCTTCCTTCCAGGAGTCAAGGCTATTCCACCTGAACTTCTCTGGGGTCTATCCAGCCTCCTGAAGCAAAGCTGCTCTCCAGGAATTGAAGCTATTCCACCTGAACTTCTCTGGGGTCTATCCAGCCTCCTGAAGCAAAGCTGCTCTCCAGGAATTGAAGCTATTCCACCTGAACTTCTCTGGGGTCTATCCAGCCTCCTGAAGCAAAGCTGCTCTCCAGGAATTGAAGCTATTCCACCTGAACTTCTCTGGGGTCTATCCAGCCTCCTGAAGCAAACCTGCTCTCCAGGAATCAAGGCTATTCAACCTTTTCCTTGTTTTGCAAGAATGGTCAATGGGAAAACTCAGAGCAAGCTCTTAGCCATCCAGAAGAAGAAAAATTACCTTGGTTTTGCAGAGAGGAAAAGCTTCCTAGCACTGTATCCCTTACAAATGAGAGGCCAAATCTACCCTGCCCATAGGGCAGGCTGATCAGATCAGCAGCAGCACATGAAAATTCACAAGGTGGCTCTGAACTCTAATTGTTCCCACTAGGAAGGCAAATCAGTTTCCACCTCAGGCCTGTGAGCTGTTGACACTCCCTGCCCAAACTCAGGCAGCTCCACACCCTCAGTGAGTGAGAGGCGAGTCAGGAGTGAGAGAAGTTATCAGGGAGGGATCCAAAGGCAAACAGCATGAAACACACAGAGGCTCCTCTGAATTTCTTGGGCACAAGGTGAGAATCAGGTAAACAGAAACAGCAAAGATGGGAGGGGAATTAAAAACACAAAACAGAACTCCCAGCCCAAGCCTTAAGCCACCTGAAAGCTGTTTCCCTCTCCCAACCAAGCTCTGAAAGAGAACAACCACTCAACAGACCAGCCTTTATTTCTGCTTGGAGCCTCAGCTTCTAAGTCAGCATCAGAAATTCCTAAGCACATCTTGCCATAAGGATTTAAACTTTATACCTGCTCTAATAGAGATTCCTAAGTAAAAGATGCAATCCTTTGGAAGTCTACAGCTTGCCCTTTCTCAGCAGGAGCTGGGAGAGCTCTCCTAGTTTGTAACACTGCACAGTAGTCTCTTCTCATTGCTGGTTTCAATTTAGCAGCAACAGGAAAACTGCAGAACTGGCACTCATTTGGGTAGCAGAGAGTGGGTGGGGTTGGAAGGGACCTCCAAAGGGCATCCAGTCCAAGCCCCTGCACTCAGCAGGCTGTTCAGAGCCTCATCGAGCCTGACCTTGAAGGTCTCCAGGGTTCCTCAACCACCTCCCTGAGCAACCTGTTGCAGTCTTGCAGCAGCCTCCTGCTGCAGAACTTGTTCCTCACAGCCAGTCTCAATCTGCTCTGGTCTCATCTCAAACCACTGCCCTCATCCTGCCCCTGCAGGCCTTTGCAGACAGTCCCTCTGCAGCCTGCTTGCAGCCCTCCCCAGGTAGTGGAAGGCACTATTTGGTCTCCCTGCAGCCTTCCCTTCCCCAGGCTGAACATCCCCAGCTCCTTCAGCCCACCCTCATAGCAGAGGTGTTCCAGCCCCACAGTGATTTTCATGGCCCTCCTCTGGACCTGCTCCATCAGCTCCATGTCCTTCCTGTGTGAGGGCTCCAGAGCTGGATGCAGCACTCCAGGTGAGGTCTCAGCAGAGCAGATCAAAGAGGCAGGATCCCTCTTCTCCATCTCTGGCCACCCATACTCTGCATACCCAAGTGGCTGCTGTGTTTTCACCATACCTTTTCTGCAGGTACTGCATACAGCTCAGGCATCAGCACTATTCCATTCTTCTCTCTAATCAGTATTCCCTCCAGAGCTTCTCTATACTCCTGGACCTGGAAACGTGTTTGAAAGACAGCAACAACTCACATCACAGTCAGCAAACCCAAACCAGCCAAGTTAGAGGCTTCTCAACAGCAAAACCCAAACCAGCCAAGTTAGAGGCTTCTCAACAGCAAACCCAAACCAGCCAAGGTAGAGGCTTAATACTTCTCAACAGCACTTTTCTGCTGAGAAAAAGGGAAACTGGGGAGGGAGGATTCCTGATTCCTGACTTGCTGATGGAATCATAGAATCAACCAGGTTGGAAGAGACCTCCAACCTCATCCAGCCCAACCTAGCACCCAGCCCTATCCAGTCAACCAGACCACGGCACTAAGTGCCCCAGCCTTGCTTCAACACCTCCAGGGATGGCAACTCCACCACCTCCCTGGGCAGCCCATTCCAGTGCCAATCATATGGCTCCTCATAATCCAACCCCAAATCTCCCTCAGTGTTCAAAAGGCTCAAAAATACTGCAAATCTTGTTCTCAGCAGCCAAGTCAGAGTGTAAGTATGGATGGAAGCTGCAGCACAGGAGGTTCCAGCTCAACACAAGAGGGAACTTCTTGACTGGAAGGGTCCCAGAGCCCTGGCACAGGCTGCCCAGAGAAGTTGTGGAGTCTCCTTCTCTGGAGACTTCCCAGCCCTGTCTGGATGTGTTCTGTGAGCCCTGAGCTAGGTTGTGTGCTCCTGCTCTGGCAGGGAGGTTGGACTGGCTGATCTCTTTGGGTGCCTTCCAACCTCTGTCATCCTGTGTGCCTGTGATCCTGGATGTGCTACTGTGTGATCTGGCACAGGTGATCCTGCTCTGGCAGAGGGGGTGGATTCAATGATCTCTTTGGATGTCTTCCAACCCCTGACATCTGTGAGCCTGTGTTCAGGAGAAAAAGCAGCTGGGCTCATGCCAAAGCAATTAGTAATGGGGCACCAAGCCTGGTAATAACTGAGTACTAGGCAAATAAACCCCCTCCAGCCCAGATGGACCACACCAGCAAACAAAGCCACTCAGACTAGTAAAAAGAGGTTCCAGTGTGCACAACACTGCAGCCTCTACCACCTCATGACCTCCCCAGGAAGGTGAGATTGGATAAAGACTACTCCCAACCTGCTGCTGAGGTATCCAACTGCTACTCAAAATAAGCAAGAAGCAAAGCTACAGGATCCTGTGGGTAAATGGCTTTGCATTTCCACTCCAAGTGCTTCCTTTCCTCACCTGGATTTTGTCCTCATTAAACACTCCATCGATCAGGAAGTAGGTCCAGAAGACTGGCCACTCACACTCAATGTTCTCAAAGAGCTTGAGCTCAGCAGGGTCATAGTGCAGCCTGCTTGGGTCCTAGAAATTCAGATCACAGCCATTTAGTCACAGTGCCAAATTAGTCTCTCACATCCCAGCCACAACGAGCAGCCTCTTTTATACAAGTCCCAAACAAAGGGCCCCCAGAAGCAGCTGCTGTGCAGCCTCTTGGCTTTCACTTCACATTGCCTCCAACTCATCTGGTTGTTCCCTAGACAAAGTGGCCCTCCCCAGGCTCAGAAGCCAGCTGTCACCCAAAGCACCCTGGCTTTGCATCAGCTCACAAATACTTTGGGGTGCTTCAGAGACACAGCTTCTGCTCAGGCACTGTAAGCATGTCAAAGGGTTTGCTCCTTTCAGAACTATCAATTAAGTCCTGTCCTTAGTAATTGCTTTTCAAACACTTAGCCTGCCTTAGCTATGTGTCATTTCTAGGGTGGTTTACCTCCATATTCACCAAAATGTTTTAACAGTGACACAGCAACATCACCCCTGGCATTAATGTGAACAGAAATTCATCCATTCACAGAATGGTTCAGGCTGGAAGGGAGCTTAAAGCTCATCTAGTTCCAATTCACCCTGCCATGGGCAGGGACACCTTCAACTAGGGCAGGCTGCTAAGTGACTATGAAGAAGAGATAAAACTGCTGCTAATGCCTAGTGAAAAGACACAACCAAGTACCTCTCTGGGAGTCTTGTAGCCATCCCTGAGGAAGCGGCAGCAGCCGTAGCGGCCCTGTGGGAACAGCAGCGTCAGAGACAGCTCCACAGCCCCTGCCCACAGCCCCACAGCAGCACAGCACCTGCTGACCTCGATCACAGCATGGCTCAGCTAGGCAGAGACCTCCAACATCAGCTGCTGCAACCTCCCCACCAAAGACAAAAATCAGTAGTTAAGCAGTGATCTTCATACAACCACAGAAGGGCTCAGGTTGGAAAGGATCTTAGGGATCATCCACTCCATGCCCAGGGACACCTCTCAGCCACACTCAGCTGCTCAGGGCCTCAGCCAGCCTGGCCCAGAACACCCCCAGCAAGGAGGCAGCCACAGCCTCCCTGGGCAGCCTGGGCCAGGCTCTCAGCACCCTCACACTCAACAGCTTCTTGCTCAGCTCCACTCTCCCCCTGCTCTGCCTCAGCTCCAAACCATTGCCCTTGGCCTGCCTGCAGACCCCCTCAGCACAGGTCCCTCTGCAGCCTTCCTGCAGGCTGCCTTCAGCTCTTGGCAGCAGCTCTGAGCTGCCCCTGGAGCCTTCTGCTCTGCAGGCTGCACCCCCCCAGCTCCCTCAGCCTGTGCTCACAGCAGAGCTGCTCCAGCCCTGGCAGCATCTTTGTGGCCTCCTCTGGCCTCCCTCCAGCAGCTCTGTGTCCTCCTGCTGCTGGGGATGGCAGGATTGGAAGTGAGGCCTGAGCAGAGTCTAGGGGCAGAATCCCCTCTCCTGCCCTGCTGCCCACACTGCTCTGGCTGCAGCCAGCACACAGCTGCCTGCTGGGCTGCAGGAGGGCACTGCTGACTCCTGGGGAGCTGCTCAGCACCCAACACCCCCAAGGCTCTTTCTTCAGAGCTGCTCTCAGCCCACTCTGCACCCAGCCTGGATTTGTGCCTGGGTTTGGCCAGACCCAGATGCAGGACCTTGCACTTTGACTTGTTGCACCTCATGCAGTTGTTACTGTCCCACTTCCCAAGCCTGTCAAGGTCCTTCTCGGTGCCCTCAAGCCTGTCCAGCAGAGCACACAGCTTGGTGCCTTTGCCAAACTGGCTGAGTTTTAGGTCTCACTTAGGGATTTCCCTCCCTCTCCTCCACACAGAGATGAAACCATTCTTGTTTAATTAGGACTTTTGGTTAAGGTTCTGCTTCTCTGGAAAATAAAAGTAAAGGAAAGCCTTACCTGCAGTTTGGAGATTATTTCACTCTTGGTTGCATTAACAAGGTTCAGATCCTCCACTGCAAAAGCTGGGTAGGAGATAATGGAGAGGAGGCCAGCATCTATCTCCTTTGAGGTGGATGCCCTTGGCAGCATGGAGTACAGAATAGACTGGGTGAAAGAGGGACAGGAGAGAGGGATGTCAAACACTCTGCCAACTTCAAAGTGCAAATGCAGCAGACCATGCTGCTAGGAGAGGAAATTCACTGCTGCAGTTATTGGTAGCTAAGTTAGAACAAGAACCCTTCCCACTGCTCAGTTCCAGAGGCTCTGCTAGAAACAGGAAGAGCCTGGGCTGAAGCCATCCTCATTATGTTACAGTCCTGGGTCATTTCATCCACATTTCATTTAAAAGAAAAGGGTGTTGTGTTATCATAGCACCAACCAGGCTGGCAGAGAGCTCCCAGCTCCCCCAGCCCAGCCTAGCACCCAGCCCTGCCCAACCAACCAGACCATGGCACTCAGTGCCCCAGCCAGGCTTGGCTGCAACACCTCCAGCCACAGCCACTCCACCACCTCCCTGGGCAGCCCATTCCAGTGCCAATCACTCTCTCTGACAACAACTTCCTCACAACATCCAGCCTAGACCTGCCCTGGCACAGCTTCAGCCTCTGTCCCCTTCTTCTGCTGCTGGCTGCCTGGCAGCAGAGCCCAACCCCACCTGGCTACAGCCTCCCTGCAGGCAGCTGCAGGCAGCAATGAGCTCTGCCCTGAGCCTCCTCTGCTGCAGGCTGCATCCCCCCAGCTCCCTCAGCCTCTCCTCACAGGGTTTGTGTTCCAGGCCTCTCACCAGCTCTGTCACCCTTCTCTGGACACTTTCCAGCACTTCAACACCTCTTTGCCAGGGTTCAGCCCTGAAAAAGGAAACCAGAAGACTGATTTTTAGTCTTTACCTGACAGTGTTCTACTTCATCAGGAAGAACATGAATCACTGATTTGTGCCCCCCATGAGCTCCAAAAAGGTCCAGTTCATCAATTGCTTCCAAAGCAGCCTGCAAATAAAACCCACAAACAACCCCAATTAAATACCTCTGAGGCAAATACAGACCCTGGGCATCTGTGCTGATCTTATCCTCTCAAGTAAATTACATAAGGCAGAACTTTGCTTCACAGACATTTTTTTTCCATCTTTAAAAGGAAGCTTTAAAGCAGAAGCAGGACACAAGACTGCTGGGGACAATTTAAAGGTAATGTAAAATGTTGGGGAGCTGATGCAAGATCATAGAATCAGGCAGGGTTGGAAGGGAACACAAAGATCAGCCAGTTCCAACCCCCCTGCCATGGACAGGGCCACAGCCTCAGCCAGCCTGGCCTTAAACACCTCTAGGGATGAGGCTTCCACCACCTCCCTGGGCAGCCACTCCTAGGCTCTCAGCATCCTCCTGTTGAGGAACATCTCCCTAACATCCAGGCTGAATCTATCCATTTGAGTAGTCAACTCAACTGTGGTCCAGCCCAGCAGTTTCTCCCTCTTGCAGCCAGGCAAAATCTTGTTAACTCATAAATCCTGCTGCACTGTAGCTACACCTTTGACCATAGTGATAACAGGAAGGAGGCGCCAGGAAGACAATTCTCACTTTGGCCATCCCGACGGAGCTTGCGTTCAGTTCGGGGATGCCCTGGTTGGTCTTATCACCACGTTCCCAAATTCCATAGTCCTGCAACAACAGCAGCAGCAAAGAAAACAAGGAAGGATTATACACAATGCTTTCCCCTCTGCTCCCACCACAGAATCGGAGCACTGCATCTGATCACTTTTATTTCCCTTAAATAAAAAGAAGAGGCAAACAATCCTGGGTCCAACTCTCCAATGAGTCTCTCCTTATGTTTAAAGAGCAGCACATAAAAGGACAGCTCAGTAGGATGAGGTCTGCAGTCATGAATCACTGTCTTCACACAACATTCAAAGCCTTCTGTCTTGCCCCTTGGACATAGAATCACAGAATGGTCTGGCTTGGGAGGGACCTCCAAAGGTCTTGCTTCTCTCTGTGCCCCTTTAAGTCATCACAGAACCATAGAATGGTTTGGGTTGGAAGAGTCCTCTAAAGGTCAACCCTGCTGCAGTCAGCAGGGACATCCTCCACTAGAGCAGGCTGCTCACAGCCTTGCCCAGCCTCACCTTCAAGATCTCCAGGGATGATTCCTCAGCTCCCTCCCTGGGCAACCTGTTGCAGTGTGGCAGCAGCCTCCTGCTGCAGAACTTGTTCCTCACAGCCAAGCTCAGGCTGCTCTGCTCTCAGCTCAAACCATTGCCCTCCTCCTGTCCCTGCAGGCCTTTGCCAGCAGTCCCTCTGCAGCCTGCTTGCAGCCCCTGCAGCTCCTGGCAGGCTGCTCTGAGCTCTGCCTGGAGCCTTCTCTTCTCCAGGCTGCATACCCCCAGCTGCCTCAGCCTGTCATAGAATCACAGAATCAAGCAGGTTGGAAGAGACCTCCAAGATCTGTCCTCCTAGCAGAGGTGCTCCAGACCCCTGGCCATGTTCTGGGAAGTGTGTTACTACTTAGCTCTTTTTAGAAAGGCCTAAAAGAGACATCAGGAAGTACTACTGATTATCAACAAAGAAAAAATCCTCTTGATAGAGCCATAGAATGGCTTAGGTTGGAAGGGACAGGGCAGCAGTAAAACCTCCCCAGCCCTCCCACTTGGCCAATGCCAAGCGCCGACAGGTTTCCAGCAGCAAACAATTCTCCCCCCACAGCTGAGCAGCGTTCAGGTGGTTGAGATACAAATGTCTACTCACAGCAACTTTGTAGGCAGCTTCTATGTAAAAAACGAGGTTCTGAATAAAGGTAACTTCATCCAGGGTGAAGACAATTCGTAACCCTGAGGAGAAGAGGGGGAGGGAGGAATCAGCATCGCATCGGAAGCGAAGCATTCGCTCTTCAGTGAGTCTCAGGCTTTTGCTGCTTTGCTGCCAGCTGCTCAGTGGACAAATTCATGCTGATTTCAAACGATCAGGCAGCAGGCTTCAATAGCTGCTGCTGATAGAATACTTCAAATGCCTACCAAGTATCATCCCCATGAGGGTGGCATTCAGACACAGCGGGTGGCAAGCACGGACATCTGAGCCAGCTTTGGCTCTTGAGAGCAGCACATCTCAATTCTCACAGCTTCCCACCCCACTCTGTGCTTAGTGCTCTATCAAGGGACAGTCAGGATGAGCAGGTGCCCACTCTGCAGCTGTCCACTGCAAGGGACTCTGAGGACAGATAAAACACATAAGGAAACAAATCCTCAACCTCACAGGAGGACTACAGTTGAGAAAAGCATCACAGAATGTATCTGGTTGGAAGAGAGCTCCAAACTCGTCCAGTCCAACCTTCCACACAGCACTAGAGTCACAGAATCAGGCAGTGTTGAAAGGGACCACAAGGAGCAGCCAGTTCCAATCCCCCTGTCATGGCCAGGGACATCCTACCCTAGAGCAGGCTGCACACAGCCTCAGCCAGCCTGGCCTTAAACACCTCCACTGATGGAGGTGAGTAAACCATGTCCCTCAGCAGCAGGTCCACAGGCTGCTGGAACACTCCCAGGGATGGGCACTCCAGCACTGCCCTGGGCAAACTACTTCAAGGTTTGAGAACCCTTCCAGTGCAGAAAGATTTCCTAGCACCCAGCCTGAGCCTCCCCTAGGGCAGCTTGGAACCATTTGCTCTGCTCCTGTCCCTTGGCACCAAGCAGCAGAGACTGCCCCCTCCTCACTCCAACCTCCCTGCAGGCAGCAGTGAGCTCTGCCCTGAGCCTCCTCTTCCCCAGCCTGCACACCCCCAGCTCCCTCAGCTCCTCCTCACCCCCAGCTGCTCCAGGCCCTTCTCCAGCCTCGTTGCCCTGCTCTGGACAGGCTGCAGCCCTCAATGTCATAAAGACAAACCAGTGCCAAGCAAGAAGAGGACCACAGTGACAGTAGTGGCACCTGACTCAATGTCACCACTCTCTGAAGAAACCTGGTTGTTGATTAGGACACTCTGTGTAGTATTTAAACACTTCCCATGGGCAGAGACCCCTCTCAACTAGACTCAGCTGTTCAAGACCTCATCCAACTTGGCCTTCAACTCTCCCAGGGAAGAGGCATCCACAACCCCCCTGGGCAGCCTATTCCAGAGTCTCACCACCCTCCTACTGAAGAACTTCTTCCTCAGCTCCAGTCTAAACTGCTCTGCCTCAGCTCCATAGCGTTTCTCCTGTGTAAAGGCCTTTGAAGCTAGTTACAGTTTCACCCCTTTTTAAATGAGAGTTATAACAGAAAAAGACTGCAACATAGCCAAGGCTGAAGTGTCTTCTGCTTACCTGATGCTGTCATCTGTGCCAAGAAGAGCAGGTAAAGGGAAGTTGCATCCACTTGCAGATGCCCCCACTGGTCATCCCCCACCACCGTGGCACAAGTTGCAGAGTTATACTTGGCATGCAGGCAGTCCCTGGTGCTCTGTGTGTGTTTGAACTTCTCCACCTTGTCCACCTAAAAACCACCACAAACTTCAGACACTCAGGAAGAAACTCTCCAAAGCCTTTCCAAATTAACAACCTCTCTTAGACGAGGAGAAACCTGAGGCCTCATTTTCTGCTACCTAACTTCAGTGCAGTGCATTATCGACTGATCAGTGCGTGGTGGAGTCCCCAGCCCCAGAGGTGTTCAAGAACCTTCTGGACAGGCACTGAGACATGGTCCTGTCACCAGGGAAGTGCAGGGTGGAAGGCTGGACTCAGTGATCCTGGAGGTCTTTCCAAGCCTTAATGATTCTATGCTCTGTCATAACAGAGTGCTTTAAGCACAACTCAAACTCTTCTCAGTTGTGCCCTGGGATAGGACAAGGGGCAATGAGTAAACTGCAGCACACGAGGTTCCACCTCAACAGGAGGAAGAGCTCCTTGACTGGAAGGGTCCCAGAGCCCTGGCACAGGCTGCCCAGAGAGGCTGTGGAGTCTCCTTCTCTGGAGACTTTCCAGCCCTGTCTGGATGTGTTCCTGTGTGACCTGAGCTACATTGTGTGCTCCTGCTCTGGCAGGGGGGTTGGACTCAATGCCGTGGAGATCCCTTCCAACCCCTAATATCCTGTGATCCTGTGAACTCTAACCTCAGGCTCCAGCTAAATCCACATCTCTTCCAGAAAGAGTAAGATTCAATCACCTTGTTGAACTCAGAGCTTGCTCACAGGTATGGCTCTTGGTGAACATCAGTTTGCAAGGGCAGAAGTGATCTGCTACAAGCAGAGTCTCAAAAAGGTGCAAGTAAGGTCAGTTCTGGTGGTGAGTTTGAAAAAGCCTCCCCCATCACACACAAAAAGCTCAGTGCAGAGAAAGGGCAGAGGGCACAGATGCTGCAGATGAACTCTGTAATGCCACCTGTGCCAGCTCCCAGCTGTGCCATTACCTGTCTCATCATGCACTGCAAGAGGCCCCGCATCAGCTTCACCACGTTCTGCAGGAACAAAACAGCACAGACACTCCTCAGCAGCTGCTCCAAACAGCATCCCAAAGTGACAATGTTCACATCCATGACTAACACCTTGCCAGGAGTAAAAAGAAACCTGCATTTGCCTGAAGTGCTCTACAGGCCTTTAGATTCCCACATGCCCACCTAGGAGAACGAATCTTTTCCCAAAGGTCCTCTCTAAATGGTGAGGCAGCTCTCTGTGATCCTTTTATCCATCTAAGGATGAGGAATCCTGGATCTTGTGACAATAATCACCACAGAATAGCTCAGGGTGGAAAGCACTTCGTTGTTCACCTACTCCAGTCTCACCACCATGCCCAGAGACACCTCTCAACTAGACTCAGCTGCCCAAGGCTTCATCCAACCTGGCCTGCAACACCCCCAGGCAGAAGGCAGCCACAGCCTCCCTGGGCAGCCTATTCCAGAGTCTCAGCACCCTCACACTGAAGAACTTACTCAGCTGCAGCCTAACCCTGCTTTGCCTCAGCTTCAAACCATTCCCCCTTGGCCTGTCTCTAGACACCCTCAGCAAAAGTCCTTCTGCTGCCTCCCTGGGCAGCCTGTGCCAGAGTCTCAGCACCTCCGCACTGAAGAACTTCTTCCTCAGCTCCACTCTAACCCTGCTCTGCCTCAGCTTCAAACCACTCCCCCTTGGCCTGTCTCTAGACACCCTCAGCAGAAGCCATGAAACCTGCTGCAGTGTTGCAGCACCCTCCTGGTGCAGAACTCGTTCCTGACATCCACTCTCAATCTGCTCCCCTCTGACTCCAAACCATTTCCCTCCTCCTGTCCCTCTTCAGCCCATACTCCAAGCTGGGAGAAGCCTGACTGATCCCAAACACAGCTGCAATGCAGAGGCACCGTTCCAAGCCAGGAATGGAAAGAAAACCCAAGCAGCAGTAGGTGGCTTGCCCCCACCCCTGCCATACCTGCTCCAGCTCGTAGGCTTTGGCCTTGTCCTCGTCGCGGTCGGCGTTCTTGCGGTACGCCATGCCCAGCCCCCACACCGCCAGGATGCTGTAGACGTTGTCCCGCACCCAGGCATCCCTGTGCTCCGTGCCAGCTGCGAGCAGCCCTGTGACTGGGTTCTACCGTGGCAGAAGAAACACACAACAAATATCCTCTCACAAGATGCCTGCGAGAAGAGACTCGTCTCAGGCACGGATTAACCCAAGAGAGCTCAGAACACTTCCCTGTGGGACCACAGCCATTAATGCCACAATGGCCAATCGTTTGCCTAGGGCAAACGGAGCCAGAGTGGACCTGAACATTGTGCAAGAGAAGAAGGATGAGAATGTGCAGATCAGAAGCAGCAAGGAAACAGGACCTTGCTACCCGATGAGTATGCCAAGACTGGCCTTCTTAGCTGATGCATATGCTGGGACTGCTGCTCCCCGGGAAGCTGATGTGGCCACCAGAATTTAGATGAGACCATTCTGCATGTGATAAATGACTAATCAATATGTAACAATTGTAAGCCTTCTGACAAGTACATATACCCCTGTATGCTGCCTAATAAATTGGAACTTAGCTTGCATCAGGCTGTCTCCCCATGCCTTCGTCTCGGCACTTTCCCTCAACCTGAAAAGTCCAACCAAGGAGTGAAACAGCAACGATTCAGCACCTACACAAAGAAGGTTTCACTCCCAAAGGTTGAACACCCTCAGCTTGTCCTTGTAGCAGAGGTTCTCCAGCCCCCTGATCATCTTTGTGGCCTTCCTCTGGACCTGCTCCATCAGGTTCACGTCCTTGCTGTGCTGAGGGCTCCAGAGGTGGACGCAGTGCTCCAGGTGAGGTCTCACCAGGGCAGAGCAGAGTGGCAGAATCACCTCTCTAGACCTGCTGGCCATGCTGCTTGTGATGCAGCTCAGGATGCCACAGCCCTGCTGGGCTTGTGCACATGCTGTTGGTTCACATCCAGCAGCACCTCCGAGCCCTTTTCTGCAGCACAGCTCTCAACTTCATCATCCCCCTGCCTGCACTGACACCTAGGATTGCCCCCACCCAGGTGTGGGCCCCTACACTTTGCCTAGTGAGCTTCTGACCATCCACACAACTAAGTCCACCTTCAGCCCCTTGCTGAAAGCTTACACAGCTTGCAGCTGTCTCCTTGGTCCTGCTGGATGGAAACTGATGGAAGCTCTACAGCAAAGTGTGCAGGTAGATTGGTTGATGTGACACAGCTGGGGTCACCCATAAATGCATGCCAGCTGTGCTTTCCTTCTCAGCTTTCTCTTACCCTGCACTAAGCAAGAATTAAAATGCACACAGGTGTTGATTGTTTACAGGCTCACAGAAGGGGGTTGGAAGGGACCCAAAGAGGTCATCCAATCCAACCCCCCTGCCAGAGCAGGAGCACACAATCTAGCTCAGGGCACACAGGAACACATCCAGACAGGCCTGGAAAGGCTCCAGAGAAGGAGGCTCCACAGCCTCTCTGGGCAGCCTGTGCCAGCTGCCCCTTGTGCTGAGCTGGAACCTCCTGTGCTGCAGCTTCCATCCATTGCTGCTTGTCCTATCCCAGGGAGCAGTGAGCAGAGCCTGTCCCCCCCCCCCGACCCCCAGCTCTCAGATACTGATAAACATCGATTAAATCCCCTCTCAGTCTTCTCCTCTCCAGACTAAGCAGCCCCAGGGCCCTCAGCCTCTCCTCACCAGGCAGTGCTCCAGTGCCCTCATCATCCTCACAGCCATCCCTTGGACCCTCTCCAGCAGATCCCTGTCTCTGTTCAACTGAGGAGCCCAAAACTGAAGGCAGTGCTCAAGATGAGGTCTCAGCAGGGCAGAGCAGAGGGGCAGGAGAACCTCCCTTGATCTGCTGGACACACTCTGCCTAATGCCCCCAGGATCCCATTGGCCCTCTTGGCCCCCAGGGCACATTGCTGTGCCATGGATGTTCTCCCACAGCACTCCCAGGTCCCTCTCCTTGGGGCTGCTCTTCAGCAGTCACCTCCCAGCCTGTCCTGCTGCAGTTTATTGTTCCTCCCCAGGTGCAGGACTCTGCACTTGTCCTTGCTGAACCTCATCTGATTCCTCTGTGCCCAGCTCTGTCTGTCCAGGGCTCTCTGGATGGCCTCACAGCCTGCAGCTCTATCAGCCAAGCCTCTCAGTGTGGTGTCAGCAGCAAACCTGCTGAGCAGACTCTGTCTGTCTGTGCCCTCATCAATGTCACTGATGAAGATGTTGAACAGCACCAAGACCCAGCACTGATCCCTGGGGGCCTCCACTGGTTACAGGTCACCAACTGGGCCTGGCACCATTGATCACCACTCTTTGAACTCTATATTGTCACCAGTTCCTAATCCACCTCACTGTTGTTGATGCCTTCTCAAGATGTCTTCACACCTTTTCTTATCTCAACCGAAGGACAAGTGTGACAAGCAGCCCTCCTGGGCATGCTGTTCTAATGCTTGCTCAGCTACAGCATCCACAGAACCACAGCAGCAGGCAGGCTGGCAAAGCCCCTCAGCATCACCAAGTCCAACCTGGAACCCTACTCCACCAGATTCACCTTAAACCACAGCCCATAGTCTCTGTGTCCTTAGGGCCACATGCAGCAGCTGGAGGATCCTGCACCACAGCAAGGTGGTGGCAGGGGCACGGGACAGGAGCCAGTGTCAGCCTCCTTGTGTAACCTCTGACAGGTTCATAGATGGCATGCTGCAGGGACTGAGGAGCAGAACTCAGTGCTTGCAGAACAAGGAGGTTGCTGCAGACTCAATCCTGCTGCACATGGACACCTGCCAGCCCTGGGCAGAGGTCTGGGCCCGTGCTGTGAGCGCCTGGCAGCGCACACCTTCAGAACCTGCCTCTCAGGCGCTGCTGATCTGGAGCGAGTGGCATGAACACAAGAGCAGCTCTGCTGCTGCCGAAGCTGACCCCAGTGCACTGAGTATCCTACCAAAGCAGTGTCCCCGAGCACACTCTGTCCTCTCCTCACTCGTGCATCCCTGTGACAGCAAAGCTCAGCCCTGTCCTCAGGCAGAGCACGGCAGCTGATGTGGCAAGGCTGCACATCTGGCACGCTCAGGGGTACAGGGTACAAGGCCACAGTACACATAACCCCAGCAGCACCTCAGGTGCACCTTAAATGCCTCCTGGCCTCAACTCCCCTCCCTGGCTCCATCCTGAAAAGCACCCGGAAGGCAACGTCAGTGAAGCAACAGCTCAGCTCCTGCCACCAGGGGCTATCCAAGACAAGGCTACACACGGGCCTTGCCCAAGCAAACACTGCATCTCCTCACCCTGCCAAGGAGGACATCTCAACCTGTGCAATTTCCACTGCAGGAGAGTATAGATACATAAAGGCAACCCAGAAGCCCCCTTGCAGCATCTCTGCTGCAATATCATCTGTGATACTGCCCTTCTGCCTTGCTTTCCACCCACTTATCTCCTTCCCTCATCTCTGAACTCTCTCCAGCACTGAGTACTTAGCAGAAAAGGCAGCACAGAGTCACCAAAGGACATCCCAGCACTGTAAACAGGAGTTGCAAAATCCAGGGTCAGTGGTAGAAACCCCCACACTGCCATTAAGTCACCTTCATTATTAGTCATACCGTTAAGGCACAGCTTTCCCAGGGCATGTTTTAACCTCAGAGGCTCCAAGTCTCCTCTAATGGAGCTTGTGACCTGCATCCTCATCTGACAAACATGGGAATCCAGGCAGGCAGAGGAAGAGACTTGCCCACAGTCATCCCATAGACAAAAGGCAGTGAAAGGAACACAACTCCTTGCATCTTCTGCAACCCAGCAAAATTACCTGCTGGCACCAGTTGCAGCATGTTCTTGCGTTTGTTTCTAATGGGTTTACAGTAATTAGCACACAAACATTAATTCACCTTGTGCCCACAAAGGCAGCCAGAAGCACAAACCATACCAACCAGAGCTTTCACTGCCTCCCAGCTCCCTGCAACTCTCAGCAACTCTATTTCTTGAACACCTCCAGGGATGGTGACTCCATTGCCTCCCTGGGCAGCCTGCTCCACCTCCATCACCACTCTCTGACTAAAGTTCTTCATAACACCCCATCGAAACTTCCCCCGGTGCAGCTTGAGGCCACTGCCTTTCGTCCTGTCTTTGGTTACCTGGGAGGAGAGACCAGCACCAGCCTCACACCAGCCTCCTTTCAGGTAACTGTAGACAGCAATAGTCTCTTCCCAGCCCAAACAGTGCCAGCTCCCTCAGCGTCTCAGGAGACACATTCTGCAGATCCCTCACCAGCCTCAGCGCCCTTCTTAGGCTGCAGTGCCCAAAACAGGGCACAGTGTTCGAGGAGCAGCCTCGCCAGCGCTGAGCACAGGAGCACAGCCGCTTCCCTACTGCTGCCGGCCACACCATTCCTGACCCAGGCAGGAGGCTGCTGGCCTCCGTGGCCACCTGAATCAGAGAATCAGGCAGGCTGGCAGAGAGCTCCAAGCTCCCCCAGCCCAACCTAGCACCCAGCCCTGCCCAACCAACCAGACCATGGCACTCAGTGCCCCAGCCAGGCTTGGCTGCAACACCTCCAGCCACAGCCACTCCACCACCTCTCTGGGCAGCCCATTCCAGTGCCAATCACTCTCTCTGACAACAACTTCCTCACAACATCCAGCCTAGACCTGCCCTGGCACAGCTTCAGCCTCTGTCCCCTTCTGCTGCTGCTGGCTGCCTGGCAGCAGAGCCCAACCCCACCTGGCTACAGCCTCCCTGCAGGCAGCTGCAGGCAGCAATCAGCTCTGCCCTGAGCCTCCTCTGCTGCAGGCTGCACCCCCCCAGCTCCCTCAGCCTCTCCTCACAGGGCTGTGCTCCAGGCCCCTCCCCAGCCTTGCTGCCCTGCTCCAAACACCTTCCAGCACCTCCACATCTCTCCTGAACACGCTGAGGGCTCATTCCAGCTGCCTGCCAGGCAGCACCCCCAGGTCCTTTGCTGCTGGGCAGCTTTCCTGCCACTCTGCCCCCAGCCTGCAGCATTGCTTGGGGTTGTTGTGACCCAAGCGCAGAACGCAGCACCTGGCCTTGCTAAACCTCCATTGCTAAACCTCACACAACCGACCTTAGCCTTCGCTCTTCACCCACTGGGCAGAGCCCAGGCAGCCGAACACCGGCAGGGCTCACCCAGGCAGCCAGCGCAAGCCGCCTCGGCAGCAGCAGCAGCAGGCCGGGGATGGCATCTCTCGGACGTGCCCCGCCGCACACACGCACCGCACAAAGCACACACGGCCAGCCCCGGCCAGCCCCGCTCTGCCCTGGCCTCACACCGAGCAGCTGCCGGCAGGCATTCCACAGGCCCTGCTCGGGCCCAAATAGGGCACTGGGGCTTAAGCGGTAAGGGCGTGAATACATACACGAGCGGAGCAGCAGGTGCATGTGCACCGCAAGGCCCAGAACTCCTTCTGTGCACGGGGCCGCTGCCGGCCAGCTCAGACGCGCTCCATTTCCACTCACCTTCGGCTGCGCCTTCAGAGAAGGGCCCAGCCAGACGCCCCGCGGAGCCTCCCTGCCGCGGAGCCTCCCCGCCCCGGCCCCGCCGCGGAGCCTCTCCGCCCCGGGCCCTCCGCGGGGCCTCCCCGCCGCAGCCCCTCCGCAGCCTCCCAGCCCCGGCCTCTCCGCGGGGCCTCCCCGCCCCGGCCTCTCCGCGGGGCCTCCCCGCCCCGGCCCCTCCGCGCTCCTCCTCAGGCGGGAAGCGCAGGGACACGGCCAGGCGGCCATGCGCCGGCGAGAGAAGAGATTTTCTCCCACCGGCTCCATGCTGCCGCTTCTGCAGCCAGGCTGCGGTCACGGCCCCGGCGGCAGCTCCAGCCCCGCTCCCCGGCACACGCCGGTGCCCCCAGAGCCGGCGTCTCACGGCGGCGGCTGCCCTCACCTGGTGGCAGAGGATGGTTCGCTGCACCAGGCGGGCGTAGCCGTCCAGGCGCACCCCCGAGTTGCTGCGGCTTCGCATCGCCTCACGGCCCGGCACGGCTCGCCGCCTCGCCTCGGCCGGCCCGGCTGCTAGAGCCGCACTCAGCCCCCTCCCGCCGGTCGCTACCGCCGCGCAGCACCCGGAGGCGGCTGCGGCCAGCCAGGCGGGGCGGAGCTCGGCGGGGCGGAGCTGGGCTGGGCGGGGCGGAGCTGGGCGGGGCGGAGCGGGGCGGGGGGCGTGGCCGCCCCCCCGGGGCCGGGGCGGGCCCAGAGGCGGGGCCCGAACGCCTGGAGCGGCCCCGGGGGAGCGGCCCCAGCGCCCGTGTGGTGGTCAGTTTTGGGCACCGCAATGCAAGAGAGATGTGGGGGTGCTGCAGTGGGTCCAGAGGAGGGCAACGAAGCTGCGAAAGGGCCTAGAGAGTAAACCTGATGAGGAGCGACTGAGGGAGCTGGGGATGGTTAGTGGGAGGAAGAGGAGGCTGAGGGCAGAGCTCACTGCTGTCTGCAGCTACCTGAAGGGACACTGGGGAGAGGCTGCTGCTGGGCTCTGCTCACAGGGAACTGGAGACAGAGCAAGAGGGAATGGCCTCAAGCTGAGGCTGGGGAGGTTAAAGTTGGACATCAAGAGTAAGTTCTTCACGAAGAGAGTGGTCAGGACTGGAATGAGCTGCCCAGGGGGGTGCTGGAGTCACCCTCCCTGGGTGTGTTTGGGGGTCGTTGGGATGTGGTGCCTGGGGCTGTGGTTGAATCTTGTAGAGCAGGGTTCTAGGTTGGACTGGGTGATTCTGAGGGGCTTTGCCAGCCTGCATGGGGCTGTGCTTCTGTGAGGCAGCCACAGCCTCCCTGGGCAGCCTGTGCCAGAGCCTCAGCACCCTCACACTGAAGAACTTCTTCCTCAGCTCCAGTCTAACCCTGCTGTGCTTCAGCTTCAAACCGTCCCCCCTTCTCCTAGCACTAGACACCCTCAGCAAAAGTCCCTCTGTAGCCTTCCTGGGGCTCCCCTCAGGCACTGGCAGGCAGTCTGGAGAGCAGGCCTGGAGGTAAGAAATCCTCTGACAGCGAATGTGTGCCTGAAGTGATGAGGTCAGAAAAGATGCCCCAGAAACATCCAGGTTGGAAAAGACCCTTCAAGATCACCGAGCCCAGCTCTAGCAATGTATCAAATAAACATGATTCAAAGAGCTCTAAGAGGAGCAGTGTGAAGGAATGAAAACAAAAGAGGCTGCAAGCAGCTCAGGGACAGTGGGAGATGATTTTTCCACAGGGGATTTAATGCGTAGAATCAGCTAGGTTGGCAGAGAGCTCCAAGCTCACCCAGTCCAGCCTAGCACCCAGCCCTGGCCAGTCAGCCAGACCACGGCTCTAAGGCTTTTCTTAAGTGCTGAAGCCAAGCTCAGCTGCCTGCTTTTCACAGCACTGCTGTGGAAGAGCTTCTGCAGACTTGAGGGCAAGCAGTGGCTGGGCAGGGTTCTCCTGTTAAAAACCCCCAACCCCAGATCTTCCAACACAAACTCACAAAAGGTAAACTATGTGGAAGGCAGCACACGTCAGCATCCCCCCCCCTCCAAAAAAAAGGTTACATCTGGCAGCTGACACAACCTGAAGAGCTGCAACCCAGTGGCACATGTTACCAGCAAGGCAAAGTGTAGCTGATCTTAAGAGTTGTACTTTCTGGACATTTATTTTCTTGGGTTTGGGTTGGTTGTTTTTTTTTTACAGTTGAAACCATAAATATGAGAACATTAAATAAATTTACAAAGGAACAGTGCAAAGGCAAAGAGCCAAACACTTAAAAGCATTCACAGAGTTGCATTGCAGCTGCTAGGCACTGCAGGGCAGCCTTCCATTGACATGCAGTTACAAAACCCCGGGGGTAAAACACTACAAACACTTTCAACTCTCCCTCAGGAAGGACATTCAGGGTAGCCTTGGACACATGTGACCAAAGAACCCACGTGTCACATGCAGAGCCACCTCTGGGGCTCAGGACTGGCAAGGCTCTGCTCAGAACGACGACACAGCCCCAGACTGGAGGCAGTTTGGTGTTGAGGAGACTGCTGCCAGGGCTCCCTGCCAAGTCACAGAGGCATAGAATCACCTAGGTTGGAAGGGACCTCCAAAGGCCACCCAGTCCAATCCCCTCTGCAGTCAGCAGGGACATCCTCCACTAGAGCAGGTTGCCCAGAGCCCCATTGAGCCCTCAGCTTGAGTATCTCCAGGGATGGGGCCTCAACTTTAGGCTGGGTGTTGTTAGGAAGTTGTTGTCAGAGAGAGTGATTGGCACTGGAATGGGCTGCCCAGGGAGGTGGTGGAGTGGCCGTGGCTGGAGGTGTTGCAGCCAAGCCTGGCTGGGGCACTGAGTGCCATGGTCTGGTTGGTTGGGCAGGGCTGGGGGCTAGGCTGGGCTGGGGGAGCTTGGAGCTCTCTTCCAACATGGTTCATTCTATGAACCACTTTCCTGGGCAACCTGTTGCAGTGTTCCACCACCATTCCTCTGGGAAAGCAAAGCTCTTCAGCACACATCTGCCTCAAGAAAAAGCCTCTTCACAAGGCCTAGCACTCTGCAGGCTGGTGCCAGTTTGTTCTAGCTCTCGTTCCAGGAGCACCCAACCTTTGCTCAAGAACATAAGGGTTAAATAAAAACCAAACTAATGGCCACAGCTGCACACCTGTGTGAGGAAGATGAGGCGGAGGCAGGGCTCAGGCTGGTTTCTGTTCAGGATGATTCTTCACAATGTCAGAGGGGTTTCAGCACCTGTACACCAGGAGCCAAATCCCAGCTTTTTCAGACAGGTATCACCAAGGGAATGTAAGTTTGCTTCAGGAATTCCTGAGCTAGGACCTCAGGCTGTGGTTTGCTAGCTGAGGGCCAAACTGCAAGCAGAAATAGCCTTAGAGAACACACAAACTGAAACAATTCCTCTGCTGAACTCAGCAGCTAGCAGGCATCTGCAGACCTTTAGGTCCCTCAGAAACCAACATTCTCTGCTTGATCACTGCAAATGAAAACTGGCAGTGTTTAACCTTTGAGGCCACCACTCAAGACAAAGCCTTGACCTTCCTGAGATCAATGGCACAGACTCCCATTGACTTACTCAAGCCACTAACAGGCCTGAGCTGTATTTACTAACTGACTACTTTACTTATTATTCTCTCATCCATGCCTGGGTACTTGGCTGATGCCCAGTGCCTGTCTGTCCTTCTGGGGTGTATGAAGAGGTCACAAAGGGTTCAAGACTAAGAGTGTTTGTAGTTACAGTTCTGTATCTAGTGAACAGATTTCATAGGACCCCAGAACGGCTCAGCTTGGAAGGGAGCTCAGAGCTCAGCTGCTGCAACCTCCCCACCATGCCCAGGGACACCTCTCAGCCACACTCAGCTGCTCAGGACCTCAGCCAGCCTGGCCCAGAACACCCCCAGCAAGGAGGCAGCCACAGCCTCCCTGGGCAGCCTGGGCCAGGCTCTCAGCACCCTCACACCAAACAGCTTCTTGCTCAGCTCCACTCTCCCCCTGCTCTGCCTCAGCTCCAAACCTTTGCCCTTGGCCTGCCTGCAGACCCCCTCAGCACAAGTCCCTCTGCAGCCTTCCTGCAGGCTGCCTTCAGCTCTTGGCAGCAGCTCTGAGCTGCCCCTGGAGCCTTCTCCTCTGCAGGCTGCCCCCCTCCAGCTCCCTCAGCCTGTGCTCACAGCAGAGCTGCTCCAGCCCTGGCAGCATCTTTGTGGCCTCCTCTGGCCTCCCTCCAGCAGCTCTGTGTCCTGCTTCTGCTGGGGATGGCAGGATTGGAGGTGAGGTCAGAGCTGAGCAGAGTCCAGGGGCACAATGCCCTCTCTTGCCCTGCTGCCCACACTGCTCTGGCTGCAGCCAGCACACAGCTGCCTGCTGGGCTGCAGCAGGGCACTGCTGGTTCCTGGGGAGCTGCTCAGCACCCAGCACCCCCCAGGGCTCTCTCTTCAGAGCTACTCTCAATCCACTCTGCACCCAACCTGGATTTAAACCCCTGTAAGGGTTTTCACCTTCTGGACAAATTAACTTCTGTCCCATTCTGTAGTAAAGCTATAGAACAGTTTGGTTTGGAGGTAGCCTCCAAAGAGCAAACACAGACCTCCAGTACCAGTTAAACCACAATACCACTTAGTTTTTCTATACATATGAATACTTAGATCTATATTACAAGAAATAAATACAAAAGGTACCATTGAGATGCTTAAAGGCTGAGAAGTTGTTCTGTACACCACTAGAGTTGGCCACTACAAGGTATAAAAAGTTGAAGACAGCATAGCTAAGGTTTTTCAAAGGTAACATTGGTGGCAGGCACAAGTTGCAGTTTCCTCCTTGTATACAAGAGCACTGAGTATTAAAGCCAGAGGAACTTAGTTGTAATGGGGAAGGAAAAAAGTCTAAACAAAATAAAATGTATACAAAAAGAGAAGAACCTCAAAAAGCCTCCAATGAACAACACAAAATGGCCAGGTGCCAGCTGTCATTTGTCAAAGTAGAAGCTTCCTTATTTTTTTCCCCCTCGTTTCCAGGGTTTCCCCCCCCCAAAAAAAAAACCCCAAACAACCCAGGTTTCCCCCCCCTCCCCCCCAGATAATTGTCCTCACTCCACTGCATGGCTGCCTTGAAGTTCCAGTACCGTGTATTAAATAAGATCAGTTCTTGGTCTGCTCACATTATGTAACTCTGGGGAAAGTAAATCTCCAGGGCACACTGCAAGAGGAATCTCCAATGTGCTGCTGAAAAGGGGATCACATTTTCTCCATGGAAGTGAGGCTGCCCCTCTTTGAAGTCCTTCTGAGGTTGGTGTGGCTTTTCTGGCTGCTTGTGTCATCCTTGTCCTCAGCTGCCAGCTGCTTGCCGGGGAAGTCGTGGAGACACAGGTCGCCGTTCTGCAGGCTGAAAGAGACACTGCTCTTCTCACTGGGCAGCTGGCCTGGCCAAACACAAACCAGACAGCATCTGGGATCAGCAAGGGGCAGAAGCAAGTCTACCTGCAGGGAGGTCACACACTCCCATTTATTCAGTATCACAGTATCATCAGGGTTGGAAGAGACCTCACAGATCATCAAGTCCAACCCTTTACCACAGAGCTCAAGGCTAGACCATGGCACCAAGTGCCACGTCCAGTCTGCAACAGTTCTAAATGTGGGTTTCTCTGCATGTGTTCTGTAAATATACTGCCCCCAGTGCTGCTTGAGGAGGACACAGAGCTGCTGGCCAAAGGAGTCCACAACAACCATAGAATCAACCAGGCTGGAAGAGAGCTCCAAGCTCCCCCAGCCCAGCCTAGCACCCAGCCCTGCCCAACCAACCACACCATGGCACTCAGTGCCCCAGCCAGGCTTGGCTGCAACACCTCCAGCCACGGCCACTCCACCACCTCCCTGGGCAGCCCATTCCAATGCCAATCACTCTCTCTGCCAACACCTTCCTCCTCACATCCAGCCTAGACCTGCCCTGGCACAGCTTGAGGCTGTGTCCCCTTCTTCTGCTGCTGGCTGCCTGGCAGAAGAGACCAGAGCTGTGGATTGCTGTGGGACAGTGTGGCCAGCAGGACAAGAAAGGTTCTTCTTGCCCTGTACTCAGCACTGTTCAGGCCACACCTGCAGTGCTGTGTCCAGCTCTGGGCTCCTCCACTGCAGAGAGATGCTGAGGTGCTGGAAGGTGTCCAGAGAAGGGTGATGAAACTGGTGAGGGGCTGGGAATTCAAATCCTATGAGGAGAGGCTGAGGGAGCTGGGGGTGTGCAGCCTGCAGAAGAGGAGGCTTAGGGCAGAGCTCATTGCTGCCTGCAGCTGCCTGCAGGGAGGCTGTAGCCAGGTGGGGGTTGGTCTCTTCTGCAAGGCAACCAGCAACAGGTTATGCCAGGGGAAGTCTAGGCTGGATGTTAGGAGGAAGTTGTTGGCAGAGTGACTGGCACTGGAATGGGCTGCCCAGGGAGGTGATGGAGTCGCTGTCCCTGGAGGTGCTGAAGCAAAGCCTGCATGAGGCACTTAGTGCCATGGTCTAGAAGGAATGGCTATGTTTAAACTGGGTCCCTGAGCCCCTCAAAATGATGTCTGATAGAATTTGTGAGGATATTCCAAAACATTCTCACCCTCTTAATATTTTGTCAGCACTTCCCTTTGTATCAGCACCAAAGAGCTGTATTGCAAAGCAGGAACCACAACAGCTTGAGAGCTCCTCCTACCGTTGCCGTTGGCGTGCACTGCGTAGTCGTTGTTCATCAGCAGCGTCGTAGAGTTGGTGGAGTTGCTGTTGGACTGCAAGGAATTGGAAGAACTGGACACTCCTTGGTTCACAGTCTGCTTCTTTAAGCCGTTAGTAGCAGTTCTGCTCCAGTCTGCGAGAGAGAAAACAGCACAGTTCACACAAGTCAGGCACAAATGGGTACTGCAGAGGGACTGTTTGCAAAGGTCTGCAAGGACAGGATGAGGGCAGAGGTTTGAAATGAGAGCAGAGCAGAGTGAGGAGCAAGTTCTGCACCAGGAGGGTGCTGCAACACTGCAACAGGTTGTTCAGGGAAGGTAGCTGAGGTCTGTCATGGTAGGTCTAAATAGGCCAAAATAAGCTTATCCATGGTGTGGCTTGCCCAGACATATTCTTCTGCTCTCCCCACTTCTGCTGTGGGGAGAAGCAACTGTGGGAACTGGCAGAGGGGAGATTCAAACTGGATGCTAGGAAGAAGTTCTCTGCAGTGAGGGTGGTGAGAGACTGGCACAGGATGCCTAGGGAGGTGCTCAAGGCCAGGTTGGATGAGGCCTTGAGTGACCTGTTCTAGTGGGAGGTGTCCCTGCCTATGGAGCTTTGAGGTCCCTTCCAACCTAAAGCAGGAGCAGTGTGGGCAGCAGGACAAGGGAGGTTCTTGTGCACACCTCTGTGCTCAGCACTGCTCAGGCCACCCCTGCAGTGCTGTGTCCAGTTCTGGGCTCCTCCATTGCAGAGAGATGTGGAGGTGCTGGAAGGTGTTTGGAGCAGGGCAGCAAGGCTGGGGAGGGGCCTGGAGCACAGCCCTGTGAGGGGAGGCTGAGGGAGCTGGGAGTGTGCAGAGAGAGTGATTGGCACTGAAATGGGCTGCCCAGGGAGCTGGTGGAGTGGCTGTGCCTGGAGGTGTTGAAGCCAAACCTGGCTTGGGCACTTAGTGCCATGGTCTGGTTGGTTGGGCAGGGCTGGGTGCTAGGTTGGGCTGGGGGAGCTTGGAGCTCTCTGCCAACCTGCTTGATTCTATGAGTGGAGTTCCAAGAGCTGCAGCAGCAGCTGCCACCTTTAAGGAGCATCCCTGTGGAGGTTTGTTGTGCCTTGGATAATTAATTAGATCTGCAACTGCAGCAACCTGATTGTTTTTCTTTTCAAGTATTATGAATTAGTAGGAACTTAGCATTGAATATAAACACTCAGAAGTGGAATAAAAACCCCTAAAAGATCTAATGCAAAAGAAATTGCCATTTACCAGAGTTTTCAGCCAGCCTGAATTTCCCACAGCACAGATACCTCCTCCACTGCTTCCGGACGTTCTCCTTTGTTACACAGTAGAAGATAAAAATGAAGAACCCTGCAAAAATAAACCAAAGTAACTTAGAAGAAGGTTGCAAATTGGACTTTTACTGCCTCTTAGCAAAGGAAGTTTTGCTTTTCTTTTGTTTCTTTTCAATTTCTAATCAGAAGTCATAACCCTTTGGTGAAAAAATTGACAGCACTGACTACTGAAGAGGACACACACACAAATGCAAGAACAAGAGGCAGCAGCTGCCCAGAAGGCAAACTGTGTCCAGGGCTGCAGCCAGGAGTGTGGGCAGCAAGGCAAGACCAGGAATTCTGTCCCTTGGCTCTGCCCAGATCTCACCTCCAACTCTGCCTCCAGTGCTGCTGTCCCCAGCAGAAGAAGGGCACAGAGCTGCTGGAGTGAGGCCAGAGCAGGCCACAAAGATGCTCCAAGGGCTGGAGCAGCTCTGCTGTGAGCACAGGCTGAAGGAGCTGGGAGTGTGCAGCCTGCAGAGAAGGCTCCAGGAGGACCTCAGAGCTGCCTGCCAAGAGCTGAAGGAGGATGAGCTTTGCCTGGGGGTGTCTAGAGACAGGCCAAGGGGGAATGGTTTGGAGCTGAGGCAGAGCAGGGTTAGAGTGGAGCTGAGGAAGAAGTTCTTCAGTGTGAGGGTGGCAAGGGAGGCAGTGGGTTGGAGTTGTGCCAGGGAGAGTTAGGTTGGACATTAGGAAAAATGTGGTGAGGGGTTGGAACAGGCTGCCCAGGTTGGTGATGGAGTCCCCCTGCCTGGAAGTGTTTGAAAAGCTATAGCTGTAGTGCTTCAGGACATGGTTTAGAGGTCCTGTTAGCTGGGTTATGGTTGGACTCAGTCATCTTAAAGGTCTTTTCCAGCCTTAGTGACTCTATGACTCTACTTAAAAAGTTCTATTACATCTTGAGTGCTGAATCCTCCCAAAAAGCTATTTCCAAGTGTGTGTGATTTTTTTTCATTCTGTTATGTACACAATCACAGAACCAAGCAGGCTGGCAGAGAGCTCCAAGCACGCCCAGCCTATCCCCCAGCCCTGCCCAACCAACCAGACCATGGCACTAAGTGCCCCAGCCAGGCTTGGCTGCAACACCTCCAGCCACAGCCACTCCACCACCTCCCTGGGCAGCCCATTCCAGTGCCAATCACTCTCTCTGACAACAACTTCCTAACAACATCCAGCCTAGACCTCCCCAATGGGCCCTTCCAGGCACCCAGCAACAGAACAAGAGGACTCAGCCTCAAGCTGTGCCAGGGCAGGTTCAGGCTGGATCACAGGAAGAAGGTCTTCACAGCAAGAGTGACTGGCATTGGAATGGGCTGCCTGGGCAGGAGTCCTCATCCCTGGAGGTGTTTAAGAGCAGGCTGGATGAGGCACTCAGTGCCATGGGTTAGTTAATTAGAAGGGTTAGGTGATAGGTTGGACTGGATGATCTTAGAGGTCTTTTCCAACCTGGTTAGCTCTGTGTGACTGTCACATGAAGGATAAGCTCACCTTGCAAGGTGTTGAAGATGGTGAAGAGGTAAGTGAAGACCTCACTGACTGTGAAGAAAGCAAATCCCCAGGTGATCCCCAGGAGGAAGGTGAGGCCAGCCACGCTGCGCAGGTCCTGGATGCTGGTTTTCCTCTGAGCACCAAGCTGCTTCTTCTTCTTGATCCGGCACAGCTGGATCAGCACAACGATGAACATGCTGATGTTGATCAGGAAGATCAGGCAGAAGTAGCCCACAGCAGTAGTGTAGAAGACAGCTCGGTTTTTAATCCAGCAGCTGGAAGCAAAGAACAATCTGTCAAAGCTTGTCAGGAACAGAAAGGAAGGGGAAATAAGCAGCAGCTAAAGCTGGGGTTGATTGCACAGGCGAAATAGTTTTGTCTCTTCACCCAAAAGCACTTTTCTGGCCATGGGGTGGGAGCTCTCTCACAGGCAATCATCACAAAAAGCAGGATATGCAAGAGAACTGCACCCTCTCAAAGCTCCCCTCTTGCTTCCTTCCCCACCTTTAATGTAGAGAAAAGCAACTCCACAGCAGCTGTGAGTCACCTGTAGTGGTTCTGGGCATCACCCATCCCCCCACCCTGTCCTGGAAGGCTAAGAGGCCTATTAGATGTCCTGGCTTGTCCCACCCTTCTGCTGACGGGGGAAGCAAGGGCTGGAGGAAAACAAAGGCTTAAGCCTTATGTCCCCTCCCAAAGTGATAAGCAGGTACCCAGGGGTGTTCAGGCCCTTGTTGGTGTCTTGCCCACATAAGGGTGAGCAAGGCCTGAGCTCACCTCACATGGGCAGTTTGGCAAATGCCATCTGATTGGTGAATCTCTGTGGCCAAAGGAGCCTTTGCACTGGGCAAGTCATAGAAATGGAGCTAAGCTGCAAGCAGTTGTGCTGCTGCTCTGCCTCAGTTCATGCTGCTCTGCCTCTGTGCTCTGCCTCAGTTCATGCTGCTCTGCCTCACAGCTCTTGGCCAACCTGTTCTGCTCTGCCTCATGCTCTAGAGCAGCTTAGCCCTGGTGTTTTGGGCTTGAGCTACATGGCAACTCAAGTGCCTCAAGTCTGCCAGGAGAAGGCATTTAAGTGCCTTATGTCATGGCAAGAAGTGCCACCACCATGGTGCTCCCTGCACAGCTGCAAGAGATCTGCCTGCACCCCTGCAAACCTCTGTGCCAAGAGGAACCAGGAGCAGGTCAGAGATCCTCTGCCTCTTTCCCAGCACCCTGGGAAGATCTGGAAGCCTCTCAAGGGCTGAGCAGTTCCAACACTGCCACAAAGGAGCCAGGGACTACCTGGAAATTCCTCCTCCACCACAGTGAGCAGCACAGACTTGCCCTAGGGCTCCAGGCTGCCTATTTGTAAGTGAGGCAAAGCCATTTTGTGGCCAAACCTTTTCTGACTCTCCTAAAGGAATGAACTGCCCAGAAGCAGCCTTCTGAAGACTTTCCCAGCCAAATCAGAACCCAAATTTAACTAATTTGTGCCTAGTTGTGGGCAGGGCTTTCTGGAAATGAAAACTGCCTACAGATTTTGTGAGTCCTGCCCCGTTAATTACCACAACTAAATCAGCCCCCAAGGCTAAACTCAGCCAGCTGGAGGACAAGGAAGGAAGCTTTAGATATTTACAGCTTAGCAGATATACAAGCAGATACAATATATTACAGGTATTGACAACTATATACAGCAATATACAAGTTAAAAGTAATACAGAAATACAAGACCCCCCCCCAGCAGTCAGCATGCCCAGGAGGGGCTCCCAACCACCCTTCCACCTTCTTTCCACTCTCTCCTTTATCTCAGAATCTCCCTTGCATGGAAGGTGAGCTGGAAAGGTCAGCAAGAGGTGTTAGAAGCAGAGTGATTATTTGGGGAATATGCAGGTTCAGGCAGAAGAATTAATAGGGGCAACAGCCAGGCAGAAACTGCCTTATCTGTGTTTGTGTCCTTGCTTTTAAATGTCCCAGCAGAACAAATGGGGAACACAGACACCACTATTCTTTTCTTTTCACAGCCAGTAGTCTAATTTCTCTCATTAAGATAACCCGAATTAGCCTCAAAGTAGCACACCATCACCCTCCTCCCCCCAGAAAGCAGCTCCTTGGAACTCACAATTCATCAGGTCTGTTTACTGAAACCTTCCCAGTGGTGATGAGTCCATAATTGTCTGGTGACACTGCCAACACGGTAGACACCACCACAGCTGGCAGCCCTAGGAGGTCACAAGCAGAGATAGCAGTGAAAACCATGACAAGAGTATTCTGAGGACATGAAATGATGTTTTCTATAAAGCCTATGTCCTGTTTCTGACATTTCTTGGTGGAATTATGAGGCCAGGCTGAGAGAGTTGGGGCTCTGCAGCCTGGAGAAGAGAAAGCTTGGAGGAGACCTTGGAGTGGCCTTCCAGTATCTGAAGTGGGCTACAGAAAGGCTGGAGAGGGACTATTGATAAGGTCTGGGAATGAGAGGATGAGGAGGAATGGGTCTGAACTGGCAGAGGGGAGATTGTAACTGGATGTTAGGAAGAAGTTCTTTGCAGTGAGGGTGGTGAGAGACTGGCACAGGTTGCCCAGGGAGGCTGTGGAGCACAGAATCACCCAATGTGATCTTTGAATAAGGAATAAACCCCAACCCAACAACAAACCCCAACCCAACAACAAACCCCAACCCAACAACACTTAATGACTGCTTCACTTCCATTGCATTCACTGAATTACCTGATAAAAGAATGTATCTTTTACACCCAAAAAGGAATAAACCCCAACCCAACAACAAACCCCAACCCAACAACAAACCCCAACCCAACAACACTTAATGACTGCTTCACTTCCATTGCATTCACTGAATTACCTGATAAAAGAATGTATCTTTCACACCCAAAAAGGAATAAACACCAACCCAACAACAAACACCAACCCAACAACAAACACCAACCCAACACTTACTGACTGCTTCAATTCCATTATGTTCACTGAATTATCTGATAAGAGAATATATCTTTTACACCCAAAAAGGAATAAACCCCAACCCAACAATATAGAGATACCTACCCCAGCCAACAATGCAGAACTTCAGGATGTATTTCCTCACATAGGTGTTAAAGACTTTGACAAGGGCTAGATACATGTGGAAAGCTTCTAGGCCCATCCAGGTGAAGGAAACCAAGAGAAAATAGTGAAGAAATACTGCCACTGCAATGCAAAGGCCTCGTGTGTCATAGAGGGCAATCCAGGAGTCAAGGAGGAAGACTAAGTTGAGCAGAAGTAATGCAGCACACAGCTGAATCAGGATTTTGGAGGGGTAGTCCCTCCTGATTTTTCTGAAAGGGAAAAAAAAGGCAAATCAGTGAGAGGAGAGCAATTGTCCAGGGATCCCTGGGGCCTGTTACTGCACAGATGGCAAGGAAAAATAACCTTAGCTTCTATCTTTTGATTGAGGTCAAATCCTCCATGCACTGCATTTCTACACAAGCTTTCCAAACTAATTCTCTGTATGAATAAAGTTTGGTGCAATAAGGTTGCAGAAACACAAACAGGAGCTTAGATTCTCAGACTTTACTGCCACCATTTATTTTGCTTTACATTCTAGATTAGACTTCTCCTTGTTACAGTACTTCCAAACCCCCCAAATGATCTTTTTTTGCTAAGCCAGGGTAGATTTTTGACTCAGCTTCTAAAGCCTTGAGAGAGAGAAAGATCTAAATATCTAATATCTGTATCAAAAGCCTTGAGAGACAAAATATATCTAAACTCATCTATATCTAAAGCCTTGAGAGACACTAAATATCTAATATCTAGAGCTAAAGCCTTGAGAGACAAAATATATCTAAACCCATCTATATCTAAAGCCTTGAGAGACACTAAATATCTAATATCTAGAGCTAAAGCCTTGAGAGACAAAATACATCTAAATCTATCTATATTTAAAGCCTTGAGAGACACTAAATATCTAATATCTAGAGCTAAAGCCTTGAGAGACAAAATACATCTAAACCCATCTATATCTAAAGCCTTGAGAGACACTAAATATCTAATATCTAGAGCTAAAGCCTTGAGAGGCAAAATACATCTAAATCTATCTATATTTAAAGCCTTGAGAGACACTAAATATCTAATATCTATAGCTAAAGCCTTGAGAGACAAAATATATCTAAATCCATCTATATCTAAAGCCTTGAGAGAGACTAAATAATGGAGCAAAGCTGGAGGTGGGGAGAGTGAGGCTGGAGGTGAGGAGGAAGTTATTGAGCAGGAGAGTGGTGAGAGGCTGGCAGGGGTTGCCCAGGGAGGTGGTTGAGGCCCCATGGCTGGAGGTGTTTGAGGCCAGGCTGGCTGAGGCTGTGTGCAGCCTGCTCTAGGGTAGGGTGTCCCTGGGCATGGCAGGGGGTTGGCACTGCCTGCTCCTTGTGCTCCCTTCCAACCCTGACTGATTCTATGAAATATATAATATCTATATCTAAAGCCTGGAGAGAGACAAAGCATCCTTGAGGACAGGATGCTGAAGAACTCCAAGGAGGATCTCCAAACCATAATATGGAGGCTGCAGTAGTCAAGGCTCAAACAGAAGCAAACATCCCAGCAAAGGGCACAAATGTGCTTTAAAATGCTGTCATTCTGCACTGCTTTATCTGTGCTGTATCTCAAACACATTCCACAGAAGAAGGGGACACAGCCTCAAGCTGTGCCAGGGCAGGTCTAGGCTGGATGTTGTTAGGAAGTTGTTGCCAGAGAGAGTGATTGGCACTGGAATGGGCTGCCCAGGGAGGTGGTGGAGTGGCCGTGGCTGGAGGTGTTGCAGCCAAGCCTGGCTGGGGCACTGAGTGCCATGGTCTGGTTGGTTGGGCAGGGCTGGGTGCTAGGTCAGGCTGGATGAGCTTGGAGCTCTCTTCCTACCTGCTTGATTCTCTGATCCTACGATGATAACCCAGCATAAAACACTGAAGAATGCTGCTGCTTCAGTTTTTGCTGCTTACAATTCATTTACTTGGCCACAAGATTAACATTCCTGAACACTGAACTCCTGAAAGACAGGCCACCAGCATAAGAAGGACAGGCAGCTGCTGGGGCAGGTTCAGAGTAGGGCCATGAAGATGATCAGAGGGCTGGAGAACCTCCCCTGCAAGGGGACAGGCTGAAAAGGTGTGGACTGTACAGCCTGGGGAAAAGAAGGCTCCAGGGAGACCTTAGAGCAGCCTTCCAGTACCTGAAGGGGCTGAAGGAGAGCTGGGAAGGGACTTTTGACAAGGGCTGGGAGGGCTGGGATGAGAGGGAATGGATTGAAGCTTGAGGGGGGTGCAGATTGAGACTGGAGATGAGGAAGCAATTCTTTAGAGTGAGGGTGGTGAGTCCCTGGCACAGGTTGAGGGTGGTGAGACACTGGCACAGGTTGAGGGTGGTGAGACACTGGCACAGGTTTCCCAGGGAGGTTGTGGAGCACAGAATCACCCAATGTGATCAAAGATTCACATTGGGTGATTCTGTGCTCCACAACCTCTCTGGAGGTGCTCAAGGCCAGGCTGGATGAGGCTTTGAGCACCCTGGGCTGGTGGGAAGTGTCCCTTCCCATGGCAGGGGATGGAACTGGATGATCCAACCTAAACCATTCTATGAACTTATGAATCCTGTTAAACTGAGCTGACTTTTGCTTCATTAACAGAGGCAGAAATCCATGAAAGCAGTGAAGATTACAAAGACTCCTGACTGAAGAACAGTGGGAGCTGAGCTGAGCAGGTACTTACTCAAAGGCTATGTAGGTCACAAGTGTAATGGAAAGAAAAATTGCAGACAGGCCACAGCCTATGTAGGATATAAAAGTCAGCACCAGTTCCTGTGTGGGGCTCATAGGAGTATTTCCATACAGGTTCTGCAATGCAAACAGAAGTTAAGTTTAGAGGAGGTATTTACCAACAAAAATCCCCTCCAAATGCACCTTTCTCTCAGCAACTGAATCATAGAATCAATCAGGTTGGAAGAGAACTCCAAGATATCCAGCAGGACAAGGGAGGCTCTTGTGCCCCTGTGCTCAGCACTGTTCAGGCCACACCTTAAGTGTTGTGTCCAGCTCTGGGCTCCTGAATTCAGGAGAGATGTTGAGGTGCTGGAAGGTGTTTGGAGAAGGGCAACAAGGCTGGGGAGGGACCTGGAGCACAGCCCTGTGAGGAGAGGCTGAGGGAGCTGGGGGTGTGCAGCCTGGAGAAGAGAAGGCTCCAGGCAGAGCTCAGAGCAGCCTGCCAGGAGCTGCAGGGGCTGCAAGCAGGCTGCAGAGGGACTGCTGGCAAAGGCCTGCAGGGACAGGAGGAGGGCAATGGTTTGAGCTGAGAGCAGAGCAGAGCAGATTGAGATTGGCTGTGAGGAACAAGTTCAGCAGCAGGAGGCTGCTGCAGGTTGCCCAGGGAGGTGGTTGAGGCCTCATGCCTGGAGATATTAAAGGTCAGGCTCAACAAAGGCTGTGAGCAACCTGCTCTAGTGGAGGATGTCCCTGCTGAGCGCAGCAGGGTTAGACTGGATGTCCTTTGGAGGTCCCTTCCAACCCAAACCATTCTCTGATTCAGGATGTACTAAGAGTGAAGTGAACAGAAGCTGAGCAGTATTTCCCAGGTGCTGTGTGCCTGCTGAAGATGCTGAGCAGCTGCTTCAGTGAGCTCTTCAGGCAGGCCAACAGTGCATCAGTGTTCCAACAATTACCATCAGGACTGCAAAGCTGGTGAGGTGGTTGCAGGAGCAGACTGTTTCATTCACCCTGCTCTCCTTAACCACACAGCCTTCAGCTGACCACCCTCCGTGTCCACCTGGAAATGGAAAGAGCTTTGTTATTCACCACAGTCCTCACTTAGATTAAGATGAAGTGCCCAAGCTAAACCAACAAGGGACCTTGGGTAGTTCCAGGCACTTACCATTCTTCCTGAAGTCCCAGAAAACACATCTCACTGTGGAATTATCCTGTGCAGGAGGCAAGGAGAAAAATGAAGCTGTTTTCCTAAACAATGGAGTTTATGATCAAGTAATTTGTGATTATCTTAATGCAGGCAATAATATGAGATCATGGCATGGTTTGTAGGACAGGAAAATTCATTTAGGTGCACAGAAAGGATTCACAGAATCAGTCAGGTTGGAAGGGAGCACAAGGAGCAGCCAGTTCCAACCTCCCTGCCATGCCCAGGGACACCCTACCCTAGAGCAGGCTGCACACAGCCTCAGCCAGCCTGGCCTCAAACACCTCCAGCCATGGGGCCTCAACCACCTCCCTGGGCAACCCCTGCCAGGCTCTCACCACTCTCCTGCTCAACAACTTCCTCCTCACCTCCAGCCTCACTCTCCCCACCTCCAGCTTTGCTCCATTCCCCCCACTCCTGACACTCCCTCACACCCTCAAAAGTCCCTCCCCAGCTTTTTTGGAGCCCCCTTCAGATGCTGGAAGGCCACAAGAAGGCCCCCTGGGAGCCTCCTCTGCTCCAGCCTGCACAGCCCCAACTCTTTCAGGCTGTGCTCACAGCAGAGCTGCTGCAGCCTCTCAGCATCCTCCTGGCCCTGCTCTGGACACTCTCCAGCATCTCCACAGCCCTCTTGGCCCAGGGGCTCCAGAGCTGGATGCAGGACTCCAGCTGGGGTCTCAGCAGAGCACAGCAGAGGGGCAGAATCCCCTCCCTGGCCCTGCTGGCCACACTGCTGCTGCTGCAGCCCAGGCTCTGCTTGGCTTTCTGGGCTGCAAGTGCACACTGCTGGCTCCTGCTGAGCTTCTCCCCCAGCAGCACCCCCAAGTCCCTCTGCTCAGGGCTGCTCTCCAGACACTCCCTGCCCAGCCTGGATTGGTGCTTGGCATTGCCTCCACCCAGCTGCAGGACCTTGCCTTTGGTCTTGCTGAACCTCCTGAGCTTGGCTTGTGCCCACCTCTGCAGCCTGTGCAGGTGCCTCTGGATGGATTCTGCCCTCCAGCCTGGCTGCTGCACCACACAGCTTGGTGTGGGCAGCAAACTTGCTGAGGCTGCACTCAATTTGTTTAATTATATTCACCTGTTCAGCATGGGAAAATAAGAACATCTTGTGTGAAGCTTCAGTATCCTCCTTTTTTTTCCCCTCCCCCTCTTTTCTGAAACAAAAGCTGACACTTCAGGAGAATCTTCTGCAACAACCATTTCTGGTAAGAGAATCAGGAGTTTGCTGATGGTTGCAGTGTTTTGCTGGTTCCTGTTAGCTAAATCTGCCTTTCCTTTTCCCTTGCCTGAGACAGTGCAGTGAAGTTGGCCTGCAAATGAGCTCCAGCCTTTACTCTTTGCACTCTTCATGTTTTGAGGGGAACATTTTCGGTTGTAATAGAAGAGTTTCTCATTGAGGGTGAAGTAGTTGCAAGTTGCCTTTTGTCCAGTGAAGTTGAGAGTCTTGTACCTGGGAAAGAGCAACCCCCATGGACCAGGCCAGGCTGGGGAATGACCTGCTGGAGAGCAGCACAGGGGAAGAGGACCTGAGGGTCCTCGTGGGCAGAAGGATGCCCAGGAGCCAGCAATGTGTCCTTGTGGCCAAGAAGGCCAAGGGCATCCTGGGCTGGCTTAGAAGGGCTGTGATGGGTCAAGAGAAGTTCTCCTGCCTCTATGCTCTGCCCTGCTGAGGCCACAGTTGGAATACTGTGTCCAGTTCTGGGCCCCTGGGTTCAAAAAGAACTTTAGGGAACTGCTTGAGGGAGTCCAGCCCAGAGGCACAGAGCTGCTGCAGGCAGTGGAAGATCTCCTAGGAGGCCAGGCTGAGAGAGCTGAGGCTGGCAGCTGGCAGCAGAGCAGCCTGAGGGCTGCTTATTCATGTTGCTCAAGCTGTGCAGGGCAGAGTGGGCAGGACACAGAGCCAGGCTCTGCACAGGGCTGGTCAAGGGCAGCACAAGGGGCACTGGGAGTGTGCTGCAGCAGAGGAGGTGCCAGGGGAACAGCAGAGCAAACTTTCTGCCTGTGAGGGTGGCAGAGGCCTGGAGCAGGCTGCCCAGAGAGGCTGTGGAGTCTCCTTCTCTAGAGATTTTCAGAACTCCCCTGGCTGCCTCCCTGTGTGCCCTGCCCTGGCTGCTGCTGCTCTGGCAGGGGGGTGGAACCAGATGATATTTCAGATTCCTTCCAACCCAACCATTCTGTGAATCTGTTAGAAAAATGTAGACAGAAAAGAAAAAGCCAAAGTGGATGGACAATGGAGCCAAATTACTTGAGACCATCTCAGAGCCAAATTGTTTGCCAGGGATAAACATGCAGAACTGAGGGATTTTGCAGGTCCAGGTGGAGATTAAATGTCCACACTAGTGAAAGAGAGCCAAGCAATCTCCATTTTTGGTAGAGTATTTCTTCTACAACAGCTCCAGTGGAGGCACCAAAACTGCCAAAGGAAATGCAAACTGTACCTGGTTAGGTTTGATGTTCTGTAAGGTGACAGTGACATTTTCCTTCAAGTTGCTTACTGTGAGGTTGCCCACACTTGAGGATATAACATTGCTGATTAAAGATGCATTCTTCAAGGACAGGTCCTGGAAGGAGAAAGAAAAATCACATCTTAAAATCTCAAAGGAATCAAAAGCTGAGTAGAGCATCCCCAAGCTCAGCTGCTAAGTGGACAAAACCAATTAGATTTCACTCAGGATGATGAGGCACTTAGTGCCATGGTCTGGTTGACTGGATAGGGCTGGGGGATAGGCTGGACTGGATGAGCTTGGAGGTCTCTTCCAGCCTGGTTGATTCTATGATTCTAAGTTGTTAAATGTGGCTAAAGAAGCCCTTTCAGATGTTGTTTTGCTTTAGGTTTCACTTGAAAAAGCATCCTGAAGAGAGGATCAAAAAGATACCTGGAAGACAGAAGTCTTTTTAAAGAAGTTGAATATAATTCTAGAAGCCAGGTCCAGCTCCTCAGGCTGCAAACTCCTCAGCAGTGATGAAGGCAGTGTGATTGATCCCAGGCTATTCAGATCACTAATTGCACGAATGCCCAGAGAGATCTGCAAAAGAAAGGCAAAGAAAAAAGGAACTTTGACTTATTTTTACTTTAGCCCTTCAAAAGACCTATCTCTGTTGTCACAGTCAGCAGCTCACTGCTCTCTCCCATTCCTCTCCTGCTCCAATGGGTAAACAGCATTTGCAGGCCTGAAAAGGATGGAACTCATTGCAGGGCTGCCTTACTATAGGACCACAGGATGTTAGGGGGGGGGAGTGACCTTTGAAGATTAGGGGTGGGAAGGGACATTTGGAGATCATCAAGTCCAACCCTCCCTGCCAGAGCAGGAGCACAGAATCCAGTGCAGGTGGCACAGGAACACATCCAGACAGGGCTGGAAAGGCTTCAGAAAAGGAGACTCCACAGCCTCTCTGGGCAGCCTGTGCCAGGGCTCTGGGACCCTTACACTAAAGAAGTTCTTCCTCATGTTGAGGTGGAACCTCCTGTGCTGCAGTTTATATCCATTGCTGAAGATAGTTTATGTTACTGAAAATACTCTGGTTTCACCCATTTGCTTACTCATTGCTGCCTGCAGCTGCCTGCAGGGAGGCTGTAGCCAGGTGAGGTTGGGCTCTGCTGCCAGGCAGCCAGCAACAGAAGAAGGGGACACAGCCTCAAGCTGTGCCAGGGCAGGTCTAGGCTGGATGTTGTTAGGAAGTTGTTGGCAGAGAGTGATTGGCACTGGAATGGGCTGCCCAGGGAGGTGGTGGAGTGGCTGTGGCTGGAGGTGTTGCAGCCAAGCCTGGCTGGGGCACTGAGTGCCATGGTCTGGTTGGTTGGGCAGGGCTGGGTGCTAGGCTGGGCTGGGGGAGCTTGGAGCTCTCTGCCAGCCTGCCTGATTCTATGATTCTATTCTACTCCACACTTCCAGGGATAAAGGTGGCAGGGGCACTGCAAAGCATGCCTGAACCCAAACCTAGTTCAGTTTCTGCTTCCAAATCAGTTTACTTACAGTGGCAGGGAGGTTGAAACAAGGAGAAAACAAGCAGCAATGGATGGAAGCTGCAGCACAGGAGATTCCAGCTCAACACAAGGGGGAACTTCTTGACTGTAAGGGTCACAGAGCCCTGGCACAGGCTGCCCAGAGAGGTTGTGGAGTCTCCTTCTCTGGAGCCTTTCAAGGCCTGTATGGATGTTTTCCTGTGTTATCTGTGCTAGATTATGTGGTCCTGCTCTGGCAGGGGGGTTGGACTGGATGATCTCCTTGGGTCCCTTCCAACATCCTGTGATCCTGTGAGACCAACTGGTCATGAGTGACTAATGTATGAATGTCATTATCTGAGCACCAGAATGCTGCTTCCCTGGAGCTCTCTGCAGTTCATCTCCTAACAGGTGAAGCCATTTGGCAACATTCCTTGGCAAGTGTCAGCACAGTCAGAGTGGGTCATTAAGTGACTCAGGAGTCAGGGGTTCTGAGGTGAAGCTATTGTGCCAAAGAGTGTCCATTCTAGTGTTCTGGCTGTACCCCCTCCAGTGGCTTAGTAACTGAATGCCAGATTCTGCCAAGCCTGTTGCTTATTTACACAACAACAATAAAAATGAAGGGAAAAACTACTGAGAGCTTCAAAAGCAAATGGTTTGTCCTCTGAAACAACCAACACCAACTGAAGGTCCTGCAACTCTACCATAAACACAGAACAAACTCCTGGTACACAGAAAGAGAAACCCATCAATACTTACAAAGAGAAAGCCACACTGAAATAGAAACCCAGCAACACCTCAAAATAAACCTTAACATTGGGAATACTCAAACCCAAATGAGGAATTGTCTTTTAGAACTGTCAGGCTTAACCTGGAGATCAGCTGAACCCTGGACAGCAAAAGACATCTGGCTGGAGCGGACACGGTTGGTTTTGATCACTGCCAGAGCCAAGGAAGGGGAGACAAAATCAGCAGATGCTGCTGAAAAGTTGAGTTTCAAGCCAATGGAATCCACCAGTTTTATAATTCTGTTAAGAAAAGGAGATATTTCATGTCACCAACAGATACACTCACAGTTCTCAAGCGAGTTCACTGCTTCACAGATTGCATTGGGTTGGAAGGGATCTTCAGAGGTCATCGTGTCCAAACCCCACTGCAGGCAGCAAGGACACCTCCAACTAGAATCATACAATCAGTCAGGGTCGGAAGGGAGCACAAGGATCAGCCAGTTCTAACCCCCTGCCATGGGCAGGGACATCCTACCCTAGAGCAGGCTGCCCAGGGACACATCCAGTCTGAGCTTGAATGTCTCCAGGGGCAGGGCCTCAAGAGATTGTGGCTGCTCCCTCCCCAGAGATGTTCAAGGCCAGGCTGGATGAGACCTTGAGTGACCTGTTCTAGTGGGAGGTGTCCCTGCCTGTGGGAGGGGGTTGGCACTGGCTGACCCTTGAGGTCCCTTCCAACCTAAACCAATTTATGATTCTATGATCCCTGGGCAGTCTGTTCCAGGATTTCACCACTCTCACTGTGCAGAACTTCCTCCTGATGTCCAACCTCACTCTGCCCTGCTTGGTTCCAAACACTGTCCCTCATCCTATCACCACAAGCCCTTCTAAGCAGTCCCTTCCCAGCCTGCCTGTAGGTCCCTTTCAGATACTGAGATGTAGCTCTAATGAAATGTAGTCTACTGAAATGTAGCTTCCCTGGAGGAAGCAGCAATCCAAGTGCAGCGTGAAACACAGCTGAACTCTGTTCACTAACTGTGCTGTCAACATGAACCCAAAATCCACTGCTCCCCATGGCATTAAAGCTGCTAGCACTAGAATGACTCTGCTGCTGGCTGGGCTAAGGATGCCACTCTGCTGCTGGCTGGGCAAGGATGCCACACTGCTGCTGGCTGGGCCAAGGATGCCACACTGCTGCTGGCTGGGCCAAGCATTTTAAAGAACAATAAATATTATGGGTGCCACAGGATAAGAAAGACACTGAGGGGCTTGAGAGTGTCCAGAGAAGAGCAACAAAACTGGGGAGGGGTTTGGAGGGTGTCATATGAGGAGCAGCTGAGGGAGCTGTGGGTGTTTAGTCTTGAGAAGGCTGACAGCAGATCTTGTTGCTCTCGACAGCACCTGAAAGGAGGCTGGAGTGAGGCTGGGGCTGGTCTTTTCTCCAAGTACCCAGTGGCAGGACCAGAGGCAATGGTTGGAGTTGTGCCAGGGGAAGGTTAGGTTGGACATGAGGAAAAACTTCTTTGCTGAAAGAGTGGTGAGGGGTGGTGGAGACCCCATGCCTGGAGGTGTTGAAGCTGTAGCTGCAGTGCTTCAGGACATGGTTTAGTGGCCACGGTAGCTGGGTTAGGCTTGGACTCAATGATCTTGAAGGTCTTTTCCAGCCTTGGTGATTCTATGAGATCACAGCTTTGAAAGACAGAAATTTGTCCAGACCAATTTATCAAGCCAAGCAAAGCAACACACCACAGCTGAGTGCCCTACCTGTTAGAAATTCGGGGAGGCAGTGGCTGAGCAGCAGTCAGGACCCTGCTGACCTCACCAACCATCCTTTCCACATCCTTGGGTTCCACTTTGCCAGCTGCTACCTCATTCTCTAGTTTGGACACAATCTGCTCAGCTGTGCTGACACTCATGGTGCTGTAGACAGAAGTGGTGTAGGTGGTAGCTGACAGTGTCTTCCCTGGGACAAAAGAAAAGTTGTGCATTTAATCAAAGCTTGTGTTCAGCAGATGGAGTCAGCTTTGAGAAGCAGGGAAGCTAAGCAGTTCTCCTGACCAACAGCTTGTAAGGTCTCTCAACGTGTTACATCAGACAGAATCCTTTCTTCTCCCTATCAGATTTGAGTACTGTAGACCTTATGAATGCACAAAGCAAGGTTTTAGGTGGCCAGCATTAAGTCCAATTATTATTGATTCCATAGTTCTCCACATCAGAGTACTACTGATGGTGAATAATCTACTTTTTACGTTATTCTTTAGCCATTGGACTCCTGAAAACCAAAGCAGGCTGAAAATCAAACCAGGCTGAAAACCAAAGCAGGCTGCAAAACCAAGGCAGGCTGAAAAAACCAAGGCAGGCAGAAAAACCAAGGCAGGCTGAAAAAACCAAGGCAGGCAGAAAAACCAAGGCAGGTTGAAAAAACCAAGGCAGGTTGAAAAACCAAGGCAGGCTGAAAAAAACCAAGGCAGGCTGAAAAAAACCAAGGCAGGCTGAAAAAAACCAAGGCAGGCTGAAAAAAACCAAGGCAGGCAGAAAAACCAAGGCAGGTTGAAAAAACCAAGGCAGGCTGAAAAAAACCAAGGCAGGCTGAAAAAACCAAGGCAGTTTGAAAAAAACAAGGCAGGCTGAAAAAACCAAGGCAGGCTGAAAAAACCAAGGCAGGCTGAAAAAACCAAGGCAGGCTGAAAAACCAAGGCAGGCTGAAAAACCAAGGCAGGCTGAAAAAACCAAGGCAGGCAGAAAAACCAAGGCAGGCTGAAAAAAACCAAGGCAGGCTGAAAAAAACCAAGGCAGGCTGAAAAAACCAAGGCAGGCTGAAAAACCAAGGCAGGCTGAAAAAACCAAGGCAGGCTGAAAAAACCAAGGCAGGCTGAAAAAAACCAAGGCAGGCTGAAAAAAACCAAGGCAGGCTGAAAAAACCAAGGCAGGCTGAAAAACCAAGGCAGGCTGAAAAAACCAAGGCAGGCTGAAAAAACCAAGGCAGGCTGAAAAACCAAGGCAGGCTGAAAAAACCAAGGCAGGCTGAAAAAACCAAGGCAGGCTGAAAAAAACAAGGCAGGCAGAAAAAACCAAGGCAGGCAGAAAAAACCAAGGCAGGCAGAAAAAACCAAGGCAGGCTGCAAAAACCAAGGCAGGCTGAAAAAACCAAGGCAGGCTGAAAAAACCAAGGCAGGCTGAAAAAACCAAGGCAGGCTGAAAAAACCAAGGCAGGCAGAAAAAACCAAGGCAGGCAGAAAAAACCAAGGCAGGCAGAAAAAACCAAGGCAGGCAGAAAAAACCAAGGCAGGCTGCAAAAACCAAGGCAGGCAGAAAAAACCAAGGCAGGCAGAAAAAACCAAGGCAGGCTGAAAAAACCAAGGCAGGCTGAAAAAAACCAAGGCAGGCTGAAAAAAACCAAGGCAGGCTGAAAAAACCAAGGCAGGCTGAAAAAACCAAGGCAGGCTGAAAAAACCAAGGCAGGCTGAAAAAAACAAGGCAGGCTGAAAAAACCAAGGCAGGCTGAAAAAACCAAGGCAGGCTGAAAAAACCAAGGCAGGCTGAAAAAACCAAGGCAGGCTGAAAAACCAAGGCAGGCTGAAAAAACCAAGGCAGGCTAGAAAAACCAAGGCAGGCAGAAAAAACCAAGGCAGGCTGAAAAAACCAAGGCAGGCTGAAAAACCAAGGCAGGCTGAAAAAACCAAGGCAGGCTGAAAAAACCAAGGCAGGCTGAAAAAACCAAGGCAGGCTGAAAAACCAAGGCAGGCTGAAAAAACCAAGGCAGGCTGAAAAACCAAGGCAGGCAGAAAAAACCAAGGCAGGCTGAAAAACCAAGGCAGGCTGAAAAAACCAAGGCAGGCTAGAAAAACCAAGGCAGGCAGAAAAAACCAAGGCAGGCTGAAAAAACCAAGGCAGGCTGAAAAACCAAGGCAGGCTGCAAAACCAAGGCAGGCTGAAAAAACCAAGGCAGGCTGAAAAAACCAAGGCAGGCTGCAAAACCAAGGCAGGCTGAAAAAACCAAGGCAGGCAGAGAACAGCAATTTATAAAGGAGCTTGTAAGGATGCACACATTCTTCACAGGACAGTGCTTAGCCTCCAAGACTACTCCTGATCAGTAACAATCCTTTAGAGAAACAAGGCAATATTTTAAGGGAGGGCTAGGAGGGGGGACTGCAGCACTGCCTGATGAGAGGCTGAGGGACCTGGGGCTGCTTAGTCTGGAGAAGACTGGGAGGGGATCTCACAATTGTTTATCAGTATCTGAGGGCTGGGGGTCAGGAGGGGGGGACAGGCTCTGCTCACTGCTGCCTGGGACAGGACAAGCAGCAATGGATGGAAGCTGCAGCACAGGAGGTTCCAGCTCAACACAAGGGGGAACTTCTTGACTGGAAGGGTCCCAGAGCCCTGGCACAGGCTGCCCAGAGAGGCTGTGGAGTCTCCTTCTCTGGAGCCTTTCCAGCCCTGTCTGGATGTGTTCCTGTGTGCCCTGAGCTAGACTGGATGGTCCTGCTCTGGCAGGGGGGTTGGACTGGATGATCTCTTTGGGTTCTTTCCAACCCCTGACATCTGTGAACCTGTGGGCAAACCTGACTTAATTTTTCCTGCCAAAGGTCCCTGTTGGAACTTAGCCCAGCACCTATTTACCAGCTGCCAACCAATTTGCAGGTCAAGATGTCACTCAGCATGGCTAAAGGCATCAGAGTTTCTCTCAGTCAGAAAGTCTCTGCCTTGTGAGCGCTGTCTCAGATTTCCCACAGTAACTGGAAGGTCAGAGCTCAGCTAAACTTTATTAAACAAGATTGTCCAACAGCCAATCCTGTGTCTAGCAATCCAATAATGATCAAAGAAAATCATTTTCCATGCAGTACTTACCTGTGCTCCCATGAGGCAGGCGACCGTGGCCATCAGCAGCGGAGTGAGGATGAGAAGCTGAGACAGAGTGGTTGAGAGGGCTAACAGTAGGGGTCAAAGTTATTGTGGCAGGAGTAAGGGGAGAAATAGGTGCTGCAGTCACATTGTTAACACCAGGAATAGGCTGGGTTGGCTCTGCAGTGGCACCAATCCGTGTAACAGGTCTGGTGGTGGGAGTCTCCAAGAGAGAAACTGCTATGGAAGGCCTGGGGGGATGCTCAGAAGAGGAAGGTGCAGAATCTTTAGTGAAACCTTGGGAAGGGGAAATGACTGTAACAGCCTTGCTAAGTGCAGCATCAGATTTAGCTGATAAAGCTGTGTTAGGGACAGATCCTGTGGCAGGAGTGGCAACAGTGAGAGATTTATTAGAAGGTGTGGAAGGAGACGTTGGCGTGGCAGGTTGAGCAGGGGACTGAGAGGAGGAAAGCGCAGTGGTAACAGTGGTGGAAGACTCAGAGGCTTCAGTAGTAGATGTGGTCGAAGTTTCAAAGAGAGGATGTGTAGTGGGAGGTGTGGAGAGAGTTCCAGCAGAACGTGGATTTGTGAATGGTGGGCTCAGAGGGGCAGCTGTGGGGATCTGTGTGGCAGGGGGGGAGACAAAAGACAGAATCTTTCTAGGGAGAGGAGAACGCCGTCGGGGAACCCAGATGGGATGAGAATGCTGTGGCACTTGGATAGTACTGTGAAAAAAGGGAAGAGCACAGAAAGGCATCCTTAGAATCTAAACTGTCTCAAATTTGAGACAAAGAGTCCTGACAGAGGAATTTATAGGAAGGGTAGGGAGATGCTACTGGATAATGGCCATTTCCAAACCAAGGAGGTTGAACGTGCCCAGAGCAGGGCAGCAGGGCTGGGGAGGGGCCTGGAGCACAGCCCTGGGAGGAGAGGCTGAGGGAGCTGGGGGGGTGCAGCCTGCAGCAGAGGAGGCTCAGGGCAGAGCTCATTGTTCTCTACAGGGAGGCTGTAGCCAAGTGGGGTTGGGCTCTGCTGCCAGTCAGCCAGCAACAGTACAAAATGACATAGCCTTAAGCTGTGCCAGGGCATGTTCAGGCTGGATGCTAGGAAGAAGCTCTTCACAGCAACATTGATTGGCACTGGAATGGGCTGCCCAGGGAGGTGGTGGAGTCCCCATCCCTGCAGGTGCTTAAAAGGAGGCTGGATGAGGCACTCAGTGCCATGGTTTGGTGAATCAGAAGGCTCAGGTGATAGGTTGGACTCGATCTCAGAGGTCTTTTCCAACCTGGTTAATTCTGTGATTCTGTGAATACTTCATCTTCTAGGAACAGAAGTTCCACCACACTTTGAGAGCTCTCCCATGCAAGCAAGGCAGGTTTTGTCCTTCTACTTACTACATTTGTAATTCTTCAGCAGCCAAGGAGCAATACTTGGGTGATGAGCAGCAGCATCTGTCTGCAGTGACAAAGAAACATTCACCTCGTTTAGCCTGGGGCATAACAATTGCTAATCCTGTGAAGCAGCAGCTTCACATAAGCACAGGTTATGGTTTCTGAACTGTACGTTGCAGGATTCACTTTGATTATTTTTCTCCTCTGAAATTACATTTTAAAACCAGGCTGGAGCAGCTCTGCTGTGAGCACAGGCTGAGGGAGCTGAGGGGGTGCAGCCTGCAGAGGAGAAGGCTCCAGGGGCAGCTCAGAGCTGCTGCCAAGAGCTGAAGGCAGCCTGCAGGAAGGCTGCAGAGGGACTTGTGCTGAGGGGGTCTGCAGGCAGGCCAAGGGCAATGGTTTGGAGCTAAGGCAGAGCAGGGGGAGAGTGGAGCTGAGCAAGAAGCTATTGAGTGTGAGGGTGCTGAGAGCCTGGCCCAGGCTGCCCAGGGAGGCTGTGGCTGCCTCCTTGCTGGGGGTGTTCTGGGCCAGGCTGGATGAGGTCATTACAAGACCTGATGAGGGAAGAATGGATTTAGACTGGATGTTAGGAACAGGTTCTTTACCATCAGGGTAGTTGAACACTGCAACAGTTGCCCAGGGAGGTGGTTGAGGCCCAATCACTGGAGCTACTCAAGGTCAGGGTGAACAGGGCTCTGGACAACCTGATTTAGTGGAGGATGTCCCTGCTGACTGCAGAGGCAGTTGGATTAGGTGACCTTTGGAGGTCCCTTCCAACCCAGAGCATTCCAGGACTGCATGAAATTTAATCTGAGACTGTTTGAACCATAACTTACCAACTTGGCTTGTTTCTGCTTTGTCTGTTAAACTGCTTACATCCTCTCCCTCTGGCAGCCTGAAGATGAAATTACACTGCATACTGCAATGAGAAGAAAAAAAGCTTTATGCTCAATACCCAGGTCTGCCTCACCTTTACAACACATCAAACCAACATCAGATGCTAACTGAAAGCAGATCAGCTCAGGTGCTAAGTGTGAAAGCAGAGGTTGTCACATCTTTAATGCTTCAAGCTCACTACATCAGGCTAAAGATAGCAGTTTGTGGTAGCTTACATTCTTTTTCCTCCACAGACACTTGATTGCTTCCTCCCCTCTCATTCATAGGACAGAACAGAATCATAGGATCAGTCAGGGTTGGAAGGGACCACAAGGATCATCTACTTCCAACCCCCCTGCCATAGGCCATCTGGAGGTTTGAACCAAGTTCTCAGCAATTTACCAAGCAGACTTTGTAAATAAATAAACTCAACCTGCAGCAACCTCTTGTCCTGGGCACATTGCTGGCTGATGTTCAGCTTCTCTCCACCAGCACCCCCAGGTCCCTCTCTGCCTGGCTGCTTTCCAACCACTCTGTCCCCAGCCTGTAGTGCTGCTTGGGGTTGTTGTGGTCCTTATCCAACTGAAATACTCCATTCCTATTCTATTCTATTGTACTCTAGTCTATGCTATGCTATTCTCTGTGCTGTTCTGTATGCTACTGTGTTCTATTCTCTTCTCTCTTCTGTTGTGTTCTATTGTATTCTCTTCTACTAAATGCTGCTTCTCTGACTGCCTGGCTTGTTGGAGAACACTGAGCAGTCAGGCCCCTAGATCCATTGCTCAATGTCAGGTCCCAGGTTTTCAGTAAGCATGTTCCAGGTTAAGCACAGAGCAAGTTAAAAACCCTAATTCATGTCAGCCATGAAGGAGCTGATAGCTCTGTTAAAATAATCATGTAATCTCCACCCTGACTGCAGGGAAATGCCAGGAAGGAAGTGTCTGCTGTCCTGGGTGGCTGCAGTGCAGTGTGTGTGGAGTCTCCACCAGCTGGGGAAGGCCACTGTGCTCCTGGCTCCAGACAGAACTCAAATGAACCATTTAAGCATCCACACTTATGGTACTAGGACTTGACATCCTGCCTGTGTGGCCTGCCCTGGGTGATCCTGCTTTGGCAGAGTGGACTTGATAAGAGAAGGCCACAGCTGGAATACTGCGTCCAGTCCTGAGTCACTCAGGTCAAAATGGACCTCAGGGAACTGCTTCAGGGAGTCCAGCACAGAGCCTCAAAGCTGCTGCAGGCAGGGAACATCTCCTGTGGGGCCAGGCTGAGGCAGCTGGGGCTGGCAGCTGGCAGCAGAGCAGCCTGAGGGCTGCCCTCAGTGCTGTGCCCAAGCTGTGCAGGGCAGTGTGGGCAGGACGCAGGCAGGCTCTGCTCAGGGCTGGCCCAGGGCAGCACAAGGGGCACTGGGGGCAAGCTGGGGCAGAGGAGGTGGCAGGGCAAGAGGAGGGGAAGCTTTTTGGCTGTGAGGGTGGCAGAGGCCTGGAGCAGGCTGCCCAGAGAGGCTGTGGAGTCTCCTTCTCTGCAGCCACTGCAACCCCCCTGGCTGTGCTGTGTGTGCCCTGCCCTGGCTGCTGCTGCCCTGGCAGGGGGCTTGGACTGGATGACCTTTTGAGGTGCCTTCTAAGCCCTATCATTCTATGATGAATGTGTTGGTATCTCCACTCCCAATGATCCAGACTGCACTGCATTCACAAGCTCTGCAAGTCTGCTGGTCCTAAATCCTACCACCTTAGCAACTAAGTTGCTGTGAATTAGCTAAGACACAGATGCAGGTGAAACAAAACCAATCCTCTGGCACTCAGGCCAGTGCTTGGGTGAAAAGCAATGGAGTTTGCTTTAAACAAGGAAGGAATTAAATACCTAAACTAAAATCAAATCACCAATGCCATATCATAGGATCAGAATTTCTCTGTCAGCCTACCTGTATCTCTACAGCCTATTCCTCAAACCTCCCAGTTTGGTTTCCCCTCTGCCACACAACCCTTCAAGCTTGATACATCACAAGGCAGTATAAAAGCTCTTAATTAGATGAGGATAAAAAAGAATGAACAACCAACCTCTGGTTTTCTGCACTGCACTCCAGGACAGAGGACTGTAATGAGAAGAGAAAAGAAAGTTGTTTTGTCACCAGGAGAAACCAGGACTGGTATTTAGTTACTCCAGGAGTAAGAATAAGTAACCTTACCTCACTTGCTGCTTGCAAGGTTTTGTTGAGCTCTGCAATTCTTTAAAACAAAGAAGTTATCATTAGGGGAGGTTCTGGTTGTGCTTTCTCTAAGGACAATGAAAAGAACAAGCAAGTGCTGAAGAAAAAACAATCAAGTTGCTCAGTGATTTATCTCTCTTTCATCAGACCAGTTCCAAGAGTAAAACAACTTCTTTCAGGGGATTAAGTTGTTTTTTAAAGCTGCCTTTTATTAGTAACTCCACAAACTGAGTTGAAACCTCTGCCCCCACATATTTTAACATCAATCCACTTCCAGCACAGGCTTGGAAGGTTCTCAGGTGACCTTCTTGTGGCCTTCCAGCTTCTGAAGGGGGCTACAAGAAAGCTGGGGAGGGACTTTTAAGGCTGTCAGGGAGTGATAGGACTGGGGGGAATGGAGCAAAGCTGGAGGTGGGGAGAGTGAGGCTGGAGGTGAGGAGGAAGTTGTTGAGCAGGAGAGTGGTGAGAGCCTGGCAGGGGTTGCCCAGGGAGGTGGTTGAGGCCCCATGGCTGGAGGTGTTTGAGGCCAGGCTGGCTGAGGCTGTGTGCAGCCTGCTCTAGGGTAGGGTGTCCCTGGGCATGGCAGAGGGGTTGGGATTGAATGGTCCCTGTGGTCCCTTCCAACCCTGACTGATTCTGTGGTTTACACTCAAAGCCACAGAAACAGAATGGGTCAGAAGTCTGTAGCATTTCTCCTACAAACAGGAACAATTTGGCCAATTACATCTCTCTTTCAGAGCAGTTCAGGGGAAGAGTGGTAAATATTCACTCATTGAAACCTCTGAAAGGAGGAACCACACCAAAATAGCTCCAAGAATCAGAGAATCACAAAAGTGTTTCAGGTGGGAAAGACAGAATCATGGAATGGTTTAGGTGGGAAGGGACCTCAAAGCTCATCCAGTTCTACCCTGCTGCCATAGGCAGGGACACCTCCCACTAGAACAGGTTGCTCAAGGACTCATCCAGCCTTGTCCTGTACACCTCCAGGGAGGTTGTGGAGCACAGAAGCACCCAATGTGATCACATTGGGTGATCCTGTGCTCCACAACCTCCCTGGGCAACCAGTGCCAGAGTCTCGCCACCCTCACTGCAAAGAACCCTTTCCTCATATCCAGTTTCAATCTCCCCTCTGCCACTTCAAACCCATTCCTCCTCCTCCTCTCATTCCCAGACCTTGTCAGTAGTCCCTCCCCAGCACTCCTGCAGCCCCTTCAGCTACTGGAAAGCCACTCCAAGGTCTCCTCCAAGCCTTCTCCTCTCCAGCCTGCACAGCCCCAACTCTCTCAGCCTGGCCTCAGAGCAGAGCTGCTGCAGCCCTCTCAGCATCTTGGTGGCCTCCTCTGCACTGCCTCCAACAGTTCCATGTCCTGCTTGTGCTGGGGGCTGCAGAGCTGCCCCCAGGGCTGCAGGTGGGGTCTGAGGAGAGCAGAGCCAAGGGGCAGAATCCCCTCCCTTGCCCTGTGCCCACACTGCTCTGGCTGCAGCCCAGCACAGGGCTGTGTCTGGGCTGCACTCACCCTGCAGGCTCCTGTGGAGCTTTGCATCAGCCCAGACCCCCAGGGCCTGTTCCTCAGGGCTGCTCTCAGCCATTCCCCACCCAGCCTGCAGCTGTGCTTGGCACTGCACCCACCCAGGTGCAGGACTTTCCACTTGGCCTTGTTCAATGCCATGAGCTTGGCCTGGGCACAGCTCTGCAGCCTGCCCAGGTCCTGCCTGGATGAGGCACTTAGTGCCATGGTCTAGTTTACTGGATAGGGCTGGGTGCTAGGTTGGACTGGATGAGCTTGGAGCTCTCTTCCAACCTGCTTGATTCTATGAGTCTAAGGAAACAGAAGGCCCTCAGGAAGGTCAGCAAATCATAGAATAGAATCATGGAATCAAGCACACCTCCAGGGATGGGGACTCCACCACCCCCCTGGGCAAATGTACTGCTTCTTACAGGTTCCAGTGGTACACAAACCAAACCCAAGATAATTCCAATCAAAGTGAGTTTTCAATCAATACTGCCTGGTGAGACAATGGCACAGGTTGTCCTGGGAAGTTGTGGGTGCCTCCTCCCTGGGGGTGTTGAAAGCCAGGCTGCATGAGCAGCCTGGTCCAGTGGAAGGTGTCCCTGCCCACAGCAGAGGGGTTGGAACTGGATGATCTTCAAGCTTCCTTCCAACCCAAGCCATCCTCTGAATCCATGAGCTTGATGCAAAGCAGTTTCTGCCACTTTTCCTTTATGAAAGGTGGGCATAATGCCAAGGGAAGGAGCTGCTAAGCACATGAGAGCTCTCACTCCACAGTTTTTCGGGTGTATGATTGAAACCCTTATTCAAAGTGACTTACCTCAGTTCTTGGGGGGTGGGTGCTGAAATGGCAATTAACTTTGTCACTTGCTTGCTGGTGGTGATGTTGTTAATCTGTCAGAACCAGAAATTGCACAGCTAAGTAAACTCAGCCTTAAAAGAAAGCTTTCAAGAGGCTGAAACTCAAAAGGCAAACCCCACACTTGCTCATGAACACACTGCCACCAATATTTGGCACCAAATGGTTGCCACAACTTAAGAGAATTGGCTGCCCCTAGCCTAGATCAAGTAACAGGCTCTAGTGTGGGAAAAAATATGGGCATGTCTCGTGGTGGAGAGGAATTTGGCTTAGTTTGCAACAATGACAGCTTAGAGCAGGCACTGAGCAAACATCCCAACTCTAAGTGCAGCAATGGGACCAGCTCCCTATCAGACATAAGCCACAGGCAATGCTGAATCCTGGGAGAAAGAACTCAGGAACTGAGCAGGAATGATGTAGATCTGTATCATGTGCCTGCAGCCTTCTGCTGGGCTGCACCAAAAGCAGTGGGACCAGAAAGACAAGGGAGGTGATTCCCCCCCTCTACTCTGCTCTCATCACACCACACCTGGAGTACTGTGTCCAGATCTGAGGTCCTCAACACAAGAGAGACTTGGACATGCTAGAGTGGGCCCAGCAGAGGGACACAAAGAGGGCTAGAGCCTCTTGCCTGTAACACAAACCCTATGAGGAGAGGCTGAGGGAGCTGGGGTTGGTTAGCCTGGAGAAGAGGAGCCTCAGGGGGGACCTGATTGACGTCTACAACTACCTGAAGGGAACTTGTAGCCAGGTGGGGTTGGTCTCTGCTGCCAGGCAGCCAGCAACAGAACAAGGGGACACAGTCTCAAGTTGTGCCACGGGAGGTCTAAGCTGGATGTTAGGAGGAAGTTGTTGGCAGAGAGAGTGATTGGCACTGGAATGGGCTGCCCAGGGAGGTGGTGGAGTGGCTGTGGTTGGAGGTGTTGCAGCCAAGCCTGGCTGGGGCACTTAGTGCCATGGTCTGGTTGGTTGGGCAGGGCTGGGTGCTAGGTTGGGCTGGGGGAGCTTGGAGCTCTCTGCCAGCCTGCTTTATTCAATGATTCTATGATTTTAAGAGAGGTCACTTACTATGTCTACATTCAGTGATGTGTTGCTTTCTTCACTTGCCTGAAGCTCTACCTTGCCCACGTAGAACACTAAAACCAAAAGGCACAAAGGTTAAGCAAATCAGTGCTAGAGCAGATCATGTACAATTGGGTGAGAATTTCACATTAGAAGGGAAATAAAAGCTCTTTAGACCAGCTTGTCCTTTGCAACTGACAAACCCTGCCTGGCAAACCTGGTGACCTTCTATGAACAGGTTACAAGATGAATAGATGAGTGACAGGCAACTGATATAATTTACCTGGCCCTGAGCAGGGCCTTTGGCACTGTCCCACACCACATCCTGGTCTCCAAGCTGGTGACACATGGGTGTGATGGGTGGAGCACTGATGGACAAAGTGGCTTGATGGCCACACTCAAAAAGTGGCTGTCAATGGCTCCACGGCCAAGTGCAGGGCAGGGACAAGCAGAGTCCCTCAGGGATCAGTCCTGGGACCAGTCTTGTTCAACATCTCTGTGGGTGCCATGGACAGAGGCACTGAGTGCAGCCTCAGCAAGTTTGCTGCCCACACCAAGCTGTGTGGTGCAGCAGCCAGGCTGGAGGGCAGGATCCATCCAGAGGGACCTGGGCAGGCTGCAGAGGTGGGCACAAGCCAAGCTCAGGAGGGTCACCAAGAGCAAGGGCAAGGTCCTGCAGATGGGTGGAGGCAATGCCAAGCACAGATCCAGGCTGGGCAGGGAGTGGCTGGAGAGCAGCCCTGAGGAGAGGGACTTGGGGTGCTGGTGGAGGAGAAGCTCCACAGGAGCCAGCAGTGTGCACTTGCAGCCCAGAAAGCCAAGCAGAGCCTGGGCTGCAGCAGCAGCAGTGTGGCCAGCAGGGCCAGGGAGGGGATTCTCCCCCTCTGCTCTGCTCTGCTGAGACCCCACCTGGAGTCCTGCATCCAGCTCTGGAGCCCCTGGGACAAGAGGGCTGTGGAGATGCTGGAGAGTGTCCAGAGCAGGGCCAGGAGGATGCTGAGAGGCTGCAGCAGCTCTGCTGTGAGCACAGCCTGAAAGAGTTGGGGCTGTGCAGGCTGCAGCAGAGGAGGCTCCCAGGGGACCTCCTTGTGGCCTTCCAGCATCTGAAGGGGGTTCCAAAAAAGCTGGGGAGGGACTTTTGAGGCTGTGAGGGAGTGTCAGGAGTGGGGGGAATGGAGCAAAGCTGGAGGTGGGGAGAGTGAGGCTGGAGGTGAGGAGGAAGTTGTTGAGCAGGAGAGTGGTGAGAGGCTGGCAGGGGTTGCCCAGGGAGGTGGTTGAGGCCCCATGGCTGGAGGTGTTTGAGGCCAGGCTGGCTGAGGCTGTGTGCAGCCTGCTCTAGGGTAGGGTGTCCCTGGGCATGGCAGGGGGGTTGGAACTGGCTGCTCCTTGTGCTCCCTTCCAGCCCTGCCTGATTCTAAATCTATCAACTTCTACTCCTGACAGAGAGTTAGGCTCAATATGGGAGACATCAGTGTCTGTGGCAGTGCACAAGTTTCTTGCTTGCTTGCTCAGGTTTGTCCTTCTCACCTGCAATCCTTTGATAAGAAACCAAAGATCAAACCCATGATAAACTAAACATTCCTTTTAAACCAACCTCCCCCATTTTACATTCATTTTCCCCCTAACAACACATATTACAGAGCCACCTTTAACACAGCAACTAAAAGCTGCCTCAACATTCAGAAGAGAAAATGCTGGAGTTTGTTTTGACAAGAAATGAGAAACAGACAGCTACTCACCTGAAGAATTACAGACAGGTGTGATGTTGCATAAAATGGTTTCTCCTGCTGTAGTTTGTGGAGGGAAGAAAGAAAACAAGCAACTCAGTGAGTAAAAATGTAGAGCTTAAACTCAGTACAACCATACATAGGTCCCTGCCTAAGAATCATAGAATCAACCAGGTTGGAAGAGACCTCCAGGATCATCCAGTCCAATTTATAAGGGATCTTCAAGGTCCCTTCCAACCTGAACCACGATCCAGGTCTCTTTTAACCCACACCATTCCATCAATCTATGGATTTCTGCAATCAGTTCAATGCTTTAAGGTAAAGGTCTTTACCTTTTAGGTAGAATTCACACAATGTCTGCTCCTGGCTTCACTTCTCTAGGCCACTTACCAGAATATTTTGCAAGGCTTAGCAATTCAGAGTGAAAACAAGGCTGGGACTGAGGCATTCATTTGGAAGAGTAATGATTTAGAAGTATTTTGAAGGGCTTGTAATGACTGGATGAGAGGAAATGGAGTGAAGCTTGAGGAGGGAAGATTGATTGGTAAAAAGCTTAAGTTGAATGATGAAAAAAACAGCCTTAAATTGACTGAGAAAAACTTAAATTGATTGAGAAAAAAAATTAGATATAAAACTTAAGTGGATTGATAAAAGTGAACTGATACAAAGCTTAAACTGATTGGTACACATCAAATGGATACAGATTAAATTGATGGAGAAAGATGAACTGATACAAAGCTTAAACTGATTGGTACACATCAAATGGATACAGATTAAATTGATGGAGAAAGATGAACTGATACAAAACTTAAACTGATTGATACAAATCAAATTGGTACAAAAAAAGTTAAACTGATTGTGAAATAAATTAGATAAAACCTTAAATTGAGAAAAGTGAACTGATACCAATCAAATGTGTACATATTAAATTGATTGATTAAGAGAACTGATGCAAATCAAATTGATACCCATTAAATTGATTGAGAAAAATGAACTGATACAGATCAAATTGATACTTATTAAATTGATTGATTGAGAAAAGAGAACTGATACAGATCAAATTGATACTTATTAAATTGATTGGGAAGTGAACTGATACAGATCAAATTGATACTTATTAAATTGATTGATTGAGAAAAGAGAACTGATACAAATCAAATTGATACTTATTAAATTGATTGATTGAGAAAAGAGAACTGATACAAATCAAATTGATACTTATTAAATTGATTGGGAAGTGAACTGATACAGATCAAATTGATACTTATTAAATTGATTGAGAAAAGAGAACTGATACAGATCAAATTGATACTTATTAAATTGATTGGGAAATGAACTGATACAGATCAAATTGATACTTATTAAATTGATTGATTGAGAAAAGAGAACTGATACAAATCAAATTGATACTTATTAAATTGATTGGGAAGTGAACTGATACAGATCAAATTGATACTTATTAAATTGATTGATTGAGAAAAGAGAACTGATACAGATCAAATTGATACTTATTAAATTGATTGGGAAGTGAACTGATACAAATCAAATTGATACTTATTAAATTGATTGATTGAGAAAAGAGAACTGATACAAACCAAATTGATACTTATTAAATTGATTGGGAAGTGAACTGATACAAATCAAATTGATACTTATTAAATTGATTGAGAAAAGAGAACTGATACAGATCAAATTGATACTTATTAAATTGATTGGGAAGTGAACTGATACAGATCAAATTGATACTTATTAAATTGATTGATTGAGAAAAGAGAACTGATACAAATCAAATTGATACTTATTAAATTGATTGAGAAAATGAACTGATACAAATCAAATTGATACTTATTAAATTGATTGATTGAGAAAAGAGAACTGATACAGATCAAATTGATACTTATTAAATTGATTGGGAAGTGAACTGATACAGATCAAATTGATACTTATTAAATTGATTGATTGAGAAAAGAGAACTGATACAGATCAAATTGATACTTATTAAATTGATTGGGAAGTGAACTGATACAGATCAAATTGATACTTATTAAATTGATTGATTGAGAAAAGAGAACTGATACAGATCAAATTGATACTTATTAAATTGATTGGGAAGTGAACTGATACAGATCAAATTGATACTTATTAAATTGATTGATTGAGAAAAGAGAACTGATACAAACCAAATTGATACTTATTAAATTGATTGATTGAGAAAAGAGAACTGATACAAATCAAATTGATACTTATTAAATTGATTGAGAAAATGAACTGATACAAATCAAATTGATACTTATTAAATTGATTGATTGAGAAAAGAGAACTGATACAAATCAAATTGATACTTATTAAATTGATTGATTGGGAAAAGAGAACTGATACAGATCAAATTGATACTTATTAAATTGATTGGGAAATGAACTGATACAAATCAAAGTGATACTTATTAAATTGATTGATTGAGAAAAGAGAACTGATACAAATCAAATTGATACTTATTAAATTGATTGGGGAAATGAACTGGTACAAATCAAATTGATACTTATTAAATTGATTGATTGAGAAAAATGAACTGATACAAATCAAATTGATACTTATTAAATTGATTGGGAAGTGAACTGATACAAATCAAATTGATACTTATTAAATTGATTGATTGAGAAAAGAGAACTGATACAAATCAAATTGATACATATTAAATTGATTGAGAAAAAGAAACTGATACAAATAAAATTGATACTTATTAAATTGGTTGAGAAAAATGAACTGATACAAAAACCAAACTGACTGACACAAATCAAATTGATAGAATTCAAATTGATGCCAAAAAAAATGAAATTGATTAAGCTAAACTGAGGAAAAAAAGTAGGTAAAAACTTCAACTGATTGATAAAAATTAACTGATACAAAACTTAAACTGATACAAATCAAATTGATACAATTCAAATTGATACAAAAAAAGCTAAATTAAGTTAAACTGATTGAGAAAAAAATATAGGCAAAAACTGATTGATAAAAATGAATTGATACAAAACTTAAACTGATCCAAATCAAATTGATCCCATTACACCAATTTGGTTTAATGACCTCACACAGATTTCACTTCTGAGAAGCACAAAAGAAGATCAGCAGTGGTATAGGATTCCTACCTGGTGTTGTAGTGGAGTAATAATCAGTGCTGGGAAGAGTTTCTGTTGAAAGAAAAAGGCAATTTTGAAATGAAGGTTTTCTATTGTAACTTTAAATGCCTGTGAAATACAGGGGACAAAAATAAGTTACTGCTTTAGACTCCCTAAGACAAGTGGAAACAGAGGATTGTTTCAAAGGGATTTCAGCTACTGTCACATATAGTCACAAAGTGCTAAAGGTGAGACCTCACCTGGAATACTGTGTTCAGTTTGGGGCTCCCCAGTTGCAGAGGGACAGGGATCTGCTGGAGAGGCTCCAGCAGAGGGCTGTGAGGATGATGAGGGGACTGGAGGGCATGGCTGGTGAGGAGAGGCTGAGGGACCTGGGGCTGCTCAGTCTGGGGAAGGGAAGACTGAGAGGGGGGTTGATAAATGTTTATAAGTATCTGAGGGCTGCCAGGAGCGGGGGGACAGGCTCTGCTCACTGCTGCCTGGGATAGGACAAGGAGCAATGGATGGAAGCTGCAGCAAAAGAGGTTCTGCCTCAACACAAGGGGAACTTCTTGGCTGGAAGGGTTTCAGAGCCCTGGCACAGGCTGCCCAGAGAGGCTGTGGAGTCTCCTTCTCTGGAGCCTTTCCAGGCCTGTCTGGATGTGTTCCTCTGTGATCTGTGTTAGATAGGATTGCCCTGCTCTGGCAGGGGGGTTGGACTGGATGATCTCCTTGGGTCCCTTCCAACCCCCAACATCCTATGAGCCTCTGATCCTGTGAAGGGTTGGAAAGGATAAGAGGCAGTGGTTTGAAATGAAAGCAGAGCAGATTGAGACTGGATGTTAGCAGCAAGTTCTGCACCAGGAGGCTGCTGCCACACTGCAACAGGTAGCTCCGGGAGGCTCAAGAGGTCCAATGGCATCTTGGGGTACATTAAGAAAAGTTTGCCCAGCAGGTCTAGAGAGGTTTTGCTTCCTCTCTGCTATGCCCAGGTGAGACCACACCTGGAATGCTGCGCCCAGTTTTAAATTGAAGCTTGAGGAGGGCAGATTTAGATAGAGATGAGGAAGAAATTCTTCAGAGTGAGGGTGGGGAGCCACTGACACAGGTTGCCCAGGGAGGTGGTGGAGTCGCTGTCCCTGGAGGTGAAGCAAAGCCTGGCTGGGGCACTTAGTGCCATGGTCTGGTGGATTGGATAGGGCAGGGTGCTAGGTTGGGCTGAATGAGCTTGAAGGTCTCTTCCAACCTGGTGGATTCTATGATCACATGCCCAGGTTGGGCTTTGTTAATACTTTGAATAAAAACAGAAAGGTTATCAGCTCAGTGGCAGTTAAATGCACTTCATAACCCTGCCCGTGTGGACGTCCAATACAGACTGTAGCCAAATATGAAGTCAGAGACCAAGGAAGATATAATTTGGATTTATTATTATTATTAAAACTAGGCAAATTTTCATCCTTGCAGCAAACCTCACCCTCCAAACCTTACCACATTAATTCTCACCTGCAGACTGTGTGGTCTCCTCCGAAGTCGTATCTAAAGAGTAAAAATGAGTAAGAATAAACCCAATGCAAATACAAATCCCAGCAAACAGCATCTAACTGAACCTAATTAGGAGAAACAGTAACCAAAGTCTTGCCTGAAGAGTTTATAGGAGAGGTGAGAAAAGAAACAAGAGAGGATTCTGGGGAAAAAAAAAAGAGAGAGAAAAGAGGTAAAGTTTGTGTGGTTCATGTCTGTGGGTTTGGGAGAGAGAAGGTCATGCACTGAAGAACTGCAACAGGAGCTAGGTACTAAGTTCCACTTTAAGAAGAAGTGCAGTGCTGCTTAAGACGGGTCAGGGGATTGCAAATATTTATGTTGAAGTCATGTTCTCACGATCACAGAGTGTTAGGAGTTGGAAGAGAGCTGCAGAGAGCATCCAGCCCAACCCCCTGCCAGGGCAGCAGCAGCCAGGGCAGGGCACACACAGCACAGCCAGGGGGGTTGCAGTGGCTGCAGAGAAGGAGACTCCACAGCCTCTCTGGGCAGCCTGCTCCAGGCCTCTGCCACCCTCACAGCCAAAAAGCTTCCCCTCCTCTTGCCCTGCCACCTCCTCTGCCCCAGCTTGCCCCCAGTGCCCCTTGTGCTGCCCTGGGCCAGCCCTGAGCAGAGCCTGCCTGCGTCCTGCCCACACTGCCCTGCACAGCTTGGGCACAGCACTGAGGGCAGCCCTCAGGCTGCTCTGCTGCCAGCTGCCAGCCCCAGCTGCCTCAGCCTGGCCCCACAGGAGATGCTCACTGCCTGCAGCAGCTTTGAGGCTCTGTGCTGGACTCCCTCAAGCAGTTCCCTGAGCCCCTTCTTGACCTGAGTGGCCCAGAGCTGGACACAGGAGAACCTCTTGACCACAGCCCTTCTAAGCCAGCCCAGGATGCCCTTGGCCTTCTTGGCCACAAGAACACATTGCTGGCTCCTGGGCATCCTTCTTCCCACAAGGACCCTCAGGTCCTCTTCCCCTATGCTGCTCTCCAGCAGGTCATTCCCCAGCCTGGCCTGGTCCATTGGGGTTGCTCTTTCCCAGATACAAGACTCTCAACTTCACTGGACAAAAGGCAACTTGCAACTACTTCATCCTCAACGAGAAACTCTTCTATTACAACCCAAAATGTTCCCCTCAAAGCACAAAGAGTGCAAAGATTAAAGGCTGGAGCTCGTTTGCAGGCCAACTTCTCTGCACTGTCTCAGGCAAGGGAAAAGGAAAAGGCAGATTTAGCTAACAGGAACCAGCAAAACACTGCAGCCATCAGCAAACTCCTGATTCTCTTACCAGAAATGGTTGTTGCAGAAGATTCTCCTGAAGTGTCAGCTTTTGTTTCAGACAGAGCAAAAGAAAAGAGGGGGTGGGGGTGGGGAAAAAAAGGATGATGAAGTTTCACACACAGAGAGAAGCATCCCCAGCAGCCTTTCCCTCTGCATTTCCGACACGGCCCAGAAGGGGGCAACACTGCCCCCACAAAGGCAGGCAGCAAATGCTGACTCCAACAGGTTACTGTTCTATGAATCCAAAGAGAATTCACCCCAAGATGACTCCTTTTCAAAAACTCTTGGGCGGTTTGCAGCCTATAACGTTAGGAAAGCAAAAATAATTGGCCCAAGATCAAGAAAATAAACCAAAAAATAAGGTTAAGAAAGTGAAAAACTTTGGAGGAGAGACTGAAGGAGTTGGGGCTGTGCAGGCTGGAGAGGAGAAGGCTCCCAGGTGGTTTTATTATGACCTTTCAGTATCTTAAAGGGGGTTACAAGAAAGCTGGGGAGGGACTGTTCAGGCTGTCAGGGAGTGATAGGACTGGAGGGAATGGAACAAAGCAAAACATGGGTACTAGATTCAGACTGGATGTTAGGAAGAAGTTCTTCATTCTGAGGGTGGTGAGAGCCTGGCACAGGTTGCCCAGGGAGGTGGTGGAAGCCTCATCCCTGGAGGTGTTTCAGGCCAGGCTGGCTGAGGCTCTGGCCAGGCTGATCTAGTGTGAGGTGTCCCTGCCCATGGCAGGGAGGTTGGAACTGGCTGATCCTTGTGGTTCCTTCCAACTCTGACTGGTTCTATGATTCTAAGATACATGTCACACTACCCTGAGTGTCTTGCTGAGTGTGGAAGGGGAAATAAGTGAGTATATCAGCTGAGTATACAGTTGGGTGCCACAGAATGTTAGAATGTCTAGGGTCACCTAGAGCAGGCTGACCAGGAACACATCCAGGTTGGTTGTGAAAGTCTCCAGAATAGGAGACTCTGAGTAAGAACTCTTCTTACTGAGCACTCTTCTGCTTCTGAGTAAGAATTTCCTGCAGGGAGGCTGTAGCCAGGTGGGGTTGGGCTCTGCTGCCAGGCAGCCAGCAGCAGAAGAAGGGGACAGAGGCTCAAGCTGTGCCAGGGCAGGTCTAGGCTGGATGTTGTGAGGAAGTTCCTGGCAGAGAGAGTGATTGGCACTGGAATGGGCTGTCCAGGGAGGTGGTGGAGTGGCCGTGGCTGGAGGTGTTGCAGCCAAGCCTGGCTGGGGCACTTAGTGCCATGGTCTGGTTGGTTGGGCAGGGCTGGGTGCTAGGCTGGGCTGGGGGAGCTTGGAGCTCTCTGCCAGCCTGCTTGGTTCTATAATAAGTCTGGAGCTGTGATCTGGAGAGGAGCCACACAACTATTTATACTGCAAACACCAGCCACTAAAATCTTTTGCTGGTGGTTATGGTCAGCACTTTGATCAAAAAGAAACCAGGAAATTTGATGCCTGCTTCACATTGGCCACTTCAAAGTTTGCCCTTCTGGCCACTGAGTGGATTCTGACAGTGCCACCAACAGCTTACCACACAAATACGAGCTAAAAAGCAGCTGGCTGCAAGGCCAGCTTGGATGAGGCTTTGAGCAACCCAGCCTAGTTGAGAGGTTCCCTGCCCATGGTGGGGAGGTTGGAGTAGATGAGCTCTAAGGTCCCTCCCAACCTGAGCCATTCTGTGGTTCTCTGAAATATGAGACACTATATCAAAGGCAGAGTTCAGGTACCTCAGCATCTTCTATGTGTACAAATACCTGAGGGCTGGGGGTCAAGTGGAGGGGGCCAAGCTCTTTTGGGTGCTGCACAGCAATAAGCCAAGCAGCAATGGATACAAACTGGAACAGAGAAGGTTTCAGCTCAACAGGAGGAGAAACTTCTTTCCAGAGAGGGTGGCAGAGGCCTGGAGCAGGCTGCCCAGAGAGGCTGTGGAGTCTCCTTCTCTGGAGACTTTCCAGCCCCACCTGGATGCATTCCTGTGTGCCCTACCCTAGGGGATGCTGCTCTGGCAGGAGGGGTGGTCTGGATGATCTCTGGAGGTGCCTTCCAGCCTCTAAGGTTCTGTGATTCTCTCAGAATTCAAAAGCCATCCAACAATGCTACTTACAGCACACTACTGATGCTGTGAAGCCTCTCCTACTGTTGTGGAAGAGTTAAGTCAGGGATACCAAAGCTTCTGCAGAACCTCAGAGTGTTTTGGGCAAGCACAGCACCCAAGGAGATTCTGAGGTGTCTCACTGGTGGGACACCTTCCTTGCCTTCCTGAAAACTGGGAGCAGCTTCTTTCCTAAGGACAAATGGCAACAGAACTGCTGCAGTGAAAGGAGAACAGGAGTCACCTCAGTGACCTCAATGACACAGAAGGTTAGGGCCAGGAAGGGACCTCCAAAGCTCATCTAGTCAAGTGCCCTGCCAGAGCAGGAGCACCTAGAGCAGGTCACTCAGGAAACACATCCAGGTGGGTTTGGAATAGCTCCAAGAGAGGGAGACTCCACAACCCCCCTGGGCAGCCTGTTTAAGGTCTCTGCCACCCTCACAGGGGAAAAAATATTTCCTCCTGTTTCCACAGTAGTTCTGTGCCTCAGCTTCCAGCCACTGCCCCTTGGCCTGATTGGGCATCGCTGAGCAGAGCCTGCCTCCAGCCTCTCAGAATTCAACCACTCCATCAGCACTGAGGGCAGCCCTCAGGCTGCTCTGCTGCCAGCTGCCAGCCCCAGCTGCCTCAGCCTGGCCTCACAGGAGATGTTCCCTGCCTACAGAGCTCTGTGCCTCTGGGCTGGGCTCTCTCCAGCAGTTCCCTGAGATCCTTCCTGAGCTGAGGGTTCCAGAATTGGACACAAGATTCCAGCTGTGGCCTCAGCAGGGCAGAGTAGAGTGGGAGGAGAACCCCCCTCGACCTACTACCTACACCTCTCCTAATAAAGCCCAGGATGCCCTTGGTCACCAGAGAGCATTGCTGCCTCATGGGCATCTTTCTGCTCACTAGGACCCTCGGGTCCTTTTCCCCTTCACTACTCTCCAGCAGGTCAATCCCCCACCTAGAGTGAAATTTATTGTCTCTGGGAAACGACTGCTGCTGTTTGCACCACAAAATCTGCTAATAAGCCATGAGGATGCTTTGGGTAAGTCATCATGGAATGGTTTAGGTTGGAAAGGACTTCAAGGGTCAGCAAGTTCCAACCCCCTGCCATAGGCATGGACACCTCCCACTAGAACAGGTTGCTCAAGGTCTCATCCAGCCTGATCTTGAACACCTCCAGGGAGGTTGTGGAGCACAGAATCACCCAATGTGATCTTCGATCACATTGGGTGATTCTGTGCTCCACAACCTCCCTGGGAAACCTTTGCCAGTGTCTCACCACCCTCAACCTGTGCCAGTGTCTCACCACCCTCACTGCAAATAACTTCTTCCTCACATCCAGTTTCAATCTCCCCTCTGCCACTTCAAACCCATTCCTCCTGCTCCTCTCATTCCCAGATGTTGTCAATAGTCCCTCCCCAGCCCTCCTGGAGCCCCTTTCAGATACTGGGAGGCCACTCCAAGCTCTCCTCCAAGCCTCCTCTTCAGCAGCCTGCACAGCCCAAACTCTCTCAGCCTGTGCTCAGAGCAGAGCTGCTGCAGCCCTCTCAGCATCTTGGTGGCCTCCTCTGCACTGCCTCCAACACTTTCATGTCCTGCTTGTGCTGGGGGCTGCAGAGCTGCACACAGTAATTTGCAAAGGTTTACATTTTGGTCATCACCTCCACGAAGCAGAGAGAACAGCAGCAGCAATCTACTTACACACTTCCAAACCCCAAAGAGAAATAGTGTGGGGGGCAATTCCAGGGGCCCCCAGACTTACCTGTTACTTGTCTTCTGCCAGGCAGCGTCGCAGTGGTCTCAACTACAAAGGAAGAAGAATGATTTCATTTTAGGAGGGGAAGATTTGGATGTATGTTTGTACACATGCAGACTTCCACACAAACTATGCTTCTAAAGGCCAACATTTCAGATGTGCTACTTACCTTCCTTCAAGAGGTTTGCAAACCTGCTCTGCATCCACTGAGCAATGAGGTTTGAGGGCTCTTTGAAAGTGGGAAGCTGAACTCTTTTGTTGTTGGCTGTTTATCCCCTCCTCTATTTACCAAGTTAGGAGCAGCTGTGGAGCTGCTGCAGGGTAGGAGAGCCCTGCAGAGGGACCTGGCCAGGCTGCATGGGTGGGCAGAGGCCATGGGATGAGACTGAACAAGGCCAAGGGCAGGGTTCTGCACTTTGGCCACAACAACCCCAAGCAGCACTGCAGGCTGGGGCCAGAGTGGCTGAGAGCAGGCAGGCAGAGAGGGAGCTGGGGGTGGTGGGAGAGAGGAGCTGCAGAGGAGGCAGCAGTGTGCCCAGGTGGGCAGCAGAGCCAATGGCATCCTGGGCTGGCTCAGGAGCAGTGTGGGCAGCAGGACAAGGGAGGTTCTTGTGCCCACCCCTGTGCTCAGCACTGCTCAGGCCACCCCTGGAGTGCTGTGTCCAGCTCTGGGCTCCTCCATTGCAGAGAGCTGCTGAGGTGCTGGAAGGTGTTTGGAGCAGGGCAGCAAGGCTGGGGAGGGGCCTGGAGCACAGCCCTGTGAGGAGAGGCTGAGGGAGCTGGGGGGGTGCAGCCTGCAGCAGAGGAGGCTCAGGGCAGAGCTCATTGCTGCCTGCAGCTGCCTGCAGGGAGGCTGTAGCCAGGTGGGGTTGGGCTCTGCTGCCAGGCAGCCAGCAGCAGAAGAAGGGGACAGAGGCTGAAGCTGTGCCAGGGCAGGTCTAGGCTGGATGTTGTGAGGAAGTTGTTGTCAGAGAGAGTGATTGGCACTGGAATGGGCTGCCCAGGGAGGTGGTGGAGTGGCTGTGGCTGGAGGTGTTGCAGCCAAGCCTGGCTGGGGCTCTGAGTGCCATGGTCTGGTTGGTTGGGCAGGGCTGGGGGCTAGGTTGGGCTGGGGGAGCTTGGAGCTCTCTTCCCACCTGCCTGACTCTATGATTCTATGAAATGGTGCTGGCATGCCCTGAGGAGCACCTCCATCTGGACACAAATCTCACCCTATCTGCTCTCAGAGCACAATATCCACATGCCTCCAGTTGCTAGAAATGACCTGAGAGAATGAAATGTGTCACTGATCAAGGTGCAGCACTAAGTTTACTAAGCAGTCATCCTTGCATACAGAAAGGAGCAGAGGCTGTCACACTCCATTTCACTTGCCTTTGTCAGACCTCCTTCACTGCAGGGCTTTCCTCAGCCCTCCTTCTCTGCAGGGCTTTTCCATGCCCTCCTTCACTGCAGGGCTTTGCTATGCCCTCCTTCTCTGCAGGGCTTTTCTATGCCCTCCTTCTCTGCAGGGCTTTTCTATGCCCTCCTTCTCTGCAGGGCTTTGCTCAGCCCTCCTTCTCTGCAGGGCTGTGCTCAGCCCTCCTTCTCTGCAGGGCTTTTCTATGCCCTCCTTCTCTGCAGGGCTTTTCTATGCCCTCCTTCACTGAAGGGCTTTGCTCAGCCCTCCTTCTCTGCAGGGCTTTTCTATGCCCTCCTTCTCTGCAGGGCTTTTCTATGCCCTCCTTCACTGAAGGGCTTTGCTCAGCCCTCCTTCTCTGCAGGGCTTTTCTATGCCCTCCTTCTCTGCAGGGCTTGTCTCAGCCCTCCTTCTCTGCAGGGCTTTCCTCAGCCCTCCTTCTCTGCAGGGCTTTTCTATGCCCTCCTTCTCTGCAGGGCTTAAGAACCAGGCAGAAAAAGTGGAGAGTCTTTCTAAGTCCAGCCTCCAATATGCCTGAAGCTGAGCTGTAAACAGGCAAGTCAAATAGCTCAGGCTGTGCTACTTACAAGCTAACAGAAACCTTATTTCACTGAGGTTCTTTATGCTTATGAAACCTCCTTTTAATTGCTCCATTAACTTTCAGTTGCAACACTGCTGGTTCAGGATCATCACATTAGCAACTCTAATTTCCTATGCCAAAACAAGGCACTCTAAATTGTGTAACCATCTTCTCCAACAGGGAACATTCCTGAGGATCCAAGCAGCAAATCAACAGGCAAGTAATGTTTCTCAGTGCTGTTCTCAGCTTTTGCTGTGAGGGAGACAGAGCAGGTCCCCAAAACACCTGGGGTGGGGTGGTTTGGTTATTTTTCCTGAGGGAAAAGGCTACTCCATGAAAGAAGATAACAGCCTAGTTTCTGTTATCAATATGCAGCAAAGCAGCAAGTCCCTCACACTCTTCGTATCACTTTGTGCTGTTCTGACACAATTTGCTAGGGCAAGAGCTGAGAATTCCACCTGTGGAGGCACAGGAAACTGTCCCACTGCTATGAAAGCTCTTCAGCAGCTCTTGCCACCACCACAGGCCACAGCTGCCAAAATCCTACCTGGGACCCCAATATGCAAGGTGACAAGCACTGCTTCCCATAATGACTGCACAGGACAAAGGGAGTAACTTCAGCAGCTCCACCCTGGTAGGACACCAAATCCATCAGTCAGAACTTAAGGCTAGGTACAGAGAGGGATGCAGCTCTGAAAGAGACTGTGTGACCAGGGATCAGTGCTGGGCACAGTCCTGTGCAAGGTCTTTATCAATGATCTGGAGCAGGGGATTGAGTCCAGCAGCAGGAACTTTGCTGATGGCACCAAGCTAGGAGCAGGTGTGGAGCTGTTGGAGGGTAGCAGAGCCCTGCAGAGGGACCTGGCCAGGCTGCATGGGTGGGCAGAGGCCATGGGATGAGACTGAACAAGGCCAAGGGCAGGGTTCTGCACTTTGGCCACAACAACCCCAAGCAGCACTGCAGGCTGGGGCCAGAGTGGCTGAGAGCAGGCAGGCAGAGAGGGAGCTGGGGGTGCTGGCAGAGAGGAGCTGCAGAGGAGGCAGCAGTGCCCAGGTGGGCAGCAGAGCCAATGGCATCCTGGGCTGGCTCAGGAGCAGTGTGGGCAGCAGGACAAGGGAGGTTCTTGTGCCCACCCCTGTGCTCAGCACTGCTCAGGCCACCCCTGGAGTGCTGTGTCTAGTTTGGGGCTCCTCCATTGCAGAGAGCTGCTGAGGTGCTGGAAGGTGTCCACAGAAGGGCAACAAGGCTGGGGAAGGGCCTGGAACACAAACCCTATGAGGAGAGGCTGAAGGAGCTGGGGTTGTTTAGCCTGGAGAAGAAGAGGCTCAAGAGTGACCTCACTGCTGTCTACAACTACCTGAAGGGAGGCTGTAGCCAGGTGGGGTTGGGCCCTTCTCCCACACAGCCAGCAATAGAAGAAGGGGACACAGCCTCAAGCTGTGCCAGGGGAAGTATAGGCTGGATGTTGTTAGGAAGTGGTTGTCAGAGAGAGTGATTGGCATTGGAATGGGCTGCCCAGGGAGGTGGTGGAGTGGCTGTGCCTGGAGGTGTTCAGGAAAAGCCTGGCTGAGGTGCTTAGTGCCATGGTCTGGTTGACTGAATAGGGCTGAGGGATAGGTTGGGCTGGATGAGCTTGGAGCTCTCTTCCAACTTGCTTGATTCTATGATTCTATGATCTGCAGTGCCACAGACAGCACTGGTGGCAGGCAGGCAGACTCAGATGCTCTGGGGCCTAGATGGCAAGTTTATGGAATGAATGGCTCCCAATTTTACTTAGATTAATTGAGAAACATGCCCCAAAAAGGGTACTGGTTTGTATGATCACCCACAGCTACTCTTTTAAACTAAAAGCACCCCCAGCTACCTCTTCTACCCTCTGAATGGAAGAATTCCAAGGTACATCTTGGTGGCTATGTAAGAAAAGGCTCTGGGGAGACCTCAGAGCTACATTTCAATATCTGAAGAGGACCTACAGGCAGGCTGAGGAGGGACTGTTTAGAAGGGCTTGGAGAGATAGGATGAGGGGCAATGGTTTGAAGCTGGAGCAGGGGAAGTTTTGGTTGGACATCAGGAGGACTCTCTCCAGCAGCTCCATGTCTCTCTTCTGCTGGTGGACCCAGAGCTGGAGGCAGTGCTGCAGGTGAGGGCTGAGCAGAGCAGACTGGAGGGGCAGAATCCCCTCCCTGTGCTGCTGCTCTCCCTGCTCTGGCTGCAGCCAGCACACAGCTGCCTCTGTGCTGCCAGCCACCAGTGCTGGCTGCTGGGCACTTTGGCACCAGCTGGCACCCCCAAGGCCTTCTCCTGCAGGCTGCTCTCTTTTATCTGTTTGTATAAAGCAGCACACTTGATACTGAGGTGAATCAAATCACCTCTTCTCTGGCAGGCTGCTATCCAAAAAGCTCCTTCCTCTGACAGCAGAGGAGAAGGAAGCAACAAGAGCAAGGCAAGAGCAGGTCAAACATGCCTCCAGTTAACAGGTACAAAGTAGAGCAAGAAATGACTCACCAAACAGGCAGAGGTAGGCATTCTTTCCCCCATCACATTTACTTCCTTTAAGAGCTTCTAGAGGTTTCTCTACTTTTCTGCCCTGACGGTTTTAGAAAGAAGATCAGATTGGGGCAGAAATGTTTCATCTTTTCAGCTCCTGCTTTCATGAGCCACTCAGTAAATGCAAGGACAGGGCCCACCCAACAGACTGGATGAATGGCTAAGTGGCAGCTGTGCTTCCACTTTCTGCTGGAGGTGGCGAAGCCCTGGGACTCCACCCTCCCTTCCAGGAAAGCTGATCCTGTCACCAGAAGTGCACACAGCTGGGGAAATCTTTAACGTGAGACTGCATCATACCTCCTGCTGACCACACCTGCAAGCTAGAACAACAGCCCACACTTTTCCTCAAGCCTGCAAAGGCAAAGTAGTCCCCCAGGGCACCAGCTCCTTTCCATTTCACCCATCAGCATCAGACTGCTTTGGACCTAGAAACCTCACAGTATCACAGTGTCACAGTATCATCAGGGTTGGAAGAGACCTCACAGATCATCAAGTCCAACCCTTTACCACAGAGCTCAAGGCCAGACCATGGCACCAAGTGCCACATCCAACCTTGCCTTGAAGTGCCCCAGGGACGGCGACTCCACCACATCCCCGGGCAGCCCATTCCAGTGTCCAATGACCCTCTCAGTGAAGAACTTTCTCCTCACCTCCAGCCTAAACCTCCTCCAGAAACAGCAGCAGGCTCAGCAACATTGGGAGTTACTGCTGGATGGTGGGCAGAGAAGGGCCAGGAGGATGATCAGAGGGCTGGAGCTGCTCCCCCATGAAGACAGGCTGAGAGGACTGGAGCTCAGTCTAGAGAAGAGAAGGCTTTAAGGAGACCTTATTGTGGCCTTCCAGAACCTGAAAGGGGCTACAAGCTGGGGAGGGACTTTTTAGGGTGTCAGGCAGTGATAGGACTGGGGCCACAGAGCAAAACTAAAAGTGGGTAGATTCAGATTGGATGTTAAGAAGCTATTCAGCATGAGGGTGGTGAGATCCTGGCACAGGTTGCCCAGGGAGGTGGTGGAAACCTCATCCCTGGAGGTGTTTAAGGCCAGGCTGGATGTGGCTCTGGGCAGTTTGATCCAGTGTGAGGTGTCCCTGCCCATGGCAGAGAAGGTTGGAGCTGGCTGATCCTTGAGGTCCTTTCCAGCCCTGACAATTCTATGACTAAAAGGATTCACAGGGCACAAGGTTGGAAAGGACCTCAAGGATTGTCCAGTAGGATACAGGGAGAAGAGGGGTCAAGAACTTAATCCTGAAGGTTTGAGAGTTCAAATCCTTTTCTGAATATAAATTCCCAGAACACAAACACTAAGCAGTACTGATGAAAACAAAATGCAAGCAAAAGCAACAGGCAGTGGCCTGCTGCTGCTCCAAGGCAGGGCACTGATAGTGCTGGCAGTGCTTTCCTATCACTGATGCTATTTCCAGTCACACCTTAAATCATCTCTATTATTTATTCATTGCAATCTGTACAAGATATCCAGGCAGCTCTGTGCTCCTTTGCATAGATGCAGTGTAACAGTTTGGGTATTTCTATTTGGATTAAGAATGGGACTGTTTAATGTGTAACTCCAATGACTAATGTTTAAACAGAACATTTCTTCCAGCTGTCAAGTTGGTACTAAAGGCAACTTGCAAACAGCTCACGTGAAAATGCCAAGTGAAGAGCTGCTGCTCACACATCACTGCCATTCCTTTTCAAGCATTTACTATGTTTAACTCAAGTGGTTTCTGGTGGGTTGTGCTCTTTTAAACACCCAGAGCTTTATAGTCCTTACTGGATTTTCTTTCCCCCCCCACCCTGGATTATCAGAGAATTGAAGTGTAGAATTGTCAGGGCTGGAAGGGGCCTCAAGGATCAGCCAGCTCCAAGCCCCTTGCCATGGGCAGGGACACCTCACACTAGATTAGGTTGCCCAGAGCCACATCCAGCCTGGCCTTGAAGACCTCCAGGGATGAGGCTTCCACCACCTCTCTGAGCAACCCGTGCCAGGGTCTCACCACCCTCATGCTAAACAACTTCTTCCTAACATCTAATCTAAATCTCCCTTCCTCTAGTTTGGATCCATTCCCCCCAGTCCTATCACTACCTGACACTACCTAAAAAGTCCCTCCACAGCTTTCTTGTAGCCTCCTTCAAACACTGGAAGGCCAGAGTAAGATTATGCAGGGATGGCAGTGACATCCAGAGGGACCTCCAGAGACCATCAAGTCCAACCCACCCTACCAGAGCAGGAGCACCCAAGGCAGGCTGCACAGGAACACATCCAAGTGGGTTTGGAATGTCTCCACAGATGGAGGCTCCTCTCTGGGCAGCTTGTTTCAGTGCTCCATCACCATACAGAAGTGCCACCTTGTGTTGAGGTGGAACCTCCTGTGCTGCAGCTTGTAGCTGTTGTTCCTTGCCCTATCAATGGGCACCACCCAAAAGAGTCTGGCACCTTCATCTTGACACCCACCCCTCAGACATTGACAGACATTGATCAGTTCTCCTCTCAGCCTGCTCTTCTCCAGACTAAACAGATCCAGGGCTCTCAGTCTCTCTTCACAGCAGAGCTGTCCAGGACCTTCAGTCATCCACATAGCTCTCCACTGGACTCTCTCCTGTCTCTCTTGAACTGGGGAGCCCAGAACTGGACACAGTATTGCAGGTATCCATCCATCCATACTGTCCACACTAAATATGCATACTCCAGATGTTCAATCAGAGACTGCCCATTAAACATGTAGCTAACCAGGAATCATTCTCTACAGACCAAGATGAAAAGCTTTGCCAGTGCCAGCACCTGGAAGGGTGAGCACATCTTGCTCCACTGAACACTTCTAAATCCCAGGAGATGGCTGCTGAAGTGGGACACACTCAGTCTGTGCACCCTTTCTCCACACCACAGCTGTTATGCTGCTTCTCACTCCCAGCAAAGAGGGAATTCTCAAAGGAACCTGAGGAATGCAAGTGGCAGGTTTGTGATGCACCACACGTGGGGCCTCCTCCTCTGGCCCTGCCTGCAGGATTTACCCCTGCTCAGCAAGCAACAGCTGCATCAAGCAGAGGGGAACCACAAGAAGCAAGAACTGCATTAACTCCAATCTAATAGTTTGCTATTACTGAGTTCTCCTAGTCCAAGAAATGTGATCAGCCCTCACGATAACCTGGGAAGTGGTGAGAGATGTCCCTCCTGGTCACTCTGTGTGTATGATGTGTAGTTACTGCAGAGGTAATGCCACTGGCTTCTGGAGAGGGAACTACAGGGTTAAGGGTGAGCATGCTTTTAGTGCTGAGCATGCTTTCAGTGCTGAGCAGGTGTGGAAATCTTACCAGAATCAACATTCTGCACCCAGCTCTGAGTCCTCAACACACTAAAGACACAGACCTGATGGAGAGAGTCCAGAGAAGGGACACAAAATTGATCAGGGGGTTGGAGCAGCTCTGCAAGGAGCACAGGCTGAGGGAATTTGGGGGTGTTCAGCCTGGAGAAGAGAAGGCTCCAGGCAGAGCTCAGAGCAGCCTGCCAGGAGCTGCAGGGGCTGCAAGCAGGCTGCAGAGGGACTGTTGGCAAAGGCCTGCAGGGACAGGACAAGGGCAGTGGTTTGCAATGAGAGCTGAGCAGATTGAGATTGAGATTGGTTGTGAGGAGCAAGTTCTGCACCAGGAGGGTGCTGCAACACTGCAGCAGGTTGCTCAGGAAGGGGTTGAGGCTTCATCCCTGGAGATCTTGAAGGTGAGGCTGGGCAAGGCTGTGAGCAACCTGCTCCAGTGGAGGATGTTCCTGCTGACCGCAGGGTGGTCAGACTCTATGACTTGGAAGTCCCTTCCAACCCAACCCATTCTATGATTCCAAGTTCTGGAATTTGTGCAGAATGAAGACCAGTAAATGCCTTCCTCTACAGTTGTTTACTGAATGGAAGCTGTGTAAATTGAGACAGAAGGCCCTGGTACTTGTAAGAGTTTGCCTGGATGCAGCCTGCTGTCACTAGCACTGCATGGGCAGCAGAGTTGACAGAACTGTCAACTGTCAACAAGAGTTGAGAGAAGTTTAGAGCCCTTAGAGGATGGTTGTTGTGTTCTTTATGCTGGGATCACAGCTGGTGAGAGCTGCAGATCCTCACAGCACCTCAGGAAGCCTCTAGCTAGAAATGACTGACAAAGACATCTAACAATCTGGGTGAGAAATGTCACAAAATAATAACATCAGCTCCACCTTGGGCACAAGCACTATTTGAGCAGCTGTGGGTGCAGTGGTGACCTACCACAGGGCAGGGAGTTGTCCTCTTCCACTGTCAGGTTGTAGAGCCAGTCCTCCTTCCTCCAGCGGATCACACCGCTGTCCTTGCAGTTGTGAGACTGCCTGATGTCTGCTTTATCCCACATCCTGAACATGTACAGCTCCCCTGTCATACCCAGGTCAGGGAAGGCAGCAGCACCTGCCAGCCTTGAACAGCCAAGTAAGAACTTCCCTTTGCCAGGCAAATTAACCTTCCCAGGTAGTCTTCTCTTTGCCCTGTTGGTTCCATTGATGAACAGCTTCATCTCCTCGTCTTCGCTTTTCCACTGCACGCATATTTCGTACCAGGTGTTCTGATGCAGCCTTTCTCTTGTGTTTATTTGGTTTCCAAACAACCATATCCTCACTTTATCACCATCTCCTGTAAGCCCAAGCTCATACTTCCCTCCAGAGAGATTGCTGTGAGGCGTTTCCTGATAGTACACATAGGCTGTCCAGGGTCTATCTGAGGAATAGAGCTTGACGTGCACACAGACAATGAATTCTTTCAAGGGACGCAGGGAAATTCTTGGTGACATAATCCAAGGATCTTCACATGCAGTCCTAAAAACAGCTTTGTATTTTCCTAGGAAATCCTCCTGATCTGAAAAAAGAACCACAACAAAAATTGATTTGTGAATTCATTTTTGTGTTTCAAAGGCTCTTCTCTAAGACTGAGAACTCCTCCATATATGCCCTTGCGGCCAAGAGGGCCAAAGGCATCAGACAACCACAGAATCACAGCCAGGCTGGCAGAGAGCTCCAAGCTCCCCCAGCCCAACCTAGCACCCAGCCCTGCCCAACCAACCAGACCATGGCACTCAGTGCCCCAGCCAGGCTTGGCTGCAACACCTCCAGCCACAGCCACTCCACCACCTCCCTGGGCAGCCCATTCCAGTGCCAATCACTCTCTCTGACAACAACTTCCTCACAACATCCAGCCTAGACCTGCCCTGGCACAGCTTGAGACTGTGTCCCCTTCTTCTGCTGCTGGCTGCCTGGCAGCAGAGCCCAACCCCACCTGGCTACAGCCTCCCTGCAGGCAGCTGCAGGCAGCAATGAGCTCTGCCCTGAGCCTCCTCTGCTGCAGGCTGCACCCCCCCAGCTCCCTCAGCCTCTCCTCACAGGGCTGTGCTCCAGGCCCCTCCCCAGCCTTGCTGCCCTGCTCCAAACACCTTCCAGCACCTCAGCAGCTCTCTGCAATGGAGGAGCCCAGACCTGGACACAGCACTCCAGGGGTGGCCTGAGCAGTGCTGAGCACAGGGGTGGGCACAAGAACCTCCCTTGTCCTGCTGCCCACACTGCTCCTGAGCCAGCCCAGGATGCCATTGGCACTGCTGCCCACCTGGGCACTGCTGCCTCCTCTGCAGCTCCTCTCTCCCACCACCCCCAGCTCCCTCTCTGCCTGCCTGCTCTCAGCCACTCTGGCCCCAGCCTGTAGTGCTGCTTGGGGTTGTTGTGGCCAAAGTGCAGAACCCTGCCCTTGGCCTTGTTCAGTCTCATCCCATGGCCTCTGCCCCCCATGCAGCCTGTCCAGGTCCCTCTGCAGGGCTCTGCTACCCTCCAATAGCTCCACATTTTTGCTCCTAGCTTGGTGCCATCTGCAAACAAGCTGCAACACAGGAGGTTCCCTCTGAACATGAGGAGACACTTCTGTGCAGTGAAGGTGCCAGAGCCCTGGAGCAGGCTGCCCAGAGAGGTTGTGGAGTCTCCTTCTCTGCAGACTTTCAAAATTCACCTGGATGCATTCCTGTGTGATCTGCTTTAGGTGATGGTGCTCTGTGACACAGTCCTGCTCCTAGACATTCACACAGGAGTTTTCAACACATTAATGAGGCCTTGAGCAACCCATTCTAGGGGCAGGTTTCCCTGCCTATGGCATGGGGTTGGATCTAGATGATCTTTGAGGTCACTTCCAACCTAATTCACTCTATGATTAAGAAGCAACCTTGGAACCTACTCCTTTACTTTCTTGGTTAGTTGGTTGCTTGTTTTTTCCTTTTGCTTTAGGGAAGCAGCAAATTTAGGGTCAGGCAATAAATCCTAGCTGCTCATGCAATCTTTGAAGTAAAACTCATGCACAAGACAGCAGATGACTGTGTCACTATTCACAGAAGCACTCCAATGACAAGTGGGAGGCAAAAGGAGAATCCCAAACCCTGGCTCCTACTGGCAAGCTGCACAAGTAATTTGTGTTTAACAGGTACTGCATAAAATACAGAAATGAGAGACAGAAGAATGGGCTACAGCTTTTGCTGCCCTTGCCTGTCCAGAGCAGGGCCAGGAGGATGCTGAGAGGGCTGCAGCAGCTCTGCTGTGAGCACAGCCTGAAAGAGTTGGGGCTGTGCAGGCTGCAGCAGAGGAGGCTCCCAGGTGACATTCTTGTGGCCTTCCAGCATCTGAAGGGGGCTCCAAAAAAGCTGGGGAGGGACTTTTGAGGGTGTGAGGGAGTGGCAGGAGTGGGGGGAATGGAGCAAAGCTGGAGGTGGGGAGAGTGAGGCTGGAGGTGAGGAGGAAGTTGTTGAGCAGGAGAGTGGTGACAGCCTGGCAGGGGTTGCCCAGGGAGGTGGTTGAGGCCCCATGGCTGGAGGTGTTTGAGGCCAGGCTGGCTGAGGCTGTGTGCAGCCTGCTCTAGGGTAGGGTGTCCCTGGGCATGGCAGGGGGTTGGCACTGGCTGCTCCTTGTGCTCCCTTCTAGCCCTGACTGATTCTGGGATTCCATTTCTGTATCTAGCTGTAGATATTGTAACTCTCTGCTTGTATCTTGTGCTAAGCTGTACAAATAAAGCTTCATTCTACTTCCCAGCTCAGCTGAGTCTAGTCTGGGTGATTTTCTTAAGTGTGTGGGGGGCAGGTAACTCTCAAACCTTCACAGGGCAGCAACTTGCCCGTACTGAATCTGCTCTAAGGCTTTATTCACCAAGGCTAATCCCATTCATTTGGAAAATCAACACCAGGAAATTCAGGGGGAAAAGTTCTCTTACCTTTGCTTGCTGTAGCCAGGAACAAATGAAGTAAAAGGACTGCTAGAACAGCCCTGAATCTCAAGACAGCCTCCTGTATTCTGCCAACACAGCAGTGCTCTTTTCCCCAGGCAACCATTCTAGAAGAAAAATAAACCAGAGTGACTAGAAAATAAACCCCAAGCCAACAACCCAACACAAAAGTGCAGGTGTGCAGACACTGTGAGAGAATGTTTCCAACCCAAGAGTGTCAATCTGCTCTGCCCTGTTATGGTCAGCATGCACCCCACAGAACTTCACCAAACACTCTGTGCATTGTGTGAAGTCACCAAGGGAAAAAAGAGCTGGGAAAAAAACAACCTCCCCCCAAAGCTCTTACAAAGACATCAGAGCATGGCCAAAAGCCTTTCCACAAAGCACAGAGTGTTAGGGGCTGGAATGGATCTCTGGAAACCATCTAGTCCAGTCCCCCTGCCAGAGCAGGTTCACCTAGAGGAGGTTGCACAGGATGGTGTCCAGGCAGGCTCTGAGTCACTCCAGAGAAGGAGACTTCATAACATTGAGGCCTTGAGTGACCTCTTCTAGTGGGAGGTGTCCCTGCCTATGGCAGGTGGCTGGAACTGGCTGAGCTTTGAGGTCCCTTCCAACCTAAACTATTCCATGACTCTATCTCTGGGCAGCCTGTTCCAGGGCTCTACCACCCCAAAGTAAAGAAGGCTTTTACCTCTTGAAAAACAACCAAATAACTAACAACAACAAAACACCACCAAAAAACACAGACTCGTAGAATCAAGCAGGCTGGCAGAGAGCTCCAAGCTCCCCCAGCCCAGCCTAGCACCCAGCCCTGCCCAACCAACCAGACCATGGCACTCAGTGCCCCAGCCAGGCTTGGCAAGAACACCTCCAGCCACGGCCACTCCACCACCTCCCTGGGCAGCCCATTCCAGTGCCAATCACTCTCTCTGCCAGCAACATCCTAACAACATCCAGCCTAGACCTGCCCTGGCACAGCTTCAGCCTCTGTCCCCTTCTTCTGCTGCTGGCTGCCTGGCAGCAGAGCCCAACCCCACCTGGCTACAGCCTCCCTGCAGGCAGCTGCAGGCAGCAATGAGCTCTGCCCTGAGCCTCCTCTGCTGCAGGCTGCACCCCCCCAGCTCCCTCAGCCTCTCCTCACAGGGCTGTGCTCCAGGCCCCTCAAATACACACCAAAAAAAACCCCAAACCAAACCCACACCAAAACAACCCCAAATGCACCAAAAGACCCCAAGCCACCCCAAACCCAGGCAGTGTGCAAGCTCACAGAGCTTATCCAAAAGCTTTCCTCACCTCAGCAAGTACACAGCAAGCATTTCCTGCAGTCCCCAAGCCCACAGAGCCTCACACCAAGCGTGGAATGTCAAAGGCTTTCTGCACATCCAGACTTGTCTCCATTAGCACAGAGAAAGCACTAAGGAAGCTGCTCTGTCAGCAGGCTAAGGGGCAGAATTCCATCAAGGATTGTAAGATCCCAGCAGTGAGAGCTGCCTTGCTCAAACACACCTGACAACTCCAATGATCTGATGTCTACAACTTAATTCACTGCTTTGGGCTGGAAGGGACCTTAAAGATCATCCAGGTCCAATCCCCTGCCATAGGCAGGGACACCTCTCACTAGACCACGTCACTGAAGGCCTGACTTTGAACACCTCCAGGGAGGGGATAAACAGAACCTCCCTGGGCAACCTGTTCCAGTGCCTCACCACCCTCACTAGAGAGAATTTCTTCCTAATCCTCAGTTTCAATCTGCCCTCCTGAAGCTTCAATCCATTCCCTCTCATCTTGTCTACTCCTAGCCCTTGTCAAAAGTCCCTTCCTGGCTTTCTTGTAGCCCACTCCAGGTACTGGCAGGCTGCTCTGAGGTCTGCTCAGAGCCTTCTCTTCCCCAGACTGAATAGCCTCAACTCTCCCATGCTGTTCCCACAGGGGAGCCTCTCCAGCTCTCTGAGCACCTCCATGGCCCTTTTCCTCCATCTCCATGTCCTTCTTCTGCTGGGGGCACCAGAACTTGGTACAGTGTTTCCAGATCTGGTCTTGGCAGAGCAGAGTGGCAGAATCCCCTCCCTGTGCTGCTGCTCTCCCTGCTCTGGCTGCAGCCAGCACACAGCTGCCTCTGTGCTGCCAGCCACCAGTGCTGGCTGCTGGGCACTTTGGCACCAGCTGGCACCCCCAAGGCCTTCTCCTCAGGCTGCTCTCAAATCTCCCTAACTTTTGCAGGAGGATGAAAAACTTCCAGAAGCAAATCTAATCCAAATTGTGGAAGGCTGCCCTAAAGTCTCCCTAGAGCCTTCTATTCTCTAGGCTGAAGAACCCAAATTCTCTCAGCCTATCTTCATAGGAGAGATGCTTCAGCTTTCTGGTCACTTTTGTGGCCTCCTCTGCACCTACTACTTCACCATTTCTGCTTTCTGAGTCAAAGCAGCTCCTTTCCTCTATGTCCCAGCACAGCAGGATCTGTAGGAGGGGTTTGCTGATGAGACTCTGGCAAGGGCTGCTGGCTGTGACACCAGCAGCATCCCAGGCTGCTGTCCATCAGAGAACTTACTGAGTAGGAGGAGGAGGATATAATGAATAGATTCATAGCATTTGGGTTGGAAGGGCCTTTGCAGATCTGGCAGCTGTTCTCTGGCAGTCTGCACTATTCCAATCAGGTGACAAAAGGCAGGAAAGAGCAAGAGAAACACTGCAGTGCCAGGTACAAGAACTTCTTGGTGCCTTTAATTACTCTCAGAAATGCTAAGCCTGTAAACTCCTTCCATCAACTGCTTCATATTTTTCCAGACTGGAAGCAAAAACGTAGCAGAGTTGGGGGTTGTTAATGTTATTTTTAAACGTTGGCTGCAGCAAGTCAGATGTAATAGGGAGGACATTGAGGTTGGAAAGTCTTATGTCACTGTGAAGTCTGGCACCCAGAGGATCCACTGACTTAACAGCAGAACTAACACCACTGAGAGGGACAAAAATCTTGTTCCATTGGCTTGGTTTGGGGTTCATTGAAATGCATTTTTCCAGCAGGCAGTAAGGAGGTTATTGCTGTCTGGTAATTGCTTGGGTTCCATTCATTCTCTCCAGTGTAGCAAAGGCTGCAGTGCTCCACACATTGTCACTTGATGCAGCACCTTGGCTTCTTCTCCTACTGCAGTGCTGCAGCCACTTCAAGGATCTTCCAAAAGTGTGGTGCAGCAGCCAGGCTGGAGGGCAGGGATGCCAGCCAGAGGGGTCTGGACAGGCTGCAGAGGTGGGCACAAGCCAAGCTCAGGAGGTTCAACAAGACCAAGTGCTGGGTGGAGGCAATGCCAAGCACAAATGCAGGCTGAGCAGGGAGTGGCTGGAGAGCAGCCCTGAGGAGAGGGACTTGGGGGTGCTGCTGGAGGAGAAGCTCAGCAGGAGCCAGCAGTGTGCACTTGCAGCCCAGAAAGCCAAGCAGAGCCTGGGCTGCAGCAGCAGCAGTGTGGCCAGCAGGGCCAGGGAGGGGATTCTCCCCCTCTGCTCTGCTCTGCTGAGACCTCACCTGGAGTCCTGCATCCAGTGCTGGAGCCCCTGGGACAAGAGGGCTGTGGAGATGCTGGAGTATCACACACAGTATCATCAGGGTTGGAAGAGACCTCACAGATCATCAAGTCCAACCCTTTACCACAGAGCTCAAGGCCAGACCATGGCACCAAGTGCCACGTCCAGTCCTGCCTTGAACTGCCCCAGGGACGGCGACTCCACCACCTCCCCGGGCAGCCCATTCCAGTGTCCAATGACTCTCTCAGGGAAGAACTTTCTCCTCACCTCCAGCCTAAATCTCCCCTGGCACAGCCTGAGGCTGTGTCCTCTTGTTCTGGTGCTGGCCACCTGAGAGAAGAGAGCAACCTCCTCCTGGCCACAACCTCCCCTCAGGTAGTTGTAGACAGCAATAAGGTCTCCCCTGAGCCTCCTCTTCTCCAGGCTAACCAATCCCAGCTCCCTCAGCCTCTCCTCGTAGGGCTGTGCTCAAGGCCTCTCCCCCACCTCACTGCCCCTCTCTGGACACACTCAAGGTCTCTCATCTCATGCCAATTTCAGAAAACGCAAGTCATATGAAATACAAACATAAATAACTCAATCAGAGTCATTCCCTCTAAAGTCTACAGAGTGAAAACACACTTTATGGAGACTCACTGGAAAGAGGTTGGAGTCAGGTGGAGGTTGTTCTCTTTTTCCAAAGAAGAAGTGATAGGACAAAGCAAATGGCTTCAAGCTGCAGCAGGGGAGGTTTAGGTTGGACATAAGGAACAATTTCTTCCCTGCAAGAGTGGTCAGGCCTTGGAAGAGGCTGTCCAAGAAGTTGGTGGAGTCACCATTCCTGGAGGTGTTCAAAAAAGCAGTGGACAAGACACTTTGGGACACAGTTTAGTGGGCATGGAGGTGTTGCACTGATGGTTGAACTCAATGATCTTGGAGGTCTTTTCCAACCAGAACAATTCTCTGCTTCTATGACTCCATTTCTTTTCCATACTTGTCTAATCAAGTAGAACTGACATTCTACAGCCTTCTTTTAGAGCAAACAAATTCAGTCACATTGCAAACTACATTTTGTTGGTCTGAGATGTTGAGAGCAGAACAATTTATTTCAGTGGGTAGGGACTTCACCTACCAAACACACTGTACTGACAAGAGGACCTGGAGTAGGAGAACAAGCATCACTCTTTTAATAAGTCACTCTGCTCTCAGAACCTCAGACCAGAACAATTTATTTCAGCAGCCACTACAGGAGGACCTGGAGTAGGAGAACAAGCATCACTCTTTTAATAAGTAACTCTGCTCTCAGAATCTCAGAGGAGAACAATTTATTTCAGTAGCCACTACAGGAGGACCTGGAGTAGGAGAACAAGCATCACTCTTCTAATAAGTCACTGGCTGAAAAGTGGCTCTTGATTCAAATAACAATGAGATTTCTGGACTGTAGTCATCAATAAAGGCAAAACAGAACAGGCTGGGGCTGGGACTTCACCTACCAAACACACTTCTAAAGTCTTGGATTGGTTCCTCTACCTAATACCTGCAATAAAGCTGTCCTCAAGTCGATGCAAGTGACACATGTTGAGCACCTGTGGTATACAAGATGCTCAGCTCACAGCTGGAACCAAATCCGTGTGACTCATGCAGGGAGGGGTCTGAGATCCATTTTTTGTCTTTTGATTTTCTGTCAGCTACAAAGGCTCTTTTGTCCACCCTGAACAACAATACATTTCAAAGATCTTTTGGCTCCAAACCAATTCAAGACTCCCAAATAACTGAGCCCCATTAATTACCAAATAGTTACATAAACCTATCTGCCCACTGTTTGCCAAACTGTTGTTTCACCAGGGATTAATGAATGGAAAAAAATAAGACCTTGGTAATTAAGAGCATCTAAGAAACATGAAATGATTCACTCTGCTCCTCTCTTGTGCACAAGCTGAGTAGCACCTACCAGTGTCCTGCAAGAAAATCAACGTTCTCCTCATCACAGACAGGAGAAAAAAAGAGCAAAGGTTTTCTTTGGATCCAGACACAACAATAATGCTACTAAGCTGAGCATTCATCACTTCAGCAGGCCTTACTCAGGCCAATTCTTCCACCGAAGTCAGCAAGAGTAATTGTGTCACCTACCCTCATTTTGGCCTTCTAATATATCATCTCACTGAAAACATCCAGTTCTAAACTCAAGCACAGGGATTGCATAGTGCCATGGTCTAGTTGATGGGATAGGGCTGAGTGCTAGGTTGGACTGGATGAGCTCGGAGGTCTCTTCCAACTTGGTTGATTCTGTGATTCCAGGTTACACTGCTAGCCAAAGCCACTGCTCATGTTCCATATTAGGAACAGAAAACAGTCCAAATTTAACAACAGTTATCCTCTCATGAAGCCCAGAAGTTTCTCAGCCTGCCAGCATCTTAGTTACTAGTGGAAGACCTGACTAAAAGCATTCACAGCACAAAAACTGTGTAAGTTGAGAATAGGGACTCAGTACTTTATCTCTCTTCAGCCAGCTCTACTTTGAGCCAATTTCTGTGGGTGCATTAGAAACAGAAGTTTAACACTGGATTTGGAAGGCACTGGAGAGAAAAAAACCTGCTCACAAGCTCCATCTGATCCATAGAATTACCTTAAGCTACTAAAGTGATGTTAATAAATATACTAACATTAGTTAGGTGAGTAATATTAGGAAACTAAAGTGATGTTAATAAAGGTACTACTAACATTAGTTAGGTGAGCAATACTAGGAAACTAAAGTGATGTTAATAAAGGTACTACTAACATTAGATAGGTGAGCAATACTAGGAAACTAAAGTGAGGTTAATAAAGGTACTACTAACATTAGATAGGTGAGCAATACTAGGAAACTAAAGTGATGTTAATAAAGGTACTACTAACATTAGTTAGGTGAGTAATAATAGGAAACTAAAGTGATGTTAATAAAGGTACTACTAACATTAGTTAGGTGAGCAATACTAGGAAACTAAAAGTGATGTTAATAAAGGTACTACTAACATTAGATAGGTGAGCAATACTAGGAAACTAAAAGTGATGTTAATAAAGGTACTACTAACATTAGTTAGGTGAGCAATACTAGGAAACTAAAAGTGATGTTAATAAAGGTACTACTAACATTAGTTAGGTGAGCAATACTAGGAAACTAAAGTGATGTTAATAAAGGTACTACTAACATTAGTTAGGTGAGCAATACTAGGAAACTAAAAGTGATGTTAATAAAGATACTACTAACATTAGATAGGTGAGCAATACTAGGAAACTAAAGTGATGTTAATAAAGGTACTACTAACATTAGTTAGGTGAGTAATATTAGGAAAGTAAGTGATGTTAATAAAGATACTAACATTAGTTAGGTGAGTAATATTAGGAAACTAAAGCGGTATTAATAAAAATACTACTAACATTAGTCAGTAAAGTAACATTAAGATAGAGTAATATTAATAGATACTACTAACATTACACAGTAATGTTAAGATAGTAAGGTAATATTAGCAAAGATACTACTTGGTGCCATGGTCTAGCCTTGAGCTCTGTGGTAAAGGGTTGGACTTGATGATCTGTGAGGTCTCTTCCAACCCTGATGATACTCTGATACTAACACTAGTTAATAAGGTAATACAAAGACACTAAGGTAATAGCAAAATACTAAGGCAATTTTGATAAAGGTACTACTAACATTAGTAAAGTAATATTAAGACAGACACTACTAACATTAGCAAAGTAATATTAAGACAGACTCTAAAGTAATATTATTAAAGGTTCAACTAACACTAAAGTAGTATCAAGATACTAAAGTAGTATCAAGAAAGATAATATAGACAGATTCTAAAGAAATATTAATAAAGGTTCAACTAACACTACTAAAGTAGTATCGAGATACTAAAGCAGTATCAAGAAATATAATATAGGGAGACTCTAAAGTAATATTAATGAAGATACTACTAACATTACTAAAGTAATACCAAGATATTAAAGTAAAGCAAGAAAGATAATACTGACATCTGTCAGTAAAGTAATATTAAGGTACTAAAGTAATACTAATAGATACTACTAACAATAGTTAGTAAAGTAATATTGAGATAGTATTCCTAGAGATACTACTACCATCAGTTCACTTGCTGCCTGACTGCCACAGCAGTAGCTTGCAGTGTAAGGAGAAAATCTTGTGGCCCCAATTCAGACCTGAGCAAACGGTGCTTACAGGCAACTTCTGCCCTGCAGCTTCTTTCGAAGCATTTCACTTCAGATTTGTCTTCCCCACTCAATGTGTTTCCCCTATCGAGCACTCGGAGACCCTGCCCAAGCCAAGTTCTTTAGTTGAACTCATGAAGCAGTTATCTGGTCACACGGCAAAGGACTAAATCCTGCTTCTCTCCCCCACTCACTCTGCTTTCCAGCTCGGGAAGCAAGAGCTAAAGCAGTAAGCTTGAAGCTTAAGGACAGGAGCATGGGCTTGCGCGGAACCAACGCTGATGTACGCTGTTAGCAACAGGAGGAAAGGTGTTTGGAGCAGAGACACAAACCGCCAGCTTTACCTCGCCAGAACAAGTGACAGAGCTCCAGATTCAACGGCTCTGCTGTGGGACTGAGTAACATTTAGCCCCGCATGCCTAGCTCCCGTTGAAGCTCATTCTACCACGTCTTAAGCGTTACTAGAACTGATTTCACGTCAACCAAAACCAGCCCGGGCTTGCACATGTTTAACCTGCTGGGCAGGCATCCCTCTAGGTTAGTGAGTTAGCTTACAAACATTTCATCAACGCAAACCAACCACACCGCAAAAGCAGCGGAGTTCAGATATAAAGGCCACCCAGGGGGGACAAAACCTCTGTATCTGCAACGCGAAGGAAACCCAAACACGGCAGGGAAAGGATGCTCCGAGTACACTTTGCTAAAGGGACGTGACGAACAAAAGGACCCCAAAAACCCCCGCCCCAAAAACAACGACTGTGCACAACAGGTGCCTGAGGTCCTAACACAAGTTACTTCGCAGACTGTGCGAGAAACAAGCACCGCGAACGGCACAAGCACCGCGAACGGAGCATCTCCTCAGCTCCCATCTCCACGCCAAACGCCTGTCAGAGCGGAACCTGACCCAGCCTAGCAGACACCGGCCCGGCGGGACGCTGCCCTCGCAAACCGCACTCAAACCCTGCCCGCGCCTCGCCCCGAACCAGTCACTCCCTAAGCCGATTTAAAACGCCTCACTGCTTTTGTATCGCCGGGGATGAAGCGCTTAAAGGAAGGCTGGGAAGCGCAAGGAAACTTTTCCGCCAGCACCAGCGCGAAACGTACCTGTTAAGGAGAGCAGTCTGCCCTCAAGACCACCTCGCAGACGCGTTCCCCGCAGCCCCTTACCGCCGCCTCACGCCCGCACCGGCCCCGCCGCCAGTCCCAGCGGCCACCGACGGCCCCGGGCGCAGGCGGACGCGGCCCCGGCCCCACAGCCGCCCTGCGCTGGCGGGCGGGATCTCTGCTCAGCGGCCCCGCCCGGCACCGCGCCGCCCGCCGCCCGCCGCAGCCCACAGGCGCAGCTCCGCGACCAAGCGGGAGCTCCAAGCTCCTTCACCTGTCCTCCGCCGCCCGCTACCACCGGCCTCGCAGGCAGCTTTCCGCTGGACCTTCCCGCCCTCGCCCCGGCGGCCCCTCCGGGGAGGGCTGGGCGGGAAAGTCCATCCCCGGAGAGCCGCGCACCTCTGCGCCCGGCCCCGGGGAGCCGCTCCCCTCAGGACCGGCAGCGCGGCGCTGGGCTCACCTTCGCAGCTGGACGCGGTGCCTGTCCCTCCGCGCACTCGAGGCTCCGCCGCCTCTGCCCCTGCCAGCCGAGCAGGCGCTCACCTGGCCCGCGGGACCGCGCGTCCCGTCCCGTCCCGCTCCCTGCCGCCTGCCCGCTCGGTGCGAGGAGACGCAGCCGCCGGCCCCAGCAGCTGGGGCAGCGGCTGGACGCTGCGGGTAGGCGGAGGCAGGCGAGGGAGGCGCTGCGAGAGACCGAGAGGGAACTCGGCGGGGCCGCCTGGGAGCGGCCCCCTCGGCAAGGCGGGCCCGGCCGCGGCTGCGGGGCGCCTCCCCGCCCGCCGGCCCCGCGGGTGCGGGCGTCGTCCCGGGCCCATGTGGCGAGCGGGGGCCTGGTGGGGCAGCTGCTGAGACGTGCGGCTGGCCAGAGGCAGGCTGAAAGCAGCAAGCGGTACCGGCTAGGCGGCGAGGAGAGGTGGAGGGCACTGTGTAGCCAGGTACAACAGACTCGGGCGGCGAGGACCTGCCGCTCTGCTCTAACGGGTCTGAGTTCCTTGGTGCACAACGTGCTCAGGCTCACACCGACCGACCTTCTGGCGCTGCAGGCTTCGCCCTCCGAGCAGCCTTGGTGGCGTTAGGCCCTGACGCGGACAGAGCTTCTCAGAGTTAGCAGCCTTCAGGTCGATTTCGCTTGAGGTTCGTCCCTGAACCGACAGCCAGTCCAGGTCAGTGGTGGTGCAAAGGCACTTAGCCGCCAGGGCAGCAGTGAGCTGCAGCTGTGGCCCTCCCCTCCTGCTCTCGGGTTGCTTCAAAGGAAGCATGTTCTGTCCGGGCGGCATTTTCAAGGACTTCTTTTTTCCTTCGTTAATTGCTTAATATACCAAACGAGGAACTGCTCTCTGCGAGTGCGGGCTGGAGCACTGCTGAGAGGATCCTGGCTCCAGGGCATAGCAGAGGAAAGCGATTCCCACTGCACATCCTGAGGGAAAGGATGGAACTTTGGGCAACAACTCTTCTCCGTGCTACTGAAGATAAGAGAAGGGCCAACTCTACAAACCTGAAAGGCAGGAGGTCTTCCTGAGGATGCACGGTGTGAGGAGTCCAGGTGATAGGAGAGTGGAACATCTGCAAGGGCCAGGCTGAGGGAGCTGGGGCTTGAAGCTGGAGGCAGAGGAGCCTGAGGGCTGCTCTCATTCCTGGTGATAAAGATGTGCAGGGCAGGGTCAGGAGGACAGAGCCAAGCTCTGCTCAGTGATAAGATATGCCCAATCATAAGACAAGGGGCACTGGGGGCAAGCTGCAGCAGAGCAGGTGCCACAGGAGCAGAAGGAAAAAAGTTTTTCCCTGTGAGGGTGAAAAAACACTGGAACAGGCTGCCCAGAGAGGTTGTGGAGTCTCCTTCTCTGCAGACATTCCAAACCCACCTGGATGTGTTCCTGTGGGACCTGCTCTAGGTCCTCCTGCTCTGGCAGGGAGTTGGACTGGATGATCTTTTGAGGTCCCTTTCAGGCCCTAATGTTCTGTGATAAGAAGGGTTTCAGAAGAGAAATACTGGCAAAGAAGAGCTGGAGTTAGATCACAGAATCACAGAAGCAAGCAGGTTGGCAAAGCCCCTCAGCATCACCAGGTCAAACCTAGAACCCTACTCTACAAGATTCACCTTAAACCATATCCCCAAGCACCACATCCAAACCACCCTTAGACACATCCAGGGTGGTTGTCTCAACCTCCTCCCTGGGCAGCTAAGAAGTTTACCTCTAGGGGCTAAATCCTGCATGCTACATTTCATTCAGATGAAGAGCCTTGCTCAGATCACTGGCATCTTTGGATGCTCTGAAGCAGGTGTGTAGTGGACTATGAAGGTGCTTGACAAGACAGACTTGTCCTGTGCCTGCTTCTGGGTACTCCTTCTTCATTCCTAAAGCACAAGACTGCAGGTTGCTTTGCCTTGTGGTGTGGATATGATTATGCTTTTAAAAAGAACTAAGCATGAAGTTAGGGGAATGACTCTTAGAATGAACTGTGTTAGCCTATCACTGTTTCTCTCATACTTATTCAATTTAAAAGCATAGAATCATAGGATCCAGCAGGTTGGCAGAGAGCTCACAGCTCCCCCAGCCCAACCTAGCCTCCAGCCCTGCCCAACCAACCAGACCATGGCACTCAGTGCCCCAGCCAGGCTTGGCTGCAACACCTCCAGCCACGGACACTCCACCACCTCCCTGGGCAGCCCATTCCAGTGCCAATCACTCTCTCTGACAACAACTTCCTCACAACATCCAGCCTAGACCTGCCCTGGCACAGCTTCAGCCTCTGTCCCCTTCTTCTGCTGCTGGCTGCCTGGCAGCAGAGCCCAACCCCACCTGGCTACAGCCTCCCTGCAGGCAGCTGCAGGCAGCAATGAGCTCTGCCCTGAGCCTCCTCTGCTGCAGGCTGCACCCCCCCAGCTCCCCAAGCCTCTCTCCTCATAGGCCTTGTGTTCCAGGCCTCTCACCAGCATAAAGACCTCCTACTCATTTCCATAGCTCTGAATTCTGTGGGGCTTTGTCATCTTCTTTGCCATGGTACAGGTTGCTGTGAACACCAGAAACCTCCTGAAAGTACAAAGAGGCAGCTAAAATGTTTACACTTCTCTGATGAATGTAGGAGCACAGCCCTCCCCCCATTTCACTCACCTTGTCTTCTGTAACCTCCTGTACTAGTTATGACTCAGGCAAATGGCAGATTACTAGGGGGAGGAAAAGAAAAGTTAGTTGTTTGGAGTTTTTTTACACCAATGGTAGCACTGAAGATCACATAAAATCAAGGAATTGTGGAATGGTTTAGGTTGGAAGGGACCTCAAGGATCAGCCAGTTCCAACCCCTTGTTATAGGCAGGGACACCTCCCACTAGAACAGGTCACTCAGGGCCTCATCCAACCTGGCCTTAAACACCACCAGGGAGGTTGTGGAGCACAGAATCACCCAAGGTGATCTTTGATCACATTGGGTGATTCTGTGCTCCACAACCTCCCTGGGAAACCTGTGCCAGTGTCTCACCACCCTCAACCTGTGCCAGTGTCTCGCCACCCTCACTGCAAAGAACCCTTTCCTAACATCCAGTTCCAATCTCTCTCTGCCACTTCAAACCCATTCCTCATCCTCCTCTCATTCCCAGACCTTGTCACTAGTCCCTCCCCAGCCTTCCTGGAGCCTCCTTCAGATCCTGCAAGGCCACTCCAAGGTCTCCTCCAAGCCTTCTCTTCTCCAGCCTGCAGAGCCCAAATTCTTATAGCCTGGCTTCAGAGCAGAGCTGCTGCAGCCCTCTCAGCATCTTGGTGGCCTCCTCTGCACTGCCTCCAACACTTCCAAGTCCTTTTTGTGTTGGGGTCTCCAGAACTGCCTCCAGGACTGCAGGTGGGGTCTGAGGAGAGCAGATTAAAGGGGCAGAACCCCCTCCCTTGCCCTGTGCCCACACTGCTCTTAATAGAACAACTACTTGTTAATGTTCTTTGGTCACAAAGTGGCCTGCAGGTGTGGAGACCATCAGTGCAGTGTTTGCTGAATGTGAGCTGAACCAACATGTAAGAGAAATCTCTTAGATATGTAATCATTAAATAAGGAGGTTTAGTCTCTCTCTCCAGCTGGGATTTTACACATGTTGTCATGCACTGAGCACAACACCCAAAGTTCAATTTTAGCTCTTTCTGTTTCAATTTCTTCACTGAAAAAAAAAAACAAACCCAAGGAACAAGGCAATATCTTCTCTACTGGAGATCCAGGAGGGATATTAAAACAACAGCTGCCTCTCTGCCTCAAGTCACCAAAGAAACATGCATGTCACTGCTCCATAAAGCAAAGCAGTCAGAGATGTGCCTCACTACCAGTGACAAGTGGTCTTCATGAACACCATAGGGTTTTTACCACACCACATTCCTGCTACTAGACACACAGCCCATGTCCCACTGGACTGGATTCCAGCTCCCCAGAGCATCTACATTCCAAAATGGGATAAAGGTGGGAGGCAATTGCTGATGTATCCAGGCCAAAAGAATAAAGAAATCTTTGATGCTGTTTTCTTTAGCAAGATGTCACAGCTGGAATCTCGTGTCCAGCTCTGGGCTCCTCAGGTCAAGAAGGAACTCAGGGAACTGCTTGAAAAGGTCAAGCCCAGAGGCACAGAGCTGCTGCAGGCAGGGAACATCTCCTGTGGGGCCAGGCTGAGGCAGCTGGGGCTGGCAGCTGGCAGCAGAGCAGCCTGAGGGCTGCCCTCAGTGCTGTGCCCAAGCTGTGCAGGGCAGTGTGGGCAGGACGCAGGCAGGCTCTGCTCAGGGCTGGCCCAGGGCAGCACAAGGGGCACTGGGGGCAAGCTGGGGCAGAGGAGGTGGCAGGGCAAGAGGAGGGGAAGCTTTTTGGCTGTGAGGGTGGCAGAGGCCTGGAGCAGGCTGCCCAGAGAGGCTGTGGAGTCTCCTTCTCTGCAGCCACTGCCAATGCCCCTGGCTGTGTTCCTGCATGAAAGGATGAGAGGGAATGCATTGAAGAAGTCTCAGGAAGGAAGATTTAGACTGGAGATTAGGAAGAAATTCTTTTCAGTGAGGGTGGTGAGACACTGGAATGGGTTGCTCAGGGAGGCTGTGGATGTGTCCTCCCTGGAGCTGTTCAAGGTCAGGTTGGATGAGGCCTTGAGCAACCTGGGCTAGTGGAAGATGTCCCTGCCCATGGCAGGGGGATTACAAGCAGGTGATCTTTAAGGTCCCTTCCAACTTAAAGCATTCTATGAATCTCTGTGTGATGGAAAAGGATAATAAAACCATAGAATCAAGCAGGTTGGCAGAGAGCTCCAAGCTCCCCCAGCCCAACCTAGCACCCAGCCCTGCCCAACCAACCAGACCATGGCACTCAGTGCCCCAGCCAGGCTTGGCTGCAACACCTCCAGCCACGGCCACTCCACCACCTCCCTGGGCAGCCCATTCCAGTGCCAATCACTCTCTCTGACAACAACTTCCTCACAACATCCAGCCTAGACCTGCCCTGGCACAGCTTGAGGCTGTGTCCCCTTCTTCTGCTGCTGGCTGCCTGGGAGAAGAGACCAACCCCACCTGGCTGCAACCTCCCTTCAGGTAGTTGTAGGCAGCAATCTGGTTGTTCATTTTTAACCAAAGATAATGTTTCAACCTTTTTCTCTACACCTCAGTTCTCTTTTTACTCAACATACCTTTATTTACAGATGTAACCAGTGATGCTGATGTGTCCCTCTTGCTGGTAGCAGAAAGCTCTTTGGCTAAGTGAACCACAGGGGTTTTAATAAACCTCAGCACTGCCATTAGTTGTAATTTGACTGATGTTCTGGATGCTGAGTGCAGAGCATCTACCTCTTGTTTCCACCCAGGTCAAATAATTTGCCATATTAAATATTAAACAAACTTTAATATTTTCTGACTGAGATGAAAAAAGAAGCACATAAAGCCCCAAGTGCCAGGAAATTAGTGTTCTCTTTTACTCTCATGTGCCTGCAACCTCAAATAGAATCAGAGGATGCTCAGGGTTGGAAGGCACTTCCAAAGGTCCAACCCCCTGCACTCAGGGGGGTCAGTCAGGCTGTGGAGTCTCCTTCTCTGCACCATTGGAAACCCCCCTGGCTGTGACCTACTCTAGGGACCCCCAAAGATCATCTGGTCATAGAATCATAGAATCATGGACTCAACCAGGTGGAAGAGAGCTCCAAGCTCCCCCAGCCCAACCTAGCACCCAGCCCTGCCCAACCAACCAGACCATGGCACTCAGTGCCCCAGCCAGGCTTGGCTGCAACACCTCCAGGCACAGCCACTCCACCACCTCCCTGGGCAGCCCATTCCAATGCCAATCACTCTCTCTGACAACAACTTCCTCACAACATCCAGCCTAGACCTGCCCTGGCACAGCTTCAGCCTCTGTCCCCTTCTTCTGCTGCTGGCTGCCTGGCAGCAGAGCCCAACCCCACCTGGCTACAGCCTCCCTGCAGGCAGCTGCAGGCAGCAATGAGCTCTGCCCTGAGCCTCCTCTGCTGCAGGCTGCACCCCCCCAGCTCCCTCAGCCTCTCCTCACAGGGCTGTGCTCCAGGCCCCTCCCCAGCCTTGCTGCCCTGCTCCAAACACCTTCCAGCACCTCAGCAGCTCTCTGAAATTCAGGAGCCCAGAGCTCTCAGTAATACAAATTTTACCTTAGGACTGGAATAATTACTAAAGCTTTATAAAACTCACATCACACTTCAGCATAAGGCTGTGTAAACACTTTTACTTCCTACTCAGGAGACCTTCAACCTGTATAAACTGGCCTTATGTTTCATTTTTCTCCTAAATAATAATACTTTTGGGTTTTGAGGATTTCTCTGTCTTCTAAATTAGAGTTTTTATTAATTAGTGGATTTTAGAATCAATGAATTCTACAATCAGGCAGGGCTGGAAGGGAGCACAAGGATCAGGCAGTGCCAACCCCTGCCATGCCCAGGGACACCCTACCCTAGAGCAGGCTGCACACAGCCTCAGCCAGCCTGGCCTCAAACACCTCCAGCCATGGGGCCTCAACCACCTCCCTGGGCAACCCCTGCCAGGCTCTCACCACTCTCCTGCTCAACAACTTCCTCCTCACCTCCAGCCTCACTCTCCCCACCTCCACCTTTGCTCCATTCCCCCCACTCCTGCCACTCCCTCACAGCCTCAAAAGTCCCTCCCCAGCTTTTTTGGAGCCCCCTTTAGATGCTGCAAGGCCACAAGAAGGTCCCCTGGGAGCCTCCTCTGCTCCAGCCTGCACAGCCCCAACTCTTTCAGGCTGTGCTCACAGCAGAGCTGCTGCAGCCTCTCAGCATCCTCCTGGCCCTGCTCTGGACACTCTCCAGCATCTCCACAGCCCTCTTGGCCCAGGGGCTCCAGAGATGGATGCAGGACTCCAGGTGGGGTCTCAGCAGAGCAGAGCAGAGGGGGAGAATCCCCTCCCTGGCCCTGCTGCTGCAGCCCAGGCTCTGCTTGGCTTTCTGGGCTGCAAGTGCACACTGCTGGCTCCTGTGGAGCTTCTCCTCCAGCAGCACCCCCAAGTCCCTCTCCTCAGGGCTGCTCTCCAGCCACTCACTGCCCAGCCTGCATTTGGATTTTGCAAGCACTCCTCTCAAGAGCTGATGGCAGTTCCAAGGGGTATTGTGAAACTGCCCTGGGAGCTGCACACAACACAAGTCAGTTTGTTTCCAGTGGATTCCAATTATGACATCTTCTGGGCTCAGGGGAGATTGAACCTCTAACATTTTTGGAATAATTGGCTGATTTCACAATCATATCTGAAGGAATCTGAGTTCTCTTGGACAGCTCTTGCAAGTGACAGCAGAATGACCTAAGTGCAGATGGGATGTATGTTAGCTGTTACGTTCAGACCCTCACTGCTACTCAGCACTTAGAGACGTGCGATGGCCTCAGGGATCCTATCACATATAGCAGTGCCCAGGCAAGGCCTTCTGCCCCTGTGCTCAGCACTGCTCAGGCCACCCCTGCAGTGCTGTGTCCAGTTCTGGGCTCCTCCATTGCAGAGAGATGCTGAGGTGCTGGAAGGTGTTTGGAGCAGGGCAGCAAGGCTGGGGAGGGGCCTGGAGCACAGCCCTGTGAGGAGAGGCTGAGGGAGCTGGGGGGGTGCAGCCTGCAGCAGAGGAGGCTCAAGGCACAGCTCATTGCTGCCTGCAGCTGCCTGCAGGGAGGCTGTAGCCAGGTGGGGTTGGGCTCTGCTGCCAGGCAGCCAGCACCAGAAGAAGGGGACAGAGGCTCAAGCTGTGCCAGGGCAGGTCTAGGCTGGATGTTGTTAGGAAGTTGCTGGCAGAGAGAGTGATTGGCACTGGAATGGGCTGCCCAGGGAGGTGGTGGAGTGGCTGTGCCTGGAGGTGTTGCAGCCAAGCCTGGCTGGGGCACTGAGTGCCATGGTCTGGTTGGTTGGGCAGGGCTGGGTGCTAGGTTGGGCTGGGGGAGTTTGGAGCTCTCTGACAACCTGCTTGATTCTATGCTTCTATGTTTTACCCTTAGTTTGAAGAACACCAACAGGCTTGGAAAGCTTAAAGAGTTGCAAGGCCCAGCTTGAGAGGGCTCTGGACCATCTTGTTTGAAATGTATTCTTCCCCTGAAAGGTTGGGCAGGATGAGCCCTGAGCTCCCTTCCACCCTGGTGTTCTATGGCTCTGTGAATCATCTGCTGTAACTCACACTTTGGTGAAGAGAGAAGATTGCAGACTTCCTTCAGCAGCATTACACACACAGCTTCTCTGGGGAGCTCTGCCAAAGCTCCTGAGCACAACCAGAGAGGAAAAGCTCTTCATGGGTTACTATGATCACATTAGAGAAGCATCAGAGAAAGTGATTATCTGATTTGGAGGTTCAAAAATCCATCTGCTCCTACCTAGGACCTGGCATGGCAGAGTGCTGGACTTGTGAGTGCTGAGTGAAGCAGCTGCTCAGATTCTCTGTGTTTTGAAGTGGCTCATCCCAGCTGGTGGTTTTGTAGCAAGTGACCAGCAGCATCTCTTATCTACCATGTAAGAGTCATGTTTGCTGGTGACACCAAACTGGGAGTGGTGTCTGACACCCCTCAGGCTGTGCTGCCATTCAGCCAGACCTGGACAGGCTGAGGGTTGGGTGGGGAGAAAAGGAATGAAATGCAACAAGGCCAAGGGCAGAGTCTGGCATATGGGAAAGAACAACCTCATGGACCAGGATAGGCTGGGGACTGAGCTGTTGGACAGCAGCACAGGGGAAAGAGACTTGGGGGTGCTGGGGGGCAGAAGGATGCCCAGGAGCCAGCAATGGGCCCTGCTGGCCAAGAAGGCCAAGGGCAGCCTGAGCTGTGGTGAGTAGGTGCAGAGAGGTTCTCCTGCCCTCTGCTCTGCTCTGCTCTGCTGAGGCCACAGCTGCAATCTTGTGTCCAGTTCTGGAACCCTCAGATCAAGAAGGAGCCCAGAGAACTGCTTGAAAAGGTCAAGCCCAGAGGCACAGAGCTCTGCAGGCAGGGAACATCTCCTGTGGGGCCAGGCTGAGGCAGCTGGGGCTGGCAGCTGGCAGCAGAGCAGCCTGAGGGCTGCCCTCAGTGCTGTGCCCAAGCTGTGCAGGGCAGTGTGGGCAGGACGCAGGCAGGCTCTGCTCAGGGCTGGCCCAGGGCAGCACAAGGGGCACTGGGGGCAAGCTGGGGCAGAGGAGGTGGCAGGGCAAGAGGAGGGGAAGCTTTTTGGCTGTGAGGGTGGCAGAGGCCTGGAGCAGGCTGCCCAGAGAGGCTGTGGAGTCTCCTTCTCTGCAGCCACTGCAACCCCCCTGGCTGTGCTGTGTGTGCCCTGCCCTGGCTGCTGCTGCTCTGGCAGGGCTTGGGCTAGCTGCTCTCTGGAGGTCCCTCCCAGCCCCTCACATTCTGTGATGCTGTGAGAATAATTTTCTATTTCTAAAACTACAGAAGTTTGGGTTGCAATGAAGTTATTAAGTGAAGCATCCCAGCCTCACCACAGGAAGATGTTTTGAGAGACTCTGCAGTGTTTTCTGGTTCCATCAGAATATGCAAACAAAAGCTGGGAGCCAGTATGAAAATATTGAACCACGAATGCTGCAATGTGAAGGGGAAAACTGTGCCATGAGATGACAGACACTGTAATTAGCAATTTGTAGTTGCAGTCTGAATGTGTCAGCTCCAATTCTTGTTGCTCTGAAGCTATTAAAATGCCTGTGTCACAGGCACAGCTGCAAAGCTGCAGGCTCTCAGTGACTGCAGGAGCGTGAGGTTCCAATCCCTCTGCTGAAGTGAGTTATTTCCCTCCAGAATGGGGAAATTAAATGCACAGGCAACGTTCAGCTTTAATGATCTTGATGAGGCCATTTCATTTGGGAAGAGGTGGATGAGATAATGAGGTTAGGAGCAGAGCCTCTGGCATTTGCAGTGTCTTTCTGTTGTAAATCCTTGCTTTGAGGTGGTTTTCAGTGTACTGTAACATTTGTCAGAGAACCTTCTAGCACCAGGGACATTTCAAATATATTCAGAGAGTCACTCAGGTTGGGCAAGACCCTTGAGGTCATCAGGTCCAACTCTTCACCCTACTCTACCAAGGTCACCACTAAACCATGTCCCCAAGCACCACATCTAAACCAGCTTTAAACACACCCACAGGTGGTGACTCCAGCACCTCCCTGGGCAGCCTGTGCCAGTGTCTGACCACTCTTGCAGGGAAAGCTTTTCCTGATGTTTAACCTAAATCTCCCTTGGTGCAGCTTGAAGCTGTTCCCTCCTGTTCTCATGAGCACAGACTGAAAGAGTTGGGGCTGTGCAGGCTGGAGCAGAGGAGGCTCCCAGGGGACCTTCTTGTGGCCTTGCAGCATCTGAAGGGGGCTACAAAAAAGCTGGGGAGGAACTTTTGAGGCTGTGAGGGAGTGGCAGGAGTGGGGGGAATGGAGCAAAGCTGGAGGTGGGGAGGAAGTTGTTGAGCAGGAGAGTGGTGAGAGCCTGGCAGGGGTTGCCCAGGGAGGTGGTTGAGGCCCCATGGCTGGAGGTGTTTGAGGCCAGGCTGGCTGAGGCTGTGTGCAGCCTGCTCTAGGGTAGGGTGTCCCTGGGCATGGCACGGGGTTGGCACTGCCTGCTCCTTGTGGTGCCTTCCAACCCTGACTGATTCCAGGAATCTATGACCCTAATTCCCTGTGAGAGGAGCCCAGCACCAACCTCTCTACATTGTCCTTTCAGGTAGTTGCAGAGGGCAATAATCATAGAATCACAGAATCAACCAGCTTGGAAGAGACCCCCAAGTTCATCCAGTCTAACCTATCACCCAGCCCTGGCTAATCAACCAGACCATGGCACTAAGTGCTTGGGGTTGTTGTGGCCAAAGTGCAGAACCCTGCACTTGACCTTGTCCAATCTCATCCCATGGCCTCTGCCCACCCATGCAGCCTGGCCAGGTCCCTCTGCAGAGCTCTCCTACCCTCCAACAGCTCCACAGCTGCTCCTAGCTTGGTGTCACCTGCAAACTTACTGATGATGATGATGATGATGATGATAAGGTGATGATGATAAGGTCTCCCCTTATCCTCCTCTTCCTCACACTAACCAGTCCAAGTTCCCTCAGCTACTCTTCATCAGACTCTTTCTCTAGGCCCTTCATCACCTTAGCTGCTCTTCTCTGCACTCACTCCAACATCCTTCTTGTAGTGAGGTGCCCAAAACTGAGAAGTGGCCTCAGCAGTGCCCAGTACAGGGGGACAATCCTTGCCCTACTCCTGCTGGTCACACCATTGCTGATCCCAGCCAGGAAGCCATTGCCTTGCTTTGCCACCTGGGCACACTGCTGGCTCCTATCCAGCTGCTTGCCCATTAGAGCCCCCAGATCCCTGTCTGCTGGACAACTTCCCAGCCACACTGCCCCAGGCTTGTAGCACTGCATGGCTTTGTTGTGGCTCAAAAGCAGGACCTGGCACTTGGCCTTGCTGAAGCTCATCCCACTGACCTCAGCCCATTGACCCAATCTGTCTGAGTGTCCCTGTAGAGCCTCCCTACCCTCAAGCAGATCAACACTCTCAAGATTATGTCTGTGCTATATTACAGGACACAGGAATAGGAATTCACTCTGTGGTCCTTACCTTCTCCAGGATAATTGCCTTGAAAAGGACTCTTCTCTCTGCTCTCTCATGGGGGCTGAGACACTTCAGAGCTGCAGGCAATGGCAGAGGACAGATGAGGAGATGAAAAGGCAATTGCTTTTGTAATAAGTGGTGATTTCATCCACTTGTAATGAACAAAGGAATTAATTTATTCAACATGCATCAACGATTCAAAGTGCATCAACATTAGACAACAGCCCAGAGTCAGTGGTATCATATCTGGGTTAGGAACATGTTTTGGAAAGCCTCGGGAGCTGTGGTGGCCTCTGGGATGCATTAGGGAGTGGCAGAGCAGAGCTGGCCCCAGCAGCTGCATCCCATCCCCGTTTCCTTGGGCTGTGCAGCTGCTGCCCTCACAGAAGTGAGCCCAAGGGTGTGGTGTCCCAGACACTGGAAACTGGGGCTGGCCCAGCCAGAGGAGGCCTTTTCAACACCTACTTAAAGTCAGCTGGGGCCCTCCCTGGGCGCCTCTCAGCCAGGATCCTGTGTGCTCACCTCAGGGCCTGGGCTCGACTTCTGTTTGGGGAGAGCCTGAAGAGATGCAGCAGGCAGCATCCAGGCACAGATCAGACGGAGTGGCTGATGGGCAGAGCTGAAAACGGGCCCAGCAGAAAGTACAGGCAAGCCATACCTGCCTTGGATCAGAAATGCTGGGGCCAGCAGGAGCAGGGAGGTGGCTGTCCCCCTGGACTCAGCTCTGGTGAGGCCACTCCTCGAGGGCTGTGCTCAGTTTTGGGCACTGCAATACAAGAGAGATGTGGAGGAGGTGGAGTGGGTCCAGGGGAAGGCAAGGAAGCTGGGGAAGGGCTGGGAGAATAAATCTGATGAGAAGCAGTGGAGAGAGTTGGGGATGGTGAGTGTGAAACAGAGGAGGCTGAGGGCAGAGCTCACTGCTGTCTGCAGCTCCCTGAAGGAACATTGTGGAGAGGCTGCTGCTGGGCTCTGCTCACAGGGAACTGGAGACAGAACAAGGGGGAATGGCCTCAAGCTGAGGCTGGGGAGGTTAAAGTTGGACATCAAGAGTAAGTTCTTCATTAAGAGAGTGGTCAGGGACTGGAATGAGCTGCCCAGGGAGGTGGTGGAGTCACCCACCCTGGGTGTGTTTGTGGTTGGTTTGGATGTGGTGCTTGGGGCTATGGTTGAAGGTGAATCTTGTCAAGTAGGGTTCTAGGTTGGACTTGGTGATGCTGAGGGGCTCTGCCAGGCTGCATGGGGCTGTGATTCTGTGCAACATAAGCACAGAGCTCTTAGAGCCAGTGGCCCCTGTGCTGCATGATACCCACTGCCTGCACTGCCATTGCAGCAGAAAATCATAGCTGGGATGAAGGGGCAGGGAGGAACCATCCCCACCAGCCACAGCATCACCACAGTGGCTCAGTGAGGAGACACAGCCTGAGGAGTTTCACATCTAATCTTCTCCAGCCTTACACAGACAACCTGAGGGTAATTTTGTCTGCATTAACTGTGAGAGTCAGTTCTAACAAGTCCACTGAGACAAGTGTGTTACAAAGCACCAAGAGGCCAATGGGATGAGAGTGAACAAGGCCAAGGGCAGGGTTCTGCACTTTGGCCACAACAACCCCAAGCAGCACTCCAGGCTGGGGACAGAGTGGCTGAGAGCAGGCAGGCAGAGAGGGAGCTGGGGGTGCTGGGAGAGAGGAGCTGCAGAGGAGGCAGCAGTGCCCAGGTGGGCAGCAGAGCCAATGGCATCCTGGGCTGGCTCAAGAGCAGTGTGGGCAGCAGGACAAGGGAGGTTCTTGTGCCCACCCCTGTGCTCAGCACTGCTCAGGCCACCCCTGGAGTGCTGTGTCCAGTTGTGGGCTCCTCCATTGCAGAGAGCTGCTGAGGTGCTGGAAGGTGTTTGGAGCAGGGCAGCAAGGCTGGGGAGGGGCCTGGAGGACAGCCCTGTGAGGAGAGGCTGAGGGAGCTGGGGGGGTGCAGCCTGCAGCAGAGGAGGCTCAGGGCAGAGCTCATTGCTGCCTGCAGCTGCCTGCAGGGAGGCTGTAGCCAGGTGGGGTTGGGCTCTGCTGCCAGGCAGCCAGCAGCAGAAGAAGGGGACAGAGGCTGAAGCTGTGCCAGGGCAGGTCTAGGCTGGATGTTGTGAGGAAGTTGTTGGCAGAGAGAGTGATTGGCACTGGAATGGGCTGCCCAGGGAGGTGGTGGAGTGGCCGTGGCTGGAGGTGTTGCAGCCAAGCCTGGCTGGGGCACTGAGTGCCATGGTCTGGTTGGTTGGGCAGGGCTGGGTGCTAGGTTGGGCTGGGGGAGCTTGGAGCTCTCTGCCAACCTGCTTGGTTCTATGATTCTGTGAGTGTTTTTCTGGCTGAAAAAATCCAGACCTACTCTCTTTGCCTTTAAACTTGTTCTGGTTATTATGCCCAAGTCATTAGCTTGGTCAGCAGCTTGCCATAAACATTTCAGTGATGAGATATCCTATAGCTAAAGAGACAGCAACAACAAATTACTGAACCCCAAAATTACTCATAATAAAAACCAACAACGAGGCCCAAGCTCACCACAGGCATTAGTTTAGAGGAAACTAAACAGCAAACTGCTTCTAGGAGAACCTAGGCACCGTTCAGGCTTTGTACTCTTCAGGGCTGGCAGAAACTCTTCAAAGGGCATGGGATGGCTTTCATCCTGGGCAGTAACATGTTTATACCTTTGTGGTATCATTGGGCTTATCAAATGACTTCAGCCAGCCTTATCTGGAGTTCCAGCTCAAGTTCTCATTCAGCAGACACTATCTCTAACTTGCTCCAGCACTACTCACAGAAACATGGAGTGAAAAAATCATAGAACCAGCCAGGGTTGGAAGGGACCACAAGGATCAGCCAGTTCCAAACCCCTGCCATTAGCAGGGACACCTCACACTACATCAGGCTGCCCACAGCCTCAGCCAGCCTGGCCTTAAACACCTCCAGCCATGGGGCCTCAACCACCTCCCTGGGCAGCTCCTTCCAGGCTCTCAGCACCCTCATGCTGAACATCTTCTTCCTAACATCCAGTTTGAATCTACTCATTTCCACTTGGTTCCATGCTCCCCAGTCCTATCACTACCTGCCAGCCTAAAGAGCTTTCTTGTAAGCCCCCTTCAGATACTGGTAAGATACTCAAACTGAGGCTGTGTGGCCATCAGCTGGTACTTGAGCTGATGCTTGAATTGGGATTGTTGCTCAGGCCAGCAGAATTTGGGCAGGTCACCTATAGCCCTGTTCAGATCAGGATGCAGCTCCCCCTCTGGCTGGGATTGCTGCCATACTCCCCCAACTCCCACTAAGCTAATCCAAGTGAGTTGAGCCAAGTGCTGGACCCCCAGGACACTGCTGTTACTGTCAGCTCCATTTCTCACAGAAGCACCTTCTGCCTCCCCAGGAATAACTCACACAGGTGAGTCCCAGCTTCACCATGATCACTGTCAACAGGGTTTGCTATCTTTAAGCTTGTGCCAAGGAGCTTAGGAAGTCTCTTTCTCTGGAAACATTCCAAACTCACCTGGCTGCATTCCTGTGTGACCTACTCTAGGTGCTCCTGCCCTGGCAGGGGAGGTTGGACTGGATGAGCTTTGGAGGTCCCTTCCAGCCCTGACTGATTCTATGCCTCTAGCCCCTAATGTTGTGTGATCCTGACAAAGGAAGGTCAGTATTGTTTTCCCAAAGACTGTCTCGTTTGACTGCAGGCTTTTCACTATGCCTGGTGTGTGATTGCTCACACAGCTCTAACAGCATTTTCCACTTGCCTGCTCAGAGGCCTGAGAGCTTGGAAACAGGAGGAAAAGGAAGGGCAATAGCTGAAGATTGAATAGTCAACAAAAGTAGCAGTGTTGAAAGAGTTTCTCACTGCTGTGCATTAGAGTCTATTCAAGTATGCACTCTGTAGAACAAGGCACTGTGCACCACAGCACAGGGGCACCACTCTGCACCAGAGCGTATAGGCACCAGTACAGCCTGGGGCTGCCCTGCTGCAAAGCAGCTCCCTGCAGCAAGACCTTGGAGTGCTGGTGGGCAGCAAGTGCTGCATGGGCCAGCAATGTGCCCTTGTGGGCAACAGAGCCTATGGCATCCTGGGGGGCAGCAGGAAAAGTGTGGCCAGCAGGGCTAGGGAGGTTCTGCTGCCCCTCTGCTCTGCCCTGCTGAGACCACACCTGCAATACTGTGTCCAGTTTTGGGCTGCCCAGTTCAAGAGAGGTAGGAACCTGCTGGAGAGAGTCCAATGGAGGTACAAAGATGATTTGAGTACTTGGGCATCTCCCCTATAGAGAGAGCCTGAGAGCCCTGGGGCTGTTTAGCCTGGAGAAGAGAAGGCCGAGAGGGGATCTGAGCAATGTCTGTCAATAGCTGAGGGCTGAGGGTCAAGTGGAGGAGGCCAAGCTCTTTTGGGTGGAGCACAGCAATAAGCCAAGGAGCAATGGATACAAACTGGAACAGAGAAGGTTTCAGCTCAGCATGAGGAGAAACTTCTTTGCAGTGAGGGTGGCAGAACCCTGGAGCAGGCTGCCCAGAGAGGTTGTGGAGTCTCCTTCTCTGGAGACTTTCCAACCCCACCTGGATGCATTCCTGTGTGGCCTGTGTGATCCTGCTCTGGCAGGGTGGTTGGGCTGGATGATGCATAGCAGGGCCAGGAGGATGCTCAGAGGGCTGCAGCAGCTCTGCTGTGAGCACAGACTGAAAGTTGGAGCTGTTCAGTCTGGAAAGGAGAAGGCTCCCAGGTGAACTTACTGTGGCCTTCCAGTATCAGAAGGGGGCTACAAGAAAGCTGGGGAGGGACTTTTCAGACTGTCAGGGAGTGATAGGACTGGGGGGAATGAAACAAAGCTGGAGGAGGGGGGAGTCAGACTGGAGGTGAGGAAGAAGTTGTTCAGCATGAGGGTGGTGAGAGCCTGGAATGAGTTGCCCAGGGAGGTGGTGGAAGTCTCATTCCTAGAGGTGTTTCAGGCCAGGCTGGCTGAGGCTGTGGGCAGCCTGATGTAGTGTGAGGTGTCCCTGCCCATGGCAGGGGGGTTGGAACTGCCTGATCCTTGTGGTCCCTTCCAACCTCTATGATTCTATGAGTCTGTCTCTGGAGGTCCCTTCCAACCTCTAACGTTCTGTGCTATAGAAAGCTACACTCCAGTGTAAAAGACGTTTAACCTCCAGCTGCAGCTACTTACATTGCTATGCTAATAGCTGCGCTCTTTGTGTTTCCCTCTGGGCAGGCACAGCCCGTTTGGGTGTTCCCAATTTCGGCTCCCTGCCTTGCTGATGTTGATTCTACAATGACACATCCTTCCAGAGCTGCGCTTGGGTGCAGGTGCTTAAGATCAGCTTCCTGGAGTTTGGATTCTCAGGAGGACCTTCGGCAAACGAAGCATCTGTGGTTCCATTTGTAATTACAAATCATGCAGTGAGATCATCCCCAGCCTCTGGTTCAATAAAAACAGCATGGGACTTTTTCAAGCACATGGATTGGATACAGGGAAAAGCAGCAACAGCAAACGTCCCGAGGTAGAGTGCCTGGAACAGGCTACCCAGAGGGGTTGTGGAGTCTCCTTCTCTGGAGATACTCAACCCCCACTTGGATGTGCTCCTGTGTGGCCTGCCCTGGGTGCTTCTGCTCTGGATGACCTTTGGAGGTCCCTTCCAACCCCTAACATTCTGTGACCCTGTAACCTTTTTACCTCCTTGGAGGTGGTTTTAAAGTCCTCTCACATCTTTCTTTTTAGATTGTTTATTTTTATTGCAACTCCTTCCAATCTTTTTCAACTGGACTACAAAGGCAATACTGGGGTACACTAAGAGGAGTGTGGGCAGCACATCAAGGGAGGTTCACCTCCCCTTGTACTCTGCCCTGCTGAGACCTCACCTGGAATATTGCATCCAGTTTGGGGCTCCCCAGTTCCAGAGGGACAGGGATCTGCTGGAGAGAGTCCAAAGGAGGGCTCCAAGGATGCTGAAGGGACTGCAGCACTGCCTGGTGAGCAGCCCTGGGGCTGCTTAGTCTGCAGAGGAGAAGGCTGAGAGGGGATCTGAGCAGTGTCTATCAATAGCTGAGGGCTGGGGGGCAGGGAGGGACAGGGACAGCCTCTGCTCACCTGTGCCCTGGCACAGCACAAGGGGCAAGGGATGGAAACTGCAGCACAGGAGGTTTCAACCTCAATGTGAGGAAGAACTTCTTTAATGTAAGGGTCCCATAGCCCTGGCACAGGCTGCCCAGAGAGGCTGTGGAGTCTCCTTCTCTGGAGCCTTTCCAGCCCTGTCTGGATGTGTTCCTGTGCCACCTGCACTGGATTCTGTGCCCTGCTCTGGCAGGGAGATTGGATTCAATAATCTATGGAAACCCCTTCCAACTCCTAACATCCTCTGATCCTATAATACCCAAACTATGCACTGAGGAAAGCATCTTCATTGAGTAAGTGCAGTTAAAACCTGTAGGTGCTTTATTATTCCCTAGTAAAAATCACCTTTTACACTGCTGCTGTCCTTTTATTTCTTATTAAGGAAGTGGCAGATTGCACCCAGTCCTGTTTGCCCTACATGATACAAATGGAAACAAGGAGCTGGTGGCTAAATATTTGCTTCTTGCATTCTTCCCTTGTCTGCTATTCAGCAAGTCATGCAACTTGCAGTTTGACACAGGAAGATAATCAATGATTAACCACATCAAATTCCCTGGACAATCCCATAGAGACTCTGCCAAAAGGCTAATGTTTGTTAGAGGTGGGTCCACACACAAAGATTATGCTCTTGGGGTTTTTGGGGAGGGTGAATTTCTTTTATGCCCAATATATTATTTTCTTCCATGTTTGCTTTCTACTTGACAGCATTTGGAAGGTAATGGAAGAGAAAACTGGGAGTCACTGAATCATAGAATCAAGCAGGTTGGAAGAGAGCTCCAAGCTCACCCAGCCCAACCTAGCACCCAGCCCTATCCAGTCATAGAATCAACCAGGCTGGAAGGGAGCTCCAAGCTCCCCCAGCCCAACCTAGCACCCAGCCCTGTCCAGTCATAGAATCAACCAGGCTGGCAGAGAGCTCCAAGCTCCCCCAGCCCAACCTAGCACCCAGCCCTATCCAGTCATAGAATCAACCAGGCAGGCAGAGAGCTCCAAGCTCCCCCAGCCCAACCTAGCACCCAGCCCTGCCCAACCAACCAGACCATGGCACTCAGTGCCCCAGCCAGGCTTGGCTGCAACACCTCCAGCCACGGCCACTCCACCACCTCCCTGGGCAGCCCATTCCAGTGCCAATCACTCTCTCTGCCAACAACTTCCTCACAACATCCAGCCTACACCTGCCCTGGCACAGCTTGAGGCTGTCCCCCCTTGTTCTGCTGCTGGCTGCCTGGCAGCAGAGCCCAACCCCACCTGGCTACAGCCTCCCTGCAGGCAGCTGCAGACAGCAATGAGCTCTGCCCTGAGCTTCCTCTGCTGCAGGCTGCACCCCCCCAGCTCCCTCAGCCTCTCCTCATAAGGAGGTTGATGGAGCTGGAGTTGTTTAGCCTGGAGTCTGGGTGTCAGAGCACCAAAAACCTTCACAAAAGCTTTTTCAAAGTAGAATCTTAGACTTACAGAATGGGTTGGCTTGGAAGGGACCTCCAAAGGGCATCCAATCCAAACCCCCTCCACTCAGCAGGGACATCCTCCACTAGAGCAGGTTGCTCACAGCCTCATCAAGAATCTCTCCAGGGATGGGATCCCAACCACCCACCTGGGCAACCTGTTGCAGTGTGCCAGCAGCTTCCTAGTGCAGAACTTGTTCCTCACAGCCAATCTCAATCTGCTGTTCTTCAGTTTCAAACCACTGCCTCTTGTCCCTGTCCCTGCAGGCTCACAGAACTCCCAATGTTTTCAGTCAAAGGAATTCACTGTTTAGGCTGCAGAGTGCTGAAATATTTCTGACTTTTCTAAGGGTGGCAAATGGTCTTTTTTTTCCCTGCAAGATGCTTTGCTCAACCACAGTTTTCTATGAAAAGCAAACAAGCAACAGCTTTAATGATCATTTCATGCCCTGGAGGGTCAGAGCAGCTGATAAAGGGCAAGGTGTGCCACCACAGCATGACTCACCCTGCCGGTGTGCCAGGCACTGGTCATCTGGATTGAGCTGCTGGCTGCAAGCAAGGCTCAAGAGGGCTCTGGGCAACATGATCTAACTGAGCATGTCCCTGTTGACATCCTGGGCTAGATGACTTTTGGAGGTCACTTCCAACCCAGACCATCCTATAATTGTGTGACTCTGCCACAAACTGTGCTGCTGGGATGCATGCTGGTGGGGAGAGGCCAGAGGAGGCCATGGAGGTGCTCAAGGGGCTGCAGAAGCTCCCCTGTAGGGACTGGCTGGGAAAGTTGGGGCTGTTCAGCCTGGGGGAACCTCCTGAGCTTGGCTTGTGCCCACCTCTGCAGCCTGCCCAGATGCCTCTGGATGGATGCCTGCCCTCCAGCCTGTCCAGGTCCCTCTGGATGGATCCCTGCCCTCCAGCCTGGCTGCTGCACCACACAGCTTGGTGTGCTCAGCAATTTGTGTTCCATTTGTGACCAGGTTGCAATGTTCACTTTCTTACTTGATTCTGTTTTAAATGCCTAAAGCTAAGTAAGTAAATAAATCCATAAAGAGCCCAACAATGTGAAGCAGAAGAGGCTAAGGAGGAGCATTTGCAAGACCACTGGGAAGATCTGATCAATAGTAATAGGTTGCTGGACACACTGGCAGTAAAAACACAACTTACCACTTGGTCAGTAGCTACTGCTGCTTGGTTTCAGTGCTAGCAGCTTTTAATCAATAGCTCCCCTTTAATATTTAATCTCCTCATACCATTAGTCTGCTCTTGTGTCCCTTTTTTTAGTGCCAATCAAAGTTATTAGCAATGACCTTGACATCTTTGTCCCTAGGTGTTTAGTGGCTCAGGTTTCACTGACATCAGCAAGCACAGGAAGAGCTTTTTGTGGGTTTAAAATTCACCTACATTTTCAGCACTTGCTTTGCCTTCATTTCAGCACTGAGCAGTTCTATCAGTTCTGTATGAAAGGTAGGCCCACACTGAACTGGTGTGGGCTTCACAGAATCACACAGGCTTGGAAGAGAACTCAAGGATCAGCCAGTTCCAAGCCCCCTGCCATGGGCAGGGACACCTCACACTAGAGCAGGTTGCCCAGAGCCACATCCAGCCTGGCCTTAAACACCTCCAAGGATGAGGCTTCCACCACCTCCCTGGGCAACCCCTGCCAGACTCTCACCACCCTCATGCTTAAGAACTTCTTCCTGTTGTCTGACCTAATTCTCCTCTCATCTCTTCTGTTTTCACTGCACATGAGCTCATCTAGTCCAACTCCCTCTGAGGCCAGCAGGGACATGCCCCACTAGAGCAGGTTACTCAGGGCCCTGTCAAGCCTCACCTTGAATATAGCTGGTGAGAAGCATGGGGCACAGCCCTGTGAGGAGAGGCTGAGGGAGCTGGGGGGGTGCAGCCTGCAGCAGAGGAGGCTCAGGGCAGAGCTCATTGCTGCCTGCAGCTGCCTGCAGGGAGGCTGTAGCCAGGTGGGGTTGGGCTCTGCTGCCAGGCAGCCAGCAGCAGCAGAAGGGGACAGAGGCTCAAGCTGTGCCAGGGCAGGTCTAGGCTGGATGTTGTTAGGAAGTTGTTGTCAGAGAGAGTGATTGGCACTGGAATGGGCTGCCCAGGGAGGTGTGGAGTGGCTGTGGCTGGAGGTGTTGCAGCCAAGCCTGGCTGGGGCACTTAGTGCCATGGTGTGGTTGGTTGGGCAGGGCTGGGTGCTAGGTTGGGCTTGGAGCTCTCTTCCAACCTGCTTGGGTCTATGATTCTATGAAATACAATCAACATTACTCCTTACAGATATCTAATTACATACTGAGACTGCAGGATACAAAAAATCATTCCAGTTTTCCATTGCAATCATCACAGACTTATAGAATGGCTCAGATTGGAAGGGATCTTAGTAGTTATCTGCTCCTACCTCCCTGCCACAGGCAGAGACACCTCTCTACCAGACTCAGCTGCTCAAGGTCTCACCCAGCCTGGCCTTCAACACTCCCAGGCAGGAGGCAGTCACAGCCTTGCTGGGCAGCCTGTGCCAGTCTCACTACTAAAGTCTCTTCTACAGACAAACTTCCTCAGCTCCACTCTAACCCTGCTCTGCCTCAGCTTCAAACAATCCTCCCTTGGCCTGTCTCTAGACACCCTTAGCAAAAGTCCCTCTGCAGCCTTCCTGCAGGATCCTGCAAGGCAGCTCTGAGGTCCCCCCTGAATGTTCTCCTCTGCAGGCTGCACCTCTCCAGCTCCCTCAGCCTGTGCTCACAGCAGAGCTGCTCCAGCCCTGGCAGCATCTCTGTGTCCTCCTCTGGGACCTGTTATCAGTAAGCTTCTCCCTTTGGCTTTGCAGTTAGTCTGACAGCATGGTTGGGACATTCTCTTACTCCATGGCTATTGTGTAGCTGTGCCAGTAGCTATTTGACTTCAGTTTTTCTGTGTCTTAAGTGTGGAGCAGATTTGTAACTTAAAACCTGCTTATTCTGACTGAGAGGAGTTCAGCAGAGCTAACTGCACCTCAAGCACTCCCCTGTATGCTGAGGACAGCATCTGGCAGTGTTCTCTGCGACCCAGAGCAGCACACAGCACTGCAGTGCTTAAAGGAGGCAGGTAAGGACGAGGAGCAAGGCTCCAGAACCGAAGCCACACACAGCAATGAAGCAAGCAGCACTCCAGCACTGCTTTCTCACCCAGGCTGCTCTCCTGGGCTTGGGGCTTTAGCTGTTATCTGCTGCTCTCAGCCCAGCAGTGATTTACATAATCGTGCCCCTGCAGCCTTAGGTTACATCCACTGCAGCGAACATGGCAGCTCATTTATCTTCCAGTGAGTCACAGGAAACACTCAAACCTCTTTGCTTTGTGCTAGCAAAAGCTTTGCACTACAAGTTACCCCCCACACACACACACAAAGGTAGGATCTGATTCAAAGCTTGTTGAAGGCAGTCAAATATGTTCACTGCCTGCATCCAGCCTCTTGCATGCATGCATCAGTGAGAAACCAACTGCTGGGCTCCCCTTCTGTGCTCCCTCCTGCCTGCAGTAGCTCCTGCTGAGTTCTGGCATCTCTCTTTCACTGAATTTAATCACATCCCTACACAGAGCTAGGCTGAGAGCTCAAGGGTGGTGTTCAGCATCTTCTTTACCCTTTACTCTGCTCTCATCAGACCCCACCTGGAGCACTGTGTGCAGTTCAGTTCTGCAGCCCCCAGCACAAGCAGGACATGGAAGTGTTGGAGCCAGTGCAGAGGAGGCCATCAAGATGCTGAGAGGGCTGCAGCAGCTCTGCTCTGAGCACAGGCTGAGAGAGTTGGGGCTGTGCAGGCTGGAGAAGAGAAGGCTTGGAGGAGAGCTTGGAGTTGTCTTCCAGGATCTGAAAGGGCCTACAAGAAGACTGGGGAGGGACTAGTGACAAGGTCTGGCAATGAGAGGAGGAGGAGGAATGGGTTTGGAGTGGCAGAAGGGAGATTGAAACTGGATGTGAGGAAAGGATTCTTTGCAGTGAGGGTGGTGAGAGACTGGCACAGGTTGACGGTGGTGAGACACAGGCACAGGTTGCCCAGGGAGGTCAGGCACAGGTTGCCCATGGTCTGGTTGGTTGGCCAGGGCTGGGTGCTAGGTTGGGCTGGGGGAGCTTGGAGCTCTCTTTCAGCCTGCTTGACTCTGTGATTCTAAAGCAATTATATTAAGCAGCAAATAAGCTTCTAAAGGTTAAGGTCAGGATGGGCAAGGCTCTGGACAGCCTGCTCCAGTGGAGGGTGTCACTGCTGGCTGCAGGAGGGTTGGACTAGATGGCCTTTGCAGATCTCTTCCAACTCAAACCATGCTCTGATTCTAAAATATTCCTGTTCTCTTCATGCCTCAGTGCCTTTGGAAACCGTTCCAGGACACCATCAGAGGCAGTTGTAGGAGCCCCTGGCACAGCAGACCCTTTGTATCCCATGGTGTGGTGTGAAAAGGACTGAAGTGGGCAGAGCCCTCAGTCAGAGAGCAGTGCAAGTCACCTGTAGAGCATGGGGACAGTGGAAAAAGCAGCTCTGAAGGGCTCCCAGCTGTGAATCACCCCAAGCCCCAGGCTAACACCCAGAGACAGCAGCTCAGGCTCTCAGTGTGCTCCTGAAGAGCCCAGGCAGGCTTTATCTTCTCAGAATGCAGCTCAGCTTCCTAGAAGTGGAGCAGTGAGGAGCAGAAAGCACATGCTATTGCTATTCCACAGCTGCCTCGTGCTCCTGGCACACTTCACCCTGACAGCAGCCAGCCCTGAGCACGAGCCTGCAGCTGGAGGTGTTCACACACTTAATTAGAAGATGGCAGTGGAATTGGCTCCATACCTTCAGGTCTGTTGAATTTCAGCACCAGCATGCAGCCTTCTGATGGTGCCAGTGGAGCTTCATTTGGATTCTTGAAGCCATCTTCCACTTAAAATAAGCTGGAGAGCAACAAAGGCTCTCTGACAATGCTCCCTTAGGAATCATGCATCTGAGCTACCTCAGATTTCAGCTGAGTTTGGATCTGGGTGAGGATCCTTTCACTTGGAGCCATCTCTGTTGCTAATTAAGGCCTCAGAGGAATACTGGAAAAGCAAGTCAGGAGGCTGCACTGAGAACAAGAGGTGATGGCAGTCTGCACAAGCCCTGCCCAGCTGTGCTGTGGGAAGGTTTTGTGATCATCCACTCCAACCTGTGCTCTCAGCTTTCTAAAAATAGCCCTGCCATGTGAGATGGCCTGGCCTGGATGGCTCTGAGTGCCTCACAAATGTCCCTCGGCTTTTAAAGTGTCCCCTTGTGGTAAAGGGACACTGTTGTCACAGAAAGCTTTGGCTTGGAAAGGACCTCCAAAAGACATCCAGTCCAACTGCCCTGCACTCAGCAGGGACATCCTCCACTAGGGCAGGTTGCTCACAGCCTTGTCCAGCCTCACCTTCGAAGATCTCCAGGGCTAGGACCTCAAACACCTCCCTGGGCAACCTGTTGCAGTGTGGCAGCAGCCTCCTGCTGCACAACTTGTTCCTCACAGCCAAGCTCAGGCTGCTCTGCTCTCAGCTCAAACCATTGCCCTCCTCCTGTCCCTGCAGGCCTTTGCCAGCAGTCCCTCTGCAGCCTGCTTGCAGCCCCTGCAGCTCCTGGCAGGCTGCTCTGAGGTCTTGCTGAAGCCTTCTCTTCTGCAGGCTGCACACCCCCAGCTGCCTCAGCCTATGTTCCTAGCAGAGGTGCTCCAAACCCCTGATCATCTTTGTGTTCCTCCTCTGGACCCTCTCCATCAGGTCCAGTTCTGCCTTCAGTACTGAATCACAGAACTTTAGAGTCTGGAAGGGACCTCCAGAGATCACCCAGACCACCCCACCTGCCAAGCAGCATCCCCTAGGGCAGGGCACACAGGAATGCATCCAGGTGGGGCTGGAAAGTCTCCAGAGAAGGAGACTCCACAGCCTCTCTGGGCAGCCTGCTCCAGGGCTCTGCCACCCTCACTGCAAAGAAGTTTCTCCTCATGCTGAGCTGAAACCTTCTCTGTTCCAGTTTGTATCCATTGCTGCTTGGCTTATTGCTGTGCACCACCCAAAAGAGCTTGGCCCCCTCCACTTGACCCCCAGCCCTCAGCTATTGACAGACATTGCTCAGATCCCCTCTCAGCCTTCTCTTCTCCAGGCTAAACAGCCCCAGGGCTCTCAGGCTCTCTCCACAGGGGAGATGCTCAACTCCCCCAAGCATCATTGTAGCCTCCATTGGACTCTCTCCAGCAGGTTCCTACCTCTCTTGAATCGGGGAGCCCAAATCAGGACACAATATTCCAGGTGTGGTCTCAGAGGGGCAGCAGAACCTCCCTAGCCCTGCTGGCCACACTTTCCCTGATGCCCCCCTCAGCTATTGATAGGCATTGCTCAGGTCCCCTCTCAGCCTCCTCTTCTCCAGTCTAAAGAGCCCCTGCAGCCCTGCAGGAGAGCTTTCCCAGTGCCACATCCCACTCTTCCCATTCTGTGGCAAACACTCAGCTGCTCTGTGCAAACAGTAAGGTGGTTGAGTGGAGCAGCCTGAGACCCTTAAAGGAAGATGTCACAAAAGTTCTCCTGTCTTGCTAATATTATTGTTGTTGACACTGGCAGTTTGCTTGGGCACTCCAGCAATGGGCTCTGCAGAAGGCCCTCCAGAGAGAGAGAGAAAGAGGCTAAATATTTGCACATGAGTCAGCAACTGAGTGGGGACATTAATCATAACCTACCAACGAGCAGCACTGTGAAGGGTCTTGCTTCAAGAATGGCATCCACCAGAAACTTCTTCTCAAAGACAGCTGCAGGGAGTGGGCTCAGCTGGAAATTGTTTGGCACCAAAGGAGTGCAAAAAGAGGGAGGGTGAGGTTGGTGTTCTTTTAAGGTGGGGGAATGCTCAGTGGGCTAGAGGCAAACATTCCCCACTCACTCCTGAGACCTCATTTGGCTGCATATAAGCTATGGGGAGAGGTTAATTCCACCTGGAGTCCTGCATCCAGCTCTGGAGCCCCTGGGACAAGAGGGCTGTGGAGATGCTGGAGAGTGTCCAGAGCAGGGCCAGGAGGATGCTGAGAGGCTGCAGCAGCTCTGCTGTGAGCACAGCCTGAAAGAGTTGGGGCTGTGCAGGCTGGAGCAGAGGAGGCTCCCAGGGGACCTTCTTGTGGCCTTCCAGCATCTGAAGGGGGCTCCAAAAAAGCTGGGGAGGGACTTTTTAGGCTGTCAGGGAGCACCAGGAGAGGCTGAGGGCCCTGGGGCTGGTGAGTCTGGAGAGGAGAAGGCTGAGAGGGGATCTGAGCAATGTCTATCAATAGCTGGGGGCTGAGGGGTCAGGAAGGAAGGGACAGGGACAGCCTCTGCTCACCTGTGCCCTGGCACAGCACAAGGGGCAAGGGATGGACACTGCAGCACAGGAGGCTCCACCTCAACATGAGGAAGAACTTTATTGCAAGGGTCCCAGAGCCCTGGCACAGGCTGCCCAGAGAGGCTGTGGAGTCTCTTCTGCACACATTCCAACTCCCCCTGGCTGTGTTCCCATGTGCCCTGCCCTGGGTGCTGCTGCTCTGGCAGGGAGCTTGGATGACATTTGGAGGTCCCTTCCAACCCCTCACATTCTGTGATGCTGTGGGTCCTGCACATCTCTGGTTGGGCTGTCACAAGGGGAAGCAGCAAGCACTGCAGAACAGTAGAAAAGCACAAGGAGATGATCACAGGGAATGAGTCAAAGGTTTGTGAGAGGCATGAAAGGAGAAAGAGTCAGGGAAGAAACTCTTCCTCCCAGTTGTGAGCTGTGCTCTGTCAAGTGTTTCAGCAAGCTCTTCCCCAGCCCCATGCTTGGCTACACTTTACAGGAAATCTTCAGGTAATGGGAGCTTAAAGATTAACTGCTGAGCCCTGTGCTGAAGGCACCTGAGGCAGAGCCCTCTGAAGGGGGTAAACCCTCCCCCCACTGATTTCCAAGGGCTTTGAAGCAGGCCATGAGCAGACAGACAGCAGTCAATGGCACACTCCACACAAAGCAAGCACCACGGAGCCCAGGGCAGTGAAAAGCCTCACCCCCAGCACCCCACTGGTGGGAAGAGCTGCCAGGAAGGTGGTGGCAGGATGAAGACCCTGCCCTAGATCAGGCTGGGGACTGCAGCACTGCCCTGGGCAGAGCATTCCAAGGTTTGAGAAGCCTCTTAGGAGAAGCATTTCCTGGCACCAGAGCAGAGATGTTTCCAAGTAACCCATCCTTTTGCACATACTTTGAGCATGTGCTTGAGCTGGGGTTTATTAACACAAATCCCTCTCCTTCTAACCACCTGAGCTCTGGGCAGCATTATCCACCCAGCTTGGGTCTACCCAGTCTGGGGTGAGATCCCAGAAGGACAGACAGCATTTCTGGCATGCCAAGGCAACAGCTGCATTTAAGCAATCCATTCTGGGATTCAGGCAAGTAAAACTCTCCTGAGCAAGGCTCTGCCCCACTCCAGCACCTGAGTTGAACACTCATAAGCACTTCAGGCTGTTTGAACTACAGTCATTATTTGCTTCCTTGGCAACCCTATTTTGACTCTCCTTGTATGAACACCACACAGGACAGTGTGAAGTCATGGAAAAAATGATTTGGCCAACTAAGAACAGGACTGGAAACAAGAAGTACATAGGTAGTCCACACGTGTTAGTCACAAATACATTGAAAGCAGACCCCCAGAAACAGTTTAAGGCTGAGCCTGTACTGGGAGAAGAGGATGGAGCACAGCGGTGCCAGCAGATCCAGTGAGGTCGTTTTGCTCTTCTGCTCTGGGGAGACTCCACCTGCAGTGCTGCATCCAGCTCTGGAGCCCTCAACAGTGTTCCACTACTCTCATGGTGCAGAACTTGTTCCTAATGTCCAATCTAGTCCTGTCCCTGCAGGCTTCAAACTAGACCAGAAAAGGATGCCCAGGGAGGTGGTTGAGGCCTCCAGCTCTGGAGCCCCTGGGACAAAAGGGCTGTGGAGATGCTGGAGAGTGCCCAGAGCAGGGCCAGGAGGATGCTGAGAGGCTGCAGCAGCTCTGCTGTGAGCACAGCCTGAAAGAGTTGGGGCTGTGCAGGCTGGAGCAGAGGAGGCTCCCAGGGGACCTTCTTGTGGCCTTGCAGCATCTGAAGGGGGCTCCAAAAAAGTTGGGGAGGGACTTTTGAGGCTGTGAGGGAGTGGCAGGAGTGGGGGGAATGGAGCAAAGCTGGAGGTGGGGAGAGTGAGGCTGGAGGTGAGGAGGAAGTTGTTGAGCAGGAGAGTGGTAAGAGCCTGGCAGGGGTTGCCCAGGGAGGTGGTTGAGGCCCCATGGCTGGAGGTGTTTGAGGCCAGGCTGGCTGAGGCTGTGTGCAGCCTGCTCTAGGGTAGGGTGTCCCTGGGCATGGCAGGGGTTGGCACTGCCTGCTCCTTGTGCTCCCTTCCAGCCCTGCCTGATTCTATGATTCTGTGTTGTCCTGGCATAAATCCTTACTGCTCTCAAAGACTTTCAGTGCTTTGGAAGTTGGACCACAGAAAGCAACAAGCCACTCACAGGCATCCATCATCTCCTGCTAAACTCCCAGCTCACTGCTTCAGTCCTCTACCAAAAACCCCAAATTGCTGTTTTCTCTCTGCTAATAGATTTCTTTTCAGCTGGCCAGATGCCTTTGTGGAGAGTAAAGCAACTACCTCATGCATATTGGCCAACCTCTCCCTCTGCCCCCAGCACTGCACCAGTACCAAGGGACTACCTGCTGGGGTTATGGGACAGCAGGGACCACAGCCTGAGCCACGATGCCCAACCTGCAGGTGGGAACTGAGTGCCACCTCCAGACTAACACATTCCTTTGCCTTTCCTTAGCTCTCTTGTGTGGGGCAGCTGCCCCAGAGTTCCAAGAAGAAATGGCCTAGGCAAGCCAGGAGTTTCCACGTGTGCTCCAAAGCCACCTTCGTCCGCTAAGCTGCACATACACCATGCCAGAAAACAGGAACATTCTGCTCCTGGAAGAGATGCAAACATCTAAACCCAGCAAACAGGACCTGTTAGGTCCCACTTAACAACAAAGAGGATTTTCAGCAACAGGTAAATACATTGAAATATCATTGCCAGCCTCCTGTGGGCTGGATGATCTTGGAGGTCTCTTCCAACCTGGTTGATTCTATGATTCTTTGAATGAATGGAACTAAAGAGCACATGCAGGGATTTGACAGGGATGATTTCTGCTCTGAAATCTCCAGCTTGCCTTTTTTGCCTCCACTGGAGCTCCCTCTGACACCTCAGATGTTGCTGTAGCAACAGTTTGCTTTCAGCAAAACAACAGCTCTCAGAGAATATTTCCCTTCCCTGCAGAATTAAGGGACTGGTAAAGACTTAAGCAGCAGTGGCTGAAATCACAGGTTAGGGAATACAGCAGCATGAGGCACCACAAACTTCTTGTTCCAGGCTGCTGCCAATTTTCACAACGATGTGCTGGCTGAAGGCCTCAACACTTTGGCATCCTTAGATTTGAAATGGGTTTTATGGGACAATAAAAGTCAGGAAGCAGTTTAAAGAGGAGATAAATAAAGGAGCTTTTGTAATGGATTTTGCTGTTCACAGGGAAATATTTGCCCACCTGAACAAAGTAGCTTGGGAGTAGCAGGATGCTAAATATAGTGGAAATGTGATTGAGAAACTGTAGATGATAGGAGAGGAACAGCAATGATGAATTCCAGGAGTTTCTACAACAACATGGAACAGGAATCAGGCATATCAATCATAGACTCATAGATCAGGCAGGGTTGGAAGGGAGCACAAGGATCAGGCAGTGCCAACCCCCCTGCCATGCCCAGGGACACCCTACCCTAGAGCAGGCTGCCCACAGCCTCAGCCAGCCTGGCCTGGCCTTAAACACCTGTAAAAACTTGTACCTGTTCCTTCTGGAAGGCCATTGGGGTTGTGAGGGAGCTGGAGCAGAGAATCAGAGAATCATAGAATCAATCAGGTTGGAAGAGACCTCCAAGATCATCCAGTCCAACCTATCAAGAAGCCTGAGGGGTGACCTCACTGCTGCTGATAAAGAGGTTCTCCTCCCTCTCTACTCTGCCCTGCTGAGGCCACATCTGCAATATTGTGTCTGCAATGTTACAGGTTCAGAGGAGGGCAAAGAATCTGGATTAGGCTCTAGAGAATAAATCTGATGAAGAGTGACTGAGGGAGCTGGGGATGGTTAGTAGGAGGAAGAGGAGGCTGAGGGCAGAGCTCACTGCTGTCTACAGCTACCTGAAGGGACACTGTGGAGATGCTGCTGGGCTCTGCTCACAGGTAATTGGAGACAGAACAAGGGGGAATGGCCTCAAGCTGAGTCTGGGGAGGTTTAGATTGGACCTTAGGACAAAGTGTTTCATGGAGAGAGTGGTCAGGGACTGGAATGAGCTGCCCAGGGAGGTAGTGGAGTCACCCACCCTGGCTGTGTTTAAGGGTGGTTTGGATGTGGTGCTTGGGGCTGTGGTTGAAGTAGGGTTCTAGGTTGGACTTGGTGGTGCTGAGAGGCTTTGCCAACCTGCATGCTGCTGTGATTCTGTGATTCTGTGTCCAGATCTGGGCCCCTCAGGCCAAGAAGGAGCTCAGGGAACTGCTTCAGAGAGCCCAGCCCAGAGGCAGAGAGCTCTGCAGGCAGGGAACATCTCCTGTGGGGCCAGGCTGAGGCAGCTGGGGCTGGCAGCTGGCAGCAGAGCAGCCTGAGGGCTGCCCTCAGTGCTGTGCCCAAGCTGTGCAGGGCAGTGTGGGCAGGACGCAGGCAGGCTCTGCTCAGGGCTGGCCCAGGGCAGCACAAGGGGCACTGGGGGCAAGCTGGGGCAGAGGAGGTGGCAGGGCAAGAGGAGGGGAAGCTTTTTGGCTGTGAGGGTGGCAGAGGCCTGGAGCAGGCTGCCCAGAGAGGCTGTGGAGTCTCCTTCTCTGCAGCCACTGCAACCCCCCTGGCTGTGCTGTGTGTGCCCTGCCCTGGCTGCTGCTGCTCTGGCAGGGGTTGGACTGGCTGCTCCCTGGGGGTCCCTGCCAGCCTCTGCCATTCTGTGATTCTGTGAAATACCTGCCACAGAGTTGAACAGCTTCACCTCATGCCTGCTTCTCCCTCAACCAGCAGACACAGTCCCCCACAGCAGAGTGACAGCTTTGAGCTGCTTTCCAGCTGCAGCTGTCTGTAAGCTGAGTAGGTTTAGAAGACTGCAGTTTACAGCAGCACCTTTCAGGGCACATTTTGGAGCTTGCTATGGGCAGTGCACAACCAGTTAAAAAAGTTAACAGTGACAAAAACACATTGCTCGAGGAAATGTGGAGTGTGAGTGCCAGAGCTCCTGCTGAGGGTGAGACACAGTAGCAGAACATCAGCAACACCAGAAGCTGGAGCAGTGTTTTCACTCACCCTGGTCAGACAGGAGAAACAGTCAGCGAGAGCTGGGATCCCATGTGAAGGCACCACTCTGCTGGTGACTCACTGCTGCAATGTTAAAACATCTACAGCTGTGGTTTAGGGCAAAAGCACAGCTAAGAATGGTTAATTCTGTGTCTCCATGTGTACCTATGCCCATGTACAGAGTGGTTTGGGATGGAAGGCACCTCCAAAGGTCATCCAGTCCAACCCCCCTGCCAGGGCAGCAGCAGCCAGGGCAGGGCACACACAGCACAGCCAGGGGGGTTGCAGTGGCTGCAGAGAAGGAGACTCCACAGCCTCTCTGGGCAGCCTGCTCCAGGCCTCTGCCACCCTCACAGCCAAAAAGCTTCCCCTCCTCTTGCCCTGCCACCTCCTCTGCCCCAGCTTGCCCCCAGTGCCCCTTGTGCTGCCCTGGGCCAGCCCTGAGCAGAGCCTGCCTGCGTCCTGCCCACACTGCCCTGCACAGCTTGGGCACAGCACTGAGGGCAGCCCTCAGGCTGCTCTGCTGCCAGCTGCCAGCCCCAGCTGCCTCAGCCTGGCCCCACAGGAGATGTTCCCTGCCTGCAGAGCTCTCTGCCTCTGGGCTGGGCTCTCTCCAGCAGCTCCCTGAGGTCCATCTTGACCTGAGTGGCCCAGAGCTGGACACAAGATTGCAGCTGTGGCCTGAGCAGGGCAGAGCAGAGGGGCAGGAGGACCTCCCTCCATCCACTAAGCACAGCCTTTGTAACCCAGCCCAGGCTGCCCTTGGCCTTCTTGGCCAGCAGGCACACTGCTGGCTCATGAGCATCCTGCTGCCCACCAGCACCCTCAGGTCCCTTTCCCCTACGCTGCTCTCCAACAGCTCAGTCCCCAACCTATCCTGGTCCATGAATGCCTTAACCTGAACACTTTTGGGTTCTCTTCCTCATTTCATGCATTTAAAAGAGTGTCACAACCCCCAGTGCCAGATGGGTGACTTCTGTGGATTCCTCTGGGAGCTCTGCAGATTGCAGACTCTTGGGGCAGTTCACTGCACTCCAAACAGGCACTGTGGGCAGCTTCACCTGTCAGTGGGTTCGTGGCTCTGTCTGGAGCTCCACATGTTCTGTGGTTTGCTGACAGGACAATGCAGGCTCAAACTCCACAACCAGGGCCAGAAAAAATAGATCATTTTAAGCCTCATGCTCCAGGCTGTCAAACAGCATCCAAACAGCTCTCAAGTCTCCTTTCCAGCAAGCCAGGGGGAAGCATTTTCCTGATCTGGGTCATGCTGGAGATTTATCTCTTTGGAAAAAACACTCCCAGCCTCCTGAAACTCAGCTTGAAACTTTTACACAGCTGAGCATAAGTAACCCACATCTCTTTCTCCATCATCTCTATTTCTATTTCAGTCTTCTCCTCTGTGTTTCTTTTCAGCAGTTGTATATCATAGAACCATAGAACCAAGCAGGCTGGCAGAGAGCTCCAAGCTCCCCCAGCCCAACCTAGCCCCCAGCCCTGCCCAACCAACCAGACCATGGCACTAAGTGCCCCAGCCAGGCTTGGCTGCAACACCTCCAGGCACAGCCACTCCACCACCTCCCTGGGCAGCCCATCCCAGTGCCAATCACTCTCTCTGACAACAACTTCCTAACAACATCCAGCCTAGACCTGCCCTGGCACAGCTTGAGCCTCTGTCCCCTTCTGCTGCTGCTGGCTGCCTGGCAGCAGAGCCCAACCCCACCTGGCTACAGCCTCCCTGCAGGCAGCTGCAGGCAGCAATGAGCTCTGCCCTGAGCCTCCTCTGCTGCAGGCTGCACCCCCCCAGCTCCCTCAGCCTCTCCTCACAGGGCTGTGCTCCAGGCCCCTCCCCAGCCTTGCTGCCCTGCTCCAAACACCTTCCAGCACCTCAGCAGCTCTCTGCAATGGAGGAGCCCAGAGCTGGACACAGCACTCCAGGGGTGGCCTGAGCAGTGCTGAGCACAGGGGTGGGCACAAGAACCTCCCTTGTCCTGCTGCCCACACTGCTCCTGAGCCAGCCCAGGATGCCATTGGCTCTGCTGCCCCCCTGGGCACATCCTCTTGCTTCTGCCCCATGGTTTTCTCTGCTACCACGATGGGCAGTTTGGTACTGCCTGGTTTTGACTGCCACACATTCCTCTGCTGGCTGAATGCACATCTTAAAATGTGAAGGCAATGAGGGAGAAGATGAAATATTACTTTGGCTTTGGAGATCCACTCAGTTCAATCTCTTCCAGCAAAGAATGTAGTCAAAACCACAAAGAGGAGGAATTTAGTTGACTAAATACTGAAGTTTTATTATCCAGATCTTTTGGTACAGAAAACATAAATGAAAGGAGTGAAACAACTACCTGAAGGGAGGCTGTAGCCAGGTGGGGTTGGGCTCTGCTGCCAGGCAGCCAGCAGCAGAAGAAGGGGACAGAGGGTCAATCTGTGCCAGGGCAGGTTCTTAACAGCAAGAGTGATTGGCATTGGAATGCTCTGCCTGGGGAGGCTGTGGAGTCCCCATCCCTGGAGGTGCTTAAGAGGAGGCTGCATGAGGCACTTGGTGCCATAGGTTAGTTAATTAGAAGGTTAGGTGCCAGGTTGGACTCAATGACCTTAGAGGTCTCTTCCAACATGGTTAATTCTGTGACTCTGTGATTCCCATGGCAGAAGGTTTGGAGCTGAAGTGATCCATGAGGTTCCTTCCAACTCAGACCAGCTTCACTCAGCTCAATTCCCACAGGTATGGAACTTTATCAAAACCTCTTTATCATCTCACATCTCCTTTTTCTGTCTCACATTCTTCTGCACTTCCAGGCCCTATGAGATCCTTCCTCTTTCTGCCTGAACTCTTTCTTTTTGCAACCTCCTGACTTATTTGGCCTTCAGTCACAAATCTCAGATCCACTTTGCAAAGACATTTAATGTCAATCACTTGGCAGCTGTGAGAGGAGGAAAAGCAACACACAAGTTTGGACAGAGACTTTTCAGTGCCTCCTTCCCTTAATTCTCTTGTGGCCATTATGAGAGGATGCAGCAGGATGTTTTGTCTGATGGCTTGGGGGGAACTCAAACAAGTTTTTCATCCTGCTGGCCTGAAACCTATGCACCCCTGGACCTTCCCAGCATTCTGTTTCCCACACAGAGACACCCCAAGTGTTTCCTTTTCCTTTCTCTGCCTGCTCTGTCTAAAATAGCCATAGAATCCTGGAATCAGTCAGGGTTGGAAGGGAGCACAAGGATCAGGCAGTGCCAACCCCCTGCCATGCCCAGGGACACCCTACCCTAGAGCAGGCTGCACACAGCCTCACACAGCCTGGCCTCAAACACCTCCAGCCATGGGGCCTCAACCACCTCCCTGGGCAACCCCTGCCAGGCTCTCACCACTCTCCTGCTCAACAACTTCCTCCTCACCTCCAGCCTCACTCTCCCCACCTCCAGCTTTGCTCCATTCCCCCCACTCCTGACACTCCCTCACACCCTCAAAAGTCCCTCCCCAGCTTTTTTGGAGCCCCCTTCAGATGCTGGAAGGCCACAAGAAGGTCCCCTGGGAGCCTCCTCTGCTCCAGCCTGCACAGCCCCAACTCTTTCAGGCTGTGCTCACAGCAGAGCTGCTGCAGCCTCTCAGCATCCTCCTGGCCCTGCTCTGGACACTCTCCAGCACCTCCACAGCCCTCTTGGCCCAGGGGCTCCAGAGCTGGATGCAGGACTCCAGGTGAGGTCTCAGCAGAGCACAGCAGAGGGGCAGAATCCCCTCCCTGGCCCTGCTGGCCACACTGCTGCTGCTGCAGCCCAGGCTCTGCTTGGCTTTCTGGGCTGCAAGTGCACACTGCTGGCTCCTGCTCAGCTTCTCCTCCAGCAGCACCCCCAAGTCCCTCTCCTCAGGGCTGCTCTCCAGACACTCCCTGCCCAGCCTGCATTGGTGCTTGGCATTGCCTCCACCCAGCTGCAGGACCTTGCCCTTGGTCTTGCTGAACCTCCTGAGCTTGGCTTGTGCCCACCTCTGCAGCCTGCCCAGGTCCCTCTGGCTGGGTCCCTGCCCTCCAGCCTGGCTGCTGCACCACACAGCTTGGTGTGGGCAGCAAACTTGCTGAGGCTGCACTCAGTGCCTCTGTCCATGGCACCCACAGAGATGCTGAACAAGACTGGTCCCAGGACTGATCCCTGAGGGACTCTGCTTGTCACTGCCTCCACTTGGCCATTTAGCCATTGGCAGCCACTCTTTGGTTGCAGCCATCAAGCCACTCCTGTATCCATCAGTGTTCTACCCATCACACCCATGTGTCACCAGCCTGGAGTGCAGGATGTGGTGTGGGACAGTGCCAAAGGCCTTGCTCAGGGCCAGGTCAATGCCATCAGTTGCTCCCCCCTCATCTATTGATGTTGTGACCTGCTCATAGAAGGCTTGTCAGGCAGGCTTTGCCCTTGGTGCAGCCATGCTGGTTGTACCAAATCACCTCTTTACTACTCTTCTGTCTCAGTAGTGCCTCCAGGAGGATCTGCTCCACGATCTTACTGGGCACAGAGGTGAGACTGACTGGTGGATTTCCACAGGTCCAGTCTAACTGACAGGCTTTGGGGTTGAGTTTGTACTCCAGTCCTGGAGACTTAACATTCCTGTTTTAATTTCAAACCCACAACATTAAATTGCCTTTGATATTAAGCAGGGAATTTCTGCCCAGCCAACTGTAAAAGACGTGGCAAAAGCTTACACTAATTCCATTAGAGCACAGATTGGTTCTTACATTACAGCCTTAATAACATTGCATGCAAGGGCTTGGAAGAGTGAGGCAGAAACTTCCCACAGAAGGGAAATATTGAGTCAGTAGTTCTGCTGTGGCTTTAATTCCTTTTGTCTAGACATCACAACAGCCCTTGTGCTGATCCTGCCAACTCGAATCAAGTCTCTGGAGGCTACATGGTGAATTAACAAATGCAGCAATAAAAGCAATGGGATGAGAATTACCTCCAATAACAAACATAACAAAGCCCACAGGCAGCCCAGGTGCATACAGACACAGGTCCTTGCAGGCACACATATGTCTAACTTCATCGTGCCACAGCAAACCTGCTTTCACCACGGGGAGCTCTACATGCACAGAGCTTCCTAGCAGATGGATCTGATGGAAGGCTGAGGGAGTGAGGCTGCTCAGCCTGGAGAGGTAAAGGCTCAAGGAAGACCTGATAATGACCTTCCAGTACCTGAAGGGAGTCTACAAGGGGGTCTCACTTTTTGTTTGCTACACTACCAGCATGAACAATTTCTGTTCTTATCTCCACTACCAGCACCAACATTTCTTGTTGCTATCTTCACCATCTGCTCCAACAATTTTTGTTGCTATCTTCACTATCAGCACCAACAATTTTTATTCCTATCTTTATTATCTGTTCCAACAAATTTTGTTCCTATCTTCACTATCAGCACCAACAATTTTTGCTCCTATCTTTATTATCTGCTCCAACAATTTTTGCTCCTATCTTTATTATCTGCACCAGCAATTTTTGTTGCTATCTTCACTATCAGCACCAACAATTTTTATTCCTATCTTTATCATCTGCACCAACAAATTTTGTTCCTTACTATGAGCACCAACATTTTATGATGCAATCTTCACTATCAGCATCAATAATTTTTGCTCCTATCTTTATTATCTGCACCAACAATTTCTGTTGCTATCTTCACTATCAGCACCAACAATTTTTATTCCTATCTTTATATCATCTGCTCCAACAGTTTTTGTTCCTATCTTCACTGTCTGCATCAACAATTTTTGTTGCTATCTTCACCATCAGCACCAACAATTTTTGCTCCTATCTTTATCATCTGCTCCAACAATTTTTGTTCCTATCTTTATTATCTGCTCCAACAATTTTTGTTCCTATCTTTATTGTCTGCTCCAACAATTTTTGTTCCTATCTTCACTATCAGCACCAACAATTTTTGTGGCTATCTTTATTATGAGCACCAACATTTTTTGTTGCTATAAGCACCAACAATTTTGGTTGCTAACTTCACCATCAGCACCAACAATTTTTGTTCCTATCTTTATCATCTGCACCAACAAATTTTGCTCCTATCTTTACTATGAGCACCAACATTTCTTGTTAATATCTTCACTATCAGCACCAATAATTTTTGCTCCTATCTTTATTATCTGCACCAACAATTTTTGTTCCTATCTTAACTATGAGCACCAACCATTTTTGCTCCTATCTTCACTATCAGCACCAATTTTTGCTCCTGTCTTCACTATCAGCATCAACAATTTTTGATCCTACATTCACTGTCAGCACCAATAATTTTTGCTCCTATCTTTATCATCTGCTCCAACAATTTTTGCTCCTATCCTCATTATCAGCACCAATAATTTTTGCTCCTATCTTCACTATCAGCATCAAAAATTTTTGTTCCTATCTTTACTATGGGCACCAACAATATTTGTTCCTATCTGCACCAACAAATTTTGTTCCTATCTACACTATCAGCACCAACAATTTTTGTTCCTATCTTTATCATCTGCACCAACAATTTTAGTTCCTATCTTCACTATCAACAATTTTTGTTTCTATCTACACCATCTGCACCAAAACCTTTTGTTGCTATCTTTATTGTCTGCACCAACATTTCTTCTTCCTGTCCTTATCTACCTCTCCAAAAGACAGAAGGGTTTGCCCAAATTTAACTCTGGTTCAGCTTGTTCTTCTGGAGGCAAACTCCAGAGTTGCTTGAAATAATGGCTATAGATTACAGCCTCTACAACTGCAACAGCCTCTACAGACTGTGCTACAAATGCTTTAGCATCAGAGAGCTGTTGAGGTGCTGGAAGGTGTTTGGAGCAGGGCAGCAAGGCTGGGGAGGGGCCTGGAGCACAGCCCTGTGAGGAGAGGCTGAGGGAGCTGGGGGGGTGCAGCCTGCAGCAGAGGAGGCTCAGGGCAGAGCTCATTGCTGCCTGCAGCTGCCTGCAGGGAGGCTGTAGCCAGGTGGGGTTGGGCTCTGCTGCCAGGCAGCCAGCAGCAGAAGAAGGGGACAGAGGCTGAAGCTGTGCCAGGGCAGGTTCAGGCTGGATGTTGTTAGGAAGTTGTTGTCAGAGAGAGTGATTGGCACTGGAATGGGCTGCCCAGGGAGGTGGTGGAGTGGCCGTGGCTGGAGGTGTTGCAGCCAAGCCTGGCTGGGGCACTTAGTGCCATGGTCTGGTTGGTTGGGCAGGGCTGGGGGCTAGGTTGGGCTGGGGGAGCTTGGAGCTCTCTTCCAACCTGCTTGATTCTATGATTCTATGATTGTCCCTCATCATCCTCTAGGCCTTTCTAAACAGTCTCTCTGCAGGCCCCTTCAGGTACTGCCAGGCTGCTCCTAGGTCTCCCCAGAGCCTCCTCTCTTCCAGGCTGAACAACCTCCCTCAGCCAATCCCATCCCAGGGATTTTAGTAAAATCAAAACTATGTTTATGGACTGCACAGTTGAAGAGATGGAAGGAGGCAGGATGAAAGTGCCATGGTCTGGTTGAGTGGATAGGGCTGGGTGAGTTGGAGGTCTCTTCCAACCTACTGGATTCTATGATTTGCTATTAGATGTTTAGTCTTATTTCAAAAGAGCAAGGAAGAAGGTTTTAGGCTTGGATGCTGTCATTAAACTGCTCTGACCAGTCCTGAAAGAGCTCTTTTACTTTTTTTCCCTATTTGTTGGTTGCTGTCACCACAGCAACTAACTGGTTCTACATGAAGTCCTGGTGCAAGCCAGCAAGGCTGTAATGGAATACATTCCTCAGAGTGAGTCAATGCTGTGCTGAAGAGGAAGCACTGCTTTGGAAATAGGCTATCAAATGGTGTGCCCTGCTCTGAGACTGCTAACAGGAAGCTGCCTGCAAGCTGATTTCTCCCTCCTCTGGGTCTATTTCTCATCTGCATCTATTTCAGTTCTGCTTTGGCTCTGTGATGGGCTGGGAGTCCCTCGCTCTTCCAACAGGGCTGCAGGAGTTGAAAGGAGGGGGCTGGAGCTTGAGGCTCCTTTGAGCCTGCAGACTAGAGAGAGGTCTCTGAGCTGGAAGTTATTGCCTCTAGGAGCTGCCTTTGGTGCAGTGGCTTTCACACAACCCCCTGAGGAGAGATTGAGGGAGTTGGGGCTGTGCAGTCTGAAGAGGCAAAGGCTCCCAGGTGACCTTTTTGTGGCCTTTCAGTGTCTGAAAGGGGCTACGAGAAAGCTGGGGAGGGACTTTTTAGGCTGTCAGGTAGTGATAGGACTGGAGGGGCATGGAACAAAGATAGACATGGGGAGATCCTCTCTGGATGTTAGGAAGAAGTTCTTCAGCATGAGGGTGGTGAGAGCCTGGAAGGAATTGCCCAGGGAGGTGGTGGAAGCCTCATCCCTGGAGGTTGGGTTGGAAGCTACTGTTGGAAGGGACCTCTAGAGATCATCTAGTCCAACACCCCCACCCTACCTCTGCCCCACAGCAGGTTCACATAGAGCAGGTTCACAGAATCATAGCTGTGTAAGGCCAGGCTGGATGAGGCTCTGGATACCCTCACCTACTGTGAGGTGTCCCTGCCCAGGGCAGGGGGGTTGGAACTGGCTGCTCCTTGTGCTCCCTTCCAACCCAGACTGATTCTATGATTCTATGATATGTTGACTACTTCAGAAAGGTCTTCAAAATGGAAATCTAAGCCCCAAAGTCACTGTATTCTAATGTCAATTCACTATCCAGGACTCTGTGAGTCCCTTGGAAAAATATGAAGGTCAACAGCTCTGAAAAAGTTGCAGTTCAGTGTGCTGCACAATGGAATGAAACAGGCTGTGCAAAGCAAGGCTCCTTCTGCCTTGCAAAACCCCAGCATAGCTCTGGAGGAAGTCTAACAGCTCTGGGAATTGCACTCCTGCAGATGGAGAGGGCTGAAACCTTCCCCTGGCTAAACTGCTCCACTTCATGCTGTATGGAAAACTGCTCTGGTCTCATGAGACCACACCTGCAGCACTGCCTCCAGCTCTGCTGTCCCCCACAGCAGAATTCTGGCTTGGAAGGGACCACCTCCAAAGGTCATCCAGTCCAACCTCCTTAAAGTCAGCAGGGGCATCCTCCACTAGAGCAGTTCAGAGCCTTGTCCAGCCTCACCTTGAGTATCACAGAATCATAGAACCAAGCAGGTTGGAAGAGAGCTCCAAGCTCCCCCAGCCCAACCTAGCACCCAGCCCTGCCCAACCAACCAGACCATGGCACTAAGTGCCCCAGCCAGGCTTGGCTGCAACACCTCCAGCCACAGCCACTCCACCACCTCCCTGGGCAGCCCATTCCAGTGCCAATCACTCTCTCTGACAACAACTTCCTCCTAACCCCAGCCTAGACCTGCCCTGGCACAGCTTCAGGCTGTCCCCCCTTGTTCTGCTGCTGGCTGCCTGGCAGCAGAGCCCAACCCCACCTGGCTACAGCCTCCCTGCAGGCAGCTGCAGACAGCAATGAGCTCTGCCCTGATTTTATTCTGTAAACCACTCTAAATCTTCACAACTGTGGAAGTTATTTTTATCCTACCACTACTGGGCCAGTTGCAAGCAGACTGTTGCAAGAAGACAGCTGCAAGCAGACAGTTGCAAGCAGACAGCTGTCAGGCAGACTCACAGGGGCCACCCTAAGAAACTATGATTCATGGACACACTCGGGCAGAGCACTTCCTCAGAAAATGAAATCAGGACTTTGTCTTCCCTCTTGCAATATATGGAGGCAACACAGAAGGTTGGAGAGTAGAAAATAGCCACACAATCACAGAATGTTAGGGGTTGGAAAGGACCTTCAGAGATCATTTGGTCCAAACCCCTTGCCAGAGCAGGAGCACCTAGAGCAGGGCACACAGGAACACAGCCAGGAGGGTTGGAAAGTCTCCAGAGAAGGAGACTCCACAACCTCTCTGGGCAGGCTGCTCCAGGGCTCTATCACTCTCACCATAAAGAGGTTTCTCCTCATGTTGAGGTGAGGGTGGTGAGACATTGGCCCAGGTTGCCCAGGGAGGCTGTGGATGCTCCCTCCCTGGAGGTGTTCAAGGCCAGACTGCTCTGATCTCATGAGACCTCACCTGAATCATTGCCTCCAGTTCTGGAGCCCCCAGCACAGCAGGGACATGGAGCTGCTGAAGCACGTCCACAGGAGGCCACAAAGATGATCAGAAGGCTGCAGAACCTCCCCTGTGGGGACAGGCTGAGAGAGTGAGAGCTGTTCAGCCTGGGGAAGAGAAGGCTCCAGGGAGACCTTAGGGCAGCGTTCTGGTAACTGAAGTGCCCTAGAAGAGAGCCAGGAAGGGACTTTTGACAAGGGCTGGGAGTGATAGGATGAGAGGGAATGGATTGAAGCTTGAGGAGGGCAGATTGAGACTGGAGAGGAGGAAGAAATTGTTTGCAGTGAGGGTGGTGAGACACTGGCACAGGTTGAGGGTGGTGAGACACTGGCACAGGTTGCCCAGGGAGGTTGTGGAGCACAGAATCACCCAATGTGATCAAGGGTCACATTGGGTGATTCTGTGCTCCACAACCTCCCTGGAGGTGTTCAAGGCCAGGTTGGATGAGACCTTGAGCACCCTGAGCCAGTAAGAGGTGCCCTTGCCCATAGCAAGGGGCTTGGAACTGGATGATCCTCAAGGTCCTTTCCAACCTAAACCACTCTATGAATCTCTGGCATTTTCCCCCATGGCTTTGATGTCAGTGCCCCCAAGTGCCAAATCTGCAAGAGCTGCAGAACACTAAGTGCTTCTGAAGCCTGACCACCCCTGGAGGTGTTTAAGGCCAGGCTGGATGGGGCTCTGGCCAGCCTGCTCTAGGGTAGGGTGTCCCTGGCTATGGCAGGGGGGTTGGAACTGGCTGATCCTTGTGGTCCTTTCCAACCCTGTCTGATTCTATTCTATGATTCTCTGATGCATTCTCCAGATTCCTTGCTTCTAGGAAGTGCTGCACTCAAAATGTTTGATCAAGTCCCAACCATCCAATATCCCCCCCTTGTTCTGCTCACAGGAACCCAGTCCAGCCTGTCCCAGGCCCTGTACGTCTGTCTGCTGAGGCAGGATGTTCCCTGCTCCAGAGATGGGTTGGCTCTTGCGTACATCAGCTGTGTCCCGAGAGGGAACACTAAATCACAGCTAGCTGGGAGCTCTCAAGTTGTTCAGACAAGAAGGCTAAAGGTTAGGGGCTCCTTAGGGCACAGCAGCTTGTGCCAATTGACATATGCAGAAGAAAGAGGACTTCTTGGAGGTGTTGATGGAATTGATCCTGTTGCTAATTAGGCCATGTGGGAGATGAAAGCTTCCTCCAATCCACTTTGTAAATTACACAGTGAAGGGGACTGAACCAGTTTAGCTTTTCCTTTCATCCTGCCTCCTTCCATCCCTTCAACTGTGCAGTCCATAAACACAGTTTTGATTTACTAAAATCCCTGGGATGGGATTGGCTGAGGGAGGTTGTTCAGCCTGGAAGAGAGGAGGCTCTGGGGAGACCTAGGAGCAGCCTGGCAGTACCTGAAGGGGCCTGCAAGAAGGCTGCAGAGAGACTGTTTAGAAAGGCCTAGAGGATGATGAGGGACAATCATAGAACCACAGAATCAAGCAGGTTGGAAGAGAGCTCACAGCTCCCCCAGCCCAACCTAGCCCCCAGCCCTGCCCAACCAACCAGACCATGGCACTAAGTGCCCCAGCCAGGCTTGGCTGCAACACCTCCAGCCACGGCCACTCCACCACCTCCCTGGGCAGCCCATTCCAGTGCCAATCACTCTCTCTGACAACAACTTCCTCACAACATCCAGCCTAGACCTGCCCTGGCACAGCTTCAGCCTCTGTCCCCTTGTTCTGCTGCTGGCTGCCTGGCAGCAGAGCCCAACCCCACCTGGCTACAGCCTCCCTGCAGGCAGCTGCAGGCAGCAATCAGCTCTGCCCTGAGCCTCCTCTGCTGCAGGCTGCACCCCCCCAGCTCCCTCAGCCTCTCCTCACAGGGCTGTGCTCCAGGCCCCTCCCCAGCCTTGCTGCCCTGCTCCAAACACCTTCCAGTACCTCAGCAGCTCTCTGCAATGGACACAGCACTCCAGGGGTGGCCTGAGCAGTGCTGAGCACAGGGCCACAAGAACCTCCCTTGTCCTGCTGCCCACACTGCTCCTGAGCCAGCCCAGGATGCCATTGGCTCTGCTGCCCACCTGGGCACACTGCTGCCTCCTCTGCAGCTCCTCTCTCCCAGCACCCCCAGCTCCCTCTCTGCCTGCCTGCTCTCAGCCACTCTGGCCCCAGCCTGCAGTGCTGATTGGGGTTGTTGTGGCCTAAGAGCAGAACCCTGCCCTTGGTCTTGTTCAGTCTCATCCCATGGCCTCTGCCCACCCATGCAGCCTGGCCAGGTCCCTCTGCAGGGCTCTCCTACCCTCCAGCAGCTCCACAGCTGCTCCTAGCTTGGTGTCAGCTGCAAACTCACTGCTGCTGGACTCAATCCCCTGGTCCAGTTCATTAATAAAGACACTGAACAGGACTGTGCCCAGCACTGATCCCTGGGGCACAGCACTGGTGACTACTCCATATTTAACAGCTACCAAAGGCTGGAAATTTAAAGTTCTTAGAAAGAATGCAAGCCTCAGTTAAAAATGCTGCTCCTGGAGCTTTTTCACATTGGAAAGCAATGAACCAGACATAGTTTTATCTCTTGGTCCCTGGTCCTCTCTGACCACGATGACTTTACCCCACAAAGCAATAGCTGAAGGAGGCAGGTTCAGATGCCAAAACAGAGGTACTGCACTAACAGTGATTCAACCTATTTATTTCAGGGAGGGAAACCTGCATGCTGCAAAATGTGCTCAAAGAATCTCTCTGCTGCAATGTGCAAAATAAATGTAACAAGTCAGGAGTAAATGTAGACTTTTGCCCTTGGCTCCATGGAGGAGAGACTCTTTCAAAAGCAAGGTACAGAAGTCCAAGGAACTAAGATTACCTTAGCTCAGTCATAGAATCAGCTTGGAAAAGACCCCTCAGATCCATAGGTGATCATGCTTGGCAAGGGGCATGGACTGGATGATCTCTGGAGGTCCCTTCCAACCTCCAAGGTTCTGTGATTTAATGACCATAGAACAGAATCATAGAATCAAGTAGGTTGGAAGAGAGCTCCAAGCTCATCCAGTCCAACCTAACACCCAACCCCATCCAACCAACCAGACCATGGCACTAAGTGCCTCATCCAGACTGTTTTTGAACACCTCCAGGGACTCCCCTCTCTGGGCAGCCCATTCCAATGCCACTCATTCTCTCATCAGGTCCAATCATCAACCCTACTCTAGGAAGTTCACCACTAAACCTTACTGCTAAGCAGCACCACAATGACTTTTAAATGAGCTTTAAAGAAATAAAGCACAGCTGCCATGCAAAAAATGCCCAGGCTGGGTCAAATTAGCAAGCTAGGGACCTGTGACAGCACACTTGAATTTCTTCTGCTACGCAGATTGCTTAACTCCAGCTCAGGACCTCTGTCTGCTGTTGCTTTTACCTCACAGAAGATCCTCTCTTAATGACCTTTTCAAAGCCTGGATTGTGCTCAGTTATTCACACTGGAACCCCATCTGAGGGAGCAAAAGAAACTGAGACATGCTGCTTCAAAAAGAAGCGTGGCCAGCAGGCTGAGAGGTGATTCTGACATTTAACTCTGCACGGGTGAGCCCTCACCTGGGGTGCTGCATCCAGCTCTGGAGCCTTCGACATCAAAGAGACATGGACCTGATGGAGAGGGTCCAGAGGAGGGCTTCAGCAAGGGGTTGGAGCACCTCTGCTATGAGGACAGGCTCGGGGAGCTGGGGGTGTGCAGCCTGAAGAAGAGAAGGCTTCAGCAAGACCTCAGAGCAGCCTGCCAGGAGCTGCAGGGGCTGCAAGCAGGCTGCAGAGGGACTGCTGGCAAAGGCCTGCAGGGACAGGATGAGGGCAATGGTTTGAACTAAGAGCAGAGCAGCCTGAGCTTGGCTGTGAGGAACAAGTTGTGCAGCAGGAGGCTGCTGCCACACTGCAACAGGTTGCCCAGGGAGGGACTGAGGAACCATCCCTGGAGATGCTCAAGGTGAAGGGACACTGTGGAGGGGCTGCTGCTGGGCAGGTAACTGGAGCCAGAACAAGGGGGAATGGCCTCAAGCTGAGGCTGGGGAGGTTTAGGCTGGACACTAGGGAAAAGTTTTTCATGGAAAGAGTGGTCAGGGACTGGAATGAGCTGCCCAGGGAGGTGGTGGAGTCACCCAGCCTGGATGTGTTTAAGTGTCTTTTAGATGTGGTGCTTGGGGCTATGGTTTAAGGTCAATCCTGTAGAGTAGGGTTCTAGGTTGGGCTTGGTTTGCCAAGCCTGCATGCTTCTGTGAGGCTGGACTAGCCTCTGAGCAACCTGCTCTAGTGGAGGATGTCCCTGCTGACTGCAGGAGGGTTGGACTGGGTGATCTTGGGAGGTCTCTTCCAGCCCATACCATTCCATTATTACTTGCATACAATTTCACAAGCCATATTGCCACCACTGAAGCCCCAAAGCATTTCCCTCACACAAGTTTGATAGACAGGAGAATGCTATGAGCAAATACATCCAAAAGAGTCAAGAATCTCCAAATCACTTCTCATTACCATCTGGTTTGGCTCCCAGGCTCTGAAACACACAGATTCAGATCTGCTGCTCTTACTCACCCAAGTGACCATGCCCTATAGGACTAATCAAACTAGTACAATTACAGCCTTAATTGAACAGGGCCTGCTTGCACACCCATTATGGGTTTCTGAAACTAGCCTGAATACTTCCAATTGCTTCAGATTTCAGGCTGACAACATCAAGTGTTCAAATCCATTAAGAACCTAATCAACTGGCTGCCTAGAGGTTCTTCAAGATGCCTTCAGAGCTTGCATATCAACATCCCACCAACAAGGATGGAGCTTTGTATGTGCAAGAGGAGGCTGCAATCCTTTGTCCACAGAATCACAGAACCTTAGAGGCTGGAAGGGACCTCCAGAGATCACCCAGTCCAACCCTCTTGCCTGAGCAGGACCCCCTAGGGTAGGGCACACAGGAATGCATCCAGGTGGGGTTGGAAAGTCTCCAGAGAAGAAGACTCCACAACCTCTCTGGGCAGCCTGCTCCAGGGCTCTGCCACCCTCACTGCAAAGAAGTTTCTCCTCCTGTTGAGCTGAAACCTTCTCTGTTCCAGTTTGTATCCATTGCTGCTTGGCTTATTGCTGTGCAGCACCCAAAAGAGCTTCACTTGACACCCACCCTGCAGTTACTTATAGACATTGCTCAGATCCCCTCTCAGCCTTCTCTTCTCCAGACTAAACAGCCCCAGGGCTCTCAGTGGGGAGATGCTCAAGTCCCCCAGTCATCCTCTTGGCTCTCCACTGGACTCTCTCCAGCAGATCTCTGTCTCTCCTGAACTGAGGAGTCCAAACCTGGATGCAGACAGCCCCAAACTGGACACTGTTAATGTGCTTTCAGTAGTGACTTTGGAAGAAGCACTGCCAGAAATTCTCACTTTGAGGTCCTGATGCTTGGGTTTCTCCTAGCTTCATATTCTTAGATGTTTAGGGGACTTGAGCTCCTCCCTTGCTGCAATGGAAGATAGTCCTGTTAAGAGAAGGCTCTCCTCCTGAAGTGCTCATCCACTCCATTACAGCAGTTTTCCAGCTCTGGGAGGAATAATGACCTTGCAAAAGTAGGTCTGGTAAGAAATGGTAGCAGAAAGCAACACTGTAGATCAGAGAAGGCCTCTGGCAGCTCATGGAGTGCTTCTACTTAGCCTCCAACAATTCAGAGTTATCCTCCTGTGGCTGCAGATGCCTAGGCCCTCTCTCTGACGAGCTGTAATCCCATCTCAGGGTCTTAGAGAGCAGCTCAAATGGACAGCAGCTGTGCCCCAAACTAACATCCATCCCACTGCTCTGTTAAGCAGCCCTGATCTAAGCATGAATGAGTCCCAGGGGGCAGCAGTGTCTCACCCTGATTCCCATGGGGCTTACAATTCATCTTTAAGAAAACAATTAACTGCAGTCTTTAATACCAACTGCTGCAGCCAGAGCCTCAAGTGGTTACCTCGGTGTCATTCTGGGGGCTCCACTAATTAGAACAGATTGAGCAGGACATTAATTACACTTGTGACAGGAGGACAACACCTTTAGGCTGATGCAAGGCACACTGCTCCCTGCAGCATGTTTTGGTCCTCCTACTGAGATGTCTTTTGCTGGCAGAGGCAAGCAGAGGCATGGCTGAATCAAGACTCCATGCACTGGGAGAAATGAAGAAGTTATTCCTGTCTACTGTCCAGGAAAAGTCAATCCAGAGGCCAACTGCTGAGTATCTTATTCCATTCTCTTCCTGGAATAAGTTATGTCCTTGGACATTCTTTAACATATGGCTAAGAAGCAAACTTCAGGCTACACAAGTCTGTAGGACCATTCCATTTACCAACTGCAGAATCTAACCAGCAAGGCTCAGTTTAGGGCAAAGCAGCTGCAAACAAACCCCTGAAGCTCTGCCAGTTTGTCTTCTCACCTCTGGCCTTTCTTGTGCTGCACAAGTGGAAAGAAGTGTGCAGATGAAGTGGGTTGCTCTTTCAGCTGACCAAGTGTATGTGTTTGTGAAAGCAAGAGGAAAACTCACACTGGCTCAGATTTCCTTTGCTTCTCGTTTCTGATCTGCTCCTTCAGCTACAACTCTCCTAGAAGAGCTATAAAAAAAACCCCATGCTGGAACTGTGCAGCATTTACATGACTTAGGGTCAGGCAGCTGGACCTCTTCTCTCAAACACCTTTGCAGCCACTGAGATGTGTTCTCTCACAATTGATGTCTGTCTGTCTGTCCTTGCTAGCTTTTCAAGTAGTCAGTGGCCATGCTGTCATCATGACTCTCTGTAACAAATTTACACAGGGGAATCATGGAATGGCTCAGGTTGGAAGGGAGCTCAGAGCTCAGCCACTCCAACCTCCCCACCATGGGCAGAGACACCTCTCAGCTACACTCAGCTGCTCAAGGCCTCAGCCAGCCTGGCCTTCACACCCCCATCCACAGCCTCCCTGGGCAGCCTGGGCCAGACTCTCAGCACCCTCACACTCAACAGCTTCTCCCTCAGCTCCACTCTCCCCCTGCTCTGCCTCACCTCCAAACCATTGCCCTTGGCCTGCCTGCAGCCCCCCTCAGCACAAGTCCCTCTGCAGCCTTCCTGCAGGCTGCCTTCAGCTCTTGGCAGCAGCTCTGAGCTGCCCCTGGAGCCTTCTCCTCTGCAGGCTGCACCCCCCCAGCTCCCTCAGCCTGTGCTCACAGCAGAGCTGCTCCAGCCCTGGCAGCATCTTTGTGGCCTCCTCTGGCCTCCCTCCAGCAGCTCTGTGTCCTCCTCCTGCTGAGGACAGCAGCACTGGAGACAGTGCTGGAGGTGAGGTCTGAGCAGAGCAGAGTCCAGGGGCAGGATCCCCTCTCCTGCCCTGCTGCCAACACTGCTCTGGCTGCAGCCAGCACACAGCTGCCTGCTGGGCTGCAGGAGGGCATTGCTGGCTCCTGGGGAGCTGCTCAGCACCCAACACCCCCAAATCTCTTTCTGAACAAGCCCAGCTCTCTTAGCCTGTCCTCACAGCAGAGGTGTTCCAGTCCTTGATCATTTCTGTGGCCCTTTTTACAACAGCTCTGGGAAGACCAGAAGTGGAGACACTCCAATAGCCTGCCCAAGTGAAAAACAGGTACCAATAACACACTACCATTGTGCATTCCTTGCTTTCCTGCTGCCCATTTCTCACAGCCATGATCACCCTCCCTGAGTTTCTTCCCTGTTAAAACTCTTTCAGGATGGATGTGAGTAGTGGAAGCTTATGTCTGGTGAAATAGGCTTACCCAGATTTTAGTCTCTTCCAACATAAACCTTCAGGTTCTTTAAAGCATTGCCTGAGTTAAATATTTGAGTCACAGAATCACAGAGACATTCCAATTGGAAAAGCCCCTCAGGATCACCAAGTCCAACCCATATCCCTACTCCACAAGGTGCACCCTGAACCATATCCCCAGGCACCACTTCCAAACGACCTGTGAACACCTCCAGGCTACATGAGTTGGGGCTCTGCAGCCTGGAGAAGAGAAGGCTTGGAGGAGACTTGGAGTGGCCTTGCAGGATCTGAAGGGGGCTCCAAGAAGGCTGGGGAGGGACTATTGACAAGGTCTGGTAATGAGGGGATGAGGAGGAATGGGTTTGGAGTGGCAGAGGGGAGATTGAAAGTGGATGTTAGGAAGAAGTTGTTTGCAGTGAGGGTGGTGAGAGACTGGCACAGGTTGAGAGTGGTGAGAGACTGGCACAGGTTGAGGGTGCTGAGACACTGGCACAGGTTGAGGGTGGGGAGACACAGGCACAGGTTTCCCAGGGAGGTTGTGGAGCACAGAATCACCCAATGTGATCTTTGATCACATTGGGTGATTCTGTGCTCCACAACCTCCCTGGATAGGTTCAGGATCAGGTTGGATGAGACCTTGAGCAACCTGTTCTAGTGGGAGGTGTCCCTGCCTATGGCAGGGGGGTTGGAACTGGCTGAGCTTTGAGCTCCCTTCCAACCTAACCCAGTCTATGATCCTATAAAAATGAAGACCATGCTGCTGAATTTTCCTTGCCTGGACCCACTCTGTCCAACTCACACAGTCCCACACCTCACCAGACTGGCAGATGGGCTAGCAGGACTTTACAAGTTTGTTTTATTTGGCTACTATGTGAGTCAAAGAAGTTGACTCACTCTTACAATATTAGCTTTGTTTGAGAAGAAAAACCCAGCCACCTGCAGACTAAAAAGGGAAATGTTCCAACACATATAATTTGAACCAAATTGAGTGACTCTTGAGGTTTCTACTGGGAAAGCAAATCTGCCATCAGCTGCATTATATGGCACCAGCAAGTGGATACTGGAGTCTGGCTGCCAAATGGTCTAGGAGAATCATAGAATGGGCTGGGTTGGAAGGGACCTCCAAAGCTCATCCAGTCCAACTCCCTCTGCAGTCAGCAGGGACATCCTCCACTGGAACAGGTTGCTCAGGGCCCTGTTGAGCCTCAGCTTGAATATAGCTGTTGAGGGGCCTGAAGCACAGCCCTGTGAGGAGAGGCTGAGGGAGCTGGGGGGGTGCAGCCTGCAGCAGAGGAGGCTCAGGGCAGAGCTCATTGCTGCCTGCAGCTGCCTGCAGGGAGGCTGTAGCCAGGTGGGGTTGGGCTCTGCTGCCAGGCAGCCAGCAGCAGAAGAAGGGGACAGAGGCTGAAGCTGTGCCAGGGCAGGTCTAGGCTGGATGTTGTGAGGAAGTTGTTGTCAGAGAGAGTGATTGGCATTGGAATGGGCTGCCCAGGGAGGTGGTGGAGCACAGAATCACCCAATCTGATCTTTGATCAGATTGGGTGATTCTGTGCTCCACCACCTCCCTGGAGGTGTTCAAGGCCAGTTTGGATGAGGCCTTGAGTGACCTGTTCTAATGAGAGGTGTCCCAGCCTATAGCAGGGGGTTGGAACTGGCTGATCCTTCAGGTCCCTTCCAACCTAAACCATTCTATGATTCTTCTGCCTGAACCTGCATATTCCCAACTAATCATTCTGCTTCTAACACCCCTTGCTGACCTTTCCAGCTCACCTTGCACAGAAGAGGGATTCTGAGATAAGGGAAAGGGTGGAAAAAAAGGTGGAAAGGTGGTTGGGAAACCCTCCTGGGCAGTCTGGCTCCTGGGAGTTTGTATCTGTGTTACTTTTTACTTGCCTATTACTGTATGTAGTTGTAAATATATCTGTAGATATTGTCTATATTTCACTTGCAAACTGTGCACAGCTGTAAATACAGCTGAGTCCTGAGTCCTCCACAGTTCAGGATCAATGCTCAGGAAACCAAATTAAAGAGCAGCCTTAATTGTGTTATTTGCCTGCTCTGCTTTCATAATCAGAAGGTCCTCTCCTGTAATTGTTTGCAGGGTGTCTGCACATGGTTCCAGATGCACACATTCTAAACCAAGAGGTGTCTGATCATCACAGAGCTAGGGTAAAAAAGGGCTGACTCAGAATCCACAAAGGGTTGTCAGAGACAAGCCCAGAATCACTGAATCTGTCTGGTTGGAAGAGAGCTCCAAGCTCACCCAGTCCAACCTTCCACCCAGCACTGCAGGCTCAGCACTAAACCATGTCCCTCAGCACCAGCTCCACACATTGCTGCTGTAATACCCCCAGGGATGGGGACTCCAGTGCTGCCCTGGGCAGACCATTCCAAGCTTTCAGAACCCTTCCAGTGCAGAAATATTTCCTAGCACCCAGCCTGAGCCTCCCCTAGGGCAGCTTGGAACCATTTGCTCTGCTCCTGTCCCTTGGCACCAAGCAGCAGAGGCTGCCCCCTGCTCGCTCCAACCTCCCTGCAGGCAGCTGCAGGCAGCAATGAGCTCTGCCCTCAGCCTCCTCTTCCCCAGCCTGCACACCCCCAGCTCCCTCAGCCCCTCCTCACCCCCAGCTGCTCCAGGCCCTTCTCCAGCCTCGTTGCCCTGCTCTGGACAGGCTGCAGCCCCTCAGTGTCCTTCCTGCAGTGAGGGGCCCAGAGCTGAGCACAGCACTGGAGCTGTGGCCTCAGCAGTGCTGAGCACAGGGGGATGATCCCCTCCTGTCCCTGCTGCCTGCAGTGTTTCTAACCCAAGCCAGGATGCCCTTGGCCTGCTTGGCCACCTGGGCACTGCTGCCTCATGTTCAGTTGACTGTCAACCCCCCCAGGTCCCTCTCCAAGCTGCAGCTTTCCAACCACACACCCCCAGTCTGTAGCTCCCCGTGGGGTTGTTGTCACCCAGGTGCAGGACCTGGCACTGGGCCTTGCTGAACCTCATCCAGTGAGCCTTGGCCCCTGGCTCTCACCTGTCCAGCTCATGCTGTAAAGCTTCCCTGCCCTCCAGCAGATGGACACAGCCACCCAGCTCTGCCACCTGCAGACCCACTGGGGGTGCCTCAGTCCCCTCATCCAGATCACTATAAAGGACATTAAAGGGGACAGGCCCCAGCCCTGAACCCTGGGGGACACCACTGGTGGTTGGGTGTCAGCAGATTTAATGCAGCTTGTTGCAAGATAGCTTCAGCTCACAGAAGTCTGGTATTGAGTGCTCATGACACATACTTCAGGGTGTGACATCTGACTGGCCTGGTTTGAGCTGGAACAAACCCAATTCTGTTCAGTGGTTTTAATTTTCAGTGGAGTCACTTCTCTGAAGTTAAGAGCAGTATATAGCTGAAGAAGCATGAGGGTCAAGTGCTCTTCTTCAGTGAGCACTGTCTGAGAAGGACTCTGCTCTGCCTTCCATTCTGATCCATGTGAACCTGAATCCAGTCCCTTCACCCAGCCCCTGGATCTGGTTCCTGTCTGCCTCTGAGTTCAGTCTAAAACCTCCCTAGTGCCTGCCCACAGCATCAGTGGTGCAAATGACTGATTGCCAGCAGGGCTGCTCGGTTCAAAACTGGCTTCCTGTATATTTCTATCTGTTTAATTGTATTGCTAATGTTTCCATTAAAGCTGTTTTAGCTCTGGTTTGGGGGTTGTTTTGGGGAGTGGGGGGGTGTTTGTTTGGTTTGCTTGGTGTTTGGTTTGCTTGGTGTTTGGTTTGCTTGGTGTTTGTTTGGTTTGCTTGGTGTTTGTTTGGTTTGCTTGGTGTTTGGTTTGCTTGGTGTTTGTTTGGTTTGCTTGGTGTTTGGTTTGCTTGGTGTTTGTTTGGTTTGCTTGGTGTTTGGTTTGCTTGGTGTTTGGTTTGCTTGGTGTTTGGTTTGCTTGGTGTTTGTTTGGTTTGCTTGGTGTTTGTTTGGTTTGCTTGGTGTTTGGTTTGCTTGGTGTTTGTTTGGTTTGCTTGGTGTTTGGTTTGCTTGGTGTTTGTTTGGTTTGCTTGGTGTTTGGTTTGCTTGGTGTTTGTTTGGTTTGCTTGGTGTTTGTTTGGTTTGCTTGGTGTTTGTTTGGTTTGCTTGGTGTTTGGTTTGCTTGGTGTTTGTTTGGTTTGCTTGGTGTTTGTTTGGTTTGCTTGGTGTTTGGTTTGCTTGGTGTTTGGTTTGCTTGGTGTTTGGTTTGCTTGGTGTTTGTTTGGTTTGCTTGGGGTTTGGTTTGCTTGGTGTTTGTTTGGTTTGCTTGGTGTTTGTTTGTTTGCTTGGTGTTTGTTTGGTTTGCTTGGTGTTTGTTTGGTTTGCTTGGTGTTTGTTTGGTTTGCTTGGTGTTTGGTTTGCTTGGTGTTTGGTTTGCTTGGTGTTTGTTTGGTTTGCTTGGTGTTTGTTTTGCTTGGTGTTTGGTTTGCTTGGTGTTTGTTTGGTTTGCTTGGTGTTTGGTTTGCTTGGTGTTTGTTTGGTTTGCTTGGTGTTTGTTTGGTTTGCTTGGTGTTTGGTTTGCTTGGTGTTTGTTTGGTTTGCTTGGTGTTTGTTTGGTTTGCTTGGTGTTTGTTTGGTTTGCTTGGTGTTTGGTTTGCTTGGTGTTTGTTTGGTTTGCTTGGTGTTTGTTTGGTTTGCTTGGTGTTTGGTTTGCTTGGTGTTTGGTTTGCTTGGTGTTTGTTTGGTTTGCTTGGTGTTTGTTTGGTTTGCTTGGTGTTTGTTTGGTTTGCTTGGTGTTTGGTTTGCTTGGTGTTTGGTTTGCTTGGTGTTTGTTTGGTTTGCTTGGTGTTTGTTTGCTTGTTTGCTTTCCAATCCATAAATCCCTCTCCTTTATTTCCCTTCTCTTTCCCTTTGGGAAAGGACAGGGGTTAATAGAGAGCATCTTTCACTTGTTTAGTGACTGGCCCAGGCCCATCCCCTGTCCATGACCAAGGACTGCCTTGGATGTCGCAGAGGCAGAAGCAGCTCTGCAGACAGCACAGTTGTGACTCTGAGCACGGGGAGGAGTCTTGTGCAAGTTTGACCCTGCTCAGCGTTAGAAGCATTAAAAGCAGCTAAACACCAGAGCTACTGAAGGACAAATCTAAACTAGGCACTCCTGGCCCCGAGGGAGCTGGGGCCAATGGCAAGGGATCAGGTTCTAAACCAGCCCCTTCTTGTGCTGGGGGAAGGAAACAAACCCCACAGACAGCAGTGGGGAAGCAATACCGAGCGGTCACACCCTTGTTAGTGTAACCGGAGTATTTTGCGGCTTCTTCTGTTCAGATTCTGCTAACATTACATGCTCGAGTAGCTAAGCAACCTCCAGCGCCCTGCTGCTCAGCTGGCCGGAGGCAGCGCTGGGCTGGCGGCGCTCGGAGCTCGGCGCGGGCGGCAGGGGCGCGGGCAGGGCTGGGCTGCACTGCCGCCTGGCGGCACCGCTGCGCCAGCGCACACGCCCGGAGCCCCAAAGCAGCGGCCAGAGAGCCGCCGGGGCCGCGAGGGACCTCAGGGATCACCTATCCCAACCCCCCTGCCATGGCCAGGGGCACCTCACGCTACATCAGGTTGCTCACAGCTCCAAAGTGTTCCCTCACAGCCACTGACAGGCACAAGAGCTTTATCTGTGCTGCCAGCTCTGGAAGCATCTGCAGGACTTGGCTATGTAGCACTTGGTGCTAGGTGGTGCCGGTGCCAAAAGAGAGCAAGGTCAGGATCCATACCAAACCCCTCTGCATCCTCATCCCTGCAGTGATGATCTCTCCACCCCCTTTGGATTTTTCCCTGTCAGCTTTTCCTCTGTTTCACAGCATCGCAGAAATGTCAGGGCTGGAAGGGTACTCGAGGATGGTCCAGTTCCAATCCCCCTGCTGCAGCCAGGGACACTTCACACTAGATCAGGTTACCCAAAGCCACATCCATCCTGGTTAAGAGCCTCCAAGGATGAGGCTTCCACTGCCTCCCTGGGCAGCCTGTTCCAGGGTCTCAGCACCCTCACGCTGAAGAACCTCTTGCTAACATCCAATCTGAATCTCTCCACCCTGATGGAGAGGGTCCAGAGGAGGGACACAAAGATGATTAGGGCTTTGGAGCACCTCTGCTAGGAAGACAGGCTGAGGGAGCTGGGGGTGTGCAGCCTGCAGAAGAGAAGGCTCCAGGCAGAGCTCAGAGCTGCCTGCCAGGAGCTGCAGGGGCTGCAAGCAGGCTGCAGAGAGACTGTTGGCAAAGGACGAAGGCAATGGTTTGAGCTGAGAGCAGAGCAGATTGAGCTTGGCTGTGAGGAACAAGTTCTGCACCAGTAGGCTGCTGCAACACTGCAACAGGTTGCCCAGGGAGGGAGCTGAGGAACCATCCCTGGAGGTATTCAAGGTCAGGCTGGACAAAGCAGCCTGGAATTCTTGCCCATGGTGGGGAGGTTGGAGTAGATAATCTCTAAGGTCTCTTCCAATCTAAGCCATTCTATGACAGAGTGGAGGATGTTCCTGCTAGCTGCAGAGGGGCTGGACTAGATGACCCTTGGAGGTCCCTTCCAAACCAGACCATTCTATGATTACAACTCAGATATGTTCGTAACACCATAAGAGTGGCCTGAAAGAGAGGACATCAAGGAACAGTTTCTCCCTAGAAGCAGAAAGCAGAACCCAGCAAAGGCAGGCAGAGAGCAACAATCCTGCAGACAAGAAGTTGGAACTGTAGTGCCTCACAAGTGAGTGCTGCTGAAAAATACAGTGCCAGTGTGAAAAAGGCAGGTGTTGCCCAGAGCTGTGTCTGCTTAGCTGCCAGGTGCTGTGACAGAGAACACAGCAGGGTGAGGATTCCTGTGTAAAAAGCATGAAGTACAAACAGGTTCTCTAGAAAGCTTTCTGTGCACACAGAGGCTTCACAAAATGTCAGTTTAGAGGATTTGCTTAAACCTTGCAGACACTAAGTTAGGAGTTGGAAAGGACCTCAAAAAATCATCCAGTCCAAGCCCCCTGCCAGAGCAGCAGCAGCCAGGGCAGGGCACACACAACACAGCCAGGGGGGTTGCAGTGGCTGCAGAGAAGGAGACTCCACAGCCTCTCTGGGCAGCCTGCTCCAGGCCTCTGCCACCCTCACAGCCAAAAAGCTTCCCCTCCTCTTGCCCTGCCACCTCCTCTGCCCCAGCTTGCCCCCAGTGCCCCTTGTGCTGCCCTGGGCCAGCCCTGAGCAGAGCCTGCCTGCGTCCTGCCCACACTGCCCTGCACAGCTTGGGCACAGCACTGAGGGCAGCCCTCAGGCTGCTCTGCTGCCAGCTGCCAGCCCCAGCTGCCTCAGCCTGGCCCCACAGGAGATGTTCCCTGCCTGCAGAGCTCTCTGCCTCTGGGCTGGACTCTCTGAAGCAGTTCCTTGAGGTCCATCTTGAACTGAGAGTCCTAGACCTGGACACAATATCCAGATACAGTCTCAGCAGAGCAGAGTAGAGAGGGAGGAGAACCTCTCCTGACCTACTAACCACAGCCCTTCTAATCCAGCCCAGGATACCCTTGGCCTTCTTGGCCACAAGGCCATGGTGCTAAGTCTTAGACCTTGCCTCTGGATCAAACTGTGCCTTTGTATACACTGAGAGATAAACCATCTCCCAGCGCAGAAGGAACGAGCTGAGATGCAGGCACAAGATTGCAGGTTTCACGCCAACACGGTCCAGCAACAACAGAAATGATGTCTGGTTTCTTTTTCTTCCCAGCTCTCAAACTGAACACTGTTATGTCCACATCACTCTTCACTGCTTGGGCTTACCCAGGAGAGATAAATAATCTCTCTTTCCCCCTAGGAGTTTACTACCTAAACGACTGCAGCTTTTCTGCCTACAGCAGAGCTCCTCTGCGTGTTGTAACACTAATGACCCCCGGGACCACACAAAAGAAAGCAGCACAATGGGAAGCACTGAGAGAAATGGCATGAAAGGAGAAATAATTCAAGCATGAAAAATGACATCTTAACTTCACTGGCATTCTGCTCCTCCAGTGTTTTCCAAGTAATAACAAATGCAGGGAGGCAATCAGGACAACAGGGAAAGAAAGGATGCTTTCCTAATCCCTTTATCTGTCACTGCTGGAAGCAAAACATCTGGAAGATCCTAGAAAACTTCTTCTCTTCCAAAATCCAACGACTCCAAAGGAAACAAATCATCTAAAAGGTTTTGACAGTGTAACTAATTGGTCTGTTTCCCCCATCAGCATCGACTGCGTGTGCTGCAGTATGAAAGGCGAGGCGGGAGCAGGGCTGCTGTCTGAAGCAGTAACTGCTAGAGAGTGCAGGACTGAGTGGGGAGTACTCAGAGGGGCTGGGAGGCAGAAAAGCAAAAGGGAGTGAGACTGCTGTGGGAGTTGTAGAGGAGCAATGTGGGCCTGAGGGAAAGAAGAGAGGAACAGAAACAAAAGGAATTTTGGGGAAAGAAAATCAGGCGAGATAGGGAAGGACAGGACAAAAATCAGATGAGACAGGGAAGGAGATAAAACACATGAAAACCCAAAAGAGGGAATTATGAGAGAACAAAGGATTGTTCCTGCTGAGCAGATTCAGAGTATTTAGAATCAGAGAGTCATAGAGTCAAGCAGGTTGGCAAAGAGCTCCAAGCTCCCCCAGCCCAACCTAGCACCCAGCCCTGCCCAACCAACCAGACCATGGCACTCAGTGCCCCAGCCAGGCTTGGCTGCAACACCTCCAGCCACGGCCACTCCACCACCTCCCTGGGCAGCCCATTCCAGTGCCAATCACTCTCTCTGACAACAACTTCCTAACAACATCCAGCCTAGACCTGCCCTGGCACAGCTTCAGCCTCTGTCCCCTTCTGCTGCTGCTGGCTGCCTGGCAGCAGAGCCCAACCCCACCTGGCTACAGCCTCCCTGCAGGCAGCTGCAGGCAGCAATGAGCTCTGCCCTGAGCCTCCTCTGCTGCAGGCTGCACCCCCCCAGCTCCCTCAGCCTCTCCTCACAGGGCTGTGCTCCAGGCCCCTCCCCAGCCTTGCTGCTCTCCTCTTGACACCTTCCAGTATTTAGACCTGGAGAGAAGTTGGTGATGTAGGCTTTAAAGACAGCAAAGGAACTCAGACTGCATCTGTTCTTCTTCATAATTCCTTGGTTCAGACCCAGGCACTGTCCCCAGTCATCCACACCTGAATTTGTCCACCCACATGTGCTCTGCCTCCTTTGGAGCTAACTCACTACTTATCCTAAGGAAGAAGCCAAGGCACAGTCCTGGAGGCTGCCGGCTGTGACCAGCAGGGATGAGGCAGTGCCACCACCTTCCCAGTCCTACAGAGTGGAGCCAGCTCACCATGGCACCACAGATTCCCACACCACTGAGCATGCAGTACAGTCCCACTCAGCAACGACCTCAGAAAGTAGTTCTGCAAAGAGAGAGTGGTGAAATCCTGGCACAGGCTGCCCAGGGATGTGCTTGAGGCTCTGTCCCTGCAGCCATCCAGGCTCAGGCTGGATGTGTCCCTGGGCAGCCTGCTCTAGCTGGAGGTGTCCCTGCTGCCTGCAGGGGGGTAGGACAAGATGTCCTTGGAGGGTCCCTTCCAACCCATTGCAGACTGTGAATCTGTGAATGTCATTCCAATGCCACTCCATGGCCCCATTTCAGTCCAAGCATTTTGCAATAGATAAACATCAAATAAGAGCCATCACAATTTAAGAGGCCACCACGTGGTGCACACAGGACACATAAGCAAACATATCACAACCTGAATACACCCCAGTAGAAACAAGAGTGAAGTGAGGTGACCACAAACTGACCTGTGGCAGTCTTCCTGGAAGCTGAAGTGAAGTCCATCACACTGCTGCCTTCTGTTAGACCTATGGTAGCACAGGAAAAAAAAACAGACAGACATCAATCCTGACTCCTGAAGTGAGGTGAGAACTGCTTTCTTTGCATGTAGCCCTCAATATAGGAAGGACATGGACCTGATGGAGTGGGTCCTGAGGAGGGCCATGAAAATGATCAGGGGGTTGGAGCATCTCCTCTATGAGGACAGGCTGAGAGAGTTGAGGGTGTGCAGCCTGGAGAAGAGAAGGTTCCATGAAGACATAAGAGCAGACGAAGTGGGTTACAAGAAGGATGGAGAGAGACTGTTTACAAAGGCCTGGAGTAACAGAATGAAGAGCAATGCTTTCAAACTAGAGGAGATTTGGATTGGACGTTAGGAACAAGTTCTGCACCATGAAAGTAATGGGACACTACAACAGTTGCATGGGGAGGTGGTTGAGTCCACATCCCTGAAGGTCATAGAATCAGAACCAACCAGGTTGGAAGAGCCCACAGAAGCTCATCCAGTCCAACCCCATATGCACTCAGCAGGGACATCCTCCACAAGACGAGATTGCCCAGAGCCCTGTCCAGCCTCACTGTGGAGATCTGAGGGAGTGATTTCCCATTGGAATGGGCTGCCCAGGGAGGTGGTGGAGTTGCCATCCCTGGAGGTGTTCAAGAAAAGTCTGGCTGGGGCACTTAGTGCCATGGTCTGGTTGATTAGACAGGAATGGGTGACAGAATCATAGAATCATAGAATCAAGCAGGTTGGAAGAGACCTCCAAGCTCATCAAGCCCAACCTAGCACCCAGCCCTGTCCAATCAACTAGATTGGATAGGGTCACTTAGTGCCATAGCCTAGTTGATTGGATAGAGCTGGGTGATAGAATCACAGAATCAACCAGGTTGGCAGAGAGCTCCAAGCTCCCCCAGCCCAACCTAGCACCCAGCCCTGTCCAATCAACCAGACCATGGCACTAAGTGCCCCAGCCAGACTTTTCTTGAACACCTCCAGGGATGGCAACTCCACCACCTCCCTGGGCAGCCCATTCCAACCCAGCCCAGCCTATGATTCTATGGTTCAGTGAAGATGGTGACCTGGGCTGACCCTGAGCACTGGCTGCTCTTCTCTGTAAGGCAGCAGCAGCTGCAATCCGAAGCATTCAAACGTCTCAAGATCACACCCAGAACAACAGAAAATAGAGTTTTGGTCAGCTGCCATCTCCCACACCCTGGATGTGGTAATCCTGGAGTCACACATGGCAAGGTGCTCCGTTATGAAACATTACATCAGCAGCTTTCCTGGCATTTATTTCCTACTGTCGTACTCTGCTTATGCTTTTAGGATGTTCTTCCTTTTCACTGTTTACCTCCTGCAGAAGTTAGCTCCCTGCTTTAGTCTTCTGTCAGACAACTTAAATCATTTCAGGAGCACCAGAACAAGAGGACACAGCCTCAGGCTGTGCCAGGGGAGATTTAGGCTGGAGGTGAGGAGAAAGTTCTTCCCTGAGAGAGTCATTGGACACTGGAATGGGCTGCCCGGGGAGGTGGTGGAGTCGCCGTCCCTGGAGCTGTTCAAGGCAGGACTGGACGTGGCACTTGGTGCCATGGTCTGGCCTTGAGCTCTGTGGTAAAGGGTTGGACTTGATGATCTGTGAGGTCTCTTCCAACCTTGGTGATACTGTGACACTGTGAATAACAATGAAATACTATGAAGAGTGACCATTCGTGCAAAAAATGTGCTGAGCTCTGTGCAAGCCTCCTAATCAGGCAGCCACCAGCACCTGCAATGCCAGCAAGTGAACATGCTTTACTTTCTGCTGGGGAGTCTTTGGGAGGTGGATCTGCTCGGGTTGCAGCCCCGGGGTCATGCAAGTGCTGCTGTCAGCACTGCTCAGGGAAGCAGAGCAAGGGGCAGAAGCCAGGTGTGAAGCCAGGGTAGCAGTGAAGGGGCAGGAGCCGGGTGTGAAGCCAGGGTAGCAGTGAAGGGGCAGGAGCCGGGTGTGAAGCCAGGGTAGCAGTGAAGGGGCAGGAGCCGGGTGTGAAGCCAGGGTAGCAGTGAAGGGGCAGGAGCCGGGTGTGAAGCCAGGGTAGCAGTGCAAGTAGCTAAACCTGGTCTGGGCACTCCGCTGAGCCAACCCAGCCTGCATCCTCAGCATGGGCAGGCGGGGAGGGGAGGTCGGCTGAGGAGAGCGGCAGATGGGCCGCGACAGACGTTCAGTTAAACCTTAACTCGGTTGTGGGGCGGCAGTGACAGCTACAGGAGGCAGGTTAACCCTGGCGTTACTGCACACACACAACACCCAGGCATGCGCTCGCAAAGGCCAACGCCAGAGCAGCAGAGCTGGAAACACTCCGTCCCCGTCACAGCCCAGGCAGTGCTGAGCGGGACACTGCAGGCAGAGACTGGAGAGCAGCCAGACAGAGAGGGATCTGAGGGTACTGATTGATACCTGCCTGAACATGAGCCAGCAGTGTGCCCAGGTGGCCAAGAGAGCCAGTGGCATCCTGGCCTGCATCAGGAATGGTGTGGCCAGCAGGAGCAGGGAGGTCATTCTGCCCCTGTACTCTGCACTGGTTAGACCACACCTTGAGTGCTGTGTTCAGTTCTGGGCCCCCCAGTTTAGGAGGGACATTGAGATGCTTGAGTGTGTCCAGAGAAGGGCAACGAGGCTGGGGAGAGGCCTTGAGCACAGCCCTACGAGGAGAGGCTGAGGGAGCTGGGATTGGTTAGCCTGGAGAAGAGGAGGCTCAGGGGTGACCTTATTGCTGTCTACAACTACCTGAGGGGAGGTTGTGGCCAGGAGGAGGTTGCTCTCTTCTCTCAGGTGGCCAGCACCAGAACAAGAGGACACAGCCTCAGGCTGCGCCAGGGGAGATTTAGGCTGGAGGTGAGGAGAAAGTTCTTCACTGAGAGAGTCATTGGACACTGGAATGGGCTGCCCGGGGAGGTGGTGGAGTTGCCGTCCCTGGAGCTGTTCAAGGCAGGATTGGACGTGGCACTTGGTGCCATGGTCTGGCCTTGAGCTCTGTGGTAAAGGGTTGGACTTGATGATCTGTGAGGTCTCTTCCAACCTTGATGATACTGTGATGCTGTGACACGTCCGCAGCACTCATTTCGCATCAGGCTGGCCAAGCTCTGCATGAGCCCGGGCCGCCCTGCCAGCCTGCCGAGGTTTTTTGACGAACGGACTCTTTTCCACCACGCAAAGCTCGGCCGCTGAGCCCCTCCGGCCTGTGAGGGCAGCCTGCGCCGCGCCTCCGCCCGGCCACAGCCCCAGCCAGGGCTTCGCAGCGGAGCGGCCTCGGCGAGGTCGGCCCCGCCGGGCGCGGGGCGAGGCGGCAGCAGAGTCCCAAGGGCAAGAACCTCCCCGGCAGGAGGGCTCACCGAGAGGGAAGGGCTGACGGGGCCCCGGGCGGGGGTCTAGCTGCCGGGGCGCCATGCCCGCGGCTCGCCGCCGTCCCACTGCGCGCCGGGCAGCCGCGCTCCGCGCATGCGCACCGCCTCAGGCGGCCGGGGCGGGCCGCAAGGGGCCGCGGCAGCGGCGCAGGCACCGTCACGTCCGGGCGCGGCTCAGCTGGCGGCGGCGGCGCAGGCACCGTCACGTCCGGGCGCGGCTCAGCGGGCGGCAGCGGCGCAGGCACCGTCACGTCCGGGCGCGGCTCAGCGGGCGGCAGCGGCGCAGGCGCCGTCACGTCCGGGCGCGGCTCGGTTGGCCGCAGCGGCGCAGGCGCCGTCACGTCCGGGCGCGGCTCGGCTGGCCGCAGCGGCGCAGGCACCGTCACGTCCGGGCGCGGCTCGGCTGGCGGCAGCGGCGCAGGCGCCGTCACGTCCGGGCGCGGCTCGGCTGGCCGCAGCGGCGCAGGCACCGTCACGTCCGGGCGCGGCTCGGTTGGCCGCAGCGCAGCGGGGCGGGGCGGGGAGGGCGGCTGGCGGTCGCGGCAGAGGCGGTGTCTGAAGGAGACTTGAGGACGGGGCCCTGCGCCAGGCGCTGCCGCCCCTCCCCGCTCCATGCGCAAGATGTTGCTGGCGGCGCTTTCGCGGGTGCTGCAGGGCCCGGCCGCCGCCGCCGCCGCCGGGAGGACGGTGAGTGCGGCCCTTCCCCGCCTGTCCGGAGGGTGGGCGGCCGCGGGCCCCGGGGGGCGCGGAGGGGCAGCGCGGGGCCGGCAGTGGGCAGCGGCTGCGGGGGCGGCAGCAGGGCCGAGCTGCGGGGCTGGGCCCGGTTGTACGGCTCTGTGCCTGGGAAGAGCGTGGCACAGACCCTCCTAGAAGCTGTGCTGAAGTGCGGGGAGGATGTGGAGGTGATTCAAGGCAGGCAGCAGGGCTGCACAAGGGCAAGTCACAGAATCACAGCAGGTGAGGGGCTGGAAGGGACCTCCAAAGCTCAGCCAGTCCAACCCCTGCCAGAGCAGCAGCACCCAGAGCAGCTCACACAGGAACACATTCAGGCAGCTCTTGAGTATCTCCAGAGAAGGAGACTTCACAGTCCCCCTGGGCAGCCTGTGCCAGGGCTCTGGCACCCTCACAGGGAAAAAATTCCTCCTCATGTTTAAATGACACTTCCTATGCCTCAGTTTCTACCCAGTGCCCCTTGGCCTGGCACTGGCATCACCCAGCAGAGCCTGGCTCCAGCCTGCTGGCACTCACCCTGCACACATTGATAACCATTGCTGAGGTCACCTCTCAGGCTCCTCCAGGCTAAAGAGCCCCAGCCCCCTCAGGCTCTCCGTGTAAGAAAAATGTTCCATTCCCTTCAGCATCTCTGTGGCTCTGTGCTGGACTCTCTCCAGCAGTTCTGTGCCCCTCTTGAACTGGGGTGCCCAGAACTGGGCACAGTACTCCAGATGTGGCCTCAGCAGGGCAGAGCAGAGGGGCAGGAGAACCTCTCTGCACCTACTCACCACAGCCCTTCTAATCCAGCCCAGGATGGCATTGCCCCTCCTGCCCCCCAGAGCACATTGCTGGCTCCTGGGCAACCTCCCACCCACCAGCACCCCCAGAGCCTTTTCCCCTTTGCTGCCTTCCAGCAGCTCAGTCCCCAGCCCATCCTGTTCCCTGGGGTTGTTCTTTCCCAGGTGCCAGACTCTGCCCTTGCCTGTGTTGAATGTCATTCAGTTTCTCCCTGGTCAGGTCCTAAACAGAGTGTAGACATTCTCATTCCATGTCAAGTTCAGCCCTCTGACTTCCTCAGCTGCTTCACCTTGATTTGCTCAGCCAGCAGCCTCCTTTCATCTCCTCCTGGATTGCTTTCAAGTTCTGTTATGTTTTTGCAGCAGTTGGTTGTGCTTTATCTTGGCTGTGTGTGAGCATTCTTACCTCCTCATCCTCCTTACTCCACTGCAGTGGCTGTGGCAGTGAGGGAAAGTTAACCCTGCTGACAAAAATAAAACCCAAAAGCAAGATCAGGTCAGTGTTGGAGGATGCTTCCTGCTAAGGGGAAGTCAGATGATTTTTTGCCACTGAGGGTAAATGAATCAATTCCTGCTTGTGTGTTCTGAAGGAGCTCACAGTACCTAAGCATCCACTTCTTGTGGGGAAAGCAGGTGGGCACTGGATTCCTGAGACTGCCACGAGGGCAGAGTGAGCAGAGCATCTTCCTCTGTGTGTTGGAAGTGCACAGCTAAAGTAGGGAAGAACTTCAGCTCACCACCACCATCACCCACGGGGGTGGACCCAGGGAGGTTTATAAGCTGGCTCAGAAAGAGGCTCAGGAGTAATGCTGAGGTACCCTCAGCTGGCACCCAGGCTGGGCTGGAGAGCAGAGGGCAACACAATGCCCTTGGCCGAGGAGACCTCTCTGACCTAAGTTGCTTCGGGAGCTCCCCATCCCATGGTGAGGGACAGCAAGCAGTGTCACCAAGCAGAAGATTTGTAACCTCTCTGACCTAAGTTGCTTCTGGAGCTCCCCATCCCATGGTGGGGGACAGCAAGCAGTGTCACCAAGCAGAAGATTTGTAACCTACCTGACCTAATTTGCTTCTGGAGCTCCCCATCCCATGGTGAGGGACACCAAGCAGCATCACCAAGCAGAAGATTTGCAACCTCTCTGATCTGGTGTAGTTATTTCTGGGGCTGGGGGGGGGGGAGGGCTTTGTCTGTTGTGTTACACTCCAGCACCTACCAACCTGCCAGGAGAGCATTAAGGTTGCAAAGTCCTGCAGTCAGGAAGGGATGGAGGTGACCTTGGGTGGCTTTGATTTGGCTCTTGTGTGCCTGTGTGTGAAGGTGATGCCTGGAGAGCTCAGTTGAGGGGCATCATGTTCAGTACTGAAGATTTGGGTTGGTTTCTCTTCTCATATGCAGCCTTAAGGTGTTGCTTGAGGGGAAAGCTGAAGCCTCACCATAAAACCATGGAATTCCACCGTCTGTGATGGTCTGGAACTTTCTTTGAGGTCTTCAGCAGAGCCCTGCAGCTCCACAGTCAACCTCTGTCACTTGGACTAGACTAAAACTGAGTAGAAGCAGCAAGATGCCTCAGTAGGTGTTTGTTACTAAAGGGGAGTGTAAAAACTGGCTGCCAGAGGAGGAAAGAGTGCCCCTGTCCTGTGTCCCCAGGGCACAGAGTCACAGGATGTTGGGGGTTGTAAGGACCCAAGGAGATCATCGAGTCCAACCCCCTGCCAGAGCAGGACAATCCTATCTAACACAGATCACACAGGAACACATCCAGACAGGGCTGGAAAGGCTCCAGAGAAGGAGACTCCACAGCCTCTCTGGGCAGCCTGTGCCAGGGCTCTGGGACCCTTCCAGTCAAGAAGTTCCCCTTTGTGTTGAGGCAGAACCTCTTTTGCTGCAACTTACACCCATTGCTCCTTGTCCTATCCCAGGGAGCAGTGAGCAGAGCCTGTCCCCCACTCCTGGCAGCCCTCAGATACTTACAAACATTTATCAAATCCCCTCCTCTCCATACTCAGCAGCCCCAGGGCCCTCAGCCTCTCCTCACCAGCCATGCCCTCCAGTCCTCTCATCATCCTCATAGCTCTCTGCTGAACCCTCTCCAGCAGATCCCTGTCCCTCTGCAACTGGGGAGCCCCAAACTGAAAACAGTATTCAAGATGAGGTCTCAGCAGGGCAGAGTAGAGGGGCAGGAGAACCTCCCTTGATCTGTTGGACACATCCTCCTAACACACCCCAGGATCCCATTGGCCTCCTTGGCCAGCAGGGCACACTGCTGTGCCATGGGGAACTTGTTAGCCCCAAGGACCCCCAGGGCCCTCTCCTTGGGGCTGCTCTCCAGCAGAAAACAGCAGTCTCACCACCAGCTCCTGCCTGCTCTCAGCCCCTGCTGGCTTCCTTGATGCTCTGGAAGGCATTTGCTCATTTACAAGTAAAATGTCTATATCAAAATGTTCAAACACAGGGGCCTAAAATTAGCCTCTTGACTGCAGCTCCTTGGCCTGCTCCTGAAATACTTCCATTGCCCTGAAATTCAACACTTGAGTCTGGTTGCAATACCTAAATACTAATTGGTGGTTTTGGATCCTGATGATTCCCAAATAGATAAAATATTTGCCTTGAATTATTCCTATGCATTTCTATATTGCCAAATAAATAGATGTGGTTTTAATCCATGTGGAAGCGGTTTTAATCCATGTGGAAGTGGTTTTAATCCATGTGGAAGTGGTTTTAATCCATGTGGAAGTGGTTTTAATCCACGTGGAAGTGGTTTTAATCCACGTAGAAGTGGTTTTAATCCATGTAGAAGTGGTTTTAATCCATGTAGAAGTGATTTTAATCCATACAGCAGTGGTTTCTGTAGAGCACAGAGGTGGAGTTCCATGAGGCAGAGCTTACCTGTAAGGAAACTTACCTTGCTGTAAGGAAACTACCTCTTGCAGTGTTTTAGTTGGCTAAGCATTTGCTGACTTCTCTGACAGTTTATTGTAGTTACTTACTCTTTTTCTCTTGTTTTCTTCCCCCTCCTTTCCAAATGCTGCTGACCTAGGGAGCTGTTAGTGAGGTAAGGCCTGGATCAACCCTGTCATGGTTTGGAGTTGGGAAATATGTTGGCCATGAATCATAGCCTTTGCACAGACTCCTCAGTGTCACTTCTCTGTTGGATCCAGGTTGGATGAGGCTTGGAGCAGCTGAGTCAAGTTGAGAGGTGCCCCTTGCCTATGGCAGGGAGGTTGGAGTAGGTCTCTGAGGTCCCTTCCAACCTCATCCATTCTGTGATGCTACAAACTCCAAGCTCTTGGATTTTACTTCCATCTCTGGCAGCACTTAGTGCCATGGTCTGGTTGATGGGACAGGGCTGGGTGCTGGGTTGGACTGGACTAGCTTGGAGGTCTCTGCCAGCCTGGTTGATTCTTTGATTCTAAGTCAAGCAGCTTCTCCTCACTGGTGATACTGCTGCCTTCTGGTAAACATTTCTACACTGTTTAAGATCAAACATCTCTAAAAGTTTAAATTTAGAAGCTTAAATATTTGTTCTGCTGATGGGTCAGGAGGGTATCACATGATTGCTAAATCAGCTGTGCAGCAGGGCAGGTAGCCAGGATGGATTGAGTCTTCTTCTCTTTTCAAGCTGTAGACCTATCAATCAGACCTGGGTTGGGTTTTTTTGAGACATTGACCTGGATATTCTTAAAAATTGGAGAGAATGAACCTGCAGCTAAACCCCAGCTACAGGCTGGGGCCAGAGTGGCTGAGAGTAGCCAGGCAGAGAGGGAGCTGGGGGTGGTGGGAGAGAGGAGCTGCAGAGGAGGCAGCAGTGTGCCCAGGTGGGCAGCAGAGCCAATGGCATCCTGGGCTGGCTCAGGAGCAGTGTGGGCAGCAGGACAAGGGAGGTTCTTGTGCCCACCCCTGTGCTCAGCACTGCTGAGGTCACCCCTGGAGTGCTGTGTCCAGTTGTGGGCTCCTCCATTGCAGAGAGCTGCTGAGGTGCTGGAAGGTGTTTGGAGCAGGGCAGCAAGGCTGGGGAGGGGCCTGGAGCACAGCCCTGTGAGGAGAGGCTGAGGGAGCTGGGGGGGTGCAGCCTGCAGCAGAGGAGGCTCAGGGCAGAGCTCATTGCTGCCTGCAGCTGCCTGCAGGGAGGCTGTAGCCAGGTGGGGTTGGGCTCTGCTGCCAGGCAGCCAGCAGCAGAAGAAGGGGACAGAGGCTGAAGCTGTGCCAGGGCAGGTCTAGGCTGGATGTTGTTAGGAAGTTGTCAGAGAGAGTGATTGGCACTGGAATGGGCTGCCCAGGGAGGTGGTGGAGTGGCTGTGGCTGGAGGTGTTGCAGCCAAGCCTGGCTGGGGCACTTAGTGCCATGGTCTGGTTGGTTGGGCAGGGCTGGGTGCTAGGTTGGGCTGTTGGAGCTTGGAGCTCTCTTCCAACCTGTTTGATTCCATGTGCTGGAACCCCCTGGTTGCATTAGCTGTTGGAATTTGGGTGTGAGTTACTTAGTTCAGTGCTGGGCTGCCCCAGAAGACTCACTCCTCACACTCCATGCGTGGAGCGGATGAGGATCGGATCTGATGCTGCACTGAAACTTACAACTGAAGGTGTTCATTAGTTAGTAGCTTGTTTGTGCTCTTTAGGACAGAACAGTGTATTTTAAACACCTTTCTTGCCTCTGTCCTACCATACCCCCCCCCTTTCTGTTGCTCTGTATTTCTTTGATCCCATTGGGTCATTCTGTGCTCCACAACCTCCCTGGATGGGTTCAGGACCAGGTTAGATGAGGCCTTGAGCAACCTGTTCTAGTTGAGGGTGTCCCTGCCTATGGCAAGAGCTTGAAACTGGATGTTCCTTGAGATCCCTTCCAACCTAAACCATTCTATGATTACTTCATTTTGGGAGTTATGCTCAATATTGCTTGAGAACTCACTTTTGCTTGGTGTGCTCATGGCTTGTTTTGTCTCTCTCTTGTTCACAAGGGGTCTCGAGTGCTGGTGGCGTCGCGCAGCTATGCAGACTTTGCAAGTGAAGCTACCTTTGAAGTTAAGGTAAAGCAGCTCCACACTTGATACTCACACTGTGTAAGTGCTTACTCTGGGCTTTAGCACCCCTGGACTTGCCTCCTTATCTTGTCAGTTACAAAAATGCTGCTTTGTGTTTCCAGACTCCTCAGTACCTACCCTGATTTCTAACTGCACCTGTGACTACTGTGCTTGGCAGCAGGTAGTAATGGTCCTTGAGACCTCACTGTGAGTGCTGCATCCAGTTCTGGAGCCTCTGTAGTAATGGTCCTTGAGACCCCACTGTGAGTGCTGCATCCAGTTCTGGAGCCTCTGTAGTAATGGTCCTTGAGACCTCACTGTGAGTGCTGCATCCAGTTCTGGAGCCTCTGTAGTAATGGTCCTTGAGGCCCCACTGTGAGTGCTGCATCCAGTTCTGGAGCCTCTGTAGTAATGGTCCTTGAGACCTCACTGTGAGTACTGCATCCAGTTCTGGAGCCTCTGTAGTAATGGTCCTTGAGGCCCCACTGTGAGTGCTGCATCCAGTTCTGGAGCCTCTGTAGTAATGGTCCTTGAGGCCCCACTGTGAGTACTGCATCCAGTTCTGGAGCCCCTGTCTGAAGAAGAGTATGGAGGTGCTGGAGTGTGCAGAGCAGGGCCAGGAGGATGCTCAGAGGGCTGCAGCTCCTCTCCTGTGAGCGCAGGCTGAGAGAGTTGGGGTTGTTCAGTCTGCAGAGAAGGCTCTGAGCAGACCTTATTGTGGCCTTCCAGTGTCTGAAGGAGGCTACAAGAAAGCTGGGGAGGGACTTTTTAGCGTGTCAGGTGGGGTGGGTGGGACCTTAGAGCTGTGTTCCAATAGCTGAAAGGATCCTGCAGGAAGGCTGCAGAGGGACTTGTGCTGAGGGGGTCTGCAGACAAGCCAGGGGGGAATGGTTTGGAGCTGAGGCAGAGCAGGGGGAGAGTGGAGCTGAGCAAGAAGCTGTTGAGTGTGAGGGTGCTGAGAGCCTGGCCCAGGCTGCCCAGGGAGGCTGTGGCTGCCTCCTTGCTGGGGGTGTTCTGGGCCAGGCTGGATGAGGCCTTGAGCAGCTGAGTGTAGCTGAGAGGTGTCTGTGGGCATGGTGGGGAGGTTGCAGCAGCTGAGCTCTGAGCTCCCTTCCAACCTAAACCATTCTCTGACTCCTGACTGAACAATCTATCCTTATTAAAGCAAAGCTTTGCCCTCCCTCCATGTGGACCCAGCTTACAACCCTTCCCAGCTGTTTTGACCTGCACACTGAGGGTTTGCTGGCTCTCTGTTTTGAAAGGTGCTGCACTCTGAAAAGGGCAGAGCACAAAACCCCCGCAATTGCTGTTCACGGGTATGCTGATTTGCTTTTGTCTTTGCAGCAGTGTGACCTGCACCGCCTGGAGGAAGGTCCCAGCACCACCGCAGTGATGACTCGAGAGGAGGGGCTGCACTACTACAAGACCATGCAGACCATCCGACGCATGGAGCTCAAGTCGGACCAGCTGTACAAGCAGAAGATCATCCGTGGCTTCTGCCACCTCTATGATGGCCAAGTAAGATTGTTAGGGCTTTGCCAGGAGCTCTTCAATTTGCCTTCCTTTAGTCTGGGGATTTCAGTGGAGTAGAGAGGAATCTACAACTGTGTAGTTATGTGCAGTGTCTGGAGCTGTTGCTGGATCATAGAGTCTGTGATTGGGAGAGACCTCCAAGCTCATCCAGTCCAACCTAGCCCCATCCTGTCAACCAGACCATCTGTGATTTAGTTCATTATTTCTCTCAAAGCAATGTCTTGGCACACAGAGGTCTTGGGACAGCAATAGATTCTGTGACTCTCTTTCTTCCTATCTGGGTGGAAGAATTGTAGAATAGAAGCATAGAATCAGGCAGGGTTGGAAGGGAGCACAAGGATCAGGCAGTGCCAACCCCCTGCCATGCCCAGGGACACCCTACCCTAGAGCAGGCTGCACACAGCCTCAGCCATCCCATAGATGGGGCCTCAACCTATGCCAGGGCTCACCACTCTAATGGTGTAGAACTTCTTCCTCACCTCTAGGCTGACTCTCCCCATCTCCAGCTTTGCTTCATTCCCCCCACTCCTGCACTCAGTGCCTCTGTCCATGGCACCAAGCTCATCCAGTCCAACCTTTGGCCCAGCACTGCAGGCTCCACACTAAACCATGTCCCTAAGCACCAGCTCCACACACTGCTTGAATACTCTTGGGGATGGTGACTTCATCCCTGCCCCGAGCAGCCCCTTCCAAGGTTTGAGAAGCCTTCCAGTGAAGAAGTAGGGACATGGGGCAGCTGAAGAGGAGCTGAATGTAAAGAATGAGGAACTGCAGGATCTTAAATTCCTCCCATTTGGAGGTCCACAGTCTCCTCCTCAGGCTTCACTGATGCTTTTTGTTTCAGTGGCTCACAGACTGTGTGCCCACTAAAAGAGCAAGAGCCAGAAGGAACTCTGTGTGCTCAGAGAGGCTTTGCTGCCTGTTCCTTCCTCTCTCACTTTTGAATTGCAGTTAAATGCTTGATTAGGAAAAGTCCACAGGTGTTTTGCAACTTCTGCTTCCCCTCCTGCCAGCTTTTAGTCACAGTCAGATAGGAATTCAGAGCCCAAGGCTCTGCTAGCTCCAGGCCTGCCACTCCTTAGGATGTAGTGTGCTGGGTCTGTGCTCTCCCTGTTTGTTGCTGCTGTGTGATGTAGGAAGCATCACAGCTGGCCCTTGCCACACTGCTGGCTCCTGGCTGCAGCTGTGTGCTTTCCTTCACTGCTGAACTTTTCCTTTGTACCAGGAGGCCTGCTGTGTGGGGCTGGAAGCTGCCATAAAGCCTACAGACCATGTGATAACAGCTTACCGGGTTCATGGCTTCACCTATGCTCGAGGAGTGCCCGTGAGAGAGATCCTTGCTGAGCTTACAGGTCCGTGCTGATTGAGAGCAGGGTTTGCTTGCTGCTGTCCTTGGCTCACCACTTTTCAAACTCAAAATGCTCTTGGTGTGGGAAGTGCACTGAGGCTGCAGGAGCAGCTTAGTGACAGCAGAATAAATCAGTTTGCTTGGTTTGCCTTTCTCCTCCCCCCTCTCCTTGGTTTGCCTTTCTCCTCCCCCTCCCTCCTTGGCTTGCCTTTCTCCTCCCTCCTCTCCTTGGTTTGCCTTTCTCCTCCCTCCTCTCCTTGGTTTGCCTTTCTCCTCCCCCTCCCTCCTTGGCTTGCCTTTCTCCTCCCTCCTCTCCTTGGTTTGCCTTTCTCCTCCCTCCTCTCCTTGGTTTGCCTTTCTCCTCCCCCTCCCTCCTTGGCTTGCCTTTCTCCTCCCTCTCCCTCCTTGGCTTGCCTTTCTCCTCCCTCTCCCTCCTTGGCTTGCCTTTCTCCTCCCTCTCCCTCCTTGGCTTGCCTTTCTCCTCCCTCTCCCTCCTTGGCTTGCCTTTCTCCTCCCTCTCCCTCCTTGGCTTGCCTTTCTCCTCCCCCTCCCTCCTTGGTTTGCCTTTCTCCTCCCTCCTCTCCTTGGTTTGCCTTTCTCCTCCCTCCTCTCCTTGGTTTGCCTTTCTCCTCCCCCTCCCTCCTTGGTTTGCCTTTCTCCTTCCCCCCTGGTTTACATTTTCCTTTTCTCCTTCTCCCTCTTTCTTCCTCCTCTCCACCCTTAACTTGTGGTTCTTGTGCCAGGGCAGACAAGGGTGGATTATTGCAGCTGATTTGGAGCAGTGTTGAGAACTTCCTTGCAGAAAAGGAGTGGATCTACTGCTGCTTACAGGTTCCATATAAGAGCAATAGGAACCATACTGGCTGGTAAAAAACCCAGCCCATAGTTACCAGAAAGAGCTTCTCCACACCAGGACACTGAAACTTGTAGCTTAGTCCTAACATTCTTTTCTTCATCTCATTCTGTAGGTCCTGAACTCTGTTTTCTTTCTCTTTTTCTTCCTAAGCTCAGTTCTTTTGTGAGATGTTTAACTGTAATCCCTTTGGGTTTACAGTCAGGTAGCTACCTGCTGTGTCTTACCTCCTGACAGTGAGATTTGGCTTAGTGTTCCTGACTTTAGGAAGTGAATGCAGAGTGCTTCTCCTCTGAACAAGCTGAAATGAAGTGCTTCTTATTCATCTTTCAGGTCGAAAAGGAGGATGTGCAAAAGGGAAAGGAGGATCCATGCATATGTATACCAAAAACTTCTATGGTGGCAATGGCATCGTTGGTGCTCAGGTATGGGCATGGCTTCTGCTGTAAAGCAGCTGTTGACTGTGGCTCCTGGCCTGGGCCAGCCTTTTCTCTCCTGCTGTGAGCTGTGTGCAGATCCCATTGCTCTGTGGCTGTGATGAAGAGCAGATCGAGATTGGATGTTAGGAGCAAACTCTGCACCAGGAGGGTGCTGGAACACTGGAGCAGCCCAGGGGGTCCCTCCTAAACACAGAATGGGTGATGCTTAGAAGGCAGCTCAGAAAAAGGCAACATTTTGAGTTGGAGAGACCTTAGAGCAGCCTTCTAGCACCTAGAGGGGCTACAAGCAGGCTGCAGAGGGACTGCTGGCAAAGGCCTGCAGGGACAGGACCAGGGCAGTGGTTTGAACTGAGAGCAGAGCAGATTGAGGTTGGCTGTGAGGAACAAGTTCTGCACCAGAAGGCTGCTGCAGCACTGTAACAGGTTGCCCAGGGAGGTGGTTGAGCAACCATCCCTGCAGATAAGATATTCAAGGCCTGAGTAGCCTGATCCAGTGGAACATGTCTCTGCTGGCTGCAGGGATGTTGGACTGGATGACCTTTGGTCCCTTCCAACCCCAACCATTCTGTGTCTTCATTGTTATTTGCTCAACTGCCACAAAGCCAAATCAGTTGGAGAATGTAGCTCAGGTTTGCATTTGGGAACATGTCAACATTTGATGTTTAACATTTAGGGCCACCAAGATGCTCAGAGGGCTGCAGCAGCTCTGCTGTGAGCACAGGCTGAGAGAGTTGGGGCTCTGCAGCCTGGAGAAGAGAAGGCTTGGAGGAGAGCTTGGAGTGGCCTTGCTGTATCTGAAGGGGGCTTAGAGGAAGGCTGGGGAGGGACTATTGACAAGGCCTTGTAATAAGAGGATGAGGAGGAATGGGTTTGAAGTGGCAGAGGGGAGATTGAAACTGGATGTTAGGAAGAAGTTGTTTGCAGTAAGGGTGGTGAGAGACTGGCACAGGTTGAGGGTGCTGAGACACTGGCACAGGTTGAGGGTGGTGAGACCCTGGCACAGGTTTCCCAGGGAGGTTGTGGAGCACAGAATCACCCAGGGTGATCTTTGATCTTTGATCACCCTGGGTGATTCTGTGCTCCACAACCTCCCTGGAGGGGTTCAGAACCAGGTTGGATGAAGCTTTGAGCAACCTCTTCCATGCCCCCCTATGGCAAGGGACTGGCAGACCTCTGCCAGTGCCTGCAGCTCTTTACAGCTCACAAGCTGCTTGCCTCTAATTGCTGTAAACATTGTTCTCAAGCTGTGCTTTGTCCTGCTCTCTCTGATAGGTCCCCCTGGGTGCTGGGATTGCACTGGCCTGTAAATACTTTGGGAAGAACGAAGTCTGCCTGACCTTGTACGGGGACGGTGCTGCCAATCAGGTAAATGAGCTCTGGCTGCTCTCTCTCGGAGCAGGGCTGTGCCTGGGGGGTAAGCAGTTTGCCTTCTGGGAGCTGGGTGAGCTCTGCTTTGCCACAGAGGAGCAGGAGGGCACTTTTAACTTTGCCTCTGCAGTACCTGCAGCCCTGGTAATGCTTGGCTGATGTGTCCAGCAGAGCAGCTCATCCCAGTCTGTTCTGCGGGAGGGTAGTGCCCACCTGGTGAATGCAGGGCAGGCTGTGGATGGAGTCTGCCTGGACTGCAGCAAAGCCTTTGACACTGCCTGCCACAAGCAGCTCCTGGCACAGCTGCAGCTCCTGGCTTGCACAGATTCACTCTGGTATGGGTCAAGAACTGGCTGGAGGGCTGGGCCCAGAGAGTGGTGGTGAATGGTGCCACATCCAGCTGGCACCAGTGCTGTGCCCCAGGGATCAGTGCTGGGCACAGTCCTGTTCAGTGTCTTTATTGATGATGTGGAGCAGGGGATTGAGTCCAGCAGCAGTGAGTTTGCAGGTGACACCAAGCTAGGAGCAGCTGTGGGAGGGTAGCCCTGTGTTGCAGGGCTGGGTGCTAGGTTGGGCTGGGGGATCTTGGAGCTCTCTGCCAACCTGCTTGATTTTATGATTGTAACTACCACTGTGGCCTTCTTAGGGGCAGACTTTGACTTGTTTAGGAGGCTGCTCAAGAGGAGTCCTGAAGGGCAAAGGAGTCCCAGGAGGTTGGACACCCTTCAGGAAGGAAATCTTAAGGGCACAGGAGCAGGCTGCCCTCGTGTGCTGTGTGACAAAGTGCTGGCAGGGAACAGCAGCTTGGCTGAGCAGGGAGCTTTGGCTGCAGCTCAGAGGGAACAGGAGAGCTGTCAGCAGGGCTGGGGAGGTTCTTCTCGCCCTCTACTCTGCCCTGCTGAGACCACACCTAGAATCTATCCAGTTTTGGGCTCCGCAGTTCACGAGAGACAGGGATCTGCTGGAGGGAGTTCAATGGAGAGCTGTGAAGATGACTGGGGGAGTTGAACATCTCTGCACTGAAGAGACAAGAGCCCTGGGGCTGCTTAGTCTGGAGAAGAGAAGGCTGAGAGGAGCTCTGAGCAATGTCTGTCTTAATCTGAGGGGTGTATGTTGAAATGAAGGTGCCAGGCTCTTTTCACTGATGCCCAGAAATGAGCCAAGGAACAACAGGCACAGGCTGGAACAGAGCAGGCTGCACCTCAACATAAGGAGCCACTTCTGTATGGTGCAGGTGCCAGAGCCCTGGGGCAGGCTGCCCAGAGGGGTTCTGTAATCTCCTTCTCTGGAGGCTTTCAAAACCCACCTGGATGTGTTCCTGTGTGGCCTGCCCTGGCAGGTGGGGTTGGACTTTATGGAAACAGAAGACTCTGGGGGGACTTTGTAGCTCCTTTCAAAACCTGGAGGGATCCTGCAGGAAGGCCACAGAGGGACTTTACGTAAGGGTGTCTAGAGACAGGACAAAGGGGCATAGTTTGAAGCTGAGGGAGAGCAGGGATAGACTGGAGCTTAGGGAGAAGTTCTTCAGCACAAGGGGGGGTGGGAATCTGGAATAGGTTGCTGGAAGAGAGGAGACTTAGCCTGGAGATGAGAGGGGAATTGCTTACAGGTAGGGTGATGAGACCCTGGAACAGGTTGCCCAGGGCTGTCTCGGACCACTTTTTGTATTACCATGTCTCTTAGCTAGACTTGTGCAACTGAAGTGCTCTCAGCAGAGCCTGAAGGCTGAGCTGCCTGTCTGCATGCCTCCTGCTCTCTCCTGCAGGGCCAGATCTTTGAGACATACAACATGGCTGCCCTCTGGAAGCTGCCCTGCATCTTCATCTGCGAGAACAACCGCTACGGGATGGGCACCTCCGTGGAGAGAGCTGCCGCCAGCACCGACTACTACAAGAGAGGAGACTTCATCCCAGGGCTCAGGGTGAGGACACTCACAGCTGCTGCTTGGGAAGGTGTTCAAGAAAAGCCTGGATGAGGCACTTAGTGCCATGCTCTGGTTGATGGATAGGGCTGGCTGCTAGCCTGGACTGGCTGAGCTTGGAGGTCTCTTCCAGCCTGTGTGGTTCTGTGATGGGAGGGGATGTTTGTGCACACAGCTGCACAGTGCACACATGGGCATGGGGTTGGTTAGAACTCTCCACAGTTACCCAAAGGGAGGTTGGAATGAGGCTGCTGTTGGTCTCCTCTCCCAAGTACCCAGCACCAGGACCAGAGGCAATGGTTGGAGTTGTGCCAGGAGAGGGTTAGGTTGGATGTGAGGAAAAGCTTCTTGAGTGAGAGAGTGCTGAGGGGTTGGAACAGGCTGCCCAGGGAGGGGCTGTGGAGTCACCATCCCTGGAGATGGATGATCACCTGCACGGTTTGGTGGTCATGGTAGCTGGGTTAGGGTTGGACTTGCTGGAAAAGACCTTTCAGATCATCTTTAGTGATTCTATGAGATACATTGATAACTATGAGGCCTGGGGGAGCCTGTTCTAGTGGGAGGTGTCCTTGCCTATGGCAGGGATTGGAACTGGATGATCTTGGAGGCCCTTTCCAACCTAAACCATCCTATGTAAACTACAGCACAGGAAGTTCTGGGCTCCTAGTTCCAGAGGGACAGGGGTCTGCTGGAGTGAGTCCAAAGGAGGGCTCCAAGGATGCTGAAGGGACTGCAGCACTGCCTGGTGAGCAGCCCTGGGGCTGCTTAGTCTGGAGAGGAGAAGGTTGAGAGGGGATCTGAGCAGTGTCTATCAATAGCTGAGGGCTGGGGGGCAGGAAGGGACAGGGACAGCCTCTGCTCACCTGTGCCCTGGCACAGCACAAGGGGCAAGGGATGGAAACTGCAGCACAGGAGGTTCCACCTCAACGTGAGGAAGAACTTCTTTAATGTAAGGGTCCCAGAGCCCTGGCACAGGCTGCCCAGAGAGGCTGTGGAGTCTCCTTCTCTGGAGCCTTTCCAGCCCTGTCTGGATGTGCTTCTGTGCCACCTGCACTGGATTCTGTGCTCCTGCTCTGGCAGGGAGATTGGATTCAATGATCTATGGAGATCCCTTCCAACCCCTGACATCCTGTGAGCCTGTGAAATCCTTCCTTATGTACAGGAAAACTTAAACCTGCCCTCCTGGTGCATTTGTGGAGGTATGGAAGTGGTGAGGTTTGGCATTGTCTGGCCTGAGCTGTGTGGTTTGCCTTCTTCAGGTGGATGGCATGGACATTCTGTGCGTGCGAGAGGCAACCAAGTTTGCAGCTGAGCACTGTAGAGCTGGAAAAGTAAGTCTGCAATCCTCTTTCCTTTCCATAAGAGGCATCCTTAGCCAGATTCTCCTTCACAGTGAGGGTAGTGAGACCCTGGCACAGGTTGCCCAGGGAGGCTGTGGAGCACAGAATCACCCAGTGTGATCATAGATCACACTGGGTGATTCTGTGCTCCACAGCCTCCCTGGAGGTGTTCAAGGGCAGGTTGGATGAGGCCTTGAGCCACCAGTTCTAGTGGGAGGTGTCCCTGCCTATCTTTGAGGTCCCTTCCAAGCTAAACCATTCCATGACCACTGGAAATGATTTGCTATTTCTCCTTTTTCCAGGGCCCTATTCTGATGGAGTTGCAGACCTATCGTTACCATGGCCACAGTATGAGTGACCCTGGAATAAGGTACTTAGACATTTTTGCTTTGCCTTTCCCTCAAAACCTTTAAGTGGTTGATGTTCAAAATCCTAAGACTCTGGTTCAGTGCCCAAACCCACCCTGAGGTGCATCTCAAGGTGGTGGTGTCATTGCTGTGAGCAGCCTGATCCCTCATCTCATCATGGATCCCTAATCCATGGCTGTGTAACACATCTTCCTACTCTCCTCTTTTTCCACGTTTCTACCCTTCTCAAAGTATGATGTCAGAGGTGTTCTGACAGTCAGGTAGTTGATAAGACTGAAGGGCAGGCTGGGCACTATCCAGAGTCTTTATTGATGATCTGGAGCAGGGGATTGAGTGCAGCAGCAGCAAGTTTGCAGATGACATCAAGCTAGGAGCAGGTGTGGAGCTGATGGAGGCTAGGAGAGCCCTGCAGAGGGACCTGGCCAGGCTGGATGGGTGGGCAGAGGCCAATGGGATGAGACTGAACAAGGCCCAGGGCAGGGTTCTGCACTTTGGCCACAACAACCCCAAGCAGCACTGCAGGCTGGGGCCAGAGTGGCTGAGAGCAGCCAGGCAGAGAGGGAGCTGGGGATGCTGGCAGAGAGGAGCTGCAGAGGAGGCAGCAGTGCCCAGGTGGGCAGCAGAGCCAATGGCATCCTGGGCTGGCTCAGCAGCAGTGTGGGCAGCAGGACAAGGGAGGTTCTTCTGCCCACCCCTGTGCTCAGCACTGCTCAGGCCACCCCTGGAGTGCTGTGTCCAGTTCTGGGCTCCTCCATTGCAGAGAGCTGCTGAGGTGCTGGAAGGTGTTTGGAGCAGGGCAGCAAGGCTGGGGAGGGGCCTGGAGCACAGCCCTGTGAGGAGAGGCTGAGGGAGCTGGGGGGGTGCAGCCTGCAGCAGAGGAGGCTCAGGGCAGAGCTCATTGCTGCCTGCAGCTGCCTGCAGGGAGGCTGTAGCCAGGTGGGGTTGGGCTCTGCTGCCAGGCAGCCAGCAGCAGCAGAAGGGGACAGAGGCTGAAGCTGTGCCAGGGCAGGTCTAGGCTGGATGTTGTTAGGAAGTTGTTGTCAGAGAGAGTGATTGGCACTGGAATGGGCTGCCCAGGGAGGTGGTGGAGTGGCTGTGCCTGGAGGTGTTGCAGCCAAGCCTGGCTGGGGCACTGAGTGCCATGGTCTGGTTGGTTGGGCAGGGCTGGGTGCTAGGTTGGGCTGGATGAGCTGTGAGCTCTCTGCCAGCCTGCCTGATTCTGTGATTCATTTTAACCTCAACTCAGTTGCTGCTTCCAGCTCTAAGAAGTGGTTTAGCTGTAGCTAACTGCTGCCTCTTTCTCACTGCATGCCAGACAGCTCTCTGGTCACATTTTCTTCTGCAAATGAGCTGTGTCCAGAGCCTGTCCCCTGTTCAGGGATCCCACTGAAGCAGTTTATGTCTTTGCTTGTCTTCCTCCTAGCTATCGTACTAGAGAAGAGATCCAAGAAGTGAGAAGCAAAAGTGATCCAATTACCTTGCTGAAGGACAGAATGGTCAACAACAACCTTGCCAGCATTGAAGAATTAAAGGTACAGCTTGCAGGTGCTATTTAAAGAGCCTCACACCTAATGATTCTCTCTGGCAAGCACATCCTGGGGCAGTGGGCAGCACTTCCTGTTCTTTGATGTGAAGCTTTAAAGACCTTCATTAAGTTTTGCTGCAGAGCAGCTAAGGTTGCAGGCTGCTGGAAAAGCATTTTGCCTTTGGGTGGTGAGTGCAGCTGAGACCACTAGAACAGGTTGCTCAAGGCCACATCCAACCTGGTCCTGAAACCCTCCAGGGAGGTTGTGGAGCACAGAATCACCCAATGTGATCTTTGATCACATTGGGTGATTCTGTGCTCCACAACCTCCCTGGGAAACCTGTGCCAGTGTCTCACCACCCTCAACCTGTGCCAGTGCCTCACCACCCTCACTGCAAACAACTTCTTCCTCACATTGTTTCTATCTCCCCTCTGCCACTTCAAACCCATTCCTCCTCCTCCTCTCATTCCCAGACCTTGTCACTAGTCCCTCCCCAGCCTTCCTGTAGCCCTCTTCAGATCCTGCAAGGCCACTCCAAGCTCTCCTCCAAGCCTTCTCTTCTGCAGGCTGCACAGCCCCAACTGTTGTGGCCTGTCCTTATAGCAGAGCTGCTGCAGCCCTCTGAGCATCTTGGTGGCCTCCTCTGGACTGGCTCCAGCACTTCCATGTCCTTCTTGTGCTGGGGGCTCCAGAACTGCACACACATCCTTGTGGAGGAGCCAGGAACCCTCTAACACATGGAAGTAATTTCAGCAACTCTGTTTAAAGAGGGAGGAAAGAAAAGACACTGCCACTGTGCGTGTTAGAATCAGAATGGATAATGTAGAGGCTCCATGGACTCATGTTGGGGTTGGAACTAGATGATCCTTGACAATTCTGTGTTCCTCTGGCACTGGTAGGTGCTGGCAGTGTCCAAAAGAGACAAAAGCTGCAGTTTCCCAGGGTGGGAGTTCTTCCAGGGTTTTAATTGGTGTTTCTAGTGCTAAGAGCTAATTCTGACTAACAAACATAGAATGGTTTGGGCGGGAGGGGACCTCCAAAGGTCACATAGTCCAACCCCTCTGCAGTCAGCAGGGACATCCTCTGCTGGATCAGGTTACTCAAACCTGGAAGATCTCCAGGCATGGAGCCTCAACCACCTCCCTGGGCAACCTGTTGCAGTGTGGCAGCAGCTTCCTGCTGCAGAACTTGTTCCTCACAGCCAAGCTCAGGCTGCTCTGCTCTCAGCTCAAACCTCTGCTCTCATCCTGTCCCTGCAGGCCTTTGCCAACAGTCCCTCTGCAGCCTGCCTGCAGCCCCCTTCAGGTGCTAGAAGGCTGCTCTAAGGTCTCCCCAACTCAAAATGTTGCCTTTCTCTGAGCTGCCTTCTGAGCATGATCCATTCTGTGCTTAGGAAATCGACGTGGCAGTAAGGAAGGAGATCGAGGAGGCAGCTCAGTTTGCCACCACCGACCCCGAGCCGCCGCTGGAGGAGTTGGGGAACCACATCTATGCCAACGAGCCACCCTTCGAGGTGCGTGGGCCCAACCAGTGGATCAGGTACAAGTCTGTCAGCTAAAGGACTTGCTCTTGCCACAACTTATTCGTAGGAATAAGTGGATGCAGTTACAGGAAGTACAGTGACTCAGTCCCAACCTTTTAAGCCTTTTTAAAAGCTCTTTCAAAAGCAAAAAAATATGTGTTGGGAAATCCACCTGGGTCTGGACTTCCCTCAGCACAGTGAATGTTGTTTCAGGAGGAGCTGAATGAAGAAAAAGCTGCAGGTTATTATTTAAGTTGCTCTCTGTTTGCTTTTCTGACCTGTCTTTGGAGTGCTCAATGTGTTCTGTACAGTGCAAACACAAATAAACTGTAACAGCCTTTCTCTCATGCTCCAGTTGCTTTCTGTCTCCATCAGAGAAGAGTTTGGGTTGGAAAAAACCTCCAAGACCAAATCCAGGCTTTGCTTGGATGGTGACTCCACCACCTCCCTGGGCAGCCCATTCCAATGCCAATCACTCTCTCTGGGAAGAACTTCCCCAGGGGCCACAGGTTTCTTGAACACCTCCAGGGATGTGGACTCCATCACCTTCCTGGGCAGCCCATTTCAATGCCAATCACTCTCTCTGGGAAGAACTTCCCCAAGGGCCACATGTTTCTTGAACACCTCCAAGGCTGTGGACTCCATCCCCTCCCTGGGCAGCCTGTTCCAATGGATCTGTTTAAGGTCATGAATTAAGTCAAAATAATTAAGAGGGGGTTGAAAAAAGGCTAAACAGGTGAGCACCAAAGTGGCCAGGCTGCAGTTATGCAGGATAAATGATCCCCACCTGCCTGGAGCTTGCAGAGGAGCTGCAGCAGAGTCTGAAGGAGCAGCTCAGTGGGGTGAGGAAGGAAAGGAGTGATGGTGAGGGTGAGTGCTGGAGGTAAGATGTGAGCCAAGTGCTTTATCCTTCTTCACACTGGCGAATCCTCAGGGCACCGTCGCTGCTTTTGTGCTTTGAGAAGGATGGCAACAGGACAAGAACACAAAGAAGGCACTGGTGGAACAGGTGAGGCTTGGTTCAGCTGCCAGAGAAACCTTGATGTGCCCTCAGCTATGAGTAAGGCTCACAGAGGAGCCTGGCAAACGCTGCCACACAGCAGGGAAAAGTAAGGTTTGGTTTTTCAGGCAGGGCTGTTCCGATGAGCTGCATAGGGACCCCCAAAACCCACCCCTAGAAGCCCCTCAGCTGCTGTGGCTGAGTCAGTCAGTGAAAACACCACACCAGGCTTGCCCCACTGCTTGAGAGTAGCTTTAATACAAAAAGCTATTTACAGTCAGCCGCGACAGAGGGGAGAGAGGCTGGGGCACAGCTCCTCCCCTCCTCGCAGCAGCAGCAGCCAGTAAGGAGTGTGAGGAACACATTTTAAGCTCTCAGTTGGCACAGTGCTAAAAGGCCAGCCCAGGAGGGAGGAGCAGGAAAAGATCTTGCTCTAAGCTAATGCTTCTCGTTGCAGCGCTAAGCCTTTGGCTTCTGCAGCACTCTGGCATAAATCTTTTCAGTGCATTGCCACTGACTCACTATAAAGCTGCCACTGGTCACTGTGTGGGGCACTGATGGGCAACACGAAGCAGCCAGGGGCTTGTGCAGCCCCTGCACATCAGCTCTACCCAGCTGCTAGGGGAGGGTTAGGAATGTATCTCTGGTTAGGTTATTCTCACTGCACTTGTGCCCTCTGAAGCATTATTAACCTTCTGCCCTGGGCTCTTACCAGCTGTTTGCCTGTGGTGCAGTACTGCAGTCCAAATTCTGCAGAGATGGCCACCCCTGTGTGCAGAACAAGGGAGAACAGTTAGGGGGAGCTCCCTCTTCTTCCTCACATTAAAGCAAGACACGCCAAGGCTACACCAGTTAGGACAGCGCACAGGAAGCACTGCTCTGACCCTCCTGCAGGGAGTGGGTGAGTTGGGAGGGACTTTGAAGATCATCCAGTTCCAGTGCCCCCTGCCAGGGGCAAGGACACCTGCCACTAGCCCAGGTTGCTCAAGGCCTCATCCTGCCTGGCCTTGAATACCTTAAGGGAGGAAGCTTCCATGATGTCCCTGGGCAACCTGTGCCAGTCTCTCTCCACCCTCACTGCAGAGAATTTCTCCCTAATCTCCAGTCTCAATCTGCCCTCCTCAAGCTCCAATCCATTCCCTCTCATCCTACCACTCCCAGCCCTTGTCAAAAGTCTCTTCCTGGCTTTCTTGTAGCCCTCTTCAGGTACTGGCAGGCTGCTCTAAGGCTCCTCAGAGCCTTTTTCCAGGCTGAACAGCCTCAACTCTCCCAGCCTGTCCCTACAAGGGAGCTTCTGCAGCCCTCTGAGCATCTCTATGGCCTCCTCTGGGCTCTCTCCAGCAGCTCCATGTCCCTCTTCTGCTGGGGTGAGCCCAGAGCTGGAGGCAGTGCTGCAGGTAAGGGCTGAGCAGAGCAGGTTGGAGGGGCAGAATCCCCTCCCTGTGCTGCTGCTCTCTTTCATAGAATCAACCAGGTTGGAGGAGACCTCCAAGCTCATCCAGTCCAACCTAGCACCCAGCCCTATCCAATCAACCAGACCATGGCACTAAGTGCCTCATCCAGGCTTTTCTTGAACACCTCCAGGGACGGTGCCTCCACCACCTCCCTGGGCAGCCCATTCCGATGCCAATCACTCTCTCTGTGAAGAACTTCTTCCTAACATCCAGCCTATACTTCCCCTGGCACAACTTGAGACTGTGTCCCCTTGTTCTACTGCTGGTTGCCTGGGCTGCAGCCAGCACACAGCTGCCTCTGTGCTGCCAGCCACCAGTGCTGGCTGCTGGGCACTTTGGCACCAACTGGCAGCCCCAAGGCCTTCTCCTCCAGACTGCTCTCAGCCACTCCTCACCCAGTCTGGATTTCTGCTTTGGATTGCCCTGACCCAGGTGTAGGACTTTGCACTTGGTCATGATGAACTTCATAAGATAAAACTTTTTCCTGGTCAGCCAGGAGTTGACAGAATTATACTGAAAGGACTTGAGTCACTGCGTAGGAAAAGTGAAGTTCCTGATGCCTGCTTCCTCTATGACTGCACCACCCTGAGTGGCACAGAAACAGCCTTGAGAAATGCCAAAGCCTAGACAGCTTGAAGCACCCTTCCCTAGTACTCAGCACTGGTCAGGCCACCCCTGGAGTGCTGTGTCCAGTTCTGGGCTCCTCCATTGCAGAGAGCTGCTGAGGTGCTGGAAGGTGTTTGGAGCAGGGCAGCAAGGCTGGGGAGGGGCCTGGAGCACAGCCCTGTGAGGAGAGGCTGAGGGAGCTGGGGGGGTGCAGCCTGCAGCAGAGGAGGCTCAGGGCAGAGCTCATTGCTGCCTGCAGCTGCCTGCAGGGAGGCTGTAGCCAGGTGGGGTTGGGCTCTGCTGCCAGGCAGCCAGCAGCAGAACAAGGGGACAGAGGCTGAAGCTGTGCCAGGGCAGGTCTAGGCTGGATGTTGTGAGGAAGTTGTTGTCAGAGAGAGTGATTGGCACTGGAATGGGCTGCCCAGGGAGGTGGTGGAGTGGCCGTGGCTGGAGGTGTTGCAGCCAAGCCTGGCTGGGGCACTGAGTGCCATGGTCTGGTTGGTTGGGCAGGGCTGGGGGCTAGGTTGGGCTGGGGGAGCTTGGAGCTCTCTGTCAGCCTGATTGATTCTATGGCTCTATGAGTTATGCTGCAAAAAAGCTTTGGGTAGAACCTCAGGGCTGACTTTGACAGCATTGCTGCTGACCTAGCACTGGACACCTTAGCTCCTAAAATAAGGGCAGTTTTTTACAGTCCAGTTCAGTGGAGGAAGCTGCCAACGACGACCCAAGAAGTGCTTCCTTACCGCAGCTGCAGACACCGCAGATCGTCTTTAGTGATGTCGTTCAGGACAGCACTCAATGTGTAATCCTCTTCAGCAAACTGAAAAGGGAGATTCAGCCCTAAATGAGTCTTTTTTCGCTCATTAGGACTACAATGCCCTTTTGTTTTGTTTATAAAGGTGATTTGGGTGTGGGGGGGTGTAAGTATTTAAGGTATTTTTACTCTCTTCATGGTCTCCAAGTCTGCTCCTTGTTGTTTCAGCCAATCCATGAGCTCAGGATCTGCAGTGCCTCTAAAAGTTGCTGTGGACCCTTTGGAATCTACCAGGAAAGAAAAGAAAGAAAGAGGTTCATATGCCTCAAAAGCAGGGCACAGTGTGGTGGTTCTCAGGCTGCTACTGAAGCTTAAACCAGACAATCTTTTAGCTTTTAAATATGAACCACTACGTTTGCCTGCAGCTGGCAACGTGTACAGGACCTCCTCCTACCTTTGGGTTTAAGTTTTAATCGAAGCAAGTGCAGCTCCTGAGTTTTCTGCTCCAGAGATTGCTGTAACAGGCTCTGATACTCTTTCTCCTTATGAATGAGGTTTTCCAGCAGCCTGGTAGCAGAGCAGAGAGATCAAACACAACCATACTGAGGGTAAGGGTAGCAAAGGACAGAGGCATTCAAGAGATTCTGTCTGTGATAGCTTAGAGTTTTCATAGCATCATAGAATCAGCCAGGTTGGCAGAGAGCTCCAAGCTCCCCCAGCCCAACCTAGCACCCAGCCCTGCCCAACCAACCAGACCATGGCACTCAGTGCCCCAGCCAGGCTTGGCTGCAACACCTCCAGCCATGGCCACTCCACCACCTCCCTGGGCAGCCCATTCCAGTGCCAATCACTCTCTCTGACAACAACTTCCTCACAACATCCAGCCTAGACCTGCCCTGCCACAGCTTGAGCCTCTGTCCCCTTCTTCTGCTGCTGGCTGCCTGGCAGCAGAGCCCAACCCCACCTGGCTACAGCCTCCCTGCAGGCAGCTGCAGGCAGCAATGAGCTCTGCCCTGAGCCTCCTCTGCTGCAGGCTGCACCCCCCCAGCTCCCTCAGCCTCTCCTCACAGGGCTGTGCTCCAGGCCCCTCCCCAGCCTTGCTGCCCTGCTCTGGGCACCTTCCAGCACCTCAGCATCCCTCTGCAATGGAAGAGCCCAGAACTGGACTCCTCCCAGGGGAAGGTTCAGGCTGGATGTTGTTAGGAAGTTGCTGGCAGAGAGAGTGATTGGCACTGGAATGGGCTGCCCAGGGAGGTGGTGGAGTGGCCGTACCTGGAGGTGTTGCAGCCAAGCCTGGCTGGGGCACTTAGTGCCATGGTCTGGTTGGTTGGGCAGGGCTGGGTGCTAGGTTGGGCTGGGGGAGCTTGGAGCTCTCTTCCAACCTGCTGGATTCTATGATTCTCCCTGTGCCATGTCCCTGCAGAAAGCAGTATCTGAGAGCTTGTCAGAGTGCCTGGAAATAAAGCCACAATCCTTGTCAGAAAGTTACCTTAAGGTCTCTTGTTTAAGCCTGCCCAACTCCAGGCTGAGCTGCTGCTGAGTCTCCTGTGACACTGCAGAACTGAGGGTGCTGACTCCTGATGTGATGGCAGGATCCTCAGCCCCATTTTGCACCGTGGGCTGGCAACTGTCCTCTGCTTCATCACCATCCCTGTCCCCACCTTCAGTTTCTGCTGCTGGCTCAAAGTGAGCTCGGAGCTCTGGTAAAAAGGGAAACAATGTTAAGAGTAAGAATTGGTTTGGACAAGTTTTGTAGTTTGTCCTTTGCTAGAGCCACAGAACATTAGGGGCTGGAAGCGACCTCCACAGACCATCCAGTCCCACCCCTCTGCCAGGGCAGGAGCATCTAGAGTAGGTCACACAAGATTCCTTCTCCTCCTCAACGTTGGTGATTTTAATTAGCATCCTTCTGTAGGCCAAATGATTCCCCTCACATCAATGCACTCCCTTATCTGCATCTCTGTTCCAAACCACATAACCAGACCTGTGCAGCATTCACCACCCTGGATGTCACTAAAGCCTTGTCCAGAGTCCTTTTCTTTCCTCCTAGACAAGTGCCAGCTGGGGACTGAATTCAATTTACCTCTTTCTTGTCCTGGTTGGAGTACCCTGGGGGTGCAGAACTGCTGAGCTACCTCCTCTTTATGTGTCTTTGTAGTGCAATTAGAGCACAAATCCTGCAGCTCGACACTTCTCCCTGCACAATATCTTCACCCCCTGCCTCTGATGTAGTGACCTATGGGATGCAGTTCTAATGGCATGCTGGCAGATTAAAGCATCTGACCTGCTCCACCTCTTTGATGTGCAAACAGCCCTTAAACATAGTAAGAATTAAAAGCTGCCTTTCAGCTGCTTTGCTTTACCTGGGATGAGGATGGTGACTGCTGCTTGGACTGCACGGCGGAGGATGTTATCCATGGCAAACATCCAGTGGGGCCTTATTAAATGATTCCTTAACACTTTGTTCACCTAGAAACCAACAAATACCCTTCTTTTACAACAGTCAGGTGAAGTTCTACAACTTGGCATCCACCCTAGGCACTGAAACACTCCCACCTTGGAAAGCCTACACAGCAGATTTGACAGTTCTAGGCCACAGCTTTCAAACTGCCCAGATGGTGGCATTCAAGCCCCTGTACAGTACAAAGTGAAGAAGAACAGGAAATAAAAGTAGGATCCAGAACAAAAATCAGAGCTTGAAGGCAGTCTTTCAAGCACCACCCACTCTGGCTTCAAGGCCCTATCTGAGAGTGACCACCTGAGGCTTCAGTACATCAGGGCTCTGTGCCCAGTGTTGTGGCACCCCTCTGGGGTGGCTACTCTGCAGCCTTCCTCCAGAGCAAGGCAGCTTTCAGCACTGCTGAGCCAGCTCTGTGGCACCCCTCTGGGGTGGCTACTCTGCAGCCTTCTTCCAGAGCAAGGCAGCTTTCAGCACTGCTGAGCCAGCTCTGGCACCCCTCTGGGGTGGCTACTCTGCAGCCTTCTCCCAGAGCAAGGCAGCTTTCAGCACTGCTGAGCCAGCTCTGGCACCCCTCTAGGGTGGCTACTCTGCAGCCTTCCTCCAGAGCAAGGCAGCTTTCAGCACTGCTGAGCCACAGCTCACCAGGCAAAACCTGACCCTTGAACACTTTCTAGTCTCTCCTTAGTCTTCCACACAGTCATCAGGGCTCAGTCTACTCCATACTGACCACATCCTCCAACCTTCCCCAGCAAGAGCAGGAGCTTCTAAGGAACAGGGGCATAAAATGGCTATTCAGTGTGAGCAGGGCAAGGAGGAAGAGTGGAGAAGCTGTCCGGGGGGAATTTGTCTCCCTCAGTGCCAGGCCAGGGACTCACCGCATCCTGAAACCCAAAGAGCAGCAGGTGGATCTGATTGATGGAAGTGCTGTCAAAGTCCAGATCCATTTTCAGCTTGGATATGGTAGAAGCCATCACTCTCTGCTCTGGGGAGCGAATGAAGTCCCTTAAAATCCCAATGATTTGCTTGATGTGGGCAACTGAGAGCTGCAGTTCTTCAGAGCTCTGGGGAACAGGCAATGAGTGGGTAGCAAGTGAACACAGCAGGCACTAAACGTCCACAACTGGCAGGGAGGTTTGTAGAATCATAGAACCAGTCAGGGTTGGAAGGGAGCACAAGGAGCAGCCAGTGCCAACTCCCCTGCCATGCCCAGGGACACCCTACCCTAGAGCAGGCTGCACACAGCCTCAGCCAGCCTGGCCTTAAATACCTGGGGTTGTTTAGCCTGGAGAGGAGGAGGCTCAGGGGTGACCTTATTGCTGTCTACAACTACCTGAAGGGTGGTTGTGGCCAGGAGGAGGTTGCTCTCTTCTCTCAGGTGGCCAGCACCAGAACAAGAGGACACAGCCTCAGGCTGCGCCAGGGGAAATTTCGGCTCGAGGTGAGGAGAAAGTTCTTCCCTGAGAGAGTCATTGGGCACTGGAATGGGCTGCCTGGGGAGGTGGTGGAGTCGCCGTCCCTGGGGCAGTTCAAGGCAAGGTTGGATGTGGCACTTGGTGCCATGGTCTAGCCTTGGGCACTGTGGTAAAGGGTTGGACTTGATGATCTGTGAGGTCTCTTCCAACCTTGGTGATACTGTGATACTGTGATACTGTGATACCTCCAGCCATGGGGCCTCAACCACCTCCCTGGGCAACCCCTGCCAGCCTCTCACCACTCTCCTGCTCAACAACTTCCTCCTCCCCTCCAGCCTCACTCTCCCCACCTCCAGCTTTGCTCCATTCCCCCCACTCCTGACACTCCCTCACAGCCTCAAAAGTCCCTCCCCAACTTTTTTGGAGCCCCCTTCAGATGCTGGAAGGCCACAAGAAGGTCCCCTGGGAGCCTCCTCTGCTCCAGCCTGCACAGCCCCAACTCTTTCAGGCTGTGCTCACAGCAGAGCTGCTGCAGCCTCTCAGCATCCTCCTGGCCCTGCTCTGGACACTCTCCAGCATCTCCACAGCCCTCTTGTCCCAGGGGCTCCAGAACTGGATGCAGGACTCCAGGTGGGGTCTCAGCAGAGCAGAGCAGAGGGGGAGAATCCCCTCCCTGGCCCTGCTGGCCACACTTCTGCTGAAACTTAAACTAGAACCAAGACACTCCTCACACCCAGGCTCAATCTCCTCACCTCCAGCTTTGCTCCATGCTCCCTAGTCTTGTCACTACCTGAGTCCTGTCACTACCCAGGGTTTAAAGCTTTGCCCAAGTCTATTTCACCCTGATGCAAAGAAATGACAACCTTTTAGACCTAACTTTTTTATTTCCCCCTGTTTCTCAGGAAATCAACTTGAGTCTGTTACTGCTGTGGCTGCCACAAAGGGAAGAGGGTGCAGGGAACAGCTCCACACCTCTGCAGCGTACTGCAGGGGGCAGCTCTCCTCCATGCAAACAGGGTGAGGCGTTTGCAGATGCCAATCCTCGGCTTTTAGATGCCATCCTTTCAATAACCTGAGTCTGAACTCAGATCTAATTATGCACAAATTGTATTTCCTGAGGCAAGTGACAGGCTTCAAGTGTTCCTCCTGTGATGTGCAGCTCAGAGCCCTCAGAGTCAAAGCCATCAAAGGGATAGGATGAGAGGGAATGGATTGAGGCTTGAGGGAAGACTGAGACTGGAGATTAGGAAGAAATTCTTTGCAGTGAGGGTGGTGAGACACTGGCACAGGTTGCCCAGGGAGGCCGTGGATGCCCCCTCTCTGTGGCATTGCTTGGCCATGGGTTAACCAACATTTATTGCTCCCCTTTACAGGCACCAAAGCTTAGAATCATGGAATCAAGAGATTGGAAGAGAGCTCCAAGCTCATCCTGTCCAACCTAGCACCCAGCCCTGCCCAACCAACCAGACCATGGCACTAAGTGCCCCATCTCACTATTGAGATCACAGCATCACAGAATGGTTTGGGTTGGAAGGGACCTGCAAAGCTCACCCAGTCCACACCCCCAGCAGTCAGCAGGGGCATCATCCACTAGAGCAGGTTGACAGAGCCTTGAACATGAAGATCTCTGGGAATGGGGCCTCAAACACCTCCCTGGGCAACCTGTTGCAGTGTTGCAGCAGCCTCCTGCTGCAGAACTTGCTCCTCACAGCCAAGCTCAACCTGCTCTGTGAAGCTCAGCCAGTTCCAACCCCCCTGTGCCATAGGCAGGGATACTTCCCACTAGAACAGGTCCCTCGAGGCCTCATTCAACTTGGCCTTGAGCACCTTCAGGGAGGTTGTGGAGCACAGAAGCACCCAACGTGATCGAAGATCACGTTGGGTGCTTCTGTGCTCCACAACCTCCCTGGGAAACCTGTGCCAGTGTCTCACCACCCTCAACCTGTGCCAGTGTCTCACCACCCTCACTAGGAAAAACTTGTCCCAGACCTCCTCCTTAAAAAACCTGAGGAGCCCAAGAGCAGGGAAGAGCTGATGCCTGCTATCCAGTCAGACAAAGAACAGCCACACAGTTAGAGGGCTGAGAGACTGAGACTATGCAGAAGGAACAATCCAAGCAGCTCTACTCATTAATTTCCAGGAAAGGAATAATACCAACTGCCCTGCCATGGCACTTCTGAGGTAGAATCATAGCATCAAGCAGGTTGGCAGAGAGCTCCAAGCTCAGCCAGCCCAACCTAGCACCCAGCCCTGCCCAACCAACCAGACCATGGCACTAAGTGCCCCAGCCAGGCTTGGCTGCAACACCTCCAGGCACCACCTCCCTGGGCAGCCCATTCCAGTGCCAATCACTCTCTCTGGGAAGAACTTGGCAGGTAGGAAGTGGAAGGCTGGAGTGCAATTACCTGGGCAATGCAGTCCTGCAAGTTGGAGGCTACTTTGTCCTGCTCTTCCTTCAGGATCTTATAGAGGATGGCTCTGCGTTCGCTGTCCTTCCGCAGCAGGAACAGCCCTGAGTCCTTGTCCTCCACAGAGGGAGAGTAGCTCCTGTCCTCCAGGGCTGAGCCCTCGTCAGGCACACTGTGTAAGCAAGCAGGCCACAAGCAGAGCAATCACAGAACGTTAGAGGTTGGAAGGGACCTCCAGAGAACATCCAGCCCAACCCTCCTGCCAGAGCAGCATCCCCTAGGGCAGTCCACACAGGAATGCAATGAGGTGGGGTTGGAAAGCCTGCAGCGAAGGAGACTCCACAACCTCTCTGGGCAGCCTGCTCCAGTGTTCCACTATCCTCAAGGTGCAGAACTTGTTCCTAGAACCCAATCTAAATGTGCTCTGCTCTAGTTTGAAGCCACTGCCCTCATCCTGTCCCTGAAGGCCTTTGCAAACTGTCCCTCTGCAGCCTTCTTGCAGGCCTCCTTCAGGTCCTGCCAGGCTCTAGGTTTCCTTGGAGCCTTCTCTTCTCCAGGCTGCACACCCCCAGCTCCCTCAGCCTGTCCTCACAGCAGAGGTGCTCCAACCACCTGATCACTTTCATGTCCCTCCTCTGCACCTGCTTCATCAGCCTTCCTCTATGGAGTGCCCCAGAGCTGGATGCAGCACTGCAGGTGAAGTCTCAGCAGAGCAGGGCAGAGTGGCAGAATCACCTCTCTCCATCTGCTGGCCACACTGTGATGCAGCCCAGGCTGCCATTAACCTGTGTGCTGCAAGCTCCCACTGTCTGCTCATGTCCAGCTTCTTGTCCATCAGCACCCCAAGTCCTTTTCTGCAGGGCTGCTTCCTCTCACCTCATCCCCCAGCCTGTACTGGTAGCGAGGAGTGGCATCATGCACTAAAATCCAATGGGAATTACACCAAGAGCAGAGGTGGCAAGCGAAAAGCAAATGCTTTACCTTAGCAAGTGGGAGATGGGGTGCTTTGTCTGAGTCTCTGAAACAGGCTTCTTTGGCCTCTCAAAAAGCATCTCATGCTGCACATCAGAGTCTGGTGAGACAGAGCCGTGCTCGCTGCTGCTGCTGCCGGCCTGCTCTCCGTGCAGGGGCAGCAGGAGGGATGCAGGACGGCTGCAATCTAGGATGAGATGTGGGCAGGAAAAGGCATTGTGCTTCAAACAGCTCTCACCATCTTCCTGCTGCCAAACAGCTGAGGGACAGAGAGCCCTGCTGATAGAAAGCAGCACCACAACTCAAATCTGTGCATGTAGCAGCAAAAAGGGTGAGGAGCGAACTGCTGAGAGCAAAGCAGCAAGAGATGCTGCTCTGAAATGCTGTTGGTTACCCTCTTACCTCTCACAGGAGAGGTGTTCCAGCAAGGAAGACAGTAGGAAGGTAAAGCAGAACAGCTTCTTCAGCACCTGAGTGCCAAATTTCCACGGCAGACACCAAATCTGAAAACACTAACCCATGCAGACCCAACGACACCTGGCAGAGCCAAGTGTTCACCTGCCAAACACCCACTCCATACAGCTCAGACCTCTGAGCTGCATGCAGCTGGGAAGCCAAACCCAGCACTGCTTTGGAAAGCTTTCACCAGATGCCACCTTAGTGAATGAAGCATTTCATGCTGGGGAGAGGAAAAAGCAGGGCTGGGTGGTTTCAGCAAGATAATCCAGACACACATTTGGAGGGAGTTGTTGGATGTAAATATGTCTAACTACAAGCCCAGGCACTCTGCACAGCTGAGTTCCTGCTCCTTCCCTGGCACAAGAAACATCCTTTGTATAAGAGGCTTCTGTTGCAGTCTTTGATGTAGCAGTTAACGATCACAGAACTGTCAGGCTTGGAAGGGACCTCAAGGATCAGCCAGTTCCAACCCCCTGCCATGGCCAGGGACACCTCACACTAGAACAGGTTGCCCAGAGCCTCATCCAGCCTGGCCTTAAAGACTTCCAGGGATGAGGCTTCCACCACCTCCCTGGGCAACCTATTCGAGGGTCTCAGCATCCCTGTGCTGAAGAACTTCTTCCTAACACCTAATCTAATTGTCCCCTCCTCTAGCTTGGATCCATTCCCCCCAGTCCTGTCACTACCTGACATCCTAACAAGTCCCTCCCCAGCTTTCTTGTAGCCCCCTTCAGAGACCGGAAGGCCACAATTAGGTCTCCTCAGGGCCTTCTCCTCTCCAGCCTGAACAGCCTCAACTCTCTCAGCCTGTGCTGGTGGGAGAGGAGCTGCATCCCTCTGAGCATCCTCTCGGCCCGTCTCTGGACAGCTTCCAGGTGCTGACTCGGTTGGCAATTCCTTACCTGAGGGCTTGAATGCAATCCTGCTCTTCTTGCCCTTGTTCAGCTGTTTCAGGAAGGAGTCCTGGAGCAGATCAGACGCTGAGACACGTTTGTTAGGGTCGGGTTCAAAACAGAGCAAGATGAAAGCTCTTGTTTCAGCAGAGAGTGAGTCTGGGATTTCAGGATGAATCTTAAACATCCCAACCTGCAAGCCAAACACAAATACAAATGATTTTTACCTAACAAATGCAAGGAGCCAAAGCTTTCTTAGAGTCTGATCTCACCCACTCTGGCAGAAAGGAGTAGTCCAGGTACTCACACAAGGCAGGGAAGTGACAGCAAGGTTCCAATCCTCTTTTACTTCATTGCAGCCACAGTGGTAGCACACAAATACCAAGGCAGGGATGTATCCAAACATCTACCCTCAGACTCTCTGAGGATCTGGGCATTATCCACACCAAGGCCTTCAAATGCTGCTTCTCCTGCAAGCCACAAATCCCTGCAGCTACTGCATATGCTTCCCACCAGCCCTGCCCAGCACCACGTCTGTCCTCCAGCAACACCTTCCTCCTCTAGCACTGCCTGCCAGGGCCCTGCACCTGTTCTTCTCCTGCCACTGCCAGATTTCCTTGTATGAATGCCCACAGTGACCTTGCCAGACCTTGTCACCACTGCCAGCACTCAGAGCAGATGTCTTCCCTAGCCTGCCAGTGCCATTGAACTGACAATCACAAAGGTTTATTGAGAGCCCTCAACTCTTTCTGGAAGCAATGAAAAATGTGTTTCTCCAGGTCACTCTCCACTGAGTTTTCCAACTCCTCCCCTGCCTTCTGGCACAAAGGTTTTGAAGTGAGAGCTGTGCAACACGTGTGGCACGTATGTGGCAAGATCAGGGCTTGCAGGCTCAGCATCTTGACATAAAACAGGCTCTGGAGGACAAGCAGCAAGATGACAGCCACAAGGGAGGCAGCAGCCCAGCAGCTAAACAAGTCCCAGCTGCTCTTAACTAATCTCATTCTCCAGCTGCATTAACAGCCTGTGGCACCAGCAGGCAGCTCACCAGAGTGCTTCAGCTCCAAAGCAGCAATCTGCCGAGCACTCAGGCTGCCACTGGAGTGACAGTGCAGGTTTGCAAGTGCTAACAAAGCATCAGGGCCCTCAAACAGCAGCTCCAAGCACAGGCAAGGCTCAGCATTTCCTGCATGCAAGCCTCTTAAGCTGAGCAGCTTGCTGACCCCTGCAATTAAACTCATGTGCTTAATAAAGGCATTTAATACATCAAGAAATGGAATCATAGAATGGCTTGGGTTGGAGGACAGCTCCAAAGGTCATCCAGTCCAACCCCCCAGCAGTCAGCAGGGACATCTTCCACTACATCAAGCTGCTCAGAATGTTCTCCAGCCTCATCTTGAAGATTTCAGCTCCCTCCCTGAGCAACCTGTTGCAGTGTGGCAGCAGCCTCCTGCTGCACAACTTGTTCCTCACAGCCAAGCTCAGGCTGCTCTGCTCTCAGCTCAAACCATTGCCCTCCTCCTGTCCCTGCAGGCCTTTGCCAGCAGTCCCTCTGCAGCCTGCTTGCAGCCCCTGCAGCTCCTGGCAGGCTGCTCTGAGCTCTGCCTGGAGCCTTCTGTTCTGCAAGCTGCACACCCCCAGCTCCCTCAGCCTGTCCTTGTAGTTCCAACCCCCTGATTGTCTTTGTGTCCCTCCTCTGGACCTACTCTGTCAGGTCCATGTCCCTCCCCTCCTGTGTTGAGAGCTCCAGAGCTGGATGCAGCACTCCAGCTGAGGTCTCACCAGAGCAGAGCAAAGTGGCAAAGCAATCCACAGAACACAAAGTTACCAACAAATTAGTATTAAACCCAGTAAGTTAGCACCTGAAAATCCCCAAACTCCAGCAAAAAAAGTTTGTCCTTACTTTAAACATTGCTGCTTGAGGCTCCCCTAGTTCATGAAATGGAGGTTTGCTTGTTGCCATTTCAATAATGGTGCAGCCTAATGACCAGATATCTGCTGGGGCACCATAGCCTCGTGGGCCCTTATCAATGATTTCTGGAGCCATGTACTGCAGGGTTCCTAGCCAGAACAAAAACATCAGTCAAGTGTTAGAGCCTTGCTGCTTATTAGAGACAATTAGCACACCACTCAGAGACCCCAAAGCTGCCAAATGTCCAGCCAAAATATTTGAACTCCCCTCGAGGCACTGAAAACCAGCCAGAAAGTGACATTTTAAGAGCTTTACTGTAAGACTATCTTGTTTCTCTCCCCATCTGATATAAGGTTTGGGACTCAGGGGTCAGTACTGGGATCAGGACTAGTCAATGTGTTCATCAAGGACCTGGATGAGGCCACAGAGGGCACTGCCAGCAGGTTTGCTGATGACATCAAACTGGGAGCAGAGGCTGACAGCCCCCCCCAGGCTGTGCTGCCACTCAGCATGAACTGGGCAGGCTGAGAACTGGGTGGGGAGAAATGGAATGAAATGCAACGAGGCCAAGGGTAGAGTCTGGAAACTGGGAAGAAACAACCTCATGGAGCTGGATGGGTTGGGGAATGACCTGCTGGACAGGGGAAAGGGATCTAGGGGTGCTGGAGGACAGAACGATGTCCATGAGCCAGATGTGCCCTTGTGGCCAAGAAGTCTAAGGACATCTGGAGTTGGTTGGCAGGTCAAGAGAGGTTCTCCTGCCCCTCTACTCTGCCCTGCTGAGGCCACATCTGGAATGTTGTGTCCAGTTCTGGGCCCCGTGGTTCAAGAAGGAGCTGAGGGAAGTGTTTGGCTGACTGAGTCCAGTGCAGAGCCACAAAGACACTGAAGGCAGTGGAACATCTCCCTGTGAGGCCAGGCTGAGGGAGCTGTAACTAAAACCTTTGCAGAGCTTTGCAGGGAAGAAACTTGTTTCAAATGCAGGGAAGAAATTTGTATCAAGCACAGGGAAAAAATATGTTTGCAGTGCTGCAGCTGATAAGATGCTGATCATAGAATCAGGCAGGCTGGAAGAGAGCTCCAAGCTCCCCCAGCCCTACCTAGCACCCAGCCCTGCCCAACCAACCAGACCATGGCACTCAGTGCCCCAGCCAGGCTTGGCTGCAACACCTCCAGCCACAGCCACTCCACCACCTCCCTGAGTAGCCCATTCCAGTGCCAATCACTCTCTCTGTGAGCCTCACAATTTGATGCTGTGTCCTCTTGTTCTGTCCCTTGCTGCCTTGGAGAAGAGACCAACCCCACCTGGCTACAGCCTCCTTTCAGGTAGCTGTAGATCCAGCCTGCCCTCTGCAGAGCCTTCCTACCCTCCAGCAGATCAACACCCCACCTAAGTGGTGTCCCCTGCCAGCATCCTGAGGGCGCTCTCACTCTCCTGGTCAAGACCACTGATAAAGATGCTAAACTGAAGTGTCCCCAGCACTGAGCCCTGGGGAACAGCACTGCTGACTGGCCACTAACTGGATTTAATTTCCATCACAGACCACTCTTTGGGTCCAGCCATCCAGCCAGGGCTTGAGATCCAGCAGAGCATGCCCATGTCCAGGTTCACTCTTTCCATGAGGATGCTGCTGCTTCATTTTCATGGCTTCCTTGGTAAGGAAGCTGGGGGAACCACAGACTCACAGCTAGGCAGACAGTGGGAAGCTCTGTGATTGTCACTGCAACAGAGGCTGCTGGCTCCTGCCTTCCACCCAGGCTGATGGCTGTGGCTGTGCTCCATTTACTTGAGTGCCAGCCACTATCAAGGTTATTAAGAGCTGCTGTATTCAAGTGTTTCCAGATGTGATGGCAACAAATCGATTGCTCCCTAATGGAAAACTATTACCCCAGCACACTTAACAAGTCCTTTGGGTAAACAAAACAAAAGGGAGAAGGGGAGTTAAATGGAAGGAAATGGCATTAAAAAAAGAGGAAGACAGGTAACAAGCCTGTGTTTGTGGTGATCACACTCCCACTCACTCTTCCCTGAAAACAGAGCTCTAATATGTGTTTCTATCACATATCCAAAGAGCCACTTGGCTCCCAAACCATCATCATATCCTTTATAGATCTGGAATGTGTCCAGAGAAGGGCCATAGAATCACAGAACCAAATAGATTGGAAGAGAGCTCCAAGCTCACCCAGCCCAACCCAGCACCCAGCCCTGCCCAACCAACCAGACCATGGCACTCACTGCCCCAGCCAGGCTCTGCTCCAACACCTCCAGCCACGGCCACTCCACCACCTCCCTGGGCAGCCCATTCCAGTGCCAATCACTCTCTCTGACAACAACTTCCTCCTAACATCCAGTCTAGACCTACCCTGGCACAACTTAAGACTGTGTCCTCTTGTTCTGTTGCTGGCTGCCTGACAGCAGAGCCCAACCCCACCTGGCTGCAGCCATGAGGATGATCAGAGAGCTGAAGCTGCTCTGCTATGAGGACAGGCTGAGAGAGTTTGGGCTCTGCAGCCTGTAGAGAGGAAGGCTCCAAGGAGTCCTTATTGTGGCCTTCCAGTATCTGAAGGGGGCTACAAGAAAGCTGGAGAGGGACTTAACCTATCAGGTAATGATAGGACTGGGGGGAATGGATCCAAACTAGAGGAAGGGAGAGTAAGATCAGATATTAGGAAGAAGTTCTTCAGCACAAGGATGCTGAGACACTCAAATAGGTTGCCCAGAGTGGTGGTGGAAGCCTCATCCCTGGAAGTCTTTAAGGCCAGGCTGGATGAGGCTCTGGGCAACCTGATCTAGTGTGAGGTGTCCCTGGCCATGGCAGGGGGGTTGGAACTGGCTGATCCTTGAGGTCCCTTCTGGCTCTGACAGTTGTGTGATTCTGTGAACTCTGCTAAATCAGTCTTACCTGTAAAAGTTTCTGTGCATGGATTGATTCCTGCAAGCCTCTTGGAAGTCCCAAAATCAGATATCTTTACCACCCCACTGTAGGTGTTCACCAGTACGTTATCTCCCTGTGGTTGAGAGAGAAGGGAGGGAGGAGATAGAGGAGCACAGATTCCAAATCCCAATCTCAATAATCCTTCATGTCTGGAGCTATCTTTCTAATATCCCTTTCTACAAAGCAACTTTCCTGGAGCACCAGGGAGAGGAGGTTGTTTCACTCTTTCCTTTTGTTTTAAGCTTCCATAAAATCCTACTCTGAGTTCTGCTTCAGGTTAGAGTAAAACCAACTGCAGTAAGCCCATAAAAAGCAAACCCCATGAAGACACACCACAGGAGAACTTACCTTTATGTCTCTGTGTACAATCTGGTTCTCATGGAGATATTTAAGGCCTTCCAGAATCTGCTTGGTGTAAAATTTAATTGTAGGTTCTTTCATTGGGCCCCACTTAGATCTTAAGAGAGCTGAGAGGCTGCCTACGAGAGTTAAGAAGAAAATGGCTCAAGACAGCAAAATCCCCAAACCCACCTGAAACTTTGGCATTTGGCTGAAGCCTTTGCTCACTCTCCTCGTGTAAGAGCAATGCAGTGCCTAGAATTAAGGCAAACCCTTCCTAGATCCCCCAAAGCAAATCACAGAGTCATAGAATGGTCTGGGTTGGAAGGGACCTCTGAGGGTCACCCAGTCCAACCCCTCCTGCAGTCGGCAGGGACATCCTCCACTGGATCAGGCTGCCCAAAGCCCTGTCAAGCCTGACAGCTGTAGGTAATGTAACGTTAGCCTCTGGTTAATGTAACCTTGACCTGTAGTAGTCAGTGCAACTTGACCTGCAGTTAATGTAATGTTTAATGTTACCCTGTAGTTAATGTAATCTTAATCTGCCATTAATGTAACCTTAACCTGTAGTAGTTAATGTAATGTTAACCTGCAGTCAGTGTAACACTGACCTGTAGTAACATTAACCTGTAGTCAACATAATGATAACCTGTAGTAATGTAATGTTACCCTGCAGTCAGTGTTTTACTGACCTGTAGTAACACTAACCTGTAGTCAACATGATATCCTGTAGCTAATGTAATATTGACCTGCAGTCAATGTAATATGTTAACCTGTAGTCATTAATGTAACATTAACTTGTAGTAGTCAATGTAACATTAACCTGTAGTCGTTAATGTAACGTTAACCTGTAGTAGATACTGTGATGTTAACCTGTAGTAACATTAACCTGTAGTAGTCAATGTAATGTTAACCTACAGTAGTCAATGTAATGCTAACATGTAGTAGTTACTGTAACATTAACCTGTAGTAGTCAATGTAACGTTAACATGTAGCAGTTACTGTAACAACCTACAGTAGTCAAGTCAAAGTAACGTTAACCTGTAGTCATTAATGTAACATTCACCTGTAGCAGTCAATGTAATGCTAACCTGTAGTAATTAATGTAATATTAACCTGTAGTTAATGTAACGTTAACAGGTAGTAGTTACTGTAACATTAACCTGCAGTAGTCAAAGTAATGTTAACCTATAGTAGTCAATGTAACATTAACCTGTAGTCATTAATGTAACGTTAACCTGTAGTAGTCAAGGTAACATTAACCTGTAGTAGTCAAGGTAACGTTAACCTGTAGTAGTTAACATAACATTAACCTGTGGTTGTTAATGTAACATTAACCTGTAGTAGTCAAGGTAACATTAACCTGTAATACTTAATGTAACATTAACCTGTAATAGTCAAGGTAATGTTAACCTGTAGTAGTCAAGGTAATGTTAAGCTGTAATAGTTAATATAACATTAAACTGTAGTAGCTAATGTGAGGTTAACCTGTAGTCAATGTAAGGTGAAGCTGTAGTCAACGTAGCATTAAGCTGTAGTCAATGTAAGGTGAAGCTGTTAATGTGCAATGTAACATGAAGCTGTAGTCAACGTAGCATTGAGCTGTAGTCAATGTGAGGTGAAGCTGTTAATGTGCAATGTAACATGAAGCTGTAGTCAATGTAAGGTGAAGCTGTTAATGTTCAATGTAACATGAAGCTGTAGTCAATGTAGCATTAAGCTGTAGTCAATGTGAGGTGAAGCTGTTAATGTTCAATGTAACATGAAGCTGTAGTCAATGTAGCATTAAGCTGTAGTCAATGTAAGGTGAAGCTGTTAATGTTCAATGTAACATGAAGCTGTAGTCGATGTAGCATTAAGCTGTAGTCAATGTAAGGTGAAGCTGTTAATGTTCAATGTAACATGAAGCTGTAGTCAAAGTAGCATTAAGCTGTAGTCAATGTAAGGTGAAGCTGTTAATGTTCAATGTAACATGAAGCTGTAGTCAATGTAGCATTAAGCTGTAGTCAATGTAAGGTGAAGCTGTTAATGTTCAATGTAACATGAAGCTGTAGTCAATGTAGCATTAAGCTGTAGTCAATGCGAGGTGAAGCTGTTAATGTTCAATGTAACATGAAGCTGTAGTCAACATAGCATTAAGCTGTAGTCAATGTAAGGTGAAGCTGTTAATGTGCAATGTAACATGAAGCTGTAGTCGATGTAGCATTAAGCTGTAGTCAATGTGAGGTGAAGCTGTTCATGTGCAATGTAACATGAAGCTGTAGTCAAAGTAGCATTAAGCTGTAGTCAATGTGAGGTGAAGCTGTTAATGTTCAATGTAACATGAAGCTGTAGTCGATGTAGCATTAAGTTGTAGTCAATGTGAGGTGAAGCTGTTAATGTGCAATGTAACATGAAGCTGTAGTCGATGTAGCATTGAGCTGTAGTCAATGTGAGGTGAAGCTGTTAATGTGCAATGTAACATGAAGCTGTAGTCAACGTAGCATTGAGCTGTAGTCAATGTGAGGTGAAGCTGTTAACGTTCAATGTAACATGAAGCTGTAGTCAATGTAGCATTAAGTTGTAGTCAATGTGAGGTGAAGCTGTTCATGTTCAATGTAACATGAAGCTGTAGTCGATGTAGCATTAAGCTGTAGTCAATGTAAGGTGAAGCTGTTAATGTTCAATGTAACATGAAGCTGTAGTCAATGTAGCATTAAGCTGTAGTCAATGTGAGGTGAAGCTGTTAATGTTCAATGTAACATGAAGCTGTAGTCAAAGTAGCATTAAGCTGTAGTCAATGTGAGGTGAAGCTGTTAATGTTCAATGTAACATGAAGCTGTAGTCGATGTCTGAAGAGCACAAGCACAGTAAGTGCACCTCTGGGCTTCTACTAAGCTGCGAGCCCCAACTGCTTTAGCTTCCTTTGAGGGGCTGAGCTGAGAACGCTACAAACCTCCTGGCACTTGCTCCATGAAGATCTTAATGTAGCCATCTTCTGACACAGATCCCAGGTACTGCACGATGTTGCGATGCTTTAGGTACTTGTGCAGTGCTATCTCTTCGTGAAGAGGCTGAGAATACCTAGGAAAATAGGAATACAAAATAAGCCAGGGGCAGGAAAAGCTCCCACCTAAATGCTGCTCTGCAAACAGAATGGGGTTTAGGGATACCGATCCCATTCTCATACATAAGAAGATACAACTGCAGCTTAAACCCCCAGATTATGTCTTCTGGGATTCATTAGACACATACAGGTTATCAAACTGAACTTCCTTTCCCCAAATAAATAAATGCATAAATTAGTCTTTATATGAGAAGGGCAAAGTGGGTATTAGGAGGAAATAATTGAGTTTTCTTGGGAGGTTCAATATGGCAAAGTGCAAAGCCCTGCATGTAGGTCAGGGCAATCCTAGATATCAATCCAGGCTGGGCAGTGATGACAGTGAGAGCAGCCCTGCAGAAAAAGGACTTGGGGGTGCTGGTGGAAGAGAAGCTGGACAGGAGCCAACAGTGTGCACCTGCAGCCCAGAAGGCCACTGGCAGCCTGGGCTGCATCAACAGCAGTGTGGGCAGAGATGGAGAGAGGGGATCCTGCCCCTCTGCTCTGGGGAGACCTCACCTGCAGTGCTGCATCCAGCTCTGGAGCCTTCAACACCAGAGAGATGCGGACCTGATGGAGCAGGTCCAGAGAAGGCTACAAAGATGATCAGAGGGCTCCAGCACCTCTGCTAGGACTACAGACTGAAAGAATTGGGCTGTACAGCCTGGAGAAGAGCAGGCTGCAGGGAGACCTTACAGCTACATTTCAGTATCTGAAGGGGGCCTACAGGAAGGCTGGGGAGGGACTGTTTAGAAGGGATAGTAGCAATGGTTTAGCATTTGGAGCAGGGCAAGTTCAGGTTGGACACCAGCAAGAAGCCCTTTACAATGAGAGTGGTGAAATACTGGAACAGGCTGCCCAGGGATGTGGTTGGAGCCTCATCCCTGGAGACACTCAAGATCAGACTGGATGTGTCCCTGGGCAGCCTGCTCTAGTTGGAGATGTCCCTCCTGACTGCAGAGGGGTTGGATGAGGTGACCTTTGAGGGTCGCTTCCAACCCAAAGCAATCTGGGAAGCTGTGAATTTTAGTACAGTGGGACTCTATGAAGCAGCTACATAGAAATGCAGTGTAAGAGCAGCAGAGTTCTGTGCAGACAGCTGCAGCTGCCTCAGCAGTACAGACCCCAGAAGCAATGAGTGCTTACCTGCTGTCTCTCTCGGGTATTTCTTTGATGGCTATTCGGACCTGATTGCTCAGGTCTCTTCCAGCATAAACTATTCCATAAGTACCTTTCCCTAGAACTACCCTGTCACCATTCTCATCATAATCATATTCATACTGCAAGTAGAAAAGATAAAGAGAGCAGCACAGAAAGTGTTAGCACTACCATTTGTCTTTACACAGAGCCATCAGTTCTGCCCTGCGTTAAGCACAGCAGAAAGCAGCTCCTGCAGCGCGGCTGTGGCACCAGCCTGCTGCAGCAGTTCCATGCTGCTTGCTCCAAAACTCAGCCCTGCAATGCATTATTCACCCCAACAAGGAACACAGCATTGAAGCACACTCAGTGAAACAGAAAAAGGCAGTCAGGTATCGTAGGAAGTAGAGACTCCTGCACCTGAGGGGGGAGCACCACCAGGCACCAGCACACCTTAGGGGTTGGCCTGCTGGAAAGCAGCTCCAAGGAGAATGACCTTGGAGTCCTGGTGGACAGTAAGCTCTGCACGGGACAGCAACGTGCCCTTGTGGCCAAGGAGGTCAATGTAAGTTGGGTTAAGAAGCACACCCCTGATTCGACTCAGGGAACCCATAAAGGGTACTGTAAAAGCAGTTTTGCAAGGAGATGAGAGAGGAATTGGGGTGGTATTAGCAGGAGTACACAGACCTTCCAACCTGGGTGACTCTATGACCTGCCCCAGCATCCTTCCAAATCCAAGGATTTGAGGAGGATGTCCTATATGGGAAAACTGCCAGGTATTCTCTGTGGCTTCATCTCATTCTCTACTGAAAAACCCAAATGCTTCTACCATGGCGGTTCTGTAGTGACCTCTCCTTCTCTTTCATCCAAGGCAACTCTCACACAGAGTCACAGAATATTAGGGGTTGGAAGGCACCTCCACAGATCACCCACTCCAGCTCCTCTGCCACATGCAGGTGCACCCAGAATCATAGAATCAAGCAGGTTGGAAGAGATCTCCAAGATCATCCAGTCCAACCTAGCCCCCAGCCCTATCCAGTCAACAACCCAGGTAGGTCTTGGAAGTCTTCAGAGAAGGAGACTCCACAACCTCTCTGGGCAGTCTGCTCCAGGGCTCTGCCACCCTCACCCTCACATTGAGGTGGAGCCTCCTGTGCTGCAGCTTGTACCTGTTATTCCTTGTTCTATCACTGGGCACCACTGAAAAGAGCCTGGCACCTTCACCTTGACACCCACCCCTCAGATACAGACCTTGCTCAGACCCCTTCTCAGCCTTCTCTTCTCCAGACTAAACAGCCCCAGGGCTCTCAGGCTCTCTCCACAGGGGAGATGCTCAACTCCCCCAAGCATCCTGGAGGATCTCCACTGGACTCTCTCCAGCAGGTCCCTGTCTCGCTTGAACTGGGGAGCCCAAACCTAAACACAGTATTCTAGATGTGGTCTCACCAGGGCAGAGGAGGAGGGAAGAACCTCCCTAGACCTGCTGGAGACACTTTTCTTGATGCACCCCAGGATGCCCTTGGCTCTCTTGGCCACAAGGGCACATTGCTGGCCCCTGCAGAACCTGCTGTCCACTGGACTCCAAGGACTTTCTCCATGCAGCTGCTTTCCAGACTCCTAATCTGTTGTGGTACCTGCTGCTACTCCTCCCCACATGCAGGACTCTGCCCTTATCCTTACAGAGCTTCCTGAGGTTCCCCTTTCCCCAGCTCCCCAGCCTGAGAATCCAGGCTGAATGCAGCCATGAGACCTATTTCTTTGAAGTGCCTTCCCAGGTCATCCTGCAGTGTCCCTGTGTCACTGACATTCCCCTCCTCTTCACCCCTGCAAAGATGCCAGTTTGCCTGCTGCTGTGTGGAAGGTGCCAAAGGAAAACTGTCTCTTGTTTATGCAGATCCTCCTGATCTGAGGAACTACACTTGAGTTAGCAGAGCTTTAGGACAGCTTCCTTTGCCACATTTCAGCACTTCATGGCTCACAACATAATCTTGTGATAGGATAGGCACCTCTGACCCAAAATGCCAGATGCAAAACTTGCCAGGTTCTTTGGCAGGAGCAGAGCCACCTCTCACAGCTATCATATGACAGAAAAGTGCACAGGAAAGAGGCAGCACTCACACTGCAGAATTTAAGATTGACAGCAACCCCATCTGGTCCTAAACCACCTCTGGAATTCCTGTGGAGAAATCCAGGCTCTCTAATCTGTGCCCTGTGATACATGAAAACTGCAGAGATTTATAGTTCAGTGCTGCTTAGTGGACAGCCTAAGAGACCTGGACATACTTGATGCCACTTCACATTTGCCTCCTCTCTTTCCAACAGCTACAGAGACTGGATCAATCACAGCCAGCTGCCAGAAGTCTGCACATATCACCCACTGGACATGCAGGTTTCAGGCATTAGGTCTAAGTAAACAAGTGCTCACTGCTGACCTTCTGGATGCACAGGGTAGAAGAGAGTCTGATCTCTAGGGTATGCTAACTGGGCTACAGCAGATACTCTTACAGGGGCAGAAGCTTCTTCAGCATCAACGTGCAGCAGCAAATCTCCTAAGCTGAAAGGACTGCCAAACTCACTCTCCTTCCAAATCCTAAACTGAAGAACTGAACTCTAGCTGCTTTCAGTGATGCAACCAAAAATGCACAACCCCCTGGCAAAGGCTGAGGGAGCTTGGGCTGGCAGCTCAGAGCAGGGGAGCCTGAGGGCTGCCCTCAGTGCTGTGCTCAAGCTGTGCAGGGCAGTGTGGGCAGGACGCAGCCAGGCTCTGCTCAGGGCAGCACAAGGGGCACTGGGGGCAAGCTGGGGCAGAGGAGGTGGCAGGGGAAGAGGAGAGGAAGCTTTTTGCCTGTGAAGGTGCCAGAGGCCTGGAGCAGGCTGTGGAGTCTCCTTCTCTGCAGCCATTGTAAACACCCCTGGCTGTGTTTCTGGCACAGCTGCTCTGGCAGGAGGGTTGGACTGGATGATCTCTGGAGGTCCCTTCCAGCCCCTCACATTCTGTGACTCTGTGTGACAAGAATCCTGTCTGAATTAGTACTCTTTTGTCTTCAAACTGTGCTCAAGGTTATTTCTCCTTTCCTGACTCTAAAGAGCTGTTTTCTGAATGGCAAAGCCTTTTGCTTTCTCTGTGCTTATTAAACCCACCAAGAGAACCCAAAGCTTTGTTTTCCCTGTTCTCTCTTCTTCATTTTAAGATCTCAGGCTGCAGAAAGGCAGTGTCTTAGCTCGTTCCTCAGCTAAGCAATCTTCCCCTTCTATATCCTGACTTCTGTTGTAATATCCTGTCCTAAGAGAGTTATGCAGAAGGTGACAACTCTGCAAACTCCCAGGTGAGCAGAATGGCATAGCTGAAGGATTTTGCATTCCTTTCTGCAGCCACTTTTTGTCTTACATCATTGATTCATGGAGGACTGCTTCCTGCTCTGCATTCTCAACTGTTTCTTGCAGGTCAGACTTTCAAAAGGCTCAAGCCAGGCACATCCTCTGACAGGTTATTCTGCAGCTGAATAAAGACTGTGTGGGGTGGAGATTGCTCTGCCAGCAGCTAAGCACAGAAGCATGCAATGGAAAATCTGCACCTAGAGATCATTTCCTGACTGCCAAGGCACAGCCCTGACACCAGGCCAAGCCTGCAGATGGACTGTATGAAGCTGGGTGTAACAGATGTGTGTATCTGCAGTGCTACAGGCTTGGGGCAGTGTGGCTGGAAGGTTGTCCAGCAGACAGGGATCTGAGGGCTCTAATGGACAAGCAGCTGGGTAGGGGCCAGCAGTGTGCCCAGGTGGCAAAGCAAGCAAATGGCTTCCTGGCTTGGATCAGCCATAGTGTGGCCAGCAGGAGTAGGGAGGGATTGGCCCCCCCGTACTCTGCCCTGCTGAGGCCACACCTCAAGTGCTGTGTTCAGTTTTGTCACCTCAATACAAGAAGGATGTTGAGGAGCTGGGAGAGGGTGGAGAGAAGAGCAGCTAAGCTGGTGAAGGGACTACAGGAGAAGACTGATGAAGAGCAGTTGAGGGAACTGGGATTGGTTAGTGCGAGGAAGGGGAGGCTGAGGGGAGACCTTACTGCCCTCTGCAACTCTCTGGCCAGCCTGATCTAGGGTAGGGTGTCCCTGGCCATGGCTGGGGAGTTGGAACTAGATGATCCTTGTGGTCCCTTACAACCCTGACTGATTCTATGGTTCTAACTGCCTGAAAGGACAATGTAGAGGTTGGTGCTGGGCTCCGCTCACAGTGACAGAACAAGAGAGAACAGCCACAAGCTGCATCAGGAGAGGTTTAGGCTGGACATTAGGAAACACATTTTTCCCTGCAAGAGTGGTCAGGCATTGGCACAGGCTGCCCAGGGAGGTGGTGGAGTCACCACCTTGGATGTGTTTGAAGGTGGTTTAGATGTAGTTCTTGGGAATATGACTTAGTGGTGACCTTGGTAGAACAGAGTTAATGGTTGGACCTGATGAACTCAAGAGTCTTGTCCAACCTGAATGAGTTTACAACTACCAGAAAGGAGACTGTAGCCAGGTGGGGTTGGGCTCTGCTGCCAGGCAGCCAGCAACAGAACAAGGGGACACAGCCTCAAGCTGTGCCAGGGCAGGTTCAGGATGGATGTTAGGAGGAAGTTGTTGTCAGAGAGAGTGATTGGCACTGGAATGGGCTGCCCAGGGAGGTGGTGGAGTGGCCGTGGCTGGAGGTGTTGCAGCCAAGCCTGGCTGGGGCACTTAGTGCCATGGTCTGGTTGACTGGATAGGGCTGGGAGATAGGTTGGGCTGGATGAGCTTGGAGCTCTCTTCCAATCTATTTGGTTCTATGATAAGCCAGCAGCTAGCAGGAGACTCTTACCTGGAGATGGGTTACAACATAAAGACAAGATCAGTATGTCCCTTCCTTAATGATTCCTGACTCATACAGTTTCCAGTAACAACAGACTTAAAGGAAAAGAAAAGCTCTTTAGGATGAATACTACTCTTTTGTACCAATTATTTTCTCAGAGTGGAAATTCCATCCACAATGAAGGAGTTTAAATGCTATTTAGTAGCTTTCTAGTATACTGGGATGAAAGTGCAGGAAAGACAGAGAACAACATTCAGAGTTCTTGGATCCTTTACACTTGACATACCTCCAGTGTGTCTCCATCTATTTCTCCTTCTAGTTCCAAAGTATTGCCAGCTGCATCAGACAAAATCTCTTTCACCAACCCACAGAATCTATAAAAGAACAAAAATAGCAATAAATAGCTCAGCATTGCCCAGGCCACACCTTGAGTGCTGTGTCCTGTTCTGGGCTCCTCAACTTAATAAAGATTTTGAGGTGCTGGAAGGTGTTTGGAGAAGGGCAGCAAGGCTGGGGAGGGGCCTGGAGCACAGCCCTGTGAGGAGAGGCTGAGGGAGCTGGGGGGGTGCAGCCTGCAGCAGAGGAGGCTCAGGGCAGAGCTCATTGCTGCCTGCAGCTGCCTGCAGGGAGGCTGTAGCCAGGTGGGGTTGGGCTCTGCTGCCAGGCAGCCAGCAGCAGCAGAAGGGGACAGAGGCTCAAGCTGTGCCAGGGCAGGTCTAGGCTGGATGTTGTGAGGAAGTTGTTGTCAGAGAGAGTGATTGGCACTGGAATGGGCTGCCCAGGGAGGTGGTGGATTCTGTGAACACACTTTGAAGAGCAGAGCTTGGATGAATTTAACCTACTGCTCTATGCTAGAGACCCTTAAGTACAAGACCATCTTTTGCTGTAGTCCCAGCAGCTTACAGGCTTGAATAAAGCCATCAAGTCTGGGACACAGACCTCACATGCACCACCTACACAAAGAAGCCTCACCTGCTGCATTGGCTTTCAGTAGAAAAGTAGATCTGGAAGTCGTCAGAGTTGTCATGGACGTAAAGGAAACAACAGCGCTCATCGAACTTGGAAATGCTGCAGAGCACAGGGCAAGGAGAGGTTACTGAGCTGCAGCTGGGAGGTGAAACAGTGCAAGGAGGAGTGAACCAAGGAAAGGCTACTGAGGCTGCAGCTGGGAGGTGAAACAGTGCAAGGAGGAGTGAACCAAGGAAAGGCTACTGAGCTGCAGCTGGGAGGTGAAACAGTGCAAGGGGGAGTGAACCAAGGAAAGGCTACTGAGGCTGCAGCTGGGAGGTGTAACATTGCAAGGAGGAGTTAACCAAGGAAAGGTTACTGAGGCTGCAGCTGGGAGGTGAAACAGTGCAAGGAGGAGTTAACCAAGGAAAGGTTACTGAGGCTGCAGCTGGGAGGTGAAATAGTGCAAGGAGGAGTGAACCAAGGAAAGGTTACTGAGGCTGCAGCTGGGAGGTGAAATAGTGCAAGGAGAAATTAACCAAGGAAAGGTTACTGGGCTGCAGCTGGGAGGTGAAACAGTGCAAGGAGGAGTTAACTTTTTTTGCAGGTTCACAGGTTGCATTGCCCTGGAAGGGACCCTCAAAGGTCATCTCAAATCCCTCGCAGTCAGCAGGGACACCTCCAAGTAGTTGTAGCTAGCAGGGTTTTAGACAGAGCCAAACTGCTCTTTCACTTCAGGAAGGAAGGAAGCAGAGCTAAGGGCTCCTCTTTCCTTCTGCTCTCCATGGTTTTTAAATGTAGAGTGAGCACTAACCCCACTGAAGATCTGGAACAGTAGGCAAAGAGCAGGTCCAAGACTGCAAACAGAGAAGTCTACCACAGAAGACACATTCCCACACATCCCTCTTAGATGACTATTCCTACGAGGAATGGACAGCTTTGCCCATGCATGACAATGCAAACTCTTCCGTGCTGGCATTCCAAAGCAGGTTAGACTGAACAAGCTTTTCTAGCAGGCAATGCAAAGCAGAGGTTTACAGCACAATCCAGATTCTCAACTTAAGGGAGATGGAGAACAAACTAAAAACCTTTCTCCCATACCAACCTTATTCCCCTAATGGAAGAAGCTGTAAAATTCCACTCATGGATCTGTTTCTGTAAAGAATGGAGAGCTACAATTAGCCACAGTCAAACCCTGACTTGCAGTCACAGCAAGGTAAGCCAAATAAAGGTTTTTCCATGTTTTCCTGCATGTCTCTTTCCCTTCCTTTATTTCTCTTCCTCTAACTTTCAGCTAAGACTGATGTATAGGGAAAGAAAGGCCATACATAGCTGAGGAAATGTCATGGCCCTGAGGAAAGGCCACCTGAGGAAAATGAAAGGCCATATACAGGTAAAAGTGGGCAAGAGAGCCAATGGCATCCTGGCCTGGATCAGGAACAGCTCTCCTAAACAAGAGAGCAAAAAATCAGCTCTCCTAAACAAGAGAGCACAAAATCAGCTCTCCTAAATCAGAGAGCACAAAATCAGCTCTCCTAAACAAGAGAGCACAAAATCATCTCTCCTAGAAGAGCACAAAATCAGCTCTCCTAAATAAGAGAGCACAAAGTCAGCTCTCTTAAAAGAGCACAAAATCAGCTCTCCTAAATCAGAGAGCACAAAATCAGCTCTCCTAGAAGAGCACAAAATCATCTCTCCTAGAAGAGCACAAAATCAGCTCTCCTAAATAAGAGAGCACAAAGTCAGCTCTCTTAAAAGAGCACAAAATCAGCTCTCCTAAATCAGAGAGCACAAAATCAGCTCTCCTAGAAGAGCACAAAATCATCTCTCCTAGAAGAGCACAAAATCAGCTCTCCTAAATAAGAGAGCACAAAATCATCTCTCCTAGAAGAGCACAAAATCAGCTCTCCTAAATAAGAGAGCACAAAATCATCTCTCCTAGAAGAGCACAAAATCAGCTCTCCTAAATAAGAGAGCACAAAATCAGCTCTCCTAGAAGAGCACAAAATCAGTTCTCCTAAATAAGAGAGCACAAAATCAGCTCTCCTAAACAAGAGAGCACAAAACCAGCTCTCCTAAACAAGAGAGCACAAAATCAGCTCTCCTAAATCAGAGAGCACAAAATCAGCTCTCCTAGAAGAGCACAAAATCAGTTCTCCTAAATAAGAGAGCACAAAATCAGCTCTCCTAAATAAGAGAAGCACAGAATCAGCTGTCCTAAATCAGAGAAGCACAGCAGAGGTGCTGAGGTTTGTGCTTCACAGCAATGTGGCCAACTTTACACTCTTGCAAAGTGATCCCAAACCTACATACGAAAAAAAGTGACTTCAAAAAGCAGAGTGACTCAGAGCCCAACGAAAGACATCTGCTGGTAGTTTTACCATTTCAGTGGGAGAGACATGCCACAAAGAGAGAGATCTCTCATCTGCTTCTTTGTTGATGGAAACATAGGCAGGCTGGTAGACTTTGGTTGGTTCTATCACCAAAACCTGAGGAGAGAAAACAGTTTTCCTTCATAAATCAGCAGCTAGTGCCTGACAGCATCTTTGGTACAGACAATGAGCAATCTTAGAGTAAGACCTAAACAATTTCCAAGGGGAGGGAGGAGGGCAAGACAAAGCAGGCAGAGGCTCTGTTCCTATGCACAACAAAATGGTATTCCCAGAATTTGTTGTAGGAGGCTGAGAAGTCTTTCTTAGAATGCTTCCAGAGGGGTGGGTTAAATATTTGTTGTTGAGTAAAGATTAACAGAACACAGAGGTTTGGTTCATGCAATGAAATGATAGGTACCAAAGCATGGAAATATTGTTTAGAGTGGTCCAGTTGTTGTTAGAGCCTCTGCAGCCCTCACTTCAGAAAGGGCATGGGTCTGATGGAGCAGGTCCAGAAAAGGGCCACAGAGATTTTCAGATGCTGACTTACTGGGTTTAATACTAATTTGTTGGTAACTTTGTGTTCTGTGGATTGCTTTGCCACTTTGCTCTGCTCTGGTGAGACCTCAGCTGGAGTGCTGCATCCAGCTCTGGAGCCCTCAGCACAGGAGGGACATGGCCTGATGGAGTGGGTCCAGAGGGCCATGAAGATGACTGGGAGGCTGGAACACCTCTGCTACAAGAACAGGCTGGGGGAGCTGGGGGTGTGCAGTCTGGAGAAGAGAAGGCTCCAGGCACACCTAAGAGCAGCCTTCTAGCACCTGAAGGGGCTGCAAGAAGGCTGCAGAGGGACTGCAGAAGGCCTGCAGGGACAAGGGCAATGGTTTGAGATGAGAGCAGAGCAGATTGAGCTTGGCTGTGAGGAACAAGTTGTGCAGCAGGAGGCTGCTGCCACACTGCAACAGGTTGCCCAGGGAGGTAGGTGAGGCCTCATCCCTGGGGATGTTCAGGGTGAGGCTGGGCAAGGCTGTGAGCAACCTGCTCTAGTGGAAGATGTTCCTGGCACCTGAAGGGTATTTGGACTGGATGCCCTTTGGAGGTCCCTTCTAAGCCAAACCATGCTATGATTCTGTAAGACATACAAAACCTGTTTGGACATAGCATCTTACTGGAAATCTGAGTCCATTGGTTGCTTCTTTTGTTGCCTCAAAAATGATATCCAGCCAGAAAGTCAGCCTCTCTTGTCTGGAAGAATGCTCTGTGGTGGCTTTCTTGAAGCGCTGAATTAACATCAGATTCTGAACCAGGGACTTCAAGTACCTGGAATGTATGGAATCAGTGAGTTAGCAGAGAGAAACCCAAAGGTAACCTGACTGTAAAACCACTTCACTGACTCACACATAAACCAGAAATGAGCTGCCAAGTGAACTGCACTTCCAAGCTGCCATACTGGAGCTGAGTATGTTGACTGTTACAGGTTTCTGGGAAGAACAGGGAGCTTAGGCAAAACCTGGGGGCATAACCTCACCTGGGTGCTCATCAACAACAGCTTCTGCCAGAGGCTGTGGTTACAGGGTGGTTAGACTGGGTATTAACAGCTAGAAGGTGCTGGGGGAGGGAAGCAACAGCTAGTTGAACTCTCCAAAGAATGGGGTCACAATTGTCTACAAGGAATCATCACTGAACTCTTCCTTACAAGAGGCAGGAGGGAAAAAACTTACAATGCTGGGTAACAACTGATTGTTGGGATGGGAGAGACCCCAACAATGCTGGGTAACATCTGATTGTTGGGATGGGAGAGACCCCAGAAATGCTGGGTAACAACTGGGTGTTGGGATGGGAGAGACCCCAACAATGCTGGGTAACAACTGATAGGATGGGTTAGAGCCCAACAATGCTGGGTAACAACTGACTGTTAGGATGGGATAGAACCCAACAATGCTGAGTAACAACTGACTGTTGGGATGGGAGAGACCCCAGAAATGCTGGGTAACAACTGGGTGTTGGGATGGGAGAGACCCCAACAATGCTGGGTAACAACTGATTGTTGGGATGGGAGAGACCCCAGAAATGCTGGGTAACAACTGATTGTTGGGATGGGAGAGACCCAAACAATGCTGGGTAACAACTGGGTGTTGGGATGGGAGAGACCCCAGAAATGCTGGGTAACAACTGACTGTTGGGATGGGAGAGACCCAAACAATGCTGGGTAACAACTGGGTGTTGGGATGGGAGAGACCCCAACAATGCTGGGTAACAACTGACTGTTGGGATGGGAGAGACCCCAGAAATGCTGGGTAACAACTGGGTGTTGGGATGGGAGAGACCCAAACAATGCTGGGTAACAACTGGGTGTTGGGATGGGAGAGACCCCAACAATGCTGGGTAACAACTGACTGTTGGGATGGGAGAGACCCCAGAAATGCTGGGTAACAACTGGGTGTTGGGATGGGAGAGACCCCAACAATGCTGGGTAACAACTGATAGGATGGGTTAGAGCCCAACAATGCTGGGTAACAACTGACTGTTAGGATGGGATAGAACCCAACAATGCTGGGTAACAACTGGGTGTTGGGATGGGAGAGACCCCAACAATGCTGGGTAACAACTGATAGGATGGGTTAGAGCCCAACAATGCTGGGTAACAACTGACTGTTAGGATGGGATAGAACCCAACAATGCTGGGTAACAACTGACTGTTGGGATGGGATAGAGCCCAACAATGCTGGGTAACAACTGTTAGGATGGGATAGAACCCAACAATGCTGGATAAGAACTGACTGTTAGGATGGGTTAGAGCCCAACAATGCTGGATAAGAACTGACTGTTAGGATGGGTTAGAGCCCAACAATGCTGGGTAACAACTGACTGTTAGGATGGGAGACACCCCAACAATGCTGGGTAACAACTGATTGTTAGGATGGGCTAGAACCCAACAATGCTGGGTAAGAACTGACTGTTAGGATGGGTTAGAGCCCAACAATGCTGGGTAACAACTGACTGTTAACAATGGGATACAAACCCACCAAGGAGGAGTAACAATTGACTGTTAATAACAGGATACAAACCCAACAATGCTGGGTAAGAATTTATTTAGCTTCCCCCTCCTTTCCAAAACCCAAGTCAGAGGCACACACAGATGGATAAATCCAGTTCAGTTATCCAAGCAACTACATTTTTGGGGGGATGCATTTGCCCATCAGTGGGTCCTTGAGCTCCAAGCTTTTACCACGTACCACACTGGAGGTTTCAGCTTGAACAGCTTCTCAGCTGCTTGCACTGCCTTCCCAACATCATTAGCCAGCATGCTGACACTGAAGAACTGTCCCACATCCCAGTAGCTGCTCATTTTTTCTAGGCTTCCTTTTCTTCCCAGCAAACTGTTCAAGCGGACACCTGGAAAATGCCAATGAAGAACCATCTTGGTCTGTCAGGAAAGCACTGGAGGGCCCCAGCACCTAGCAGGGAAACACTGGGGTAAGGACACAGAGCTGCTAAAGGGAATCCAGAGGAGGCCACAAGGATGATCCAAGGGCTGGGGCATCTCTGCTACAAGGACAGGCTGAGGGAACTGGGGGTGGGCAGCCTAGAGAAGAGAAGGCTCCACAGGGGACCTCAGAGCTGCCTGCCAGCACCTGAAGGGATCCTGTAGGAAGGCTGTAGAGGGACTTCTCATGAGGGCTTCTAGAGACAGGACAAAGGGGATGGTTTGAAGCTGAAACAGAGCAGGGTTAGAGTGGAGCTGAGGAAGAAGTTGTTGAGTGTGAGGGTGCTGAGAGTCTGGCACAGGCTGCCCAGGGAGGCTGTGGCTGCCTCCTCCCTGTGGGTGTTTAAGGCCAGGCTGGATGAGGTCTTAAGCAGCTGAGCCTAGCTGAGAGGAGTAAAGAGCTGTTGGCAGCTGCTGGTCCTCTGTTACACGGCACATGGACCTGGCAGCTCTCCAGGCTGGACCTCTGGTCCCCATCTTGCACAAGCAACAGGGGAAGAGGAAACAGTCTCAAGTTGCCCTAGGGAAAATGTAGATTGGCCATGAGGAACAATTTCTTCCCCCAAAAGGGTTGTCCACCAGGCCTGGCCCAGGCTGCCCAGGGCAGTGGTGGAGTCTCCATCCCTGGAGGGGTCTGAAAGCTGTGGAGCTGTGGTGCTGAGGGCTGTGGTTTGGTGGTGTCCTGGCACTGCTGGGTTCATGGTTGGGCTCCATGATCTTGGAGGTCTCTCCCAAACCAAATCAAGCTGAGAGCCTGCCCACGGTGGGGAGGTTGGAGTAGATGATCTCTCTCTGAGGTCCCTTTCAACCTGTTCTGTGATTCTATGGATAAGTAGTTTTAGCTGCTAAGTCCATCAGTAAAAGACTAACAACATCTGGTCAAGCACTACTGATGAAGTGGGGAAGGGTTTCCCCAGACAAAAAGTACTGCCCAACAGAGAGGTTGGGTCTGCAAATAACATTCTCCATACCCCTCAGACAGCCAGAACTGTACCACACACAGTCATGAAAAGCCTTTCTTGCTATCTGCCTGGACCATCTACCTCCTGATCCTCAGTGCAAGCTTCACATCTCTGTGTCCTCAAGATCTGCATCGACTGCAAGAGACCAAAAGCTAGAAGTTCTTGCAAGGGTAAGGGAATGATTTCAAGCCACCTTTGTACTCTTCCCCCTTAAAGTTCAAGTATGTGTTTCAGACAGGATCTGATTCCAAAGGGAACTGTCAACTACTGTCTTTAGGAAGAACTGTCTGTTTCCATCACCTGATTTCTTTACTCATACAGTGGTGCCTTACCACCCACAGGGAAGATTACAACCAATTACTGTCCTGGTAGATCCTTCCTGTGGATTAACAAACACTCTGTGCATCCTTCCCTGGCATCTCTGAGGAGAGCTGGGCCACACTTAGTCAATTCCTGTCTTTGTCCTGTGTTGGCTGCAATAAAACAACCTCTGTGGTGCCTTAAAGGCAGTGTAAGGATGGTGCTGAATGGCTTCCTTGCTCATCTCCCATCTCTGGCATCCTAAAAGCTGCTCCAAGGCAGCAAGAGAAAAATGGTCCTTCAAGATCCTTGTGTTTTTGACTGCCATCCAGGACCCACCACTGAAAAGCCTCAACCATGCAACTCATGACTGTAAGCTTTTTGTTTTCCTCCTAAGGAGAGAGACAGAAGAGCTGCCTATGGCATTGGGTGGATATTTACCTATTTTTCTCAGTTCCATGGAGCTTTCAAACTGTTGTCCTGCAACAAGTAGCAATACTGCAAGGTTAATTCCAGAATAGAGAGTTGACTGGAGCTCAAATCCTCTGCGGTACCTGCACAGAAGAGTCAAGAGCTCACATCTCACTGTACAGAGGAGTTCAAATACTGCAACACTTTGGTAGTTATTTTAAGCTGTTGGTTTATTGCAAGGCCAGAGCCCTGCAGCAGGCTTGGCTGCAACACCTCCAGCCACGGCCACTCCACCACCTCCCTGGGCAGCCCATTCCAGTGCCAATCACTCTCTCTGACAACAACTTCCTAACAACATCCAGCCCAGACCTGCCCTGGCACAGCTTGAGGCTCTGTCCCCTTCTTCTGTTGCTGGCTGCCTGGCAGCAGAGCCCAACCCCACCTGGCTACAGCCTCCCTTCAGGTAGTTGTAGACAGCAATGAGGTCACCCCTGAGCCTCCTCTTCTCCAGGCTAAACAACCTTCCCTTTGCCCTTAAAGCAGATGAATTGCAGATTTCCTCTACAGAGACATGGGGGAATCATCATCCTCCCAACATGAGCTAAGCTTAGCACTTGATACTGGTGAGAGTCTGCAAGGAAAAGGAGCAAGGAAAGACAAATTCATAGATCTGGGGATTAAGAAAGCAATCTCTCAAGAAGGACCCTAAAAAAACCACTGGAACCACTGACTCTTAATTCTTACAACCTTACTTTTCATAACCAGAAGCCTGCCAAGGTTTTAAAAAGGATATTGTTGGTTTGGGGTTTTGAGGCTGTTACCATTCAATGGCCTGATCTCGACTGTTGGTGTCTTTGCAGTCAGAATCAAGAAACATATCCTTGTAGATCCTCCCACACAAGCAAAACATATCTGGAGCAGGGTGATCACAGCTCTGCAGGACCTGAAGCATAACTTGCAGTGCCTTCTTTCTGTCACCTGCATTGTTTCTCCTGAAATCAAATGCAGAGAGTAAAATGAATCAGCTTAGATCTGAAACAGTAACTGCAGTTACCTCTCACTAGAACAGGTTACTCAAGGCCTCATCCAGCCTGGCCTTCAACACCTTCAGGGAGGTTGTGGAGCACAGAATCACCCAATGTGATCAAAGATCACATTGGGTGATTCAGTGCTCCACAACCTCCATGGACAACCTCTACCAGTGTCTCACCACCCTCACTTCTTCCTATCAGCAAAGATCACATTGGGTGATTCTGTGCTCCACAACCTCCATGGACAACCTCTACCAGTGTCTCACCACCCTCACTTCTTCCTATCAGCAAAGATCACATTGGGTGATTCTGTGCTCCACAACCTCCCTGGGCAACCTGTGCCAGTGTCTCACCATCCTAACTGCAAACAACTTCTTCCTAACATCCAGTTTCAATCTCCCCTCTGCAGTTTAAATCCATTCCTCCTGGTTCTCTCACTACAAGACCTTGTCAATAGTCCCTCCCCAGCCCTCCTGGAGCCCCCTTCAGATACTGCAAGGCCAATCCAAGCTCTCCTCCAAGCCTTCTCTTCTCCAGCCTGCACAGCCCCAACTCTCTCAGCCTGGCCTCAGAGCAGAGCTGCTGCAGCCCTCTGAACATCTTCATGTAGTGACAGGATGAGGAAGAATGGGTTTAAACTGGCAGAGGGGAGAATGAAACTGGATGTTAGGAAGAAGTTCTTTGCAGTTAGGGTGGTGAGACACTGGCACAGGTTGCCCAGGGAGGTTGTGGAGCACAGAATCACCCAATGTGATCTTTGCTGTTAGGAAGAAGTGAGGGTGGTGAGACACTGGTAGAGGTTGTCCAGGGAGGTTGTGGAGCACTGAATCACCCAATGTGATCTGATCACATTGGGTGATTCAGTGCTCCACAACCTCCCTTGAGGTGCTCAAGTCCAGGTTGGATGAGGCCTTGAGCAACTTATTCTAGTGGGAGGTGTTGAAACCAAATGATCTTTGAGGTCCCTTCCAACCTAAACCATTCTATGATTCTATCTTCAGCATTCAAGGTGAAAGCTCATTCATTATACCCAAGATATTTAATCTTGAATCAAGAGGATTCCCAAGTCAGTTGGAGTCCTGTGTGCAGGCTCTGGAGCCCTCAACACAGGAAGGACAGAGGCAGAGTAAACTCAACTGCTCAAGGGCCTCATCCAACCTGGCCTTGAACACCCCCAGGGAGAAGGCATCCACAGCCTCCCTGGGCAGCCTGTTCCAGACTCTCACCACCTTTGTACACCTTCACTTAGAATAAGAAACTAATTAGTGAGTTAAGGCACATTTCACACAGAGGATGCAGTTGGATTGCAGAACCTTCACTATCTGACACAACAGCCTCCCTGGGCAGCCTGTTCCAGACTCTCCCCACCTCTGTACTCCTTCACTCAGAATAAGAAACTAATTAGTGAGTTAAGGCACATTTTACACAGAGGATGCAGTTTGATTGCAGAACCTTCACTATCTGACACAGCCAATGAGAAAAACAAGGTCTTAAATTGGGCTTTGAGCCTGCAACTAAATTTCCACTCTCCAGTTAGTTCTGACAAGGAAAAAAGAGCTGCTTTTACCCCCTTAAAAACACTTCAAGTGCTTCATGCAGACCACTCCTAAAACGAAGAACCCCAGGATGTGCTTTTTACCAGCTCTGAGTAATTGCAGCCCAGAATAACTGAAATGACCTGGTGCTCTTCAAAAGGAATCATTTCCTATGCCTACTATTACTCACAATTACTTGTGATTTTCTCCTTGCACCCTGTTATGCCCTCCACTTGCTAATTACCCTGTTTGTTACTGCACTGGGATATGTTTGCTCCTTAAAACACAGCATGCTGAGGTAAATTACAGTGGCTGCAGCTGCCCTCAGCTTTAAAATAAAGATAGAACTTCCTTAAGAAAAGACTGAAGTCTTCACACCTCTGGCCTCATGCTAGGGCTGGATTTGATTTTAAGGTCTGCTCTGTTTTGAGCAGAATTTGGCACACCCTTTGGCCTCTTTGCTGAGATAGCTGGGGCCCCATTCCTGGAGATCAAGGTCAGGCTGGGCAAGACTTTGAGCAGCCTGATCTAGTGGAGGATATCCCTGTTCAGTGCAGGGCTAGATGACCTTTGGAGGTCTCTTCCAACCCAAACCACTCTCTGATTCTATGAATATTTCTGTTTCCTAATCTAGCAACCTGCCTGTAGGTCCAGATCCCCTTTGAGCCTTTCAAGGAAGCTGTATCACCATGCATGTGTATTCATGGGCCTAGCAGTGATTGTTACCTGCTACTTTGATCATTCATCCACAACTCTCATGTTAAACGTTTCAAGACATTCAGTAGAAGCAATCTCAGCCTGACCAAAAACTCAGTGGCATCACTGCAGTCAACAGATGCACTCTCATTAGGCTGTTGACAAAACTATGCTTGTTGGAAAACAATGATGTTAGAAGCTGCAAGCTGTCCTGGTGTGCAGGAAGCATAATCACAGGCTCACAGGATGTCAGGGGTTGGAAGGGACCCAAAGAGATCATCCAGTCCAACCCCCTGCCAGAGCAGGATCACACAATCTAGCTCAGGGCACACAGAACACATCCAGATAGGCCTGGAAAGGCTCCACAGAAGGAGACTCCACAGCCTCTCTGGGCAGCCTGTGCCAGGGCTCTGGGACCCTTACACTAAAGAAGTTCCCCTTTGTGCTGAGCTGGAACCTCCTGTGCTGCAGCTTACACCCACTGCTCCTTCTCCTATCCCAGGGAGCAGTGAGCAGAGCCTGTCCCCCCCTCCTGGCAACTCTCAGATACTTATTCATTAAATCCCCTCTCAATCTTCTCTTCTCCAGACTAAACAGCCCCAGGGGCCTCAGCCTCTCCTCATCAGGCAGTGCTCCAGTCCCCTCAGCATGGTCTAGTTGACTGGCTAGGGCTGGGTGCTAGGTTGGACTGGATGAGCTTGGAGCTCTCTTCCAACCTGCTTGATTCTATGGTCATCCTCATAGCCCTCCCTTGGACTCTCTCTGACTGATAGGGCTGGGTGCTAGGTTGGACTGGATGAGCTTGGAGCTGTCTTCCAACCTGCTTGATTCTATGGTCATCCTCATAGCCCTCCCTTGGACTCTCTCTGACTGATAGGGCTGGGTGCTAGGTTGGACTGGATGAGCTTGGAGCTCTCTTACAACCTGCTTGATTCTATGGTCATCCTCGCAGCCCTCCCTTGGACTTTCTCTGGCCGATCCTGTCCCTCTTCAACTGGGCAGCCCAAAACTGAACACAGTAAAGGGCAAGATGACTCTGGTGAATGTCAGTGTGTGCAGAAAGGAAGAAGAATTTGATCTTTTCTGTGCCCCACATTGCTAGGTAAGCCCATAGGGAACCACTGCGACATGAAACAGCCTCAGCTAAAGCCTCCTTACCGGTTCAGTGCAAAAGCATAGTGAAATTTAATGTTGTGTTGGTCAGCCAAGTCACAGGTAGGAAGCATTTCTAGAGTTTCGACCAGCTTCACCATAGCATCATAGTCCTGGGATGAATTAAGAGGAGAAAAGACAAAGAATAATGGTGAAACTGAAGGCAGAGCAAAGCATCACTGAACTGAACTGTATCGTGACTATTAGCATCTCAGCTAACTGTTTAAGGGGCTTAAAAAGGAGTGATGACCTCAGGAAGTCACCTAACCTGTGTTTCTTGTTCACAGGCAAAACTAAACTGGAGTCCAAAGGCCCTTAAGTTGCCCAACAAACAAATCAAATCATTGAACAGTGTGACAATTACAGAGTCACAGCACCTGAGGGGTTGGAGGAAACCTCCAGAGATCATCCAGCGCAAACTCTCCTGCCAAAGCAGCATCCCCTAGGGTAGTCCACACAGGAACGCATCCAGCTGGGTTCTGAAGGTCTCCAGAGAAGGACACTCCACAACCTCTCTGGGCAGCCTGTTCCAGGGCTCTGCCACCCTCACTGGAAAGAAGCTTCTCCTCATGTTGAGGTGAAACCTTCTCTGTTCCAGTTTGTATCCTCAGCTTATTGCTGTGCACCACCCAAAAGAGCTTGGCCCCCTCCACTTGTCACCCAGCCCTCAGCTTTGAATTCCCTGTCAGCTCTGAATCACAAGTTCACCAAATAACCAAGCCCAGAAGACCAAACACAAGGCAAAACCTCAGGGTAAAAGAATCTTCTTTAGCCCTCAGAAACATACCTGAATATCTCTGTAGGAAAGCAGCAGGTTGATGACAATGTCAGAAGTCAGCACTTCGGTGTTATCCATACGAAGCTTAATCCTGGCCAGCTCCTTAGCCAGTTCATCTCCTTGATACTTCTCTCTGGCTTTTCTGATGTCATTCAGCAGGGTTTCTTTATAGTAGGTACTAAAGAAACATGAGAGAGGTGTAGGACTGTTAGATGCTTCTCATGGCTAATAAAAAGCCTAACTTCCAGCAGTGCCATTTCCTCAGGGGGAGCTGCACATCAAAGGTTCCCACATTTAAGTCACTGTACATACTCTACATTGCCCCACCTCAGACTTTGAGGCTATGTAGCAGTATTTTCACAACCAAGACTGTGAGACAAGGCCTGGAACATCTCTGCTATGAAGACAGGCTGAGGGAACTGGTCTTGTGCAGCCTAGAGAATCTCTTCTCTATGGGGGGACCTCAGAGCTGCCTTCCAGTACCTGAAGGGATCCTGCAGGAAGGCTGCAGAGGGACTTTTCATAAGGATATCAAGAGACAGGCCACAGGGCAATGGTTTGGAGCTGAGGCAGAGCAGGGGGAGAGTGGAGCTGAGGAAGAAGTTGTCGAGTGTGAGGGTGATAAGACTTGAGCACAGGCTGCCCAGAGAGCTTGTGCCTGCCTCCTGCCTGGGGTTGTTTAAGGCCAGGTTTGAGGAGGTCTTAAGCAGCTGAGTTTAGTTGAGAGGTGTCCCTGGGCATGGTGGGGAGGTTGGAGTTCAGAAGATCTCTGAAGTTCCTTCCAACCTAAACCATTTTGTGGTTCTATAGAAACTGGGGTGGTACTTTGAATGTGTCCTAAGGGAAGTAGCAACCAGGATGACAAAGTGACACCGAGAGCAAAGACTAGTGTGCTGTAAAGACACATCACAACAGGAGCAAAAAGGCTTGCAAACTGAGAAGCTGAACCAAAACTAAGCCACCAAAAGCTGAGTTAGTAGCAATGTTTGATGAATATTGGCCAAGCAGGCCAAGGGCATCCTGGCTTGGGTTAGAAACACTGTGGGCAGCAGACACAGGAGGTGGTCATCTCCCTGTGCTCAGCACTGCTGAGGCCACAGCTCCAGGGCTGTGTTCAGCTATGGAAGAACATAGAGGTTCTGGAGTGAGTCCAGAGAAGGGCAACGAGGCTGGAGAAGGGCCTGGAGCAGCTGGGCTATGAGGAGGGGCTAAGAGAGTCAGGGGTGTGCAGGCTGAAGAAGAGGAGGCTGGGGGCAGAGCTCATTGCTGTCTGCAGCTGCCTGCAGGGAGGTTGGAGCGAGGAGGGGGCAGCCTCTGCTGCTTGGTGCCAAAGGACAGGAGCAGAGGATATGGTTCCAAGCTGCACCAGGAGAGGTTCAGGCTGGGTGTTAGGAAATACCTCTGCACTGGAAGGGTTCTCACAGCTTGGAATGGTCTGCCCAGGGCAGTGCTGGAGTGCCCATCCCAGGGGGTATTCCAGCAGCCTGTGGAGCTGCTGCTGAGGGCCATGGATTAATGTTGACCCTGCAGTGCTAGGTCAAGGGTTGGATTAGATGATTTTAAAGGTCTCTTCCAACCAGATAGATTCTGTGATTCTGGGCTTGTCTCTGACAACCCTTCATGGATTCTGATTCTGTGATTCTGTGCAGGACAGCAATAGAGAAGCAGTAAAGTTAGAAGTCTTTTGACACCATTAGGTGCAGTGGGGAATTAAAATCAATCAATAAATCAATCATCACATTAAAAAGAGGCTATCAAAGGTCCTGGAGGTGCATATGTTGTAAAATCACCATGATGTAACATGAACATCCTTGAGAAGGCTGATAAACTTGTCCACCAGTGGGACACAAAGTGGCCCCAGGATATTGTCCCAGCTGGGCTGCATATACTCAGAAGCTCTTCGTTGGGCATCACTTTCACAGCAAAAGTAGTCAGCACAAGGTGTGATGATGTAGGGAATAAAATAGTAATTGCCACTGGAAGCCTAAAAAAGACAAAACAGGTAGAGTTAGGAAACAAATGGTTCAGTGGAAATGCATTTGTGTGCACACAGTCTTTTACTGACAGAAAGCAAAGCAGCTGGTGCACTGCAAAGCCTCAGCACAGTGCTAGAGACAAGACTTGCAAGCACTGAATTGAAGGGTTTTCTGTGAAGGAGTTACAAACATTAACAAGGGTGGTGAACAAGGCAACAACACTGTTAAACCTCCCTTTATGTGATGGGGTTCTACAGATACAAGCTAACCTTCTGCTCCCAGGTTTTGTAGTTGCTTCCTAGAATCATAGAATCAGGCAGGGTTGGAAGGGACCACAAGGATCAAACAGGGACACCTCACACTAGATCAGGCTGGCCACAACCTCAGCCAGCCTGGCCTTAAACACCTCCAGGGACAAGGCTTCCACCAACTCCCTGGACAACCCATTCCAGGGTCACATCACCCTCATGCAGAACAACTTCCTAATATGCAGTCTGAATCTACCCATTTCTAGTTCTGTGATGCAGAGCTCCACAGAGAGAGAGAGCTGCAGAAACTGGGAGGAGATGATGCAGAGCTGCACAGAGAGAGAGAGCTGCAGAAACTGGGAGGAGATGATGCAGAGCTGCACAGAGAGAGAGCTGCAGAAACTGGGAGGAGATGATGCAGAGCTGCACACAGAGAGAGAGCTGCAGAAACTGGGAGGAGATGATGCAGAGCTGCACAGAGAGAGAGAGCTGCAGAAACTGGGAGGAGATGATGCAGAGCTCCACAGAGAGAGAGCTGCAGAAACTGGGAGGAGATGATGCAGAGCTCCACACAGAGAGAGAGCTGCAGAAACTGGGAGATGATGCAGAGCTGCACAGAGAGAGAGAGCTGCAGAAACTGGGAGGAGATGATGCAGAGCTGCACAGAGAGAGAGCTGCAGAAACTGGGAGGAGATGATGCAGAGCTGCACAGAGAGAGAGAGCTGCAGAAGCTGGGAGGAGATGATGCAGAGCTGCACAGAGAGAGAGCTGCAGAAACTGGGAGGAGATGATGCAGAGCTGCACACAGAGAGAGAGCTGCAGAAACTGGGAGGAGATGATGCAGAGCTGCACAGAGAGAGAGCTGCAGAAACTGGGAGGAGATGATGCAGAGCTGCACACAGAGAGAGAGCTGCAGAAACTGGGAGGAGATGATGCAGAGCTCCACACAGAGAGAGAGCTGCAGAAACTGGGAGGAGATGATGCAGAGCTCCACACAGAGAGAGAGCTGCAGAAACTGGGAGGAGATGATGCAGAGCTGCACACAGAGAGAGAGCTGCAGAAACTGGGAGGAGATGATGCAGAGCTGCACACAGAGAGAGAGCTGCAGAAACTGGGAGGAGATGATGCAGAGCTCCACAGAGAGAGAGCTGCAGAAACTGGGAGGAGATGATGCAGAGCTGCACAGAGAGAGAGAGCTGCAGAAACTGGGAGGAGATGATGCAGAGCTGCACAGAGAGAGAGAGCTGCAGAAGCTGGGAGGAGATGATGCAGAGCTGCACAGAGAGAGAGAGCTAGCTGCAGAAACTGGGAGGAGATGATGCAGAGCTCCACAGAGAGAGAGAGCTGCAGAAACTGGGAGGAGATGATGCAGAGCTGCACAGAGAGAGAGAGCTGCAGAAACTGGGAGGAGATGATGCAGAGCTCCACACAGAGAGAGCTGCAGAAACTGGGAGGAGATGATGCAGAGTCCCACACAGACAAATGCAGAAACACAGGCACTGGAAGGACTTTGTGCAGATGTTTAACCCAGAGGCTCCTACTAAACACCTGCTGCCTGCTACCACCAAACACCAAATCAATCAATCAATCAATCAACAAAACTTTGCAAGGCTTTGTATTGCATGGAAGGGTTTGGAGACAAAATGCTAAAGGCAAACCCCAAAAGTCCTTAATATGCCCCACAGAAAATGCAAACATGAGGAAGGTGCTGGAAGGGGAGATGAGAGAGGAACTGCCCTTCAGAGTACCAACCCAGCAAGTTCAGAGATTTCATCTCCTGAGCAAGCCCCCAAGCCCCAGAGAGGAACTGCCCTTCAGAGTACCAACCCAGCAAGTTCAGAGATTTCAGCTCCTGAACTGTGAAGTTTCCTACAGCTACCAGAAGCACCAAGATCCCACTTTGAGCTATGACAATTCTCTGCTATTTAAACTGAAGTTAGTGTCTGAAGAGTAACTAGAAAAGAGCACAGCTCACCTGCCCACCTACCACTAATTACCCTTTGACTCTCACCTTTAAGACATCAAACACTACAGCAAAATCCACCTTTCATCTTTTCAGTATCATCCAAGCCTGCAGCAATGCTGCAGCTGTTTAAAGCCAACTTAAACAACAGGAGATTGCTGGAATGATCAAAAAAAACCCAACCCCATAGCACAGCTTAGGTTGAAAGGAACCTCAGAGATCATGAGGTTCAACAAGAGCAAGTGCAAGGTTCTGCACCTGGGCCAGAACAATCCTCACTATCAATACAGGCTGGGGGATGAGGTGATAGAAAGCAGCCCTGTGGAAAAGGACTTGGAGGGGCTGATGGATGAGAAGTTGGACAGGAGCAGACTGTGTGAGCAAGAGAAGGCAAATCACATCCTGGGCTGCATCCAAAGATGTGTTGCCAGCAGATCCAGAGAGGGGATTCTTTGCTCTGCTCTGGGGAGACCTCACCTGGAGTGCTGCATCCAGCTCTGGAGCTCTCAGCACAGAAGGGACATGGACCTTATGGAACAGGTCCAAAGGAGGCCACGAAATTGATCAGGGAACCCCTCTGCTACAAGGACAGGCTTAGGGAGCTGAGGGTGTTCAGCTTGGAGAAGAGAAGGTTCCAGGCAGACCTCAGAGCAGCCTGCCAGGACCCAAAGAGGCTGCAAGAAGGCTGCAGAGGGACTGTTTGCAAAGGCCTGCAGGGACAGGACCAGGACAGTGGTTTGAGATGAGAGCAGAGCACTTAGTGCCATGGTCTAGTTGATTGGATAGGGCTGGGTGCTAGGTTGGACTGGATGATCTTTGAGGTCTCTTCCAACCTGCTCGATTCTATGATTCTATGATGTGAGGAACAAGCTGCAGCACTGCAAGCAGGCTGCCCAGGAAGGTGGTTGAGGCTCCATCCCTGGAGATATTCAAGGTGAGGTTGGACAAGCCTCTGAGCCTGATCTAGCTGAGGATGCCCCTGCTGACTGCAAGAGGGGGTTGGACCTTTGGAGGTCCTTTCCAGCCCCAACCATTCCATGATTCTGTGATTATCTACTCCAACCTCCCTGCCACAATCAATCACACCACTCTGAGAGCTACATTAAAAAAAAGCCAAAGACTTAGGAACACAAAACCCCAACCAACCAAAACCCACAAATAACCCAGGAAATCACTGCAAGTAGGTCAAGAGAGGGAAATGTTCTTCAGGGCAAAATGGTTCAAGGAATTAATTAAAGAGCCAAGCACAGTCATGCCTTTGCTGCAGGGTTGAAAGAGTCAGGCCTACAGAAGCTCCAGGCAAGACTCATCAAGAAGGCCTTGTCTTACAATGCTCCCCTAAATATTTAGCTAATGCTAAATTAAAAGCTAATTAAAAGCAACCTTGAGATCTTAATAAACAGATGGTGATTTCTTTTTAATTGTACTGCTACAATTATTCCACTGCAGCTGTCACTTTGTGAGCTGGACTGTGTGGGATTGAGAACTGGCTGAAGGAAAGATGTCAGAGGGTTGTGGTCAATGGGATAGAGTCCAGTTGGAGGTCTGTAGCTTGTGGAGTCCCTCTGGGGTTGGTGTTGTTCAATGTACTCATCAAGGACCTGGATGAGGGCACAGAGGGCACTGCCAGCAGGTTTACTGATGACACCAAACTGGGAGCAGAGGCTGACAGCTGAACTGGACAGGCTGAGACTTGGGTGGGGAGAAATGGAATGAAATGCAACAAGGCCAAGGGTAGAGCCTGGCATATGGGAAAAGAACAACCTCATGGACCAAGATAGGTTGGGAATTGACCTGTTGGAGAGCAGCACAGGGGAATGGGACCTGGGTTTGCTGGTGAGCAGAAAGATACCCATGAGCCAGATGTGCCCTTGTGGCCAAGAAGGCCAAGGGCATCCTGGGCTGGATTAGAAGGGTTGTGGTTAGTAAGGTGCTCAAGAAAATCCTGGATGAGGCACTTAGTGCCATGGTCTGGTTGATTGGCAAGGGCTGGGTGCTAGGTTGGACTAGATGAGCTTGGAGCTCTCTTCCAACCTGCTTGATTCTATGATTCTCTAAGTTTTCCTCCCCTCCTACTATGCCTTGGTAAGGCCACATCTGGAATATTGTGTCCAGCTCTGGGCCACTCAGCTCAAGAAGGAGCTCAGGGGACTGCTGGAGAGAGTCCACCTCAGAGCCTCAAAGCTGCTGCTGGCAGTGAACATCTCCTTGAGGCCAGGCTGAGGGAGCTGGGGCTGGCAGCTGGCAGCAGAGCAGCCTGAGGGCTGCCCTCAGTGCTGTGCAGGGCAGTGTGGGCAGGACGCAGGCAGGCTCTGCTCAGGGCTGGCCCAGGGCAGCACAAGGGGCACTGGGGGCAAGCTGGGGCAGAGGAGCTGCTTTTTACCTGTGAGGGTGGCAGACTTTGGCACAGGCTGCCCAGAGAGGTTGTGGAGTCTCCTTCTCTGGGGACTTTCCAAACCTGCCTCTCTGCATTCCTGTGTGCCCTGCCCTGGGTGCTCCTGCTCTGGCAGGGGGTTCAGAGTCAGTGATCCTCCAAGGTCCCTTCTAGCCCTTGGCATGCTGTGATTCTGTGACAGAAACCACTACACTAAAACTAAAGGTTGGGCCTTTTAAAAAGCAAATGGTGTTGAGTAAAATCTGTGCACTTGTAGAGAGGCATTTGTGGCAGCACAGCAAACAGCACAACTATTTCACTTGAGCCATGCAGCTCAATTTGCCATTTGCTTAAGCTCCAAGAGTGGTAGGAGTCAGAAGTGAAGCAGTGAGAAGGAAACGATGGGGTGACAGCAAATGAACTGCATTCACTCCCTGAGCACTGAGAGAGCTCAATGCACTGCTGGCTTAAGAATTAAGGTTTTCACAGTGTGTTTCTGTGATCTCTCATTCTCATGCAGGCAACTCAGTGTTAAAAATAGACTTTTTCTTATGGAGCTGAGCCACAGGCAGGCTGTGACTAGAGATTATCACCAGCCAAACATTCTAAATACTCAGGATCTTGCAAGGATCAAGCACCCTAAGGTTACAACCACTCTGAAAACCAAGATCCTTGCCAAGCCCCCTTCTTAAAGTATCCTTCTCCAATGTGAACTGCCTAGAAACACAGGAAGGAGCTGACATCTCTATCAGCCAGGAAGCAGAGTTAAAGTGATACCTACTTTGCCTATCAGGCTACCACTGTGGTATTCAGCAGGGACTTCCACCCGAAGGAAAGCTTTGTGGTTGGCAACCTACTCCAAGGTGAAATAAAACAACAGAGAGGAAAAACATCACCACAGAACGGAGTAAGAATCAACAGGACAGACACTAGACACGAAAAGAGAGACTGTTAAAGGAAAGAAACATCAGAAAGCAAAGATAATTACAGCAAGTCCATACTGGCAAGGACAAGTAACTTCTGCAATACTTTGGCACCCAGAATGTAACATTTCTTTATCTATAAGAATGCTTTTTGCCACCCAGAGTATAACATTTCTCTATCTATAGGATGTTTTGCCACCCAGAATGTAACATTTGTCTATCCTTAGGGTTTTTTTCCACCCAGAATGTAACATTTCTCTATCCACAGGGTTTTTTGCCACCCAGAATGTAACATTTCTCTATCCATAGGATGTTTTCTCACCCAGAATGTGAGATCTCTCCATCCATGGGATGTTTTCTCACCCAGAATGTGAGATCTCTCCATCCATGGGATGTTTTCTCACCCAGAATGTGAGATATCTCCATCCATGGGATGTTTTCTCACCCAGAATGTGAGATATCTCCATCCATAGGATGTTTTCTCACCCAGAATGTGAGATATCTCCATCCATGGGATGTTTTCTCACCCAGAATGTGAGATCTCTCCATCCATGGGATGTTTTCTCACCCAGAATGTGAGATATCTCCATCCATAGGATGTTTTCTCACCCAGAATGTGAGATATCTCCATCCATGGGATATTTTGCCACCCAGAATGTGAGATATCTCCATCCATAGGATGTTTTCTCACCCAGAATGTGAGATATCTCCATCCATAGGATGTTTTCCCACCCAGAATGTGAGATATCTCCATCCATAGGATGTTTTCTCACCCAGAATGTGAGATATCTCCATCCATAGGATGTTTTCTCACCCAGAATGTGAGATATCTCCATGCATAGGATGTTTTCTCACCCAGAATGTGAGATATCTCCATCCATGGGATATTTTGCCACCCAGAATGTGAGATATCTCCATCCGTAGGATGTTTTCTCACCCAGAATGTGAGATATCTCCATCCGTAGGATGTTTTCTCACCCAGAATGTGAGATCTCTCCATCCATAGGATGTTTTCTCACCCAGAATGTGAGATATCTCCATGCATAGGATGTTTTCTCACCCAGAATGTGAGATATCTCCATCCATAGGATGTTTTCTCACCCAGAATGTGAGATCTCTCCATCCATAGGATGTTTTCTCACCCAGAATGTGAGATCTCTCCATCCATGGGATGTTTTCTCACCCAGAATGTGAGATCTCTCCATCCATGGGATGTTTTCTCACCCAGAATGTGAGATATCTCCATCCATGGGATATTTTGCCACCCAGAATGTGAGATATCTCCATCCATAGGATGTTTTCTCACCCAGAATGTGAGATATCTCCATCCATAGGATGTTTTCTCACCCAGAATGTGAGATATCTCCATCCATGGGATATTTTGCCACCCAGAATGTGAGATATCTCCATCCATAGGATGTTTTCTCACCCAGAATGTGAGATCTCTCCATCCGTAGGATGCTTTCTCACCCAGAATGTGAGATATCTCCATCCATGGGATGTTTTCTCACCCAGAATGTGAGATATCTCCATCCATAGGATGTTTTCTCACCCAGAATGTGAGATATCTCCATCCATAGGATGTTTTCTCACCCAGAATGTGAGATCTCTCCATCCATAGGATGTTTTCTCACCCAGAATGTGAGATCTCTCCATCCATGGGATGTTTTCTCACCCAGAATGTGAGATCTCTCCATCCATGGGATGTTTTCTCACCCAGAATGTGAGATATCTCCATCCATGGGATATTTTGCCACCCAGAATGTGAGATATCTCCATCCATAGGATGTTTTCTCACCCAGAATGTGAGATATCTCCATCCATAGGATGTTTTCTCACCCAGAATGTGAGATATCTCCATCCATAGGATGTTTTCTCACCCAGAATGTGAGATATCTCCATCCATGGGATATTTTGCCACCCAGAATGTGAGATATCTCCATCCATGGGATGTTTTCTCACCCAGAATGTGAGATATCTCCATCCATGGGATGTTTTCTCACCCAGAATGTGAGATATCTCCATCCATGGGATATTTTGCCACCCAGAATGTGAGATATCTCCATCCATAGGATGTTTTCTCACCCAGAATGTGAGATATCTCCATCCATGGGATGTTTTCTCACCCAGAATGTGAGATCTCTCCATCCATAGGATGTTTTCTCACCCAGAATGTGAGATATCTCCATCCATGGGATGTTTTCTCACCCAGAATGTGAGATATCTCCATCCATGGGATGTTTTCTCACCCAGAATGTGAGATATCTCCATCCATGGGATATTTTGCCACCCAGAATGTGAGATATCTCCATCCATGGGATGTTTTCTCACCCAGAATGTGAGATCTCTCCATCCATAGGATGTTTTCTCACCCAGAATGTGAGATATCTCCATCCATGGGATATTTTGCCACCCAGAATGTGAGATATCTCCATCCATGGGATGTTTTCTCACCCAGAATGTGAGATATCTCCATCCATGGGATGTTTTCTCACCCAGAATGTGAGATATCTCCATCCATGGGATATTTTGCCACCCAGAATGTGAGATATCTCCATCCATAGGATGTTTTCTCACCCAGAATGTGAGATATCTCCATCCATGGGATGTTTTCTCACCCAGAATGTGAGATCTCTCCATCCATAGGATGTTTTCTCACCCAGAATGTGAGATCTCTCCATCCATGGGATGTTTTCTCACCCAGAATGTGAGATCTCTCCATCCATGGGATGTTTTCTCACCCAGAATGTGAGATATCTCCATCCATGGGATATTTTGCCACCCAGAATGTGAGATATCTCCATCCATGGGATGTTTTCTCACCCAGAATGTGAGATATCTCCATCCATAGGATGTTTTCTCACCCAGAATGTGAGATATCTCCATCCATGGGATATTTTGCCACCCAGAATGTGAGATATCTCCATCCATAGGATGTTTTCTCACCCAGAATGTGAGATCTCTCCATCCGTAGGATGCTTTCTCACCCAGAATGTGAGATATCTCCATCCATGGGATGTTTTCTCACCCAGAATGTGAGATATCTCCATCCATAGGATGTTTTCTCACCCAGAATGTGAGATATCTCCATCCATAGGATGTTTTCTCACCCAGAATGTGAGATCTCTCCATCCATAGGATGTTTTCTCACCCAGAATGTGAGATCTCTCCATCCATGGGATGTTTTCTCACCCAGAATGTGAGATCTCTCCATCCATGGGATGTTTTCTCACCCAGAATGTGAGATATCTCCATCCATGGGATATTTTGCCACCCAGAATGTGAGATATCTCCATCCATGGGATATTTTGCCACCCAGAATGTGAGATATCTCCATCCATGGGATATTTTGCCACCCAGAATGTGAGATATCTCCATCCATAGGATGTTTTCTCACCCAGAATGTGAGATATCTCCATCCATAGGATGTTTTCTCACCCAGAATGTGAGATATCTCCATCCATAGGATGTTTTCTCACCCAGAATGTGAGATATCTCCATCCATGGGATATTTTGCCACCCAGAATGTGAGATATCTCCATCCATGGGATGTTTTCTCACCCAGAATGTGAGATATCTCCATCCATGGGATGTTTTCTCACCCAGAATGTGAGATATCTCCATCCATGGGATATTTTGCCACCCAGAATGTGAGATATCTCCATCCATAGGATGTTTTCTCACCCAGAATGTGAGATATCTCCATCCATGGGATGTTTTCTCACCCAGAATGTGAGATCTCTCCATCCATAGGATGTTTTCTCACCCAGAATGTGAGATATCTCCATCCATGGGATGTTTTCTCACCCAGAATGTGAGATATCTCCATCCATGGGATGTTTTCTCACCCAGAATGTGAGATATCTCCATCCATGGGATGTTTTCTCACCCAGAATGTGAGATATCTCCATCCATGGGATATTTTGCCACCCAGAATGTGAGATATCTCCATCCATGGGATGTTTTCTCACCCAGAATGTGAGATCTCTCCATCCATAGGATGTTTTCTCACCCAGAATGTGAGATATCTCCATCCATGGGATATTTTGCCACCCAGAATGTGAGATATCTCCATCCATGGGATGTTTTCTCACCCAGAATGTGAGATATCTCCATCCATGGGATGTTTTCTCACCCAGAATGTGAGATATCTCCATCCATGGGATATTTTGCCACCCAGAATGTGAGATATCTCCATCCATAGGATGTTTTCTCACCCAGAATGTGAGATATCTCCATCCATGGGATGTTTTCTCACCCAGAATGTGAGATATCTCCATCCATGGGATGTTTTCTCACCCAGAATGTGAGATCTCTCCATCCATAGGATGTTTTCTCACCCAGAATGTGAGATATCTCCATCCATGGGATATTTTGCCACCCAGAATGTGAGATATCTCTACCCATAGTTTTTTTTTTGCCACCCAGAATGTAACATTTCTCTATCTATAGGACTTTTTGCCACCCAGAATGTAGCATTTCTCTATCCATAGGACTTTTTGGCACCCAGAATGTAACATTTCTCTATCTATAGGATTCTTTTGCCACCCTGAATGTGAGATTTCTCTATCCATAGCATTTTTGCCACCCAGAATGTAACATTTCTCTATCCACAGGATTTTTTTACCACCCAGAACGTTGGATTACTCTATCCACAGGATTTTTTGCCACCAAGAATGTAACATTTGTCTCTCTACTGAGTTTTTGTCTATACAACTCCTTGTGTCAGCAGTAAGATGCTTTCAAGTCTCACTTTTATGAACCCCTCAAATTCATCAGCTGAGTAGTTAACTCTAATCCAACCCCTCTCAATAGGCACCCCTTGAGATAGTAACATCTCCATCAAATTAGCTTCCCTCCATCTAAAAGCCTTAGTTTCCATGGCCTCAGCAGTAACAGGGCCATATTTCATGCACAGAGATACTGGTCATGCAACCACACTTACAACTGATCATACAATTTACTCAGTCTATTCAGAGACTCAAGGAATGGGTTAGGCTGGAAGGGACCTTAGAGATCAGCCAGTTCCAATCCCCCTGCCATGGGCAGGGGATACCTTCCACTAGCCCAGGTTACTCAAGGCCTCATACAACTTGGCCTTCAGCATCTCCAGGGAGGAAGCTTCCAAGGCCTCCCTGGGCAACCTGTGCCAGTGTCTCACCACCCTCACTCCAAAGAATGTCTTCCCAATCTCCAGTGTCAATCTGCCCTCCTCAAGCTTCAATCCATTCCCTCTCATCTTATCACTTCCAGTTCTTGTCAAAAGTCCTTTCCTGGCTTTCTTGCAGCCCCCTTCAGATATTGGAAGGCTGCTCTAAGGTCTCCCTGGAGCTTTCTCTTCTCCAGGCTGAACAGCCCCAACTCTCTCAGCCTGTACCCACAGGGGAGGTTCTCCAGCCTCCCCTTCCTCATGGCCTTCTCCGGACCCGCTCCAACAGCTCCATGTCTCCCCACAAAAGGCAGAATGATTGTACTTAAGATGTTTCTTCTCCTCTTTCCTTCTTTTTGCAAACTCTTTTAATGCACCTGCAGCCTCAGGCTTTGCTAGAAACAGATGGATGGATGTGGGGAGGAAGTTGTTGCCAGACAGAGTGATTGGCATTGGAATGGGCTGCTCAGGGAGGTGGTGGAGTTGTCATCCCTGGAGGTCATAGAATCAAGCAGTTTGGAAGAGACCTCCAAGCTCATCCAGTCCAACCTATCACTCAGCCCTGTCCAATCAGCCTCCCTGAGGAGAAACAGCCTCAAGCTGTGCCAGGGGAGGTTCAGGCTGGATGTTGTTAGGAAGTTGCTGGCAGAGAGAGTGATTGGCACTGGAATGGGCTGCCCAGGGAGGTGGTGGAGTGGCTGTGCCTGGAGGTGTTGCAGCCAAGCCTGGCTGGAGCACTTAGTGCCATGATCTGACTGGTTGGGCAGGGCTGGGAGCTAGGTTGGGCTGAGTGAGCTTGGAGCTCTCTGCCAGCCTGCTTGATTCTGTGATTGGCCAGGGCTGGGTGCTAGGTTGGGCTGGATGAGCTTGATTCTATTCTATTCACTATTCTGTTCTAATCTAGATCACTAAATCACTGCACCACCCAAACCTTTATCTATTGCAAGAAGAAAAGCCCAAAAGCTCCTCTGCAATATCATTTCTTCAGATGATGAAGCTCATAGACTCACACCTTAGTGTTTTGGCTCTGTTTTTATAATCCATGGAGGCTGCTGAATTGTAGAATTCGAGTCCAAGTGTCAAAATCTTTCTGTTTAGTCTTCTTAAACATCTGCTGCCTTCAAAGAGTAGCCACAGCCTAATTTATACAGCTACTGAAACTCCTCAGAGGCTTGCTGCCAATTACAATAACAAGTGACTCTTGGTTTAAAAGGATTTCCTTCTGGCAAGGATAAATTGAGTTCTTGTTCCCTTTTAGATCAAGGAGAATGACACCTCCATGGGCCAGGCACGATTGTCTGCTTATTACAAGGGCTGATACAGGATGAAATGAAAACAAATCTCCCCCACATTTAAATCTCTGACAATAATTCATCAGCCCTCCCCCAGGCCTAACTCTAATATAAGAAACCTTTTTTTGGTTTAATAGCCCAGATTATTTTCCTGTAAATCCCTTCCTGAAAGCAATTAGCAGGGTAAGTTGAATTGCTTCAGGCATCCCATCAGTTAAAGAAAAGAAATGACTCTTAAAGTCTTTCTCCTTCTACTCTGTACCTGGCATCATATTTTTTTCCAGTTCTAGTTTGTATTTTCAATGCCACTTTGAAACAAACCGAAGAAGGGATAGGTGATAGGTTGGACTCCATGGTCTTAGAGGTCTTTTCCAACCTGATTAATCCTCTGATCCTGTGGCAAGCTGCAGAGGTGAGCTGAGGAGAACTTCATGAGGTTCAATAAGGCAAAGTGCAAGGTCCTGCAGCTAGATCAGATTGAGGAATCTGAGTTAGGCTCAAAGGAAGTCTGAAAATAGCAGAGGAGGAGTCTTTCTGTTTTCATGGTAAGGAAGCAGCAGCAAATGCTCACTTTGAACAGCATTTGATGTCATTTGGTAGCTGGACAGGCTGTAGAGGTGAAGCTCATGAGATGCTCCTCAGCTCAGTAAGGCAAAGTGCAAGGTCCTGCACCTAAGTCAGAGCAACTCTTGATTGAGGAATCTGACTTAGAAAGAGAGGAAGCCAGAAAATAACTGAGAAGGAGTCTTTCTGTTTTCATGCTAAGGAGGAAGCAGCAAATGCTCACTTTGAACAGCATTTGATGTCATTTGGTAGCTGGACAGGCTGCAGAGGTGAGCTGAGGAGCATCTCATGAGGTTCAATACGGCAAAATGCAAGGTCCTGCACCTAGGTCTGGGCAATCCTAGACATCAATCCAAGCTCTGCTCTGGGGAGACCTTGGCCTCTGCCCACCCATCCAGCCTGGCCAGGTCCCTCTGCAGGGCTCTCCTCCCCTCCAACAGATCCATATCTGCTCCTAGCTTGGTGTCATCTGCAAACTTACTGACGCTGGACTCAATCCTCTGCTCCAGATCATCAATAAGTATATTGACCAGGCCCAGGCCCAGCACTCAGCAAACTCAGAGAGCCTTTGCTCTGCTCTACTGTTCTCAGCAGAAAACAAAAGCAGCTGGTGAATGGAGGGAAACAGAGAGGAACAAATGGGAAGCTGAGGATTTTTGCAGAGTCAGCAGTCCTCAGGATGCTTAATGGAGATAAACCCAGTGACCTGAGGTGAGCTGTGACAAAAGCTAGCACTGCCTAAGATGTGCCTAAAACAATCACTACATTTTCTCTTGATTCAGCCTTCACTCCCTGTTTGGTTTCACCTGCATTCAGGGTAAGGATATTTCTGCTTTGGGAAATCAGCTTCTGCGTTCCTAAGCCTGTGAGTCTCTAAGGATGATGACAGGCACAGGGTAGCCAAAGCTGTCTGAGATACAAAAGTAAACCCTCAATGCAGGAGAACAAAGAGCTGATGGAGCAGGTCCAGAGGAGGGCCATGAAGATGATCAGAGGGCTGGAGAACTTCTGCTACAAGGCTGAGGTTGCTGAGGGTGTTCAGCCTGGAGAAGGCTCCAGGCAGACCTAAGTGTAGCCTGCCAGGACCTGAAGGGGCTACAAGAAGGCTGCAGAGGGACTGTTTGCAAAGGCCTGCAGGGGCAGGATGAGGGCAGTGGTTTGAACTGAGAGCAGAGCAGATTGAGATTGGCTATGAGGAACAAGCTCTGAACCAGGAGGGTGCTGGAACACTGCAACAGGTTGCCCAGGGAGGCAGGTGAGGCCCCATCCCTGGAGATACTTAAGATCAGGCTGGAGGAAGCTCTGAGCAACCTGATCTGCTGGAGGATGTCCCTGCTGACTGCAGGGGGTTTGGACTGGATGACCTTTGGAGGTCCCTTCCAACACAAACCATTCTATGGTTAAGGCATCACACACACATTTGCACAAGTGGTGAAGGGAGAAAAGGACTCAGGATTTGTGAGGTTACATTTCACTCACATTTGCAGAAGTGGTGAAGGGAGAAAAGGACTCTGGATTAGTGAGGTTACATTTCACTCACACACACATTTGCACAAATGGTGAAGGGAGAAAAGGACTCTGGATTAGTGAGGTTACATTTCACTCACACACACATTTGCACAAGTGGTGAAGGGAGAAAAGGGCTCTGGATTTGTGAGGTTCCATTTTACTCTATCAACCTACAGATCCAACATTTCTATGGACACTTTTGCAGAACTTAGAGAAACTTCTGAAGGCAGTTTTTAGTCAGGATTTACTTTGGAAAGGAAGTTAACAGGAAGGCTGGAGAGGGACAGTTCATAAACTTGTCTAGCAATAGGCCAAAAGGGGAATGGTTTGGAGCTGAGGCAGAGCAGGGTTAGAGTGGAGCTGAGGAAGAAGTTGTTCAGTGTGAGGGTGCTGAGACTGGCACAGGCTGCCCAGGGAGGCTGTGGCTGCCTCCTGCTTGAGGGTGTTGAAGGCCAGGTTGGATGAAGCCTTGAGCAGCTGAGTTTGAGAGTTTTCCCTGCCCATGGCAGGCAGGTTGGAGTAGATGATCTCTAAGGTCCCTTCCAACTAGAGCCATTCAAATGAAATGAAATGAAATGGAAAGAAGACAATAGATTTCCACTATGTTAAACTGTGTCTAGGTAAAACAGAGTTCATTCAGCCCCATAGAGCATATAAAGATTGGACTGGATGATCTTAGAGCTCTCTTCCAACCTGGTTGATTCTAAATAGACTTGGCAGCTCTATTATTAGAGTTGCCTCAAACACAACATCTTCATTTTGTGTTTTAAACCAATGTGGATTTAATACTTACTGTGTTTTTCTGAGATACCATATCCTGTAAAAAAAGAGGAAAAAAAACCCATTTATTCCTTTTTACTGGGAATGAATCTTTCCAATGGACATCAACTCACCTCCAGATGTGTTCTTCACATCATAATCCAGGCTGCCTGCCACAGTGAAGGGACAAAACATCACCAGGAAAAGTATTTATAGTTCAGGTTATGAAAAAAAATATTATTTAAAGGAGAAATCTATTTGAAGAAGTGCTCAGAACACAGAGAACATTGTACTTGCCACTAACTTGAATTTCTCTGCCTGGTCACTCCACAGACATGGGCATTTCTGCACTTTGGCCACAACAACCCCAAGCAGCACTGCAGGCTGGGGCCAGAGTGGCTGAGAGCAGCCAGGCAGAGAGGGAGCTGGGGGTGCTGGCAGAGAGGAGCTGCAGAGGAGGCAGCAGTGCCCAGGTGGGCAGCAGAGCCAATGGCATCCTGGGCTGGCTCAGGAGCAGTGTGGGCAGCAGGACAAGGGAGGTTCTTGTTCCCCTGTGCTCCAACTCCAGCACATAGCCACAGGAGTAACTTCTTTGAGGAAAGAGGCTCCAACTCCAGGTCACATAGAATGTGAATGTAAATGTCTATGTGGAGCACCACCACAAAAAAGGACACAGGGGATGGTAGACATCAGAGTAAACTCAGTGATGCTGAGAGAATAAAAGAGGAAAGTGAAGCTGTGACAAAACAGAGCTTTTCTGGCACAGGAGAAGATGCCTCATACAAACCTAAGATTAAACTAAATATTCTTTTAATACAAAGTACCATTCAAAATTAAGACTAAACTTAATATTCTTATTGTATTGAGAGAGTTTTGAGAACCCCCTGGAGGATTTTTGGATGTTGGTGGTGTGAAATATATAAAGCAACAAAGGGCAATAACTCAAAGTAAGGAATAAGCCAGGAGGCATAAAAGACACTGCTGTTGTCAGTGAAGGCAGAAAGAACATTAAAAGCAGAGCAGGTGATGATACATTGAATAAAAGCCTAAATGTGATCCAGACCAAAGAGAAGCTGCACTGAGAAAGGCAGAAACATCCACCCTGGATGAATAGCAGCTGGAACAGCAATTTCAGGGCTGAGGGGCACAGCATGTGTTATCCTACTATCAAAATGAACAATAGGCCTGTAGAATGATTTGGTGAGGATCTCTCATATCTTCAAACAGCAATAAAAAGGAGATTGTGTAGCCTTAGCTACTCAGCACCTAGGAGACACAAATCTCATTTGACAGAAGTGCCTCTGGAGCAGGAGCAGGCTGCAATGCAGCACTAGTTCAGGTGGTGTTGTTACAGAGGCCATCGCAGTTTGTGCACTCTAATCAAAAGTGAGAAAGGAAGGAAGGAATCAGATCTGCATTCCCACTTCCAGGTCTAAGCAGCTGAATCAGAATCAGTCCCATACTGTGGATCCCTCCTTATAAACAGCTTTCATATTATTCTGGCAGTTACCATTTTTGCTCACAGCTGTTTTTCTGAGCAGCATTTAGTTATGTAGCTATCAGAAAATTAACTTCCCCTCCCTCCAAACCATCACTATTTAAATATCTCTCAAAAAAAGAAAAAAAACCAAAGCAGATATTGAAGTGAGAACCTTACTTTGAGAGACTGAGCAGTGTCAGCATCAGTGTCATGGTACAATATAACATTGTTAGCCATGTCAAAGCTCTCCCGCACTCCAAGGTGGTAGAACAGTGATGGCTGCTTGGAAATATCACTCATGTCCACAACTGCAACATCTGAAATGAGAGAGGGGGGAGGAGGAAAGTGCTAAAAAAACCCAAACTCCATCATTTTAAACCAAATTGCACACACATGAGGACAGAGAAACCCAACATATTCAGCTAAGCATCATATGCTCAGGGTTGTTGGCTGGATAGGGCTGGGTGCTAGGTTGGACTGGATGATCTTGGAGGTCTCTTCCAACCTGGTTGATTCTATGAGGTGCCATGCTATGATCTCCATTCAAGAGCATAAAAATAAAGAGCTCAAAACTCTACAAACAACACAAAAATGCAAACCCAAAGCCCTCCCCACCAGAAAAAAACAAACCAAACCAAACCCCAACACGAAATCACAGCACATGAGAAAATCCTGCTCAACTCCTGCACATCTATGGAGGAGTTTCCCAGTTCCTGTTTAGTCAGCAGGGGCAAAAACCTTTAGTCAGCTGCAGACTGCAGGGTCAGACAGACTGAGCAGGCTTCAAGCAGTAAGCCCCAGCTCCAGAAACTCAGCCAACAAACCTGGATGACTCCAACACTACCAAATCGTTTTGGAAAGCACAAATGATCTAGAAAACAAAAAGTCATGACACAGACCTATAATCAAACACCACCTAAGGAGGGAGGGGGAAATAAGAAGTCTAAGAGCTTGCCCTGCTTTTAGGGCTTCTATAGAGAGTTTGTTTGAGGAGCTGGAGTGCTGTGAAATGAAAATCATTACCCAGTAAGAGAATCCAGACAATGTGTGCATGTAGCACACAGGCAGTACATCTTACAACACAATGTGAGCAATCATCCATTACAGAGCTAATTGAAACAGTTCACTGCCACAGCTCATGGCCACACGTGGCAGTCTACAACTGCAGTTTGTCTTCCATTGACTGCTGCTAGGTAGCAATCTAAGGAGCAGCAGCAGAAACATGAAATGGATAACAGAAGTAAGGTCCTGCATTGTAGGAACAGAAGTAAGGTCCTGCATTAAAAAGACTAATGACTTATCATGGAGATGTTTGTTCAGAGATAAAAAAAGAGATTTATGAGTAGGAAATGTTTCTTGTTTGTTCACAGCTCATGAACAGGGCTGGGAATGAGGGGAAAGGAAAAGACAACAAATTGAAGGCTGTAGCCAGAGCAGTGTGGGCAGAAGGGCAAGAGAGGGGATTCTGCCCCTGGACTCTGCTCTGTTCAGACCTCACCTCCAGTCCTGCTGTCCCCAGGCAAATTAAGGACACAGAGCTGCTGGAGGGAGGCCAGAGCAGGCCACAAAGATGCTCCCAGGGCTGCAGCAGCTCTGCTGTGAGCACAGCCTGAAAGAGTTGGGGCTGTGCAGGCTGGAGCAGAGGAGGCCCCCAGGGGACCTTCTTGTGGCCTTCCAGCATCTGAAGGGGGCTCCAAAAAAGCTGGGGAGGGACTTTTGAGGCTGTGAGGGAGTGTCAGGAGTGGGGGAATGGAGCAGATCTGGAGGTGGGGAGAGTGAGGCTGGAGGTGAGGAGGAAGTTGTTGAGCAGGAGAGTGGTGAGAGGCTGGAATGGGTTGCCCAGGGAGGTGGTTGAGGCCCCATGGCTGGAGGTGTTTGAGGCCAGGCTGGCTGAGGCTGTGTGCAGCCTGCTCTAGGGTAGGGTGTCCCTGGGCACGGCAGGGGGGTTGGCACTGCCTGATCCTTGTGCTCCTTTCCAACCCTGACTGATTCTGTGATTTTATGACCCCACTGCCTTTGTTTGAGATCCATATAGAAGAGGAAGAGAAGGAAAAATAGTTAACATCCAAGTGTGTTCCTAACCACAGCATGTGGATGCATGCCAGAGAGTCCTTTAATGGAGCCCAGCAAAGTATCTCCTCCTTCCTACACACCTCACAGTTCAGAATGCTTAAACTCAAATTTTCTTGGCTCCAAAGGGAAAAAGCTGAATGACAGCAGTTCTGCTTAGAGCTTCCAAAGCAAAGCTGCAGCCTGGTTTACAGCTCTGAAAGCTGAGATAAAGAAGTTTGGTACACTTGAGGTTTGTGTGTACATCACAGAAGTGCCATTCACACCACAGACCTGTCACTATGATCCATTCCCAGCCTTTGGAAAAGAACCAACTTCCTTAGGTCATCAGCCTTGAAGGTGTGTGGAGGGGGGAGGGGGTGCAAGTGCTTCCTATCCTGGAAGACAGCAGCTGAGGAAGCAAAAGACAGAAGGAGGATGCAGGGACAGGAGAAGCAAGGGCTGGAAGGAGGATGCAGGGAACTGCAGACCTGCCAGGGAAGGTCATGGAGCACCATGCTGAGGGATGTTATGCAGCATGTACAGGTGCAGGCAGTGTGGGTGCTGGGTGCTGGCCTCTTCTCCCTAGCATCAAATGATGGAATGAGAGGAAATGAAGTAGTAAGAAGTTTTTATTGGTAGTAAGAAGGATTTCTTTGCCTGGACACAAGTTGCCCTGGGAAGTTGTGGAGCACAGAATCACCCAATGTGATCTTTGATCTTTGGCTACCTTACAAATATCCAGTGAGGTAAAATATGTTGGCAACTCCCACCCAGCAAAAGTGATGCTCAGGAGTAGAGGGAAAAGCAGAAAATCATCTGAAACAAGACTACAGGCAAGGGGGTGTGGACAGTGCTCTTCTCTGGCTGTCCTCATTCTCTCTCAGTCCCCATTTCATGCAGGGACCTCCACAACAGGACACAAATATTAGAGCCACTGATCATGTTAGCACTGTGGTGTTGCTTTACAAATGTGCCCTGATACTGCATCTTTCATCTGCCCTCTGCTGCTCAGAATAGACACTAAAAATAGAACTAGGGCTTATCTTTCATGCTCCACTGGCAATTGGTGCAACTCAGGAGAAAGCAGCAGGCACAGCTACTCATTTCTCTAAACTATCAGAGGTATCTGTGCAGTACTTGTAACTTGGATCACAGAATCACAGAATGTGGCCTTGGAAGATCATCCAGTCCAAGCCTCCTGCCAGGGCAGCAGCACCTAGAGCAGAGCAGGGCACACAAGAACACATCCAGGGGAGTTGCAATGGCTGCAGAGAGGGAGACTCTGCAGCCTCTCTGGGCAGCCTGATCCAAGTCTCAGCCACCCTCACAGCCAAAAAGGTTCCCCTCCTGGTCCTGTGGCACCTCCTCTGCTCCAGCTTGCTCCCAGTGCCCCTTGTGCTGCCCTTGGCCAGCCCTGAGAATCACAGAATCAGCCAGGTTAGAAGAGAGCTCCAAGCTCATCCAGCCCTACCTAGCACCCAGCCCTGCCCAACCAACCAGACCATGGCACTCAGTGCCCCAGCCAGGCTTGGCTGCAACACCTCCAGCCACAGCCACTCCACCACCTCCCTGGGCAGCCCATTCCAGTGCCAATCACTCTCTCTGACAACAACTTCCTCACAACATCCAGCCTAGACCTGCCCTGCCACAGCTTCAGCCTCTGTCCCCTTCTTCTGCTGCTGGCTGCCTGGCAGCAGAGCCCAACCCCACCTGGCTACAGCCTCCCTGAGCCTCCTTTGCTGCAGGCTGCACCCCCCCAGCTCCCTCAGCCTCTCCTCACAGGGCTGTGCTCCAGGCCCCTCCCCAGCCTTGCTGCCCTGCTCTGGACATGCTCCAGCAGAGACTGGCTGCATCCCCCTGACACTTGCCCTTCATTTATCCCTTAAAATAAAACAAACCACTTGCTCCAAAAATCCAATAGCCCAAGAAAGTGCATTTTAGTTACCAGGACTAGAGCAAACACAGCAGGTGAGCAGCACTGTCAGTAGAAGGGGTTATCAGTGACCTACTTTCTCACCCATCCTTCTGGTTCAGGGCTTCTCTTATGTATTACATACACAGGGTCATAAAATGTTTTTGATTGGAAGGGAACTCCAAAAGTCATCCAGTCCAAACCCCCTGCAGTCAGCAGGGACATCATCTGCTAGGTCAGGTCTCTCAGAGAGCTTTGTCCAGCCTAACCCTGTAAATCTCCAGGGATGCTTCCTCAACTCCCTCCCTGGGCAACCTGTTGCAGTGTGGCAGCAGCCTCCTGCTGCACAACTTGTTCCTCACAGCCAAGCTCAGGCTGCTCTGCTCTCAGCTCAAACCATTGCCCTCATCCTGTCCCTGCAGGCCTTTGCAAACAGTCCCTCTGTAGCCTGCCTGGAGCCCCTGCAGCTCCTGGCAGGCTGCTCTTTGGTCTGCCTGGAGCCTTCACTTGTGCAGGTTGCACACCCCCAGCTCCCTCAGCCTGTCCTCATAGCAGAGGTCTTCCAACCCCCTGATCATTTCTGTGGCCTCCTCTGGACCTACTCCATCAGGTCCACGTCTCTCTTTGATCACATTGGGTGCATCTGTGCTCCACAACCTCCCTGGAGGTGTTCAAAGCCAGGTTGGATGAGGCCTTGAGCAACCTGTTCTAGTGAGAGGTGCCCCAGGGGGTTGGAACTGGATGATTCTTGAGGTCCCTTCCAACCTAAACCATTCAGTGACTCTATGGCAATGCATAACCTGTTGGCTGTCTTAAGGGCCACACCAACAGCAGCAGGAAGAGGCAGAACCTCTGCCTTTGAGCTTGGTAATCATGTTGATTCCTCAGATTGGCTTTAGAAAGCCTGAAGCCTCTCAAGCACCCATTTACAGAGAACATAGCAAAACAATAATCAAATACCTCAGTTCCACAAAAGACAGAGGTGATTCTGATAAGATTTGCTCTGTTTAAAGAGGTCTGAGCCCACAGAAGCTCTGCTAAGTAAAGGAGACTAGTGCCAGACAGTGGTGTCCTTGCCAAACATCAGCTTTCCTCCTGCAAATCTCTGTTATCAGCTAAGATTAGACCAGCAGAGAGCAGTGGTCTGGCACTGCCAGAAAGCAAGAGACAGACACAACACAGCCTTGTGCTGTTTTCACTCCCAGCTCCAGTTTCACCTTGTCGCTCTCAGAGAACATCAAGGCTAACAGGAAACCTCTGTCCCCAACACACAGCAAGGAGATTTAATTTTCATACATAAAGATTTCTTTCTTCAACTGCTGTGAGTGCACAGCAGAAAGAGGAGAGTTAATGCAGCGAGTCTCACCTGAGTGACATGATGAGGAGCAGCCATTTTTCTGCACTCAGTAAATCCTGTGGCCTTGCTGAGATGGCTAAAGCAAAGACACTCCACCTGTTGCTATTTATAGAGGCATAGAACCAAGCAGGCAGGCAGAGAGCTCCAAGCTCAGCCAGCCCAACCTAGCACCCAGCCCTGCCCAACCAACCAGACCATGGCACTCAGTGCCCCAGCCAGGCTTGGCTGCAACACCTCCAGCCACGGCCACTCCACCACCTCCCTGGGCAGCCCATTCCAGTGCCAATCACTCTCTCTGACAACAACTTCCTAACAACATCCAGCCTAGACCTGCTCTGGCACAGCTTCAGCCTCTGTCCCCTTCTTCTGCTGCTGGCTGCCTGGCAGCAGAGCCCAACCCCACCTGGCTACAGCCTCCCTGCAGGCAGCTGCAGGCAGCAATGAGCTCTGCCCTGAGCCTCCTCTGCTGCAGGCTGCACCCCCCCAGCTCCCTCAGCCTCTCCTCACAGGGCTGTGCTCCAGGCCCCTCCCCAGCCTTGCTGCCCTGCTCTGGACATGTTTCAGCACCTCAACATCTCTCTTGAATTGAGGGGCCCACAACTGGACACAGCACTCAAGGTGTGGCCTGAGCAGTGCTGAGCACAGGGGCAGAAGAACTTCCCTCATCCTACTGGCAACACTGCTCCTGATACAGGCTCCCCTGTGGGGCCAGGCTGAGAGAGTCGGTTCAGCCTGGAGAAGGCTCTGGGGAGACCTCAGAGCAGCCTGACGGTACCTGAAGGGGATTACAAGAAAGCCAGGAAGGGACTTTTGACAAGGGCTGGGAATGATAGGATCAGAGAGAATGGATTGAAGCTTGAGGAGGGCAGATTGAGACTGGAGATGAGGAAGAAATTCTTTGCAGTGAGGGTGATGAGACACTGGCACAGGCTGCCCAGGGAGGTTGTAGATGCTTCCTCCCTGGAAGTGTTGAAGGCCAGGCTGGATGAGGCTTTGAGCAACCTGGGCTGGTGGAAGGTGTATCTGCCCATGGAAGGTGTCCTTGCTGGACCCAGATGACCTTCAAGGTCCCTTCCAACCCAAACCATTCTGTCAATTTATGAATACCCCTAAGCCTTCACATTTTCTACACAACCTGTAATAGCTGGCAAAAAAAAACCAACACCTAATTAAGTCTACCTAGTGACAATCAATAAGTGAAGAAGCATTTCCTTGCAGAGTAAATTAAAACCAAACAGAAACACACCCAATTTCTATTACATTTAGGGAGAAGATTCCTTCCCAGCTGATTCAACACCTAGAAACACCTGCAGTGCTCCCAGCTACAAACTCCAGGGACACAAGGTTCACAGTCCAGCTCCAGGAAGCTGTCTCAGATTTAATGTTCAAGCTCAGAAGGAGAGAAAGGCAAGCAGAGAAAATGGAAAGTTGAGGTAGCTTGGTTGAGTTTGTTACTGGGTTGGTTTTTTTTCCCCATGCAAGTAAGTTTCATGCAGAGGAAAGGAAAAAAAAGTACAATCTTAGATTTCTTTGTCCCCTTTTATCCCAAAGTCCTGGCACAGACATTACTCATTTCAGACACCTTGTAACAAGGAAATAAGCCACACTTCCACACCTAGCACCAGATTTTCAGATGGGATGAAGTTGTTTGCCTAAGCTTCATTAAATAGCAGGAGTGAGAATTGTTTGGCCACTACTTCTTCCCATATGACCCACGACAACTAAAAATAGGTGCTAGTTCCAGAAGGAGAAGCCATGAAACAGAATCTCTCCATTAGAGAACCCAGATCTCATTTCTTCATCTGACTTCACAGTCTTCATTCCCTGACTTTGGCACCCATCTTCCTTTTGGCTATATACCAAAGGTAAGTGAATGAATCCCACCTCATCTGGTTATGGTTATTTATGTGCATGTTTCTGACCTTGCTCTACTGGCAATGCAGGCAAGGTGAAGCACAGGCAAGGGCTTCCAGCTACACAGAGGGGAAAAGCAAGAGTTGATACAAAGGCATTTTTCCCAAGTGACAGACACAAAGTCACAGGCTCACAGGATGTCAGGGGATGGAAGGGATCCAAAGGGATCATCCAATCCAACTCCCCTGCCAGAGCAGGAGCACACAATCTAGCTCAGGGCACACAGGAACACATCCAGACAGGCCTGGAAAGTTTCCAGAGGAGACTCCACAACCTCTCTGGGCAGCCTGTGCCAGGGCTCTGGGACCCTTGCATTAAAGAAGTTCCCCCTTGTGATGAGGTGGAACCTCCTGTGCTGCAGCTTCCATCCATTGCTCCTTGTCCTATCACAAGGAGCAAGTGAGAGGAGCATCCTCCAGTGCTGAAAGCATGAAAACCTCTGAGCACAAATCAGCATTTCTGCAAGAGAGGGCTTCATGCTGGAAACTGACCTCAACCAGCATCAGTAAAGCAAAATACACCTCTTGAATGTAATGTGGCTGAGATGCATCACAGCAGGCTTCTTGCTGTCACTTCAAACTCACCTCATGCACCTGGGTAGAAAAGGATTACAATGGTGGTGTGAGTGGTGGCCTTGCTAGCAGAGGATTTGGGCTGATGGCACAATGCAGAGCTTTGCTGCAGACAGCTGTAGCTGCTCTAGATGTGCAGTACCACACAGAGATAAAAGGGCAAGTCCCAGCAGCCTTGCTGCTGTACTGAAGTAGCACAATATCCAATCTAGCCAAAGCCTCTCAGCCACCACCTTCCCATTCTGAGGGTGGGTGGTTGGTTTGCTTCTCTTTCTGTTGCTGGGTCACATCTCCTGAAACCTGAAGCAAATGCACCCCGAGCCACGGAGTCAGATGCAGGGGAAGTGAAAGGAAAAGTATCCAATGCTCCTCAGCAAAACTGCCTGCTGTGGTAAGCATCAAAGAGCTTATGGTTAACTCCTTCTCCACTGTCACACCCAGGGGCAAAGATAAACTGCAGCAGAAGGGTTTGCCAAAGCTTATTGAAGAAGTTATTGCCCTCAGCTGTCATTCTCACCTTCCTGCCAGAGATCACAACCCCTGCAGCAGAGACAGCAAGTCAGGCATGTGCCTCTCGCCCAGCTACACTGTGCCAGTGCTGTTTATTACCTTGAGCTAGTGACAAATGCTTACTGCACCCCTGCCCACTGGCCTGAAGAAATGGAAGCATCCTTGCCAGCCAGGAAGCCTTCAGAGGGCAAAGGGCTGGGTACAGGCAGTGATGATTCCTTCAGTGTCTGCCAGAGCATGGAAGTTAGGACCCAGCACATGCATTTCCTCCTTGCCCTTTGGTAGTGTAACACGAGGAACAAAACATTCAGGGACAAAACATTACAGCTTCAACTGCAGTGCAGCAGGACAGAAACCAACTTTCAGTCTGTCTGGATGCCTTCCCAAGTCTAACATTGGAGCAATCCTCATTATCCCCATAGGCTGGGGCATGGTGAGATTGAGAGCAGCCCTGCAGAAAACGACTTGGGGGTGCTGGTGAGAAGCTGGACATGAGCCAGCAGTGTGCACTGGCAGCCCAGAAGGCCAATGGAGGTGGAGAGAGGTGATTCTGCCACTTGATTCTACTCACCTGGAGTGCTGCATCCAGCTCTGAAGTCCTCAACACCTCTCCTACAAAGGCAGGCTGAGGGAGCCTTCTCCAGGCTGAACAACTCCAGCCTCTCCTAGCTGCAGAGGTGCTCCAGCCCCCAGACATCTTCATGGCCCTTCTCTGGACCCACTCTATCAGGTCCACATCCTTCTTGTGTGGAGGGCTTCAGAGCTGGATGCAGATACCTCCTGGAGAAGGCTCCAAGTCATGAATCAAGAAATGGCTACAGGCAGGCATCTCTTGGAGAACTTCCACTCTGATACCAGTGCAAGAGAAACTGCTTCTCAAGGATCTGCCTGTGGTGTACAGAAACTAAACAGATATTGCCATAGCTATCCTGGGTATGGGAACCTCCTCTGCAATACCTCACACAGACAAAAGGAAAACTTCTTTAGACTTGCTTCTTTTGGTTTGGGGCTGTTCAGTCTGGAGATGAGAAGGCTCCAAGGAGATCCTATTGTGGCCTTCAAGTATCTGAAGTGGCCTACAAGAAAGCTGGGGAGGGACTTTTTAGGGTGTCAGGGAGTGATAGGACTGGGAGGGGGATGAATCCAAGCTAGAAGAGGGAAGAGTTAGAATAGATGTTAAAAAGTTTTTCAGCATGAGGGTGGTGAGATACTGGAACAGGTTGCCCAGGGCAGGTGATGGAAGCCTCATCCCTGGATATTTTAAGGCCAGGCTAGGAGTGGCTTTAGCAACCTGATCTAGTGCAAGGTGTCTTTGCCCGTGGCAGAGGCTTGGAGCTGGATGATCCATGAGGTCCCTTCCAACTCTGACCATTCTGTGAGACACAGAAAGTTCCTCATAAGCCACAGGGCTGCTCATATTAAAACTCCTTAATGCTATTCTTTATCAAGACCTGAACAGATGCCAACAGTGCCAATCCACCATATACTCTGAAAAAATAAGCTGGCACCAAAAAATTGTATCTATAAAATACAGACATTTAAAGGGACTGATTATATCAAAGATTAAAGGAAGTGGATGAAGAAGGTTGCATGGAAATGAACAATTGCATGGAAATGAATAACTCTGGAGCAAAGCTGGAGGTGGCTAGGTTCAGGCTGGAGGTGAGGAGGAAGTTGTTGAGCAGGAGAGTGGTGAGAGGCTGGCAGGGGTTGCCCAGGGAGGTGGTTGAGGCCCCATGGCTGGAGGTGTTTGAGGCCAGGCTGGCTGAGGCTGTGTGCAGCCTGCTCTAGGGTAGGGTGTCCCTGGGCATGGCAGGGGGGTTGGCACTGGCTGCTCCTTGTGCTCCCTTCCAGCCCTGCCTGGCTCTATGAATTACTAGATTCAGCACTTCAGCTTGGTATGTACTCAAAAACACAAGGCAGGCAGAACCCACCAGTAAACCCAGAGCAAGAAAACAAGAAGGGCATGACAGAAGTCCTGAGGAGACAGGGACAGATCACTGTGTACAAAATGACAACTGATCACAAAAAAAGAAAACCCAAACATAACACACACCCCCAAAACAACCAACTAACCCATCCCCAAAACCAACCAGGCACAAAAACACCACAACCACCCAAACCCCAGACAAAAGGCAGGCAGCTCTTTAAAATCCAATGGTAATGAAAATCCAGTATGAAACAGCAGTTTTAGACACACTGTAGGAAAACCTTAAAGCTGGGGCAAGTGGCATTAGAGCCTGTTTGTTTTTTAAGGGAAAGGGAACTATGGAGATTTGAAACTGAAAAAGAAACAGGAATTGTAGAAACACAAGCAACAAAAAAAAAAAATGTAAGTTATTTGATGCTAGAAGAGCTTCTGATTGAAATAGGAAAACAAGACAAGAGCAAAGTTAAGTATTAAAATGCTTGTTTATATTTAACATCATTTTGTTCACAGGGTGGCTCAGGGTGGAAGGCACCTCAGAGATCACCCACTCCAACCTCCCCACCATGCCCAGAGACATCTCTCAGCTACACTCAGCTGCTCAAGGCCTCATCCAGCCTGGCCTTAAACAGCCTCCCTGGGCAGCCTGGGCCAGGCTCTCAGCACCCTCACACTCAACAGTTTCTTCCTCAGCTCCACTCTCCCCCTGCTCTGCCTCAGCTCCAAACCATTCCCCCTTGGCCTGTCTAGAGACACTCTCAGCAAAAGTCCCTCTGCAGCCTTCAGGTGCTGGGAGGCAGCTCTAAGATGTTCTGCATTTACAGAGTAACATTGCAGTTAATGAGAGCTAATTTGGGACACCTGGCAATGAATTAATGCTGAAATGCTGAAAAGCTGTGCCAGAGCAAGTCTAGGCTGGATGTTAGGAGAAAGTTGTTGGCAGAGAGAGTGATTGGCACTGGAATGGGCTGCCCAGGGAGGTGGTGGAGTCCCCATCCCTGGAGGTGTTGCAGCCAAGCCTGGCTGGGGCACTGAGTGCCATGGTCTGGTTGATTGGCCAGGGCTGGCTGCTAGGCTGGACTGGATGAGACTGGAGCTCTCTTCCAACCTGCTTGATTCTATGATCACTAAAGGATGCTGTGACCAAAAAGTTTGCCAGATTGAGGCATATCCTGTGCACAGATTAAAAAGTCCCCCTGGCTGACCTCAAAATGTTGCTGCTGGAAGGAAATCCACACAATTTTATTTTGTACAGTCTCTGTTGGAAAAATTCCTGGTTCAGGACTACTGAAACAGTTTTTAATGGACACTGCCAATCATATGAAGTATTTGCTAAATTCAGAGTGTTGCAGGATTATCCAGCAACAAGGCACCTTCAGAAGGGCTAAGAAAATAGGTGTGATACAAAAAGAAATTGCTAGGCCATGGCTCTGCACTAAGACACTGAAATTGCATTCTTGTTACATGCTTGTCAGCTTTGCTACAAGAGATAAAACCAACTCCCCTTAGCTGGAAGTTAAAACCCAACAACAAATGATCACAGGCTCACAGGATGTTAGGGGTTGGAAGGGACCCAAGGAGATCGAGTCTGACCCCCCTGCCAGAGCAGGACCACACAGTCTAGCACAGATCACAGAGGGACACATCCAGACAGGCCTGGAAAGGCTCCATGATGTGAGGCTCTTCCACATTTGAGTGATTCATTGGAGGCTGAAATGGACTCCTCAGCAGATGAGACTTTAAAACAAGACTGAAGTTTTAAGAAGCATTCTCGAACACATCTCATTAGCAAAATAAAGGTCTTGTGAAAGACACTGACATGGACTTCACAGAATCACAGCACCATGCAGGCTGGCAGAGCCCCTCAGCATCACCAAGTCCAACCTAGAACTTTGCTCCTCAAGATTCACATTAAACCATGTCCCCAAGCACTACATCTAAACCACCCTTAAACACATCCAGAGGGGTGACTCCACCACCTCCCTGGGCAGCTCATTCCAGTCCCTGACCACTCTGTGAAAAACTTTTTCCTAATGTCCAATATAAATCTCCCCAATCTCAGCTTGAGGCCATTCCCCCTTGTTCTGTCTCCAACTACCTCTAAGAAGAGACCAGCAGCAACCTCTCCACAGTGTCCCTTCAGGCAGTTGTAGACAGTAATGAGCTCTTCCCCTCTTTCAAGTCTGTGAGTCCCCCAGTTTCCTCATGCCTGCTCACATGGATGTGAGAAAAAGTAGGTCTGCAAACCATCAGCACAACCACTTGGACTAGCTTTAATAATACCTATTGACTTAATGGCTTCCTCTGCTTGCTCACAATCCTTTGCCATAGCACCCAGCCAGCCAGGTTAGGTTTCAAGTGGAGAAGGGACAGCAGCTCTCTTTGGAACCAGCAAACATCAGTCACCAGCTGGATCCTGGACAAGGTGGGCAGTGCTCGCAAGTGTCTTCCTCGGGGCATGCTGCTCTGCTCCTTTGTCAGACCAATGCTGCATGACTCTGCTCCTGATCACAGGCAAGCCAGTTTCACAGTCCACATCTGGGGCTAGGGGACATGAACCTCCTGCTCAAGGCAACTGAGATGCTTCTGGCTGGCCTGACTTGATGCTACATCTGCTCCACACTGGTGAGACCCCACCTGGAGTACTGCATCCAGTGCTGGAGGCCCTGGTACAAGAGAGCTATGGAGGTGCTGGAAGGTGTCCAGAGCAGGGCCAGGAGGATGCTGAGAAGGATGGAGCTGCTCTGCTGCGAGGAGAGACTGAGGGAGTTTGGGCTGTGCAGGCTGGAGCAGAGGAGGCTCTCAGGTGACCTTCTTGTGGCCACTATCTGAAGTGGGCTACAAGAAAGTTGGGGAGGGACTTTTGAGGCTGTGAGGGAGTGTCAGGAGTGGGGGGAATGGAGCAAAGCTGGAGGTGGGGAGAGTGAGGCTGGAGGTGAGGAGGAAGTTGTTGAGCAGGAGAGTGGTGAGAGCCTGGCAGGGGTTGCCCAGGGAGGTGGTTGAGGCCCCATGGCTGGAGGTGTTTGAGGCCAGGCTGGCTGAGGCTGTGTGCAGCCTGCTCTAGGGTAGGGTGTCCCTGGGCATGACAGGGGGGTTGGGACTGGCTGCTCCTTGTGCTCCCTTCCAGCCGTGACTAACGTTGTGATTCCACGCTCTCTCTAAGTTCCAGCGTGGCTGGCAGCTAGCAGAGGGCTCTTAACAGCACCAAGGATCTCGCTACTTTGTAAGGCTAAGTTGGTACCTTTGGGTTCCGCATTCCGCTGAGGCAACACACGGTGGTAACGGAAAGAGCTGAAGCAGGAGCCTGCATTTTCCCTCACACCTCCTCCGCTCCGTGCAGACACGGCAGGGACTGGCCTCTCGCTGCCGCTGGATGAGACTCCACTCACAGCCACGCTCCGCTCTGCACATTCCCTTCACACCCTCGCGTTTGCTCCCTCCCCTCTCTGGCGCCACCTTTGCGACCCTTCCCCGGTCCCGCCGGCCGTGACCCCACACAACCCGGGAAGGTGGCGCCTGGCTCGGCCAGCGCCGTCTCCGCCCAGCCAGCTCACCTGCGTCGTAGAAGGCGTCCAGCACCGCTGTCTCCCCGAAGTCCAGCTCCCCGAAGTTGACGGTGCCCAGCTGAGCCCCCTCCGCCTCGCAGGCCCGCAGCAAGCACTGCCGCGCCCCGGCCTCGGCGCTCCGCGCCCCGGCGCCCGCCTTGGGCGGCTCGTTCAGCACGTACACGGCCCGCAGGCAGCGCGCCCGGGGGGCTGCCGCCGCCGCCGCCGCCGCGGCCCCCTCCGCCGCCTCCCCGCCGCCCGCTGCCGCCTCAGGCGGGCCGGCGGCCGGCAACTCCGGCTCCGCGCAGGGGTGCACCGGCTCCGCTGCCGCGCTGCCGCCCGCGGGGCTCTCCATAGCGGCGTCGAGGGCTGAGAGGAGCCGGCGGCTGCTCGCAGGTGTTCAGGCAGGGCCGCGGCTCATCGCGAACAGTTGACAAACTCCGTCGGTGCAGGGTAAGGCAGCTGCTTCCCTCCTCACGGCCCTCCCGCCCCCGCTTAGAGCTCTCCCCGCTGAAGAGCTGCGGCCAGGCGGCACCGCTCCCTGGCGGGCGGGCACGGGGACGAGGTGAGGCGAGGTGAAGGCAGCCGTGCGGGGAACTCAGCGCCGCCCGCCCCGGACGAGGCCGCCTGAGCGCACCTGGCGCGGAGCCCTCGCACCGCCAGAGTGCCGCCACAGCGGTGCGGGGAGTGCGCGGCAGCACCGCCAGAGTGCCGCCACAGCGGTGCGGAGAGTGCGCGGCAGCACCGCCAAAGTGCCGCCACAGCGGTGCGGGGAGTGCGGCAGCACCGCCAGAGTGCCGCCACAGCGGTGCGGGGAGTGCGCGGCAGCACCGCCAGAGTGCCGCCACAGCGGTGCGGGGAGTGCGCGGCAGCACCGCCAGAGTGCCGCCACAGCGGTGCGGGGAGTGCGCGGCAGCACCGCCAGAGTGGCGCCACAGCGGTGCGGGGAGTGCGGCAGCACCGCCAGAGTGCCGCCACAGCGGTGCGGAGAGTGCGCGGCAGCACCGCCAGAGTGCCGCCACAGCGGTGCGGGGAGCGCGGCAGCACCGCCAGAGTGCCGCCACAGCGGTGCGGAGAGTGCGCGGCAGCGCCGCCAGAGTGCCGCCACAGCGGTGCGGAGAGTGCGCGGCAGCGCCGCCAGAGTGCCGCCACAGCGGTGCGGAGAGTGCGCGGCAGCACCGCCAGAGTGCCGCCACAGCGGTGCGGAGAGTGCGCGGCAGCACCGCCAGAGTGCCGCCACAGCGGTGCGGAGAGTGCGCGGCAGCACCGCCAGAGTGCCGCCACAGCGGTGCGGGGAGCGCGGCAGCACCGCCAGAGTGCCGCCACAGCGGTGCGGGCAGTGCGCGGCAGCACCGCCAGAGTGCCGCCACAGCGGTGCGGGGAGCGCGGCAGCACCGCCAGAGTGCCGCCACAGCGGTGCGGGGAGCGCGGCAGCACCTCGGGCCCGGCCGCGCCTCGGTTATAGCTTCTCTCCCCCGTCCCTCGCCGGGCGAGCTCCGCGCACCGCCCGCGGCTGCTGCTGGGGCTGTGGTTTGGCCGAGTGGCACCGCACGCCCCGAGCGGGTTCCTCTGGGGGTTGCAAGGCTTAGGCTGAGGCAGGCGGACAGCCTACAGCGAAGGGACCCCGCGCCGGGCTTGCATGGGACTCCCTCTCCCCAGGCTGCCCTGAGCAGCCTTCCCCCGGCCGGGCCGCGGCCTTTGGGCGCCGTTCACCCCTGTGAGGAGCCGCCTCAGCTCCATCGCTGCTGCCCCTGAGGGGCTTCGTCCTCCTGGGCAAAGGCGCTCGTAAGCCGGGGTCTGACTGCTGCTGACATTTTAAAGCCATCCTGTTCCTTCAGAAGCCAAAGGGAACTGCTAGTGCTTCTCCTAAGCTTCCCTCTTTCAGGCGTAGGGGCTTGCCCACTGCTGCCGTCGTTTGAACGGCTTTGACCACAGACAGACTGTTCCAGAAGTTTGGATGTAGTCAGCCCTTAGAATCACAGAATGGGTTAGGTTGGAAGGGGCCTCAAAGCTCAGCCAGTTCCAACCCCCCCTGCCCTAGGCAGGGACACCTCCCACTAGAACAGGTCACTCAAAGCTTCATCCAACCTGGTGCTGAACACCTCCAGGGAGGTTGTGGAGCACAGAATCACCCAATGTGATCTTTGATCACATTGGGTGATTCTGTGCTCCACAACCTCCCTGGGAAACCTGTGCCTGTGTCTCACCACCCTCAACCTGTGCCAGTGTCTCAGCACCCTCAACCTGTGCCAGTCTCTCACCACCCTCACTGCAAAGAACCCTTTCCTAACATCCAGTTTCAATCTCCCCTCTGCCAGTTCAGACCCATTCCTCCTCATCCTGTCATTCTCAGACCTTGTCAATAGTCCCTCCCCAGCCTTCCTGGAGCCCACTTCACATCCTGGAAGGCCACTCCGAGGTCTCCTCCAAGCCTTCTCTTCTCCAGCCTGCACAGCCCCAACTCATGTAGTCTGCCCTCAGAGCACAGCTGCTGCAGCCCTCTTGGTGGCCTCCTCTGCACTGGCTCCAACACTTCCATGTCCTTCTTGTGTTGGGGGCTCCAGAACTGCCCCCAGGACTCCAGGTGGGGTCTGAGGAGAGCAGAACCAAGGGGCAGAATCCCCTCCCCTGCCCTGCTGCCCACACTGCTCTTGCTGCAGCCCAAGACACGGTTAAATTCCTTCTCTTTAAAACCTCCAGGTGAGCTCTCAGCAGAGCAAAGTGGCAGAATCACCTCTCAACCTGCTAGCCACGCTGCTCTTGGTGCAGCCCAGGCTTCCATTGACCTTCTGAGCTGCAAGTGCACGCTGCATCACAAGCAGCATGGCCAGCAGGTTGAGAGAGGAGATTCTGACACTTTGCTCTGCTCTGGTGAGACCTCACCTGGAGTACTGCATCCAGCTCTAGGGCCCTCAACACAGGGAGGACATGGACCTGATGAAGCAGGTCCAGAGGAGGGCCACAAAGATGATCAGGGACTGGAGCACCTCTGCTACAAGGACAGGCTGAGAGCTCTGGGGGTGTTCAGCCTGGAGAAGAGAAGGCTCTGGGGAGACCTAAGAGTAGCCTGCCAGGACCTGAAGGGGCTCCAAGCAGGCTGCAGAGGGACTATTTGCAAAGGCCTGCAGGGACAGAATGAGGGGAAATGAGTTGAAATTAGAGGTAAGACTTAGATTGGATGTTAGGAACAACTCCTGTACCACGAGCACACTGAAACACTGCAACAGGTTACCCAGGGATGGTCTAAGACCTTATCCCTGGAGATGAACATTCAAGGTTATGCTGGGCAAGGCTCTGAGCAACCTCATCTAGTTAAGGCTGTCCCTGCTGACTGCAAGGGGGTTGGAATGGATGCCCTTTGGATGTCTCTTCCAACTCAAACCACTCCAGAACTCAGCTCTCTAAGACATCCCTGCATCCCTCTCCCTGAGAACCCAAGATTTGCTCTTGTGGAATAACCTCAAGGCAGTGCTCCAGTTTGCTCAGGCAGCACTTTGCACCTGTCAAACCCACTCAGTGAGACTATTAATTAGCACTTCCACACTAGGAGCAGTGCAGCAATATGTTCTCTGCAACTCCCAAAGACAGCCAGTGCTCCCAAGAAAATGATGTCCTTGAATCCACCTTCTCCTTTTTCCTTTCTGTTGCTTTTCATTTTGCAGAGCCCTGAGCAGCAGATGCTTCTCTAGACACAATTGGGCTAATGGGAAGTGTTTCCTTTCTGTTTTATTTTTATCCCCCCAGGGCTATGAACTTAGAGTTCAAACTGTAAAGCTGAGCTGTAAATTTATACAGAGCCAGAGAATGGGTTGGGCAGGCAATAATTGGTAGAAGCATGCAAAGGCAACCACCGAGGCAGAGAGCAACACCAAGCTGTGTCCAGCACAGCCAGAGAGGTTCTCCTCCCCTTCAGCTCTGCCCTGCTGAGGCTCCACATGGAATACTGCATCCAGTTTTGGGCTCCACAGTTTAAGTGGGACAGAGATCTACTGGAGAGAGTCCAAGGGAGGGCTACAAGGATGATGAGGGGGCTGCAGCACTGCCTGGTGAGGCTGTTGTAACCTGTCCTCAGAGCAGAGCTGCTGCAGCCCTCTCAGCATCTTGGTGGCCTCCTCTGGACTGGCTCCAACACTTCCATGTCCTGCTTGTGCTGGGGGCTGCAGAGCTGCACAGAGGACTGCAGGTGGGGGCTGAGGAGAGCAGAGCCAAGGGGCAGAATCCCCTCCCTTGCCCTGTGCCCACATTGCTCTGGCTGCAGCCAGCACAGGGTTGTGTCTGGGCTGCACTCACCCTGCAGGCTCCTGTGGAGCTTTGCATCAGCCCAGACCCCCAGGGCCTGTTCCTCAGGGCTGCTCTCAGCCATTCCCAGTGAAATCTATCTCAGCACAGAGGGAGGGGGTTGTGTGCCTTTCCCTTCCTGGCTGTGTGGGCTTGTGAGAGAAGGCTGTGTAAACCCAGGACCTAGAGTCACAGCAGCTTCTCAGTCCAGCCTGCAAGGCAAACCAGCCAGAGCCTGCAGAAGGAAATTAGCTTACCTGAGCTGCAGCATCAGCAGCTTCCCATGGGCAGGAGGGGCAGGCTGTAGCCTTAGGTGAGCAGTTCCGCTCCTGGGTGTCATAGAGGTGCTGGGACACACATGCCTAGAGTGAGAGGCAGTAAGAGATTGAGAGTCTGAAGTTGCTGCTGTTCAGAACTGTGGAAGAGAAGGCTGAGGAAGCTTTCATGTCAAGGAACATGGAAAGTGAGTGAAAGCTTGAGTAGGAGAACTTGGGCTTAGCCTAGACCTGAAGCCAGCTGGAGGCAGACAAGCTGCTCCAGCTAACACTCTGGCCACGTTTGGGAGAACTGAATCAGCCTCACTGACTTCAGCATTCTCAACTAGTGCAAGCCCAGGGCTGCAGTCCCACAGCATCCTTCCTGCGGCAGAGCTGCCCACACTGAGCTGTGTTTCTGAGCTGAACAGGTGCTTCAGGCCAGAGCAGCAGGAGTTTTCCACTCCCCTGGGCTAAGTGACACACACCAGGCCTGACTGCCTAAGCACAGCACAGACCCGAGCTGCCTTTCTCCAGCCAACACTGCTTCTGCTGGAGCCTCAACACTGCAGTTGTTTTCCCTGCCCTCTGCTTTTATGTGCTAACTGCACCCAGCTGTGCTCCCAGCAGGGCTTTAGTAAATGTGGCTCTTTGAATCCAGAGTAATCAAATCACCCAGCAGCAGCAATTTCCAGGCAGGTGCACCTACTTTTCTACTTACCCTTCCTTAATTGTTCTGTTTTTTCGGTGCTTTGTGCTGGGAGATGCACAAACTGTGTGAATTGTGCTGTTTCCTACCCTGGGTGTTGCCTTCCCAATGAAATCTGTCCCCAGAAGGGGGTGAACCCAGCCAGTGGCTCCTGCTGCAGCAGAGACAGCTGCTCAGCTTCATTGGCACTTACCTAAGGAGAGCCCCAAGCAGTGCTCTCACAAAATCCCAACCTCTTTGTTGCTGTTACCAGGGGAGGTGAAGAGCAGCCTGGCAGGGCCTTTGTGGGAGCACATTTGCTATTCAGGAGCTGAGATGAACCATGCAGGGAAGGGTTTGTCCTGCTAGGGAGGATGATCTCCCACAGCCCATGAAGATGCCAGGTCTGGGCACAGAGTGGTTCAGCAGAGAAAATGTTGCCAACTGCTTCAGTGCCCTGCTAAGCAAACCTGCTTGTGGAGCCTGCTCAGTCTTACCTCATCTGCTCTGGCATTCTGAATCAAGTGTTGTCCTCCAAGAGAAACAGCCTGGCACAGCTTTGAGCAGCATACTTACAAAAGCCAATTGTTTTCCTGAGCCTATTGTCACCTGCATGCTCCAGTTGCTTTTCCTATAGGAAAAGAGAGTTCAGAACCTACTGAGAGAGCCTGGCAGGCACTGCCTCCTTATTGTGGCCTTCACAAGGTGTCAGAGCAACTATTCTGGCTGGAGTCTTGTGTCCAGCTCTGGGCCACTCAGGTCAAGAAGGAGCTCAAAGAACTGCTTGGGAGAGCCCAGTCCAGAGGCAGAGAGCTCTGCAGGCAGGGAACATCTCCTGTGGGGCCAGGCTGAGGCAGCTGGGGCTGGCAGCAGGACGCAGGCAGGCTCTGCTCAGGGCTGGCCCAGGGCAGCACAAGGGGCACTGGGGGCAAGCTGGGGCAGAGGAGGTGGCAGGGCAAGAGGAGGGAAAGCTTTTTGGCTGTGAGGGTGGCAGAGGCCTGGAGCAGGCTGCCCAGAGAGGCTGTTTGCAGCCACTGCAACCCCCCTGGCTGTGCTGTGTGTGCCCTGCCCTGGTGCTGCTGCTCTGGCAGGGAGCTGGGCTGGATGCTCTCTCGAGGGCCCTTCCAACCCCTCACATTCTGTGATTCCGGAGATGTGTCCTCATTTCCCTGGATCCTCCTTCCAGCCCTTGCATCCTCATTTCCCTGGATCCTCTTTCTGTCTTTTGCTTCCTCAGCTGGCCTGGCACCCCCTCACCTTGAGGGCTGGTGACCTCAGGAGGCTGGTTATTTTCCAAAGGCAGGGAATGGCAGGAGTGGAGGGGCCACAGCAAGAAGGCAGGCAGAGAACTGCTGCAGGAAGTGTGGAGTGAATGGGCTGGGAACTGCTAATTCCTGAGCCAGCTCAAGAGGCATCTGAGGCCAGAGGTGCCAAGTGGAATCTAATTGCTGGCTGGAGGCTATTAATAACCATGGGCACAAGTACCCTGTGTTTAATGTGGGGAGTTCAGCTCCACCCCCTCTGGCTCTTTTTAAGCTAAGGATTGCCCTGAACAGAAGTCAATGCATGGGGGACCCTCTCCTGGCCACAGCCAAGTAGCTCAAGCAGCCCAGTCAAGAAGCCTCCTCAGTGCTGGAGTTGTTCCTGCTTTTAAGCAGTGTTTCTGGCTGCCTTTTGCACCACAGCTTGCCTGTATGAAAGCAATCTGCCCTTTTAAGCAGCTTCTGTGCTTGCCTCTACCTCTGCCCTGTTTCAGCCCCAGGGTCCTTTTATCAGAGAGGCAGCAGAGACCTCACACTTCCTCCTGGCCTTGCACTGCAGCACAATCATAGACCACAGAATGGTTTAGGTTGGAAGGGGCCTTAAAGGTCATCGAGTTCCAACAGCTCCCTCAAGGCCTCATCCAGCCTGGCTTTGAACACCTCCAGGGAGGTTATGGATCAGAGTGATTCTGTGATCCACAACCTCCCAGGGCAATCTGGGTGTTGTCAACTGGGTGCAATTCTGGAGCCCCCAACACAAGAAGGACATGGAAGTGTTTGAGCCAGTCCAGAGGAGGCCATAAAGATGCTGAGAGGGCTGCAGCAGCTCTGCTCTGAGGACAGGCTGAGAGATTTGAGGCTCTGCAGCCTGGAGAAGGCTTGGAGGAGACCTTGGAGTGGCCTTGCAGTACCTGAAGGGGGCTATAGGAGGGCTGGGGAGGGACTATTGACAAGGTCTGGGAACGAGAGGAGGAGGAGGAATGGATTTGAACTGGCAGAGGGGAGATTGAAAGTGGATGTTAGGAAGAAGTTTGCAGTGAGGGTGGTGAGACACTGGCACAGGTTGCCCAGGGAGGTTGTGGAGCACAGAAGCACCCAATGTGATCAAAGATTCTGTGCTCCACAACCTCCCTGGAGGTGTTGAAGGCCAGGTTACATGAGGCCTTGAGTGACCTGTTCTAGTGGGAGGTGTCCCTGCCTAAGGCAGGGAGTTTGGAACTGGATGATCCCTGAGCTCACTTCTATGATTTCCTCCTAACTCTGCTGCTAACTTCACCAAAAGCCATGGAAATAACACAGCAAATCTTTATTGCTGGGAAGCTGTGCTGCGACCAACATCCTTGATACAAAAACAGTTAAGTGCAGCCAGTTAGAAATGTTAAAGAAGAGCATTTCAGTGATAAAATAGTTTATTAGTGCTTCTGTTTCAGTACAATGTGCAACAGATTGGGACTTGGAAAACCCTCCAGTTTCCCTAACTCACCTCTCATGCTCTTTTACAACAGATGCAGATGGAAGCCATCCCAACAGCGAGGTTCTGGGTTGCCAGCTGAAACACATAGACCAAGATGCAGGTGGAGAGTGGATTTCATAGACACATGCACACCAAGAAGCTCAGGGGACCTCTGCCAACCACGTGTGAAGGTGAGCAGCCAAGGGAACAGCACATCACATCCCATCTAGCCCCCAGCAGGCAGGGTGCTCAGCAGTGACACAGGATATGCTGACTGGAGCCAGCTCTAGCATTGATAACAAACAGATCCTTTTTGGGGGGGAGGTTCTGTTGTCCCTCTGAAGCATCGCCAGTGTCACTCCTGCTTGCTCCATGCTAGGCAAAAATCATAGAATCATAGAATCAAGCAGGTTGGAAGAGAGCTCTAAGCTCAGCCAGCCCAACCTAGCACCCAGCCCTGCCCAACCAACCAGACCATGGCACTCAGTGCCCCAGCCAGGCTTGGCTGCAACACCTCCAGGCACAGCCACTCCATCACCTCCCTGGGCAGCCCATTCCAGTGCCAATCACTCTCTCTGACAACAACTTCCTAACAACATCCAGCCTAGACCTGCCCTGGCACAGCTTCAGCCTCTGTCCCCTTCTTCTGCTGCTGGCTGCCTGGCAGCAGAGCCCAACCCCACCTGGCTACAGCCTCCCTGCAGGCAGCTGCAGGCAGCAATGAGCTCTGCCCTGAGCCTCCTCTGCTGCAGGCTGCACCCCCCAGCTCCCTCAGCCTCTCCTCACAGGGCTGTGCTTCAGGCCCCTCCCCAGCCTTGCTGCCCTGCTCCAAACACCTTCCAGCACCTCAGCATCTCTCTGCAATGGAGGAGCCCACAACTGGACACAGCAGTCAGAGATTGCTGACAGGGTGGGAGGTACTGCACAGCTGGTGCAGAAGAGAGGAAACCAGAGAGAGGGAAATAAGAGCTTATCTGGGGAAGATGAGGGCAGAGACCCTGGAAGAAGCATCAGGTTCAGTGAAACAATCAAAGAAAGTCCTGCTGCAAACCCAGGGCTAGAAAATGTCTCACCCTCTACCTGTACAACAGAGTGCAGCAAGCACCAGCAGGTGGAGAGCAAATGAGAGGATGTCAGACGGCAGAGAACCTTCTGCATGAAATAATACCACCTTTTCCTTTGGGTTTGATAGATCTCCTTTTATTTGTTTTTGCTTTCATAATGCATATTCTGTTCACACTGTGCAAAACTGGGGACAGGCAGGCCTCAACACCAGCCAACGGAAACCGAGCCGAGATGAACATTCAAGTGGAGGGAGAGGGCTCTCACAACCAGGAAAGCTAAAATCAAAGCCACAGCTGCTCCTCAAGACAGAGCCACTCTCAGCTGTGCCCTTTTGTCCTGCCACCTCCCACAAACCTGGCTCCACTGACTTGAGCAGCTCTCCACCCAGAAGGTGACCTCTGCCGGGAGCTGGGACTCGTGGTGGTGGTGGCTACATGAGGGGAGGACCTGGCTTGCAACTGGCTCCAGTCAGCTTGTGGCAAAAGGAAGGCACAAATCATTTGCAAAGAGCAGGGTTCTGTTGGTTTGTTTCCTTCTTGTCAATACATGACTGTACACAAGGTAAAATCCCAAGTTGTGGAGGGGAGGGAGGGGAAGGTTTAGAGGGGGGGAGGTGAAGACATAAAATTGCATATTTAACAGAACTTAAAACCTTTAAAACCACCACCAAAAAAAAAAAAAAGAAGTAGGCTGTTGTATCTGAAAGCAAAAAAAACTCCCTCCAGCCCCAACCCCACCCCCAGCATATAACATTCATTCCTGGCTATATAATGCAGTAGAAAGAGTTGAAAATCTTAGTGACCAAAAAGGGACAATTAAAAAAACCAAAAGTCAAAATAAAACCACCAAACCCCAAACCCCCTAAAATCATAAAAGCTTGTAAACAGATCATCTGAAATACACCTTTTTTTTTTGTCTTTATTTATGGAAAAATATCCTCAAAATAGTACCACTATGGACTAAACTGCCTGAGTTTTTCATTTCATTTCACCTAGGAGCTTGAAGTCGAGAAGCCTTTAGCACAAAAGAAGGTCTGTTTCAGTCACAACCTAAGTGCTGCACAAGCACTGCTTCAGGTGGAACTTTTGTCCTTCTGCTTGGTGGTAGTTTTGTTGTGCTATCCAGGAAAAAAAAAACCAAACCAAAAAAGCTGTTGTGCTGATCCTTCAGAGAAAGGGAAGCTTGAGGCAATTCTTAAATCATTTGGCACGGAGTTGTTTTGGCTGGGGTGTAAATTCCGAGTCCGGGTCGGGAAGAGTGATGCAACAATTCCACCGCTCAAAGTGTTCACTTGGATTGAAGAGCTTTCTTGATGTCATTCACTTCCATCTGAAAGCAAAGACAGAATACAGGTGTGCTGAGAAGAGAGGCTTTGACAAATCATAGAACCATAGAAGAGAGCTCCAAGCTCCCCCAGCCCAACCTAGCACCCAGCCCTGCCCAACCAACCAGACCATGGCACTCAGTGCCCCAGCCAGGCTTGGCTGCAACACCTCCAGCCACAGCCACTCCACCACCTCCCTGGGCAGCCCATTCCAGTGCCAATCACTCTCTCTGACAACAACTTCCTAACAACATCCAGCCTAGACCTGCCCTGGCACAGCTTCAGCCTCTGTCCCCTTCTTCTGCTGCTGGCTGCCTGGCAGCAGAGCCCAACCCCACCTGGCTACAGCCTCCCTGCAGGCAGCTGCAGGCAGCAATGAGCTCTGCCCTGAGCCTCCTCTGCTGCAGGCTGCACACCCCCAGCTCCCTCAGCCTCTCCTCACAGGGCTGTGCTCCAGGCCCCTCCCCAGCCTTGCTGCCCTGCTCCAAACACCTTCCAGCACCTCAGCATCTCTCTGCGATGGAGGGGCCCAGAACTGGACACAGCACTCCAGGGGTGGCCTGAGCAGTGCTGAGCACAGGGGCAGAAGAACCTCCCTTGTCCTGCTGCCCACACTGCTCCTGAGCCAGCCCAGGATGCCATTGGCTCTCTTGGCCACCTGGGGAAGTGTGCTTGGTGGGACCTCTGCCGATCTTTTGAGTCTGAGATGACTCAAAGACGACCTAGAGGTTTGGGTCTGAGATGACCCAAAGAGGCCTTGAGTGACCTGTTCTAATGGGAGGTGTCCCTGCCTATGGCAGGGGTTGGGACTGGATGTTAGGAAGAAGTTGTGTGCAGTGAGGGTGGTGAGACACTGGCACAGGTTGCCCAGGGAGGTGTTGAAGGTCAGGTTGGATGAGGCCTTGAGTGACCTGTTGTAGTGGGAGGTGTCCCTGCCTGTGGCAGGGGGTTGGAACTGGATGAGCTGTGCCATGTCATGGAGGAAAGCAAATCAGCAAGGAAACCTGCAGTGCTGCCTCCAGCTCTGGAGCTCTCAGCACAGGAGAGGTGAGCCCAGGTGAGCCTCCTGATGTTCAACAAGACCAAGCTCAGGGTTCCATACCTGGCTAGGTGAGGAATGAGGCTGGGGGACGAGGTGACAGCAGCCCTACAGAGAAGGGTTTAGGGGTGCTGGTGGATCAATACCCCCAAACTTCTTTCTTCAGAGCTACTCTCAATGCACTCTGAGTCCAGCCTGGATTTGTGGCTGGTACAGGCATGATCCAGATTCAGGACACTGCATCTTGACCTGTTGAACCTCAGGCAGCTGGCACTGGCCCACCTGTCACACGTGCCACGGAGCAACCAGGCTGTGAGGTGCACAGGTGTATCCCTGCCATATCCCTACACCAGCAGGTTGGACTGACTGGAATCTCAGTCTCCTTGCAGACCTGAGGCTGAATCAGACCTGCCAACGTGGCCAAGAGCATCAGAAATCATTGACGTACCTGCAACCGCAGACGGATCTTCTTCTCTTCATCCAGCTCAGACAGCAGCTGCTTGATCTCTTTTCTGTTGAAAGAATGCACAAAAGCAGTTTGGCACAGAAGTGGTTTACCTGGCCAAGTACCAGAGATGACTTGTGGAGCCTTCTCCCTGCTTCACTAGTTCCTGTTCTTCCTCTGAGCAGCTGCGTAAGGTCAGTGCGCTCTTACAGGCTGTGAGCCAGACCTCTGGGAAAGGGCAGTGCCCCTCACACGGCTAAGGAATTCCCTCCTAGCAGCCCCACACCCACAGGCTTTGCTCTGGAGCAGCTGTGTCAGTGTTGTGCCTGCACCCAGTTGCCTTTTCAGCCATACAGAATGTAGGTGGATTGTAGGAAGTGGCAGCACAAACCCTGCCCATGCTACCACATGCTTAAGCCACACCACAATGTGACTTTCACCTTCATGTATTGGACCTGATGATGGCAAAGCATGGGATTGGTGTCATCCTTCTTTGCCAGGAAGGTGAGTGCAACTACAAGGAGTTGCCACTCAGTGATTTCCTCTGTGATCTGTGTTAGATAGCATTGTCCTGCTCTGGCAAGGGGGTAGATTCAATGATCTCCTGGGGTCCCTTTCACCCCCTCATATCCTGTGAGTCTGTGTGATCCTGTCATCTCCAGCAGCCAGCCCTTGCAAGAAGGGTTGGGGAGAGCAGAGGAGCAGGGGTCAGCGTAAGAGGTGAGGCTGTGGGGCTCAGTGGCTAGATCCAGCATAGAATCATAGGATCAAGCAGGCTGGCAGAGAGCTCCAAGCTCCCCCAGCCCAACCTAGCACCCAGCCCTGCCCAACCAACCAGACCATGGCACTAAGTGCCCCAGCCAGGCTTGGCTGCAACACCTCCAGCCACAGCCACTCCACCACCTCCCTGGGCAGCCCATTCCAGTGCCAATCACTTTCTCTGGGAAGAACTTCTAACATCCAGCCTAGACTTCCCCCCGGCACAACATGAGACTGTGTCCCCTTGCTCTATTGCTGGTTGCCTGGGAGAAGAGCCCAACCCCACCTGGCCACAATGTCCCTTCAGGTAGTTGTAGACAGCAATGAGCTCTGCCCTGAGCCTCCTCTTCTCCAGGCTGCACACCCCCAGCTCCCTCAGCCTCTCCTCATAGGGTTTGTGTTCCAGACCCCTCAGCAGCTTTGTCACCCTTCTCTGGACACCTTCCAGCACCTCAACATCTCTCTTGAATTGAGGAGCCCAGAACTGGACACAGCACTCCAGGGGTGGCCTGAGCAGTGCTGAGCACAGGGGCAGAAGAACCTCCCTTGTCCTGCTGCCCACACTGCTCCTGAGCCAGCCCAGGATGCCATTGGCTCTGCTGCCCACCTGGGCACACTGCTGGCTCATCTTCAGCCTACTATCCACCAGTACCCCAGGTCTCTTTCCTCCTGGCTGCTCTCAGCCACTCTGTCCCCAGCCTGGAGTGCTGCTTGGGGTTGTTGTGGCCAAAGTGCAGAACCCTCACCCGGCATGAGCCAAGCCCTCCACCCCGAACTATTCTGCCACAGGCTCTGCAAGCTGCTTCCCTTTTTCCTGCCTGGGCTGTACACAGCAGACAATGGAAGTGAAAGTTTAGCTTCCAAAACATTCAGCCTCCTCAGGAACAGCAGAAGCTACACACCAGCTCCACTCTTCTCCTAAGGAATGAGGAGCTGAAAGACAACAGAGATGCCCAGAACTAAACCAGTAGGATTCAGGGCCACAAAGCTTCTTCAAATGTCTTAATCACAATGCAATTCTTTTTGCAGCCTGAGGTTCCTGGGAGTCAACCAACACATTGATTCAGGTTTCAGGAACCTGTAGTGATTTATGCAACAAATACCTCCCTGGTTAGGATGAAATCCCAAACAGTTACTGCCAAATAAACCAATTTGTGAACCTTTTTTCACTGCTTATGGCTTCTAACTGAACTTTTTATCAGTGCCCCATAAACATCTGCTTGGAGCACAGGGAAGAAAAATAAAAGGATAGTGCCAATATGTTTCCTGATCTTCTCATGCCTGAAATGTGTTCTGCCAGACAAAAGTCACTCAAAACCACAAAGGCAAACTGTACCTGGAGGAAAGCTCCAGAAGAAACTGCCCCCAGGGTTGATTCTATGATTCTATCCCACCTACAGCTTGGGCTTTGCAGTACTTACTTTTGCTGGTCTTTCATGGTTTCAATGATGGTTCTTAGCTCCTTAATTTGTGTTCTCAGCTCCTCCAAGGCAGTCTGACCTTGGATCAAATGCTCAGTCTTTGGCTTTCCTTCAGAACCAAACAGGGATGGGGAATTTGCCCTGTGGCCTGTTGTTCCCATAGCAAGTGAGTGAAATCCAGGGGACGGTGAAGGGGACAGTGATGGCTGCACAGTGCTGCCACTGGCCAAACCTCCTGGTTTTGCAGGCAAGGAGGTTTTGTTATCAGACACCTGCAACAAAAGAGAACAACATTTAATGGCTGGAGAAAGCTTGAGGAAAATCAGACCTGAGAAGTATGAAGGATTTTCTTAGAATCACACAATCAAACAGGTTGGAAGGAGCAGGCAGTGCCAACCCCCTGCCATGCCCAGGGACACCCTACCCTAGAGCAGGCTGCACACAGCCTCAGCCAGCCTGGCCTCAAACACCTCCAGCCATGGGGCCTCAACCACCTCCCTGGGCAACCCCTGCCAGCCTCTCACCACTCCAATTTCCAATGCCAATCACTCTCTCTGCCAACAACTTCCTCACAACATCCAGCCTAGACCTGCCCTGGCACAGCTTCAGCCTCTGTCCCCTTCTTCTGCTGCTGCTGCCTGGCAGCAGAGCCCAACCCCACCTGGCTACAGCCTCCCTGCAGGCAGCTGCAGGCAGCAATGAGCTCTGCCCTGAGTCTCCTCTGCTGCAGGCTGCACCCCCCCAGCTCCCTCAGCCTCTCCTCACAGGGCTGTGCTCCAGGCCCCTCCCCAGCCTTGCTGCCCTGCTCCAAACACCTTCCAGCACCTCAGCAGCAATCTGCAATGGAGGAGCCCAGAGCTGGACACAGCACTCCAGGGGTGGCCTGAGCAGTGCTGAGCACAGGGGTGGGCACAAGAACCTCCCTTGTCCTGCTGCCCACACTGCTCCTGAGCCAGCCCAGGATGCCATTGGCTCTGCTGCCCACCTGGGCACTGCTGCCTCCTCTGCAGCTCCTCTCTGCCAGCACCCCCAGCTCCCTCTCTGCCTGCCTGCTCTCAGCCCCTCTGGCCCCAGCCTGTAGTGCATTACACTACGTTTAGGTTAGTTGGCCCAGGAGCATTCCTCAGTACAAGTGCTCCCAGAAGAGGGAGCTGCACAGCAAAACATTGTCCTTGGGCTCATTAAAGAACCCAAATAACTCATCTCACTGCCATCTGGAAGCTAAAAGAAGGAAAGTTGAACAATAAATAAAAGGAACACGAGGTAGGGAAGTTACAAAGGCAGAGGGAAGGGAAAACAAGGGACAAACTACACAAATACAACCAGATGGATGGCAATGGTTTGGCTGCCTCCTGAGGGACGGCCACGTGGTGAGACAAAGAGCAGTGGGAAGCAGGAATGGCCACTGCTGGTGGGCAGGGAGAGAGGGAAGAGGAAATCCTCCTGCTCTTATGGCTCTTAGCAAGGGGGAGTGGGCTAACCAGCACACCTGCTGGCGTTCAGACCCACCCCTGGGGAGGGGTCAGGACCACCTGGGGTTAGGGTCAAGACCACTCCCCCAGGTGGGTTAACCCTTTACAAGGACCTTGCACTTGGTCTTGCTGAACCTCCTGAGCTTGGCTTGTGCACACCTCTGCAGCCTGTGCAGGTCCCTCTGGATGGATCCTGCCCTCCAGTCTGGCTGCTGCACCACACAGCTTGGTGTGGGCAGCAAACCTGCTGAGGCTGCACTCAGTGCCTCTGCCCATGGCACCCACAAAGATGCTGAACAAGACTGGTCCCAGGACTGATCCCTGAGGGACTCTGCTTGTCCCTGGCCTCCACTTGGCCATTGGCAGCCACTCTTTGGGTGCAGCCATCAAGCCACTTCTTTATCCATCAGTGCTCCACCCATCACACCCATGTGCCACCAGCCTGGAGACCAGGATGTGGTGTGGGGCAGTGCCAAAGGCCTTGCTGAGGGCCAGGTAAATGCCAATAGGTTTCTGTGACAATGAGGCTAAGCAGAGGCATCCCAATTAACTTACTTGTGATATTGTAACAGTTCTTGGTTTCCTGGACACCTCAATAGCTTTGTGAGTAATGGAAAGGTGCTCCTCCTTCTCATCTTCAGGACTTGGTGAGTCAAAGAAGTCAGGGCTAGAAAGGGATGACTGTGTGGAGACAAACACACAGGCCACAGGAGGGGACAAAGACAAAGCACAAGAACTTACCAAAGGAAGAGGAAAAGACTTTGTGATGGCTTTCATCAATGCTTAAAACCAGGAGCCTCCCTCCCTGCCCCTCCTCTTTTTGCATCCTCTCAAGGCTGCAGAATGCTTCCAGAGCTTGCCTGAGCTAAGAGATCATTTGGAACCCAACATTCATCTGCATCTTTGCAGTGCATTCATCCCAAGAGGAAATCACCCTCCTGCCTCTGAGCAGAGCTGCACCTTCCTTCACTCAGGTGCTGAGCACTGTGCTCTGGGGATGGCAGCCCTGCCACCTGGGCAGCTCTGCCATGGCTTAGCTCACTGCTGCTCTTCAGAGGATACCTGACTCAGGTGCTGAGCACTGTGCTGTGGGAATGGCAGCTCTGCCACCTGGGCAGCTCTGCCATGGTGATGTGTTTGGTGCTCTTCAGAGGACACCTGACTCAGGTGCTGAGCACTGTGCTGTGGGGCTGCCAGCCCTGCCACCTGGGCAGCTATGCCATGGTGAGCTCACTGCTGCTCTTCAGAGGATACCTGACTCAGGTGCTGAGCACTGTGCTGTGGGGATGGCAGCCCTGCCACCTGGGCAGCTATGCCATGGCTTAGCTCACTGCTGCTCTTCAGATACCTGACTCAGGTGCTGAGCACTGTGCTGTGGGGATGGCAGCTCTGCCACCTGGGCAGCCATGCCATGGATTAGCTCACTGCTGCTCTTCAGAGGACCCCTGCTGCTGCCTGTGCACACTGCTGCCACCGCAGGGCTGCCTTCTGCACAGCCTCTTTGTGAAGGTGCAGAGTGGGGAGGTTGCTCTTCCTCTCCTCTGCTTCTCTTCAGCAACACCACCCTGGGTAACCAGCAGCAGCTGCTCTCATTTGGACATTCCAGAATGCCAAAGAAGCTTGGAAATTAATAAACCCCCAAGCCCCAAAGAAGAATACCCTGAAAAACTAAGCACTGCTTTCCAAAGCATGATTTATGGAACCAACTTGGCAAAAGGTAGATGTCAGAGAATGAAATTGGTCTCACCCTTAGGCTCACAGCTGTGATCCTAATGAGGGCTGAAGTGTTGGTCCTGTCCTAGACAAAGCAAGGGAGCTGCTCCTTCTGGGAAACACTTTCCAACCCCTTAATGCTTAACACAAATGACTTCAGTCCAAAGATTTGGCAGAAAGGTTTCTTTCTGGCTTAGGTTTTGGCTGGCAAAGAATATTTTCCAGCACCCAAAGAGAGCAGATACAAATCTTGTTGGGGAGGGAATGGCTTAAACATCACTATGCAAAGCACTGGCAGCCTTTGGGCACTCATTATCCTGAGCTGTGGAACTGCAGTAGATACAACAAGGAACACAAATAGGAGAGGGGGAAAAAAAAAGGGGGGGGTGGAAATTGGGTTTAGAAGAAAAGGAAAATGAACTTACAGATGTGAGAGACTGGGAGGGAGGTCTCCTGCCAGTGGCTTTTGGTCTGGTCGTGGTTGGATGATTAAGCTTCTCAGCAATTGGGATTACAGAGTCAAAACCTTCCAAGTCTTAAAAAACAGGGAAAAAGAAAAAAGAATTGATTTGTTTTCCTGGCAGTTGTCCTTCCAAGGGAAAGAATTCCCCTTTTTCCTTCCCTCCCCCTGCCCCTAATGTCAAAGGAATCCAATCCTACTTTGCCCATTGCCTCACAACGTTCTGCAGGTGCTCAGCCCACCAGGATGGCACTGAACAGCCTGGGAGGCCAAGGCAGCCTTGCCAAGGATCAGTACTCTTCCATCTCAAACACAACAAAGCAGAGGGGGGAGGTGCAGAGGAACCCTTGGCTTTGCTTTTTGCACAGTGAAAGCTAAATGATGAGCTGGGCCCCATGGCATGGAACAAAGAGTTTCAGACTTTCCATCCTGCTGTTCAAGGTGTTGGTCATTTTCTGCCTGAAGAACTGGAGATGCAAAAGAGTGCTCCTGGTGGCTCAACAACTGTACTGACAGAGCCCTGCAGCAGGCTGCCCAGAGAGCTTGTGGAGTCTCTTTCTCTGGAGACATTCCAAACCCACTTGGATGCATTCCTGTGTGACCTGTTCTAGGTACTCCTGCTCCAAGGTGTTCAGGACCAGGTTGGATGAAGCCTTGAGCAACCTGTTCTAGTGGGAGGTGTCCCTGCCTGTGGCATGGGGGTTGGACTGGATGAGTTTCTGAGGTCCCTTCCAACCCCTCACACACTGTAATATGTTGGAGACTGCAGCAGCTGATTTTTCTGTTCAGAGGCAGGTTCACAGATTCACTCAAACAATGCTTTATGTTGGAGGGGGCCTTAAGATCAGAGGATCTTGGTTTAGATTGGAAGAGACCTCAGAGCTCAGCCAGTTCTAAAGCCCTGCCATAGGCTGGGACACCTCCCACTGGAACACATTGCTCAAGGTCTCATCCAACCTGGTCCTGAACACCTCCAGGGAGGTTGTGGAGCACAGAATCACCCAATGTGTCTGGATGGGTGGGCAGAGGCCATGGGATGAGATTGAACAAGGCCAAGGGCAGGGTTCTGCACTTGGGCCACAACAACCCCAAGCAGCACTCCAGGCTGGGGCCAGAGTGGCTGAGAGCAGGCAGGCAGAGAGGGAGCTGGGGGTGCTGGCAGAGAGGAGCTGCAGAGGAGGCAGCAGTGCCCAGGTGGGCAACAGAGCCAATGGCATCCTGGGCTGGCTCAGGAGCAGTGTGGGCAGCAGGACAAGGGAGGTTCTTGTGCCCACCCCTGTGCTCAGCACTGCTCAGGCCACCCCTGGAGTGCTGTGTCCAGTTCTGGGCTCCTCCATTGCAGAGAGCTGCTGAGGTGCTGGAAGGTGTTTGGAGCAGGGCAGCAAGGCTGGGGAGGGGCCTGGAGCACAGCCCTGTGAGGAGAGGCTGAGGGAGCTGGGGGTGTGCAGCCTGCAGCAGAGGAGGCTCAGGGCAGAGCTCATTGCTGCCTGCAGCTGCCTGCAGGGAGGCTGTAGCCAGGTGGGATTGGGCTCTGCTGCCAGGCAGCCAGCAGCAGAAGAAGGGGACAGAGGCTCAAGCTGTGCCAGGGCAGGTCTAGGCTGGATGTTGTGAGGAAGTTGTTGTCAGAGAGAGTGATTGGCACTGGAATGGGCTGCCCAGGGAGGTGGTGGAGTGGCTGTGGCTGGAGGTGTTGCAGCCAAGCCTGGCTGGGGCACTGAGTGCCATGGTCTGGTTGGTTGGCCAGGGCTGGGGGCTAGGTTGGGCTGGGGGAGCTTGGAGCTCTCTGCCAACCTGCTGGATTCTGTGATTCATTTTGTGACCTGCTCTAGGTGCTCCTGCTCTGGCAGGGTGCTTGGACTGGATGAGCTCTGGAGGTCCCTTCCAACTCTTTACCATCCTATCACTGTCAGAAGTGTTACAGAGCAAAGGGTCTCTGAAGATCCAACACAACCACTGCACAAAATCACACAATGGGAAACCAACTTCATCAATTCCTGGGCCTGTGCAGCAAATCATCTGCACTGAAAGACACCTCAACTGATTCCAATTCCTTGTGCTTTGGCAGCTGGAATGTGAATGGGATCAGACATTGCTGATTCAGCAACATTCTTCCATCTCTAGGAGATTAAAAAAAGAAGTAGGAAAAAAAAGAGAAGAGATCTCTTTGCTTATCCCTGGAATAGCCTGAGGTTATTCACCTCCAAATGCTGCTCTATTTTTGGAGCAGCTCCTTCTATATATAACCTGTGACTCCCTCTCCTCTCTCAGGTTGCTTTTCTATTGACTGCTGCAAGCTATGCCCAAAGGTAGGTCACAAAAAGAAATCCATCAATGGGAGTTTGGAACTGCAAAGCCTCAGCTGCAGCCAATACCTCAGGTGGGTATCAGGAGGATAAAATCTGGTGGCTATCAGGAGGCTAAAATGAAAATGAGTTAATGTTGGCAGAGGGCACAAAACCTATCTGGAGTCCTATGGCAATGGAAGGCTTCAGCAGAGGAGGCTCCCAGGTGACCTTCTTGTGGCCTTCCAGCATCTGAAGTGGGCCACAAAAAAGCTGGGGAGGGACTTTTGAGGCTGTGAGGGAGTGGCAGGAGTGGGGGGAGTGGAGCAAAGGTGGAGGTGGGGAGAGTGAGGCTGGAGGTGAGGAGGAAGTTGTTGAGCAGGAGAGTGGTGAGAGGCTGGCAGGGGTTGCCCAGGGAGGTGGTTTGAGGCCCCATGGCTGGAGGTGTTTGAGGCCAGGCTGGCTGAGGCTGTGTGCAGCCTGCTCTAGGGTAGGGTGTCCCTGGGCATGGCAGGGGTTGGCACTGCCTGCTCCTTGTGCTCCTTTCCAACCCTGAGTGGTTCTGTGATTCTAAGTAAATATCTTCTGGAGGGGGGGGGGGAGAAAAAGCAAACTGAAGAGCTGCTTCCCAGTCATGTCCAGCTTGGTGCTGAGCCATGAACTGAATGACTTTGTGCAGGTCACACAGCCAACTCTTAATGCACTGCCTCACTTCTCTCCACTTGCACAGCCAGAATACATTGCCAGTGAAGACATCTGCCAGCCCTTAGCCAGGTGAAGCTCACAAACAGCAGCACAAAGGGAGGCTGAAGCAGCCCTGGTCCCTGCCACTCTTTCCCACCTATCTGCTCTTGCTATTTTTCCCCCCTGAGCTCAATTTAATCCAGCTCAGTTTCCATGTGCCCAGCCATACAAACACCCATGCTGCAGCAAGGATCAGTGCCAGCAGCAGAGGACTGATGGCTAAAACTGAGAGCAAGACTAATCTGCTGCTCGGGGGAGCAGCCAACTGGCTGAAGTTATCTTCCAGCCTAGCAAGGGGGGTTCTGCTTCTACAGTAAGCAGCAGTAGCCTTTTCTCTGGGCTTGCAAAAGAGAAGTGGCTGCATTTGTGCCCTGGGCTGCAGCCAAAGCAGTGTGGCCAGCACCTGGAGAGAGGAGATTCTGCCACTCTGCTCCGGGGAGACCTCATCTGGACTACTGCATCCAGCTCCAGGGTCCCTCAGCACAGGAAGGACATGGACCTGATGGAGCAGGTCCAGAGGAGGGCACAGAAATGATCAGGGGGTTGGAGCAGCTCTGCTGTGAGGACAGGCTGAGGGAGCTGGGGGTGTGCAGCATGGAGTACTGAAAAGTCCAGGGAGAGCTGAGAGCAGCCTGCCAGGAGCTGCAGGGGCTGCAAGCAGGCTGCAGAGGGACTGTTGGCAAAGGCCTGCAGGGACAGGAGGAGGGCAATGGTTTCAGATGAGACCAGAGCAGACTGGAACAAGTTCTGCAGCAGGAGGCTGCTGCAACACTGCAACTGGTTGCCCAGGGAGGGAGCTGAGTCCACAACACTGGAGACATTCAGAGACTGAACTACTTAATCTAGTGGAGGATGTGTCTGCTGGCTGCAGAGGTGTTGGACTAATGACCTTTGGAGGTCATAGAATCATAGAATCAGTCAGGGTGGGAAGGGAGCACAAGGATCAGCCAGTGCCAACCCCTGCCATGCCCAGGGACACCCTACCCTAGAGCAGGCTGCACACAGCCTCAGCCAGCCTGGCCTCAAACACCTCCAGCCATGGGGCCTCAACCACCTCCCTGGGCAACCCATTCCAGCCTCTCACCACTCTCCTGCTCAACAACTTCCTCCTCACCTCCAGCCTCACTCTCCCCACCTCCAGCTTTGCTCCATTCCCCCCACTCCTGACACTCCCTCACACGCTCAAAAGTCCCTCCCCAGCTTCTTTGTAGGCCCTTTTGTAGGTCCTTTCCACCCCAACCCATCCTGTGGTAGGAAAACAATCAATGAAAACCCACAAGTGTGAAGGTATGGATGCAATCTGCTGCTTTGACTTAAATGAACTACTAATTACCCAGATTCAATCACAATCAAACTGTAAACTGTATTGATGTACAGAGGGTGCAGGAATTGGTGTCCTGGCCACACATGGCACTGGCAGATAAAACAAGGCCAAGGGCAGGGTTCTGCACTTGGCCACAACAAGCCCAAGCAGCTCTACAGGCTGGGGCCAGGGTGGCTGAGAGCAGGCAGGCAGAGAGGGAGCTGGGGGTGCTGGGAGAGAGGAGCTGCAGAGGAGGCAGCAGTGCCCAGGTGGGCAGCAGAGCCAATGGCATCCTGGGCTGGCTCAGGAGCAGTGTGGGCAGCAGGACAAGGGAGGTTCTTCTGCCCACCCCTGTGCTCAGCACTGCTCAGGCCACAGCTTGTGGCATCACAGAATGGCTCAGGTTGGGAGGGAGCTCAGAGCTCATCTGCTGCAACCTCCCCACCATGGCCAGGGACACCTCTCAGCTACACTCAGCTGCTTAAGGTCTCATCCAGCCAGGCAGGAGGCAGCCACAGCCTCCCTGGGCAGCCTGGGCCAGGCTCTCAGCACCCTCACACTCAACAGCTTCTCCCTCTGCTCCACTGTCTCCCTGCTCTGCCTCAGCTCCAAACCATTCCCTCTAGGCTTGTCTGCAGACCCCCTCAGCACAAGTCCCTCTGCATCCTTCCTGCAGGATGCCTTCAGCTCTTGGAACACAGCTCTAAGGTCCCCCCTACCCCACCTGGCACCCTGAAAAGTCTCTCCCCAGCTTTCCTGTAGCCCACATCAGACACTGAAGGCCACAATAAGGTCTGCTCAGAGCCTTCTCCTCTCTGGACTGAACAGCCCCAACTCAGCCTGGGCTCACAGGGAGGAGGCAGCCACAGGCTCCCTGGGCAGCCTGTGCCAGAGTCTCAGCACCCTCACACTGAAGAACTTCTTCCTCAGCTCCAGTCTAACCCTGCCCTCCCTCAGCCAGTTTGTTGTTCCTGTAGCTATCAGAAATTGGGACATTAGATTTCTGTATGAATCACAGAATCAAGCAGCTTGGAAGAGACCTCCAAGCTCATCCAGCCCAACCTAGCACCCAGAGAAGGAAGATGTAAACCCCTCCTCAGCTGGACCAAAAGTGACCTCCAAGCTCATCCAGCCCAACCTAGCACCCAGAGAAGGAAGATGTAAACCCCTCCTCAGCTGGACCAAAAGTGACCTCCAAGCTCATCCAGCCCAACCTAGCACCCAGAGAAGGAAGATGTAAACCCCTCCTCAGCTGGACCAAAGAGACCTCCAAGCTCATCCAGCCCAACCTAGCACCCAGAGAAGGAAGATGTAAACCCCTCCTCAGCTGGACCCAAAGAGGCCTCCAAGCTCATCCAGCCCAACCTAGCACCCAGAGAAGGAAGATGTAAACCCCTCCTCAGCTGGACCAAAAGTGACCTCCAAGCTCATCCAGCCCAACCTAGCACCCAGAGAAGGAAGATGTAAACTCCTCCTCAGCTGGACCCAAAGAAATGCCACTAAAGATACCACAAGCAATGAAATTCTGCTCTGCTCTGCTCATATGAATTATGAGGAAGGCAGCATCAGCATCCAGCAGACCTGAGCTCACTGCTCCAGCTTGCTCTAGGTCTATTAGCAGCAATCAGTAAGGAAAGGTTCCACTGAACAGACAGAGAGGATATTCATCAATTAACACTGCCACTCCCTAATTAAAGAGCAGTTGACACTCACCCTACAAATAAATCCTTCATTGTTGCTGTCTCACTGATCAGGACAGTGAAGAAGTAGTTCATGAGGTGGGAAGAAAGGCATCAGAGTAATGTCAGTGTAGCAGTGCATAGAAATCCCTGCCTGGCTGAGCAAAGCTCTCTAATGAGCAGGGAAAGTGCTGGCTGAGCAGGAATGCTTCCCTGGCATCCTCTGCCAGGCAGGTACCAGCAGCACAGCTCTGCCCAGTGCTCTGCTCCTTTGCAGATGTGCTTACTTCAAGTATGGGGGGTGAGAAGTAGATATATGTGTTCAAACAAGGCCTGGCTGGGGCACTTAGTGCCATGGTCTGGTTGGTTGGGCAGGGCTGGGTGCTGGGTTGGGCTGGGGGAGCTTGGAGCTGTCTGCCAACCTGCTGGGTTCTATGATTCCATCCTGACAACACACTCTGTGTGTCATGAATAGTGTACAGAATCAGAGTCTCAGAGTGTGAGGGGTTGGAAAGGACACTCAAGGATCATCCAGCACAACCCCCTGCCAGAGCAGCAGCAGCCAGGGCAGGGCACACACAGCACAGCCAGGGGGGTTGCAGTGGCTGCAGAGAAGGAGACTCCACAGCCTCTCTGGGCAGCCTGCTCCAGGCCTCTGCCACCCTCACAGCCAAAAAGCTTCCCCTCCTCTTGCCCTGCCACCTCCTCTGCCCCAGCTTGCCCCCAGTGCCCCTTGTGCTGCCCTGGGCCAGCCCTGAGCAGAGCCTGCCTGCGTCCTGCCCACACTGCCCTGCACAGCTTGGGCACAGCACTGAGGGCAGCCCTCAGGCTGCTCCAAGCCAAGGAGCCTGCACAGCTTCCTTCCCTCCAGCGAGCGATTATCTCTCCCCACCTCGGTCCTGGCTTGCCCTGCCCTCAGGGCTGGCTGCAGAGGGCTGCCATGCTGAGCCCTGCTGAGCACCTGCCAGTGCCCTCAGAAGGATTTTATTTTTAACAATGCAGGAGATGCCAAGAAAGAGCTGAAAGGTCAAGCAAAGCGAGCTAGAAGGAATGGATATGCTGCTTTCAGGCACCTCCACCTGCCACACAGGCAGAACCACTCAGCTCCCTGCCTCTCTCTGCACTCTCTGGGGCAAGAGACCTAATTAATGGAGGTAATGAACCATCACCACACTCCCTGGTTACAAGATCTACCATTCACAGCTATGTTGAGGGGTGAGTTTGATTCAGGGGACACAAACAGCACAAGTTAGCCCAGCTGGGCAAGTTCTGCTGCTTTGCTGGGCTCTACTCAACCACCACCACCAGCAGCAGCAGCACAGGAAGAAATCACTGCTGGAGGCAGAGTTCATTCCTCATTAGGTGAGTCAGACTTTGTCCTCCAGCCTTTATCCTCACCCCCTGGTTTCTTGCTTCCAATTTTCACTCTGTGCCTTCAGACATAATGATTATAATGCCTGACACTATTACAGGGTATGACTTAAAGGCAAACTTGCTCCATTCCACAATCTTTTCCCTGGAAATATTCTCCATCCTTTCCCCCCTCACACCCCTTAGTGTGAGCCACATCTCATTAGCTCACTTTTTCTTGCAGACAGAGGCACAGCAATCAGCTCTGCTGGCAAACAGAAGCTTGTTACAGCTCTGGAACAACTGCAAAGGCAGCTCCAGGAGACATGAGACACTGAAGATGCTCTTCAATTTGTTGGATATTTTCAGGTAGGATATTTTTAAGCACCTTTCCATGCAAGTTAGCACCAGCCCTGGAGGCAGGGACAGAGAAAGGATGAGGCTAAGAGCAACATGGATTTGGGCAGTGCTACAGATCACAGACTCACACAACCACTATGGCTGGGAGTGACCTTCCAGCCCCAACCCAGCTGCCATGGCCACCAAACCATGGCCACCCAGCCATGGCCTGAAGCACCACAGCTGCAGCTTCTTCAACCCCTCCAGGCATGGGGACTCCAGCACCTCCCTGGGCAGCCTGCTCCAACCCCTCACCACTCTCTCACTGAAGTTCTTCCTTATGGCCAACCTAACCCTGCCCTGGCACAACTCCAACCATCACCTCTGGTCCTGTCGCTGGGTACTTGGCAGGACAGACCAACCCCAGCCTCACTCCAGCCTCCTCTCAGGGAGCTGTAGAGAGCAATGAGATCTGCCCTCAGCCTTCTCTTCTCCACACTAAACACCAAAGATCACATTGGGTGATTCTGTGCTCCACAACCTCCCTGGGCAACCTGTGCCAGTGTCTCACCACCCTCAAGCTGTGCCAGTCTCTCACCACCCTCACTCTCAAGAACCCTTCCCTCACATCCAGTTTCAATCTCCCCTCTGCCATTTCAAACCCATTCCTCCTCCTCCTCCCATCACAAGACCTTGTCAATAGTTCCTCCCCAGCCCTCCTGCAGCCCTCTTCAGATCCTGGAAGGCCACTCCAAGCTCTCCTCCAAGCCTTCTCTTCTCCAGGCTGCACAGCCCCAGCTCAGCCTGTCCTCAGAGCAGAGCTGCTGCAGCCCTCTCAGTATCTTGGTGGCCTCCTCTGGACTGGCTGTGTTTGGTGTTATGCACTAGCAAAGACAGGAGAGAAAAGAAATGGGATACAAAAAGAAAGAAACAAAGCCTTACCCTCATGAAATGAAGAAGAGTTACTCATGGCAAAGAGATGTGGATAGGAGAAGCAGGATGGAAGATGTGTGGAAAGGAAAGGAAAGGCATCACTGAAAACAGGGAAAGAGAAAACAAAAGAAGTGAGGAGGAATCATAGACTGGGTCAGGTTGGAAGGCACCTCAAAGCTCAGCCAGTTCCAACCCCCTGCCATAGGCAGGGACACCTCCCACTAGAACAGGATGTGGAACAGTTCTTCTTAAACATCACACTCAAGTTTTCCAGTGGGGTTTTGTCTTGCTGCTTGTGGAGAGAAGCAAAGGCACAAACAAGAGCAGTAAAAGCTGCCAGCAGCTGCAGATTGCTGAGCAAGGCTTGCTCTGGGCAGTGCACAGTGAGAGTTGTGAGCAGTGCTGCACTAGCAGCAGGGGGATGGAAATGCCACAGCCCTTGCAGAACATGCTGCTGAAAGCAAGCCAGGAGCTGACAGCTAGAGACAGAAGTGCCAAGGTCTGCACTGACAGCAGGGCACACACACAGCACTGCAGCACCTCAGCCTTGCTCCAGCCTTTCAACACAGTCATTGAATGGTTTAGGTTGGAAGGGACCTTAAAAGTTCATCCAGCTGAATGTCTCATCCAACCTGGCCTTGAACACCTCCAGGGAGGTTGTGGAGCACAGAAGCACCCAATGTGATCTGTGATGCTGGATGTGGCACCATTCACCACCACTCCAGCCAGTTCTTGACCCATAAAGAGCCTGAAGAGAGGGGCACTGCTCCTACTGGGACCAGAATTATTCAGTGTAGTCATCAGTGACCTGCATGAGGGCATGGAGTGCATTGGCAGCAAGTTTGCTGCTGGCACCAAGCTGGGTGCAGTGGATGCCACACTGGAGAGTTGTGCTGCCACTCAGAGAGACTTAGGCTGAGAGCTGGGCAGGGAGAACCTGAATGAAGTTCAACAGGGGCAAGTGTAGAGTCTGACACCTGGGAAAGAGCAACCCCAGGGAGCAGGGCAGGCTGGGGACTGAGCTGCTGCAGAGCAGTGAAGGGGAGAAGGGCTTGGGAGCCTTGGTGGATGGAAGGATGGCCATCAGCCAGCAACATGCTCTTGTGGCCAGGAAGGTCAATGCCATTCTGGGGTGGATTAGAAGGGCTGAGGGATGTTAACCTGCCCCTCTACTCTGCCCTGCTGTGGCCTCATCTGGAGTACTGTTCTGGGCCCCCAGCTCAAGGACTGGGAGCTGCTGGAGAGAGTCCAGCACAGAGCCACAAAGATGATGAAGGAAGTTAAACATCTTCCTTATGAGGAGAGCCTGAGGGAGCTGAGGCTTGGAGCTTGGAGAGGAGAAGACTAAAGGAACCCTCATTCATGTCTATAAATCTGTGCAGGGTGAGTGCCAGGAGGCTGGAGCCAGGCTCTGCTGGGTGGTGCCCAGTGCCAGGACAAGGGGCAATGGGTGGAAGCTGAGGCACAGGAGGTTCTATGTGAACCTGAGGACCCTGTGAGGGTGCCAGAGCCCTGGAACAGGCTGCCCAGGGAGGCTGAGGAGTCTTCCTCTCTGGAGATGTTCAAGAGCTGCCTGGATGTGCTCCTGTGTGACCTGCTCTAGGTGCCCCTGCTCTGCCAGGGGAGCTGCACCAGATGATTTTTCAAGGTCCCCTCCAGCCCCTACCATTCTATGATTCTGTGATTTTCAGACCACAAATCACCATCAGTACTTAGTGTAAGCATGGCAGAGCCACTGCCTGCTGCTTCTTCCTCTGCCCTCCCTGGCACCAAGTGCTTGGGACTATTGTTGGGGCCAGTGGAGGAATAAGCAGCACAGAAACCAGAATGGTGCTGCACTGAGCTGCTGCAAAGGCCACTCAACTCCCTTTTGCTTCCCTTAGCTGCTGCTAAGCCCCACTCAGGCTGTCACCTAGCTCCATGGTGTGAATTTAGATGACTGAAAAAGGCATCCAGAGGCTACATTTAATCAGGGCTGCTTTGACTGGAAAGATGAACCTGGGAGAAGCTGAGGCTGTTCTCCCTGCTGAGCACATGGGCCCAGGGCAACATCAGGAGCACACACCACAGTTAAACAGTAGCTGGGCTCAGCCTGCCAGCTCCAGGAGTGCTTTGGAACACTCTGGGACAACTCCACTCTCTCATCCATCATTTCTACTAATAACCCACAAGACTTCTCCACCTCATTGTTCTCCTTGTGAATAAATCAAACATCTACCACACACATCTCATCAATCAGTCACTGCCCCATAAGCTGCTCTCAGCTCCAACCCTCCCCTCACAGTGCCATTAATCCACTCTGGCTCCTTTGGCCTTAGTAAGTTTTAACTGATTGCTCTGCCCTCTCTTCCAAGGCAGTTTTATTTAAGCTGAGCCATCAGAAGGCTCCTGGGAAGCCACACCAGTTATGATCTTCGGGTCCACTTTCACTCTAAAATCATTACTTTGTTTATTCCTTTCACCAAGCTGTCTGCCAGGCTGGGTGACAAGATTTGCCCTTGCAAATGCCACTTGGGCTTGACCCTATCAAGTTACCCTTCTCTCAGTATTCACACCAGCTTAGCCTTGGGCTCAGGAAGTTCCCCTTGTCAGTGGTACAAGAGGTCATCAGCAACATGCCCTGTGTGAGATCTGCTTTAGGGACTTCTCCTGGTTCCTATCCCCCTGTGATGTTTCCATTCCATACTTTCATTTGCTTTAGGGACTTCTCCTGGTTCCCATCCTCCTGTGATGTTCTTATTATATAACCTTGTTTGGTTTATGGACTTCTCTCAATTTCTATTCTTCTGTGATGTTCCTGTTCTATAATCCCATCTTGTTTATGGACCTCTCTTGCTTCCTTTTCTCCTGTGATGCTCCCATTCCATAAACCTATTTTTTTATGGACCTCTCTTGGTTCCTATTCTCTTCTGATGTTCCCATTCCATAACTCTGTTTGTATTATGGACCTCTCTTGGTTCCTATCCTCCTGTGATGTTCCCATTCCATAACCCTGTTTGGTTTATGGACCTCTCTTGGTTCCTAACCTCCTGTGATGTTCCATTCCATAAACCTATTTCTTTATGGACCTCTCTTGGTTCTTATTCTCTTCTGATGCTCCCATTCCATAAACCTATTTCTTTATGGACCTCTCTTGGTTCTTATTCTCTTCTGATGCTCCCATTCCATAAACCTGTCTCTTTATGGACCTCTCTTGGTTCCTGTTCTCTTCTGATGCTCCCATTCCATAAACCTATCTCTTTATGGACTTCTACTGCTCCCTATTCTTCACTTAAACCCCAGCACCAAACAACCCCCCCACTAAGACCTAAAAATGAACAACAAATGATTATCAATCCAATTTCCTACCTGCCTTTTCAAGGTGGTTAAACAAACCCCAGCACAGCAGAAAATGTGAAGCTCTCTAAGATTTGATCCCCAGAGTGACTGAAAGGAAACTGGCACAAGGACTTACAACTGTCTGTTTCCATCAACCCACTCCATGCTCTTTGCAGCCACTGCTTTTCTCCTTCAAGCAAGCAAAAGCAGATATGTAAATAGGAGTAGTAAATGCTACGTGGTGGAATTTGATTGCATTTCCATACCATTCCCTGAGCTTAATCCCTATGTTAAAAACAGCCTGCAGAAGAGGAGGCTCAGGGCAGAGCTCATTGCTGCCTGCATCTGCCTGCAGGGAGGCTGTAGCCAGGTGGGGTTGGGCTCTGCTGCCAGGCAAGCAGCACCAGAAGAAGGGGACAGAGGCTCAAGCTGTGCCAGGGCAGGTCTAGGCTGGATGTTGTGAGGAAGTTGTTGTCAGAGAGAGTGCTTGGCACTGGAATGGGCTGCCCAGGGAGGTGGTGGAGTGGCTGTGCCTGGAGGTGTTGCAGCCAAGCCTGGCTGGGGCACTTAGTGCCATGGTCTGGTTGGTTGGGCAGGGCTGGGGGCTAGGTTGGGCCGGGGGAGCTTGGAGCTCTCTGCCAACCTGCTGGATTCTATGATTCATTTTGTGACCTGTAGGTGCTCCTGCTCTGGCAGGGGGCTTGGACTGGATGAGCTCTGGAGGTCCCTTCCAACTCTTACCATCCTATCACTGTCAGAAGTGTTACAGAGCAAAGGGTCTCTGAAGATCCAACACAACCACTGCACAAAATCACACAATGGGAAACCAACTTCATCAATTCCTGGGCCTGTGCAGCAAATCATCTGCACTGAAAGACACCTCAACTGATTCCAATTCCTTGTGCTTTGGCAGCTGGAATGTGAATGGGATCAGACATTGCTGATTCAGCAACATTCTTCCACCTATAGGAGATAAAAAAAGGTGGAGTGGCCATGGCTGGAGGTGTTGCAGCCAAGCCTGGCTGGGGCACTTAGTGCCATGGTCTGGTTGGTTGGGCAGGGCTGGATGCTAGGTTGGGCTGGGGGAGCTTGGAGCTCTTCCAACCTGCTTGATTCTATGGTCTCTGATTCTAAGGAGTAGCTTTACTGCAACCTGCTTTCCTCCTAGAACAAGCAAGGTGTTGAAGCTGTCCTGCTGCACACAAGCTTGGAACTCTCTCCCAACCTGCCTGATTCTATGGTCCTACGATTCTAATATCCATGTGGTTTATTATGAGCTTCAAACCTGCCATGTGTATCCCAAATGGAAACCACAGGATTTGCTTCTCCTGAGGAATGCTACTTTCAGAAGCCACAGCACCAGCAGAAGGTTAAACTCCCAGGCAATGTGGATGCTAAAAAGCTGCCAAAGCTCTGTGAAATCAATTGAGCATTTTACTGTCAGGCTGCAATTAAAATCCCAGCACAACTCAGAGCTCTGCTTGCAGGTCTGAAGGCAAGGCACAGGTTCAGCTGCTGAATGGACACCTCTCTGACAGAAATGCTGTACTAACAAAGCACACCAAGCCAAGGCTGACTGCTGGCAGTGAAGGGCAGCAATGCTCACACACACACTCAGGCTATCCTGGCTCTGCTTTTAACAAAGCTCAGGGCACAGCCGCGGTGCAGAGTGACAGCAGCAGCTGCCCCTGGCAGGTTTTTGAGCAGAGGCAGAAGATGGCTGTTGTGATTTCTGCTTACAGAGCCCTGGGACGAGAGGCAAAGCATCTCTCCTTCCATGTGCCACTCACTGCAGCACCCATCCCTCCAGGAAGAAGCAAGGTGAGGGAAGGTAGAACAAGCAGCAAGGTGAGGGAAGGCAGGAGTAAGAATCTCTCGCTACTCCTCCCTGGGTGGTGGCCCCAGATAAGCTGCTTGTGTTGCAGGAACACAGACAAGAGAAATGAAGGCTTCTTTTCACCAATCTTCTCAGTAAAATGGATTCAGGTTGGCCTGAGTTTAGTTTCTGCTGCTTTGTGCTGGGCAATGTAACAACTGCTGGCTGCACTGAAGCCAGAAGCTGTCGCGGCAGCACTAACAAGTCTGCCTCCTTATCAGTGACCTTCATCCTTCTTTCAGACTCCCAAACTGCAATAACAAAAGAGCTCCTGATTCAAAATACTTCATCTTTCCAGTTTTCACTTTCAAATGCTTGGGTTTTTACCCCCCTTAAGCAGAACAAACTCTTTTCAAGTGCACAACCAAACTTCTCCCTCGAGCCCTCAGCTCCCGCAGCAAATAGCTTTGTATCGGTGCACTCCATGCCAAACCTTCCATCTGCCTTCTGGATTACAACAAGATCACTACAAAACAAAGGCAGAAATTTCCTCCCCCTCCCTCCCCCAAGGAAATTCCTCAGGCAAAGTACAAACCAGCCCCCAGGACTTACCGATGTCATTGCTTCTTTCCGAGGAGTCCTTCTCCAGAGCTCCGGGCGCTGTGCTGCTCACTAACTCCACTTTTGGGCTATCACTCCTGCATTTGGATCAAGAAGAGGAGATGTTTTGATAGCTAACTTGCAATTCAGAATGGAAGAGTGAAATATTCTGCCTTGGTAGCCCCCAGAGCAACAGCAGTGTGTGAGAGAGAGCAAGCTCCAGAAAGCAGACATGCTGTATGGATTAACCTTATCTCGTTTCTCCCTGACACCTGTCAAAAAGGCCTATTTTAGACACTGGAGCCTCCTGAATCATTCTTCAGATGTTCACAGCATCTCAGCGTGGAGGAAACAGAAGGGCAAAGGGACATCCTTCACTATCTTGTTCAGAAAGTTCTCTCATTAATTGCTTTGCACAAACTACAGTGACCAAGTCCCTGCAGCGCTGCAGGGAGAGAATCTGCAGCCAGCCTCGTGTGCTGCTGCAGCAGCTCGCAAATGCAGCTCCTCCACCACACTTCTGCATGCTGCTTATGAGCTTAGGCTCTAAATATTGTCTGCACAGGCCCAAAGAACCGAGCCCACGTGTCCTGGGACAGCACAGCCTGCTCTCACAAGCCCCTTTCCCCTAATTGCTTTGAATAGAATCATAGAATCATAGAATCAATCAGGCTGGCAGAGAGCTCCAAGCTCCCCCAGCCCAACCTAGCACCCAGCCCTGCCCAACCAACCAGACCATGGCACTCAGTGCCTCAGCCAGTCCCTGGAGGTGTTTGAGGCCAGGCTGGATGTGACTCTGGGCAGCCTGCTCTAGTGTGAGGTGTCCCTGGGCATGGCAGGGGGGGTGGAACTGGCTGATCCCTGTGCTCCCTTCCAACCCTGCCTGATTCCACGATCCTGTGACAAACAAAGCAGTCCTCCAGGGCTGTCACTGCCTGCAGGAGGCAGGGAATGGAAGGAATGGAACACACTCCCAGGAACACGGCCAGCTGGTCAGTCAGATAGCTCCAGGTGATGCAGCTGATCACTTGGTTTCCTCACCTGCTGATCTTTTCACTTGGAAACAATTGCTTCTCTATTTCTAACTCCCTAAGGAGCAGCAGAGTGGCTTGGCAGAGAGGGCAGCGAGCCCCTGGCTGCGGCGCACACGGCAAGCTGAGAGCAGCATGTGAGCTGGAAGCACTCTGTGTGAGCATGCTTTTGGAGGAGATCCTTAGGATGGCGTGGTTCAGGGCTGCAAGTCACAACATTTACCACCTGACTACAAAAGAGACCAAGATATGTAACAACAACCTCCACAAACACACCCAGCACCAACAGGCTTCCTACGCCAAGCTACAGCCATCCCGGTGTGAAAGGAGTGCAGCCCTGCCTTGCTCACAGCATCTCCCTCCCTCCACCTGTGCAGAGAGGCTGTCAGCTTCACCAGGCAGATGATGAGCCTGGAAGACATCCCTCATTACTGGCAGTCCCACTGCAGGCTGCTTCGTTACCATCTGCAGCACCTCCCTGACCCACATGGCTGAGCGGCTGCGCAAGCGCTGGCGCTAACCCAAGGGAGGCTGCAGGAACAGGCTGCCAGGAGAGGGAACCTGCCCCTGTCAGCAGCAGCATGGACACAGATTGCTCCAGACTGATGGGCAGAAATGCTCCTGCTGTGGGTTCTGATGGCTTGCCTACTCCAGGGAATCAGCTCACCCTTGGGCTGTATAATCCCAGGTAAGTGTAAGTGCCCTGGGAGGCCTGGAGCAAGCTGGCAGCGATTCGCTGCCTTACCTGGGGCTTGGCTCTCCTGCTGCCCTTGCAGCCCTCAGCCCAAAAGGAAGGAGGATACTGCTTAAAACCACTCATCACCAAGAAACCTCTGTGGTAAGCCCAAGAGGCAATCTACTTAGAATCGTAGGGTCAGTTAGGTGTGGGAGTAATAAACTGCAGCAGCACAGGCTGGGAGGTGATCTGCTGGAGAGCAGCCCCAAGGAGAGGGCCCTGGGGGTCCTGGGGGCTAACAAGTTCCCCATGGCACAGCAGTGTGCCCTGCTGGCCAAGAGGGCAATGGGATCCTGGGGTGTGTTAGGAGGATGTGTCCAGCAGATCAAGGGAGGTTATCCTGCCCCTCTACTCTGCTCTGCCCTGCTGAGACCTCATCTTGAGCACTGCCTTCAGTTTTGGGCTCACCAGTTGAAGAGGGACAGGGATCTGCTGGAGAAGCTCCAGCAGAGGGCTGTGAGGATGATGAGGGGACTGGAGAGCATGGCTGGTGAGGAGAGGCTGAGGGCCCTGGGGCTGCTGAGTCTGGAGAGGAGAAGACTGAGAGGGGATTGCATAAATGTTTATCAGTGTCTGAGGGCTGCCAGGAGGAGGGGACAGGTTCTGCTCACTGCTCCCTGGGACAGGACAAGCAGCAATGGATGGAAGCTGCAGCACAGGAGGTTCCAGCTCAGCACAAGGGGGAACTTCTTGCCTGGAAGGGTCCCAGAGCCCTGGCACAGGCTGCCCAGAGAGGCTGTGGAGTCTCCTTCTCTGGAGCCTTTCCAGGCCTGTCTGGATGTGTTCCTGTGTGATCTGTGTTAGATAGGATTGTCCTGCTCTGGCAGGGGGGTTGGACTGGATGACCTCCTTGAGTCCTTCCAACCCCTAACATCCTGTGAGCCTGTGACCACAAGGAGCAGGCAGTGCCAACCCCTGCCATGCCCAGGGACACCCTACCCTAGAGCAGGCTGCACACAGCCTCAGCCAGCCTGGCCTCAAACACCTCCAGCCATGGGGCCTCAACCACCTCCCTGGGCAACCCCTGCCAGCCTCTCACCACTCTCCTGCTCAACAACTTCCTCCTCACCTCCAGCCTCACTCTCCCCACCTCCAGCTTTGCTCCATTCCCCCCACTCCTGACACTCCCTCACAGCCTCAAAAGTCCCTCCCCTCTGTACTTACTCTGGACAGAAAGAAACCACCAAACCTCTTCTAATCAGCAGCAACCAAGGACATCTAATGGGCCTCACTCTAAAGCTACAGCAACTCTTCAACTCTTCCCCCTGGTTTTGGCTAGGATAATTTCCCTTCAGGGTGCTCTGTTTGGGTTTGAGATGAACACAGTGTTGATAACACAGAGGTGTTTTGGTTGCTGAGGAGTAGAATCATACAATCAAGCAGGCTGGCAGAGCTCCAAGCTCACCCAGCCCAACCTAGCCCCCAGCCCTGCCCAACCAACCAGACCATGGCACTCAGTGCCCCAGCCAGGCTTGGCTGCAACACCTCCAGCCACAGCCACTCCACCACCTCCCTGGGCAGCCCATTCCAGTGCCAATCACTCTCTCTGACAACAACTTCCTCACAACATCCAGCCTCAACCTGCCCTGGCACAGCTTGAGCCTCTGTCCCCTTCTTCTGCTGCTGGCTGCCTGGCAGCAGAGCCCAACCCCACCTGGCTACAGCCTCCCTGCAGGCAGCTGCAGGCAGCAATGAGCTCTGCCCTGAGCCTCCTCTGCTGCAGGCTGCACCCCCCCAGCTCCCTCAGCCTCTCCTCACAGGGCTCTGCTGCAGCCCCGTTCTGCTTCTTACCCTGCCCCCCCGGGCAGTGGACTGGGGGTGCACAAGAGGCTGGAGGGGGTGCAGGTAGGACAGCTGAGCCCAACTGACCAAAGAGGTTTTTCATAGCCTCTGACACTGTGCTCAGCAATAAGAACAGGGGGAAGAAGTACAAAAGGGATTGTTTCAAGTGATGTTCATTGACTTCCTTAGCCACTGCTCATAGAATCATAGAACCAGTCAGGGTTGGAAGGGACCACAAGGACCATCTAGTTCCAAGCCCCCTGCCATGGGCAGGGACACCCTACTCCAGAGCAGGCAATCAGGGTGAAAGCTGTGCTGTGCTTCCCTTGCCACAGCTGCAGCCTGCCTGTGGAGGGCCACAGGGAATGACTCCTTTGGTGTGCTCTAGCTGCAAGCACAGCATCTGCTTGATCTTTTTTAACTGTCTTCATCCCAGCCCACAACTCTCCTCACTTTGGCCCTTCTGATTCTCACTTCCACCCCAGCGTGGGCAAGAGAGCGAGCAGCTGGGTGGTGCTGAGCTGCTGAGCTCACTGGGGTGAAACCAGGACAGAGCAGCTAAAATCCTGCTGCTTCCATTTTTATTCTAACTGCCTCAGGCTGTTCCAACTCTGGACATGGATACCAGCAGGTCTGGAAAAAAAATCACTCTCTTATTAACCAGAACATCTCTACTGAGGTGACAGCCTCCACTTCAAGCTTCACATTTCAAACCACTGCCCCTGGAGGAGACACTTCCTCTGCAGCCTGCTTGTAAGCAAGTCCTGGAAGGCCACAAGAAGTTCTCCTCTGAGCCTTCTCTTCTCCAGCCTGCACAGCCCCAGCTCTCTCAGCCTGTCCTCATAGAGCTGCTCCAGCCCTCTGAGCATCCTTGAGGGCCTCCTCTGGATCCTCTCCTACAGATTCATGTCCTTCTTGTGCTGGGGATCCAGAACTGGATGCAGGACTCCAGGTGGGGTCTCAGCAGAGCAGAGCACAGCAGAGCAGAGGGAGAGAATCCCCTCTCTGGCCCTGCTGGCCACACTGCTGCTGCTGCAGCCCAGGCTCTGCTTGGCTTTCTGGGCTGCAAGTGCACACTGCTGGCTCCTGCTCAGCTTCTCCTCCAGCAGCACCCCCAAGTCCCTCTCCTCAGGGCTGCTCTCCAGACACTCCCTGCCCAGCCTGGATTGGTGCTTGGCATTGCCTCCACCCAGCTGCAGGACCTTGCCCTTGGTCTTTTTGAACCTCCTGAGCTTGGCTTGTGCCCACCTCTGCAGCCTGTGCAGGTCCCTCTGGATGGATCCTGCCCTCCAGCCTGGCTGCTGCACCACACAGCTTGGTGTGGGCAGCAAACTTGCTGAGGCTGCACTCAGTGCCTCTGTCCATGGCACCCACAGAGATGCTGAACAAGACTGGTCCCAGGACTGATCCCTGAGGGACTCTGCTTGTCACTGCCTGCACTGGGCCATGGAGCCATTGACAGCCACTCTTTGGGTGCAGCCATCAAGCCACTTCTGTATCCATCAGTGCTCCACCCATCACACCCATGTGTCACCAGCCTGGAGACCAGGATGTGGTGCAGGACAGTGTCACTTCTCCACTGTGTGATCCTGAAGGGTTTTGAACTGCTGCTGGAAGCACCACGACTTACCCTTCTTTTTCAGCTCAGAACAGCAAAACCTCTCCCTCCCTTGGCTGAGCAGTTCAGTTTGATCTGACCACTTTGCTTTGCATGTAGACTTCTGCTTTTGCATGGTGGTTTCCCTTCACTTGAGGAACAACTTGAGGTAAGCTAAGAAAAGTCAATTTGATGCAGATACTTCCCACATACTCAGCAGTGGAAACTCTGCTGTTGCAGTGACAGAAATGAGCTAGTGATGGGCAGATGCTTTTCTTCACAGAATTATCAGGCTTGGAAGGCACCTCAAGGATCAGCCAGTTCCAACCCCCCTGCCATGGGCACCTCACACTAGAGCAGGTTGCCCAGAGCCACATCCAGCCTGGCCTTAAAACACCTTCAGGGATGAGGCTTCCACCACCTCCCTGGGCAACCTGTGCCAGTGTCTCACCACCCTCATGCTGCAGGACTTCCTGACATTTCATCTCAATCTCTCCTCCTCCAGCTTGGATCCATGCTACCCAGTCCTGTCACTACCTGACACACTGAAAAGTCCCTCCCCAGCTTTCTTGTAGCCCCCTTTAGACACTGGAAGGTGATTTCCCATTGGAATGGGCTGCCCAGGGAGGTGGTGGAGTGGCTGTGCCTGGAGGTGTTGCAGCCAAGCCTGGCTGGGGCACTGAGTGCCATGGTCTGGTTGGTTGGGCAGGGCTGGGTGCTAGGTTGGGCTGGGGGAGTTTGGAGCTCTCTTCCAACCTGCTTGACTCTATGATTCTCCTCTCCAGACAGAACAGTCCCAACACTCTCAACCTGTGCTCATAGGGATGAGGCAGCCACAGCCTCCCTGGGCAGCCTGTTCCAGGCTCTCACCACCCTCATGCTAAAAAACTTCTTCCTAACACCCAGGCTCAATCTACCATTTCCAGCTTTGCTCCATTCCCCCCACTCCTGACACTCCCTCACAGCCTCAAAAGTCCCTCCCCAGCTTTCTTGTAGCCCCCTTCAGATCCTGGGAGGCTACAAGAAGGTCACCTGGGAGCCTCCTCTGCTGCAGCCTGCACAGCCCCAACTCTTTCAGGCTGTGCTCACAGCAGAGCTGCTGCAGCCTCTCAGCATCCTCCTGGCCCTGCTCTGGACACCTTCCAGCACCTCCAGATCTTCCTGTAACAGAGGCTCCAGAACTGGGCAGAGTGCTCCAGGTTGGGTCTCACCAGAGTGATGCAGAGGGGCAGAATCCCCTCTCAGCCTGCTGGCCACACTGCTCTTGATGCAGCCCAGGACAGAGATGGCTTGAGAAGACAGAAGGGATCCAGCCAGACGTCCAGAAGGGTTTCTCTCTTCCTTTGCTCTGTTCTTTAAACACAGCTTCCCCCAAACTCAACTGTGACACTCCAAGCTGTGAAAACTCAACTCTGTGATCCTTCCACCAATCCCAAAAAGCAGTGGAGAGAGGAAAAGCAATACCTTGTGTGAGTCACAGGCACAACTGGTCTTTCTGGTCGCCGTGGGGGCAGGGTCCCAGGTCTATTCACAGAGCTGGCTTTGGGTGGCCGAGGCTTCTTCGGAGGTATAGCAGGAACTGAAGGCTTCTGCAGGTCTGACTGCTTTTGCTCTCTCTCTGATCTTTCTTTAAGTCAATTATTTCCAAGGAGAATGAAAAGGAAAACAGGAAGAAAAACAGAAGGCAGATATTATTAAGTGGAACTCAGCTGCACTCACGAGTCTGCAGCTAGACAAGAAATCAGAGAATCATGGAAACAGGCAGGGTGGGAAGGGAGCACAAGGATCAGCCACTGCCAACCCCTGCCATGCCCAGGGACACCCTACCCTAGAGCAGGCTGCACACAGCCTCAGCCAGCCTGGCCTCAAACACCTCCAGCCATGGGGCCTCAACCACCTCCCTGGGCAACCCCTGCCAGGCTCTCACCACTCTCCTGCTCAACAACTTCCTCCTCACCTCCAGCCTCACTCTCCCCACCTCCAGCTTTGCTCCATTCCCCCCACTCCTGACACTCCCTCACAGCCTCAAAAGTCCCTCCCCAGCTTCTTTGTAGGCCCTTTTGTAGGTCCTTTCCAAAACAACCCATTCTGTGGTAGGAAAACAATCAATGAAAACCCACAAGTGTGAAGGTATGGATGCAATCTGCTGCTTTGACTTAAATGAACTACTAATTACCCAGATTCAAACACAATCAAACTGTAAACTGTATTGATGTACAGAGGGTGCAGGAATTGGTGTCCTGGCCACACATGGCACTGGCAGATAAAACAAGGCCAAGGGCAGGGTTCTGCACTTGGCTACAACAAGCCCAAGCAGCTCTACAGGCTGGGGCCAGGGTGGCTGAGAGCAGGCAGGCAGAGAGGGAGCTGGGGGTGCTGGCAGAGAGGAGCTGCAGAGGAGGCAGCAGTGCCCAGGTGGGCAGCAGAGCCAATGGCATCCTGGGCTGTTGTGACTGATTGTGGTAGGGAGGTTGGAGTAGATGATCACAGAATCATGGAATGGTTGGGGCTGGAAAGGACCTCCAAAGGTCCAACCCCCTCTTGCAGTCAGCAGGGGCACCCTCAGCTAGATCAGGCTCAGAGCCTTGTCCAACCTCACCTTGAATATCTCCAGGGATGGAGCCTCAACCACCTTCCTGGGCAACCTGCTTGCAGTGTGGCAGCAGCCTCCTGCTGCAGAACTTGTTCCTCATATCCAATCTCAGTCTGCTCTGCTCTCATCTGAAACCATTGCCCTCCTCCTGTCCCTGCAGGCCTTTGCCAGCAGTCCCTCTGCAGCCTGCTTGCAGCCCCTGCAGCTCCTGGCAGGCAGCAGAGCCCAACCCCACCTGGCTACAGCCTCCCTGCAGGCAGCTGCAGGCAGCAATGAGCTCTGCCCTGAGCCTCCTCTGCTGCAGGCTGCACCCCCCCAGCTCCCTCAGCCTCTCCTCACAGGGCTGTGCTCCAGGCCCCTCCCCAGCCTTGCTGCCCTGCTCCAAACACCTTCCAGCACCTCAGCAGCTCTCTGCAATGGAGGAGCCCAGAGCTGGACACAGCACTCCAGGGGTGGCCTGAGCAGTGCTGAGCACAGGGGCACAAGAACCTCCCTTGTCCTGCTGCCCACACTGCTCCTGAGCCAGCCCAGGATGCCATTGGCTCTGCTGCCCACCTGGGCACTGCTGCCTCCTCTGCAGCTCCTCTCTGCCAGCACCCCCAGCTCCCTCTCAGCCCCTCTGTCCCCAGCCTGCAGTGCTGCTCGGGGCTGTGGCTGCAGAGCTGCTGGTGAGGAGTGCCCTGGGCTGTGGCTCTGCAGGGAGCAGGCAGGGGAGCACACTGCATACCTCTCTCCTCTGTCCGGGTGGGCAGGCACTCAGGCCGCTCAGGAGGGACCTTTTTCATCTCGAGCTTTCGATCCGTGGTGGCTGCCAAAGAAGGAACATTTGGGCTTGTGAGCAAGTGAAGAAAGCAGCACACAGAGCTGCACCAGACTGAATCCTGCAGCCTGTCAGGCCCTTTACAATCTGCAGTGGGGAAGCATCTTGCTCCAAGCGACCAGAAGCTGGTTTGCAGGATTTGCTTAGGTGACAATGACAGCAAAGCCATTGGATGTTTCTGTTTTCACAGCCAAGCTCACACTTCCCCAAGCATTCAGCTCAAAGGGAGAGGCAGCTTCAGAGCATGGTGTGAAAAAAAACAACCACCATTAATATTCATAGATTCATAGAATTTAGGCTTAGGTCTGAAGGGACAACACATCGTGGCAGAGCTCTGTCAGACCTTCTCCTTCTCTCACTTCACACTCCTGGGATTAAAGAAGGAAGCTCTCAGATGCCTGAGTCCTGCTGTGTCACCATGGAAGGACAAAGTCTTCCTTACCAGGAGCAGACATGGATGCAGAAAGGACACAGACAGTTTGGTAATGGCCTCTCTGAGCCTGTGGCCAAGCCAAGGCTGTTGCCATCCATTCAGAGGATGGGTTGGCTTGGAAGGGACCTTCACTTCCAACCCCCTGGGACACCTCCCCCTGGCCCAGCTTGCTCAAGGCCTCATCCAGCCTGGCCTTCAACACCTCCAAGGGAGGGAACATCCATGACTTGCCTGGGCAGCCTGTGCCAGTGTCTCACCACCCTCACTCCAAAGGATTTCTTCCTCCTCTCCAGTCTCAATCTGCCCTCCTCAGGCTTCAACCCATTCCCTCTCCTCCTATCCCTACAGCCCTTGTCCAGAGTCCCTTCCCAGATTTTTTTGTAGCCCATTTCAGGTACTGGAAGCCTCTGCTCACAGGGTTTGTCAAAAGGGCTTCTAGGGTAGGGTGTCCCTGCCCACAGCAGGGGGTTGGAATTAGATGGTCCTTGTGGTGCCTTCCAACCTTGCCTGATTCTATGAAAAGTCCCTCCCCAGCTATTTTGTAGCCCATTTTAGGTACTGGAAGGCTGCTCTGAGGCCTCCCTGCAGTCTTTTCTTCTCCAGGCTGAACAGCCCCAACCTTGGCAGCCTGGAATTGTAAGTGTGCAGAGATTTGTCAGCCCTGTAGGGCTGTTGAGGTGCTGGAAGGTGTTTGGAGCAGTGCAGCAAGGCTGGGGAGGGGCCTGGAGCACAGCCCTGTGAGGAGAGGCTGAGGGAGCTGGGGGGGTGCAGCCTGCAGCAGAGGAGGCTCAGGGCAGAGCTCATTGCTGCCTGCAGCTGCCTGCAGGGAGGCTGTAGCCAGGTGGGGTTGGGCTCTGCTGCCAGGCAGCCAGCAGCAGAAGAAGGGGACAGAGGCTGAAGCTGTGCCAGGGCAGGTCTAGGCTGGATGTTGTTAGGAAGTTGTTGGCAGAGAGAGTGATTGGCACTGGAATGGGCTGCCCAGGGAGGTGGTGGAGTGGCCGTGGCAGGAGGTGTTGCAGCCAAGCCTGGCTGGGGCACTGAGTGCCATGGTCTGGTTGGTTGGGCAGGGCTGGGTGCTAGGTTGGGCTGGGGGAGCTTGGAGCTCTCTGCAGCCTGCTGGATCCTGTGGTTCTGTGCTAGCCCAGTTCTCCAGCACACTGACTTGCTACAAGGCAATATGGGAACCTGAGGGGACACCACCACCAAAAATCAGCTGGCATGTGCAAGGTGCAACCTTCCAGTCCCCTGGATATTGGCTTCACTGCACTGCCTAACGACCAGGTGCAAATGTTAGCAGTGTTGAAAACGACTTTAGGTAACAGTGTTAGTAATTCAATATAAATTACACTCTCTGCCAAGCAAGGAAAGCAGAGGAGGCAAAGCAGGGAACAGGAGGCAATGCTTTCTGCTCCAGCCTGCTCTGTTCTATGCAGCTCTCAAGCGCATTTACATCTCTGAATGTGCTGTTCCAACCCTGCTCTGCAGCTGGTTCCTAGAAGTCAGTACTCATCAGTGGCAATTGCTCATCAGTGCTGATCAGCAGCCATTGTGGCTTTAAATAACTGAGCTGTTGGGCAGGCAACCCTTACAGCACTTAGCATGGCACTAAACAACACTGAATTGCTGTTATACCTGGTGGCTGCTTTCCAGCACCTGAAAGGAGCCCCAGGCAAACTGCAGAGGGATTGTTTGCAAAGGCCTGCAGGGACAGGATGAGGGCAGTGGCTTGAAATTACAGGAGACTTAGATTGGATGTGAGGAACAAGTTCTGCACCTCCAGCACCCTCAGCCTCTCCTCACAGGGCTGTGCTCCAGCCCCCTCACCAGCCTTGGACTAGATCATCTTGAAGGTCCCTTCTAAACAGATAACCTCTGGTGCTGGAACACTGCAACAGGTTGCCCAGGGCAGCCCAGTTCAGTCTCCATCCCTGGAGATCTTCCAGGTCAGGCTGCACAAGGCTCTGAGCAACCTAGAATCATAGAACCAGTCAGGGTTGGAAGGGAGCACAAGGATCAGGCAGTGCCAACCCCTGCCATGCCCAGGGACACCCTACCCTAGAGCAGGCTGCACACAGCCTCAGCCAGCCTGGCCTCAAACACCTCCAGCCATGGGGCCTCAACCCCCTCCCTGGGCAACCCCTGCCAGCCTCTCACCACTCTCCTGCTCAACAACTTCCTCCTCACCTCCAGCCTCACTCTCCCCATCTCCAGCTTTGCTCCATTCCCCCCACTCCTGACACTCCCTCACAGCCTCAAAAGTCCCTCCCCAGCTTTTTTTGTAGCCCCCTTCAGATGCTGGAAGGCCACAAGAAGGTCCCCTGGGAGCCTCCTCTGCTCCAGCCTGCACAGCCCCAACTCTTTCAGGCTGTGCTCACAGCAGAGCTGCTGCAGCCTCTCAGCATCCTCCTGGCCCTGCTCTGGACACTCTCCAGCATCTCCACAGCCCTCTTGGCCCAGGGGCTCCAGAGCTGGATGCAAGACTCCTGCTTGAGTTGTGATCCCCCAAGTGAATTAGCAGCCAGGCAGGTGCCATCACCCTGCCTCAGCTGCCAGGAGGAGGTCACTCAATCACAGGTTCACAGGATGTCAGGGGTTGGAAGGGACCCAAGGAGATAATCCAATACAGCCTCCCCTGCACTCAGCAGGGGCATCCTCTGCTAGATCAGCTTGCTCAGAGCCTCGTCCAGCCTGACCTGGAGGATCTCCAGGGATGGGGACACAATTGGGCTGCCCTGGGCAACCTGTTGCAGTGTTCCAGCACCAGAGGATATCTGGTTGGAAGGGACCTTCAAGATGATCTAGTCCAAGGCTGGTGAGGGGCCTGGAGCACAGCCCTGTGAGGAGAGGCTTCCAGTACCTGAAATGGGCTACAAAAGATCTGGGAAGGGACTTTGGACAAGGGCTGTAGGGATAGGAGAAGAGGGAATGGGTTGAAGCCTGAGGAAAGCAGATTGAGACTGGAGAGGAGGAAGAAATCCTTTGGAGTGAGGGTGGTGAGACACTGGCACAGGTTGCCCAGGCAAGTCATGGATGTTCCCTGCCTTGGAGGTGTTGAAGGCCAGACTGGATGAGGCCTTGAGCAAGCTGGGCCAGGGGGAGGTGTCCCAGGGGGTTGGAAGTGAAGGTCCCTTCCAAGCCAACCCATCCTCTGAATGGATGGCAACAGCCTTGGCTTGGCCACAGGCTCAGAGAGGCCATTAGCAATCTGTCTGTGTCCTTTCTGCATCCATGTCTGCTCCTGGTAAGGAAGGCTTTGTCCTTCCATGGTGACACAGCAGGACTCAGGCATCTGAGAGCTTCCTTCTTTAATCCCAGGAGTGTGAAGTGAGAGAAAGAGAAGGTCTGACAGAGCTCTTCCACGATGTGTTGAGGCTGGCACTGACACCTCCAGTAAGCAAGCACCACTAGATGGCAAAATCATACTGCTCTGGTGGGCACAGACTGCTCCTGCAACACCACCTCTGCTCTCAGGAGCCTCAAGAGAAGAGGGAAGACAGCAGCCAGATCCAGCCCCCTCTCCAGGCAGGGACCCCTCCCAGTGAACAGGCCCCTCAAGGCCTCATCCAACCTGGCCTTCAACACCTCCAGGGAGGTTGTGAAGCACAGAAACACCCAACGTGTGTGTCCATACTGCAAAGGTGCACACACAGCCTGGTCCCTGCTGCAAAGGTGCACACACACAGCTTGGTCCCTGCTGCAAAGGCACACACACAGCCTGGTCCCTGCTGCAAAGGCACACACACAGCCTGGTCCCTGCTGCAAAGGTGCACACACACAGCTTGGTTCCTGCTGCAAAGGTGCACACACACAGCTTGGTCCCTGCTGCAAAGGTGCACACACAGCCTGGTCCCTGCTGCAAAGGTGCACACACACAGCTTGGTCCCTGCTGCAAAGGTGCACACACACAGCTTGGTCCCTGCTGCAAAGGTGCACACACACAGCTTGGTCCCTGCTGCAAAGGTGCACACACAGCCTGGTCCCTGCTGCAAAGGTGCACACACACAGCTTGGTCCCTGCTGCAAAGGTGCACACACACAGCTTGGTCCCTGCTGCAAAGGTGCACACACAGCCTGGTCCCTGCTGCAAAGGTGCACACACACAGCTTGGTCCCTGCTGCAAAGGTGCACACACACAGCTTGGTCCCTGCTGCAAAGGTGCACACACACAGCTTGGTCCCTGCTGCAAAGGCGCACACACAGCCTGGTCCCTGCTGCAAAGGCGCACACACAGCCTGGTCCCTGCTGCAAAGGCACACACACAGCTTGGTCCCTGCTGCAAAGGTGCACACACACAGCTTGGTCCCTGCTGCAAAGGTGCACACACAGCCTGGTCCCTGCTGCAAAGGTGCACACACAGCCTGGTCCCTGCTGCAAAGGTGCACACACACAGCTTGGTCCCTGCTGCAAAGGTGCACACACACAGCTTGGTCCCTGCTGCAAAGGTGCACACACAGCCTGGTCCCTGCTGCAAAGGTGCACACACAGCCTGGTCCCTGCTGCAAAGGTGCACACACACAGCCTGGTCCCTGCTGCAAAGGTGCACACACACAGCTTGGTCCCTGCTGCAAAGGTGCACACACACAGCTTGGTCCCTGCTGCAAAGGTGCACACACACAGCCTGGTCCCTGCTGCAAAGGTGCACACACACAGCCTGGTCCCTGCTGCAAAGGTGCACACACAGCCTGGTCCCTGCTGCAAAGGCACACACACAGCCTGGTCCCTGCTGCAAAGGTGCACACACACAGCTTGGTTCCTGCTGCAAAGGTGCACACACAGCCTGGTCCCTGCTGCAAAGGTGCACACACACAGCTTGGTTCCTGCTGCAAAGGTGCACACACAGCCTGGTCCCTGCTGCAAAGTTGCACACACACAGCTTGGTTCCTGCTGCAAAGATGCACACACAGCCTGGTCCCTGCTGCAAAGGCACACACACAGCTTGGTCCCTGCTGCAAAGGTGCACACACACAGCTTGGTCCCTGCTGCAAAGGTGCACACACACAGCCTGGTCCCTGCTGCAAAGGTGCACACACACAGCCTGGTCCCTGCTGCAAAGGTGCACACACAGCCTGGTCCCTGCTGCAAAGGCACACACACAGCCTGGTCCCTGCTGCAAAGGTGCACACACACAGCTTGGTTCCTGCTGCAAAGGTGCACACACAGCCTGGTCCCTGCTGCAAAGGTGCACACACACAGCTTGGTTCCTGCTGCAAAGGCACACACACAGCCTGGTCCCTGCTGCAAAGGTGCACACACAGCCTGGTCCCTGCTGCAAAGGTGCACACACACAGCCTGGTCCCTGCTGCAAAGGTGCACACACAGCCTGGTCCCTGCTGCAAAGGCACACACACAGCCTGGTCCCTGCTGCAAAGGCACACACACAGCCTGGTCCCTGCTGCAAAGGTGCACACACACAGCCTGGTCCCTGCTGCAAAGGTGCACACACAGCCTGGTCCCTGCTGCAAAGGTGCACACACACAGCCTGGTCCCTGCTGCAAAGGTGCACACACACAGCCTGGTCCCTGCTGCAAAGGCACACACACAGCCTGGTCCCTGCTGCAAAGGCACACACACAGCCTGGTCCCTGCTGCAAAGGGCACACACAGCCTGGTCCCTGCTGCAAAGGGCACACACACAGCTTGGTCCCTGCTGCAAAGGTGCACACCACAGCCTGGTCCCTGCTGCAAAGGGCACACACAGCCTGGTCCCTGCTGCAAAGGTGCACACACACAGCCTGGTCCCTGCTGCAAAGGGCACACACACAGCCTGGTCCCTGCTGCAAAGGTGCACACACACAGCCTGGTCCCTGCTGCAAAGGCGCACACACACAGCCTGGTCCCTGCTGCAAAGGTGCACACACACAGCCTGGTCCCTGCTGCAAAGGCACACACACAGCCTGGTCCCTGCTGCAAAGGCACACACACAGCCTGGTCCCTGCTGCAAAGGTGCACACACACAGCCTGGTCCCTGCTGCAAAGGTGCACACACAGCCTGGTCCCTGCTGCAAAGGTGCACACACAGCCTGGTCCCTGCTGCAAAGGCACACACACAGCCTGGTCCCTGCTGCAAAGGTGCACACACAGCCTGGTCCCTGCTGCAAAGGCACACACACAGCCTGGTCCCTGCTGCAAAGGTGCACACACACAGCCTGGTCCCTGCTGCAAAGGTGCACACACAGCCTGGTCCCTGCTGCAAAGGTGCACACACACAGCCTGGTCCCTGCTGCAAAGGCACACACACAGCCTGGTCCCTGCTGCAAAGGGCACACACACAGCCTGGTCCCTGCTGCAAAGGCACACACAGCCTGGTCCCTGCTGCAAAGGCACACACACAGCTTGGTCCCTGCTGCAAAGGTGCACACACACAGCCTGGTCCCTGCTGCAAAGGTGCACACACAGCCTGGTCCCTGCTGCAAAGGTGCACACACACAGCCTGGTCCCTGCTGCAAAGGCACACACACAGCCTGGTCCCTGCTGCAAAGGTGCACACACAGCCTGGTCCCTGCTGCAAAGGGCACACACACAGCCTGGTCCCTGCTGCAAAGGTGCACACCACAGCCTGGTCCCTGCTGCAAAGGGCACACACAGCCTGGTCCCTGCTGCAAAGGCGCACACACAGCCTGGTCCCTGCTGCAAAGGCACACACACAGCCTGGTCCCTGCTGCAAAGGTGCACACACACAGCCTGGTCCCTGCTGCAAAGGTGCACACACACAGCCTGGTCCCTGCTGCAAAGGTGCACACACAGCCTGGTCCCTGCTGCAAAGGTGCACACACACAGCCTGGTCCCTGCTGCAAAGGCACACACACAGCTTGGTCCCTGCTGCAAAGGTGCACACACACAGCTTGGTCCCTGCTGCAAAGGTGCACACACAGCCTGGTCCCTGCTGCAAAGGTGCACACACACAGCTTGGTTCCTGCTGCAAAGGCGCACACACAGCCTGGTCCCTGCTGCAAAGGCACACACACAGTCTGGTCCCTGCTGCAAAGGCACACACAAGCCTGGTCCCTGCTGCAAAGGTGCACACACACAGCCTGGTCCCTGCTGCAAAGGCGCACACACAGCCTGGTCCCTGCTGCAAAGGCGCACACACAGCCTGGTCCCTGCTGCAAAGGCACACACAGCCTGGTCCCTGCTGCAAAGGCACACACACAGCGTGGTCTCTGCTGCAAAGGTGCACACACACAGCTTGGTCCCTGCTGCAAAGGTGCACACACACAGCTGGTCCCTGCTGCAAAGGTGCACACACACAGCCTGGTCCCTGCTGCAAAGGCACACACACAGCCTGGTCCCTGCTGCAAAGGTGCACACACACAGCCTGGTCCCTGCTGCAAAGGTGCACACACAGCCTGGTCCCTGCTGCAAAGGTGCACACACACAGCCTGGTCCCTGCTGCAAAGGTGCACACACAGCCTGGTCCCTGCTGCAAAGGTGCACACACACAGCCTGGTCCCTGCTGCAAAGGCACACACACAGCCTGGTCCCTGCTGCAAAGGTGCACACACAGCCTGGTCCCTGCTGCAAAGGCACACACACAGCCTGGTCCCTGCTGCAAAGGTGCACACACAGCCTGGTCCCTGCTGCAAAGGCGCACACACACAGCCTGGTCCCTGCTGCAAAGGCACACACACAGCCTGGTCCCTGCTGCAAAGGTGCACACACACAGCTTGGTTCCTGCTGCAAAGGTGCACACACAGCCTGGTCCCTGCTGCAAAGGTGCACACACACAGCTTGGTTCCTGCTGCAAAGGCGCACACACAGCCTGGTCCCTGCTGCAAAGGTGCACACACAGCCTGGTCCCTGCTGCAAAGGCACACACACAGCCTGGTCCCTGCTGCAAAGGTGCACACACAGCCTGGTCCCTGCTGCAAAGGCACACACACAGCCTGGTCCCTGCTGCAAAGGTGCACACACACAGCTTGGTTCCTGCTGCAAAGGTGCACACACAGCCTGGTCCCTGCTGCAAAGGCGCACACACAGCCTGGTCCCTGCTGCAAAGGTGCACACACAGCCTGGTCCCTGCTGCAAAGGTGCACACACAAAGTCTGGTCCCTGCTGCAAAGGCACACACACAGCCTGGTCCCTGCTGCAAAGGTGCACACACACAGCCTGGTCCCTGCTGCAAAGGTGCACACACACAGCCTGGTCCCTGCTGCAAAGGCACACACACAGCCTGGTCCCTGCTGCAAAGGTGCACACACACAGCTTGGTTCCTGCTGCAAAGGTGCACACACAGCCTGGTCCCTGCTGCAAAGGTGCACACACACAGCTTGGTTCCTGCTGCAAAGGTGCACACACAGCCTGGTCCCTGCTGCAAAGGCGCACACACAGCCTGGTCCCTGCTGCAAAGGCGCACACACACAGCCTGGTCCCTGCTGCAAAGGTGCACACACACAGCTTGGTTCCTGCTGCAAAGGTGCACACACAGCCTGGTCCCTGCTGCAAAGGTGCACACACACAGCTTGGTTCCTGCTGCAAAGGCGCACACACAGCCTGGTCCCTGCTGCAAAGGCGCACACACAGCCTGGTCCCTGCTGCAAAGGTGCACACCCAACCTGTGTGTCCATACTGCAAAGGCACACACACAGCCTGGTCCCTGCTGCAAAGGCACACACACAGCCTGGTCCCTGCTGCAAAGGTGCACACACACAGCTTGGTCCCTGCTGCAAAGGTGCACACACAGCCTGGTCCCTGCTGCAAAGGTGCACACACAGCCTGGTCCCTGCTGCAAAGGTGCACACACAGCCTGGTCCCTGCTGCAAAGGCACACACACACAGCCTGGTCCCTGCTGCAAAGGTGCACACACACAGCCTGGTCCCTGCTGCAAAGGTGCACACACAGCCTGGTCCCTGCTGCAAAGGTGCACACACACAGCCTGGTCCCTGCTGCAAAGGCACACACACAGCCTGGTCCCTGCTGCAAAGGTGCACACACACAGCTTGGTTCCTGCTGCAAAGGTGCACACACAGCCTGGTCCCTGCTGCAAAGGTGCACACACACAGCTTGGTTCCTGCTGCAAAGGTGCACACACAGCCTGGTCCCTGCTGCAAAGGCACACACACAGCCTGGTCCCTGCTGCAAAGGCGCACACACACAGCCTGGTCCCTGCTGCAAAGGTGCACACACACAGCTTGGTTCCTGCTGCAAAGGTGCACACACAGCCTGGTCCCTGCTGCAAAGGTGCACACACACAGCTTGGTTCCTGCTGCAAAGGCGCACACACAGCCTGGTCCCTGCTGCAAAGGCACACACACAGCCTGGTCCCTGCTGCAAAGGTGCACACACAGCCTGGTCCCTGCTGCAAAGGCACACACACAGCCTGGTCCCTGCTGCAAAGGTGCACACACAGCCTGGTCCCTGCTGCAAAGGTGCACACACACAGTCTGGTCCCTGCTGCAAAGGCACACACACAGCCTGGTCCCTGCTGCAAAGGTGCACACACACAGCCTGGTCCCTGCTGCAAAGGCGCACACACAGCCTGGTCCCTGCTGCAAAGGCACACACACAGCCTGGTCCCTGCTGCAAAGGCACACACACAGCTTGGTCCCTGCTGCAAAGGCACACACACAGCCTGGTCCCTGCTGCAAAGGTGCACACACACAGCCTGGTCCCTGCTGCAAAGGTGCACACACAGCCTGGTCCCTGCTGCAAAGGCACACACACACAGCCTGGTCCCTGCTGCAAAGGTGCACACACACAGCCTGGTCCCTGCTGCAAAGGTGCACACACAGCCTGGTCCCTGCTGCAAAGGTGCACACACACAGCCTGGTCCCTGCTGCAAAGGCACACACACAGCCTGGTCCCTGCTGCAAAGGTGCACACACAGCCTGGTCCCTGCTGCAAAGGCACACACACAGCCTGGTCCCTGCTGCAAAGGTGCACACACAGCCTGGTCCCTGCTGCAAAGGTGCACACACACAGCCTGGTCCCTGCTGCAAAGGTGCACACACAGCCTGGTCCCTGCTGCAAAGGCACACACACAGCCTGGTCCCTGCTGCAAAGGTGCACACACAGCCTGGTCCCTGCTGCAAAGGTGCACACACAGCCTGGTCCCTGCTGCAAAGGCGCACACACAGCCTGGTCCCTGCTGCAAAGACGCACACACAGCCTGGTCCCTGCTGCAAAGGCACACACACAGCCTGGTCCCTGCTGCAAAGGCACACACACAGCCTGGTCCCTGCTGCAAAGGCACACACACAGCTTGGTCCCTGCTGCAAAGGTGCACACACAGCCTGGTCCCTGCTGCAAAGGCACACACACAGCCTGGTCCCTGCTGCAAAGGTGCACACACACAGCCTGGTCCCTGCTGCAAAGGTGCACACACAGCCTGGTCCCTGCTGCAAAGGTGCACACACACACAATCAACTTCACCCAGGGAAGAGAAGCAGACAACTTCTATGTCCTGTGCTGCCTCCAGCTCAGCATGTTTAAGGGGTAAAATCCATTCCCTCTAATTGCTGCAGACGGTTGGCATGCCTTTGAGAAGCCAACCACAGTCTCTCAGGGTTATCATCTGTTTGCAGTTTGATTCTGATTTCTCTGTGGCTGTCTAGACACCTCCTGCTTATCAGATGGCTTCTATATAAATCTGAAGGCCCTTAATTTAGACTGAGATGTGCTCAGTGTGCATAAAAAAAATCAGCTTCACCTTACCTGATCCTTGTTTGATGACAGGAGCTGATGGAGGTGGTGGTTTCTTGGGTCTCTAAAATGCAATAAGAGGAGAGAAGAGATTGCTTCAGAACACCTGCAAATCTCACTCTTAGCAAGAGTGGAGTTAATCAAACACTGCTTAATAATGAAAAGTTTTGAGACTGACTGCAGAGCTCTCACAGATTTTTTTTCCCCTGAAATAGCTTCACTCAAATGAATTTGAAGAGAGAAAACAGCACTGAGAGATGGAAATATACATTGAAAAAAAGCCATTTCTCTGTTTTTGCAACTGAAATGTCCTGCAAGCAGGGGAAAATGAAGTGAAGTTTATCTGCCTTCAGATTAGGGAAATCACAGAATGGTGTTGGTTGGAAGGAACCTCAAAGATTATCTAGTCCCATAGGCAGGGACTAGGAACAGTTTGCTCAGGAACTCATCCAACCTGGCCTTGAACACTTCCAGGGAGGTTGTGAAGCACAGAATCACCCAATGTGATCACAGACCAAAGGCAGGGACACCCTATCCTAGATCAGGCAGGCCAGAACCTTATCCAGCCTGGCCTTAAACATCTCCAGGGATGGGGCCTCAACCACCCAGGTTGTGGTCCCTTGCAATTCTGACTGATTCTATGAATGACAACAGCCTGTGGCTGGATGAGATAACCAAGAAGGTGATGGAAACAGACCAGAAATTAAGACGTGGGAAAGGAAATGAGGATTGGTTGAAGGAAAACCAAACCACAGGGCAGGGACAAAGAGTGAGAGGAGAGATAAAAACAAGTTGGATAAAGCAATCAGCAGACAGGCTGGAGGGCAGAGATGCCATCCAGAGGAAGCTGCACAGGCTGGAGAGCAGAGATGCCATCCAGAGGGAGCTGCACAGGCTGCAGAGGTGGGCACAAGCCAAGCTCAGGAGGTCCAACAAGACCAAGTGCAAGGTCCTGCAGCTGGGTGGAGGCAATGCCAAGCACCAATGCAGGCTGGGCAGCTCCCTCCTGGGGACTCTGGTTTCTGGGAGGGTTGTTGTGTTTCTGTATTACCTTTCTAACTTGCACACTTATGCATATAGCTGTAGATATTCTAACTCTCTGCTTGTATATTGTGCTGCCAAGCTGTGAACATAAAGCTCCATTCTAATTTCCAGCTCAGCTGAGTCTAGTCTGGCTGATTTCTTAAGTGAGGGGGGGCAGGTAACACCCAAACCATCACAACTCAGGTAGTGAGCTCAGGGGGAAAGCCTCAGAGGTGGAGACAGGCACTAAGCAAAGGCCTGGGACAAATAATCACGAGTGGAGAAGAATCAGGACTGGAAAAGTGGGGAGGCAACAAAGGGGATGGGAAAAGATCCCAAGCCTTTGTTCAACAAGTGTAAGACCTGACTGCAACAAATGCTTTCAGACCATGGGACAGCAGCCAAGCCTGCTGGATCACATCAGAAAATACCTGGGAAAGAAAAGCAGTGGAAACATATCCCTTTCTTTCCCCTTGCAGCTCTGATTTGAGCAAGGACACTCTGCAGTCCCACCACTGACTTAATTCCTGTGGCCAGATCTGGGCCAATGACTAAAACTTTCTCCTCCACATCTACAGCAAACCTGGCTGCAATGTCTAAGGGTCTGCATGTTTCACTTGTTCCACAAGTTGTACTCATTATATCCCAGAGGGAAAAAATGGAAGAGCAAAAAGAAGTCACTTAAGAGCTAATTTCTAAGGAGCAAAAATAAACCCAAATAAATCTCACCAAAAAAGAAAAAAAGGATGAAAGATTTTTATTCTTCTCTGCTAGGCTCTCCATGGCTTAAGGTCAATGATTCCTGTCTCTTTTGGAAAGCACCTTCTTGTGTTATTGCAGGGTTCTGCACTTTGGCCACAACAAGCCCAAGCAGCACTGCAGGCTGGGGCCAGAGTGGCTGAGAGCAGGCAGGCAGAGAGGGAGCTGGGGGTGCTGGGAGAGAGGAGCTGCAGAGGAGGCAGCAGTGCCCAGGTGGGCAGCAGAGCCAATGGCATCCTGGGCTGGCTCAGCAGCAGTGTGGGCAGCAGGACAAGGGAGGTTCTTGTGCCCACCCCTGAGCTCAGCACTGCTCAGGCCACCCCTGGAGTGCTATGTCCAGCTCTGAGCTCCTCCATTGCAGAGAGCTGCTGAGGTGCTGGAAGGTGTTTGGAGCAGGGCAGCAAGGCTGGGGAGGGGCCTGGAGCACAGCCCTGTGAGGAGAGGCTGAGGGAGCTGGGGGGGTGCAGCCTGCAGCAGAGGGGGCTCAGGGCAGAGCTCATTGCTGCCTGCAGCTGCCTGCAGGGAGGCTGTAGCCAGGTGGGGTTGGGCTCTGCTGCCAGGCAGCCAGCAGCAGAAGAAGGGGACAGAGGCTGAAGCTGTGCCAGGGCAGGTCTAGGCTGGATGTTGTTAGGAAGTTGTTGTCAGAGAGAGTGATTGGCACTGGAATGGGCTGCCCAGGGAGGTGGTGGAGTGGCCGTGGCTGGAGGTGTTGCAGCCAAGCCTGGCTGGGGCACTGAGTGCCATGGTCTGGTTGGTTGGGCAGGGCTGGGTGCTAGGTTGGGCTGGCTGAGCTTGGATCTGTCTGCCAACCTGGTTGACTCTCTGATTCTCCTCCTCAGGGCAATGGAGAGGAGGAGGACTGATAGGATGAGCCAATCAAAGAAGATTCACAGCATGACTTCCAGTGCCACACATTCCCTTCATGGATGCTCTGCAACCCAGCCTTGTGCTTCCCTTAACCCATTTTCCTTCTGGAGTGAGAGAAGTGAAATGGTTATTTCCAGAAGGGAACTTCTTTCAACTCCACTTTCCCTCTGTACTCTGAAGCAGAAAAAGGGAAGGGCCACAGCAGTTGACTGCTTACCTCTTTCTCAAAGTCAGAAGGGAGAAGCTTGACAAAGTTGTCTGGGAAGACTCCTCGCCTGCCGTTCAGCTCTCCTTCCCACCAGCCCACGTCGATGCAGTCCTGCCAGAGCACAAGAGAGGGAACACAGAATGGATTAGGAGAGAAGAGACCTCAAAGATCATCTAGTTCAGGGACACCTCCTGCTAGAACAGGTCCCTCAAGGCCTCATCCAGCCTGGCCTTCAACATCTCCAGGGAGGTTGTGGAGCACAGAATCACCCAATGTGATCGAAGCCTGCAGAGCTGCTTGGGGTTGTTGTGGCCAAAGTGCAGAACCCTGCCCTTGGCCTTGTTCAGTCTCATCCCATTGGCCTCTGCCCACCCATGCAGCCTGGCCAGGTCCCTCTGCAGGGCTCTGCTACCCTCCAACAGCTCCACAGCTGCTCCTGGCTTGGTGCCATCTGCAAACCTACTGCTGCTGGACTCAACCTCCAGGTCCAGAGCACCAATAAAGAGATGCTGCCAGTTGCATCCTGTCAAAATGTTCATTTTTGGAATTAGATAATTCTGGAACTAGATGATCCTTGTGGTCCCTTCCAGCCCTGACTGATTCTCTGAGTCTACTTCTCTTTACCCATAAGATCCAAGGCTCTACTATGAACTACAAAGCCTGGCACAGGCTGCCCAGGGGGGTTGTGCAGTGTCCTTCTCTGGAGATACTCAAATCCTGCCTGGATGCATTCCTGAGAGATCTATTCCAGGTGATGCTGCTCTGGCACAGGGCTTGGACTGGATGATCCTTCCAGGTCCTTTCCAACCCCTAACATTCTGTGAAGTTGACTGTCAACAATGCAGGGAAGGAAACAGGAGAGACCCATGAGAAAGGAGATATAATCTCAGCTGTGCTTCATTTAGTCCTTCCAGAAAGTGATTTCTACCTGGAGGCCACAAGAGGAATATTGCTCTACAGAGGATGCAATCTGTTCCAACATTTGGCCCAAGGTTTTGGGCCCTGCTAAAAAGAAAACAACCCAAACCTCAACTGCTTTGAGATTAATGAGTGACCTGCAACACCCAGGGTGGCTCAGTAAAGGCTAGAGCAGAGCAGATACACTTTGTCTGCTTTAATCTCTTTCAGGCTGGACCTAACCTTCTGACTTTACACTCTGTGACCAAAGAGTTTAATCAGTAACAAAGCTGAAATGCTTTGATGAAATCCTTGCACAAAGAGGAGGGGAGGGGGAAAGAAAATGATGTTGCTCACTGAACAGAACAATCTCTTCTGGGGATTCACTGTGCTCACAGAGAAACAAATATCTTCTGGCTGAGGGAGTTGGGGCTGTGCAGGCTGGTGCAGAGGAGGCTCCCAGGTGACCTTCTTGTGGCCTCCAGGGTCTGAAGGGGGCTGCAAAAAAAGCTGCAGAGGCTCCAGCAGAGGGCTGTGAGGATGATGAGGGGACTGGAGAGCATGGCTGATGAGGAGAGGCTGAGGGCCCTGGGGCTGCTGAGTCTGGAGAAGACTGAGAGGGGATTGGATAAATGTTTATCAGTATCTGAGGGCTGCCAAGAGAGAGGGACAGGCTCTGCTCACTGCTCCCTGGCACAGGACAAGCAGCAATGGATGGAAGCTGCAGCACAGGAGGTTCCAGCTCAGCACAAGGGGGAACTTCTTTAGTGGAAGGGTCCCAGAGCCCTGGCACAGGCTGCCCAGAGAGGCTGTGGAGTCTCCTTCTCTGGAGCCTTTCCAGGCCTGTCTGGATGTGTTCCTGTGTGACTTGTGTTAGATAGGATTGTCCTGCTCTGGCAGGGGGTTGGACTGGATGATCTCCTTGGGTCCTTCCAACCCCTAACATCCTGTGAGCCTGTGACCTTGAAAGCTCATCTGGTCCAACCCCCTTGCCAGAGCAGGATCACCTAGAGCAGATCACACAGGAACACATCCAGCTGGTTAATGAACATCTCCAGAGAGGAAGACTCCACAACCTCCCCGGGCAGCCTGTGCCAGAAGTTGTTCTTTATCCTGAGGGTAGTGGAACACTGAAACAGGTTGCCCAGAGATGTGGTTGGGACTCCATCACTGAAGATATTCCCTATTCATCCTATTGACAAGGCCTGGGAATGACAGGAGCAGAAGGAATGGGTTTGAACTGGCAGAGGGGAGATTGAAACTGGATGTTAGGAAGAAGTTGTTTGCAGTGAGGGTGGTGAGAGACTGGCACAGGTTGAGGGTGGTGAGAGACTGGCACAGGTTGAGGGTGGTGAGACACTGGCACAGGTTGAGGGTGGTGAGACACTGGCACAGGTTGAGGGTGGTGAGACACTGGCACAGGTTTCCCAGGGAGGTTGTGGAGCACAGAATCCCCCAATGTGATCAAAGATCACATTGGGTGATTCTGTGCTCCACAACCTCCCTGGATAGGTTCAGGACCAGGTTGGATGAGACCTTGAGCAACCTGTTCTAGTGGGAGGTGTCCCTGCCTATGGTGGGGGGTTGGAACTGGCTGAGCTTTGAGGTTCCTTCCAACCTAAACCACTCTTTGAGTCTATAATGAGAGATTCCTTATCCTATTGAGCCTGGCTAGTGAGAGGTGCCCCTGGACTAGATGATCTTTGAGGTTCCTTCCAACCTAAACCATTCCATGAGTCTATCTTCAAGCCAGGGTCCTAATTGTAATTACTAATTACTTGGCACTCCATGAGCATTTTTACTTCTCCTTTAAGCAGCTGCCAGGCAGATAACAGCAGCAAACCAGCAGGTGAAGCTGATGCTCAGGATAAAAGGAAGGAGGAAGCTAAGCAGTGAGTCTAAAGGCCACATTGTGAGCTGTAATCAGAGCTTTCCAGATGCCTCAGCACAGCTTCTGTGAGCACAGGGCAGGGGGAAACACATCACTCTTTAAGATGAGCTTGGCTGGACCAAAAGGACTTAACCAGACCTAACTCTTCTCAAACGATGCAAAGCTTGAAGCACTGCCTGCATGTGAGACCTTGCCACTTCCCCACCACCACCTCCAGCCCAGGCAGCTTGGAAGGGACATTTCCAGTTGTTAAAATGCAAATTGGGGGCTTCCCAGGAACAACAGAAAGCTGTGCTCAGAAGGCAGTGCTGCAGCACTGCCAGCAGTGATAAGGAGAGCAGGAAGAGAGCCTCAGTGTGCACTTAAATGGAAGGATTATTATACACACACTAACAAGAAGAACATCCAAGTGCTGGCTGCTCCCCTCCCTGCCCCATTAATCTCAGCCTTCACAGCTTATTCAAGTGCTGAGTTCAAACAGGAGTTTCTGACTGATGTTTCTAGAGATACCAGTGAAATGCAAGCTGCACCTGGGATCACATTAAACATACTGACAGGCTTGATCTCTGCTCAGACCTTCCTTAATGCCCTTAACCCTGGCAGGACATCTCCTAACTTATGCTGCCAGCCATGTTAAACACCCAGTTGTAAACAACTAAAACTCTGGGCAAAGGCCAGGGTTAGGGCAAGGAGAAGGGAGGACAACTGCTCAGGCTGCTCTCCCTACAATTTGCTAAGTGGAGTCACAGAATAGGATGATAGAATCATAGAATCACAGGATAGAGTCATAGAATCCAGCAGGCAGGAAGAGAGCTCACAGCTCCCCCAGCCCAACCTAGCCCCCAGCCCTGCCCAACCAACCAGACCATGGCACTAAGTGCCCCAACCAGGCTTGGCTGCAACACCTCCAGCCACAGCCACTCCACCACCTCCCTGGGCAGCCCATTCCAGTGCCAATCACTCTCTCTGACAACAACTTCCTAACAACATCCAGCCTAGACCTGCCCTGGCACAGCTTGAGCCTCTGTCCCCTTCTTCTGCTGCTGGCTGCCTGGCAGCAGAGCCCAACCCCACCTGGCTACAGCCTCCCTGCAGGCAGCTGCAGGCAGCAATGAGCTCTGCCCTGAGCCTCCTCTGCTGCAGGCTGCACCCCCCCAGCTCCCTCAGCCTCTCCTCACAGGGCTGTGCTCCAGGCCCCTCCCCAGCCTTGCTGCCCTGCTCCAAACACCTTCCAGCACCTCAGCAGCTCTCTGCAATGGAGGAGCCCAGAACTGGACACAGCACTGCAGGGGTGGCCTGAGCAGTGCTGAGCACAGGGGTGGGCACAAGAACCTCCCCTGTCCTGCTGCCCACACTGCTCCTGAGCCAGCCCAGGATGCCATTGGCTTTGCTGCCCACCTGGGCACACTGCTGCCTCCTCTGCAGCTCCTCTCTGCCAGCACCCCCAGCTCCCTCTCTGCCTGCCTGCTCACAGAACAAGGCTGTGAGCAAGCTGCTGTAGTGGAGGACGTCCCTGCTGACTGCAGGGGGATTCACTGAATGACCCTTGGACGTCCTCTCCAATCCAAACCAGTCTATCTCTGATTCTATGAGGTAGGAGAACCAGAATTACCTCAATGACTATCAGTAATTGTGACTAATTTCTTCCCTTCTTTCAATGCTACCACACTTCTGCTTTAAAAACAGTCCTGCCACTCCCTCACAGCCCCCAAAGTCCCTCCCCAGCTTTCTTGTAGCTCCTTCAGATGCTGGAAGTCCACAAGAAGGTCTCCTGGGAGCCTCCTCTGCTCCAGCCTGCACAGCCCCAGCTCTCTCAGCCTGACCTCATAGAGCTGCTCCAGCCCTCTGAGCATCCTTGAGGGCCTCCTCTGGATCCTCTCCTACAGATTCATGTCCTTCTTGTGATGGGGATCCAGAACTGGATGCAGGACTCCAGGTGGGGTCTCAGCAGAGCAGAGCAGAGGGGGAGAATCCCCTCCCTGGCCCTGCTGGCCACACTGCTGCTGCTGCAGCCCAGGCTCTGCTTGGCTTTCTGGGCTGCAAGTGCACACTGCTGGCTCCTGCTCAGCTTCTCCTCCACCAGCACCCCTAAGTCCCTCTCCACCTTTATTTCTAACAACCTCAAACATTGGAGCTCTTTCATTCATTATCCCAGAGTGGAAAATACTGAGAAATGCATCTTAGTGTGGAGAAATGCATGACACAAACTGCTGTGTTGCTCATACTGAAGGAAGAGCTGAAAGTCCTCTCACTCCTCCACCTATTTCCCTGCTCAAAGGCTGTAAAGCCCTGAGTGCCATTTGCAATTCAAAGTGCACAGCAAAACCCAGCAAAGAAAAGCAACCAAAACCCAAATGCAGGCAACAGACACACATTAGACCAAGAGCTCCATTTCCAGCTACTCCCCTCCTCTACCACATCATCAGGTTCCTGCTCCTTCCCCTGCTCCAGGCCTCAGCTCACTGGCAAGGCTCTTGCACATAGCACTTACTAATTCCATCCCTTTAGGAGCCTCCTGCATCCATTAGAGCAGCTGCTTTCCTTCACAGCCCTACCCAGCTGAGTTCTCCTTGGCAATCACTCAGCTAAAGAAAGGTCTCTGGACAATTACCTCCTGCATCAGGATGAGCATTTAAAGCTGCTGCAAGAGAGAAAGCCAGAGGAGCTCCTTTGGCAGAAGGGCCACAGTGGGGGTGAAATTAAAGGCCCAGCAACTACTCTAAGAACTGGACAACACAGGGACAGGTTCTGTACCCTAACATGGACCTCAAAGGATCATGCAGTGCACTGATAACACAGGGACAGGTTCTGTACCCTAACATGGACCTCAAAGGATCATCCAATGCACTGATAACACAGGGACAGGTTCTGTACCCTAACATGGACCTCAAAGGATCATCCAATGCACTGATAACACAGGGACAGGTTCTGTACATAACATGGATTTCTAAAGCTCATCCAGTCCAAACCTCATGCCAGAGCAGCAGCAGCCAGCAGCCAGGGCAGGGCACACAGCAACACAGCCAGGGAAGTTGCAATGGCTGCAGAGAAGGAGACTCCACAGCCTCTCTGGGCAGCCTGCTCCAGGCCTCTGCCACCCTCACAGCCAAAAAGCTTCCCCTCCTCTTCCCCTGGCACCTCCTCTGCTGCAGCTTGCCCCCAGTGCCCCTTGGCCAGCCCTGAGCAGAGCCTGGATGCATCCTGCAGGTCGGAAGAGCTCCCCCAGCCCAACCTAGCACCCAGCCCTGCCCAACCAACCAGACCATGGCACTAAGTGCCCCAGCCAGGCTTGGCTGCAACACCTCCAGCCACAGCCACTCCACCACCTCCCTGGGCAGCCCATTCCAGTGCCAATCACTCTCTCTGACAACAACTTCCTCACAACATCCAGCCTAGACCTGCCCTGGCACAGCTTCAGCCTCTGTCCCCTTCTTCTGGTGCTGCTTGCCTGGCAGCAGAGCCCAACCCCACCTGGCTACAGCCTCCCTGCAGGCAGATGCAGGCAGCAATGAGCTCTGCCCTGAGCCTCCTCTGCTGCAGGCTGCACCCCCCCAGCTCCCTCAGCCTCTCCTCACAGGGCTGTGCTCCAGGCCCCTCCCCAGCCTTGCTGCCCTGCTCCAAACACCTTCCAGCAACTCAGCATCTCTCTGCAGTGGAGGAGCCCAGAACTGGACACAGCACTCCAGGGGTGGCCTGAGCAGTACTGACTACAAGGGAAGAAGAACCCCCCCGAAGGAGCTCTGTTCTCAGACCTCTACAGCAAGGATGCTGCCTCCACACCACTTAGCTATTTTTTGAAGCTGTGTGTTAAAACCAGTTGAAATAATGCAAACCCAAACCCAAACCATTCTGGCTGCAATGAGGTGTGCAATCCACAAAAGGATTTGCAAAGTGACTGCTTGTTATGCTTTGCTTCTTCGCTGCCTCACATTAGCTCAGACACAGCGGAACAAAGAGCATCCATGGAGAGGTGCCAGGCCCCTTCCCTGCTCTCCAGGGGCAAGGTGTTATGTAACTGCTCACAGACACATGGCATGCCACAGCAAAGAGACAAAACTGAGCAAAATGTCTGCAGGGGCTTGGTCCCATCAGCCTGGAGAGCAGGACAGGGGAATACAGAACCACAGAAGCAGTCAGGGCTGGAAGGGACCACAAGGAGCAGCCAGCTCCAACCCCCTGCCAAGGGCAGGGACACCTCACACTAGAGCAGGCTGCACACAGCCTCATCCACTCTTACTGTGGCCTTCCAGGATCTGAAGGGGGCTACAAGAAAGCTGGGGAGGGACTTTTGAGGCTGTGAGGGAGTGTCAGGAGTGGGGGGAATGGAGCAAAGGTGGAGGTGGGGAGAGTGAGGCTGGAGGTGAGGAGGAAGTTGTTGAGCAGGAGAGTGGTGAGAGGCTGGCAGGGGTTGCCCAGGGAGGTGGTTGAGGCCCCATGGCTGGAGGTGTTTGAGGCCAGGCTGGCTGAGGCTGTGTGCAGCCTGCTCTAGGGTAGGGTGTCCCTGGGCATGGCAGGGGGTTGGCACTGCCTGATCCTTGTGATCTCTTCCAGCCCTGACTGATTTTGTGGTCCCCAGGGATGAGGCTTCCATCTCCTCCCTGGGCAACCCATTCCAGGCTCTCAGCCCCCTCATGCTGAAGAGCTTCTTCCTAACATCCAGGCTCAATCTACCCATTTCTAGCTCTTTTTCCATCCCCCCCAGTCCTATCACTCCCTGAATATAGAGAACACAGTGGTCACTGGCAGCCCAGAAGGCAACTGTACCCAGGGCTCCATCAAAGAGCCCTGAAGAGCCTGACTGAAGCCACCTGAAGAGGACTGCAAGAAAGTAGGAAGGGACCTTTTAGAAGAGCTTGTGGTGATAGGATGAGGAGCAATGGATTGAAGCTTGAGGAGGGGAGATTTAGACTGGAGATGCTTTCCAGTGAGGGTGGTGAGACACTTGAAGAAGTTGCCCAGGGAGATCATGGCTGCTCCCTCCCTGGAGGTGCTGAAGGCCAGGTTGGATGAGGCCTTGAGCAACCTGTTCTAGTGAGAGATGTCCCTGCCTATGGCAGGGGGTTGGAACTGGCTGATCCTTGAGGTCCCTTCCAACCTAAACCATTCTATGGTTCCATAAAATCCTTCCCAAGCAGGATAAAACCCTACAGAGAAGAATTAGAAATCTAACTGCAAGTGTTCACAATCTTCCTTCTTGTACCTAGGTTCTTCCTTCATGTAAGTCAGAGCAGGGAGGTTGGAGCTGGAGGATCTTCAATGTCCCTTTCAACACTTAACATCTTCTCTGTGTCTGATTTGTGTAGCTCTGCCAGTAGACTGAAACTAGAATTAATTGCATGAACCTGTGAGCTCTAGAATCATAGAATCCAGCAGGCTGGCAGAGAGCTCCAAGCTCCCCCAGCCCAACCTAGCACCCAGCCCTGCCCAACCAACCAGACCATGGCACTCAGTGCCCCAGCCAGGCTTGGCTGCAACACCTCCAGCCACAGCCACTCCACCACCTCCCTGGGCAGCCCATTCCAGTGCCAATCACTCTCTCTGACAACAACTTCCTAACAACATCCAGCCTAGACCTGCCCTGGCACAGCTTCAGCCTCTGTCCCCTTCTTCTGCTGCTGGCTACCTGGCAGCAGAGCCCAACCCCACCTGGCTACAGCCTCCCTGCAGGCAGCTGCAGGCAGCAATCAGCTCTGCCCTGAGCCTCCTCTGCTGCAGGCTGCACCCCCCCAGCTCCCTCAGCCTCTCCTCACAGGGCTCTGCTCCAGGCCCCTCCCCAGCCTTGCTGCCCTGCTCCAAACACCTTCCAGCACCTCAGCATCTCTCTTGCATTGAGGGGCCCAGACTACAGCTCTGATGTTCTTCACATTATCAAATCAAGGCTCTAAAGCACAGGAGGGAAGGAGCTGCAGGTCCGAGGTCTGTGTAGCGTTTCACTCTGAAGCTAGCACTGTGGCAGCAAGGACACTGCCAATGGCACAAGTAGGGATTCTATGGGAACTTTTAGGGATTCTGTGGGAACTGAAGGATGCTGATTTGAAGAACTGGATCCCTGCTGAGAGGAGAACACTGCTCTTACCTTACTGATCAGCATGACGACGTCGCCCTCTCGGATGGTGAGCTCATCGTCGTTCTGCGCCTCGTAGGGGAATATCACCTTGCAGTACTCCTTGGCTGGAAGGAAGAACATTTGCTGTGGTTAGGTGATCACCTCATGCCAACTGCTCATCCAAGGGTGTATTCATACAATCAGAGAATCAAGCAGGCTGGCAGAGAGCTCCAAGCTCAGCCAGCCCAACCTAGCCCCCAGCCCTGCCCAACCAACCAGACCATGGCACTCAGTGCCCCAGCCAGGCTTGGCTGCAACACCTCCAGCCACAGCCACTCCACCACCTCCCTGGGCAGCCCATTCCAGTGCCAATCACTCTCTCTGACAGCAACTTCCTAACAACATCCAGCCTAGACCTGCCCTGGCACAGCTTCAGCCTCTGTCCCCTTGTTCTAGTGCTGGCTGCCTGGCAGCAGAGCCCAACCCCAGCTGGCTACAGCCTCCCTGCAGGCAGCTGCAGGCAGCAATGAGCTCTGCCCTGAGCCTCCTCTGCTGCAGGCTGCACCCCCCCAGCTCCCTCAGCCTCTCCTCACAGGGCTGTGCTCCAGGCCCCTCCCCAGCCTTGCTGCCCTGCTCCAAACACCTTCCAGCACCTCAACATCTCTCTGCAATGGAGGAGCCCAGAGCTGGACACAGCACTCCAGGGGTGGCCTGAGCAGTGCTGAGCACAGAGGTGGGCACAAGAACCTCCCTTGTCCTGCTGCTCCTGAGCCAGCCCAGGATGCCTTTGGCTCTGCTGGCCAACGAATAATACATTAACAAATGTACCTGCACTCACACCTAAAACTTCTGCAGAACCAGTACAGAAGAAGACTTCTGAACACCAGTTTGAAGTTCCCTCTTCCCTTTCCCCCCCTTTACTGTCTATAAATAAGAGCATCATCTCAGCTTTCATCTGGCAAATAAAGGAGCCAGCACTCCTACTCAGGGATCATAAAAAGCAGCAGTCAGGAACAGCAGCTACTTACAACATGTTGCTGTGCAACAGACAAGGACCTCAAAAGTGCCTTACAAATCAAAAGGGGAAGATGCACTCCAGCTGTTAAAGCAGGTTAAAAAAAGGAGATGTGATTCTTGAAGAGAGCAGGTTTAAAAAGACCAAAGGAACACACACAGATATGAATGGGCCCTTTCTGGAAGGGTGTGTGGCTCAGGAGCAGCATCCACCTCAACTGGAATGAATCTGTTCTCCTATCTCTGTGTAGGTATCTCAGTGTTCTGAGGCAGCTGTGTGTGGCATGCTCAAAACAGGCCTAGCACCTCTTTTTGGGGGGCACAGACCAGAATGCAGGCTCTGTTCTTGATGCCTACAACCACCTGAGCCAAAGGAAGATCATTCCAGAGCATACAACATCAAGCACCTGAGTTCTGCCACTGTTCACTCTATAATCCCAACCCTGTGGAATCACCTGGCAGCTGTCACCAGTGGTGTGCCCCAGGGATCAGTGCTGGGCACAGTCCTGTTTGATGTCTTTATTGACAGCTGCCTGCAGGGAGGCTGTAGCCAGGTGGGGTTGAGCTCTGCTGCCAGGCAGCCAGCAGTAGAAGAAGGGGACAGAGGGTCAAGCTGTGCCAGGGCAGGTCTAGGCTGGATGTTAGGAGGAAGTTGTCGGCAGAGAGAGTGATTGGCACTGGAATGGGCTGCCCAGGGAGGTGGTGGAGTGGCTGTGGCTGGAGGTGTTGCAGCCAAGCCTGGCTGGGGCACTTAGTGCCATGGTCTGGTTGGTTGGGCAGGGCTGGGTGCCAGGTTGGGCTGGATGAGCTTGGAGCTCTCTGCCAACCTGCTTGGTTCTATGATTCTATGAAGGACAAACTCAACTGATTGAAAAGCATCTCCTGTGGTGCCACTTGAGGACAAGACAATTATACATCATTGCTTTATATTAGACCTTCCTACACATGAGCTTCTTCTTCCCAAGCAAGAGCAGAGATGCCAAAAACTCTGCTGAGGGCCCTGAGACTGCAGGAAAAGTGAAAATGTTCTAAAATAACCAAGTTTTGAGCAAATTCATGGAATATGCAAAGATGCTGCACAACAAGTAGCCCACTCTCCTCATGAGCTCTGCCACAAGGGATGTTGAATGATGTTTGCACATAGAATGGTTTAACCTCAGCCAGCTCCAACCTCTTGTCATAGGCAGGGACACCTCCCACTAGAACAGGTTGCCCAAGGTCTCATCCAACCTGGTGCTGAACACCTCCAGGGAGGTTGTGGAGCACAGAATCACCCAATGTGATCTTTGATCACATTGGGTGATTCTGTGCTCCACAACCTCCCTGGGAAACCTGTGCCAGTGTCTCACCACCCTCAACCTGTGCCAGGGTCTCACTACCCTCAACCTGTGCCAGTGTCTCACCACCCTCAATGCAAACAATTTCTTCCTAACATCCACTTTCAATCTCTCTCTGCCACTTCAAACCCATTCCTCCTCATCCTCTCATTACAAGGCCTTGTCAATAGTCCCTCCCCAATCTTCTTGTAGCCTATTTCAGATCCTGGAAGACAACTCCAAGGTCTCCTCCAAGCCTTCTCTTCTCCAGCCTGCACAGCCCCAACTCTCTCAGCCTGTGCTCACAGCAGAGCTGCTGCAGCCCTCTCAGCATCTTGGTGACCTCCTCTGCACTGCCTCCAACACTTCCATGTCCTGCTTGTGCTGGGGGCTGCAGAGCTGCACCCAGGACTGCAGGTGGGGTCCGAGAAGAGGAGAGCAGAGCCAAGGGGCAGAATCCCCTCCCTTGCCCTGCTTCATACCCCAAGCCCTGCCTGTTGTTGAAGCCATCCCAAATACCATTCCATGGCATCACCAAGAAAATCACATCCAGAAAGAAAAGATGCTGGGAGCTCATCATTACTGCTGGACAAAGCCAGGATGAGAAACACTTTAAAGGTCAAGAAATTCCCATAGGCAGGGACACCTCTCACTAGAACAGGTCTCTCATAGAATCATAGAATCAGCCAGATTGAAAGAGACCTCCAAGCTCATCCAGCACATCCTAGCACCCAGCCCTGTCCAAAAGAAGCAGCTGTTGATGAAGCCTCCTAGAGACAACTGGAAGTAAGAAAGAATCATAGAAACAAGCAGGCTGGAAGAGACCTCCAAGTTCATCCAGTCCAACCTAGCACCCAGCCCTGGCCAGTCACCCAGACCATGGCACACTGATTCAGGAGTCCTGCTCTGTGGTGCCAGCTTGCACATTGTCAGTATTTCAAGTTCTCTCTGCAGGGCAGTTGAGCTCTGGCAGTGCTTCCCATTAGCAGCCTCGAGTCCCAAGGGGAACAAGCTAAGAGCAAGCAGCAAGTCAATCAGTACTGTGCAGCTGATCATACAATCACAGAACCACTCAGGTTGGCAGAGAGCTCCAAGCACCCCCAACCCAACCTAGCAACCAGCCCTGCCCAACCAACCACACCATGGCACTAAGTGCCCCAGCCAGGCTTGGCTGCAACACCTCCAGCCACAGCCACTCCACCACCTCCCTGGGCAGCCCATTCCAGTGCCAATCACTCTCTCTGCCAACAACTTCCTAACATCCAGCCTAGACCTCTGCAGGGCTCTGCTACCCTCCAACAGCTCCACAGCTGCTCCTAGCTTGGTGTCACCTGCAAACTCACTGCTGCTGGACTCAATGCCCTGCTCCAGATCATCAATAAGGACATTGAACAGGACTGTGCCCAGCACTGATCCCTGGGGCACAGCACTGGTGCCAGCTGCCAGCTGGATGTGGCACCATTCACCACCACTCTCTGGGCCCAGCCCTCCAGCCAGTTCCTGACCCATACCAGAGTGAATCTGCCCAAGCCAGGAGCTGCAGCTGTGCCAGGAGCTGCCTGTGGCAGGCAGTGTCAAAGGCTTTGCTGCAGTCCAGGCAGACTCCATCCACAGCCTGCCCTGCATTCACCAGGCAGGAACCTGATCACAAAAGGAGCTCAGGGTGGTCAGGGTGGACAAGCACAAAGCCACTAAAGGCTGCTTTAAGCTGTTCCTGCAACCCTGCTCTGAGAAGCTGTGGCAGAGCAGGTGGTAGCCAGACTCTTCTGTGCAGACAGTCCATGCTCTGCTGCTCCAGGTGCTTCCCTGGCAATGGCTTGCAAGTCCTGAGACAAAACAAGATCTGCTCATGACCTAGAAGGGTGGTGCAAGACTGCAGTACTCCGTTTCTCCTCTTTTCCTTCTCAGTCTTTCCCACCAGAATCCACACCATGTCATTGTTAACTTTACAGAACCCCAGAATCAGAAGGTGGGAGATGTCTACAGGAGCTGTTTGGCAGCTCACTGAAGATGCCTCCCTAGAACAGAACTGGGACTGGCCTAAAAAGACTCAATTGTTACTTTTTGTTTACTAAGCAATGAAATGACCTCCAAAACCAGAGCAGGAACTGAAGTTCTTGGACACTGCTCACTTCCCACACAAACCACTGCCACCCACACAGACTCTTTCTGCTACGTAAGCCAGTGACATGGCCACTGAGGCACCCACAGCAGCTCTGGGGATGGCACCAAGCTGTGTGCTCTGCTGGACCCAGCCAGAGGCACTTGGCCAGGCTGGAGAGGTGGGAGCAAGCTAACCTCAGGAAGTTCACCAGGGCCAACTGCAAGGTCCTACACCTGGATCAGTGCAATCCCAATCACAAATCCAGGCTGGGAGAGGAGTGGCTGAGAGCAGCCTGCAGGAGAAGGCCTTGGGGGTGCCAGCTGGTGCCAAAGTGCCCAGCAGCCAGCACTGGTGGCTGGCAGCACAGAGGCAGCTGTGTGCTGGCTGCAGCCAGAGCAGGGAGAGCAGCAGCACAGGGAGGGGATTGAGCCCTTTTGCTCTGGTCTAATCAGACCCCACCTGGAATCCTGAGTCCAGATCTGGTGTCCCCAGGATGAAAGGGACATGGAGCTGCTGGAGAGGGTCCAGAGAAGGCCACAAAGATGATCTCCCCTCAGAGAAGCTCCCCTGTGGGGACAGGCTGAGAGATTGGGGCTGTTTAGCCTGGAGAGGAGAAGACTCTGCAGAGATCTTAGAGCAGCCTGCCAGTGCCTGAAGGGGACCTACAAGCAAGCTGGGAAAGGACTTTTTCCCAGGGCTTGCAGTGGTAAGGATGAGAAGGAATGGATTGAAGCTGGAGGAGGAGAGATTGAGACTGAAGAATAGGAAGAAATACTTTCCAGTGGGAGTGGTGAGACTGGCACAGGCTGCCCAGGGAGCTCACGGATGCTGCCTCCCTGGAGGTGTTCAAGGCCAGCCTGGATGAGTCTTGGAGTGAGCTGGGCTGGTGGGAGGTGTCCCTGCCCATGGCAGGGGGGTTGGATGAGCTTTAAGGTCCCTGGCAACTAAAGCACCCTATGAACCTAACCAAAGCCAAGGGCACTCATGCTCTGTGACCTACCTACGAGCCACAGCTTGAAGGTGGCTCCTATTCAACTCTGATTAATTCACAGAATCAGGCAGGGATGGAAGGGATCAGCCAGTTCCAACCCCCCTGCCATGCCCAGGGACACCCTACCCTAGAGCAGGCTGCCCACAGCCTCAGCCAGCCTGGCCTTACCCTTCCCAACTACCCTCTAGGGTGAAAGCTGAGGATGCAATTTAACTTGATTGGTGACGGCAGCAGACTGAAGGTAGGACTGCCAGAACAAAACCAACTCAGAGAATTGCCTGACACAAAGCAATCTGTGTCCTGCCTACTCCCAGTTTACCCTAAATATATCTGCCTCCTACCTTTGCATCTGTATGAGACACACTTGCACCCCAGAGCAGAGCCCAGCGTTCAGCTCGCTCTGAAGCGCCTTGGGAGCATCAAAATGCACAGAAGGACAAAACTGTGACACTCACTTTTGGTTCTGCTGTCCACTTCTGCTTTTGTTGGCTCCTGAGTGGCTGTGGCTGGAGGTAATTTCTTCCCAACAGTCTGGAAACAATAAAACCAACAACCCAACGTTATTGGACACCACAATAAAGAGCTGCCACGGAAATCCCAAAATCAGGAGTAGGAAAGGGGACAGTAAAGACAATTAAGCTGCACTTAGGTTAGTTTGGGGGTGGTTGTTAGCCTCTGTTTTAATTACTGTTAAAGAGTTCATTCAAGTGTGACCCTCACTGGTTCCCTCCTAGAAAAGGAGCTCACCAACAGCTTTAAACAACAGAGTTTCAGTAGCCTCTTAACACAGTTTCAGGAGTTTCATAGCTTGACTGCCTATGTGAGTAAATCATTTAAGGCAAGGGGCTCTTCAGTACCAAAAGCAGAAGTGAAAGAAGAGTGGATGAGAAAATCCCCTGCTTTCTGTCCCTCCAGGGAGTATTCATTTCAGTCCCTCTAGACTGAGTGGGATTTGAAAGCTCAGATGCTTCCAGCTTCTGTTTTCAGCCAGCATCTTATTTACAGAGGAGTTCTCCAATGAGCAATCAGCAGCCTCAGAATGGGAAGCTGAAAGCAAAGAAAGATTATTTGCCCCCAGCAAAGCAAATAGAATTGGTGATACTCATCTTTATCAGAGAGTCAGATTGATTTGGGTTGGAAGGGACCTCCAGAGAGCATCCTGTCCCACAGCCTGCCAGGGCAGCAGCAGCCAGGGCAGGGCACACACAGCACAGCCAGGGGGGTTGCAGTGGCTGCAGAGAAGGAGACTCCACAGCCTCTCTGGGCAGCCTGCTCCAGGCCTCTGCCACCCTCACAGCCAAAAAGCTTCCCCTCCTCTTGCCCTGCCACCTCCTCTGCCCCAGCTTGCCCCCAGTGCCCCTTGTGCTGCCCTGGGCCAGCCCTGAGCAGAGCCTGCCTGCGTCCTGCCCACACTGCCCTGCACAGCTTGGGCACAGCACTGAGGGCAGCCCTCAGGCTGCTCTGCTGCCAGCTGCCAGCCCCAGCTGCCTCAGCCTGGCCCCACAGGAGATGTTCCCTGCCTGCAGAGCTCTGGGGCTCTGTGCTGGACTCTCCCAAGCAGTTCCCTGAGCTCCTTTGTGACCTGAGTGGCCCAGAGCTGGACAAATATTCCAGCTGTGGCCTCAGGATGAGCTGTTCCATGAGCCTGCCTGGCACTGAGGTCAGGCTGACAGGGCTGCAGTTGTCTGGCTCCTGATCAGGCTGCCCACAGCCCCCTGCAGCAATGGTACCATTTGCAGGCTCCAATTCAGCATTAGCTTCTCTCTTGACCAGGAAGAATCCTTTAGTCCATCTGCACTGGGTGAATGAAATTCCTTCCTGCTCCCCCAGGAGGATGGAGCCTCTCCAGGCTGCAGCTGCCACGATCCAGGCTGCAGCATCCATCTGTTCTGATCTCTCACTTCTACAGCAAGTGAATGAACCTTGCACGCTCTGCAGAGGCTTTTCACTCACTCCAGCAGCAGTAAGGCAGGCAGCACAGCTACTTCTAGCTCAGAAATGCAGGACAACAGGGAATGGCTTTTGCTGATGCCTCCCTCAGCTCTGGAGCCTGCACTATAGGAAGGACTTGGACCTGATGGAGTGGGTGCAGAGGAGGGACATGAAAAAGATCAGGGCTGGAGCACCTCTGCTGTGAGGACAGGCTGAGGGAGCTGGGGGTGTGCAGCCTGGAGAAGAGAAGGCTCCAGGCTGACCCAAGAGCAGCCTGCCAGGACCCACAGGGGCTGCAAGCAGGCTGCAGAGGGACTGTTGGCAAAGGCCTGCAGGGACAGGACTGCAGCACTGCCTGATGAGGAGAGGCTGAGGGCCCTGGGGCTGCCCAGTCTGGAGAAGAGAAGACTGAGAGGGGATTGAATCAATGTTTATCAATAGCTGAGGGCTGGGGGTCAGGAGGGGGGGACAGGCTCTGCTCACTGCTCCCTGGGATAGGACAAGGAGCAATGGATGGAAGCTGCAGCACAGGAGGTGCCAGCTCAGCACAAGGGGAACTTCTTGCCTGGCAGGGTCCCAGAGCCCTGGCACAGGCTGCCCAGAGAGGTTGTGGAGTCTCCTTCTCTGGAGCCTTTCCAGGCCTGTCTGGATGTGTTCTGTGTGCCCTGAGCTAGACTGTGTGCTCCTGCTCTGGCAGGGGGATTGGACTCAATGATCTCCTTGGGTCTCTTCCAACTCCTAATATCCTGTGGGCCCATGACAAGGGACAATGGTTTGCAATAAGAGCAGAGCAGCCTGAGCTTGGCTGTGAGGAACAAGCTCTGCACCAGGAGGCTGCTGCAACACTGCAACAGGCTGCCCAGGGAGGTGTTTGAGCCTCCATCTGTGGAGCTGTTCAAGGTGAGGCTGGCCAGGGCTGTGAGCAAGCTGCTCTAGTGGAGAATGTCCCTGCTGGCTGCAAGGGGGGTTGGACTGGATGCCCTTTGGAGGTCCATGTCCTTCCTGTCTTGAAGGTGCATACATCAGTCTGCTGCTTTTTGGCTGAGCAGTGCATGGCAAGTGGCCCAGCACCCAGCAGGCAGCAGCAGCCCCTATCTGACTAGCAGGCACTGTTGCACCAGGACTTCCCTGGAGGTGTTGCAGCCAAGCCTGGCTGGGGCACTTAGTGCCATGGCCTAGATGACTGGATAGGGCTGGGTGCTAGGTTGGGCTGGATGAGCTTGGAGCTCCCTGCCAGCCTGCTGGATTCTATGATTCCTTCCCAGGAGCTAAGTCTTCTCCCCTCTTCTTTGTGTTTCATGGGGAAGCTTTCAAAAGCACTTAGCTGGCAGGGCTGTAAGAACACAGGCTCATGCCCAGAGCATTTCAGAGCTCATTTAGAAACACAAAATGCCACTGGGACTTCCTAGAGACACAATGGTTTGGGCTGGAAGGGATCTCCAAAGGTCACAGAATCAAGCAGGTTGGAAGAGAGCTCCAAGCTCATCCAGTCCAACCTAGCACCCAGCCCTATCCAGTCAACCAGTCCAACCCTGCTGCAGCCAGCTGGGACAACACAGAATCAGTCAGAGCTGGAAGGGACCACAGGGATCATCCAGTTCCAACCTCCTGCCACAGGCAGGGACACCTCCCACTAGAACAGGTTGCTCAAGGCCTCATCCAACCTGGCCCTGAACACCTCCAGGGAGGTTGTGGATCACATTGGGTGATTCTGTGCTCCACAACCTCCCTGGGCAACCTGTGCCAGTGTCTCACCACCCTCACTGCAAACAACTTCTTCCTAACATCCAGTTGCAATCTCCCCTCTGCCACTTCAAACCCATTCCTCCTCCTCTCATTCCCAGACCTTGTCACTAGTCCCTCCCCAGCCTTCCTGGAGCCCCCTTCAGACCCTGCAAGGCCACTCCAAGGTCTCCTCCAAGCCTTCTCTTCTCCAGGCTGCAGAGTCCCAGCTCTCTCAGCCTGGCCTCAGAGCAGAGCTGCTGCAGCCCTCTCAGCATCTTTGCAGCCTCCTCTGGGAGGAAAAAGCAGCTCAGAAAACTTTTTAGCCTTATTTTCACACAGAGTTTAACATGACTTCAGCTGAGAAAACCCAAAGTTGAGATAAATCCAACAAGTTTCTGCTCCAAGCCCCCAAACTATCTGCAAATCATTAACCACTTCACTTGGTGCTTCCTCATTTACAACCCTGGGGGTTGCCTCCACTTTTCCTTGCTGTCTCTTGAAGCAAAAGGTAATTTCCAGTCAGATTTTATCATCCCAACATCATTTTCTCCCCCAAAAATACCTGGTATGAGTTTGCTTCATTTGGACAAAGCACTTCAACCATCACCTCACTCAGAAGAGTAAATTCATTAGTAAAGAGCCACAGAACCACAGAATGGGCTGGGTTGGAAGGGACCTCCAAAGGTCACCCAGTCCAGCCCCCTCTATTTAAGCAGGAGAATCCTCAAGTTGCTCACAGCTCCTCCTCTTTTTCTTTTTGTGTCCCAAAAAGTGCATTTAGAATCCTAGAACCAGGCAGGGTTGGAAGGGAGCACAAGGATCAGGCAGTGCCAACCTCACTGCCATGCCCAGGGACACCCTACCCTAGAGCAGGCTGCACACAGCCTCAGCCAGCCTGGCCTCAAACACCTCCAGCCATGGGGCCTCAACCACCTCCCTGGGCAACCCCTGCCAGCCTCTCACCACTCTCCTGCTCAACAACTTCCTCCTCCCCTCCAGCCTCACTCTCCCCACCTCCAGCTCTGCTCCATTCCCCCCACTCCTGCCACTCCCTGAGAGCCTACAAAGGATAGGAAGCAAAACACCAACCCAGGAGTGAATTTCTGTGTACTAAGCAGCCACTGGATAGAGCACCACATCCTAGAGCCAGTGCAGCTCCTCTTGCCTCACTGTGAAGTGAGATTACTTCTTTAGAGGAAGAAAATCAAAACTCAATCACCTAGAAATCAAAATTTCTCTCTAAGTTCAGTGGCCAAAGAGTCTGAGAGGAGGAAAAAAAAGCAACTAAGCTAAGCAGAGCCTGGACACAGTTATGTTTTCCCCCCCAGATACCCCCCTCTATAGCAGAAATGTCCTTCAGGATCCTCAGCACTCTTCTTACTTCTTTCCTTTTTACCTGCCCAGCACCTCCAAAGCCTGCAGAAGTCCACAAGCAGCCTGCAGCTGAATCCTGTGCTCTGAAGAATCAGTATTAGAAGGAAAGTTTGAAGCAGCCACAGAACAAAACCCAACTCCCCAAAAGCAATACCTCCTCTCCCATTGTCAGGCTGAGCTGAGCTGCCTCCCAGCAGCCCAAAGCTGCCAAGAGCAGCCCTGCAGTCCTGCCCCTTCCTTGCATGAGCTCAGCTCAGGGAGAGCCCAGCCCTGAGACTGACTCATGCTGAGGCCAGCCCTGGGAAACAAAGGTTCCACTTGTTGATTTTGCAGCAAACCAGCAGCTCTCCTACCTCTGCTTACAGCCAGGGAGAACTTCCCTCCCCCTCCCCAGCCAGCCTGCTCTCTTCTGCAGCTGGAGACTGAGAGCTGGGGGGAGATGAGGAGAGCGACCTGGGGCTGCTCAGTCTGGAGAGGAGAAGACTCAGAGGGGATTTGATCAATGCTTACAGTTCTCTGAGGGCTGGGGGTCAGGAGGGGGGGACAGGCTCTGCTCACTGCTCCCTGGCACAGCACAAGCAGCAATGGATGGAAGCTGCAGCACAGGAGGTTCCAGCTCAGCACAAGGGGGAACTTCTTGCCTGGAAGGGTCCCAGAGCCCTGGCACAGGCTGCCCAGAGAGGCTGTGGAGTCTCCTTCTCTGGAGCCTTCCCCAGGCCTGTCTGGATGTGTTCCTGTGTGCCCTGAGCTAGGTTGTGTGCTCCTGCTCTGGCAGGGAGTAGGACTGGATGAGCTCTTTGGGTCACTTCCAACCCCTGACATCCCCTGAGCCTGGGATCCTGGATGTGATCCTGTGTGATCTGGCATGGGAGATCCTGCTCTGGCAGGGGGTTTGGACTGGATGATGTCTTTGGGTCCCTTCCAACCCCTGACCCCCTGTGAGCCTGGGAGAGGCAACAGCAGCAGGGATGTAAGCACCTTTTGTGAACACCCCAGGCAAAAGCCTGGCAAACAGCTCTCTAGGAAAAGGAGGTCATGACAAAGCCTGAGCCTCTCTGTTAAAACAAACCCACACTGAACCCACCCCCACCACAACCCCCAAGCAAAGAAACAAAACCACGAACAACAAACCCCAAACAACAAAACAAACAAAAAGGAAAAAAAAAAAAGAAACAAACCCAAACCCAACAAAACCTCAACAAAAACCCCAAGCTAAGAGCTCAAAGCAACATCAAACCCCAAGGATCCAGAACTCTCCCCCTAAAATCAAGCCCCAACCCCCACAGTGACCTCCACAAACCAGCCCAACCCCTCTGCAATGTCATGGCATTTATGGCCTTGGTTTGGCTTTTGTTTTAGCAACCAGAAATGGTCACAGAGGCTGAAGTACCACTGGGATGCCCTGTGAAAAACCTTAGCTGCTCTTGATGCTGCCCCTTCACCAACACTCAACTTCCAGAGGACTGGGAAAGAGGAGGGCAGGTCCAGGAGAAGCCACCAAGATGATCAGAGGGCTGTGGGGATGGGCTCAGAGTTGGAGCTGTTCAGCATGGGGAAGAGAAGGTTCTGGGGAGACCTCAGAGCAGCCTGCCAGTGCCTGAGTGGGCGACAGGAAAGCCAGGAAGGGACTTTTGGCAAGGGCTGGGAGTGCCAGGATGAGAGGGAATGGATTGAAGCTTGAGGAGGGCAGATTGAGGCTGGAGAGGAGAAAGAAATTCTTTCCAGTGAGCCTCACTGAACAGAACAGATTCTCCACCTTGCTTTAGGGAAGGGCTTCTGCTACTACCAATAGATCTTACACCACTCTGCTTCTATCCTAAGGTGTTCTTCAAGCAGCTCAAGTCAGGAAGAAGTCAAAATTCTTTCAAGCATATGCTTGCTGAGGTCCTTTCATACAGCCAGATCTTTGCTGAAGGGAGACCAACATGGGAAGCTCTGTGCCATGGACAGCAACCACCCTGCACACCTGAGAGTCCAAAAGCAGGAAGGGAGACCAACATGGGAAGCTCCTGGCATGGATAACAACCACCCTGCACACCCTGAGAGTCCAAAAGCAGGAAGGGAGACCAACATGGGAAGCTCCTGGCATGGACAGCAACCACCCTGCACACCTGAGAGTCCAAAAGCAGGAAGGGAGACCAACATGGGAAGCTCTGTGGCATGGACAGCAACCACCCTGCACACCTGAGAGTCCAAAAGCAGGAAGGGAGACCAACATGGGAAGCTCTGTGCCATGGACAGCAACCACCCTGCACACCTGAGAGTCCAAAAGCAGGAAGGGAGACCAACATGGGAAGCTCTTGGCATGGACAGCAACCACCCTGCACATCCTGAGAGTCCAAAAGCAGGAAGGGAGACCAACATGGGAAGCTCTTGGCATGGACAGCAACCACCCTGCACACCTGAGAGTCCAAAAGCAGGAAGGGAGACCAACATGGGAAGCTCTTGGCATGGACAGCAACCACCCTGCACATCCTGAGAGTCCAAAAGCAGGAAGGGAGACCAACATGGGAAGCTCTTGGCATGGACAGCAACCACCCTGCACACCTGAGAGTCCAAAAGCAGGAAGGGAGACCAACATGGGAAGCTCTGTGGCATGGACAGCAACCACCCTGCACATCCTGAGAGTCCAAAAGCAGGAAGGGAGACCAACATGGGAAGCTCTTGGCATGGATAACAACCACCCTGCATACCTGAGAGTCCAAAAGCAGGAAGGAAGACCAACATGGGAAGCTCTTGGCATGGATAACAACCACCCTGCACACCTGAGAGTCCAAAAGCAGGAAGGGAGACCAACATGGGAAGCTCCTGCCATGGACAGCAACCACCCTGCACATCCTGAGAGTCCAAAAGCAGGAAGGGAGACCAACATGGGAAGCTCTTGGCATGGATAACAACCACCCTGCACATCCTGAGAGTCCAAAAGCAGGAAGGGAGACCAACATGGGAAGCTCTTGGCATGGATAACAACCACCCTGCACACCCTGAGTGTCACAAGCAGCACAAAGCACAGTGTGGGTGACCTCCCTGGCCAAAAGCTGTTAGTGCAGATGGATGGGAAAGCTGAACCATGGCACCAATACCTGGACAGCTCTGTTCAGGCAGCCTGAATGTTTCCAGTCCAACCTGAGAAACCATGGAAGCACAGAGGTGCAGTGAGCTAGCAGGGAAGGGCAGGAAGGAGGCAGGAGATGGAGTCACTCTTCACCTGTGTTGCACAGCTGAGTGACTCACCAGGCACTCCCTGGCAGCCAAGCCTCTCCAATCCATTCCTCTCCTGAAACTCAGCTTGGCATTTCCCATTCTGCACCCTACAGCCAAGCCTTGCTTTGAGTGAGCCTGCCCCAAAAGGGGCAAGCTGCTTTCCCACTGCCCCTCCTTGCACAAACCAAGCAGCTTTTCATTCTCTTTCTTCTTCTTCCTGAAAGTTAACTGCACCAGAAAGAAAAGGTAAGATGGTTCAGGTTGGAAGGGATCTTGAAGATCATCCAGTTCCAACCTCCCTGCCATGGAGGGAAGGGAAGGGCTGGAAGGGGTCTTGAAGATCATCCAGTTCCAACCTCCCTGCCATGGAGGGAAGGGAAGGGTTGGAAGGGATCTTGAACATCATCCAGTTCCAACCTCCCTGCCATGGAGGGAAGGGAAGGGTTGGAAGGGATCTTGAAGATCACCCAGTTCCAACCTCCCTGCCATGGAGGGAAGGGAAGGGTTGGAAGGGGTCTTGAAGATCACCCAGTTCCAACCTCCCTGCCATGGAGGGAAGGGAAGGGTTGGAAGGGGTCTTGAACATCATCCAGTTCCAACCTCCCTGCCATGGAGGGAAGGGCTGGAAGGGATCTTGAACATCATCCAGTTCCAACCTCCCTGCCACCTCCCACCAGTTCAGGTTGCTCAAGGCCTCATCCAACCTGACTCTGAACGCCTCCAGAGAGGGAGCAGCCACAGCTGTGCCAGTGTCTCCCCACCCTCACTGGGAAGAATTTCTTCCCAACCTCCAGCCTCAATCTGCCCTCCTTAAGCTCAAAACTGTTGCTCCTCTCATCCTACCACTACAAGCCCTTGTAAGAAAGTCCCTTCTCAGCCTTTTTGTAGTCCACTTCAGGTCCTGGCAGGCTGCTCTTAGGTCTCCCTGAAGCCTTCTCTTCTCCAGGCTGAACAACCCCAGCTCCCCCAGCCTGTCCCCATAGCAGAGGGGTTTCAGATAGATCATTCTGGTGGCCCTTCTCTGGAGCTGCTCCATCAGGGCCATGTTCTTCCTGCACTGAGGGCTCCAGAGTTGGATGCAGCACTCCAGGTGAGGTCTCACCAAAGCAGAGTGGCAGAATCACCTCCATCATCCTGCTGCTCACACTTCTTTGGATGCAGCCCAGGCTGCCACTGGCCTTCTGGGCTGCCAGCTCACACTGTCCAGCTTCTCAACCATCAGCACCCCCAAGTCCTTTTGATGCAGAGCTGCTGCTCAGTTTCAATTTGTAAGCAAGTCAATGTTTCCCCCAGTGTTCATCTCAGGTCTTTGTTTTGATACCACCTAGACCAAAGCCATGAATTCAATGCTTTCACTTTGCATAATCCCCTTGAACAAAGCCAAGGTGGCTTCTGAAACCATCCTTTCTGTCATCAAAGCTGTCACCACATTCAGGTACTGAATGCCAAAGGCTCTTTGATTTTTTTTTTTAAGTATATAATGATAGAATCTGCCACATGCAAGCATCAGGAAGCTTTGGGTGCAATGATGGCTGCACCCAAAGAGTGGCTGTCAATGGCTCCATGGCCAAGTGCAGGCCAGGGACAAGCAGAGTCCCTCAGGGATCAGTCCTGGGACCAGTCTTGTTCAGCATCTCTGTGGTGCCATGGACAGAGGCACTGAGTGCAGCCTCAGCAAGTTTGCTGCCCACACCAAGCTGTGTGGTGCAGCAGCCAGGCTGGAGGGCAGGATCCATCCAGAGGGACCTGGGCAGGCTGCAGAGGTGGGCACAAGCCAAGCTCAGGAGGTTCAGCAAGACGAAGGGCAAGGTCCTGCAGCTGGGTGGAGGCAATGCCAAGCACCAATGCAGGCTGGGCAGTGAGTGTCTGGAGAGCAGCCCTGAGCAGAGGGACTTGGGGGTGCTGCTGGAGGAGAAGCTCAGCAGGAGCCAGCAGTGTGCACTTGCAGCCCAGAAAGCCAAGCAGAGCCTGGGCTGCAGCAGCAGCAGTGTGGCCAGCAGGGCCAGGGAGGGGATTCTCCCCCTCTGCTCTGCTCTGCTGAGACCCCACCTGGAGTCCTGCATCCAGCTCTGGAGCCCCTGGGACAAGAGGGCTGTGGAGATGCTGGAGAGTGTCCAGAGCAGGGCCAGGAGGATGCTGAGAGGCTGCAGCAGCTCTGCTGTGAGCACAGCCTGAAAGAGTTGGGGCTGTGCAGGCTGGAGCAGAGGAGGCTCCCAGGGGACCTTCTTGTGGCCTTCCAGCATCTGAAGGGGGCTCCAAAAAAGCTGGGGAGGGACTTCTGAGGCTGTGAGGGAGTGACAGGAGTGGGGGGAATGGAGCAAAGCTGGAGGTGGGGAGAGTGAGGCTGGAGGTGAGGAGGAAGTTGTTGAGCAGGAGAGTGGTGAGAGCCTGGCAGGGGTTGCCCAGGGAGGTGGTTGAGGCCCCATGGCTGGAGGTGTTTGAGGCCAGGCTGGCTGAGGCTGTGTGCAGCCTGCTCTAGGGTAGGGTGTCCCTGGGCATGGCAGGGGGTTGGCACTGCCTGCTCCTTGTGCTCCCTTCCAACCCTGCCTGATTCTAGGATTAATCATGATGTGAGTAACTGAGAAGCTTCAAACCCTCTCCAGCCTTGCTCTCTAAAGTGCTATTCTGTTTTTAGAGGAAAAAGAGGCCAAGCAAACAGCTGGAACTAGAACCAGCTGAGCAAACCTTTGAGCAAAGCAAAAGTTCCTGCAGGCAGGCTGAGGTCTCCCTTCAGTTCATTTTCATCCATGCAACAAAAAGAAGAGAAAGCAGAACCTTGCCCAGAGAAAGATCAGGACTAAGAGCCCAAAAGCTTCAAGTTTGGGCCAGACTTTAGAACCTGGGGATGGCAACTGCCAACACCGAGAGAGAGAGAAGGAGGAAATGGCACATACCTTATCTACTGGCACAAAGTCATTTTCCACTTCTATTGACCTTGGTCGTAGCTTTATAGGTTTGTCTTTGAAGATATCTCCAAAGCCAACCCCCTTGACCTTTTTGGGCTGGATTGTTGTGCCTCCGTTGGCCCCTTCCGACTTCGTGCTGCCGGAGTCACCACCGTCGCTCTCAGAGCCTGCAGCGTCCTTCAGGCCTGTGAAATGGGAGGGATGGAAGAAGGGTTCTTAGGTGTGAAGCTCACTGCTCTCCCCTGGTGACTGGAAGATGATTCCTGCCAGCATCCTCTCAAGGAAAACCACAAGGAACAGGTAGGGAAGATGCTCTCTGTTCCATGCGAGCCCTTCGGAGCTTCTGAACTCAGCCTGCCTTGGGGGAGCAGCTGGAACTTACACCAACCCCACAGCATGCACACTCCATGCCTGAGGAATGGCCATTCCTTGAGCACTGAGAAAACCTCTCTCCTGCAGACAAAACCCTTTGGAAGAGAACCCAACAGACACCAAGAGCTACACTCAGCTGTGGGGCAGCCTCTGTAGAAAGCCCCTGGGAGCTAAGAAGCAGCCAGAGCAGGCACACTCTGCCTTACATCTGTGTGACTGCTACCAAGCCAATTCTGCAGTCAGCACCTACAGCTACGTTATCTGGCTGGGAAATGAAAAGCTGAGAGCTGCTCAGACAAATCTGCAATCCAGGGAGCTGCAGAATGTGCTCTGGGCTGCAAGGGAAAGCTCTCTGCGGCGCAGCCAGCCCCGGAGAAATGCAGCACCCATGCAGGCTGCCCTCCAGCAGCACAAGCAGCCCAGGCTCACATCCTGCTCTGCACCCTTCTCTCTCAGGGAACAGGAACATTTACCTGCACCTCTCTGCAGAGCTCTGCTCTCTGAGTGGCAGAGGCCAGGGATGCGACCTGACCCTCTCCATGTGCCACGTGAGGCATCCTCACCTTCTCCTACCGCTTGTTCCTTGGGAGGAGACACTGTCCTAGACCCACACAACCAACCAGGCTGGAACAGAGCTCCCAGCTCACCCAGCCCAATAATAGGTGCAACTGGATGAGCTTGGAGGTCCCTTCCAAGCTGGTTGATTCTATGAACCTAGCACCCAGCCCTGCCCAACCAACCAGACCATGGCACTCAGTGCCCAGCCAGGCTTGGCTGCAACACCTCCAGCCACAGCCACTCCACCACCTCCCTGGGCAGCCCATTCCAGTGCCAATCACTCTCTCTGACAACAACTTCCTAACAACATCCAGCCTAGACCTGCCCTGGCACAGCTTCAGCCTCTGTCCCCTTCTTCTGCTGCTGGCTGCCTGGCAGCAGAGCCCAACCCCACCTGGCTACAGCCTCCCTGCAGGCAGCTGCAGGCAGCAATGAGCTCTGCCCTGAGCCTCCTCTGCTGCAGGCTGCACCCCCCCAGCTCCCTCAGCCTCTCCTCACAGGGCTGTGCTCCAGGCCCCTCCCCAGCCTTGCTGCCCTGCTCCAAACACCTTCCAGCACCTCAGCATCTCTCTGCAATGGAGGAGCCCAGAGGTGGACACAGCACTCCAGGGGTGGCCTGAGCACTGCTGAGTACAAGGGAAGAAGAACCTCCCTTGTCCTGCTGCCCACACTGCTGCAATCTCCTTTCCTCCTTTCAGGCAGTTGTAGAGAACAAGATCTCCCCTTGGCCTCTTCCCTTTGTCCAGGCTAAGCAGCCCAAATTCCTTCAGCTGCTCCTCATAGTACTGTGTTCTCTAGGTCCATCCTCAGCTCTGGACATGCCCCAGCACCTCCATGTCCTTCTTCTAATGAAGGGTTACAAACTCATTCATAAAGTAATTTAGAGTCACAGAACCAGTCAGGGCTGGAAGGGAGCACAAGGATCAGGCAGTGCCAACCCCTGCCATGGCCAGGGACACCCTACCCTAGAGCAGGCTGCACACAGCCTCAGCCAGCCTGGCCTCAAACACCTCCAGCCATGGGGCCTCAACCCCCTCCCTGGGCAACCCCTGCCAGGCTCTCACCACTCTCCTGCTCAACAACTTCCTCCTCACCTCCAGCCTCACTCTCCCCACCTCCAGCTTTGCTCCATTCCCCCCATTCCTGGCGCTACCTGAAGTGGTTCTCAAGTGGCTGCATGCTCAGCAAAGGGTCTTATCTGGGGGCTCCATGTTGGACTTGGTGCTCCTGAGGGTCCCTCCCCAGCTGGCTGTTGCTGTGACTCTGTGTACAACTGGAGCGCTTCAGCCGCAGGAGGGTGCAGACCCAGCCCAAACCTTCCCACCAGCAGAAGTGCCCCACTGAAGCTTCCTGCCATTGAAACAGTTTCCTAGACCCTTTCAATCTTGCTTCCCACACTACAGAGACTGAGCCTAGGCACACACTGGCCATGCCTGCTGCTCCAGCACTAGTTCTGCCTAACGATGACAATGAGCTCAGTGCTTCAGGTGCCCCTGGCAGACACTGGCAGTGCCACAGACCTGCATCGCACAAGGCAAAGAAAGGAGACCTTCAGCCCAGTTCCACTGCAGTCAATCACAGAAGGTCAGGATCACAGCAACACCAGGAGCACCAAGTCCAGCCCAGAACCATTCCCTACAAGATTCACCTTCAACCACAGCCCCAAGCACCACATCCAAACACACCCAGGGTGGGTGACTCCACCACCTCCCTGGGCAGCTCATTCCAGTCCCTGACCACCCTCTCTGTGAAAAGCTTCTTCCTAATGTCCAGTCTAAACCTTCCCAGCCTTGCCTTGAGGCCATTCCCCCTTGTTCTGTCTCCAGTTACCTGTGAGAATTACAGAGAATTATCTGTTTCCAATTACCAACACCAGTTAGGGGCTGGAAGGGACCTCCACAGCTCATCCAGCCCAACCCCCCTGCCAGAGCAGCAGCACCCAGAGCAGCTCACACAGAACACAGCCAGCCGGGTCTTGGCTAGCTCCAGAGAGGGAGACTCCACAACCCCCCTGGGCAGCCTGTGCCAGGGCTCTGGCACCCTCACAGGGAAAAAATCCTCCTCATGTTTCCATGGAACTTCCTAAGCCTCAGCTTCCACCCATTGCCTCTTGTCCTGGCATTGGGCATCACCCAGCAGAGCCTGGCTCCAGCCTCCTGCCACTCACCTGCACATCTTTACCAACATGAATGAGGTCACCCCTCAGGCTCCTCTGCTCCCAGCAGCACAGCCCCAGCTCCCTCAGCCTGTCTCTCCTCATAACAAGGTGGTGAAGTCACAGGTTCAGTTTTGGGCCCCTCACTACAAGGACATTGAGGAGCTGCAGCATGTCCAGAGAAGGGTCCAGAGAATTGGTCTGGTGAGAAGAGGCTGCAGTGTGTCCAGAGAAGGGTCCAGAGAAGAGGTCTGGTGAGAAGAGGCTGCAGTGTGTCCAGAGAAGGGTCTGCTGTCTACAACTCCCTTAAAGGAGGCTGGAGTGAGGCAGGGGTTGGTTTCACCTCCCCAGTTGCAGGTGACAGGCTGGGGACTGAGTGGCTGAGAGCAGCCAGGAGGAAAGGGACCTGGGGGCACTGATAGATAGTAGCTGAAGATGAGCCAGCAGTGTGCCCAGGTGGCTAAGAGAGCCAATGGCATCCTGGCCTGCATCAGGAACAGTGTGGGCAGCAGGACAAGGGAGGTTATTCTGCCTCTGTGCTCAGCACTGCTCAGGCCACCCCTGGAGTGCTGTGTCCAGTTCTGGGACCTTCAATTCAAGAGATGTTGAGGTGCTGGAAGGTGTCCAGAGAAGGGCAACAAAGCTGGTGAGGGGCCTGGAACACAAACCCTATGAGGAGAGGCTGAGGGAGCTGGGGGTGTGCAGCCTGCAGAAGAGGAGGCTCAGAGGTGATCTTATTACTGTCTACAACTACCTGAAGGGACATTGTAGCCAGGTGGGGGGTGGCCTCTTCTCCCAGGCAACCAGCAATAGAACAAGGGGACACAGTCTCAAGCTGTGCCAGGGTAGGTATAGGCTGGATGTCAGGAGGAAGTTCTTCCCAGAGAGAGTGATTGGCATTGGAATGGGCTGCCCAGGGAGGTGGTGGAGGCACCGTCCCTGGGGGTCTTCAAGCAAAGCCTGGATGAGGCACTCAGTGCCATGGTCTGGTTGGTTGGATAGGGCTGGATGCTAGGTTGGACTGGATGAGCTCTCTTCCAACCTGCTTGATTCTATGATTCTATGACAGGACAAGAGGAAATGGGCTGGAAGTGTATCAGAGGAGGTTTGGTTTGGATGTTAGGTAAAATTTCTCTCCTGCAAGAGTGGCCAGGGTCTGGAGCAGGCTGCCCAGGGAGGTGGTGGAGTCCCCAGCCCTGGAGGTGCTCAAGAAAGCTGTGGATGTGGCACTTGGGGATGTGTTTTAATGGCCATACTGGTGGTCTCAGGTCAAGGGTTAGACTTCATCCTAGAGGCCTTTTCCAAGTAAAACAATTGCCTGATTTTGGCTGGGACAAGAGATGGGGAAGAGTGGCACAGAGCAGTCAGGTGCCTGAGCCCTGCTCCCTGCTCCTTCGCAGTGCCAGCTCACTTGGTGTTCCCCCAGCTTCAGCTCTCCCAGCAGTGTCTGGAGGAACTCTGCACTTCACAGAGAGGTTATTTTTGCTCTGTGGGTACGTAAGAGAGATGATTTTGCTCCAAGACACTGCAAGCAGAGCACACTGCTGCTCTGCCAGCTACAGCTCTTGGGAGAGCAACGCTCTGAAACGCACCCAAACAGATCAGCTCCAACAGGGACTCAAAAGAGACCACAACAGCAGACTTCATACACCAACGGCCCCAGAGCTGCTCTGGCATCAGACCAAGGCTCTAAATCAGGAAGATATTTAGGGCTGATAAAGGGCTGTGTAAACTAAAGCTGTTGAAACAAAAATAAACAGCTGGGGTAAAATTAACTCCACTCCAAGCAGGAAACAAATTGTTTCTAAGTGGCTTTAAATGGCAGGAAAAGGAGGGGATGCTCTGGGAGCTTTACAGAGCTCTCTGCTCTGAGCTGTTGTTTAGCTGTGTCACCTCTCTTCCCTGTTCTGGATTGGCTGCTCTGCAGAGAACTGGGCAAAGGAGGAACCACTCTGACAATGGACAAGCCAGGGATGCTCTGGCCCTCTGTGCACTTCTCAGGCTACACAGGATGTTGGGGGTTGGAAGGGACCTCTGCAGAGCTTCCAGTCCAATCCCCCTGCCAGAGCAGGAGCAGAGAATCCAGCACAGGTCACACAGGAACACATCCAGACAGGGCTGGGAAGGCTCCAGACAAGGAGGCTCAACAATCTCTCTGGGCAGCCTGTGCCAGGGCTCTGGGACCCTTACAGTAAAGAAGTTCTCCCTCACATTGAGGTGGAACCTCCTGTGCTGCAGTTTCCATCCCTTGTCCCTTGTGCTATCCCAGGGCACCACTAAGAAGAGTTTGTCCCCTCAGAGATTTATAAACACTGATCAGATCCCCTCTGAGTCTTCTCCTCACCAGACCAAACAGCCCCAGGTCCCTCAGCCCTTCCTCACCAGGCAGTGCTCCAGCCTCTTCAGCATCTTTGTAGCCCTCCCTTGGACTCTCTCCAGCAGATCCCTGTCCCTCTGGAACTGAGGAGCCCAAAGCTGAAACACAATATTCCAGGTGAGGTTTCAGCAGGGCAGAGTAGAGGGTGATGAGAACCCCTCTGGATCTGCTGGACACACTCCTCTTAATGCACCCCAGGATCCCCCTGCCCTTCTTGGCCACAAGGGCCAAGCCCTCTGTTAAGCCATGTGAAGGTCAGCACACAGCTGAGACAGTGCAAGGGAGCTGCTGATGCAGTCAGGCAGCCTGAGAAATGCCTGTCAACTCTGCTGCACAGAACACAGACCTGTGTAAAAGGAGCTCCCTGGGAGCTTTGTCTTCTCAGAAGGGCATCCTGGGGGGCATCAGGAAAGGTTTGTGCAGCAGAGCTAGGGAGGTTCTTCTGCCCTGTGCTCTGCCCTGCTGAGACTACAGCTGCAATACTGTGTCCAGTTTTGGGATCCCCAGTTCAGGAGAGACAGGGACCTGCTGGAGAGAGTCCATGGAGAGCCATGAGGATGATTTGGGGACCCGAGCATCTCCCCTATAGAGAGAGACTGAGAGCCCTGGGGCTGTTTAGGCTGGAGAAGGCTGAGAGGGGATCTGAGCAATGTCTGTCAATAGCTGAGGGGTGGGGGTCAGGTGGAGGGGGCCAAGCTCTTTTGGGTGCTGCACAGCAAGAAGCCAAGCAGCAATGGATACAAACTGGAACAGAGAAGGTTTCAGCTCAACAGGAGGAGAAACTTCTTTGCAGTGAGGGTGGCAGAGCCCTGGAGCAGGCTGCCCAGAGAGGTTGTGCAGTCTCCTTCTCTGCAGACTTTCCAACCCCACCTGGATGCATCCCTGTGTGCCCTACCCTAGGGGATGCTGCTCTGGCAGGGGGGGTGGATTGGATGATCTCTGGAGGTCCCTTCCAGCCTCTAAAGTTCTGTGATCCTGTGAAGGGAGGTGAAGGGAAAGATGTCCTGTCCTGTCCTTCCCTTTAGAGAGTGACAGCCTGGAACGCCTGAGTCACTGCTCTGAATGGCAAAGAGGATGAAGAACTGCAGCAGGGCAGACAGGAGCTGTGCTCCCTGCTTCTCCTCACACGCTGCAAGCACACAACAAACACCCACAGCCTACAACCACAGAACAGGTTAGGTTGGAAGGGACCTCAAAGATCAGCCAGTTCCAACCCCCTGCCACAGGCAGGGACACCTCTCACTAGAACAGGTTGCTCAAGGTCTCATCCAACCTGGTCTTGAACATTTCCAGGGAGGCTGTGGAGCACAGAATCACCCAGTGTGATCAAAGATCACATTGGGGGATTCTGTGCTCCACAGCCTCCCTGGGCAACCTGTGCCAGTGTCTCACCACCCTCACTGCAAACAACTTCTTCCTAACATCCACTTCCAATCTCCCCTCTGCCACTTCAGATCCATTCCTCCTCATCCTCTCATTACAAGGCCTTGTCAATAGTCCCTCCCCAGCTCTCCTGGAGCTCCCTTCAGACCCTGCAAGGCCACTCCAAGCTCTTCTCCAAGCCTTCTCCTCTCCAGCCTGCACAGCCCCAACTCTCTCAGCCTGGCCTCAGAGCAGAGCTGCTGCAGCCCTCTCAGCATCTTGGTGGCCTCCTCTGCACTGGCTCCAACACTTCCATGTCCTGCTTGTGTTGGGGGCTCCAGAACTGCCCCCAGGACTGCAGGTGGGGTCTGATGAGAGCAGAGCCAAGGGACAGAATCCCCTCCCTTGCCCTGCTTCCTACCCCAAGCCCTGCCTGTTGTTGAAGCCATCCCAAATACCATTCCATGGCATCACCAAGAAAATCACAGCCAGAAAGAAAAGATGCTGGGAGCTCATCATTACTGCTGGACAAAGCCAGGGTGAGAAACACTTTAAAGGTCAACAAATTCACACTTTCAAACTCCACATTTATGCCTCTATGCTATTTAACCACCCAGAGTGGTTAAATATGTCCCAAAGGCTGGGGCAGCCTCTCTCAACAGTAGCCATTATTTGTTATTCTCAGTGATCACAGAATCACAGAGACACTCAGGTTGGAAAAGTCCCTCAGGACCATCAAACCCAACCCAGAACCATCAAACCCAACCCAGAACCTTACTCTACAAGATTCACCCTAAACCACATCCCTAAGCCCCCCATCCAAACGACCCTTAAACACATCCAGAGTGGGTATCCCTTGAAGCATCATCGCCCTGTAATTAAACCTTTTGTCATCCCCTTGAGGTGTGGCTGATGGGCACAGCACAACACTTTCTTGCTGCAACAGCCCCAAGGCTTTTATGCTTGCACAAGAACTCATGCAGGGAGGAGGGAAGCGGTGCCCAGCACCAGGGAGCAGCATGCAGTAAGGGTAACACAGCACAAGCATCTTCTGCAGCAGCAGCAGCAGCAATGCAGGTGGCATCAAGCCAGAGGTTGGTGGCTTCATCTCATCCCCAGCCACTTCCCCAGGCGCTCTAAGAGTGAACTGAAACCATTCAGGAGCTCTACAAATTGCACCACCTTTGCCTTCAGTTTGCAACTGTTGTTTTACCACCAAATGCAGGAACATTTTATTACACGTGAAAGGACAAAGTAAGCAACCACAGGCAAAAAAAAAACAGGTTCCCTACCTGCCACTTACCAAAGCAAAGTCATTTGTGAGACCTGGGGAAAGCCACTTGGCAGTGGAAGTCCAAATCAATGAAAGCATTTAATGTCCTTCACCTTCGGGCAACACAATTCTTCCACCCCCAACCCCTTCCCCATCTGTTCACCAGAACACAGAATGCTTCTTGTTGCATTTCCCTCAGCCCATTTCAGCACCATTCTTTCCCAGGGGTTATTTTTTTCAGCCATGTGCTCCTCTTTGGATGCAGGTTTGGAAGAGGTGAAGTAAAAAAGCAGTCACTGTCCTCTCTTCATTGCTGCTAAAATCCACACTTGGGTTTCTCAGCCTTAAATAGTGTCAACAACATCACAAACACATCAACCACATTGAATTGTTGGAACTCTGACCAGTTGTAGTCCCTCAAGGATTGAGGGGTGAGGGAGGAAGGGGAAAGAAAAGGCAGGGAGGCAATAGAAAACACAATTAAGGTTACTCACGAATGCTCCTCTTTCACTGCTCCCTCCTGTCTCATCTTCTTCCTTCTTAGCTAATATCTATTACTGACAGCATTGTGGATCCACAGACAAGGAAAGAGGCAAATATCTGCCAAAGGAAGCACTGTATCTGCCCTGCTCCTCAGCTAGAGCATCTTTGAAGAAAAAGAAAGTGAAGGAAGAAAGAGAAATTAAGGCAGGAAAATCATGAGAAGTAAAAAGAAATAAATTAGAAATCCAAGAAGGAGGCAGGAGGAAGCTGCAGGATGAGAGAAGAGAGAGCTGTGACCAGCAGGATGACAACTCAAGTCAGTTTCGTTCTTGCTCTGTGTCTCTCTTCAGCCAGCAGAGGCAGCAGCAAAGAGTCTCTGGCAGCAGGGTTGATGAGCAGGGTGCCAAAGGAGTTGGAAGTGTTGCTGAGCAGAGCCTGGCACACCTAATGACCCAGAAAGCCATGGCAGCAGGAGCCAACCTTGCAGAGTCGAGTGGAAGGGGTCTCTAGAAGCAGCTACAGGCACTGACCCAACAGCATTCAGCTACTGCAGGGCTTGGCTAAGGAAGGAAAAACTCTTCTCAAGGCAGCAAATGTGAGATGGCTTTCAAAGGGGAAGTGTTCAGCACTGAGCACGGTTGGGAAGCAAAAAGCACCAAAGCTTGCTTCAGACCTGAGCACAGCTTTATGCAGTATGAGACAGGTCAACCCAAGCACCCTTTGGGCCTTGCTAATCTAAAGCTGTGAGTCTGAGCTTAGCTAATGGAGGCATCAGGAAGCTGCAAGCAGCACAGCTCTGTGAAACAGACATCCCAACCAAGAGCTCCCTGCAGTGCCTTGGGTGGCTTCCACGGGGCATAAGCACAGGGAGATCTGTCTCCAAGGCCAGAGGTCAGATCTGCAATGGCAGGAACTGGCCACACTTCCAGTGGGACTGCCTGGGAAGAACAGGAGAGTATGCAGGAAGAGAGCTGCCAACAGATAGAGCAGGAAGAGTAACAAACCCTCCTTTTGTATGCTGGTCCAGGAGATAAACCTCAGACAGCACCAACACCACCAACCCTCCCCCCAGTGAGCTGCTCTTGCACACTGCTCACTTCAGCTGCAGCTCCAAGCCAGTGGGCCACAAACACAGCTGGACATTTGGCCTCCTGAGCTGTAGCTTTACAGAGGAAGCAACATTCAACCTCTGCAGCATGGAAAACCATGCAAGACCCAACCAAGTGCCAAAGGAGGCAGCATTAATTAAGGCATCTCTTGTCAGCTTCAAAAGCAAAGTCTAGATGGGTGTTTGCTTTTAGCAAGGTGACAATCTGCTGCAGGCTCAGCTTCTTGCAGCTGGTTAGGAAGCCCATCTGGAGACACTCACCCAAGCAGTTGGCTGAAAGCTTTTTTCCTGGGCCATGGCACAACCATGGGTCTGTGAAGAACCAAAAGCAGAGACCTTGCACAGCTGGAGAGTTCAAATGTTCCTCACTTCACTTAGGCTCACCCAAGATAAAGGAGAAAGGCAAATACAACTCCTAATCAGATATGGGCTGGGTGTGGAGAGCAGCTTTCTCCTTTGAAAGGTGACATTAGGGCATCTCTGCCCAGAAAGACTAACACAAGATGAAGAAAGAAAGGTGACATTAGGGCAGACCTGACAGCTGATTGCAAGCCAGACCTTACAGAAAGGCTCCAAAGGCAGACCTGACAGCTGATTGCAAGCCACACCTTACAGAAAGGCTCCAAAGGCAGACCTGACAGCTGATTGCAAGCCACACCTTACAGAAAGGCTCCAAGGGCAGACCTGACAGCTGATTGCAAGCCAGACCTTACAGAAAGGCTCCAAAGGCAGACCTGACAGCTGATTGCAAGCCACACCTTACAGAAAGGCTCCAAAGGCAGACCTGACAGCTGATTGCAAGCCACACCTTACAGAAAGGCTCCAAGGGCAGACCTGACAGCTGATTGCAAGCCAGACCTTACAGAAAGGCTCCAAAGGCAGACCTGACAGCTGATTGCAAGCTAGACCTTACAGTCAGAGTTAAGTCCTACTACAAGAAGGATCTGGACATGCTGGAAGGTGTCCAGAGAAGGGCCACAAAGATGCTCAGAGGGCTGGAGCTGCTCTCCTATAAGCACAGGCTGGGGGACTTGGGGTTGTTCAGTTTGGAGAAGAGAAGGCTCCAAGGAGACCTTATTGTGGCCTTTCAGTATCTGAAGTAGGCTACAGGGAAGCTGGGGAGAGACTTTTCAGGCTGTCAGGTAGTGATAGAGCTGGGGGGAGTGGAACAAAGCTAGAGGAGGGGAGCCTTAGATTAGATGGTAGAAAGAAGTTCTTCAGCATGAGGGTGGTGAGACACTGGAACAAGTTGCCCAGGGTAGGTGATGGAAGCCTCATGCCTGTAGGTTTTTCAGGCCAGCTGGATGTGACTGTGGGCAACCTGCTCTAGTGTGAGGTGTCCATGCCCATGGCAGGGGGGTTGGAGCTGGCTGATCCTTGAGGTCCCTTCCAACCCTGCCAATTCTGTGAGACTAGAGAGTTACTTCCTATGTCCTTATTCTGATCAGAGAGGGGGATTCAAGGACACGATGGGCTAAGAACTCTGCAAGAAGCATGCAACTTGAGTGCTGCACAAGCAGCCACCAAGACTGAGATGGAGCAGAAAAAGGTGAAGATCACCAGCCACGTTGGCTGCTCCAGTCAGAGCAAGGCTTTTTGGTTGGAAGCTTGAGAAAAGCTAGAGAGAAGAGGTGAACTGTGGCAGAGAGGGAGACAATTCTCCAACAAGGAGCTGCAGACATCCCCCAGAGATTTCTGTCTCAAAAAAGAGAAGCAGGTTTTGTTTCAAACAAAACCCTGAAGGTGCACATGCAAGCTATGAGAAGAGAAGGTTCATCACTTCAACTGCCTGACAACAAAAATGAGTAAGACACAGGTGGGAGAGGAACCATTCCCACCCAGAAAGCAGGAGGAGTAAGGGCAGCACAGCTTTGATCCTCTCAAGAGAAAGCTGTCTGGGACAAAAGCAGATGTTAAAGGTAGTGCAGCATCTTCTTCAGGACTGAACACTTGGTCCTTAGTACCACTGACTGCGGCTCAGTAGGGTCTCCTTCTGCTGGATTTGCTGATGAGGAAGCAGGTGGGAAGGACAGATGTCTGTCTTCCTTGCTTCCTCTGTCTTGCATCTGCTGTAGCCATGCTCTCTTCTTCTGCCTTAGCAGGCTAGTGGCAGCGTGTGAAAAGCAGCCTCTCCCCTGCTCCCCAAACAGGGAAGGCTAAAACCTGCCCATGAAATGAAAGCAGCTTTGTACCTTTTGCCCTCCTTGGCAGGAAAAATGGATCAGCCAAAATGCTGTGAGTAACAGCTGTCAAAGGCTCTATGCCAAATGGAGAGCATGGGGCAAGCTGGAAACAACCCAAACAACAAAACCAGGCCAAAAGCCCCCAGCAAACAAAAACTGCAACAGCAAACAACAACCCCCCCACCAAACCAACAAAACCCAGAGTAAAATTACCCAAAGGAACCAAAAACTACCCAAAGAAACCTCAAACTAGCAAAAACCAAACAAAAATTACCCAAAGGAACCAAAAACTACCCAAAGAAACCTCAAACTAGCAAAAACCAAACAAAAATTACCCAAAGGAACCAAAAACTAACCAAAGAAACCTCAAACTAGCAAAAACCAAGCCAAAATTACCCAAAGGAACCAAAAACCATCAAAGAAACCTCAAACTAGCAAAAACCAAACCAAAATTACCCAAAGGAACCAAAAACCATCAAAGAAACCTCAAACTAGCAAAAACCAAACCAAAATTACCCAAAGGAACCAAAAACTACCCAAAGAAACCTCAAACTAGCAAAAGCCAAACCAAAATTACCCAAAGGAACCAAAAACTACCCAAAGAAACCTCAAACTAGCAAAAACCAAACAAAATTCCCACCTAAATAATAAAAAATCTTAAAAAAACTCAAACTAATAAAAAGCAATTAAAAAAAATCCCAAACTAAGAAAAAAAAAACAACCCAAAACTAACAAAAAACAACTAAAATAACCCCAAACTAACAAAATGCAACCAAGGGAACCCCAAACTAACAAAATCCAACCAAAATAAACCCAAAACTTACAAAACCCGACCAAAAGAAATCCAAAACTAACAAAACCCAACCAAAAGAAACCCCAAACTAACAAAAAGCAACCAAAAGAAAGGCTAAACTAACTAAACCCAACCAAGAAACTCCCAAACTAACAAAACCTAACCAAGGGAACCCCAAACTAACAAAACCCAACCAAGAAACTCCCAAACTAACAAAACCTAACCAAGGGAACTCCAAACTAACAAAACCCAACCAAGAGAACCCCAAACTAACAAAACCCAACCAAGAGAACCCCAAACTAACAAAACCCAACTAAGAGAACCCCAAACTAACAAAACCTAACCAAGAAACTCCCAAACTAACAAAGCCCAACCAAGAAACTCCCAAACTAACAAAACCTAACCAAGGGAACCCCAAACTAACAAAATCCTACCAAGAAACTCCCAAACTAACAAAACCCAACCAAAAGAAATCCAAAACTAACAAAACCCAACCAAGAAACTCCCAAACTAACAAAACCTAACCAAGGGAACCCCAAACTAACAAAACCCAACCAAGAAACTCCCAAACTAACAAAACCTAACCAAGGGAACCCCAAACTAACAAAACCCAACCAAGAGAACCCCAAACTAACAAAACCCAACTAAGAGAACCCCAAACTAACAAAACCCAACTAAGAGAACCCCAAACTAACAAAACCTAACCAAGGGAACCCCAAACTAACAAAATCCTACCAAGAAACTCCCAAACTAACAAAACCTAACCAAAAGAAATCCAAAACTAACAAAACCCAACCAAAAGAAATCCAAAACTAACAAAACCCAACCAAAAGAAACCCCAAATGACAAAACCCAGCCAAGGGAACCCCAAACTAGCAAAATTCAACCAAGAAACTCCCAAACTAACAAAACCCAACCAAAATAAACCTCAAACTAACAAAATCCAACCAAGAAACTCCCAAACTAACAAAGCCCAATCAAAAGAAACCTAAAACTAACAAAACCCAACCAAAAGAAACCCCAAACTAACAAAACCCAATCAAAAGAAACCTAAAACTTACAAAACCCAACCAAGAAACTCCCAAACTAACAAAACCCAACCAAAAGAAACCCCAAACTAACAAAACCCAACCAAGGGAACCCCAAACTAAGAACCCCCAAACCCCAAGCCACAGCCAGCCCCCACCCCCCCATTGCAGGAAAGCAAATCCTATGTTATAGGTCCAGCAACCGCCATGGGAAGCTTCTGGTTGGAGCAGACCTTCGACGCCAAAGACTTGACCTCCCACTCCAAAGATCTGTGCTTCTCATCACCTTCCAAGTGGCAGTGACAGGATTCAATGGTCTGGACTCCAACCCCCAGCTGAGCCCCACACATTCAGAGGGGTAGCCAGTCCCCTGCGGGCTGCATGAGCACAGAACACAGGCATGCAGAGAAGGAACCGCAGCCTTCTCGTTGCGCTGATGCTAGGGCAGGGCAGCAGCAGCAAACTGACTTTAGCTCACAGACAGATGTGGAGTAGCCACAAGTGGAGGAGCAGTGACACGTTCTGACAGGTGTCAATCAATCAGGTGCAGAGAGGGCTGAAGCTATTGCTTGTTGATTTGCAAGCATCACTCACTGTTATAGCGTCTGTAGCTGTCAATCTTTGCCGGGGCCACTCTGTACAGAATTGTCCCTTCAAAGGCAGATTTTCCTGACAGCAGGCGAGAGAAGACCAAACAAACACACAAACAAAAGAGAAGGGGCAGGGGAGGGGTGAAGAAATCCAGCCATGGTAAAGAGAAGGGAAAGGAAGAGGTTTGAATCTGCATTTTCAGGCAGAGACATATTCAAAGCCTCATAAGCAAAGTACCTGCTTGCACATGGAGGTAAAATATTCCTTCTGCATCTGTGGCAGAGAAAAGGAGCTCAGGGTTTTGCTAAGGCAAATATCTGATTGCACATGGAGTCAAACCATTCCTGCTGCATGTGTGGCAGAGAAAAGGAGCTCAGGGTTTTGCTAAGGCAAATATCTGCTTGCACATGGAGGCAAACCATTCCTACTGCATGTGTGGCAGAGAAAAGGAGCTCAGGGTTTTGCTAAGGCAAATATCTGATTGCACATGGAGTCAAACCATTCCTGCTGCATGTGTGGCAGAGAAAAGGAGCTCAGGGTTTTGCTAAGGCAAATATCTGATTGCACATGGAGTCAAACCATTCCTACTGCATGTGTGGCAGAGAAAAGGAGCTCAGGGTTTTGCTAAGGCAAATATCTGATTGCACATGGAGTCAAACCATTCCTGCTGCATGTGTGGCAGAGAAAAGGAGCTCAGGGTTTTGCTAAGGCAAATATCTGATTGCACATGGAGTCAAACCATTCCTGCTGCATGTGTGGCAGAGAAAAGGAGCTCAGGGTTTTGCTAAGGCAAATATCTGATTGCACATGGAGTCAAACCATTCCTACTGCATGTGTGGCAGAGAAAAGGAGCTCAGGGTTTTGCTAAGGCAAATATCTGATTGCACATGGAGTCAAACCATTCCTGCTGCATGTGTGGCAGAGAAAAGGAGCTCAGGGTTTTGCTGAAGCAAATATCTGCTTGCACATGGAGTCAAACCATTCCTGCTGCATGTGTGGCAGAGAAAAGGAGCTCAGGGTTTTGCTAAGGCAAATATCTGCTTGCACATGGAGTCAAACCATTCCTACTGCATGTGTGGCAGAGAAAAGGAGCTCAGGGTTTTGCTGAGGCAAATATCTGCTTGCACATGGAGTCAAACCATTCCTACTGCATCTGTGGCAGAGAAAAGGAGCTCAGGGTTTTGCTGAGGCAAATATCTGCTTGCACATGGAGGTAAAATATTCCTTCTGCATGTAAGGCAGAGAAAAAGAGCTCAGGGTTTTGCTAAAGCTCTGCTTTACAGCAGCCAACAAAACCCATTTTTCCTAGGTTTGGGTCTTTTGTCTATCAGGTTATGAGACTTGCAAATGAAATTATTCACCTGCCCCTCAAGGATGTACTCAGAGTGGCTGACCAGTCCTGTGTGCTCCAAACAGGCCAGTCAAACACTCACATGTCTCCAAAATATCAGCAGCCTGTGAGCACCCTTCCAAGATGACTTATTAGAAACATGTGAGATTTGGGAAGTGGCCCCAAGCAATGTTTAGTTGAAGGCCCAGGACCTGAATCAATCAGTTTTTCAGCCAACAGCTTCATCAAGTGACTTGCCACACATGGACAAAACTAAAATGGTAGAACTGGAAAACAAAGCACCCAAAAATCCCAACCAAATCCCACTTCCCATCTTAGAACTGCAGAGCCACATTTTTATCACCCAAGCCAGTCATTTATTGGGTTGTTTCTTCCCTTTGGCTAGCAGCAAACTTCATGCTCTGACATCTAATTCAAGCAAAGGTAAAAGGATTAACAAGAGATGAAGAGGAACAGTGTAGTCCCCCTGTAATCCAGGAGGAAGCAGTAAGGGACTTGCTGAGCCACTTGGATCCTCACAAGTGCATGGGACCAGATAGGATCCATCCTAGGGTGCTGAGAGAGCTGGCAGCTGAGCTGGCCAAGCCACTCTCCATCACTTATCAACAGTCCTGGCTCACTGCAGAGGTCCCCAAAGACTGGAAGCTGCCAAAGTGATCCCATCCACAAGAAGGGTCAAAAGGAGGAGCCAGAAAACTACAGAGCTGTCAGCCTGACCTCAGTGCCAGGCAAGGTGATGGAACAGGGCACCTTGAGTGCCATCACAGAGCACCTACAGCATGGCCAAGGGATCAGGCCCAGCCAGCATGGGCTCCTGCCTGACCAACCTGAGCTCCTTTTATGTTCCCTGCCTGGTGAATTCAGGGCAGGCTGTGGATGGAGTCTGCCTGGACTGCAGCAAAGCCTTTGGCACTGCCTGCCACAACTAAGCACTCCAGAACTGTAGAATTTTAGGGCTTGGAAGGGAGCTCCAAAGCTCATCCAGTCCAACCCCCTTGACAGAGCAGGAGCACCCAGAGTGGGTCACAGAGGGATGCATCCAGGTGGGTTTGGAATATCATCTCTGGGGAAGGAGACTCCAGCATGTGCCACAATGGATGTCAATGACCCAAGCTAATGCTTTGTGGCTGCTTTTACACACTCCAAGGTCTGTTTTTGTAACAAGACATTTTTAGGATGTTTATTATGAAGTTTAAACACTACCAAATTAGCTGAGGAAGGAATATTCATCCCTCCAGGCAACACTGGAGCACTCCAACCTGAACAGTTTCACTTACCTTGTTCATTTCTAGAGTATCAAATATTCCTGAATCCAGAACTGAAACTACATCTACACAAGATGCTCCTTCATGACACACTGTGTTTGCAGTGAACAAGGGGCATGACAGCAAGCACAGGTTACAGAAAGCAGTTTGCAGTCTCACTCAAGTGGGAGACTTCATTTAATGCTCTTTTCCCCTTTCCATCACACCCAGATTGTTAACTGCCTTAGACATAGTTTCACTCTGCTCTGAAGAAATGCTGCCTGTGAGTATCTTTAGCAGCACTCATCACAAGGTGAGTTCACCCATGAATGGGTGTTCCACTGCAAAACCAACAGGACCAAATTTCATCATTGCAGATGTCACAACTTTGAGCATCTTAGCTCTGTGGGATGGAACAAAGATGATGAATTTGCCTTTGATGGGAGAAAATGAGAGATTAAACAAAAAGAAACAGAAAGTGCTCCAGATTTCTGCCTCCTATTGACAGAGTGAGCTGCAAAGACTTTGGTTAATTTCAGCTGAAATAAGCTTACAAAGGTCCTGGAGATTCTTTTGCTTTGGCTTGTTCAGAGATCTCAGAAGGACCCTACCTAGCAAAGGACATCTGCAGTGCTGCTAATAGGAAGAGCCTGGCAGGCATTGTGGAAGAGGTCTGGAATCTGTAAACACAGTTGACTCTTTCCCACTAAAGGTTCTGAACTGACCACGGACATAGGCAATAAAAAGAGAGAAAACAAACCTGAAGACTAACAAGTGCTCCTTGCATGAGCCAGGCTCAGCTTCTTGTCCCAGGAGGGCTACCCACAGGACAAGCCATTACTGTGCCCACACTCTTGCCAGCTTAGTTACCACACATGCTCTTCAGCTGCAGCAGTGCTGGCCCCCTCTGAGTGAAAGAACAAAGTCCCTGTCCCACTCCTGGTCTCCTTCCCCTGGGCTGCTGGGGCAGTGGGTGAGGGAGCTGCCAGGGACGTGCTCAGCACCGGGAGGGAAAGTGCTGCATGTCCCACACTGCTTGCTCTGAACCCTTCAGCCTGCTGCAGTCGCTAGAGAAGGCCTGGCCTTGAGCCCCTCTTTTAACCAAGCACAGCCACCTTGCAGAGGTTTGGTTACTTTGCTCAGCTTCCACACCTAAAGAGCAGAAACCCTTTGCATAGTGAAACACAAATGCTCATCCTTGCCTCCTCTCTTCTGAGGCTGGTGCAGCTCTGCACACTGCATCGCAGCTCAGGGAGCAGTGCTGCACACTCAGCAGCAGCAGCTGACCCTTTGCACTGGATACAGCAAGAACCTGGCACTCAAAACCACTTCCAAGCAAGAGATAAGAATGCACTACCCTGGCAGTGTGTTAGGGGATGAGGACACAGAGGTAGACACACAACATGGAGAATGTTTGCCTTCCTTACTTGGCTTTACTTGCTCTTCCTGTGCTATTCCAGCATCATCAGAATCAGACAGTTCCTTGATGAAGTTGGAAGGGAACATGCCAGTTTTGCCATTGAGGATACCTTCCCACCAGCCCTCTTCTACCTGCAAGCAAGACAAAACCAAAAGACAGCAGGTTTAATGGCAGCAACACTTTGCAGACCTCTGTTATGATTTCCAGTCACAGGAGTGGCTTGGATGCACTTCAGGTATAAGGAGCAGGTGGCTTAAGCTCCAAAGCAGAACACAGAATGGTTTAGGTTGGAAGGGAGCTCAAGGATTATCTAGCACCAACATCTCTCTTTTTAGTAATAAACTAAATAGAACAAGCAAACAAAAAACCCAAACAAAACTCCCCCCAAAAGCAGGAAAAGTACAACCACCCAACCAAAAAAGTCCAAACCAAACCAAACAACAACGACACAGAAAGAAACCAAACCAAAGCAAATAACAACCCAAAACAACCCAAACCAAACCACAACAGCAGCAAAACAAAAAAGAAACCAAACCAAACAACAAACCAAAAAGAAACCAAACCACAACAACCCAAAAAGAAAGCAAACCACAACAACCCAAAAAGAAAGCAAACCACAACAACCCAAAAAAAAAGCAACTCAAACCACAACCCAAAAAGAAACCAAACCAAACAACAACCCAAAAAGAAACCAAACCAAACAACAACCCAAAAAGAAACCAAACCAAACCACAACAACAACCCAAAAAGAAACCAAACCAAATCACAACAACCCAAAAAGAAACCAAACCAAATCACAACAACAACCCAAAAAGAAACCAAACCAAATCACAACAACCCAAAAAGAAACCAAACCAAATCACAACAACAACCCAAAAAGAAACCAAACCAAATCACAACAACAACCCAAAAAGAAACCAAACCAAACCACAACAACCCAAAAAGAAACCAAACCAAACAACCCAAAAAGAAACCAAACCAAACAACAACCCAAAAAGAAACCAAACCACAACAACCCAAAAAGAAACCAAACCAAACCACAACAAACCACAACAACCCAAAAAGAAACCAAACCACAACAACCCAAAAAGAAACCAAACCAAACCAAACAACAACCCAAAAAGAAACCAAACCACCACAACAACAACCCAAAAAGAAACCAAACCAAACCACCACAACAACCCAAGAAGAAACCAAACCAAACCACAACAACCCAAAAAGAAACCAAACCAAATCACAACAACAACCCAAAAAGAAACCAAACCAAACCACCACAACAACCCAAAAAGAAACCAAACCACCACAACAACAACCCAAGAAGAAACCAAACCAAGCCACAACAACCCAAAAAGAAACCAAACCAAATCACAACAACCCAAAAAGAGACCAAACCAAACCAAACCACCACAACAACAACCACCCAACAAGAAACCGAACCAAACCAAACAACAACCCAAAAAGAAACCAAACCAAACAACAACCCAAAAAGAAACCAAACCAAACCACCACAACAACCCAAAAAGAAACCAAACCAAATGACAACCCAAAAAGAAACCAAACCAAACCAACCAACAACAACCCAAAAAGAAACCAAACCAAACCACAGCAACAACCCAAAAAGAAACCAAACCACAACAGCAACCCAAGAAGAAACCAAACCAAATGACAACCCAAAAAGAAACCAAATCAAAGAACAACAATCCAAGAAGAAACCAAACCAACTCAAGAACCAACAAGTAGAGAGAAGAGAGCTGGATGCAGCCCCCTGTAACGGGCAGCAGTGCTGCCAGAAGCATGGAGAAGTGTGAAACAGGAGGATACCAAAAGCAGGCAGGGGGCACATGGTGTCACTGCAGTTCCATTTTTAAGGCTGTCAGTCCCAGCACTACCTTTTCCATGCATGCTGCATTCCTGTGTCTGACCAACTTCTTACTGGCTGTGATCTGCAAGTTGTAAGAGTTCTGATCCCCTGAGGAATCGAAGGTGAAAGAGAAATGCCAGCAAAGCCCTGGCCAAAGTCTCAGCCAGGTATCTTAAGCTGAACTCAGTGATTTCAGAGGTCTATTCCAGCTTCAGTGCCTCTGGGATTCTGGGACATCAGGAGGAAGTTCTTCAGCATCAGAGTGGTGAAATCCTGGCACAGGCTGCCCAGGGATGTGCTTGAGGCCCCAGCCCTGGAGACATTCAAGATCAGGCTGGATGTGTCCCTGGGCAGCCTGGATTTAGTTAGAGGTGTCCCTGCTGCCTGCAGGGGAGTTGGACAAGATGACCTTGGAGGGTCCCTTCCAACCCACTGCAACCTGTGAATTTCCATACTGCTTCACCATCGCTGTGTTAACACATGAGATCAGTGCAAAAGAGCACTGCTGATGCAGATCTGACTCTAGATTTGCAAAGAGCTACAGAAGGAGGTAATAATGACCTGGGCAGAAGAAGAGAAGACACTTCCTAACACAATCCCAAGGGGAAACATCACTTCAAAATGCCAAACTGCCTCTGGTATAAGCCACTCAGGATGGAAGGCTGGTGTCAGGCAGTGAAATGACAGCCCTTAAAAGCCACATGCCTCTAGGGACGGCAACCAATTGCTTCTTATCTACATCAGCTAAACACATCCATGGCAGGAATAGTTTTCATCTGTCAAGCACTGACCATGCACCAAAAACTGAGAGGGGAGAGCAGTGTCCATCTGTGGCACAGCATCTCCAACAGTGTTCAGCTCAGCTCCTTCCTGCCTCCCAACAGCGGCTAGGAAAGCAGAAGCACAGAGTCATTAAGGGTGGAAAAGACCTTTCAGATCATCAAGTCTAACCAGAACCCAACTGCCATGACCACTAAACTGTGTCCTCAAGCACCACAGCTGCAGCTTCTTCAACCCCTCCAGGCATGGGGGCTCCACCACCTCCCTGGGCAGCCTGTTCCAACCCTTCACCACTCTCTCACTGAAGTTCTTCCTCATGGCCAACCTAACCCTGCCCTGGCACAGCTCCAACCATCACCTCTGGTCCTGTTGCTGGGTACTTGGCAGGACAGACCAACCCCAGCCTCACTCCAGCCTCCTCTCAGGGAGCTGTAGAGAGCAATGAGATCTGCCCTCAGCCTTCTCTTCCCCACACTGAACACCTTCAGATCCCTCAGGCACTCCTCAGATGATGCCCTCTAAACTCCTCCCCAGCCTCATTGTTCTTCTCTGGACACTCCTTAATGTCTTCCCTATGCTGTGGCACCCAGAACTGAACCCAGTGCCCAAGCTGTGGCCTCACCAGGGCTGAGTCCAGAGGCACCATCACTGCCCTGCTCCTGCTGGCCCCACTGGGTTTAATCCAGGCCAGGATGCTGTTGGCTTTCTTGGCCACCTGGGCACACTGCTGGCTCATGTTCAGCTCTCCACCAGCACCCCCATATCCTTTTCCACCAGGCTGCTTTCCAGCCACTCTGCCCCAAGCCTGCAGCATTGCTTGGGGTTGCTGTGACCAAAGTGCAGGTCTCAGAACTTGGTCTTGTTAAATCTCAGCCCATGGATTTAACGTGCCCAGATCTCCCTGCAGAGCCTTCCCACCCTTGAGCAGGCCAACACTGCCACTCACTTTAGTGCCATCTGCAGACTTGCTGATGGTGCCCTCAATCCCCACAGCCAAGCCATTAATAAAACCAGAACTGGCCCCAACACTGAGCACTGCAACTCAGATGATCCCAACTCTCAGAGACCACATTGGGTGATTCTGTGCTCCACAACCTCCCTGGAGGTGTTGAAGACCAGGTTGGATGAGGCCTTGAGCGACCTGTTCTAGTGGGAGCTGTCCCTGCCTATGGTCCACAAGGTCCACAGCAGCACAGAGAGAGACTAAAGCCAAAGGAAAGCAGGCTCAGAAGCGTGGCAGGACATGCCCAACGTCCTCAGACTGACAGTGCAGGTTAATTGCCTGGCATCCCATCAAAGTCTAAGGGTGAAACCTAATTGGAATTTGGATATCTGCATTGAAAAAGACAATTAGTTACAGCTGTAGTCTGGGGACAACAGTAATTAGAGTCACAGCTAATGAGCTACAAAGATGACAAGCAGGAAGCTTTCAATCACACCCCAAATGTGATGAAAATGCTTTCTGCTTGCATTCCAATGCACTCCCCAGTTCAGCCTGATGATTTATTTCTCAAGGGTATTGAGGTAGTTATGGAAAGCTCAACTCCAACAAACAAAGCTTCTGCCTCTCGTGATGGATGTTTGATCTCACCATAATTAATTGCTAACTATTTAGAACAAATAGGAAGTAACTCTGAATCATGAATGCATCAATCACAGAATCATAGAATCCAGCAGGTTGGAAGAGAGCTCCAAGCTCAGCCAGCCCAACCTAGCACCCAGCCCTGCCCAACCAACCAGACCATGGCACTAAGTGCCCCAGCCAGGCTTGGCTTCAACACCTCCAGGCACAGCCACTCCACCACCTCCCTGGGCAGCCCATTCCAGTGCCAATCACTCTCTCTGACAACAACTTCCTAACAACATCCAGCCTAGACCTGCCCTGGCACAGCTTGAGACTGTGTCCCCCTTCTTCTGCTGCTGGCTGCCTGGCAGCAGAGCCCAACCCCACCTGGCTACAGCCTCCCTGCAGGCAGCTGCAGGCAGCAATGAGCTCTGCCCTGAGCCTCCTCTGCTGCAGGCTGCACCCCCCCAGCTCCCTCAGCCTCTCCTCACAGGGCTGTGCTCCAGGCCCCTCCCCAGCCTTGCTGCCCTGCTCCAAACACCTTCCAGCACCTCAGCAGCTCTCTGCAATGGAGGAGCCCAGAACTGGACACAGCACTCCAGGGGTGGCCTGAGCAGTGCTGAGCACAGGGGTGGGCACAAGAACCTCCCTTGTCCTGCTGCCCACACTGCTCCTGAGCCAGCCCAGGATGCCATTGGCTCTGCTGCCCACCTGGGCACTGCTGCCTCCTCTGCAGCTCCTCTCTCCCACCACCCCCAGCTCCCTCTCTGCCTGCCTGCTCTCAGCCACTCTGTCCCCAGCCTGCAGTGCTGCTTGGGGTTGTTGTGGCCAAAGTGTAGAACCCTGCCCTTGGCCTTGTTCAATCTCATCCCATGGCCTCTGCCCACCCATCCAGCCTGGCTAAGTTCCTCTGCAGGGCTCTCCTACCCTAGCTCCTGCAAACTCACTGATGCTAAACTCCATCCCCTTGTCCAGATCATCATTAAAGATGCTGAACAGGACTGTGCCCAGCACTGATCCCTGGGGCACAGCACTGGTGCCAGCTGCCAGCTGGATGTGGCACCATTCACCACCACTCTCTGGGCCCAGCCCTCCAGCCAGTTCTTGACCCATACCAGAGTGAATCTGCCCAAGACAGGAGCTGCAGCTATGCCAGGAGCTGCCTGTGGCAGATACTGTCAAAGGTTTTGCTGCAGTCCAGGCAGACTCCATCCACAGCCTGCCCCACACTCACCAGGCAGGGAACCTGATCACAAAAGGAGCTCAGGTTGGTCAGGCAGGACCTGCCCTTCCTAAACCCATGCTGGCTGGGCCTGACCTCTGGGCTATCCTGCAGGTGCAATGAGTGAAGCATCTTGAACCTGGGCTGCAACAATCCTCACTACCAACACAGGCTGGGGGATTAGATGACAAAAAGGAGCCCTGTGGGAAAGGACTTGGGGGTGCTGATGGACAAGAAGCTCGACAGGGGTAGACAGTCTGAGCTTGCAGCACAGAAGGCAAATCACAGCCTGGGCTGCATCAAAAGTAGTATGGTCAAGAGAGGTGATTCTGCCACTGTGCTCTGCTCTGGAGAGACCTCACCTGGAATGCTGCATCCAGCTCTGCAGCCCTCAACACAGGAAGGACATGAAGCTGATGGAGCAGGTCCAAATGAGGGCCACAAAGATGATCAGAGGGCTGCTGCACCTCTGCTACAAGAACAAGCTGAGGGAGCTGGGGGAGTGCAGCATGGAGAAGAGAAGGCTTCAGCAAGACCTCAGAGCAGCCTGCCAGGAGCTGCAGGGGCTGCAAGCAGGCTGCAGAGGGACTGCTGGCAAAGGCCTGCAGGGACAGGAGGAGGGCAATGGTTTGAGCTGAGAGCAGAGCAGCCTGAGCTTGGCTGTGAGGAACAAGTTCTGCACCATGAGAGTAGTGGAACACTGCAACAGGTTGCCCATGGAGGTGGTTGAGGCCCCAACCCTGGAGATATTCAAAGTGAGGCTGGCCAAGGCTGTGAGCAACCTGCTCGAGTGGAGGATGTCTCTGATGGCTGCAGAGAACTTGGACTAGTTGACCTTTGGAGGTCTCTTCCAAGCCAAGCCACTCTGTGACAGAGGATAAAGGCCACACAACACTTCCTGAGCTGCTAACAGTTGTTTTCTCTGCAATGCTTTCTCTTCCCTCTTTGAGCAGCTGAGTGAGTGCCACTCAGGAGAGTCAGACAATGTCCTGGCTCCCATGAACACACCAGACAATGCCTGAGGCAGAGCTAACAGAACAGGGTATTTCATAAGGTCACAGTGGGCACAGCCTCACACGTGTCAGCTGCTCTTTGGCCACCACTGCTGGCCAGCAGCTCAAGCTTAGCTGTGAGCAATCCTCTTCCACACCCCAGTAAAACCAATTCCCTTCAGGACTGCCAGGCAAACAAAGCAGCCCTAGACAAGAGATTTGCTTAAACCTTAGCAGCAGCAGCAGCAGTTCAAGGTACAACTCTGAGTTTGAGACTACAAAGCCTTCAATTGGCAATGCAAATGGGTTCCAGAAAGCATAGAACAGACTCACAGAAGCACTGTGGCTGGAAAAGACTTTTAAGATCACAGAATCCAACTGCAACCCAGCTGCAATGGACACTAAATTAGATCCTGAAGCACCACAGCTGCAGCTTCTTCAACACCTCCAGGCATGGAGACTCCACCACCTCCCTGGGCAGTCTCTTCCAACTCCTCAACACTCTCTCACTGAAGAGGTTCTTGCTCATGTCCAACCTAAACCTCCCCTGGCACAACTCCAACCATTGCCTCTAGTCCTGTTGCTGGGTACTTGGGAGAGGAGACCAACCCCAGCCTCCTCTCAGAGAGCTGTAGAGAGCAGTAAGATCTGCCCTCAGCCTTCTCTTTCCCACACTGAACACCCTCAGATGCCTCAGAACTCCTCATATGATGCCCTCCAGACCCCTCCCCAGCCTCAATGCTCTTCTCTGGACACTCTCCAGCCCCTCAATGTCTTTCCTATGCTGTGGTGCCCAGAACTGAACCCAGCACTCAAGCTGTGGCCTCAGCAGCACTGAGTCCAGGGGCACCATCGCTGCCCTGCTCCTGCTGGCCACGATGGCTGCGATCCAGGCCAAGATGCTGTTGGCTTTCTTAGCCACCTGGGCACGCTGCTGGCTCCCATCCCTTAACTGTAAGCACACACATGCCTGACTGTCAGAGCTGTGCATCTTTCAAGTGCCATGCAAACATTTCCAGCCTGGGTTTGCAGCATCACTTATGTATAATTCAGCTGCTCACATTTCCAGCAAGACAAGAGATGCATTTCCTGAGAGAAGCCTGGTGTCTCATCTAAATTATTTAAGCATGCAACTCATCTAGGAGAGTTCATTTTGTTGGCTGAAGGGGTTTTATTCCATCACTTCACTCTTGAAAGGCACAGACTTAAAAGTTCTAAGTAGGGCAACTGATGGAAGATATTTCTGTGGTCATGTGAGGTCAAAGATGCTTTCCAACTGCGCCAGGGAAGCAGCTGCTGTGCTGCCATGGAAGCCATCAGAACAGGGAGTTTACACTGACTTCAAAATAAGCTCTTAATTATCTTAGGACCTTGCCATCCCCCCACCCCACCCCCTTCCAACCCTGCTCACAGACAGAATAAGGTTAGGGAAGTGAGAGGTGGCTCAGGCTCGGGAGCGCGCAGCGATCGCTTGGCCCCCGACGCGCAGATGGCAGAATTCCATCTCTGCTGAGAACACCTGGGATGGTAACAGAGGTTAGAGCCTTCTAGAGCCAAGTTCTTCCCTCACTGAGGCAGCAAAAACAAAACCAATCATACAGGTTTGACAAGAAAATCCATCACAGGGAACAGCTGGTGGGAAGGGAGCTCCAAGCTCAGCCAGTCCAACCTTCGACCCAGCACCAAAGGGTCAACACTAAACCATGTCCCTAAGTGCCAGGTCCACACACTGCTCACACATAACCTCCAGGGGTGGTGACTCCAGCACTGCCCTGGGCAGACCATTCCAAGGTTTGAGAGCTCTTCCAGGGAAGAAATATTTCCTAGCACCCAGCCTGAACCTCTCCTGCTGCAGCTTGGAACCATTTCCTCTGATCCTGTTGTTCCCAGTGAGGGTGGTGAGACCCTGGAAGGGGTTGCCCAGGGAGGTAGTGGAAGCCTCATCCCTGGAAGTGTTTATAAGGCCAGGCTGGATGAGGCACTGGACAGTCTGATCTAAGTGTGAGGTGTCCCTGCCCATGGCAGGGAGCTTGAAAGCAGATGATGCTCGTGGTCCCTTCCAACCCTGACTGATTCTATGAACCAGCAGAAGTGCTACAGGGGGGAAGCAGCCTTCCCAAAATCCCTATCTCCTCACCCCCCAACAACACCCCAAAGCACAGCAGAGAAGAAAGAGGGCTGGCTGACATGAAGCCTTCAGGCACACTGTGTCTAACAGCCTAGCAAGCACAAGATGTGTCAGGAGTGTGTTCTGAAGGGCTGCTCACCTCTCCCACAACTTCAATGATGTCACCAACTTTTAATTCCAGCTCATCTTCGTTTTGAGGCATGTAACTGAAAGCCACCTGACATCTTCTTCTTCTGTTTCTCTCTCCTGGGGGAAAGGAAGGCAAAGATTCATTTATTAAACTAAACTAAAACACATTTGCATGCCAAATACAAGCCAGAGAAAGGCATTCAGGATGAAATACTACTCTCTGAGTGCTGTTAAAAGAACCTGGCTGCTTGCAATGCTTAGTTCAGCTGCCTAAAGCTGAGCACTTGGAGCTGAGACTGGACTCTGGAGAGGCACAAATCCTTCCCTGGAGTCTTTCAAAATTCAGAGCACAACAAATATAGATCTGAAGGACAAAGCAACCAAGAGAGATGAGAGAAACAGAGTTGTCCTACCAGAGGCCAAGGAAGTCTCAAATGAAATGGAGGCTGTGGATGCAGACACCAAGGGACTTAACTGCCTCTGCTTTAGCATGAAGCCTGGGAGGGAAATGCCATTGTTTGGTCTGGAGAAGAAGAGGCTGAGGGGAGACCTCACTGCTGTCTACAGCTCCCTGAAGGAAGGCTGTAGCCAGGTGGGATTGGCCAAGTAAGGCTGGACAAGGCTGTGAGCAAACTGTTCCAGTGGAGGGTGTCCCTGCTGAGTGCAGGGGGGTTGGACTGGTTGCCCTTTAGAGGTCCCTTCCATCCCCAGCCACTCTGATTCTCTCTCTATATATGCATACAGAGATGCAGATGTTCAGGGTGTATTAATATCAGATTATAGAAGAGGAAAGAGGCTCCCAGGGGACCTTCTTGTGGCCTTCCAGCATCTGAAGGGGGCTACAAAAAAGCTGAGGAGGGACTTTTGAGGCTGTGAGGGAGTGACAGGAGTGGGGGGAATGGAGCAAAGCTGGAGGTGGGGAGAGTGAGGCTGGAGGGGAGGAGGAAGTTGTTGAGCAGGAGAGTGGTGAGAGCCTGGCAGGGGTTGCCCAGGGAGGTGGTTGAGGCCCCATGGCTGGAGGTGTTTGAGGCCAGGCTGGCTGAGGCTGTGTGCAGCCTGCTCTAGGGTAGGGTGTCCCTGGGCATGGCAGGGGGGTTGGCACTGGCTGCTCCTTGTGCTCCCTTCCAGCCCTCACTGATTCTATGATTCTATTCCATGATTCTAGAGCACCTGAGCTGCCTGCAGTACTCTACCCAACAGGTTATGTAGAGCTGTTGTGTTTCCTGCAAGCAGATGAAGTGGGAAGTGTCCTGCTCTGATGTGAACCATGCAGCCTGCAGGAGTCCATTGAGCTCAATTAAGCTGCACTGCAATTTGCCTTCACTGCTACTAATGCACTACTCTGAGTGCATTCATGCTCTGCTGTTACTGAGGAGATCAGGCCCTGCCAGACTACACAGCAATGCTTGCAGGTTTCAGCCAGCTGCCTGCTGCTGTGAATTTTATGACCAAGATTTGCCTGTCAGGAAGCAGAGTGCTCAGGAGCCACATTTTTGTTCCACCATCACCTTTTATCACAGAGCCACTGTCAGAATCACAGCAAGCCTCTCCTGGCCAATTCAGTCACTGCTTTGTTGAGAGCATGCAGCAGTATTTAGGTCTTTTAGGGTGTGTTTTGCATAGCAGCAGCAGTTACTGGCAGCCATTAACAGCACCAGGGCTCAGATGCTTCCAGGAGAGAAAACTATCACCTAGCTGAGAAGTGGAGCTCTGCTCCAGGCCACAGCAGCAGGCAGGCTGGTGCATCTGACAAGCCACAGCTGAAGCACTTCTGCAGCCAAGATCACTACTGAAGCTTAACCCAAAGCAGAAAGGAATGTCAGAGAAGGGAAAAAGCTTCCCCTCCTCTTCCCCTGCCACCTCCTCTGCCCCAGCTTGCCCCCAGTGCCACCTCCTCTGCCCCAGCTTGCCCCAGTGCCCCCTGTGCTGCCCTTGGCCAGCCCTGAGCAGAGCCTGGCTGCGTCCTGCCCACACTGCCCTGCACACCTTTAGCAACATGAGTAAGGTCACCCCTCAGGCTGCTCTGCTCCAAGATCTCAGTCCCAGCTCCCTCAGCCTGGCCTAGAATCATAGAATCAAGCAGGCTGGAAGAGAGCTCCAAGCTCAGCCAGCCCAACCTATCCCCCAGCCCTGCCCAGTCAACCAGACCATGGCACTAAGTGCCCCAGCCAGGCTTTCATGGCAGCATGTTCTAGTGGGAGGTGTCCCTGCCTATGGCAGGGGGCTGGAACTGGAGGATCTTTGAGGTCCCTTCCAACCTACACCATTCTGTGTTTGCTTGCAGACAAAGGCAGAGAGACTACACAAACCTGGTCCCTTCTTTTGCAGCACTGTCAGCCCTTCAGTTCTCTCTTCAGCTAGCACAAAAGTGCACAGTGCTGTTCCCCAAGCTACCCAGTCTGGTTCTGACAGTGGGGGTACATAAATGCCCCCTTTCTGAGTCAGAGTAATTACTTCACATCTTCTGTTTCCAGCTCTTCGACTGCAAGTGTGTTCTCAAGGCAGAAATCCACACTGCTGTGTTTGCTTTGGATTGCACAAGTTTTGGTCCAACAAGTCTCAGCCTGGAGCATTCTTTCATAGAACCATAGAACCAAGCAGGCTGGCAGAGAGCTCCAAGCTCATCCAGTCCAACCTAGCACCCAGCCCTGGCCAACCAACCAGACCATGGCACTAAGTGCCCCAGCCAGGCTTGGCTGCAACACCCTTGTCACCTGCACTCCAAGCCCGGGTGGTGGGAGGCAGCAATCCCTGAAGAGATCAGCATGTGAAGGCAAGACCCTCACCTAGAGAATACTGACTGCAGAGAAATGGTGCCCTGGCCAAGCTGCCCTCAACTGCCTTGGAAGTTTGTTCTCCTCATTGGTCAGGAAGTGCTGCAAAACAGAGAGCCTGAACACTGCACAGAGCCAGAGAATGGGTTGGTTTCAAAGGGACCTCCAAGGATCAGCTTAGTCCAACCCCCTGTAGCTAGCAGGGACATCCTCCACTAGAGCAGCTTGCTCACAGCCTTGCCCAGCCTCACCTTGAACAGCTCCACAGATGGAGCCTCAACCACCTCCCTGGGCAACCTGTTGCAGTGTGGCAGCAGCCTCCTGCTGCACAACTTGTTCCTCACAGCCAAGCTCAGGCTGCTCTGCTCTCAGCTCAAACCATTGCCCTCCTCCTGTCCCTGCAAGCCTTTGCCAGCAGTCCCTCTGCAGCCTGCTTGCAGCCCCTGCAGCTCCTGGCAGGCTGCTCTGAGGTCTTGCTGGAACTTTCTCCTCTGCAGGCTGCACTCCCCCAGCTCCCCGAGCCTGTCCTCATAGCAGAGATGCTCCAACCCCTGATCATTTTTGTGCCCCATTTCTGGATCTGCTCATTCATAGAATCACAGAAGGGTTTGGGCTGGAAAGGAACCTCCAAAGCTCATCCACTGTAACTCCCCCTGCAGTCAGCAGGGGCATCCCCAAGTAGATCAGGCTGCCCAGAGCCCTGTCAAGCCTCACTTTGACATTATATCTCCAGGGATGGGACCTTAACCACTTCTCTGGGCAAGCTGTTGCAGTCTTGCAGCACCCTCATGGTGCAGAATTTGTTCCCAACTCCCAATCTGTATCTGCTGTTCTCTAATTTGAAGCCATTCAGATCCACATCCTCCCTGTGAGCTGCACACAGGCAATCTCCCCATGCCCAGCTGACCTGCATGGAACTGAAGCCTGAGTGAGGCTGAACAAACCCAACACACAACAAAAATACCTCCCTGAAAGCCTCACCTGCAGATGACACCAAGCTGGGGGCAGATGTGGCTGGGTTGGAGGGCAGAAGGGCTCTGTAGCAGGACCTTGACCACCTGGACAGATGGGCAGAGTCCAAGGGGATGGCATTCAATAGCTCCAAGTGCAGGGTGCTGCACTTTGGCCACAACAACCCCATGCAGAGATACAGGCTGGGGTCGGAGTGGCTGGAGAGCAGCCAGACAGAGAGGGATCTGGGGGTGCTGATTGATACCCGCCTGAACATGAGCCAGCAGTGTGCCCAGGTGGCCAAGAGAGCCAGTGGCATCCTGGCCTGCATCAGGAATGGTGTGGCCAGCAGGAGCAGGGAGGTCATTCTGCCCCTGTACTCTGCACTGGTTAGACCACACCTTGAGTGCTGTGTTCAGTTCTGGGCCCCCCAGTTTAGGAGGGACACTGAGATGCTTGAGCGTGTCCAGAGAAGGGCGACGAGGCTGGGGAGAGGCCTTGAGCACAGCCCTACGAGGAGAGGCTGAGGGAGCTGGGATTGGTTAGCCTGGAGAAGAGGAGGCTCAGGGGAGACCTCATTGCTGTCTACAACTACCTGAGGGGTGGTTGTGGCCAGGAGGAGGTTGCTCTCTTCTCTCAGGTGGCCAGCTCCAGAACAAGAGGACACAGCCTCAAGCTATGCCAGGGGAGATTTAGGCTGGAGGTGAGGAGAAAGTTCTTCCCTGAGAGAGTCATTGGACACTGGAATGGGCTGCCCGGGGAGGTGGTGGAGTCGCCGTCCCTGGAGCTGTTCAAGGCAGGACTGGACGTGGCACTTGGTGCCATGGTCTGGCCTTGAGCTCTGTGGTAAAGGGTTGGACTTGATGATCTGTGAGGTCTCTTCCAACCTTGATGATACTGTGACACTGTGAAAACGTTTGTGAGCAAAGCCATTCATTGATCTAAGAGCTGCTCTAGATCCTGAGAGCCAACAGCTGACAAAGCCTAAGAAACAAACCTTTGGGACTAACAGAACACTCCTGGCTGCTCCTTGCATTGTCTTGTGGCAGCTTCTGGTGAATTCCTCATCTTTAAGAGACATCTGTTAGCTCAGGCTGCTAAAGATGAATCTCAAGGAGGAGGCAAGCCAATGAATCATTTATCATCTGCCCTCTCTCTCCCTGCCTGCTCCTCTGCTGATTTCAGATGCTATAGGAAGAGTTTATTTACCAAAGGCATCAGTTCTGAACACACAGGAGCTGATTGGTTTTCTTCTCCTCATGCCAGGGACACCTCCTGCTAGAACAGGTCAATCAAGGTCTCATCCAACCTGGTCCTGAACAGCTCCAGGGAGGTTGTGGAGCACAGAATCACCCAATGTGATCTTCGATCACATTGGGTGATTCTGTGCTCCACAACCTCCCTGGGAAACCTGTGCCAGTGTCTCACCACCCTCAACCTGTGCCAGTGTCTCACCACCCTCAACCTGTGCCAGTGTCTCACTACCCTCAACCTGTGCCAGTCTCTCACCACCCTCAACCTGTGCCAGTCTCTCACTACCCCCAACCTGTGCCAGTGTCTCACCACCCTCACTGCAAACAACTTCTTCCTAACATCCACTTTCAATCTCTCCTCCCCATTCCTCCTCATCCTCTCATTCCCAGACCTTGTCAATATTTCCTCCCCAGCCTTCCTGCAGCCCACTTCAGATCCTGGAAGGCCAATCCAAGGTCTCCTCCATGCCTTCTCTTCTCCAGCCTGCACAGCCCCAACTCTCTCAGCCTGTGCTCAGAGCAGAGCTGCTCTCAGCATCTTGGTGGCCCTGCCCTGGGTGCTCCTGCTCTGGCACAGGGGCTGGACTGGATGGACAACTTCTGATGGACTGGACAGCTTCTAATCATAGAATCATAGAATGCCATGGGCTGGAAGGGACCTGGTCCAGCTCCCCTTCCAGAGCAGGATCACCTAGAGAATATTCTCATACTGAAATTAAATCACAGAATCATGGACTCAATCAGGCTGGCAGAGAGCTCCAAGCTCCCCCAGCCCAACCTAGCACCCAGCCCTGCCCAACCAACCAGACCATGGCACTCAGTGCCCCAGCCAGGCTTGGCTGCAACACCTCCAGCCACAGCCACTCCACCACCTCCCTGGGCAGCCCATTCCAGTGCCAATCACTCTCTCTGCCAGGAACTTCCCCCTAACATCCAGCCTAGACCTGCCTTGGCACAGCTTGAGGCTGTGTCCCCTTCTCCTGCTGCTGGCTGCCTGGCAGCAGAGCCCAACCCCACCTGGCTACAGCCTCCCTGCAGGCAGCTGCAGGCAGCAATGAGCTCTGCCCTGAGCCTCCTCTGCTGCAGGCTGCACCCCCCCAGCTCCCTCAGCCTCTCCTCACAGGGCTGTGCTCCAGGCCCCTCCCCAGCCTTGCTGCCCTGCTCCAAACACCTTCCAGCACCTCAACATCTTTCTTGAATTCAGGAGCCCAGAACTGGACACAGCACTCCAGGGGTGGCCTGAGCAGTGCTGAGCCCAGGGGTGAGCAGCAGAACCTCCCTTGTATTGTGTGTTCTTTCTAATGACCTTCCCCCAACTTGCCTTGGCAGATTTAGCTGCTTTTCAGGGGGTTTAAGCTGAGCAGTGAAATAACTCAGGGTGACTACATCGTGCCTAAAGTCAATTTCTGAGCTGCACATCATTTCCCATCACAAACCTCTGCTGCTTTGCTTGCTGCAAGTCCCTCGACCAGCAGCCACTCCAGGTTTTCCCCTCCACAATCCATCTGGGCACATCACACTTTGTGGCTCTTCACTCTAATCTGCTTTGGCTCTGCCCCTAGGGCCACAACCATGCCCACTTCTGCCAGTGATGACTTTGTGTCAGCTTGATCTGGGCAAGAATGAACCTTCCTGTCAAATTCACTCACTCCTGGCCTTCACTTGCACAGCTCTCCTGAGTCTATCCAAGGATGCAGCTGCACCTAACAGCACCTGCTCAACCTGCAACCAGACCTCTCCTTAACACTGATCTGTTTGCCCTGGTTACAATACCTGGGAAGGAAGAGGGCCCCTGTGTCCCTCAGGGGTCACTGCTGGCACCAGTGCTGTGCAACAGCTTTGTCAGTGCCATGGGCAGAGCAATCAGTGCACACTCAGCAAGGCTGCAGATGGCACCAAGCTGTGTGGCACAGTCACTTGCTAGAGGGCAGGGATCCATCCAGAGGGAGCTGGGCAGGCTGCAGAGCTGTGCCCAGGCCAACTTCATGGCATTCAGCAAGGCCAAGTGGAAGGTCCTGCAGCTGGGTGGGTGCAGTGCCAAGCACAGCTGCAGGCTGGGTGGGGAATGGCTGAGAGCAGCCCTGAGGGTCTGGGCTGATGCAAAGCTCCACAGGAGCCTGCAGGGTGAGTGCAGCCCAGACACAACCCTGTGCTGGGCTGCAGCCAGAGCAGTGTGGGCACAGGGCAAGGGAGGTGATTGTGCCCCTTGGCTCTGCTCTCCTCACACCCCACCTGCAGCCCTGGGGGCAGTTCTGGAGCCTCTCACTATAAATAACTGCCAGTGCTGCTTTTTTCATCTCCCTGCTCTTTAGCACCATGAAGTGGTACTCAGTTCAAGAGAGCTGCTGAGGTGCTGGAAGGTGTTGAGAGCAGGGCAGCAAGGCTGGGGAGGGGCCTGGAGCAGAGCCCTGTGAGGAGAGGCTGAGGGAGCTGGGGGGGTGCAGCCTGCAGCAGAGGAGGCTCAGGGCAGAGCTCATTGCTGCCTGCAGCTGCCTGCAGGGAGGCTGCAGCCAGGTGGGGTTGGGCTCTGCTGCCAGGCAGCCAGCAGCAGAAGAAGGGGACAGAGGCTGAAGCTGTGCCAGGGCAGGTCTAGGCTGGATGTCAGGAAGAAGTTCTTCATAGCAAGAGTGATTGGCACTGGAATGGGCTGCCCAGGGAGGTGGTGGAGTCCCCATCCCTGGAGGCGTTTAACAGGAGGCTGCATGAGGCACTCAGTGCCATGGGTTAGCTGATTAGAAGGGTTAGGTGCTAGGTTGGACTCGATGATGGAAGAGGTCTCTTCCACCCTGGTTAATTCAGAGATTCTCTGGCTCCAGCACTATCAGCCCTGCTCAGCCTCTCCCTCTGACCAGCCTAGCACAGAACCCTTGTGCCAGCTGTTCTGCTGCTGCATTGCTGCAGTAAGATTACCTTTGTTTGGTGACAATTAAACTACTAAGGGAGTGCTCAAAATGCACTCTGCATCTGAAAGCACTTTCTCAGGTACTTCTTTGGTGGGTTTTTCATGCAGTGCATAGGAGAATCCCACTTTGGATAGGCATAAACATGGTTGTGGAGGACTGCTCAAGGCCTCAGGGCAGTTGAGGCAGACAGAAAAAGAAACTCCTTCACCTTAAAAGGATTAAAAACTAAAGCCCAATCTCTCTAGGTGCTGAGTTTGTGCTGTTTCAGCATCCCCTTGAGTTCTGCTGGGACAAACACTGCCTTCACCTAAAGAGAGCTGTCAGCTGCCCCTTGTCTTTTCCATGATGCTGCTCTAGGACTGAGTAGCTATTTCCTCCAAGAGAAAAGCTGTGAATAAAGAGGTCTCTGACTCAAGTCAGCTGCTTCTGTGATGAAATCCACCCCCAAAAAAACCCAGTTCTGTGGTTACACAATGAAGGGTAGGGATGGGAGAAGGGTTCTGTGCAAGGAGCATTTTGTATACAGCTGTGAGACTGCTTTTGTCTGAGACACAGACCGAGCCATGGGCCTCTGCAAGAGCAGTGAGGAGCAGTTCATGCTGAGCAGGCAGCTGAGAGGTGTTAGTGAGGGGGGCTGAACACCTCTGCTACCAGAGCAGGCTGAGGGAGCTGGGGGGGTGCAGCCTGGAGAAGAGAAGGCTTCAGCAAGACCTCAGAGCAGCCTGCCAGGAGCTGCAGGGGCTGCAAGCAGGCTGCAGAGGGACTGTTGGCAAAGGCCTGCAGGGACAGGAGGAGGGCAATGGTTTGAGATGAGAGCAGAGCAGCCTGAGCTTGGCTGTGAGGAACAAGTTGTGCAGCAGGAGGCTGCTGCCACACTGCAACAGGTTGCTCAGGGCCCCATGTGTGGAGATGTTCAAGGTGAGGCTGGCCAAGGCTGTGAGCAAGCTGCTCTAGTGGAGGATGTCCCTGTTAAGTGCAAAGGTGCTGGACTGGATGCCCTTTGGAGGTTCATGTCCTTCCTGTCTTGAAGGAGCATGCATCAGTCCATTGGAGACAGCCATGGTCAGGCTTAGCAAGACCCTGAGCAAACTGCTGGCTGCCTGGCAGCAGAGCCCAACCCCACCTGGCTACAGCCTCCCTGCAGGCAGCTGCAGGCAGCAATGAGCTCTGCCCTCAGCCTCCTCTGCTGCAGGCTGCACCCCCCCAGCTCCCTCAGCCTCTCCTCACAGGGCTCTGCTCCAGGCCCCTCCCCAGCCTTGCTGCCCTGCTCCAAACACCTTCCAGCACCTCAACATCTCTCTGCAATGGAGGAGCCCAGAGCTGGACACAGCACTCCAGGGGTGGCCTGAGCAGTGCTGAGCACAGGGGTGGGCACAAGAACCTCCCTTGTCCTGCTGCCCACACTGCTCCTGAGCCAGCCCAGGATGCCATTGGCTCTGCTGCCCACCTGGGCACTGCTGCCTCCTCTTCAGCTCCTCTCTGCCAGCACCCCCAGCTCCCTCTCTGCCTGCCTGCACTCCATGCCTTGTGCAGCAGGGAGAGGAGGCAGACACTGAACTGACCTGCTATGAAAAACAACCTCTGCAGTTTTCTTCTCACTTTAATACTAACCTCCCTCATCCTCCCCTTTGGGCTCACCATGCAGCCAAATGCCTGTACCAGAACAGAAGAAGAAAAGCAAGAAAGAAGACTTTCTCTTTTTGGTGGTAGTGTTAGTTTAACAACTTTCTGAACCTGGAGCCTCAAGCTAACCTTTCAACAGTTATCATTTCCCACTATCCTACTTGCTCAGTGGTTGTCAGGCATGTGATTGAATCTTTTGATTCTCCTAAGGTCACTGCAGCTTTAACTTCAAGTCATATCCTGGACACTTGCTGACCTCCCATGAGTTCCCAGAAGTAAGCATGACCCATACAATGTAGGATAAGACTGTGCTGAGTCAGGAATCTAACTGAGAATTCCGAGGACTGAAAAAAAAAACCACCACTAAGTCTTCTGACTGCAGCTGCAAAACGAAGCAGCAGTGGCTGGCACTGCATCTTGCAGCTTCTGCTCAACTGGACACCAGACTACAGAGACCAGAGGTGTCTGCAACCTGGGCTAGGTGGAACAGAAGTTGACACGAGGTACACAGAATCATAGAATCAAGCAGGTTGGCAGAGAGCTCCAAGCTCCCCCAGCCCAACCTAGCACCCAGCCCTGCCCAACCAACCAGACCATGGCACTCACTGCCCCAGCCAGGCTTGGCTGCAACACCTCCAGCCACAGCCACTCCACCACCTCCCTGGGCAGCCCATTCCAGTGCCAATCACTCTCTCTGACAACAACTTCCTAACAACATCCAGCCTAGACCTGCCCTGGCACACCTTGAGCCTCTGTCCCCTTCTTCTGCTGCTGGCTGCCTGGCAGCAGAGCCCAACCCCACCTGGCTACAGCCTCCCTGCAGGCAGCTGCAGGCAGCAATGAGCTATCTTCCTTTCCATGTTTGGCTCTGATTGAGAACAGGTTAACACACCAGGAGCTGTTCCAGACTTGCTGGCTGGATCTAAAGCTCCATGCAGACTGCAGTTACAGTTTATACAACACAAATCATAGAACCATAGAATTATAGCATCAGTCAGGGCTGGAAGGGAGCACAAGGATCAGGCAGTGCCAACCCCTGCCATGCCCAGGGACACCCTACCCTAGAGCAGGCTGCACACAGCCTCAGCCAGCCTGGCCTCAAACACCTCCAGCCATGGGGCCTCAACCACCTCCCTGGGCAACCCCTGCCAGGCTCTCACCACTCTCCTGCTCAACAACTTCCTCCTCACCTCCAGCCTCACCCTCCCCACCTCCAGCTTTGCTCCATTCCCCCCACTCCTGACACTCCCTCACAGCCTCAAAAGTCCCTCCCCAGCTTTTTTGGAGCCCCCTTCAGATGCTGCAAGGCCACAAGAAGGTCCCCTGGGAGCCTCCTCTGCTCCAGCCTGCATAGCCCCAACTCTTTCAGGTTGTGCTCACAGCAGAGCTGCTGCAGCCTCTCAGCATCCTCCTGGCCCTGCTCTGGACACTCTCCAGCATCTCCACAGCCCTCTTGGCCCAGGGGCTCCAGAGCTGGATGCAGGACTCCAGGTGGGGTCTCAGCAGAGCAGAGCAGAGGGGGAGAATCCCCTCCCTGGCCCTGCTGGCCACACTGCTGCTGCTGCAGCCCAGGCTCTGCTTGGCTTTCTGGGCTGCAAGTGCACACTGCTGGCTCCTGCTCAGCTTCTCCTCCAGCAGCACCCCCAAGTCCCTCTGCTCAGGGCTACTCTTCAGACACTAACTGCCCAAGCCTGGATGGTGCTTGGCACTGCCTCAACCCAGCTGCAGGACAAATACATCTGGCAAGGCAATGTTAACTTTCCCTCAAATCTCTTTACCTGTACCACAAATAGTTGGCACTTTAGTGACAAACTTTGGCCTGTCCAAGCAGGCTCCTCTTGCCAGGCACACAAAAGAGCAGGATAAAGAGGATTACTTAAAAATAGGATACATAAAAATATGACAGTTAAAAATCCAAGCAAAACTATCCTTAAATAAGCCATGGAATGATAGAATGGTTTGGGTTGGAAGAGAACTCCAGAGGGCTTCTAATTCAACCCCTCTGCACTCAGCAAGGGCATCCTCCACTAGAGCAGCTTGCTCAGAGCTTTATCCAGCCTCACCTTGAACAGCTCCAGGGATGGTTCCTCAGTCCCTCCCTGGGCAACCTGTTGCAGTGTGGCAGCAGCCTCCTGCTGCACAACTTGTTCCTCACAGCCAAGCTCAGGCTGCTCTGCTCTCAGCTCAAACCATTGCCCTCCTCCTGTCCCTGCAGGCCTTTGCCAGCAGTCCCTCTGCAGCCTGCTTGCAGCCCCTGCAGCTCCTGGCAGGCTGCTCTGAGCTCTGCCTGGAGCCTTCTCTTCTCCAGACTGCACACCCCCAGCTCCCTCAGCCTGTCCCTGTAGCAGAGCTGTTCTTTTTTTCTGTGATTTAGCCAAAGTTCCCCAGAAACTTTGTGGCAGCCCTGGAAAATAAACCCATTGCCTCTCAGATGCAGTCCTGTCACACTGTGCAGAGAGAGGAAATGCCTACAAATCCTACAGCAAGTGCAACTGTGCTGAAATGATGTCCTCTGCAGCAGCCACTTCCACCATCTGTTTCCATGAGGTCACCACTATTTGTGGTCAGCAAGAAACACCAAAGGATGGGAAATGCTCCTGATGCAGGCCAGGATGCTGCTGGCATCGTGGGCAGGCTGCTGGCTCGTGTTCAGCTGGCTCCTGATCAACACCCACTGGGCCTTTTCTGCCAGGCAGCTTTCCAGCCACTCAGCCCTGAGCCTGTAGTGTAGCATGGGGTTGGTCAGGTCCAACATTGGATCCAGCCCTGGCATTTGGCCTTCACTGAAGTCCATGTGATTGGCCTCAGCCCATGGATCACAGAACCAACCAGGTTGGAAAAGATCTCTAAGATCATCAAGTCCAACCTATGACCTAACACCTTCTAATTAACTAACCCATGGCACTAAGTGCCTCATCCAGACTCCTCCTAAACACCTCCAGGGACGGCGACTCCACCACCTCCCCGGGCAGCCCATTCCAGTGTCCAATGACTCTCTCAGTGAAGAACTTTCTCCTCACCTCAAGCCTAAATCTCCCCTGGCACAGCCTGAGGCTGTGTCCTCTTGCTCTGGTGCTGGCCACCTGAGAGAAGAGAGCAACCTCCTCCTGGCTACACCCAGCCCAACCTAGCACCCAGCCCTGCCCAACCAACCAGACCATGGCACTCAGTGCCCCAGCCAGGCTTGGCTGCAACACCTCCAGCCACAGCCACTCCACCACCTCCCTGGGCAGCCCATTCCAGTGCCAATCACTCTCTCTGACAACAACTTCCTAACAACATCCAGCCTAGACCTGCCCTGGCACAGCTTCAGCCTCTGTCCCCTTTTTCTGCTGCTGGCTGCCTGGCAGCAGAGCCCAACCCCACCTGGCTACAGCCTCCCTGCAGGCAGCTGCAGGCAGCAATGAGCTCTGCCCTGAGCCTCCTCTGCTGCAGATGATCTGCTCCATGACACCTAGGTCAGACTGAGGGGTGTGCAGTTCCCCAGATCCTCCTTCTGGCCTTTTCTTGTTGATGAGCATCACATTTGCTCATCTGCACTCCACTGGGACCTCCCTGGTTAGCCAAGACTGCTGACAAATCACTCCATGAAATAAGCCTTTAAAGAAGCCTTTTCATCTAGACTGATTTTATTACAGACCCCCCTAACTTCAACTGAGTGCTAAGAAACAGCACACACAGGCTGCAGCTGGATCCTGACCACCTCTTCTGTTCAGAAACCCATTCTTTTCCTCTTACTCACTCCAATGCTTCTTACAACTAATTCAGCTGTTTTCCTTGAATACCACTGCTGGATGCTTCTCAATATTCCTCAAGGAAAAACTCTCTGCCTGCCAGAAGCTGAAGAGGCCAGTGTCCTTCTGCCCAAAATGTCAATGCCTGCTGAAGCACTGCCACTGAGATTAAGCACAGAATCAGGCAGGGCTGGAAGGGACCACAAGGAGCAGCCAGTTCCAACCCTCCTGCCACGGGCAGGGAATCACAGAGCCACAGAATCAGTCAGGGCTGGAAGGGAGCACAAGGATCAGCCAGTGCCAACCCCTGCCATGCCCAGGGACACCCTACCCTAGAGCAGGCTGCACACAGCCTCAGCCAGCCTGGCCTCAAACACCTCCAGCCATGGGGCCTCAACCACCTCCCTGAGCAGCTTTTTTATCTCCTGAATCCTTTCAGGCTTCTGGGCCAGAGAGGGGGAAAAAAGAGGAGGAGAAAGGCTGTGCTCTAAGCATCATGTTTGGAATGCTATCCCCTCGTGACTGAAGCCAATCTCTGCATCTGCCACTGCTGTCAGCCTCCTCCAAAGAGGAGCTGAAGCAATATGGAATAGATTTGGTCCCTAGATCATTTCCTAACCCCTGCTATGGTTCTGCACAGCAGCCCTGAGAAGAGAGCAATTCTTGGCAACTTAATTCTGCTGTTGCATGGAAAACCTTTGCCCCACAGCAGATAGCTTGGACACCTCTCCAGGTTCAGGGTGACACTGCAATCTCAAAAGACAAAGCTTCCCCAGATTTATTTCCACCCTTGCTATTTTTCACTCCAGAGGACATCAATCCTGGCAGAAGAGGTGCAGATTATTCCCCCCCTTGTATGTTAAAGGAGGCCATGCATTTTGCAAGAGTTATCACCTCTCCCCTCACTTGCAGTTGCTAACCTGAGGGTTAAAGACTTCTTTGCAGATGACACCAAGCTAGGAGCAGCTGTGGAGATGTTGGAGGGTAGCAGAGCCCTGCAGAGGGACCTGGCCAGGCTGCATGGGTGGGCAGAGGCCATGGGATGAGACTGAACAAGGCCAAGGGCAGGGTTCTGCACTTTGGCCACAACAACCCCAAGCAGCACTCCAGGCTGGGGCCAGAGTGGCTGAGAGCAGGCAGGCAGAGAGGGAGCTGGGGGTGGTGGCAGAGAGGAGCTGCAGAGGAGGCAGCAGTGCCCAGGTGGGCAGCAGAGCCAATGGCATCCTGGCCTGGCTCAGGAGCAGTGTGGGCAGCAGGACAAGGGAGGTTCTTGTGCCCACCCCTGTGCTCAGCACTGCTCAGGCCACCCCTGGAGTGCTGTGTCCAGTTCTGGACTCCTCAATTCAAGAGAGATGCTGAGGTGCTGGAAGGTGTCCAGAGAAGAGCAACAAAGCTGCTGAGTGGCCTGGAACATAAACCCTATGAGGAGAGGCTGAGGGAGCTGGGGGGGTGCAGCCTGCAGCAGAGGAGGCTCAGGGCAGAGCTGATTGCTGCCTGCAGCTGCCTGCAGGGAGGCTGTAGCCAGGTGGGGTTGGGCTCTTCTCCCAGGTAACCAGCAATAGAACAAGGGGACACAGTCTCAAGTTGAGCCAGAGCAGGTCTAGGCTGGATGAAGCTGTTGTCAGAGAGAGTGATTGGCACTGGAATGGGCTGCCCAGGGGGGTGGTGGAGTCCCCATCCCTGGAGGTCTTCAAGAAAAGCCTGGCTGAGGCACTTAGTGCCATGGTCTGGTTGACTGGACAGGGCTGGGGGATAGGTTGGACTGGATGAGCTTGGAGCTCTCTTCCAACCTGCTTGATTCTATGATTAGTTACTCACTGCAGCTCAAATTAAGCATTCCCTGGTAACAGTGAAGAAGGAAATCTCCATATGCAGGGTCCTAAGAGCCCAGCACACATGCCAAAGTGGAAATCACATTACAGCAACGTTTACTGGCAGGAGATTCATCTGCAGGAGACAGTGAGCAAGAAACCATCCAGGAAAAAGATGCAACCCATCCACTGCTGATGGCCAATTGTCCTCCCACAAAGGAAGGAGAGCAGAAACACAACCAACAGACAAAGCCAGCTTTTATATTCCAAAGTTTGGCTTTTTTTTCCCCTGCTGGGATACTTCTGGGAGCCATGGAAAGAGAGAGAAGACCTGCAGGCTTTCACTTCACTAACTTCAAACTCAAATTAGTGAGTGACAAATTTAGTGGCTTCTTATGGTGAAGTCACAGCAGCAGTGGACAAGGGAAGGGCAACTGACAGCATCTACCTGGACCTGAGTAAGGCTTTGGCTCTATCCCCCAGGACATCCTGGTCACCAAGCTGGCAACACACAGAGTGGATGGGAGGAGCACTGCTGGGTAAGGAACTGGCTGGATGGTGGCAGGCAGAGAGTGGTGACCAAGGGCACAATGTCCACCTGCAGACCAGTGCCAAGTAGCATCCCTCAGGGGTCAGTGCTGGCACCAGTGCTGTGTAACAGCTTTGTCAGTGCCATGGGCAGAGCAATCAGTGCACCCTCAGCAAGGCTGCAGATGGCACCAAGCTGTGTGGCACAGTCACTTGCTAGAGGGCAGGGATCCATCCAGAGGGAGCTGGGCAGGCTGCAGAGCTGTGCCCAGGCCAACTTCATGGCATTCAGCAAGGCCAAGCATAAGCTTATGCAGCTGGGTGGGTGCAGTGCCAAGCACAGCTGCAGGCTGGGTGGGGAATGGCTGAGAGCAGCCCTGAGGAACAGGCCCTGGGGGTCTGGGCTGATGCAAAGCTCCACAGGAGCCTGCAGTGTGAGTGCAGCCCAGACACAACCCTGTGCTGGGTGCAGCCAGAGCAGTGTGGGCACAGGGCAAGGGAGGGGATTCTGCCCCTTGGCTCTGCTCTCCTCTCCTCGGACCCCACCTGCAGTCCTGGGGGCAGCTCTGGAGTCCCCAACACAAGCAGGACATGGAAGTGTTGGAGCCTGTCCAGAGGAGGCCACCAAGATGCTGAGAGGGCTGCAGCAGCTCTGCTCTGAGGCCAGGCTGAGAGAGTTGGGGCTGTGCAGGCTGGAGAGGAGAAGGCTTGGAGGAGAGCTTGGAGTGGCCTTGCAGGGTCTGAAGGGGGCTGCAGGAGTGCTGGGGAGGGACTAGTGACAAGGTCTGGGAATGGGAGGACAAGGAGGAATGGGTTTGAACTGACAGAGGAGAGATGGAAACTGGATGTTAGGAAGAAGTTCTACAGCATGAGGGTGGTGAGAGCCTGGCACAGGCTGCCCAGGGAGGCGGTGGAAGCCTCATGCCTGGAAATCTTAAGGCCAGGCTGGATGAGGCTGTGGGCAACCTGCTCTAGTGTGAGGTGTCCCTGTCCACAGCAAGGGAGGTGGAATTGGATGCTCCTTGTGGTCTCCTCTAACCCTGACTGTTGATCTCTCACCTCCAGCTTTATCTCTAAGATCAAAGTGGATTTATTTTCCTTCCTCTCTTTGCAAGGTCTGAATCTGATCTGCCCTTCAGCTCCCATCCACCATACCTTTTTTGTTGGTTCTAATAATTGTCTCAGACAACAGTAAAGGGCTTCCATTGGAAACTTCATTGATAGGCTTCTCTGGTGGTTTGGTGGCAGTGTTTTCTTTCTTCATGTCTTTCTTTATTTCCTGCAGGAGACAAAGCAGGTGGAGAGGGAGAAGAAGAAACAGTTAAATAAACCCCCATATTCTAGGTCTCAAGCTCAAATAGTTCCTGGAGGTTCTAAACACATACCCCTGCCTACTCTGAAGTTACATCAGAGACTCTTTCTAAGGTGAAGTGCCACAAAGTGAGAGCAATTTTCAGTAACTCTTCTAACAGGCTCTGGTTTGGGGGTTTTAGTTTGCTGTTTAGAAGGGGTTCTGGGGGAAAACTCTAGGACAGCTTTGCAAGTATCTTAAGATCAGCAAAGCTGAAAAGGTCTTAGCTGGAGAAGGGAAGACTGAGAGGGGATTTGATCAATGTTTATCAGTATCTGAGGGCTGCCAGGATGGGGGGGACAGGCTCTGCTCACTGCTCCCTGAGGTAGGACAAGGAGCAATGGATGGAAGCTGCAGCAAAAGAGGTTCTGCCTCAACACAAGGGGGAACTTCTTCACTGGAAGGGTCCCAGAGCCCTGGCACAGGCTGCCCAGAGAGGCTGTGGGGTCTCCTCTGGAGCCTTTCCAGGCCTGTCTGGATGTGTTCCTGTGTGATCTGTGTTAGATAGGATTCTCCTGCTCTGGCAGGGGGTTGGACTGGATGAACAACTTGGGTCCCTTCCAGCCCCTGACATCCTGTGAGCCTGTGGTGGGGACAGGGGGCAGGGATCCCTCAGTTAATCCATCAATCAGCTGTGCTTCTGGTGCACAGATACAGCTCCTTGCATGAAGGCAGCTAAGTTTGCTTTCCCTCTACCAAGGACTCACAGAAACAACAGCCACAGGAGGAAGAAAATGGGACAGATGTTACCACAACTGCCAGAAGCATACAGAGAGCTGCTGGAAGAGCTGCTGCTAGCTGACTGCTGCTTAAGGTGACCAGCTCCTGGGGCAGCACACGAAGAAAGTGTTACACTGCTGTGCAAGGCCAGGCTGGAGGAGGCCGTGGGCACCCTGGGCTACTGAGCTGTCTCTACCCAGGGCAGGGGAACTGAAACCAGATGATCATCAAGGTCCCTGCCAAGCTAAAGCATTCTAGGAATCACAGACTGTTAGAAGTTGGAAGGGACCTCCAGAGATCATCCAGTCCAAGCCCCCTGCCAGAGCAGCATCCCCTAGGGTAGGGCACACAGGAATGCATCCAGGTGGGGTTGGAAAGGCTCCAGAGAAGGAGACTCCACAGCCTCTCTGGGCAGCCTGCTCCAGGGCTCTGCCACCCTCACTGCAAAGAAGTTTCTCCTCATGCTGAGCTGAAACCTTCTCTGTTCCAGTTTGCATCCATTGCTGCTTGGCTTATTGCTGTGCAGCACCCAAAAGAGCTTGGCCCCCTCCACTTGACCCCCAGCCCTCAGCTATTGACAGACATTGCTCAGATCCCCTCTCAGCCTTCTCTGCTCCAGACTGAACAGCCCCAGGGCTCTCAGGCTCTCTTCATAGAGGAGATGCTCAACTCCCCCAGTCACCCTCATGGCTCTCCACTGGACTCTCACCAGCAGGTCCCTGTCTCTCTTGACCTGGGCAGCCCAAAACTGGACACAGTATTGCAGGTGTGGTCTCAGCAGGGCAGAGCAGAGGGGCAGCAGAACCTCCCTAGCCCTGCTGGCCACACTTTTCCTGCTGCCCCCAGCCAGGATGCCATAGGCTCTCCTGGCCCCACGGGCACACTGCTGGCCCATGCAGCACTTGCTGCCCACCAGCACTCCAAGGGCTTTCTGCATGCTGCTGCTTTGCAGCAGGGCAGCCCCAGCCTGTACTGGAGCCTGCTGCTATTCCTCACCAGACACAGCACTTTGCACTTGTCCTTACTGAGCTCCATGAGGTTCCCCTTCCCCTAACTCTCAGCCTGTCCAGAATCCCAGAGATCTTACATAGGTTCCCAGAGTATCAGACCCAAACACTCCACCACAGGCAGCAAATTCCTATTCCAAGTCCCTGAGGCTATTTGAGAAGAGCACCAAACAAAACAAGACTTTGCAAGTCACCCTCTGTAAGATGCACTTCAAATCTCAATTTCAGCATCACTTTGTTAAGCTTTTTATTCCCCCACATTGCTACTTCAAAGCTAATCTCTTAGCTGCACAAACTTCACTCCAGCCCTCTGTATCTCCTCAAGGCACTCACATTTCACACAGCACCTATTGTCAGAGAGAGTGATTGGCACTGGAATGGGCTGCCCAGGGAGGTGGTGGAGTGGCTGTGGCTGGAGGTGTTGCAGCCAAGCCTGGCTGGGGCACTGAGTGCCATGGTCTGGTTGGTTGGGTAGGGCTGGGTGCTAGGTTGGGCTGGGGGAGCTTGGAGCTCTCTGCCAACCTGCCTGATTCTGTGATTCTATTCTATGATTCAATTCCTCAACCTCCCCCCCCCCAGCTACAGAGATTCTGCAGGAAGCTCACTGAATCCATGCAGGCAGAGCAAGTGTTGTGTAATTCCAATGCCCCTGACCCTGAAACTCAGACTCCTGAAGCCCCAGACCCAGCAGCATTTCCAAAGGGCACAAGCCCTACGAGGAGAGGCTGAGGGAGCTGGGATTGGTTAGCCTGGAGAAGAGGAGGCTCAGGGCAGACCTTATTGCTGTCTACAACTACCTGAGGGGAGGTTGTGGCCAGGAGGAGGTTGCTCTCTTCTCTCAGGTGGCCAGCACCAGAACGAGAGGACACAGCCTCAGGCTGCACCAGGGGAGATTTAGGCTGGAGCTGAGGAGAAAGTTCTTCCCTGAGAGAGTCATTGGGCACTGGAATGGGCTGCCCGGGGAGGTGGTGGAGTCGCCGTCCCTGGAGCTGTTCAAGGCAGGACTGGACGTGGCACTTGGTGCCATGGTCTGGCCTTGAGCTCTGTGGTAAAGGGTTGGACTTGATGATCTGTGAGGTCTCTTCCAACCCTGATGATACTGGGATACTGTGATGCTCAGAGCAGAGGAGACTTTTCCCAAGAAGGAACAAAAAAGAACCCTGCAAACACAGATGTGCAAGGCAGCTGCAGGGTTTTTAAGGGGCAGTTTGTTTGCTACTCAGTGGTCTGACAGCTAGCAGGCATTAATGAAATTAGAGGCAGGATTAAGGCAGGATTAAGAGGCTCAGGGCTAGACACACCATTATTCCTGCCACACCCCACGTGAGCAGTGCCTGCTGCCAGGCTTCTAAAGCAGAGATTAGAATTTAACACCCTCCTGCAGCCTGGCTGGTTGGGGGCAGAGGTCTCTTCTGCAGCCTCCTGCCACAGCTTCACAACAACTTGCACTGATGCCAGGTTTTCCTGGTGCTCAGCACTGACAACTTCACAGGAGCACAGAACTGTCCCAGCCCATCACGCCCCTGGATCCACCTCTCTGATCACAGTGAGGATATGGGAAGTAAATCTTCAGTATCACAGTTTTGGTTTCAACAACTGTGCCCCAGGCCTGCCAGGCAGCTGGGAAAACCTACCACAGAATCAGGCAGGGCTGGAAGGGAGCACAAGGAGCAGGCAGTGCCAACCCCTGCCATGCCCAGGGACACCCTACCCTAGAGCAGGCTGCACACAGCCTCAGCCAGCCTGGCCTCAAACACCTCCAGCCATGGGGCCTCAACCACCTCCCTGGGCAACCCCTGCCAGGCTCTCACCACTCTGCTGCTCAACAACTTCCTCCTCACCTCCAGCCTCACTCTCCCCACCTCCACCTTTGCTCCATTCCCCCCACTCCTGACACTCCCTCACAGCCTCAAAAGTCCCTCCCCAGCACTCTTGTAGGCTCCCTTCAGATCCTGGAAGGTCCCCTGGGAGCCTCCTCTGCTCCAGCCTGCACAGCCCCAACTCTTTCAGGCTGTGCTCACAGCAGAGCTGCTGCAGCCTCTCAGCATCCTCCTGGCCCTGCTCTGGACACCTTCCAGCACCTCCAGATCTTCCTGTAACAGAGGCTCCAGAACTGGGCAGAGTGCTCCAGGTTGGGTCTCACCAGAGTGGTGTAAAGGGGCAGAATCCCCTCTCAGCCTGCTGGCCACACTGCTCTTGATGCAGCCCAGGACAGAGGTGGCTTGAGAAGACAGAAGGGATCCAGCCAGACATCCAGAAGGGTTTCTCTCTTCCTTTGCTCTGTTCTTTAAAGAGACCTTCCCCCAAACTAAACTGTGACACCCCAACTGCAAAAATCCCCCTCCTCTAGCTTGGATCCATTCCCCCCAGTCCCATCACCATCCAACACTCTAACAAGTCCCTCCTCAGCTTTTCATTTCAAGATGGAACTGATGGCAGAGGCCTCAGCCATGTCCCTCCTTATAACCCTTGCAGCTATCAAGAAAACAAGGCCTCTGATATTTAATTATTGCCCTTCTTAATCTGCCCTTGCTTCCTCCAAACACAACAGGAGGTGCAGGGCAAGTCAAATGAGGTTGGCATGGGGAGATGCAGCCTCTAGGATCTCTTTTCTTTGTTCTAGGGCAGCTTTCTGAGTTTCAGTGTCTTGCTGACCCTCTCTCAACAGTCTCCAGTGGTGGTTGTCTCTCCAGCCTATGTGGTTTACTCCAAAAGATCCTGTTTTGAAGGGGAACAAATAAACAAGGAAAACCCAAAGAAAGAGATCAGAATGAAACTGAAAAGATTCATAGAATGGGTTAGGTTGGAAGGGACCTGGAAGATGATCCAGTTCCAATCCCACCCTGCCATAGGCAGGGACACCTCCCACTAGAACAGGTTGCTCAAGGTCTCATCCAACCTGGTCTTGAACAACTTCAGGGAGGTTGTGGAGCACAGAATCCCCCAATGTGATCAAAGATCACATTGGGGGATTCTGTGCTCCACAACCTCCCTGGGTAACCTGTTCCAGTGCCTCACCACCCTCACTGCAAAGACTTTCCTCCTAATCTCCACTCTAAATCTATCCTCAGAGCAAGATTTTGACTAATTCTCATTCAATGATGCCCTAGAAGCACAGAAAATCCCTTCAATAAAAAGTAGGTCACATTGCTTTGGAGGAATTAAGACTTAATTCTGAAGGCTTGATACTTAGAAAGATAAGACTCATTCACAGAGCTTGAAGGGCTTGGAAAACTGACCCACAAGAGGTTTCAAAAGCTCCCTGGATGACACAGAGTCTGAAATGGAGAGGACAGCAGCTGCATCTGTTTGCTCTTAGTAGAGTTGAGGTCTCAGGACAAAGCTTTTATGGCAGGATCTAGACTCTTCCTATGTTCTGCTCTTTTTGCAGCTGTGGAAATCATAAAGGCAAGCAGGTTGGAAGGGACCTGCAAGATCATCCAGTCCAACCTAGCACCCAGCCCTGGCCAATCATAGAACCATAGAACCAAGCAGGTTGGAAAAGACCTCCAAGATCATCCAGTCCAGCCTATCCTCCAGCCCTACCCAGTCATAGAATCATAGAATCACAGAATCAAGCAGGTTGGAAGAGAGCTCCAAGCTCCCCCAGCCCAACCTAGCACCCAGCCCTAGACAACCAACCAGACCATGGCACTAAGTGCCCCAGCCAGGCTTGGCTTCAACACCTCCAGCCACAGCCACTCCACCACCTCCCTGGGCAGCCCATTCCAATGCCAATCACTCTCTCTGCCAACAGCTTCCAAACAACATCCAGCCTAGACCTGTCCTGCCACAGCTTGAGACTACCTCCCCTTGTTCTATTGTTGGTTGCTTTTAGTCCAGCCTATCCCCCAGCCCTACCCAGTCACAGAATCACAGAATCAAGCAGGTTGGAAGAGACCTCCAAGCTCATCCAGCCCAACCTAGCACCCAGCCTTAGCCAATCAACCAGACCATGGCACTAAGTGTCTCATCCAGTCTTTCTTGATCATCTCCAGGGATGGTGACTCCACCACCTCCCTGGGCAGCCCATTCCAATGCCAATCACTCTCTCTGGGAAGAACTCAAAGAGACAAGCAGGCAAAAGGAAAGCAGATGGGTCAGTCTATTCAACTAGAATCATTTTCTTGGCCTTCTCCAAGAGGAAAGAGATATAAGCAGTGCAAACAGTAGAAGCAAACAAGCTCAGTGTTGGGCCAGAAGAGTCAAGAGTGTTGCTCAAGAGTCAAACAAGCTGCCAGCTGCCTGAGAGGCTGTGGTATTTGTAGGAGAGGTGCAGCCTAGCACCTCTCAGATGGCAGATCTGGTGACCACAGTCCTCACCTCAGATTACTCAACCCCATAATGACTCAGTGTTTGCAGTGGAGACTGGCACCTTACCACTGAAGTCATGCATCATACTGAAACTGCTTTTGCAGTGTCTCAATCTAGTGTTTATTCAGCCAGCATGAAACTCTAAACAAGCTTCCAGAGCCAGCAGAGCCACAGAGACTCAGGAGCTTGTCTTTAAAAGAGTAAAGCACATATTAGAGTCAAGACCATATGAGTGAAACTGTGGTAGCAGTGTGCATGAGGCTTGCTGCTGGTAAATGTCAAGGCAGAGGTGAAACAAAAGTACTCATTAAATACTTCTGCTGAAGGTAATGAAAAGCTGGAAGATGAGAGGTGAAAGAATGAGAGCAGATAGCAGGGACATGGGAGTGGCCAAGGATGATGCTGCATTCAGGCCATATCAAAGATGGCTCAGTCTGAAGGAGCAGATGCCAGCCAGAGGGACCAGGACAGGCAGGCCAAGAACTGTCAGCTCAGGAGGTTCCACAAGCAAAGTGCAAGGTCCTGAGCCTAGGACAGGGCAATCCCAAATGTCAACACAGGCTGGAAGGTGTTTGGAGAAGGGCAGCAAGGCTGGGGAGGGGCCTGCAACACAAACCCTATGAGGAGAGGCTGAGGGAGCTGGGGGGGTGCAGCCTGCAGCAGAGGAGGCTCAGGGCAGAGCTCATTGCTGCCTGCAGCTGCCTGCAGGGAGGCTGTAGCCAGGTGGGGTTGGGCTCTGCTGCCAGGCAGCCAGCAGCAGAAGAAGGGGACACAGTCTCAAGCTGTGCCAGGGCAGTTCTAGGCTGGATGTTGTTAGGAAGTTGTTGTCAGAGAGAGTGATTGGCACTGGAATGGGCTGCCCAGGGAGGTGGTGGAGTGGCTGTGGCTGGAGGTGTTGCAGCCAAGCCTGGCTGGGGCACTTAGTGCCATGGTCTGGTTGGTTGGGCAGGGCTGGGGGCTAGGTTGGGCTGGGGGAGCTTGGAGCTCTCTGCCAGCCTGGCTGAGTCTGTGATTCTATGGAGAGTGATGAGATTGAGAGCAGTCCTGCAGGAAAGCACTTGGAGATGCTGGTGGATGAGAAGTGGGATGTGAGCCAGCAGTGTGCACTTGCAGCCCAGAAGGCCAATGGCAGCCTGGGCTGCATCCAAAGCAGCATGGCCAGAGATGGAGAGAGGGGATCCTGCCCCTCTGCTCTGCTGAGACCTCACCTGCAGTGCTGCATCCAGCTCTGGAGCACTCAACACAGGAAGAATATGGACCTGATGGAGCAGGTCCAGAGGAGTGCCAAAAACACAGAGAGCTGGAGAGCCTCTGCTACGAGGGCAGGCTGAGGGAGCTGGGGGTGAGCAGGCTGAGGGGGCTGGGGGTGTTCAGCCTGGGGAAGAGAGAGCTCTGGGGAGACCTAAGAGCACCCTGCCAGGACCTGAAAGGTGTAAGAGTATTATATAGAGGAGATTTAGAGTGCATGTCAGGAACAAGTTCCTTAGCATGAGGGTGGTGGAACACTGCAGCAGACTGCCCGGGAAGGCAGCTGAGTCCCCATCCCTGCAGACATTCCAGCTCAGGCCCAGCAAGGCTCTGGACACCCTCATGCAGTGGAGGATGTCCCTGCTCACCTGCAGGGCAGTTGGACTGGATGAGCTTTGGAGATCTCTCCCAACCCACACCATGCTATGACTCTACACCTCTATGATACATTGGACCTCCAGGAGTGTCTCCCCTGCCTAGCATGTCCCTGCTGAGCACCACTGACTGATCAGGCAGCAGGACCACGACGACTTCAGCAGCCACAAGCTCCCTTGGAAATCTCCTTTAGGAACTGCCCAATTCCCCAGCTGGCCATGTCACTTTTCACCTCTGCATTTAAACAGGAACCAAGAGGGAAAGGCTGCATGTGCTGGCTGTGGAAGATCTCCACCTAAGCATTAGAAATCCCTTTTAACCAGACTTTTCCTGACAAACTTGGCTGTGCTGCAGCCAGCACCCACTTCTGGAGATGAAGCTCCTGACAGCATCTCCAATTTAGCCTTCAGTCCCTCAGGGAGAGTTGGCTGATCCTACAGCCTGCTGCTGGCCACTTGTCATGTGTCTGCTATTCCCCTACCAGGTAAGCTGTGCACAGACAGTGCCCAGTGGATTGAACCTGCAGGACTGACAGCTGTCTTCAGAGCTAGGTGCTCAGAACACATCTTCCTTCCCTACCATGCAAGCAACCAACACATTCAGAATCACAGAACCAGGCAGGGCTGGAAGGGACCACAAGGAGCAGCCAGTGCCAACCCCCCTGCCATGCCCAGGGACACCCTACCCTAGAGCAGGCTGCACACAGCCTCAGCCAGCCTGGCCTCAAACACCTCCAGCCATGGGGCCTCAACCACCTCCCTGGGCAACCCCTGCCAGCCTCTCACCACTCTCCTGCTCAACAACTTCCTCCTCACCTCCAGCCTCACTCTCCCCACCTCCAGCTTTGCTCCATTCCCCCCACTCCTGACACTCCCTCACACCCTCAAAAGTCCCTCCCCAGCTTTTTTGTAGCCCCCTTCAGATGCTGGAAGGCCACAAGAAGGTCCCCTGGGAGCCTCCTCTGCTCCAGCCTGCACAGCCCCAACTCTTTCAGGCTGTGCTCACAGCAGAGCTGCTGCAGCCTCTCAGCATCCTCCTGGCCCTGCTCTGGACACTCTCCAGCATCTCCACAGCCCTCTTGTCCCAGGGGCTCCAGAGCTGGATGCAGGACTCCAGGTGGGGTCTCAGCAGAGCACAGCAGAGGGGGAGAATCCCCTCCCTGGCCACACTGCTGCTGCTGCAGCCCAGGCTCTGCTCTCTGGGCTGCCAGAGCACACTGACAGCTCGTACTGAGCTTCTCCTCCACCAGCACCCCTAAGTGCCTCTCCTCAGGGCTGCTCTCAAGTCAGGCACTGCTTTCAGCTGGCACAGGCTACAGGGCACGAGGAAAGAATTTGTTTGCTTTGGACTTCTTTTTTTTTTGTCCTGGAGTACTAAACAGAGTGAGAACAGTGACAAAAATCACATGAGCCCATTCAAGTGCTGAAGTGCTGAGGCAAGAGCCTTCATCTATGAAGGACAGAGGGAAGTAATTAGTATGATCAAACATATTTGGTAATTAGCAGCCAATTTGCTAAGGCCTGTAATTCTGCCAGCTACAAGAAGCTCCAAAACTACAATTTTAAAGCACATCCAAACCCTTAAAAGTCACACAGAAAATCACAGAATGGTAAGGGTGAGGAGGGACCTCCAGAGAGCATCCAGCCCAAGCCCTGCCAGAGCAGCAGCAGCCAGGGCAGGGCACACACAACACAACCAGGGGGGTTGCAGTGGCTGCAGAGAAGGAGACTCCACAGCCTCTCTGGGCAGCCTGCTCCAGGCCTCTGCCACCCTCACAGCCAAAAAGCTTCCCCTCCTCTTGCCCTGCCACCTCCTCTGCCCCAGCTTGCCCCCAGAGCCCCTTGTGCTGCCCTGGGCCAGCCCTGAGCAGAGCCTGCCTGCGTCCTGCCCACACTGCCCTGCACAGCTTGGGCACAGCACTGAGGGCAGCCCTCAGGCTGCTCTGCTGCCAGCTGCCAGCCCCAGCTGCCTCAGCCTGGCCCCACAGGAGATGTTCCCTGCCTGCAGCAGCTTTGGGGCTCTGGGCTGGGCTCTCTCCAGCAGTCCCCTGAGCTCCTTCTTGAGCTGAGTGGCCAAGCACTGGACCCAATAGTCCAAATGTGGCCTCAGCAAGGCAAAGCAGAGGGACAGGAGAACCTCTCTCCACCTACTAACCACAGCTCTCCCAACCCACCCCAGGATGCCACTGGCCTTGGCCACAAGAGCACTTACTGTTATTACTTAACATGCCTGTGTTTGAAATCCCCCTCACTTCCTCAGCTAGATAAGCTTCAGCACACGTTTGCTGTGGCAATGCAACTCAAACAAGCAGGCAATACCTGCAAGAAACCACCACCAAAAGGTTAAAAAAGGAGCTTGAGTCTTAACCAGTGGCTGGACTGGCCAAGCACTGCTCAAGAGCATTCTTCAGCAGCCAGAGCACTGGAGTGGCCTCTGTGTATTTACACAGGAACACAAATCCTTACACAGAACCAAGCACCCCTTAACATCCACCCCACCAATAACTGAAGAGGAAGTCATTTACCATGTGCAAAACAAAGGCTGGAGACAGAGGTGATTGCAGCCTCTCCCTTTCCCCTCTTTATCACAGGGCACAGCAGTTTGTTTTGCTGCCAGGCTCTCCTGTACCTCACAACCCTGTCTCTGGGTGCCTAAGAGTTGGACTGCTGAGCAATGACAAACGAAGCAGATCAGTTTTCAGTGACATGGAATTCCTGCTCACGCTTCCCAGACTCTTTTTAGCCAGACCTGTTCACAAGACTCACTTAACAAGACTTAAAAGATTGTGCTGGGTTGCAAGGCAGCCTCAAAGTTGGGTCCCTGATCTAAGGAAGGATGTCACAGAATCATTCCAGTTGGGAAAGACCTTTGGGATCATCAGGTCCAACCATCAACCCTACTCACAGAATCACAGAAACATCCAGGCTGGAAAAGGATCACCAAGTCCAACCTATAACCCTGCTCTACACCACCAAGCTCTCCACTAAACCATATTCCCAAGCACCACCTCCAAACAAGCTTCAAACACATCCAGGGGTGCTGATTCCACCACCTCCCTGGGCAGCCTGTTCCAATGCCTGACCACTCTTGCTGGGAAAGGGTTTTTTCCCTCTGACCCAGTCTAAACCTCTCCTGGGGCAGCTCGAGGCTGTCCTCTCTTGTTCTACATCAAATCAGCTGTGATAGAGACCAGCACCAACCTCTCTACACTGTCCTATCAGGTAGCTGTAGAGCAATGCCTGACCACTCTTGCTGGGAAAGGGTTTTTTCCCTCTGACCCAGTCTAAATCTCTCCTGGTGCAGCTTGAGGCTGCTCCCTCTTGTTCTACATCAAATCAGCTGTGATAGAGACCGGCACCAACCTCTCTACACTGTCCTATCAGGTAGCTGTAGAGAGCAAGGAGATCTCCTCTTAGCCTCCTCTTCTTCAAACTGAACAGCTTCAGCTCCTTCAGTTACTCCTCATAAATTCACTCTTCTCCAGGCCCTTCACCTTGCCCTTGCTGAGTGCAGGGCAGTAGGACTGGATGACCTTTGGAGGTCCCTTCCCACCCAGACCACTCCACCACTCCCTGAGAAGTAAGCCACAAAACAAGAGATGCATTTTTTAGGCTTCCATGCCAAATCTGCAGAGGAATTTCCAGTTCCATGATGGCAAAGCTTTTCATGCATAGATGGGGCAGGACAAAGGGAGAGTCCTGTCCTCCTCTCTTCCACGAGCTACCAGATGGGTCCCTCTAGGTCCAGGAGGCTCCATACCGCCCTGGCACTGCTTGAATATGGGAGCAGCAACACTGCAAAGATCCTTCTGCTGATTTTCAGTAACCCCCAACCAGTTATGCAAGAAGTTTTGGGCCAGGCTTTGTCCACTCAGCAGTTTTTGGGTGGGGTTCTTTGACTTTTATTGCCAGGTAGGGAGGTTCAGACTGCAGGCAGGAAATCCTTCCAAGTGTGCTAGGAAATGCACTGGAAGCTGTGCTAGGAACAGAGCTGTGGGGACAACCCAACTGCTAACACAGACCCAGGAACTCAACCCTGCAGCTTCAACATGTGCTGAATGGCTGCAAGGCTGCCAGACACCAGGATCACTGTTAGCTGCCATGGTTACTAACTGAGTTTTAACCCTGCACCATGGAGAGAAGCAGTAATGCTCCCAAAGTCATCTAGTCTGAAGAGACTCTGAATCATAGCATCAGCCAGGCTGGCAGAGAGCTCCAAGCTCCAACAGCCCAACCTAGCACCCAGCCCTGCCCAACCAACCAGACCATGGCACTAAGTGCCCCAGCCAGGCTTGGCTGCAACACCTCCAGGCACAGCCACTCCACCACCTCCCTGGGCAGCCCATTCCAGTGCCAATCACTCTCTCTGACAACAACTTCCTAACAACATCCAGCCTAGACCTGCCCTGGCACAGCTTCAGCCTCTGTCCCCTTCTGCTGCTGCTGGCTGCCTGGCAGCAGAGCCCAACCCCACCTGGCTACAGCCTCCCTGCAGGCAGCTGCAGGCAGCAATGAGCTCTGCCCTGAGCCTCCTCTGCTGCAGGCTGCACCCCCCCAGCTCCCTCAGCCTCTCCTCACAGGGCTGTGCTCCAGGCCCCTCCCCAGCCTTGCTGCCCTGCTCCAAACACCTTCCAGCACCTCAGCAGCTCTCTGCAATGGAGGAGCCCAGAGCTGGACACAGCACTCCAGGGGTGGCCTGAGCAGTGCTGAGCACAGGGGTGGGCACAAGAACCTCCCTTGTCCTGCTGCCCACACTGCTCCTCAGCCAGCCCAGGATGCCATTGGCTCTGCTGCCCACCTGGGCACACTGCTGCCTCCTCTGCAGCTCCTCTCTGCCAGCACCCCCAGCTCCCTCTCTGCCTGCCTGCTCTCAGCCACTCTGGCCCCAGCCTGCAGTGCTGCTTGGGGTTGTTGTGGCCAAAGTGCAGAACCCTGCCCTTGGCCTTGTTCAGTCTCATCCCATGGCCTCTGTCCACCCATCCAGCCAGGCCAGGTCCCTCTGCAGGGCTCTGCTCCCCTCCAACAGCTCCACAGCTGCTCCTAACTTGTTGTCATCTGCAAACTTGCTGATGCTGGACTCAACCCCCTGCTCCAGATCATCAGTAAAGATGTTGAACAGGACTGTGCCCAGCTGCCAGCTGGATGTGGCACCATTCACCACCACTCTTTGGGCTTGAACATTCAGCCAGTTCCTGACACAGCATAATGCTGACAGCACTTTTCCTGCCTGACAAATGCTTCAAAACAAGAAAATCAGAGAATCACAGAATGTTAGGGGTTGGAAAGCACCTCTAGAGATCATCCAGCCCAACCTCCCTGCCAGAGCAAGAGCACCTAGAGCAGGTCACACAGGAAGGCATCCAGGTGGGGTTTGGAAGTCTGCAGAGAAGACTTCACAACCTCTCTGGGCAACCTGCAGCAAGGCTCTGCCATCCTCACCTTGAAGAAGCATCTCCTCAGGTTGAGGTGGAACCTCCTGTGCTCCAGCTTGGGCCTGCTGTTCTTTGTGCTGCCACTGGGCACCACCACACAGAGCCTGGCACTTGCATCCCAGTTTGGTGTCAGCAGCAAACTGGCTGAGCAGACTCTGTCTGTGTCCTCATCAACGGCACTGATGAAGATGTTGAACAGGACTGGCCTCAGCACTGATCCCTGGGGGACACCACTGGTCACAGCCCTCCAGCTGGACCTGGCACCATTGATCACCACCCTCTGAACTCTATTTTGTAACCAGTTCCTAATCCATCTCACTGCCTGCTCTTCCATCCCACACTTCCTCAGCTTGCTCACTGGAATATCATGGGAGATGGTGTCAAAGCCTTGGTAAGGTCAAGGTAGACTACATCCACTGCTCTCCCTGCATCTGCACATTCAGCTATGGCATCACAGAATGCTATCAGGTTAGCCCAGCATGACTCCAATACTGAAATCAGCCTGGACAGGAGGAAGAAGTTGTTGAGCAGGAGAGTGGTGAGAGCCTGGCAGGGGTTGCCCAGGGAGGTGGTTGAGGCCCCATGGCTGGAGGTGTTTGAGGCCAGGCTGGCTGAGGCTGTGTGCAGCCTGCTCTAGGGTAGGGTGTCCCTGGGCATGGCAGGGGGTTGGAACTGCCTGCTCCTTGTGCTCCCTCCCAACCCTGATTCTATGATATGCATACAGATAGATAGCTAAATACATCTTTCAGTACAGATATGTCTTAGAATACATTAAAATACACATAAATACATATTGAAATACATATAAATGTCTTAAAATATATTGAGATATAAAATATATCTTAAAAGACATAAAAACTGTACTAAAATATACTAAACTTTATATTAAGACATACAAAATAGATATAAAGGAGGGGAAAAGGGAGAAGAGAGAGCCAAGACTAAGAAAAGGTGAGGGTGCTATGAAGCAAAGTGATCCTGGTGCCATGTTCTTCAGGATGGTTCATTTCAAGGCAGCACTTCAAGAGACATCAAATCACAGCAAAGGTCAATCAGCACAAAAAAAGGCATTTCATGATTTCTATTCCTCATTATTAACTCTTGACAGCTTTGATAGATGCTGCTCAGCTCCATCCCTTCTCAGCCCTTCAGGCTGCTTCTGTTAGAGCCTCCTCCTCCTCCTCCTCCTGCCTTCTTTATGTCTCAGAGGTGAATCATGGCTGCTCTCTGTGCTGTCTCAAAGGCAGGTTAATTAGCTGCCTTCTGAGTAATGAATCCTAGTGCAGTAAGCAGGCAGTGCCCACTGTTTAAAAACACATCCCAGTTTGGGTTAGTTATGGAAGCATTTTTCCTGGAGCTGGGTGAGGTACCCAGGGGAACAATGCAGAAGGCAGCAAAGGATTTTTGCTTCCCATGTCCTTTGTTTTCTAAGGTGCTCCATTAAGTGACACCTCAGTTTCTAGCTGGCTACAGTTAGAGCATTCCCTGTTCTGGAGGCTGAGGCAGCTGGGGCTGGCAGCTGGCAGCAGAGCAGCCTGAGGGCTGCCCTCAGTGCTGTGCCCAAGCTGTGCAGGGCAGTGTGGGCAGGACGCAGGCAGGCTCTGCTCAGGGCTGGCCCAGGGCAGCACAAGGGGCACTGGGGGCAAGCTGGGGCAGAGGAGGTGGCAGGGCAAGAGGAGGGGAAGTTTTTTGGCTGTGAGGGTGGCAGAGGCCTGGAGCAGGCTGCCCAGAGAGGCTGTGGAGTCTCTTTCTCTGCAGCCACTGCAACCCCCCTGGCTGTGCTGTGTGTGCCCTGCCCTGGCTGCTGCTGCTCTGGCAGGGGGGGTTGGACTCAATGATCTTTGGAGGGATCCTCCAACCCCTGATGTGCTGTGACTGTGTGATGCAGGTTCTCTATTCCCTATCTTGAGCATTCCATGGAGGATGTGACACTCCCTCTATTAAATGGTGGCTGAAGATGCCTGATGGTAAATGGTGAAATCACCACTGAAGAAGGCCTAAAGAAGCATGGGGGGGGTTTAATACCTCATGTGTGGGAGCTCAAAAAGGAAGAAAATAGTGTAAGAGATGACAGATGCATTCCCAGACTCCTTTAACAACTTGGAAACAACAAGGTCTATTTTCCTATGCAATGAAAGAGCAACCACAGATTGGGAAACAGCCCTGAAGCACTTCTGTTGTGTTGATTCAGACCTACTCACCCTCTCAAGGGACAAACAACCCTTCTACCACGCCACCAAAATTCAATTCCTACCTCTTCAGCTCAAACACTTTGCACCATTTAGCTCTAACCAAGGCACAGAGGCTTACACAGACATTGGGAGCTCCAAGTGCAGATGGAAGACTCAGCAGTAGCAACATTGGTTGACATCAAGTCAATGGGTCCAGCTCTGGGGACCCCAACACAAGACAGACATGGAGCTGTTGGAGAAGGTCCAGAGGAGGGCCACAAAGATATCAGAGGGCTGCAGAATCTATTTTCATAGAATCATAGAATCCAGCAGGTTGGAAGAGAGCTCCAAGCTCCAACAGCCCAACCTAGCACCCAGCCCTGCCCAACCAACCAGACCATGGCACTCAGTGCCCCAGCCAGCCTTGGCTGCAACACCTCCAGCCACAGCCACTCCACCACCTCCCTGGGCAGCCCATTCCAGTGCCAATCACTCTCTCTGACAACAACTTCCTCACAACATCCAGCCTAGACCTGCCCTGGCACAGCTTCAGCCTCTGTCCCCTTCTTCTGCTGCTGGCTGCCTGGCAGCAGAGCCCAACCCCACCTGGCTACAGCCTCCCTGCAGGCAGCTGCAGGCAGCAATGAGCTCTGCCCTCAGCCTCCTCTGCTGCAGGCTGCACCCCCCCAGCTCCCTCAGCCTCTCCTCCCAGGGCCTGTTTTCTGAAGATGGACTGAAAGAATGGGTGATGTTCAGCCTGGAGAAGAAAAGGCTGCAGGGAGACCTTAGAGCTACATTCCAGTGTAGCTGAAGGAAGCCTGGGAAAGGACTGTTCAGAAGGGATTGGAGTAACAGCACAAGGGGCAATGGTTGGAAACTGGAGCAGGGCAGAGTGAGGTTGGACACAAGGAAGTTCTTTACAGTGATAGTGGTGAAGTCCTGGCACAGGCTGCCTAGGGATGTGCTTGAGGCCCCAGCCCTGAAGACATTCAAGCTCAGACTGGATGTGTCCCTGGGCAGTGTGATCTACTTGGAGGTGTCCCTGCTGCCTGCAGGGGACTGGACAGGATGGCCTTGGAGGGTCCCTTCCAACCCAGTGCAATCTGTGACTCTGTGTCAATGGGTGGGAACAAAGACACAGTTCAGGACCTTGCTGCTGCCAGCTCAGACAGATGTCAGCTGGGGTGGAGAACACAAATGCACCTTCATTTCCCAAAGGGGAAGCTCCTCCAGGAAAAGGCTTAAGAGTGATCCCAAAGACCCCTTTCCATAGCACCCCCTGTGATGGCCAAACCAAGAGGTGAACCCCTGCATTAGGAGAAACAAAAAAGGATTCACTTTCCCATGCCAAAAGCAGGAAGAAAAGGTTTTCTCTGCATGAGCAGAGGTGCTCATGTTTGGTTGTTTGCCTTCCATATTAACACACACCTCTGAGATGAAAAAAGGTTCAGTTCAATACTGCAGGAGAAGCTCCAAAGCACATTAAATGGCCCCATTTTAGCTCTCATTGCTCTTTTAAGCTGTTTGTGCCAAGGGGTGAAGTGAAGCAGGATATTGGTAATGCAATTACCTCCCTCATAATAGTTTTATGCTTCTCAATCTATTTAGTGGGCTTTGGCACAGTGCAACTCTTGTAAGGGTGGCTCAGTACCAACTCTGCCAAGCATTTAGCACCTATTAACTACTGCAGTCAATACTCTATCTGCTGCCTCAGGAGATGGGTTTCTTGTGTGTGCCATCAAAGGAGATACATTTTGTTGTTTCATGATCTTTTTCTCTTCCAGAAATCAAAGCCCACAAACCAGGGAGCCAGACCCAAAGAGCTGCAGTCAATGGAGTTGCTGGCAGCTGGCCACAAGTGGTGGTCCTCAGGGCTTGGGATTAGGACCACTTCTGGTTAACATCCTTATCTTGATGTGGATTTGGAGTGCACCATCAGTAACTTTGCAGATGGCATCAAGTTAGGTGGGAGTCTGGATCTGCTTGAGGGTAGGGAGGCTCTACAGAGACTCAGACAGATTGGGTCAATGGGCTGAGGTCACAGAATGGCTCAGGCTAGAAAGAACCTCAAAGGTCATCCAGTTCCAACCCCTGGACATAGGCAGGGACACCTCCCACTAGAACAGGCTGCTCAAGGCCTTGTCCAACACAGTCAATTGGATGTGCTTCAACAGGTCCTGTATTTGGACCACAGCAACCCCATGCAGCACTTCAGGCCTGGGGAAGTGTGGCTGGAAAGTCCAGCAGACAGGGACCTGGGGGTTGTAATGGACAAGCAGCTGGATAGGAGACATCAGCAGGGCTTGAAGCGGGGAGAGGAAATGGACTGAAGCTTGAGGAGGGCAGATTTGGACTGCAGATGAGGAAGAAATCCTTTGCAGTGAGGGTGGGGACACTGGCACAGGCTGCCCAGGGAGGTTGTGGATGTCCTCTCCCTGGAGGTGTACAAGGCCAGGCTGGACAAAGGCTGACACCACTGAAGGTGTCTCTGCCCACAGCAGAGGAGCTGGAACTAGATGACCACTAAGGTCCCTTCCAACCTAAAGCATCCTATGAATCTATGGACCCCACAGATTTCAGCCTCCCTGACCAAGCTGGAGCCTCTGGGGAAGGGGAGAGGGGAGAGGGGAGGGGGAAGGGAGGGAAGGGGAAGGGAGGGAAGGGCAAGGGAGGGAAGGGCAAGGGAGGGAAGGGCAAGGGAGGGAAGGGCAAGGGAGGGAAGGGCAAGGGAGGGAAGGGCACGGGAGGGAAGGGCAAGGGAGGGAAGGGCAAGGGAGGGAAGGGCAAGGGAGGGAAGGGCAAGGGAGGGAAGGGCAAGGGAGGGAAGGGCAAGGGAGGGAAGGGCAAGGGAGGGAAGGGCAAGGGAGGGAAGGGCAAGGGAGGGAAGGGCAAGGGAGGGAAGGGCAAGGGAGGGAAGGGCAAGGGAGGGAAGGGCAAGGGAGGGAAGGGCAAGGGAGGGAAGGGCAAGGGAGTAAGGCAAAAGCCTTGTAGAAGAAGAGTCTGTTGGCACATAAATCAAAGGCTAAATAGTAGGTCCTAGCTAAGCTGGCCTTACCTGAAGTTCTGCAATGCTGCAGCAAAGGAGGACTAATCACCCTGCTGGAGGGGAAGTGAAAGGCTGGGAGGATCAGTGGAAAGGAGAGGACACTTGAAAGGGGAAATCAAGAGAGCTTAGGCTGTCTGCTAAGTTGCAAATATATATATGATTGCTCCCTAAAAATACAACAGAGCAGGAGGAATAGAGCAAGAACAGGAAGGGAAGGGACTATTTAATCAGGAATACAAATCATGAGTCAGGATCTGGCAGGAATAATTCAGTGTAAACAAAGGAGGAAGCTTTTGCTGTAGGATTTTTTTGAGGGGGAGCTTGTTTTGGTCTGGGTTTTTGTCAGTTGGCTGGGGGGGGTTGGTTTGGGTTTGATTTTTTTTTCTGTTCTTCTTTGGTTGTTTTTTTTTTTTCCTTTGGGCTTTTGTCTTTTTGGTTGGTTGGGTTTTGGCTTAGGTTTTTCTTTGTCATCCTAAGAGCAATATCCTGAACAATAACTCAAAAGCAGCAAAAAAAAAGAACATATTTTTTAATGCACTAAACCCCCTGAAGCCCTACCAAGGTAGAAAGCCAAAAACCTCTCTCCTCAAAAAAACCTCTCTCAAGCATCACCCTTAAATCCTTTGGAGCAGATCTTGCTGAGCTGCTGAGAAAAGCTCTTGCACAGGAGCAGGAGCAGCAAGCCCTGCAGCTGCAAGCTCTGCCCAGCAGCTGCAAGCTCTGCCCAGCAGCTGCAAGCTCTGCCCAGCAGCTGCAAGCTCTGCCCAGCAGCTGCAAGCTCTGCCCAGCAGCTGCAAGCTCTGCCCAGCAGCACCTCACTCTGAGCCTTGCCTTTCTTCTCCCCTTCCCGGGAGTCAGAAACCTGCTCCAGACAACCACACATGGTTGTTCTCCCTCCTACCTTCCTTTTTAGCCTCATCCTTTCCAGTATATGAGGATGATGAGGGCACTGGAGCACTGCCTGATGAGGAGAGGCTGAGGGACCTGGGGCTGCTTAGTCTGGAGAAGAGAAGACTGAGAGGGGATTTAATCAATGTTTATCAATATCTGAGGGCTGGGGATCAGGAAGGGGGGATCACATTGGGTGATTCTGTGCTCCACAACCTCCCTGGGAAACCTGTGCCAGTGTCTCAGCACCCTCAACCTGTGCTTTAAAGTCCCACCATCACCTCTGGAATTAAGGGAAAAAAGGTTTCCCTAAACATTCCCTTCTTATTTCTTTAGCATTGGTAAGATAAATCCATGCAGCAGAAGAGACTAAATCCATTGAGACAAACATTCCCTTAGGTACCTCCTGCATAACAGCTGCAAGTGGAAGCTATGCCAGTAACTAATTGAACTTCTGCCTTGGGCTTTAGCAATTTCAATTCATCTGCTGTAAATTAATTGTGGTTTTAAAAAGCAAGTAGGTAATTTTCTTTGTGAACTATGTCATGTACACACATCCACACAGAAAAGAGCAGCATCATAGAATCAAGCAGGCTGGGAGAGAGCTCCAAGCTCCCCCAGCCCAACCTAGCACCCAGCCCTGCCCAACCAACCAGACCATGGCACTAAGTGCCCCAGCCAGGCTTGGCTGCAACACCTCCAGCCACAACCACTCCACCACCTCCCTGGGCAGCCCATTCCAGTGCCAATCACTCTCTCTGACAACAACTTCCTAACAACATCCAGCCTAGACCTGCCCTGGCACAGCTTCAGCCTCTGTCCCCTTCTTCTGCTGCTGGCTGCCTGGCAGCAGAGCCCAACCCCACCTGGCTACAGCCTCCCTGCAGGCAGCTGCAGACAGCAATGAGCTCTGCCCTGAGCCTCCTCTGCTCCAGGCTGCACCCCCCCAGCTCCCTCAGCCTCTCCTCACAGGGCTGTGCTCCAGGCTCCTCCCCAGCCTTGCTGCCCTGCTCCAAACACCTTCCAGCACCTCAACATCTCTCTGCAATGGAGGGGCCCAGAGCTGGACACAGCACTCCAGGGGTGGCCTGAGCAGTGCTGAGCACAGGGGCAGAATAACCTCCCTCATTCTGCTGCCCACACTGCTCCTGATGCAACCCAGGATGCCATTGGCTCTCTTGGCCACCTGGGCACACTGCTGCCTCCTCTGCAGCCAGCACCGACCACCTCATCCAGTCTCCTTTAAAACACCCCCAGAGATGATGACTCCAGCACCTCTCTGGGCAGCCCATTCCAAAATGTCATTTAGTCCAACCCCCTCTGCAGTCAGCAGGGGCAACCTTCAACTAGATCAGGTTGCCCAGAGCCCTGTCGAGCTTCTCTAGCACAGAGATTCAGTGGCCTGAACAAGAAATGTCTCCAGTAGGCTCCAAGGGACATATCTACCCAAACAGCAGCCACAGCTAACTCTGATCTTCAGAGGCAGCCAAGGAAGAGGATCTAAGCCCCACTCTTGCCACACAAAGGGAAAGCCAGTTCAGAATGACAACCTCTGCAAAGGTAATGCATGCAAGGGCAGGCTACCTTCTGCTACCCCACCTTAACTGGGCACCTTAATCTGCTACCCCCACCTGAACAGAGCAAAACAGACTGGAATGATTTGCCCTTAAAAGTTTTGTCCTTGGGCCATAAGAATTCATTCCCACTGACAGACATTTTAAATCTGAGCTTTCAAAAGAGAAGACAAGGAACAGACTTCACAGAGAGGCCATTTGAAGTGCCAACATTGCTCCATGGAGTGTTTGCTGCTGCTGCTGCTGCTCAGCGACTGCAAGAAGACTCAAGACACACACAGAGGCCCAAAGTCATACCTCAGTGTGCTCAAGAAGAAGCAAACCCCAAAGGAAATGCATCTGCTTATTGCCAAGAGGCTGTGCAAACTGAAGAGAGCTCAGACTAGCTGAGCTTTGGAGCAAGTCCAGGGGGCTAATGCAGCAAACCACCACCAGCAGACTCCACAGGCCAAAGCCATGCAAAGTAACTCTTGTCAGAAGCTCTCAGTAGCCTCCAAAAGTGAAACCCCAAAAAGCCAAACCAAAATCAGAGGAACTGATGTTGATTGCTTTGTTGGCTGCAGTTTTAAAGGAGGCCAACTGGAGGAAACCCTGGAATGGCTCAGGTTGGAAGAGGCCTTAGATATCTACTTCATCCTCCTTCCCATGGGCAGGGACACCTCTCAACTAGACTCAACTGTTTAAAGGCTCATCCAACCTGGCCGTCAAGACTCCCAGGGAGGAGGTATCCAAAGCCTCCCTTGACAGCCTATTCCACAGCCTCAGCACCCTCACACTGAAGAACTGTGGTGGTGAGGAGAACACAGATGGACCTGAAGCACTCTTGTCCTCCAGTTGCCTTCCCTGAAGTCAGGACTCTTTACAGGACCCTTTCCTGAGCAGAACACAGATACACCTGAAGCACTCTTGTCCTCCAGTTGCCTTCCCTGAAGTCAGGACTCCTTACAGGACCCTTTCCTGAGCAGAACACAGATGCACCTGAAGCACTCTTGTCCTCCAGTTGCCTTCCCTGAAGTCAGGACTCCTTACAGGACCCTTTCCTGAGCAGAACACAGATGCACCTGAAGCACTCTTGTCCTCCAGTTGCCTTCCCTGAAGTCAGGACTCCTTACAGGACCCTTTCCTGAGCAGAACACAGATGGACCTGAAGCACTCTTGTCCTCCAGTTGCCTTCCCTGAAGTCAGGACTCTTTAGAGGACCCTTTCCTGAGCAGAACACAGATGCACCTGAAGCACTCTTGTCCTCCAGTTGCCTTCCCTGAAGTCAGGACTCTTTACAGGACCCTTTCCTGAGCAGAACACAGATACACCTGAAGCACTCTTGTCCTCCAGTTGCCTTCCCTGAAGTCAGGACTCCTTACAGGACCCTTTCCTGAGCAGAACACAGATGCACCTGAAGCACTCTTGTCCTCCAGTTGCCTTCCCTGAAGTCAGGACTCCTTACAGGACCCTTTCCTGAGCAGAACACAGATGCACCTGAAGCACTCTTGTCCTCCAGTTGCCTTCCCTGAAGTCAGGACTCCTTACAGGACCCTTTCCTGAGCAGAACACAGATGGACCTGAAGCACTCTTGTCCTCCAGTTGCCTTCCCTGAAGTCAGGACTCTTTAGAGGACCCTTTCCTGAGCAGAACACAGATGCACCTGAAGCACTCTTGTCCTCCAGTTGCCTTCCCTGAAGTCAGGACTCTTTACAGGACCCTTTCCTGAGCAGAACACAGATACACCTGAAGCACTCTTGTCCTCCAGTTGCCTTCCCTGAAGTCAGGACTCCTTACAGGACCCTTTCCTGAGCAGAACACAGATGCACCTGAAGCACTCTTGTCCTCCAGTTGCCTTCCCTGAAGTCAGGACTCCTTACAGGACCCTTTCCTGAGCAGAACACAGATGCACCTGAAGCACTCTTGTCCTCCAGTTGCCTTCCCTGAAGTCAGGACTCCTTAGAGGACCCTTTCCTGCTTTACAGGAACTGTTTTGAGCTGCCCAGAGAGGACCCTGGATGTGGTCCAGGGTGGTTTGGACGCAGTGCTTGGGGATATGATTTAGGGTGAATCTTGCAGGGTAGGGTTCTAGGTTGGACTTGGTGATGCTGAGGAGCTTTGCCAGCCTGGGTGTTTCTGTGAGCAGTGACTGCCATGTCTGCTTGACCTTTCAGCATGGTACTTGTGGATATGCTGAAGCTTCTAAAGGTTGGTTGGGAAGTTTGCAGACGCTCCTGAGAGCATTATCTCTGCTCTTGTGACCTGTGAGAGTTCCTCGTCTTTGTTCCTTCCCCTTCTCACTTCTCCTTCCTCCTCCTCTTCTGCTTCAGAGAAACCACTCCATTGGGTAACTGAAACGTGCTCAGAGTGGTTACCTCCAGCTAGCTTGTGCTCAGCAGGGGCTGTTGGGACTGAGCTTGTAATCAGAAGACAAAAGTACAGCCTTGTGCTTATCCCCAAAGAGATGGAGCCTTTCAGTGCTACACCTGTCCAGGAGGCACAGTCTGGTTGCCACAGAAGGATGGCAGATGTCAGAGGGAGGCTTTTTCCAGCAGTGCCAGGGATGTTTGAGTTTGTGAGGTTTGTGCTGTGCCCATCCCTGCCATCACAGAACTAAAAGACTGGAAGCAGGCAGCAGGTGCACAGGAATCACAGAACGTTAGGGGTTGGAAGGGACCTCCAAAACTCATCCAGTGCAAGCTCCCTGCCAGAGCAGGAGCACTTAGGGCAGGCCACAGAGGAAGGCAGCCAGGCAGGTTCTGAAAAGCCTCCAGAGCAGCAAACTCCACAACCTCTCTGGGCAGCCTGTATTCTGCTGCTTTGCTGATCAGACTCAGAGCAGCAAACTCCACAACCTCTCTGGGCAGCCTGTATTCTGCTGCTTTGCTGATCAGACTCAGAGCAGCAAACTCCACAACCTCTCTGGGCAGCCTGTATTCTGCTGCTTTGCTGATCAGACTCAGTGCTTCCTCGCTGCACACTTGCTGCTGGCAGGAGAGCAGCTTAGCAGCACAGGCTGCTGCACAGCTTTCCACTCTGCACCCATCTGCAGCCAGCAGAGAGGAGCTGCAAGGCAGCACAGCACTGAACACAGCCTCAGCTTTCTGCTGGCAGAGCTCAGGCTGCTGCAGAGCACGGAAATGCTTCACTAACATTTCTGAAGAGGCCATTTGGTGCCCCAGCTACGTTTCCTGCAATGCTCTGGAGAGTGGAGCTAGCTTAAAGAAGCCTTCCTAAAGAATCTTTTTGGATACCCTACTGCCTTCAGTTTGGGGCTCCCCACTTGAAGTGGGACAGGGATCTGCTGGAGGGGGTCCAGTGGAGGGCTGCAAGGATGATGAGGGGACTGGAGGGCATGGCTGATGAGGAGAGGCTGAGGGACCTGGGGCTGCTCAGTCTGGAGAGGAGAAGGCTGAGGGGGGATTGGATCAATGTTTATCAGTATATCTGAGGGCTGCCAGGAGGGGGGGGCAGGCTCTGCTCACTGCTGCCTGGGATAGCACAAGCAGCAATGGGTGTAAGCTGCAGCACAGGAGGTTCCAGCTCAACACAAGGGGGAACTTCTTCACTGTAAGAGTCCCAGAGCCTTGGCACAGGCTGCCCAAAGAGGCTGTGGAGTCTCCTCTGGAGCCTTTCCAGGCCTGTCTGGATGTGTTCCTCTGTGATCTGTGCTAGACAGGATTGCCCTGCTCTGGCAGGAGGTTGGACTCAATGCTCTCTTTGGGTCCCTTCCAACCCCTAACACCCTATGATCCTATCCCTTGCACTTAAAAAGCACTAAATCAACTTTTCAGCCACTCTTTTCTACTTGTCTCATCTGCTAACAGCTGAAGACAGAAGTGGAATTACTGCTGGTGGGGATCTTAACTACTGTTCTAGGCTCTTGCACAACTTCCACATCTGCTATTACTCCAATCCTGTCACTTGAGAAGAAAGTCTGGATCCTAACTATGGCTGGAGAAGGACTGTGTCAAGGGCCAAGGGGCAATGGTTTGAAATGAGAGAAGAGCAGATTTAGACTGGATGCTAGGAACAAGTTCTGCATCAGGAGGGTGCTGAAATACTGCAACAGGTTGCCCAGGGAGGTAGCTGAAGCCCCATCCCTGGAGATCTTCAAGGTCAAGCTTGACTGAGCAACCTGATCTAGTGGAAGATGTCTCTGATGACTGCAGGGGGTTGGACTGAATCATGGCATCAGTCAGGGTTGGAAGGGAGCACAAGGAGCAGCCAGTGCCAACCCCCTGCCATGCCCAGGGACACCCTACCCTAGAGCAGGCTGCACACAGCCTCAGCCAGCCTGGCCTCAAACACCTCCAGCCATGGGGCCTCAACCACCTCCCTGGGCAACCCCTGCCAGCCTCTCACCACTCTCCTGCTCAACAACTTCCTCCTCATGTCCAGTCTGAATCTCCCCACCTCCACACCCACACTGGATGCCCTTTGGAGGTCCCTTCCAACCCAGACCATTCTATGATTCTATCCTCTGTTTCTTCCACTCACTAAATGAAACCCTCAAACTCCTCTGCTGCCTTGCAAGCACAGAGAAAATGTACTGGGCAGAGAGGCAGGTGGCTAAGAACTGTACTCAGCAGCAGCTACCTTGAACCAAGAGGAGTAGCTGCAAATACCTTGGAGAGAAGGAAAACAAAAAGATATAAAAGGAGAAGGGGGGGAAAGGAGAAGATTACAGCTCAACTAAGTGCTGTATATGCTAACTACAACCAGAGTGGACTTTCCCACAACACTATCAACTTGCAGGCTAGGGCAGGAAGCCTGGCAGGTATGGCTGGTAATGAACTGGCAGAAGCTCCTACCACTGACTGAATTAAGCCACCTAAGCTGCTTTAACTGATCAAGCTTTTACTGGCCCAGCCTTTTTGCCTGCTCTGGATGGCCCTGAAACAAAGCTTCACTGTAGAGCTGCTTCACAGCAGCAGCTCTGGCAATCTGTTACACCAAACACTCTTACAACCATGGAACTACAACAGCACAGGCAGTGCAGAAGAGATGCAAGCTCCTGGCTCAACATGAAACTACAACAGCACAGGCAGAGCAGAAGAGATGCAAGCTCTTGGCTCAACCATGAACTACAACAGCACAGGCAGAGCAGAAGAGATGCAAGCTCCTGGCTCAGCCATGAACTACAACAACACAGGCAGAGCAGAAGAGATGCAAGCTCCTGGCTCAACATGAAACTACAACAGCACAGGCAGTGCAAAAGAGATGCAAGCTCCTGGCTCAACATGAAACTACAACAGCACAGGCAGAGCAGAAGAGATGCAAGCTCTTGGCTCAACCATGAACTACAACAGCACAGGCAGAGCAGAAGAGATGCAAGCTCCTGGCTCAACCATGAACTACAACAGCACAGGCAGAGCAGAAGAGATGCAAGCTCCTGGCTCAACCATGAACTACAACAGCACAGGCAGAGCAGAAGAGATGCAAGCTCCTGGCTCAACCATGAACTACAACAGCACAGGCAGAGCAGAAGAGATGCAAGCTCCTGGCTCAACCATGGAGCTACAACAACACAGGCAGAGCAGAAGAGATGCAAGCTCCTGGCTCAACATGAACTACAACAGCACAGGCAGTGCAAAAGAGATGCAAGCTCCTGGCTCAACCATGGAGCTACAACAGCACAGGCAGTGCAAAAGAGATGCAAGCTCCTGGCTCAACCAGAATGTTTACAAAAGACAATTTGGGTTTGTATTGCCTCATGCTATGGGGTTTTGCTGCAGATCATATTTACACCATGGTAAGGCCTCACTCAAAAGCACACACAGGCAGAGGATAAGAAAAACTACATTAAGTGGCCACTTAACATCACCTACTACTACAGCCATGGGATTTTTTTCCTTTGCACACCTAGAAAATCATGGAATCATAGAATCCAGCAGGTTGGCAGAGAGCTCCAAGCTCCAACAGCCCAACCTAGCACCCAGCCCTGCCCAACCAACCAGACCATGGCACTAAGTGCCCCAGCCAGGCTTGGCTGCAACACCTCCAGCCACAGCCACTCCACCACCTCCCTGGGCAGCCCATTCCAGTGCCAATCACTCTCTCTGCCAACAACTTCCTAACAACATCCAGCCTAGACCTGCCCTGGCACAGCTTCAGCCTCTGTCCCCTTCTTCTGCTGCTGGCTGCCTGGCAGCAGAGCCCAACCCCACCTGGCTACAGCCTCCCTGCAGGCAGCTGCAGGCAGCAATGAGCTCTGCCCTGAGCCTCCTCTGCTGCAGGCTGCACCCCCCCAGCTCCCTCAGCCTCTCCTCACAGGGCTGTGCTCCAGGCCCCTCCCCAGCCTTGCTGCCCTGCTCCAAACACCTTCCAGCACCTCAGCAGCTCTCTGCAATGGAGGAGCCCAGAGCTGGACACAGCACTCCAGGGGTGGCCTGAGCAGTGCTGAGCACAGGGGTGGGCACAAGAACCTCCCTTGTCCTGCTCCAGCCCAGGATTCCATTGGCTCTCTTGGCCACCTGGGCACATGAGCACACTGGGCACACTGTAATTAATCATCACTTGTAATTAATCACTCTGTATTTCCTCTGAATCAGGTTGCTACTATCCCCTGGGGGGGCTGGACTAGGTGACCTTTGGAGGTGTCCCTTCCAAGCCAAACCACTCTGCTGCCATGGTGCACACTGCTGCTATCAGTGTAATGTCTGCACAGTACTAACAACGCTGATTCAAGCCCAGGTCTCCTCCTGCTACTACAGATCATGCTCCAATGGTGTGAGCTTCCCTTTTTTTTCCACTCAAGCAGCTAATATTAGTTCCCCTTAACTAAAAATAATTGCCTGTAGCCAGCACTTATCTTTAATGTTGGTGCCTGTTGCCAGATCTGACGAGAGGATACCAAGTCTGGGATTCCAGACAAGTTTGCTAGCACCACAATCCAGTAAAGAGAGAGCAATTTAGCCTCTCCCTGCAAATCTTGTTTTCCCTTTATGAATGTCTGAAAACATCACTAGGAGAGAATCCAGCTGGTAGCACTCAGAAGCACATGGTGGTGGTGGTTAGAATTCCAGTGCCATCTCCCTGTCTGTTGCCCCACACTGGGTACTAATATGAGAGGCTCATCTGAGTACCCAGGCTCAAAGGCATGACTGAGAGAGGCTCCACTAACACAGCCAGCCTTCAAAAACCACTCTCAGACACAGCCATAGCAAATATCTTGCTCTTGAGAGGGCTCAGTGTCATGGAGCTTCAATCTGACAGCATAAGGGCATGGTGCAGAGACTGGAGAGGCAGGTTACGAACGCACCACGGCTCCAGGCGTGAGGAAAGAAGCCCTGAAGGAGCTCTTCAACCCCAAAGGAACTCTTCAAGCCTGCAACTTGTACATCCAGTTTCAGCTCCATGAGAAAATGAAACTCCCAGAAGAGCTGCTGGGAGGGGGAATGGGAAGAAAAGGTTTCTGATGGAAACACAGGAACCTTAAAAACCCAAGCAGTGGGGAGCAGAGTCCACTCATGTCTCAGCTCAGAGGGAGACAAATGCTCTTTTACCTCGTCCAGAAGGGGTAAAGGCAGAAAACACAAGCACTCACACAGAGGATTGGGATAGAGTTGGAAAGTTTAAATGCAAAGGCTATTCAGAGCTACACAAAACAGTACAATGCATATAAAACACAAAGAAGTTCACAGCCCACCTCAGCCACAGTTCTCCAAGAACCTCCTCAAGCCAAAGCTTCACCCACATCTCCCTTTAAACCAGGCCAGCAAACCCAGTGTCCCCCCCCCTCCACCATGCCTCTCTACCCCCCACAGCAAATCACTGTGAGGTAGCTAAAGTTTGGTTTGGCAGCTCCAGGCCTCCCAGCTCCAACAGCCCAACCTAGCCCCCAGCCCTGCCCAACCAACCAGACCATGGCACTCAGTGCCCCAGCCAGGCTTGGCTGCAACACCTCCAGGCACAGCCACTCCACCACCTCCCTGGGCAGCCCATTCCAGTGCCAATCACTCTCTCTGACAACAACTTCCTAACAACATCCAGCCTAGACCTTCCCTGGCACAGCTTGAGGCTGTGTCCCCTTGTTCTGCTGCTGGCTGCCTGAGACCTTGAGCAAGCTGGGCCAGTGGGAGGTGTCCCTGTCCTGTCCATGGCAGGGGGGTTGGAACCAGATGATCTTTAAGTTCCCTTCCAACCTAAGGCATTCTATGAATCTCTGAACAACGAAATCACTCAGATTTGCATCTTACCTTCTGCCTGCAGTTATCAGGCATTCACTGGGTCAGGGATTTGGCCAGAGCTGATGCCAGTGGATGAATCATATCTTACAGGGTCATGGGCACTTAGTGCAGACAATGTGACAGTGACAAGCAGCAAGATGGGGAGCTTGTTCATGTGCTGGCAGAGCCCTGGGGGGGCAGCATGATAAGAAAGGCTGGGGAGAGGGAGCCAAGCCCCAAAAAAGCAACAGTAAAGGTACAGTCATAGAACCAATCAAGATTGGAAGTGACCACAAGGATCTTCTGGTTCCAACTGCCCTGCCACGGGCAGGGACATCTCACACTAGATCAGACTGGCCACAGCCCCATCCAGCCTGGCCTTAAACACCTCCAGGGATGAGGCTTCCACCACCTCACATCCCTGAGCAACCTCTTCCAGGCTCTCACCACCCTCATGCTGAAAAACTTCTTCCTAAGATCCAGCCTGACTCTCCCCACCTCCAGCTTTGCTCCATTCCCCCCACTCCTGCCACTCCCTGTCAGCCTAAGTAGTCCCTCCCCAGCTTTTTTGCAGCCCACTTCAGATGCAGGAAGGCCACAAGAAGGTCACCTGGGAGCCTCCTCTGCTCCAGCCTGCACAGCCCCAACTCCCTCAGTCTCTCCTCATAGCAGAGCACCTCCAGCCCTCTGAGCATCCTTGTGGCCCTTCTCTGGACACCTTCCAGCACCTCCATACCCCTCCTGTAATTGAGGTTGCAGAGCTGGATGCAGTACTTCAGGTGAGGTTTCACCACTGTGGAGCAGAGGGGGAGGATGGTGAAGTCGGGTGGCCAAAGGCAAGCTCCAAGGAGGAGGAGAGCTCTTTTCAGGAGCCTCACTTGCTTTGTGCTAACACTCAAGAAGCAAAGGCCAGCAGCAAGTGAGAGCACCTGCACTCACCTGAGCACGTTTCAGAGGGAAACCAAGGCTTAGCTGAGCTGGTTATGGTGCACCAGCCAAAACAAGGGCTGTAACTGAGAGCCATAAGCAAGCCTCACGATTGTGAAAGTGGTTTCAGAGGCAGTTTCTGTTGGAAGGGTGCTGTGAATCAGGGCTTCTGACAGTGCCAGCCTACAGCCTGTGGCAATGAGAATGCCAGCTCCCTGGAAGAACCAGCACCACACTGAATCTTTCACAGAGCAGAGGTGTTGTGAGCAGCAGATACATGGACTCGACGCCTCCCCCAGCCTTTGATTACCTGGGATGTACTCTCCCAACCCTTTCAGTCAGCAAAACCCAACCAAGCAGAGGGTCCAAAACAGACAGGAGAAGTGATTGTCACCTTCTCCAAAGGTCACAGAATGGTTGGGCTTGGAAGGGACCTCAAAGGTCACCTAGCCCAACGCTTCTGCACTCAGCAGGGACATCCTCCACTAAAGCAGCTTGCTCAGAGCCTTGGCCAGCCTCACCTTGAGCATCTCTAGGGATGGGCTCTCAAATACTACTCTGGGCAACCTGTTGCAGTGTTGCAGCAGCCTCCTGCTGCAGAACTTGTTCCTCACATCCAATCTCCATCTGCTCTGCTCTCATCTCAAACCATTGCTTTCATCCTGTCCCTGCAGGCCTTTGCAAACAGTCCCTCTGCAGCCTGCTTGGAGCCCCTGCAGGTCCTGGCAGGCTGCTCTTAGGTCTTCCTGGAGCCTTCTCTTCTCCAGGCTGAACACCCCCAGCTTCCTCTGCCTGCTCTGGTAGCAGAGGTGCTCCAAGCTCCCTCTGCCTGTTCTGGTTGCAGAGATGCTCCAAGCTCCCTCAGCCTGCTCTGGTAGCTCCCTGGCAACCTGTGCCAGTGTCTCCCCACCCTCAACCTGTGCCAGTGTCTCCCCACCCTCACTGCAAACAACTTCTTCCTTGCATCTAGTTTGAATCCTCTCTGCCAGTTCAATCCCATTCCTCCTTGTCCTGTCATTACAAGACCTTGTCAATAGTCCCTCCCCAGCCTTGCTATAGGTCCCCTTCAGATACAGACAGGATCAGCCAGTTCCAACCCCCCTGCCATGGGCAGGGACACCTCACACTAGAGCAGGCTGCCCACAGCCTCAGCCAGCCTGGCCTCAAACACCTCCAGGGATGAGGCTTCCAACACTTCCCTAGGCAACCCATTTCAGGCTCTCACCACCCTCATGATGAACTTCTTCCTAACATCCAGGCTGAATCTCCCCATTTCCAGCTTTCCTCCATTCCCCCCAGTCCTATCACTATCTGAAACCCTAAAAAGTCCCTCCCCAGCTTTCTTGTAGCCCCCTTCAGATACTGCAAGGCCACAGTAAGGTCACCTGGGAGCCTGCTCCTCTCCTGACTGAGCAGCCCTAACTCTTTCAGCCTGTGCTCACAGCAGAGCAGCTCCAGCCCTCTGAGCATGAGGTTTTTGGTCCTGTTGGGGTGGGGGGGAGCAGGCACACAGCTGTACTCTGTCAATGCAGAACTGCAAAGTATACTTTGCACTACACCTGTGTGCAAATGCTGCTATGCACCTCTACAGGTTTTACCTACAGAGGTGAGTTTATCACAGCAGCATGCTCCAACAGGGAAGGGAAACAATGGCCAGAGCAGGTCTGAAAATGAGTTAAGACCAAAATACAAAATCATATGGAGCTTGGAAAGGTTCTGGTGGGGGAGGACAACAGAAAATAAACAAACCCACCCAAAACCCAACAACAACCAAAACAATCCCAAACCAAACAAACCCCACCAAAGCAAATAAATAACCAAACACAAACTTGAGGCAAGAAAAAGTACAAGGTCATAGAATCACAGACTCACAGAATCCAGCAGGCTGGCAGAGAGCTCCAAGCTCCCCCAGCCCAACCAACCAGACCATGGCACTCAGTGCCCCAGCCAGGCTTGGCTGCAACACCTCCAGCCACAGCCACTCCACCACCTCCCTGGGCAGCCCATTCCAGTGCCAAGCACTCTCTCTGACAACAACTTCCTAACAACATCCAGCCTAGACCTCCCCTGGCACAGCTTCAGCCTCTGTCCCCTTCTGCTGCTGCTGGCTGCCTGGCAGCAGAGCCCAACCCCACCTGGCTACAGCCTCCCTGCAGGCAGCTGCAGGCAGCAATGAGCTCTGCCCTGAGCCTCCTCTGCTGCAGGCTGCACCCCCCCAGCTCCCTCAGCCTCTCCTCACAGGGCTCTGCTCCAGGCCTCTCACCAACATCTTCCTTTGACTCCCAACCTCCTAGGATCAGGTGGGAGAAACACCATTGCCATCAAATCCTGCCAATTCTATCAAACCTGATTGAAACTACTTTTAGAGGCTACTGCCAAACCCACACTTTGAGTTCCAAAGAGGTTTTATCTTTACCTCTGACTAGATTCTCCTCCTCAAGACCCCTCTTACTTCTGCATGGTTCATAAAACATCCCCATGCTGTCGCCCACAAAGCATTCCAGAGCTGGCAGCCCCAACCAACAACCCTTCTTTCCTCAGACTCCACACTCCCACACCTCTCCAAGCAATCCTTCTCTCAAAGCCTGTCATCAAAACACATCCAACCAACTGATCACCAGAGGACAGCCAACACCACACCTGCCCCCACGACAAAACCTACGGGATCCATTCTGCTGGCTGCAGGGAGTGCAGCAACCTCCTCAGCCAGCTGCCAGCAACACGGACTGGGAAAGAGCCTCTGGTGCTGCCAGGGAATCTCATCTGGCTTCCAGGTACCTCACTGGGAGCTCCCCCATCTCCTCTGAAGCCACACAAACAGGTTGAGGTGTGACATTGTTTGTAATCAAACAACTGCAAGTGCCTTGGGCATCTGGGATGGCTCTGAGTGCTGCTGCTGCTCTGGGCTCAACTGCCTGAGGAAAGTGACCACAGGTCAGAGACCACTGACTGGTACAAGACCATTTTGGGCTGAGAGAGAGAAAGACTTTATTTGATTAGTTTTACCTTCACCTGGGGCTGTTCAGTCTGGAGAAGAGAAGGCTGAGAGGAGATCTTATCCAGATATTTATCTGAGGGGTGGGTGGCAAGGGCAGAGGCCAAGCTCTTTTGGGTGCTGCACAGCAATAAGCCAAGCAGCAATGGATACAAACTGGAACAGAGAAGGTTTCAGCTCAACAGGAGGAGAAACTTCTTTGCAGTGAGGGTGGCAGAGCCCTGGAGCAGGCTGCCCAGAGAGGTTGTGGAGTCTTCTTCCCTGCAGACTTTCCAACCCCACCTGGATGCATTCCTGTGTGCCCTGCCCTAGGGGATGCTGCTCTGGCAGGGGGGGTTGGACTGGGTGATCTCTGGAGGTCCCTTCCAGCCTCTAAAGTTCTGTGATTCTGTGACTGTAAGAGCAGTAACAGCAGCACTAATACATAACACATCAGTGATGCTGGATTACAGCTGGCAGAAGCCAACGCTGAGAGCCAGCATTTTGACATGGTGATCCCCATTGGAAAGTTGCCTTCACCTACTACATTCCCTTGTATTCCACCTCAAGGATTAACAAGTTTCTGGCCAGACCCAGAACTCAGCATAAGAAACTGGTACTTCTGGCTTTCATCCCTCAAGAGGAAGGTGTTGGCAGAGAGAGTGACTGGCACTGGAATGGGCTGCCCAGGGAGGTGGTGGAGTGGCTGTGGCTGGAGGTGTTGCAGCCAAGGCTGGCTGGGGCACTTAGTGCCATGGTCTGGTTGACTGGCTAGGGCTGGGTGCTAGCTTGGACTGGATGAGATTGGAGGTCTCCTCCAACCTGGTTGATTCTATTCTATGCTAAAAGGACCACAACTTCCAGGGTCCACATCTCACATCTACCACAGAAGATGCTGCTGGGATGTGCACCTGCCACTGAGAGACCTAAACTGTGCCTGTGAAGAAGAGGTCACTGCACCCAAGGAGTAGTGATCACTTCCAAACTTTTCTGACTTCTTAACTCTCTTTTTCCTCTCCTCAGACCAATGACTCTTTATGAAGGGGATTCTTCAGCATTCACACCATTTTCTGGAGAAGACCACCAAGTGCAATTGTTAACCTAGCACTTCCAAGCCCACCATCAACCCCAGAATCCAAACACCATGCCTAAGTAGACAGATGTCTAACCCAAAAGTTCAGTCATTACACTGCAAATTCCTGCCATGAATATTCTGATTCTGTGATGCTGTATCAAAAACCAAACCCAAAGTAATCAAAACCAACCCCAAATCAAGCAGACAATTCACTGAGCCACAAAGTTATCGTCTCAGGTACAGCCAAGAATAACACTGCTCTCCCTGGGAGGGAGGTTGGGCTTTTGGAGGTGCCTTCCAATTCAAACCATTCTATGATTCTAGCTAATTGTAAAGTAAATTCAGCTCCCCAGTTCTGCTAGCAACGTTGGCAAGTCCCCTGGAGCAGAGACAAGCTCTGAGACTGCCACAGGCAGCAAAAGATGACACAACCTAATCCTACTTACAACTGCCTTTGTAACTTAAAACCCTCAAGTGTGGCACCACAGCTTCCTGCTGCCTACCTCTCCATCAGCTATCAGCAAAATCTGTGTCAGATGCTGTCACACTCACAAACACAGCTGCAACCTGCAGAATCAGCTCAGAGGAGGAAATTATTCATATAAGACCAGAAAAATGACATCAAAACTCTCCTGTCTGCCTCCTAATGGCATGAAAAAAAAACCCAAAAGTCACCTGAAGTACTCCACAGCATCCACATTTACTTTGGTTTCTGGCCATAAAAGCAAGGCTTTGGGATTTGCAGTTGAAGTTTTCATGTCTGTACATAACTGTATGTGTACTGTGCAAGCAAACAGCACTGCAGCCACACCTGCTTCCTCCTCCTTTTCAGCTGTGTGATTAAGGAGTAAAACAACCAACCAGGGACAGCAACTAATTCTCTATTCCACTTTCTGTTTCTCTGCCTGAAATGGTCACAGGAAAGAGAAAAGGACAGAACAAGGGGACAGAGTCTGGGAGCCTCCTCTGCTCCAGCCTGCACAGCCCCAACTCTTTCAGGCTGTGCTCACGGCAGAGCTGCTGCAGCCTCTCAGCATCCTCCTGGCCCTGCTCTGGACACTCTCCAGCATCTCCACAGCCCTCTTGGCCCAGGGGCTCCAGAGCTGGATGCAGGACTCCAGGTGGGGTCTCAGCAAAGCACAACAGAGGGGGAGAATCCCCTCCCTGGCCCTGCTGGCCACACTGCTGCTGCTGCAGCCCAGGCTCTGCTTGGCTTTCTGGGCTGCAAGTGCACACTGCTGGCTCCTGCTGAGCTTCTCCTCCAGCAGCACCCCCAGGTCCCTCTCCTCAGGGCTGCTCTCCAGGCAGTGACTGCCCAGCCTGGATTGGTGCCTGGCATTGCCTCCACCCAGCTGCAGGACCTTGCCCTTGGGCTACATTTATTTAGGTCAATAAATCCAACCCCTGCTAAAACCAGCAGCAGATTTCAAAGATCAGCCAGCAGCAATGTTAGAGGAAGTCTGCTTTTGTCCCACACAACTTCCCAGTGCATCACAGTTCAAGCAGAAAAACATTACCAGCATATCCCAAAATAATTTCTTCCCCTTCTCCCAAAGTGTGGATCTGCAGAGGTTCCCAAGCAGCCTTTTCCCTTCTCCACTTCCTTGCCCTTGAAGCTATAACTGCCTCCCAGCCACTGATGCCTGACAGACATGGAGCTGTTCTTTCTCCCTAGCAAAGACAAAAGTAAGGCTCAGGATGCAGTTCTGTTCCCACAGGAACACCTGAGGCTCCCCTGACCTGCTCTCTGGTCAGGCTCAGGCTCCATAGATTTGCCACCAATCCATTTCCCCACATTACCTCGACCCACACAGCACTACTGAAGTAAAATCAAACCACTTCACTGTGTGCACATCTGAACACACATCAGGGCTCACACAGTCTGAAGGAGGAGGAGGAGGAGGAAAAGGGAAACTCCCCAAGATGCTCTAAAGCTGGAGCAACAGATTAACATAAAACCTACTTATGTAATTTATTGTAGTTCTTGCTCTCTGTTCCACAGGAGAGAGCCAAGTTCATGGAGCTTTACAGAAACCAACAGCCTAAGCCTGCAAGGACAAATCAAGGAGGCCCAGAGGTCCTAACAGCCAATCTCAAATGTGAAGAACTCTGCAGGCACACATAGATGACTACTAACAAAGTAAAGATAAAATACTTCTGAAACTTTGAATGGCTTTGCTAAAACCACTGCCAGTTATTTAGTCCATCACATAAAATGCAAAGCAATGATTTATTTAGGTAACTTTTACTACTATTATTCTCCATGAGTTTAGCCAGGAGTAAGGACCCACAAAAAGCTACTCTAAAACCTAAGGAAGCACTCTGGAGGAGAGAGCAGCAGTTACAAAGATGAGGAAATACTACAAAGGCCATGACACAGAAATTGTTCTAGAATAATCACTTTGTTCCTAGGTGACACAGTCAGAAATAACCAGTGACCAGCAGAGAAATGGGCAGGTAGGTCTCTAGGTCACAGAGTCAAACAGAACCAGTGAGCAGCAGGGAAATGCAGGGGCAGGCTCCCAGGTCACACAGTCAAACAGAACCAGTGAGCAGCAGGGAAATGCAGGGGCAGGCTCCCAGGTCACACAGTCAAACAGAACCAGTGAGCAGCAGGGAAATGCAGGGGCAGGCTCCCAGGTCACAGAGTCAAACAGAACCAGTGAGCAGCAGGGAAATGCAGGGGCAGGCTCCCAGGTCACACAGTCAAACAGAACCAGTGAGCAGCAGGGAAATGCAGGGGTAGGCTCCCAGGTCACAGAGTCAAACAGAACCAGTGAGCAGCAGGGAAATGCAGGGGCAGGCTCCCAGGTCACAGAGTCAAACAGAACCAGTGAGCAGCAGGGAAATGCAGGGGCAGGCTCCCAGGTCACACAGTCAAACAGAACCAGTGAGCAGCAGGGAAATGCAGGGGCAGGCTCCCAGGTCACACAGTCAAACAGAACCAGTGAGCAGCAGGGAAATGCAGGGGCAGGCTCCCAGGTCACAGAGTCAAACAGAACCAGTGAGCAGCAGGGAAATGCAGGGGCAGGCTCCCAGGCCACACAGTCAAACAGAACCAGTGAGCAGCAGGGAAATGCAGGGGCAGGCTCCCAGGCCACAGAGTCAAACAGAACCAGTGAGCAGCAGGGAAATGCAGGGGCAGGCTCCCAGGTCACACAGTCAAACAGAACCAGTGAGCAGCAGGGAAATGCAGGGATAGGCTCCCAGGTCACACAGTCAAACAGAACCAGTGAGCAGCAGGGAAATGCAGGGGCAGGCTCCCAGGTCACACAGTCAAACAGAACCAGTGAGCAGCAGGGAAATGCAGGGGCAGGCTCCCAGGTCACACAGTCAAACAGAACCAGTGAGTAGCAGGGAAATGCAGGGGCAGGCTCCCAGGCCACAGAGTCAAACAGAACCAGTGAGCAGCAGGGAAATGCAGGGGCAGGCTCCCAGGTCACACAGTCAAACAGAACCAGTGAGCAGCAGGGAAATGCAGGGGCAGGCTCCCAGGTCACAGAGTCAAACAGAACCAGTGAGCAGCAGGGAAATGCAGGGGCAGGCTCACAGGTCACACAGTCAAACAGAACCAGTGAGCAGCAGGGAAATGCAGGGGCAGGCTCCCAGGTCACAGAGTCAAACAGAACCAGTGAGCAGCAGGGAAATGCAGGAGTAGCTCCATTTCTTTTCAGCTACCAAAGCTACACTACCCTTGCAAAACAAGCCATCTCCTTTTCTGCACCAGAGCCTCAAAGCATCCCTACATCACCACAGGGTATGGGCTGGGATACATGAACAACCAAGACACAAAGGCTGACCATGAGCCCCCAGAGCGGAGCACGTAAAAACATATACACACAACACAAGAACAGTTCCACTTTGTACTCACTCTTACAAAGTTGTCAGGGAACAAACCTCTTCTGCCTTTGAGCTGTCCTTCCCACCAGCCTCCATCATCCTTCTTGATGTTGGTGATGATGTCACCCACAGTGATCGTCAGCTCATCGTCATGTTGAGCTTTGTAGTCAAACTCCACTATCGCCTCCACTGCAACAGACACACACAAATGCACCATCAGGGACCACATTTAAGCTTCCAGGCCTTTGAAAAGAACAAAAATGCACCAACTCAGCGACACCTCCTCAATGAGAGTAATATCTTCAGCTTTGCCACGAGAGCACATCAAATAGGCAACGTGCAATGGGAACCTTTTGGGGGTAGCTGCTACCAGAAGGGTCAAAGAACAAAAATCTACACAAAAATGGCCATTGTAGGTAAGAATCACTGAACAGACCTGGTTGGAGAAGAGTTCCCATCAGGGGTAAGGTAACAAACACCACACATTTGCTTTTACTGTTTGGAGGAAATCAGTTAGTGGTGCTCCAGCACTATCTACTCTTGTAGCATCACAGAAGTCCTCTTGCAGCATCACAGAAGTCCTCTTGCAGCATCACAGAAGTCAGATTCATTGCTTGGGTAATGTTTTTAGCTTTTGTTCACAGCACTTCTAAAGCATTTCTTCTTCTGGAAAGGTTCTCAGCTTCCTAAGGACCTCAAGGTACTGCATCTGCCTTGCCAAACACATCACCTAAAGACATGTAGCAAGACTCTGTTGCTGCAGTTTACACAGAAGCAGAGAGCTTTGCTGCCTGAACGTGCTCTGCTCTCACAGGGTTTCAGCAAGCAGAGACAAAACTGCTTTCATCTGTGACTGTGCATCAGAGGATCATCCAAAGATTTAACTACTCCTGCTGCTCTGCATGACTTCTATCAGGGGGGCATTATGTGCCCACCACCGTTATGCTGTGTACCTTTGTCTTTCCCTGGAAGGACTCAGCACCCCTTGGAACCACCCACACAACAGAGTCTCTGTAGGGAATTAAAGCAGCCATGGAATCACAGAACCATTAAGGCTGGAAAAGACCTTTAAGATCATCAAGTCTAACTGTAACCCAACTGCCAGGACCACTAAACTATATCCTGAAGCACATCTACAGCTTCTTCAACACCTCCTGGCGTGGGGAGTCTGTCACCTCCCTGTTCCAACCCCTCACCACTCTCTCACTGAAGAGGTTTTTTCCTCATGTCCAACCTAAACCTCCTCTGGCACAACTTAACCATTTCATTTCCTCTCTTGCTATTGCTGGGTACTTGGGAGAGGAGACCACCAGCAACCTCACTCCAGCCTCCTCTCAGGCAGCTGTAGAGAGCAGTAAGATCTGCCCTCACCCTTCTCTTCTCTACACCAAACACCTCCAGCTCCCTCAGCTGCTCCTGATATGATGCCCTCCAAACTCCTCCCCAGCCTCACTGCTCTTCTCTGGACACTCTCCAGCCTCTCAATGTCTTTCCTGTGCTGTGGCACCCAGAACTGAACCCAGCATGCAAGCTGTGGCCTCACCAGGACTGAGTCCAGGGGCACCATCACTGCCCTGCTCCTGCTGGCCACACTGGGTTTGATCCAGGCCAGGATGCAGTTGGCCTTCTTGACCACCTGGGCACACTGCTGGCTCAGGTTCAGCTCTCCACCAGCAACCCCAGATCCTTTTCCACCAGGCTGCTTTCCAGCCACTCTACTTTGAGCCTGCAGCAGCATCACAAAGAGAGAAAAACCCCTTCAGAGAACCCAAACTAACCCAGCTGACATGTCCAAACACAGCAGCCATAGCTGTATTTAGTGGTTCCTCAAGCACCCACCAGGAGGAGTCAGACTCAGAAGATCAAGGATAGCCACATTGGCAACCTCCTACTTCTGTTTTCTTCAGTGGAAACCCATGCCCCAGTATGCTCCACCCAACGTTTTACACTTCAACCACACAGACAGCAGAGAAGCACAAACAATTGCTGTGTGAACCTGGCAAGATCTGGCCCACAGAGATGCCACACAGCTTGCAAAGTGAACCATGATACCAAAGGCAGCAAACAGGCTCTGCTGAAATGAGAAGCTTTGCAGGATGAATTGAGCTAAACTGGCAGAGAACAAGAATTAGCCCTTTCCACCCTCCAAATGCCACATCTCCCTCAAAGTCACAGCTAGAAGCGTTCTGACCTTCAGATACACACCAGACACAAGGCTGCAGCTGATAATATTCAGCTATTGCTGCTCCTGTGAAGCCCCAAACCATTTTGAAACCAGTTGACAAGAGGCCTGCTAAAGCAGGTAATGAAGAGCAAGAGAGTGGCACCACACATCACAAGCTGACATGCTGAGAGACCCTGAAAAGCATGATGCTTAAATGAAAGAACGGAGCAGAAGGGACCTCAGGGCTCTAGTTCAGGTTTCTGTTCAAAGTAGGACAAGCTCAGAGGTCACATCAGGTTGCTAATGGCATCCTGGCCTGTATCAGGAACAGTGTGGCCAGTAGGATGAGGGAGGTTCTTGTGCCCCTGTACTCAGCACTGCTCAGGCCACCCCTGGAGTGCTGTGTCCAGCTCTGAGCTCCTCCATTGCAGAGAGATGCTGAGGTGCTGGAAGGTGTTTGGAGCAGGGCAGCAAGGCTGGGGAGGGGCCTGGAGCACAGCCCTGTGAGGAGAGGCTGAGGGAGCTGGGGGGGTGCAGCCTGCAGCAGAGGAGGCTCAGGGCAGAGCTCATTGCTGTCTGCAGCTGCCTGCAGGGAGGCTGTAGCCAGGTGGGGTTGGGCTCTGCTGCCAGGCAGCCAGCAGCAGAAGAAGGGGACAGAGGCTGAAGCTGTGCCAGGGCAGGTCTAGGCTGGATGTTGTTAGGAAGTTGTTGTCAGAGAGAGTGATTGGCACTGGAATGGGCTGCCCAGGGAGGTGGTGGAGTGGCTGTGGCTGGAGGTGTTGCAGCCAAGCCTGGCTGGGGCACTGAGTGCCATGGTCTGGTTGGTTGGGCAGGGCTGGGTGAGCTTGGAGGCTCTTCCAATCTGGCTGATTCTATGATTCTCTCAGCCTGTCCCCACATGTGAGGTTCTTCAGCCCTCTGATCATCTCTTTCCCCCTGGACAAAGATGATCGGAGGGCTGGAGTGTCTGGACCCACTCCATCAGCTTCATGTCCTTCTTCTACTGGAGGCACCAGAACTGGACCCCAGGTGAGGTTTCAAGAGAGCAGAGAGGCAGAATCACCTCCATCATCCTGCTGGTCACACTGCTTTTGATGGAGTCCAGGACAGGGATGGAAATGAATCATAGAATCAAGCAGGTTGGAAGAGAGCTCCAAGCTCATCCAGTCCAACCTAGCACCCAGCCCTGCCCAACCAACCAGACCATGGCACTCAGTGCCCCAGCCAGGCTTGGCTGCAACACCTCCAGCCACAGCCACTCCACCACCTCCCTGGGCAGCCCATTCCAGTGCCAATCACTCTCTCTGACAACAACTTCCTAACAACATCCAGCCTAGACCTGCCCTGGCACAGCTTGAGCCTCTGTCCCCCTGTTCTGGTGCTGGTTGCCTGGCAGCAGAGCCCAACCCCACCTGGCTACAGCCTCCCTGCAGGTAGTTGTAGACAGCAATGAGCTCTGCCCTGAGCCTCCTCTGCTGCAGGCTGCACCCCCCCAGCTATACTTCAAATAAGGCTACTTGGATTAACAAAAAAAAGCCCCAAGCCAATCAGCAGTTTAATTATTCCCACCTCTCATTCCCTAAAATCAGTGTTACAGGTACACTTGGAATGATGTTGTTGGTAATTGCAGATAATTTCCCTTTGTTTCCCTGTCACATTTTAAACCAGAAGTAAAACCTTGCCTTCTACAACTGAGCCTACCCTGCTCTCAGAACAACCATTCCTTCACAGAAGCCACCAGTGTCTGAAGACAGAAGTGCCTCAGTTTATGCTAGCTGCAATTCCTGTGCTTTTCCAGGGGAGAAATGAATCCAGAGGAGAAACAGAGATCTGTTAGTGTGCAACAAAAGCTGTGTTATTCAATCAGCTGCTGGTGACATCTGAAGTGTGTGGGCACAATGGAAATGTTATTAATGCCTCTGGCACCCTTCCACCCAAGGAACAGCATCCATATGGCAGCACCATCTTCTGCAGCAAAACGGTCTCACAGCCAAAGGCAGACCTCACAGCTAGTCAGAAATGGCACTTGAAGAGTTAAAAGTGTCCCTAGGTAAGCTTTATGCTCATGTCAGGCACTCAGCTCCAACTGAATGATCAATACACATCTTGCACTGACCTAGCAGAGAAACAGAAGTGAAACTAGACAGACTACCTTCAAGTATCCTACACCAAAGCTTGACTTTCAAGCTCAGATCGTGTTTCCTCAGAGGAGAGGGCAACATTTGCATGAAGCTAACTGTTCAGAAGTAGGAAAGCCTAAGAGCATGAAGAGGAATGCCACACAGCAAGGTCTCAGTGGTGACAGCAAGCTTCATTGACTGGGGCTCTTGAGCATCTCCCCTGTGGAGAGAGCCTGAGAGCCCTGGGGCTGTTCAGTCTGGAGCAGAGAAGGCTGAGAGGAGATCTGAGCAATGCCTGTCAATAGCTGAGGGGTGGGGGTCAAGTGGAGGGGGCCAAGCTCTTTTGGGTGGTGCACAGCAGTAAGCCAAGGAGCAATGGATGCAAACTGGAACAGAGAAGGTTTCAGCTCAGCATGAGGAGAAACTTCTTTGCAGTGAGGGTGGCAGAGCCCTGGAGCAGGCTGCCCAGAGAGGTTGTGCAGTCTCCTTCTCTGCAGACTTTCCAACCCCACCTGGATGCATCCCTGTGTGCCCTACCCTAGGGGATGCTGCTCTGGCAGGGGGCTTGGACTGGATGATTTCTGGAGGTCCCTTCCAGCCTCTAAAGTTCTGTGATCCTGTGAAGGGAGGGGAAGGGAAAGATGTCCTGTCCTGTCCTGTCCTTCCCTTTAGAGAGTGACAGCCTGGAACGCCTGAGTCACTGCTCTGAATGGCAAAGAGGATGAAGAACTGCAGCAGGGCAGACAGGAGCTGTGCTCCTTGCTTCTCCTCACACGCTGCAAGCACACAACACCCACAGAACAGGTTAGGTTGGAAGGGACCTCAAAGATCAGCCAGTTCCAACCCCCTGCCACAGGCAGGGGCACCTCTCACAAGAACAGGTCCCTCAGGGCCCCATCCAACCTGGCCTTGAACACCTCCAGGGTGTTTTGGCAGAGCAGATGGACTGGATGACCTCTGGAGGTCCCTTCCAACCTCTAAGGTTCTGTGATTCCTCCAAATTCCTCCTCCTTTCATCTGTCTCTCAGGTGCACTCCCTCTCCTTTCTGTCAACTGCTCTATATACTTCACTAAGCGGTCTCAAACCTGCCTCCATGAAGGAGCAGTGACACACAGAAGTCTGCAGACAGTCTGGTGTGGAATGCAGCAAAATTAAGGATGGTTCTTTCTGAACCTTGCTGCATAATTAGGGAATCAGAGAAAGTCAGGGGCTGGAAGGGACCTCCAAAGTGCATCCAGTTCAACTCCCTGCCAGAGCAGGGGCATCCAAGCAGGTTTTAAATAGCTCCAGAGAGGGAGACTCCACAACCCCTCTGAGGGAAAAAGAAGGGGAAAAAAAACCCTCCAACAATACCACAACAAACAAACCCCAAACCAAGCCAACCCCAAGCCAACACAACCCCCAGACTACACCGAATTCAGTACTGCTGCTTTCCTAACCTAGACCTGGAGCACCACAAAGCCTGAAGACCAAATATGACCTACAAGGCCCTTTGATTTCTGGACTGTAGGAGCACTGCTCAGCTGCCAGGCCAAAGACATGTGGGATTCATGCTAAGTCTGGCAGGCTTTACTAAAGATGACACAGCACTGAGGCAAAGGGCAGGCAGAGTGTAACCACTGAACACCCATCTTCACGTGCTCCTGTGGCCAAGGAGGCCAAGGGGACCCTGGGGTGTATTAGGCAGAGTGTGTCCAGCAGATCAAGGAGGTTCTCCTGCCCCTCCACTCTGCCCTGCTGAGACCTCATCTTGAATACTGTGTTTAGTTTTGGGCTCCCCAGATGAAGAGGGACAGGGATCTGCTGGGGAGCGTCCAGCAGAGTGCTACGAGGATGATGAGGGGACTGGAGCACTGCCTGATGAGGAGAGGCTGAGGGCCCTGGGGCTGCTTAGTCTGGAGAAGACTGAGAGGGGATTTAATCAATGTTTATCAGTATCTGAGGGCTGGGGGTCAGGAGTGGGGGACAGGCTCTGCTCACTGCTCCCTGGGATAGGACAAGCAGCAGTGGATGGAAGCTGCAGCACAGGAGGTTCCAGCTCAACACAAGGGGGAACTTTACTGGAAGGGTCCCAGAGCCCTGGCACAGGCTGCCCAGAGAGGCTGTGGAGTCTCCTTCTCTGGAGACCTTCAAGGTCTGTCTGGATGTGTTCTGTGTGCCCTAGACTGTATGCTCCTGTTCTGGCAGGGGTATTGGACTGGATGATCTCCTTGGGTTCCTTCCAACCCCTAACATCCTGTGAGCCTGGGATCCATCTGGAGCTCCAAAAGCACTTCCTATCTACAGCCACTGCAGCTATTGCAGACATCAGGCTGTAACTCTGATTCTGTTAGCATCTGGGAAGGAGAAGGAGCTCAGATGGAGTTCTTCCTTCTACAAGAGAACAAAGTAATGTGTAGTTTGTAAAGACTCAACTCTCTGAATGCCATCACACTTCATAATGCTGGATGAAGGAGCCACTGAATAACCATCACTCTGTCAAAACAAAACCAAAGCACAACAACTGCTCACTGCCATTGCTGCCTCTGGAATGTGCACAGAAACTCAACTAGTTCTCAGAATCACAGAATGGTTTGGGTTGGGTGGGACCTCCGAAGCTCACCCAGTCCAACCCCCCCTACACTCAGCAGGGACATCCTCCACTAGAGCAGCTTGCTCACAGCCTTGCCCAGCCTCACCTTGAAGATGTCCAAGGATGGTTCCTCAACTCCCTCCCTGGGCAGCTTGCTGCAGTGTGGCAGCAGCCTCCTGCTGCACAACTTGTTCCTCACAGCCAATCTCAATCTGCTCTGCTCTCATTCCAAACCTTTGCCCTCCTCCTGTCCCTGCAGGCCTTTGCCAGCAGTCCCTCTGCAGCCTGCTTGGAGCTCCTTCAGGTCCTAACAGGCTGCTCTTAGGTCTGCCTGGAGCCTCCTTCTCTTTTCCACGTTGCACACCCCTAACTCCCTCAGCCTGACCTCATAGCAGAGGTGCTCCAACCTCCTGATCAATTCTGTGACCCATTCCATCAGGTCCCTATTCTTCCTGCCTTGAGGCCTCCAGAGCTGGATGCAGCACTCCAGGTGAGGTCTCAGCAGATCAAAGTGTCAGAATCCCCTGTCTGGACCTGCTGGCCACACTGCTTTGGAGGCAGCCCAGGCTGCCACTGGCCTTCTGTGCTGCAGGCTCCCACTTCAGAACCTGCACCTTGTGCACTACACTGCAGTGCACTGCTACATCAGAGCTCCCAGAGCAGCAACATGCACCTGGTGTTATTAAACCCAGACTAGCAGCATGAGTGCTGCTCTGAGCACCATCTCACCAAGCTTGGAGGATTTCACTCGAGATGCCTGAGCTGTTACTATCACCACCCATCTCTGCCAAACTTAGCAACCCTGTTGCACAGGAGGGGGACAGGGAGAACACGGCACAGTCCTCCTCCTCCTCTCAGCCACATTTGCTGGAGGTACTGAGAAACGTGGGATCATATTCAGCAACCAGACTGCAAAGTGGTGTGCAGATACATCCTGCTGCAGTATGCCTGCTGTTGGAAGGGGCAATTTCTGCAGGAGGTTGCTGGCAGCAGCACATTGATACAGCCAAAATCCTTGCCCTGTCTTACAGCCCTTCACTGTGCAGTACCAGCTGGGGGCAAACATCAGATCACAGAACCAGAGAATGTTAGGGGCTGGAAGGGAACTCCATGGATCATAGAAGAGAATCATAGAATCAACCAGGTTGGAAGAGACCTCCAAGACCATCCAGTCCAACCTAGCACCCAGCCCTATCCATCATCCAGTCCAACCCCCTGCCAGAGCAGGAGCACCCAGAGGAAATTCAAAACATTGAGGTTGGGTTTGAATATCCCTGCAGAAGGAGGCTCAACAATCCTCCTGGGGCAGGCTGTTCCAGGGCTCTGGCAGCCTCACAGTTCCAGGGAACCTCCTATGCCTCAACTTCCACCCATTGCCCCTTGTCCTGGCTTCTGGCATCACCCAGCAGAGCCTGGCTCCAGCCTCTTGGCACTCACCCTGCACATCTTTATCAAGAGGAATGAGGTCACTTCTCAGGCTCCTTCTCTCTGAGCTCCAAGCCCCAGCTCTCTCCATCTCTCCTCAAGGAAGATGTTCCACTCCCTTCAGCAGCTTTCTGGCTCTGGGCTGGACTCTCTCAAGCACTTCCCTGAGCTCCTTCTGGCCACACTGCTGCTGCTGCAGCCCAGGCTCTGCTTGGCTCTCTGGGCTGCAAGTGCACACTGCTGGCTCCCGCTGAGCTTCACCAGCACCTCCAGGTCCCTCTCCTCAGGGCTGCTCTCCAGCCTGGCACTGCCCAGCCTGCATTGGTGCTTGGCATTGCCTCCACCCAGCTGCAGGACCTTGCCCTTGGTCTTGTTGCACCTCCAGAGCTTGGCTTGTACCCACCTCTGCAGCCTGCCCAGGTCCCTCTGGATGGATCCTGCCCTCCAGCCTGGCTGCTGCACCACACAGCTTGGTGTGGGCAGCAAACCTGCTGAGGCTGCACTCAGTGTCTCTGTCCCTGAGGAAGTGGAACATCTTTCTTAGGAGGACAGCCCGAGGGAGCTGGGGCTCTGCTGCTTGGAGCAGAGGAGCCTTAGGGCTGCCCTCATTCATGGTGATAAAGATGTGCAGGGTGAGTGCCAAGAGGCTGGAGCCAGGCTCTGCTGGGGGATGCTCAATGGCAGGACAAGAGGCATTAGGTGGAAGTTGAGGCAAAGGAAGTTCCATGGAACTGTGAGGAGGAACTTTTAACCCATAAGGGTGCCAGAGCCCTGGCACAGGCTGCCCAGGGGGACTGTGGAGTCTCCCTCTCTGGAGATATTCAAGACCTGCTTGGATGCATTCCTGTGTGATCTGCTCTGGGTGCTCCTCCTCTCCAAGAGGGCTGGACTGGAGGTCCCCCCCAGCCCCTACCCTTCTGTGACTCCGTGGTTCACATGCCTCCACTGACCTACAGATTAAACTGAAAAGTGGCCCAAACCCACCTAAGGTGTAAGGGAAAACCCTAACCTGCTGAGTCGTGTGAGCAACAACCTGGAGGTAGGGCAGGAGCATGGGAAAGCAGGACCCGTTTGATGCAAGTAACATTTTAACCACCCACCAACAGGTTTTGTTCTTGTTGAATAACAAAGTCGCACAGGATTGCTGCTCACAGCCCCTAGCAACTTGTCAAAACGGGTTAGAGCAGGAGTGATCCTAAAACTGCTGCTTTAGAAACAGAAACCATAGAATCACAGAGCCAAGCAGGCTGGCAGAGAGCTCCAAGCTCCCCCAGCCCAACCTAGCCCCCAGCCCTGCCCAACCAACCAGACCATGGCACTCAGTGCCCCAGCCAGGCTTGGCTGCAACACCTCCAGGCACAGCCACTCCACCACCTCCCTGGGCAGCCCATTCCAGTGCCAATCACTCTCTCTGACAACAACTTCCTAACAACATCCAGCCTAGACCTGCCCTGGCACAGCTTCAGCCTCTGTCCCCTTCTGCTGCTGCTGGCTGCCTGGCAGCAGAGCCCAACCCCACCTGGCTACAGCCTCCCTGCAGGCAGCTGCAGGCAGCAATGAGCTCTGCCCTGAGCCTCCTCTGCTGCAGGCTGCACCCCCCCAGCTCCCTCAGCCTCTCCTCACAGGGCTGTGCTCCAGGCCCCTCCCCAGCCTTGCTGCCCTGCTCCAAACACCTTCCAGCACCTCAGCAGCTCTCTGCAATGGAGGAGCCCAGAGCTGGACACAGCACTCCAGGGGTGGCCTGAGCAGTGCTGAGCACAGGGGCACAAGAACCTCCCTTGTCCTGCTGCCCACACTGCTCCTGAGCCAGCCCAGGATGCCATTGGCTCTGCTGCCCACCTGGGCACACTGCTGCCTCCTCTGCAGCTCCTCTCTCCCACCACCCCCAGCTCCCTCTCTGCCTGCCTGCTCTCAGCCACTCTGGCCCCAGCCTGCAGTGCTGCTTGGGGCTGTTGTGGCCAAAGTGCAGAACCTGCCCTTGGCCTTGTTCAGCCTCATCCTGGCACACAAAGGTTCACATGCTGATGACAACCCTTGGGCAACTAAACTTAACTCTCTCATCAGACTCTGAGGGTTGACTCTCTGCACTAAAAAAGCTTTCATATTCTAACTGAAGAGCTCAGAAGGCAGCTCCAGAGCAGTAACTTTTAGCTACTATCTTCAATGTCTTCTCAGCCCAATCAGGTTAACTCCTTCTTGATGCCACAGTAACTGGAATTCACAAACCAATATAATCTCTTCTCTTGTTGCTCTCATGAACAAAAGTATTCCCACAGCACAGCCATGAGATTCTCTGCTCTGCTTTCATGGTGATTCTCAAAATCTCATCTGTCAATTAGGCCTGAGCAAGGAGGCACTTCCAGTAACAGCTTTAGTTCCATTTTATCTTGGATCAGCCAGTTCCAGCTCCCCTGCCATGGGCAGGGACACCTCACACTAGATCAGGCTGCACACAGCCTCAGCCAGACTGGCCTTAAACACCTCCAGGGATGAACCTTCCACCACCTCCCTGGGCAACCCATCCCAAGCTCTCACCACTCTCATGCTGAAGAACTTCTTCCTAACACCCAGGCTGAATCTCTCCACCTCCAGCTTTGCTCCATTCCCCCCACTCCTGATAGCCTAAAATGTCCTTCCTCATTTTTTTTGTAGCCCCCTTAAAATACTGAAAGGCCACAAGAAGGTCACCTGGGAGCCTTCTCCTCTCCACCCTGTACAGCCCCAACTCTTTCAGGCTGTGCTCACAGCAGAGCTGCTGCAGCCTCTCAGCATCCTCCTGGCCCTGCTCTGGACACTCTCCAGCATCTCCACAGTCCTCTTGTCCCAGGGGCTCCAGAGCTGGATGCAGGACTCCAGGTGGGGTCTCAGCAGAGCAGAGTAGAAGGGGAGGATCACTTCCCTCGCCCTACTGCCCTCACTGCTCTTGCTGCAGCCCAGGCTCTGCTTTCTCTCTGGGCTGCCAGAGCACACTGACAGCTCACACTGAAACCTGAAAGCAAACCCAACAAGCACAGCAGAAAGCTTCTCGGAGCCCTACTGCTAGCAGGGACAGCCTGTGATGGGATGCTCGGATGGGGAATGGGAGCCCCTGGGTGCTGTGCATGCAGGGAAAGCAGAAGCAAGAGCCAGCACTTAGAGAGAGGTGCCCTCTGCTGCATGGAGTGCCAGGAGAGAAAGGGGAGGGGGCAGCAGGATGGAGCTCTCTGGAGCCCGAGTAAACACAAAGAGAGACAAGGAAGGCTACTGTTCTGTGAGTGATGGCTCTTCTGACATCCTCCTCCGCCCATCCACCCCCAGTTACCACGGCGGGCACCGTCTGCGATAGAGCCAAGCAGCTGCAGAAGGAAGCACACCCTCAGATCCTGGCACAGAGTCCCTCTCAAGTCAAAACCATGCAACCAACAGACCCAGAGAGGGCAGAGGGCACATTGCCTCTTGACCACTTCTTCCCAGGCTAAGCAGCAAGTTTTCCTTCATCTACCTCCATCACCTACTGCCTCCTTCTCAATCCACTTGGAACATCTCCTAACGACCTTCCCCTGACACAGAAGCATTCACTTGCAGAAGGTCAGGGGCCAGAAGGGACCTTGAAAGATCATAGAATCATAGAATCAACCAGGTTGGAAGAGACCTCCAAGATCATCCAGTCCAACCCTGCTGCCAGAGCAGGAGCACCTACACCAAGCTTTTGGAGCCAAGGAAATCAGTCATAAGGCAAAACCAATCCTACTTTTCAGAGTGTCTAGAGAGGCAAAGAGCATTTCTTGCATCTCTGCCTTGTAAGGCTGCATTTACATCAGCTCCTTGGGTTTGGTTCCCGAGACACTGACAGACTTGAACAGACAGGAACTGAAATTCTGCTTCAAGTAACAACATCCTGCCTCTGAGTTCTTCAACTTGAATAAAAATACCCTGGAACCTCAACATTTGGCTTTGCCAACTTACACAACCTTGTCTTGTTCTGCAGACCAAAGGCACCACTTTGCCATCAGGGAACAGCAGGACAGGTGGCCAGCAAAACACAACAGGCAACACACACCTCAGCAGCTGCCTGCAGGGAGGCTGTAGCCAGCTGGGGTTGGGCTCTGCTGCCAGGCAGCCAGCAATAGAACAAGGGGACAGAGGTTGAAGCTGTGCCAGGGCAGGTCTAGGCTGGATGTTGTGAGGAAGTTGTTGTCAGAGAGAGTGATTGGCACTGGAATGGGCTGCCCAGGGAGGTGGTGGAGTGGCTGTGCCTGGAGGTGTTGCAGCCAAGCCTGGCTGGGGCACTTAGTGCCATGGTCTGGTTGGTTGGGCAGGGCTGGGTGCTAGGTTGGGCTGGGGGAGCTTGGAGCTCTCTGCCAACCTTCTTGATTCTGTACCTTGGTGATCCTGAGAGGCTTTTCCAACCGGAATGTTTCTGTGATTCTGTTCACAGAATGGGTGCACAGGAACATGTTCGGGCACCTTTGCAGTGCCTCCAGAGATGGAGACTCCAACACCTCTCTGGGCAGCCTGGTCCAGTGCTTCATCACCCTGAAATGGAAGAAGTTTCCCCTCACGTTTAGGTGGGAATTCTGATGTTCAGGATTGTGCCTCTCACCCCTTGCTGGGGAATACACATCAACATCTCTCCCATGACTCTGCAACCAGTGCAGGCAACTTTGAACTGTCAGGCTTGATAAACTATGGCTCATCATGAACTAGATGGCATCTTATTCCAATCTTCCATGACCCACAGGCAGATAACTGAGATGTCAGCTAATCCCAAGCTCTATTTATAGCTGCTCCATGCACAAAAATGATCCTCTAGTAAATAAGTAGTAAGCTTCACACAAATCAAAGCAGCCAATTCTGAAAGGCAGTACGAGGGGACACAGCAAAGAGCATTCAAGCTGACCTCAGTGGTACAACTGACAAGAGTATTTCAGCTGCTTTTAAATGCAGCTAAATAAAGGTCTTTGATGGATTAAATGATCAGCAGGTAGAAGGGACTTGGCTATAAAGTTTCAAAGAAAATAAAGGTCTTTCCCATTTTAGAAGAGATTTATTGGGGAGAGGAGGGAACAGCATCTGTCTGGGCAGATGAACACTAAAAAGCAGTTCTAACAGAAGATGACAGCAGCAGTAAGATTTCTCTCCCAGCTGAAAACAGTTCCCTTGCAACAGAAAGAGTTGATCTTCCTTGTACAAATTAATTGGCTGTTCAAATGTATGTTTCTTTCCATCACACAGGGCACCCAGTACAAGCCTTCAGCAGCACTCAGTCAAGCAAGACAATAAGAAGTCATAGAAGGTCCTTTTTTCCCCCCCACTGCTGCACTAAGAGCTTCCATCAATAAAACAGCAGTTAATTAAACTGGATTAACTACACCCAGAAAACTCTATTAAGTACAAGCTGCCTCTTGGAAGTTGGGGCAGTTGTACACAGATAGCTAAACTCAGCTCACTGTGACCACAAAACTTACAGTCTGCTATGAAGAGAAGCAACTGAGAACCTGGCCACATGAATCCAGCAAAAGCTCTGAGCTGTTTCAGTTGGTGTGACCCAAAAAATTAACTATGCTGCTCAAGTCAGGAAGAAAAAACAGCTACAAACAACACACTTCCAACATCAAGCAATTAACAATTAAATCAAGATAAAGAACAATCCAGTATCTGACTGAGATTAGTGACTGAACTAATTAAAAGATCAAAATCACTCATTCAAGTCGAATAGCTGGAGTCAGTTCCAACCATCTAAAGCACAGAAGCACATCAAAATCATTCAAATCAAGTAGTTGGAGCCAGTTTGAACCATCTAAAGCACAGAAGCACATCAAAATCATTCAAGTCCAATAGTTGGAGCCAGTTTGAACCATCTGAGGTACACAAGCACATCAAAATCATTCAAGTCCAATAGTTGGAGCCAGTTTGAACCATTTGAGGTACACAAGCACATCAAAATCACTCAAATCAAGTAGTTGGAGCCAGTTTGAACCATCTAAAGCACAGAAGCACACCAAAATCATTCAAGTCGAATAGTTGGAGCCAGTTTGAACCATTTGAGGTACACAAGCACATCAAAATCATTCAAGTCAAATAGCTGGAGTCAATTTGAACCATTTGAGGCACAGAAGCACATCAAAATCATTCAAATCAAGTAGCTGGAGCCAGTTTCAACCATCTGAAGCACAGAAGCACATCAAAATCATTCAAGTCGAATAGCTGGAGCCAGTTCCAACCATCTAAAGCACAGAAGCACAACAAAATCATTCCAGTCAAATAGCTGGAGTCAATCTGAACCATTTGAGGCACAGAAGCACATCAAAATCATTCAAATATTGGAGTCAATTTCAACCATCTGAAACACAGGAGGGCTGGGGAGGGACTACTGACAAGGTCTTGTAATGAGAGGAGGAGGAGGAATGGGTTTGAACTGGCAGAGGGGAGACTGAAAGTGGATGTTAGGAAGAAGCTGTTTGCAGTGAGGGTGGTGAGACACTGGCAGAGGTTGCCCAGGGAGGTCATGGATCACAGAATCACCCAAAGGTATGGGCAATCCCTGACTGATTCTATGATTCTAACTATCAAAAATAGAAAGGGGGGGGGGGAGAAGGTCAACTCCATCTGCTAACACAGTCCATGACTACTGAACAGCAGCACTGCACATTCTCTCACACACAGGGACTCAAAGCTTTCATTGTGTTTGCTCCCTGTGTGAAGCAAGCTGTCAGCAATTACTTTTACATTAGCTGAATTAGTTAATCTTGGTACCTCCTCTCCCATTCCCCTCCCCCTGAGGTATTCTTTCACCATTCCTCGGTGTACAGAAAGCAGATATGCTCTACAGTCACTTCCTCCTTTTGCATCCAGGGAAAAGGATCCACTCCCTGAATCAGGGTTTTGCCTTCTGTGAGGTTTAAAAAGCCCAAAGCAAAACACAGGCAGGAGCCACACATAATCCAGCCTTGGTTTTTTTCCTGAGATTGCTCTGTAACAGCAGATCCAGAGCAAAACAGAGAGCATGCAAGCAAAAAGATCCACTCCCTGAACCAGGATTTTGCCTTCTGTGAGGTTTAAAAAGCCCAAAGCAAAACACAGGCAGGAATCACACATAATACATCCTTTTCCCCCCCTCTGAATTGCACTGTAGCAGCAGATCCAGAGTAAAACAACACAGAGCATCTCTGAGGCTGTTTTCTCTCCTTTGATCCCATCAGGTCTAAACCTGCTTACAGCACTTCAGTGACCTCTAACATTTCAGACCTGAAATTTCAGCTGCTCGATTCCACATTACCAAACTCTCCTTTTTCTTCTCCCAGCACAGAGAGGAAGAAGTCGATGCAATATCTGTAAGGTCAACGCTGAGCTGCCAGATGAATTCTACTCCACTGCTGGTGGAATGATTACTAAAGACCCCTCTAGCACCCAGAGAACAGCAACTACAAAAGAGGCAATCTCCATAACATTGCAGGTAAGTTGCAAACATTGCATCAGCAGCAGTTCAAACAGAAATAGGCATCCACTCAGCACCAATAAAACTGCTGCTTAAGACAGTGGTTTAACAACAATAAGACATAAACCTCCTTAAACCCATGCAGAAACAAATACCTTTCCCAGCAGCTCTGCCATCATTTCCTGCCTATCTCTGAGTAGCACAAAAAGGAGGAAGCATTTTGCTCTCTATAGAAATCATCTATTTTAAGTGTTTTCTTCTTTATCATACTTTGTGATCTCAAAATAGCAGCTAATGTTAAAATAAAACACTATAGTGGAGACGCTGACAAAAGAAGAGCTGCTGAAAAGGGGTGAGCAGCAGAGAGAGCAACACACAAAGGCTGCAGTCAGAAATTCCCACATCTGCACAGATTTGTGTATTTTCATAGAATGAACCAGGTTGGCAGAGAGCTCCAAGCTCAGCCAGCCCAGCCTAGCACCCAGCCCTGCCCAACCAACCAGACCATGGCACTCAGTGCCCCAGCCAGGCTTGGCTGCAACACCTCCAGCCACAGCCACTCCACCACCTCCCTGGGCAGCCCATTCCAGTGCCAATCACTCTCTCTGACAACAACTTTCTCACAACATCCAGCCTGAACCTGCCCTGGCACAGCTTGAGCCTCTGTCCCCTTCTGCTGCTGCTGGCTGCATCCAGTTGCAACCCCTCTGCCATGGACAAGGGGGGTTGGAAGGGACTACAAGGATCATTCAGTTCCAACCCCCCTGCCATGGGCAAGGACACCCTACCCTAGAGCAGGCTGCCCACAGCCTCATCCAGCCTGGCCTGAAACACCTGCAGGGCAGGGAAGGTTTAAATTTCTGATTTAAGTTTTAGATTCTTTTTTTGGGGTAAAAGATGAAACCATCTGGTTTGTATGAATAGAGTGTCCCTAGAGTGATCCCCTAAGTGTTGTTATCAGAGGATTGACTCTGCTGGCTTTGTGGAGGAAGTAGAGCTTTTGGTGCTCCCATAGCACAACTTCAACCCATTGCCTGCTTACCTGGGAGAAGAGACCAACCCCAGCCTCACTTCACCCTCCTGTCAGGAGAGCAATAAGACCTGCCCTCAGCCTTCTCCTCTCCACACTAAACACCCCCAGCTCACTCAGCCACTCCTCATATGATGCCCTCCAAACCCCTCCCCAGCCTCACTGCTCTTTCCTGGACACTCTCCAGCTGCTTCAAACACTGGTTTTAAAAATCAAAGTGAAAAATAAACCCCAACCAAAACCTATGTAAATCATCTTCCCTCTGATCTCACCTTACTCAGCTGGAACTGCTGATGTGTGCAAGCATCACACAGGCAACTCCTGTTTAAAAGTGTCCCACAGCCACCCTGCTCAAAGGCTCCAGACCAGTTAACCATTTGATGTGTGCAAGCATCACACAGGCAGCTCCTGTTTAAAAGTGTCCCACAGCCACTCTGCTCAAAGGCTCCAGACCAGTTAACCTTTTGATGTGTGCAAGCATCACACAGGCAGCTCCTGTTTAAAAGTGTCCCACAGCCACTCTGCTCAAAGGCTCCAGACCAGTTAACCATTTGATGTGTGCAAGCATCACACAGGCAGCTCCTGTTTAAAAGTGTCCCACAGCCACTCTGCTCAAAGGCTCCAGACCAGTTAACCTTTTGATGTGTGCAAGCATCACACAGGCAGCTCCTGTTTAAAAGTGTCCCACAGCCACTCTGCTCAAAGGCTCCAGACCAGTTAACCATTTGATGTGTGCAAGCATCACACAGGCAGCTCCTGTTTAAAAGTGTCCCACAGCCACTCTGCTCAAAGGCTCCAGACCAGTTAACCATTTGATGTCTGCAAGCATCACACAGGCAGCTCCTGTTTAAAAGTGTCCCACAGCCACTCTGCTCAAAGGCTCCAGACCAGTTAACCATTTGATGTGTGCAAGCATCACACAGGCAGCTCCTGTTTAAAAGTGTCCCACAGCCACCCTGCTCAAAGGCTCCAGACCAGTTAACCATTTGATGTCTGCAAGCATCACACAGGCAGCTCCTGTTTAAAAGTGTCCCACAGCCACTCTGCTCAAAGGCTCCAGACCAGTTAACCATTTGATGTGTGCAAGCATCACACAGGCAGCTCCTGTTTAAAAGTGTCCCACAGCCACCCTGCTCAAAGGCTCCAGACCAGTTAACCATTTGATGTCTGCAAGCATCACACAGGCAGCTCCTGTTTAAAAGTGTCCCACAGCCACTCTGCTCAAAGGCTCCAGACCAGTTAACCATTTGATGTCTGCAAGCATCACACAGGCAGCTCCTGTTTAAAAGTGTCCCACAGCCACTCTGCTCAAAGGCTCCAGACCAGTTAACCATTTGATGTGTGCAAGCATCACACAGGCAGCTCCTGTTTAAAAGTGTCCCACAGCCACCCTGCTCAAAGGCTCCAGACCAGTTAACCTTTTGATGTGTGCAAGCATCACACAGGCAGCTCCTGTTTAAAAGTGTCCCACAGCCACTCTGCTCAAAGGCTCCAGACCAGTTAACCATTTGATGTCTGCAAGTGTGACACAGGCAGCTCCTGTTTAAAAGTGTCCCACAGCCACCCTGCTCAAAGGCTCCAAACCATCTGGGAGAGAGAACTGAACAAATTCTGTCACAGAGCAAGCCAAGGCACACAAACACAGTACCCACCTTCAGCATGGGATTTACACAGCTTCTGCTAAGCTCAGGCCTCAAAAACACTTCGGTTTGGAGTGGAGAGTTGTGGCAGTTTAAGGCTGTGGCTGCTCCACTCCTGGAGGTGTTCAAGGCCAGGCTGGATGAGTCCTTGAGCGACCTGTTCTAGTGGGAGGTGTCCCTGCCTATGGCAGGGGGTTGGAACTGGCTGAGCTTTGAATTCCCTTCCAACCTAAACCATTCTATTCTATGGCTTACTGGAATATTCTACCAAGAGAAAGTGATAACTTTCCTGACAGTTCAGTGCAGACTCTGAACGAGCAGGGCTCTGGTTGTGAAAGAGTAACGACGGTAAAACCTCTGTCATTTAATGAGCATTTATTAAGGGCCACAAGGATGAGCAGAGGGCTGGAGCACCTCTGCTATGAGGAGAGATTGAGGGACTTTGGGCTGTTCATTATGGAGAGGAGAAGGCTCCCAGGTGACCTTATTGCTCAGGGAGGTGGTGGAGTGGCTGTGCCTGGAGGTGTTGAAGCCAAGCCTGGCTGGGGCACTGAGTGCCATGGTCTGGTTGGTTGGGCAGGGCTGGGTGCTAGGTTGGGCTGGCTGAGCTTGGAGCTCTCTGCCAGCCTGCTTGATTCTATGATGGTGGCCTTCCAGGATCTTAAGGGGGGCTACAAGAAAGCTGGGGAGGGACTTTTTATCACTGTCAGGTAGTGATAGGACTGGGGGGAATAGAACAAAGCTGGAAATGGGGAGAGTCAGACTGGATGTTAGGAAGAAGTTTTTCAGTATGAGAGTGCTGAGAGCCTGGCAGGGGTTGCCCAGGGAGATGGTGGAAGCCTCATCCCTGGAGGTGTTTGAGGCCAGGCTGGCTGAGGCTGTGTGCAGCCTGCTCCAGGGTAGGGAGTCCCTGGGCATGGCAGGGGGGCTGGAACTGGCTGCTCCTTGTGCTCCCTTCCAACACTGCCTGATTCTGTGATTCATTTGGTTTGCTAAAAGTTATAAAAGCTGAAGTACAAACAATTCTTTTCTTCTTGGCTCTGTTTGCTGCCCCTTCACTTCCCTCTCTAACTCCTCCACTAACCTCGGCTGCCCAGACAACAGGTGAGCCTTGCTGGCAGTTTTCTAGCTGGAGAGAGAGAAGGTGGCAGTAGCTCCTTCTGGGCTTTCTTTGCCCGGGGGGAGGACTGAATGTCTGTATTATTTCTCAGTTGTATACAATGGTAAATGCCTGTCAATATAGTGTATACTTGTAAACATAGCTTTGCTGTGAAACAGAGCTTTAGATTACTCCCAAGCTGTCTGAGCTGCTCTGGTAGATTTTAACTGTGTGTGTGTGTGGAAGCTCCCTACCCACCCCAAGTGTAGAGCTGTAACCAGCTGAACTCGTTGTGCCTCCTGTCGCAGCCAGCACTCTGCAATCCACACAGCTTGGATGCAAGCGCAGCTCTTGCTAGCTGGAGGGCAGCCTGGCCCCACACGCACGAAGTGTTCTCAGAGTGCTCCCTCTCTTGATGCTTCCACAGGAGAGAGGGGGAGAGAGGAACTGGCAGGTCTGAACTGCCTAAGGAGAAGTAGAGGGAGAGGAAAAAACAGATCAAAAGGTATGTGTTTAGGAGGGAAGCAGGATAGAAGTGGGGGGAGGAAGGAAAAGGGGGGAGGAAGGAAAAGGGGGGAGGAAGGAAAAGGGGGGAGGAAGGAAAAGGGGGGAGGAAGGAAAAGGGGGGAGGAAGGAAAAGGGGGGAGGAAGGAAAAGGGGGGAGGAAGGAAAAGGGGGGAGGAAGGAAAAGGGGGGAGGAAGGAAAAGGGGGGAGGAAGGAAAAGGGGGGAGGAAGGAAAAGGGGGGAGGAAGGAAAAGGGGGGAGGAAGGAAAAGGGGGGAGGAAGGAAAAGGGGGGAGGAAGGAAAAGGGGGGAGGAAGGAAAAGGGGGGAGGAAGGAAAAGAAAAAAGGTAATTAAGGAAAAGGAAAAAAGCCTACCACATAATCACAGAATAGTAGGGGTTGGGAGGGACCTTCAAATATTCAGTCCAACCTCCTTGCCAGAGCAGGAGCACCCAGAGCAGATTACACAGGAATGCATCCAGGCAGGTTTGTAATGTCTCCAAAAAAGGAGACTCCACAACCCCCCTGGGCAGCCTGTTCTGGCACCCTCATAGGGAAAAAAAATCTTCCTCATTTTTACAGGGAACTTTCTATGCCTCAATTTCCACCCAGTGCCCCCTGTCCTGGCATTGGGCATCACCCAGCAGAGCCTGGCTCCAGCCTCCCAGCACTCACCTTGACATCTTCATCAACATGAATGAGAGCAGCCCTCGGGCTCCTCTGCTCCAAGCAGCACAGCCACAGCTCCCTCAGGCTCTCCTCGTAAGAGAGATAATCATAGAATCAAGCAGGCTGGCAGAGAGCTCCAAGCTCATCCAGTCCAACCTAGCACCCAGCCCTGCCCAACCAACCAGACCATGGCACTCAGTGCCCCAGCCAGGCTTTGCCTGAACACCTCCAGGGACGTTCCTTTGTGGCTCTGCAATGGACTCTCAAGCAGCTCCATGGGAAAGGGACTGCAAGCAGCAGACAACAATCAGACTCAGAGATTCTTGTTCCTGGGTAGTTTTCAGTTGCATTACTTGCTGCTGTAGCATTCCTTTGGTGTGTACAAACGAGCTGTGGAACTTCACAGCAAAGCATCTTTCTCAACCACTGCTGTAAAACAGGAACAGCTGTCTGGCAGCATTAGTAACCTAACTGGTTCAAAGGGCACAAGACTCTCTCTGGATCCAAATCAGCAGAGCTGGTCAGTCTGATTTCCCATTAACAAAAGCAACATATCCTCTTTTCTCCTTCCCAAAGAGTAAAATATACCTTGGAAAACAGTTAAGATGGAAAAAAACCCCAACACTGATGGTTGAAGTGGTTATTTATAACCTGCTACTCCTAAGCACTATGAAGAGGCTTCAGCTACTTAGCTTCATAGTGATAGTATCATACCATTATTAATGCATTAAGCTGTGCTTTGAAAGTCAGCAAGGACTGCAGAATGGAAGGAAAAAAAGATGCTTTTTCGTTTGCAGAAGCTGGGAGGTGTCTCAACTGACACAGGGGAGTGCACAACCATTGTCGTGTGGTGATGCCAGTTAAAGACTGCTCTCCAGAATCAGACTGCTGCTCTTGCATTGCCTACACCTGCCAAGCAGTATTTGAAACCAGTTCCCCCCCACAAGCACCTGTGACACTTTCCTGTCGATTTTGTTTTCTGGATCTGCAGCCTCAGGTGTGCATTCTGATGTGTGTGCATGCAAAGCCCCTGCAAAGGAGGCTGGGGAGTTCTCTAAGCCTGTGCAACTCTGATCAGTCTTAAAGAAAGTAAACAAACCTGAAAGCAACAACAAACAATCAACCCCCACATGCACACAACTCCCCACAAAACACCACCTCTTCATTTTACAGGCATTCAAGGAGGGCAACCAAACTTGTTCCACTGTGTCTGTGAGTTCCTGCAAGGTCTTGCAGCTGGGTCAATCAACGCCAAGCACAAATGAGTGTGAGCTGGAGAGCAGCCCTGAGGAGAGGGACTTGGGGGTGCTGCTGGAGGAGAAGCTCAGCAGGAGCCAGCAGTGTGCACTTGCAGCCCAGAAAGCCAAGCAGAGCCTGGGCTGCAGCAGCAGCAGTGTGGCCAGCAGGGCCGGGGGGAGATTCTTCCCCTCTGCTCTGCTCAGACCCCAGCTGGAGTCCTGCATCCAGCTCTGGAGCCCCTGGGACAAGAGGGCTGTGGAGATGCTGGAGAGTGTCCAGAGCAGGGCCAGGAGGATGCTGAGAGGCTGCAGCAGCTCTGCTGTGAGCACAGCCTGAAAGAGTTGGGACTGTGCAGGCTGGAGCAGAGGAGGCTCCCAGGGGACCTTCTTGTGGCCTTGCAGCATCTGAAGGGGGCTCCAAAAAAGCTGGGGAGGGACTTTTGAGGCTGTGAGGGAGTGGCAGGAGTGGTGGAATGGAGCAAAGCTGGAGGTGGGGAGAGTGAGGCTGGAGGTGAGGAGGAAGTTGTTGAGCAGGAGAGTGGTGAGAGGCTGGCAGGGGTTGCCCAGGGAGGTGGTTGAGGCCCCATGGCTGGAGGTGTTTGAGGCCAGGCTGGCTGAGGCTGTGTGCAGCCTGCTCTAGGGTAGGGTGTCCCTGGGCATGGCAGAGGGGGTGGCACTGCCTGATCCTTGTGCTCCCTTCCAACCCTGACTGGTTCTATGACTACTTCAAAGTCTTTGCCTTACTCCTCTTTTTACACCTGGAGAACTCCCACCATTATTTCATTCAACTCAGCTGTCGAGCCCATTCCAAGCCTAAATTAATTCACTCACAGGTGCTCTACCACCTTTAACATGACAGAAGACCTCATAAAACATCAACAAAGTTGTGTTTCTTATGAGGTTTGAGGTACATGGTGTAAAAGTAACTTAGAAGCTATGCAATGAACATATAGACACAGGTGCACACCGCATGGGGTTGGACAATATGCAGTGCCACACAGAAAACACAAATGGTTAAAATGGCTAAAAAATAAACTATCAGGCATCTTCATGGTGTAGCACACAAAGAACTCACCTTTTCTGCACCAAGCATCTTTCCAAAACAAGGCTACCAGTGTTGAGAACTGGGTTTATTTGGTATCTCCATGCTCTCATGCTGCTCATATCTGCACTTCCTCGGGCAGCTTTTCTGTGTAAGCACAGGAATTACTCACTGCTCCAAGACATGAGCAACAACAAAACCCTGCCTGCTACCCCCTCCACTCCCATTTGGCAAAGACAAGTTGGACTGAATCACGCTGATTTGGTAAATTAATTGCCCAAACAAGCTTTAAAGAAGCCAGATGTGTACAACTGAGGCCAGCCCAAGGTGTGCAAGGGTGGGTAAAAAGCAAAAAGATGGCTTTCACTGCTAGGTTACAGCACTCAAAAACCCTGCTAGAGCTTTAAAGAAGCCACATGTGTGCAACTGAGGCCAGCCCAAGGTGTGCAAGGGTGGGTAAAAAGCAAAAAGATGGCTTTCAAGGCTAGGTTACAGCACTCAAAAACCCTGCTAGAGCTTTAAAGAAGCCACATGTGTACAACTGAGGCCAGCCCAAGGTGTGCAAGGGTGGGTAAAAAGCAAAAAGATGGCTTTCACTGCTAAGTTACAGCACTCAAAAACCCTGCTAGAGCTCTGTGAGCTCAAGTTACTTCACTGCTCCTTGCTTTCCTTAACCTTTAACACTGTGAAGCTAAAGGAAGGCTAATATTTGGACTGCACACTAAGCAGGAATCAGAGAAGCCTCACGGGGCTGCAGCACGAAGATAACCAGAAGTAAACGCACCAGAGGAGCATCAGAAAACAAAAACAACCTTGAAAACATCATTTCCTGTGACATGCCCCACCGAAGGCAGATTTTGCTCCATTCAACAGCTCTGAGCCCTACAACTCGTTACAACATTAGCACAGAGCGTTGCGGATTGGAAGGGACCTTGAAAGCTCACCCGGTGCAACCCCCCTACCAGAGGAGCAGCACCTAGGCAGGACAGCAGCCAGGCGGGTTTGGAATGTCTGCAGCGAAGGAGGCTCCACAACCTCTTTGGACAGCCCTCTCCAGGGCTCTAAAACCTCATCTGTTGCTACAGAAGACAGAAGTTGAGATCTGTGTTTGCTTGCAGGCAAACCAACCCTAACAACAGAGTCCTCCACAACGCACCCAAGGGAGCGTGGAGGTCTGGGACGCGGGCCTGCTGTCAGCAGCATGGGAGCTCATCCAGAGCAATCCAGCCGAAGGAGCTGCATCGCGATGAACGCATTTCAGCCCGGACCGCAGCACTAACTCCAAGTCCACAGCAGAAAGCCAGCGTTCAACCTCGCAACGCAGAGACACCGCAGCCGTGCGCCGCGCTCCCGGAGTACCCCCCACAAACTGCTCTCTGCAAGGACAAAGAGAGGAACTTGCTCCTACTACATTCCCAGCGTCCCTGTACTACAAGAGGTAGAAATGTGTAAGATGTCTGCCCACGCAGAGCATTATATTTAGCCGCCGTAGCGGCACCGCTGCTCTCAGGTTCCCCCACAGTCCAACAGCGTTTCCGCCAGCCTGCGAAGCAGCAGGCAGCCCGGGGGGCTTGAGGACACCGAAACGCGGCGCTGCTGCTCCCGAGCGGCGTTCGCTGCTGCCTTCGGACCCGCGACCGGGAGATACACCCGAGGGCTGCCTACCCACAGCCGCCGCTTTGCTTTTGTCCCTTCCGTCGTTTTCCGCCGAGCACTTCGCTGGGCAGAGGGAGCCGCCGGCCAGCGACGCTCCGAGGCGCATCGCTCAGCCAGCCCGCGCCTGGCACCGCCGCTGTCGCCTCGCCACCGCAGCCCGCATAATAGGTCGATTCATCCCCCAGCCTCCCGCGGCCCGCAGCCTCCCTCTGCGCACAGGTAGCGGGCGCTGCCCGCCCTGCGCCGGGCAGCCAGGCGCAGCCTCCTCCCGAGGTCCGCGGGAGCCACCTCACGGGCAGCGGCCGCCCCCCGCGCCAGGGCCCTCACAGCCGCCCCCTGGCGGCGGGGCCGTGCGGCAGCTCCCCACAGGCCGCCCCACGCCCTCAGCTCGGCTCTGCCCGACGGCAGCCCTGCCGCTGACCGAGCGCGACCGGCGCGGAGGCATCCCCACCCTTCTCTCTCTCTCTCCCTCCGCCCGGGCCGCCGCCGCCACACCCGAGGCTGCCATGGGGAGGCTGCGCCCGACGGGAAGGTAGCGAGGCTGGCCGACCGGTGCAGGGCTGGGCTTGCAACCCTGTCAGCCACGCTCGGGCTCACACACCGTGGCGACCCGCGGGGGACTCGGCCCTCGCCCCGCCGCCGCAAACCCCGATCGCATCGCCTGTCATATGAAAACAATTATTGACTCGGCCGGGGGAGGGGAGGAGAAGTTAAAAGCCAAGAGGCAGAGGAGCAGAGGCCGGGAGGCGGCCAGCTGCCTTCCAGCCGCTCCCCCGGCCCTCCGACGCGGCGGTACGCACCCCACTCGCGGGGCGGGAGCCCCAGCCGGCCCCCCACACCCCGCCCAGCACCTCCAACTCGGAGCCGGCGGATTCTACTCACCCATTTATGTCGAGCTGGGCTTTGCCTGGCGGCAGAAGCAGGCTGAAAGTTTGAAGCGGCTGGCCACGGTGAAACGGCGAGAGACAGCCCCGAGCCGCCGCCGCGCAAAGAGGAGGCTGCTGACAGAGCCGCTCCCTCCTCCGGCGGGCGCCGCTCTCAGCACCCGCTGCAGCCGGGCTGCATCCTGCCTCCCGCTCGCAGCGCCTCGCCGTCTTCCCTCCGCCCCGGCACTTGCATGTATTTTTAAATAAACGAAACAAAACAATCAAAATGCCAGAAACCAGGCGAGAGAAGAGCCTCAGCCTTCAGCTCCTGCCAGCCACCTCGGTCCCTGCTGCCGCCCGGAGCAGCCCGGGAGAGGGGAAAAAAGCGCAGCCAAGCCCGGGCGCCCCCGAGCCGCGGGGGCAGACGTCTTACCCCGCCGGCCGGTGCGTGCGGTAGGGCGAGAGGGTGCGCGGAGCGGTCGAGTCGTCTGCCGGCGGCTCCGCTAGTGCCGAAGGGAGCGGGCGGCTCGGCTTGGCTCGGCTCAGCTCGGCTCCGCTCGGCTCAGCGTGGCTCGGCTGGCCTCAGCGCGGCTCGGCTCCGCTCAGCTCAGCGCGGCTCCGCTCGGCTCAGCGCGGCTCCGCTCCGCTCCGCTCGGCGCGGCTCGGCTCCGCTCGGCTCAGCGCGGCTCGGCTCCGCTCCGCTCGGCGCTGCGGGAAGTGTCGCGAGACTGCGCCAGAGCCGCTGCGCCGCCTCGGGCCGCGGGCAGCAACCGCGGCGGAGGGGGAGAGGAGGGCGGGGAGGCAGGAAGAGCAGCCGCGGTCCCCAGCGGGGGGCAGGGGAGAGGGGTGCTGAGGGCGCGGGGAAGGAGGTGACTTCCTCCCTGGCAGGCTGAGAGTCGTCAGCAGAGCGCGGGGGAGGCGCAGGGGAGGGGAGCGCCTCGCCTCGCCTTGCCTCGCCTTGTTGTCGTTGCTGGGGGATGCGAGAGGACGTTTTGGGCTCCGGGCAGGCTCTCTGGGAGCGGAACGGGAGGATACATCGGATTCGTTGCGGCTACCTTGGGCGCCCGCGCACGACCCCCGTTCAGCCGTGCCCTGCTGCGGGTCGGTCCCTCGGGGAGCCGGGGAGCGGCGGGCTCGTGGCTCCGCCGTCAGGGGCAGCGGAGTGGGGCGGGGGGCGTCGGCAGGCGCGGCCACGTTCTCCCCTGCTGCCGTGCAGGCTCGCCTCTGGGAGCGGAAGGGGAGGCAGGGGAGGAAAGGACGAGCAGAAAGAGCAGCTGCAGAGTGACTTCGGTGGCGGCGGCTGAAGAGGAGCGGAATCACGCAGCAGCAGCAGCAGCGGCAGCAGCAGCAGCAGCGGCAGCAGCAGCAGCAGCCGCCGGTTGCGCTTTGCAGGTATTGCAGGGAAAGGTGAAAGGCGATTGCGGTTGGACTGAGCAGCTCGCGAAGATCAGCACCATCCCTGAGCAGAAATGCCACTTAATGAGGCTGAGGAGCCTTTTTTCACAGGCAAGTCCTCTCCCGGTCAAAGATGGTAAAATATCAAACCTATACTGGTAAAGCAGATTGAAGACAGTGTGGTCTGGAAAGAGAAAGAGGAGAGGTGACCTTTGTTACAGCACCAGCACCTTCAATACTTAGTAAAGGCTGAGCAAAACCAGAGCCTCCTTCATAGCCAAATTAACTCCTCCTTGGGCAATAAGATAACAGAGGAGATTTTTGTACTTCTCCACCCCCCTGCACAAGAGAGATTATTTGGGGGGCGGGGAGGGAAAGGAATTTTGGAGGTAAATGTGTACGAGAAACTTTCCATCTGGCTTCTCAGCTCTCAAACCTCACATTTCTGTGAAACTCAGTGATGAACTGTTTGAGAGAAAAACAGAAGAGGTTGACCCATGAGAGGATTAAGTATTTGGAATTCCTCGTTCTTGATTTAACTTTTTTTTAAACTAAACTTTAACCATTGCTATGAAACTGCCTTTAAGTCACTTATTTGCATGCTGCAGCAGCAGCAGAACATCAGGCCTAGGGCTTTGCCTTTGCTAGTTTATTTCTTCTTCATTGCAAAACAATTAGTTAGTGTGATACAAAATGGGATGAGGTGCTGGAAAAGACAAGTTGTGGATGCCCCTTCCCTTGCAAGGAGAAACTAGAGCAGAGCAGATTCAGATTGGACCTTAGGAACAAGGTGGTTTTTTTACCAAGAAGGTAGCAGAACACTGGAACAGGTTGCCCAGGGAGGTGCTTGGGGCCCCATCCCTGGAGATACTCAAGGTGAGGCTTGGCAGGGCTCTGGGCAACCTGATCTAGTGGAGGATGTCCCTGCTGAGTGCAGAGGGGGTTGGACTGAATGACCTTTAGAGGTCACTTCCAACCCAGACTGTTCCATGAAGTGTTCAAGACCTGGCTGAAGGGAGCTTTGAACAACCTGCTCAAGTGGAAGGTATCCCTGCTGAGTGCAGAGGGAGTTGGACTAGATGAGCTTTGGAGGTCCCCTCCAACCCAAACCATTCTATGAAGCATTCAAGACCAGGCTGGATGGAGCTTTGAACAACCTGCTCCAGTGGAAGGTGTCCCTGCCCGTGCCAGGGCTCAGAGTGGGGACTGATCATCTTTATGGTCCCTTCCAATCTTAACCATTCTATGACTCTATTCTAAATTACCAGGATTAAATTACCAGCAGCAGCTTCTCCTTCAGCATTATAACAAGCTGGAATCATCACACTGATCAGGAGGAAAAAGACCACATCTAAGTGGAATCGATGCATTGTTTGAGGAGGAAGAATTTTTTGTTGGCAGCATGGCAATTTTATGTGAAGTTTTCTCTTTCCAGTGACACTGCTGGGTAGCTTAAGGTGGAGTAAATTATATACCTGAACAATTTAGCTCCCTGCACACCAACAGAACTCTTCAGGGCAGGTAGTAAAAGCTGTAAGGAATAGCACAAAGTGGTCATGTTACAATGCACAGCACAAAGTGAGAGCCCAATGACACTATTGTCTTGGAACAATGCATGACCTACCTGGTCTGAACAGACAGGGTGGTAGCTTTGGCAGCGCTTAATAGCGCTGGTGGAAAGCTGCTGGCCTGGCAAGATGGCTTAACAATGAAAAGAGAATTTCCCCACCCCCCGAGACTGGAATTTCCTCTTCCCTTGCTTTAAAACCACCACGGAAAGGCCAATGGCAAACACTGCACTGGAGAGCACATCTGTCTGTGCACAGCTCACCACCAGGGCAGAGGGGCTGAGAGCAGGCAGGCAGAGAGGGAGCTGGGGGTGCTGGCAGAGAGGAGCTGCAGAGGAGGCAGCAGTGTGCCCAGGTGGGCAGCAGAGCCAATGGCATCCTGGGCTGGCTGAGGAGCAGTGTGGGCAGCAGGACAAGGGAGGTTCTTGTGCCCACCCCTGTGCTCAGCACTGCTCAGGCCACCCCTGGAGTGCTGTGTCCAGTTCTGGGCTCCTCCATTGCAGAGAGCTGCTGAGGTGCTGGAAGGTGTTTGGAGCAGGGCAGCAAGGCTGGGGAGGGGCCTGGAGCACAGCCCTGTGAGGAGAGGCTGAGGGAGCTGGGGGGGTGCAGCCTGCAGCAGAGGAGGCTCAGGGCAGAGCTCATTGCTGCCTGCAGCTGCCTGCAGGGAGGCTGTAGCCAGCTGGGGTTGGGCTCTGCTGCCAGGCAGCCAGCAGCAGCAGAAGGGGACAGAGGCTCAAGCTGTGCCAGGGCAGGTCTAGGCTGGATGTTGTGAGGAAGTTGTTGTCAGAGAGAGTGATTGGCACTGGAATGGGCTGCCCAGGGAGGTGGTGGAGTGGCCGTGGCTGGATGTGTTGCAGCCAAGCCTGGCTGGGGCACTTAGTGCCATGGTCTGATTGGTTGGGCAGGGCTGGGTGCTAGGTTGGGCTGGCTGAGCTTGGAGCTCTCTTCCAACCTGCCTCATTCTGTTCTATGCTAAAAGGACCACAACTTCCAGGGTCCACATCTCACATCTACCACAGAAGACGCTGCTGGGAAATACATCTGCCACTAAGAGACCTGAACTGTGCCTGTGAAGAAGAGGTCACTGCACCCAAGGAGCAGTAATCACTTCCCAAATTTTCTGACTCAACTCTCTTTTTCCTCCTTCAGACCAATGACACTTTGTGAAGGGAATTCTTAAGCATCCCCACTATTTTCTGGAATGAAAATTATGGTGAAGTTAGCCAAGCAAGGGGCTGCTTTCCCTCAGGATGCTCCCTTTAGAGGGGCAGGAATCAGCAGTTGGCAGAGATGCTAAAGGCTTTGAAGAGCTGTACCCAGCAGGGAAAAAAACAACCACCCAAAGTCTGAAAGCCAAACAGCAACTATTTTGTGCTAGTAATGAGAGGAAACTCTTACCTGTGGAAAGGGAACTACTTCTAGCCACAAGGGTGGCTCAGTAACATAACAAAAGCTCTCAGTGAAGCAACAGCTACAAGAAAAAAAGTCACAGCTCAAGTATAATACACCAAAAATGACACCAAAGATGAATAACTACCAAATCCAATCACAGAATTGCTTATAAAGTACCAACTCTGTTAAAACATTTATTGTCTGTAAAAACCCAATTTACATTGATTTTATAGAAACTATGTTAAACATACATATAAACATAGCTACAGCTGAATATATGCCCAGGAACAAGGCTGTTGCAGCTGGGATAACATCACCAAAAGCACCCTTGTGCACTCCAAAAAGACTACAGGACTTCAACTCTCTTTGCATTTAGTTCTACCTTCAGTAGTTTCAGTAGGCTGGAGGTTAGGAGGGAGTTGTTGGCAGAGAGAGTGATTGGCATTGGAATGGGCTGCCCAGGGAGGTGGTGGAGTCACCATCCCTGGAGGTGTTGAAGCCAAGCCTGGCTGGGGCACTTAGTGCCATGGTCTGTTTGATTGGACAGGGCTGAGTGCTAGGTTGGGCTGCATGAGCTTGGAGCTCTCTTCCAACCTGCCTCATTCTATTCTATTCTAAAAGGACCACAACTTCCAGGGTCCACATCTCACATCTACCACAGAAGATGCTGCTGGGATGTGCATCTGCCACTGAGAGACCTGAACTGTGCCTGTGAAGAAGAGGTCACTGCACCCAAGGAGTAGTAGTCTTAGCCACCCTTAAGCAATATCCAGGTGCAAGGTTTCCCATGTTGTTTGCATGTGCACATATATGTCCACACCCACACAGCAGATGGTCCTGGGAGCTACAGACTAAATAAGGTCAGCATTAATAATATGTCCCTTAAAAGTGGATATTAGTCCACAGCCTCATTCCACTGGGGTGGTGGTGGGGAAATTGCTGCTATTCTTAAAACAAAACAAGGAGGCTTTTTGTTACTATTCAAGGTGAGGCTTGACAGGGCTCTGGGCAACCTGATCTAGTGGAGGATATCCCTGCTGAGTGCAGAGGGGCTTGGACTAGATGAGCTTTGGAGGTCCCCTCCAACCCAAACCATTCTATGAAGTGTTCAAAACCAGGCTGGAGGGAGCTTTGAACAACCTGATCTAGTGGAGGATGTCCCTGCTGAGTGCAGAGGGGCTAGGACTGGATGAGCTTTGGAGGTCCCTTCCAACCCAGACTGTTCCATGAAGCATTCAGGACCAGGCTGGATGGAGCTTTGAACGACCTGCTCCAGTGGAAGGTGTCCCTGCCTGTGCCAGGGCTCAGAGTGGGGACTGATCATCTTTATGGTCCCTTCCAATCTTAACCATTCTATGAAAAGTGGGTATTGGTCTACATCCCCATTCAACTGAAGGGGGTGGGGGGGGGGAAATTGCTGCTATTCTTAAAACAAAACAATGAGGCTTTGTTTACATTGCCATTATTATTCCTCTTCACAGTTCCCAGCCTGTCTCTTCCCTCAAGAAGCAAGACATCAGGCAGCCATCAAATAAAAGCAACCTCCTACATTGTTTCCAGAAATGAAATATTACAAAAGGACATGAGATTGGCTTGGGCAAAAGTCAGAACAGAAAGAAAACTCTCTTCAAGTGGCAGGCAGCAGAGGACCATGAAACCATTTGGCTAAATCTCCACTGAAAACCCCCTGGAAAAACAAACCCCCAGCAGGAAGGGAAGGTGCTACAGCAAGAGTTTTCTCTGATCCTGACACTGAGAATGTCTGCCCCCCAGCTCTGAAACAGAACACACTTCTCTGTCCATCACTATCCATGTGGGTGAGTGCTACAAGCAGGCTTTTGAAGAGCTTGAAATGGCTTTTTGGTTGAGTTGTTGCTTGGTTTGGTTCCCCCCTCCTCCCCCTTCATAAGGAGCGTGAAGAAGTTCCCATCTTCAAGTCCTGCAGCAAAAGAGTGAAGTCTGTCCAGGGCCAGAGTTATGTGCAGAAAGATCCTTTGTTTTTCCAGTTATTAGGATGCAGGTTTGAAGTCTCCCACAGAGAGCTTTGTAGATGGCTGCTGTGGAGATGCTTAAAGGCGAGAGGCAGATTTCTACACGGCCTGGGAAAAGATCCCTGCAGAAAGCATGGAAGGCAGAGAGCTCCTTCTGTGGAGGCTAAGGTGAGTACTGAGAAATCAGCTCCCTCTTGACTAGATCTCTAAGCATCTTCTTCAAGCAACTCTTACTGTCCAGTTCCATGGCACTGCAGAATGTGACATCCTACTGCAGAACAAGCAAGTTTGGAGAGCTCTGCCTTTAATGCCACAGAAGTGGCATCTTTGCTTCCTCCCCCACCTCTTTTTTAAGGTCATGTAAAGAAAATTCAGCAATTTACTCTGAGGCCCTGGGAGAGAAGGCAGCAGGTAAATCATTAACCCCAACTGGTGATCAGCTGAATTTACTCCCATCCTCCTATCAGTTACCTGAGTTGAGACATTTCTGTCCAGATCTCAAGACCATCTAAATCCATCAGGTAAGGTGATCTTAACCACCTCAGAAAGAGTTAAGGCAGACTGTAGAAGCTTTGCAATGTGTTGCTTCTTGCCAGCCCAACAATTTGGTTACCCTTGTGAACTCACTCATCACAGGGGTTGAGAAAGAGGATTCTAACCAATCTATCTGGACATCAATTAGATCGGCAATACAAATGCTAACAGCACAACAACTTCTTACTTCACACACTTAAAAGGAAGACTGCAGTCATATTAAACCCCACTGCGTTTTGGGTAGCAGTTAAACCCCATCAATTTCACAGGTGAACAACTGAGGGTGTGGCAGGAGCACTTCACAGCCAGAGGAAGAGAGGAAAGAGAGGAAAGAGAGGAAAGAGAGGAAAGAGAGGAAAGAGAGGAAAGAGAGGAAAGAGAGGAAAGAGAGGAAAGAGAGGAAAGAGAGGAAAGAGAGGAAAGAGAGGAAAGAGAGGAAAGAGAGGAAAGAGAGGAAAGAGAGGAAAGAGAGGAAAGAGAGGAAAGAGAGGAAAGAGAGGAAAGAGAGGAAAGAGAGGAAAGAGAGGAAAGAGAGGAAAGAGAGGAAAGAGAGGAAAGAGAGGAAAGAGAGGAAAGAGAGGAAAGAGAGGAAAGAGAGGAAAGAGAGGAAAGAGAGGAAAGAGAGGAAAGAGAGGAAAGAGAGGAAAGAGAGGAAGGCAGGCAATTCACATTTCTGGGGTCAGAAGTATAAAGCAGGACGGTAGAAAGCTCTGAAACAATCACATTCTTAACTCTGCCCTTCCAGTGCCAGTGCAGTGCCAGACTTTACTACTACAAGAGGACAGTTTTCCTTCTGAGGCTTGCCCACCTTTAAAGGTGGTTTGAAAGTTCCTTATTTTAACTAGCAAGTCAGTCTGTGCACCCACCAGCAACGATGCAAGCAGCAGGATGTTACTCCAGTCGTTGCAGAAGTGCTTTCTACAAAGCAGTTGACAAGGACAAAAAGGCACCAAGTTATTCAAGTAAACTGACCTACCTTCCTCCTGCTCACAGTTCCTTTTTGTGCCTTCACAAGCCAGGCAGCAGCTTCACTGCTCTCAACCAAACACAATATTCCAGCACAACAGAGTTTTTCTGTGCTGAAAGAACTAAGCTGCTGTGTGTGTGTACAGACACAAGCCTTTAATTCACTAAGAGAAATCATGGTCCTGCCTTGCAGCAGATAACATCACAGCAGATGCCTCCAGCATGTCATCCAGTCACAGAATTCAGTTCCATCCTGAACTTTAAAGTTTCATCATGAGAGAAGCCCAAATGAACAAAGTTATTGGCCCAAAAGTGATCTGAGCAGATAGTATCAAATAAAAAGGAGAGGAACTGAAACAGTGACTGTGTTTCGTTGTCTCACGTTCATCTCAGGGCCAAGAGTGGACAAGGGGGGGGAAAAAGTAAGAAACAAATCATAGTCAGTAAACAGCCCCCTCAAAAAACCATCTGTAGTATGTTGCTCACAGTTGTGGGAGTAAAGAGCAAAGCTGAACTGTTCAAGTACAAAAGTAACTGGAGATCTCTCCTCATGCACAGGTAAAATAAGAAAGCACAAACTCAGAAGTCAGCCACACTTTTAATCCTGGCTAAAGCAGCATTCACTGATGGGAGTCCAACTCCTTCAGCACTGCTTCCAGCCAGCCTCAGCAAAACTGCCCTCTGGGAAGCTTCTTCATGTAGCCACTTCTGCCTGTTCCACGAGTTCTCTTCCAGGCTTTAGTAAGAACACTGCGGGAAGCTTGCAGGAACAGTAGCATCCTGTTGAGGAAGACAAGAGAGCTTCAGCAGTGCGTCCTGAATCATAGATGCTTCCACCTCTTACATGTTTTAGTGCTTTAGCACATGCAGGGAGCAGCGTCAAAACTTGCTGGCCCGAGGGCAAACCTGCTCTCATCTGCAGGCTACACTCAGCATTCCCCTGCCAGCAGGCTGCTGCTCGACTGCAGCTACTCCATATTTACTCTGGGTTGTCTCACTTCAATGGTTGTTTCAGTTCTTCACTTTCATTTCCTACACAGGCTGACGTTGCCAGATTCATCACCACCAGCAGCAGTAACTAAGTGCTTATCTGCAGAAAGGTGCCTGCCTCTGGGTGACCTTTAGCATCCCATTTTGTGTCTGCATGTCCAAGTTACTGAACCCAAAACCAGCTGAGTCATCACTGATTGCTATTTGAACTGAAAAGCTGGGCTTTAGGAACAAACCATCTGGCATTAACGTTGAACAAACACAACGGGCATGGATGTGGCTTGCTGCCTGCCTCCTTGCCTATCTGCACCAGCCAGTGTGCCCCCAAGGGAAGGAAGGATTTTAAGTGGCCCAAGGGAAGTTAGGTTTGCTGGGATTATTAACCCCTAATTGTCCTAACCAAAATGTACAGATGAAACATGAATAGAATCCTTGAGTGCCACAGCAATGCTGCCAGGGCTGGAAGGCTTCTGCTGTGAGGCCAGGCTGAGAGAGTTGGGATTGTTCAGCCTGGAGAGCTTCTGGTGGCTTTCTGGCTTCAAGATCAGAAAGCTGGAGCCAGACTTTTGAACAGGGCCCTGTTGTGTCAGGATAAAGAGGGAGGGAGATTGAGTGGAGGGAAGGGAAAAACGTTTGACACTGAGGGTGGGGAGAACCAGGCTCGGGCTGCCCAGAGAGGTGAGAGCTGCCCCATGGCTGGCACCATTACAGGTCAGATTGTCTGGGGCTGTGAGCAACCTGCTCCAGTTGAGGATGTCCCTGCTGACTGCGGGGGGTTGGACTGGATGGCCTTGAAAGGACCCTTCCAACCCAAACCATTCCATGCTTCCAAGGGAAGGAAGGGCTCTAAGGGGCACTAGGGGAGGAAGTGCTCTAAGGGGCACTAGGGGAGGAAGGGCTTTAAGTGGTCCAATCTTAGCTCTTCTGAGCCACACCTAGACTTTCATAGAGTCTCTATACTGAAGGCATCATGGAAAAACCATTAGAGGAAGAGGCATGCAGGACTCACAGCCTGACTTTCTGAGCCCTACAGAAGAAACTCTGTTCTCTGAACACACCACTGCCCACTGTTAGAGTTCTGATCGTTCATCCACACAGCCTGGCCTGCATTCTCTCTTGGAAATCATGGAAATGAGAACATGGTTTGGGCTGGAAGAGACCTCCAAAGGATCCAACCCCTCTGCACTCAGTAAGGACATCCTTCACTAGATCAGGTTGCTCACAGTCCTGTCCAGCCTCACCTTGAACATCTCCATCCATGAGGTCTCAACTCCCTCCCTGGGCAACCTGCTGCAGTGTTGCAGCAGCCTCCTTCTGCAGAACTTGTTCCTCACAGCCAATCTCAATCTGCTCTGCTCTCACTTCAGACCATTGCCCTCATCCTGTCCCTGCAGGCCTTTGCAAACAGTCCCTCTTCAGCCTGCTTGCAGCCCCTGCAGGCACTGGCAGGCTGCTATGAGCTCTGCTCTGAGCCTTCTCCAGGCAATGATGAACAACTCAAGTTCTCCTTAGTAAGAACATCTGTGAAAGCCACTTGCTGTGGACCTTTAATTTACCAGCAGTAACAAGTCTGAACGACTCTGTAAGACACAGACACAGCCCTGGTAAGGCAAAGGCAGGAAATCAGCACACCACTGGTTAGAGCTGCTTACAGAGCCTGTCTGGCTATTGGCAGTTTTGCACACAGCATAACAACCAGAGAATGGCTCAGGCTGGAAGGGACCTCAGAGATCATCTGCTCCAACCTCCCTACCACACGCAGGGTCACCTCTCAACCAGACTCAGCCACTCAAGGCCTCATTCAACCTGGCCTTCAACACCCCCAGGCAAGAGACAGCCACAGCCTCCCTGGGCAGCCTGTTCCAGAGTCCTACCACCATTATACCAAAGAACTTCCCAAGATCCAGTCTAAACCTGCTCTGCCTCAGCTTCAAACCATTCCCCCTCATCCTACTGCCAGCCACCCTTTTGAGAAGTCCCTCTGCAGCCTTCCTGCAAGATGCCTTCAGCTCTTGGCAGGCAGCTCTGAGGTCCTCCTGGAGCCTTCTCCTCTCCAGGCTGCACATCTCCAGCTCCCTCAGCCTGTGCTCACAGCAGAGCTGCTCCAGCCCTTGGGTCATCTTTATGGCCTCCTATGGACTCATTCCAACAGCTCCTTGTCATCCTTGTGATGGGAAAAAGAGAGCTGGAGGCAGGATTGGAGTTAAGGTCTGAGCAGAGCAGAATCCAGGGGCAGAATCCCCTCTTTTGCCCTGGTGGCTGCATTGCAGTAAAGGAAACTCCAGGGCATTACTGGGATCTTCTCCCAGGAAATTAGCAACAGTACAAGGGGACAGAGGCTCAAGCTGTGCCAGGGCAGGTCTAGGCTGGATGTGAGGAGGAAGTTGTTGGCAGAGAGAGTGATTGGCACTGGAATGGGCTGCCCAGGGAGGTGGTGGAGTGGCCGTGCCTGGAGGTGTTGCAGCCAAGCCTGGCTGGGGCACTTAGTGCCATGGTCTGGTTGGTTGGGCAGGGCTGGGTGCTAGGTTGGGCTGGGGGAGCTTGGAGCTCTCTTCCCACCTGCTTGATTCTATGATTTCAAAGAGCATTTCAAACTCTCTGCCTTTAAAGCAGTCTCAGCTGTGAGCAGCTTTGTCAGCAGGCACAGCCCATGCCAAACTTACCTTTCTTTTGTTGTTTGTTTTTTCTTTGTTTGGGTTTTTGTTTCCTTGTAATTAAATACTTCAGGCTCCGTTTCCAGAATCCAGGAAATCACCAATGCCATTTGTGATGAAAAGAGATTAGAGAACAGGTGGCTTGGTCAAGAATGTCACACACCAGAGGAAAAAAAAACAACATATCATGAGACAAAAATCACTTCTTTTTTGGAGTACAGACCAACTAATGCCCTACCAAAGCCAAGCATGCTTTCAGCCCAGCTAGAAGCTACTGCTACAGGACGTCACACACTTGCCTGGCACCATTCACTTGGAAAAAAACTCAAGTAAGAAATGCTGAAAGGTGTCCCAAATAGTTTGAACAGGTCACAAATCTATGTACAGGCAACATCAGAACCCCCAAGGGTAGGCTTGTTCAAAAGGCTGCTTTGATGAAGACGATGATGACTGAACAGAGGTGTAAAAATCTATTGCACAACCTGAAAAGGGCAATCCTGAGCTGCTGTGCTGTTACCAAACAATTCAGGCACTTCTTTGTTGGTTTCTTTGTTTCCTCCTTTAAACTTTTTCTTTATTACATAAACTTTCCAACATATAAACCTCTGAGCATAACCACTCAGGTTCCTTCTGTAACATCATGCCTAGAAGAGTGGTGGTGGTGGGGGAAATGTATCCAATAAATAAGGCTTCCCTTCCATGACTTCTTTGCTGGAGACTGGGATGGGAAAGGAGCTACAGGTACAGAACTACACCGTTGCAATTGAACACTCAGCTTGAAAAGGGATTATTAAAACTGTAAAAAAAGGTCTGCAGCATTCCACTACTGAAAAATAAACTTGGGTTGCCTTTTTTCTTCTTCTTTTTTTTAAATCAAGAAAGTTCCAGGGTTAGTTCCATTCTCCTATTTGAAAGTCTTGATAAAAGTTGTCCCAAGAGAAAAAAAACTCAACAGATGTTCCCTTTGCTCTGGTCTCTGGTTCCATGTCAGGGTGACAGGCTTAGCTCAGGTTTCTGCTGCAATGTTTAAACTGCCCTGCAGAGAGAAAAAGAATGTTTAAAAAGGTTGTTATTGTCCCAGAGTCACAGAATGGGCTGGAAGGGACCTCCAAAGGGCATCCAGTCCAATCCCTGCTGTGCTCAGTGGGGATTGGCCTCACAGCCTGACTTTCTGAGCCCCACAGAAGAAACTCTTGTCTCTGAGCCCACTGTTAGCATTCTGGTCATTCCTCCACAGAGCCTGGCCTGCATTCTACATGACTGATGCTGTCCTGGAAATCAGAACATGGTCTGGGTTGGAAGGGACCTCCAAAGGGCATCCAGTCCAATCCCCGCTGCGCTCAGTGGGGACTGGACTCACAGCCTCACCTTCTGAGCCCCACAGAAGAAACTCTCTTGTCTCTGAGCACACCACTGCCCACTGTTAGAGTTCTGATCACTCATCCACAGAGCCTGGCCTGCATTCTACATGACTGATGCTGTCTTGGAAATCAGAACATGGTCTGGGTTGGAGGCAACCTCCAAAGGGCATCCAGTCCAATCCCCACTGCGGTGAGCAAGGACCTCTTCCACTAGAGCAGGTTGCTTGCAGTCTTGTCCAGACTCACCTTGAACATCTCCAGCCTCATCTCCCTCCCTGGGCAACCTGTTGCAGTGTTACACTGCGGTGCAGAACTTGTTCCTCACATCCAATCTCCAATTTCAATCTGCTCTGCTCTTGTTTCAAACCACTGCCCTCATCCTGTCCTTGCAGGCCTTTGCAAACAGTCCCTCTGCAGCCTGCTTGCAGCCCTCTTTCAGGTCCTGACAGGCTGCTCTTAGGTTTGCCTGGAGCCTTCTCTTCTCCAGGCTGCACACCCCCAGCTCCCTCAGCCTGACCTCACAGCAGAGGTGCTCCAACCTCGTGATCATTTCTGTGACCCATTCCAGCAGAGTTGGATGCAGCACTCCAGGTGAGGTCTCCCCAGAGCAGAGCAAAGTGTCAGGATCCTCTCTCTCAACCTGTGAAGCTGTACCAATGGATGAAAGGCTCCCAACTTTCCCAAGCATTGGATTACTGGATTTAAACAGCAGACAGTACCTGAAGGGATGCACAGGCATAATGGTTTCAAAAAGGTGAAATTAAAATGTTAGCTCAGTTTAAACCATGCCTGGAGATCAGGTTCATCATTCCAACAGGAAAAACCCCAGGAAGAGCTGGAATCTGAGGAAGGCTTTTGGGCTTTAAGCACTAACCAAGCAGCAGTCAGTATGCTGGTAAGAAAGTGGCTCTGTCATACTGACTCTTCAGGATCCAACTCAAAGAGACTCAGGTTAATCAGGCCTGCAAATCAATATTCAGCTCTTACTATGCCTCTCTGATTCCAGTGGTTATCTCCAGCAGCCAGATTGTGGTAAGCATCTTTCACAGCTTCCAGACAAGAACCTTAACACTCATTAGAGAAAAGCAGTGGAAATGACTGGGGAAATGCTCACTGCAACAAAATCCTGGCACTTCTGGGCCCCTTGGACAAGCTCTTAGGTTTTGAAACCAAATCCCTTTCCAGCTCTTTACTAATTCCACTTCAATTCAGTCTTCAGAGATCAGACTGCTGAGAGGCCATGCAAGTGTAACAGGCACTGACAGGCTGGGTGGGCAGAGGCCAAGGGGATGAGACTGAACAAAGCTAAGAGCAGGGTTCTGCTCTTTGGCCACAACAACCCCAAGCAGCACTGCAGGCTGGGAACAGAGTGGCTGAGAGCAGACAGGCAGAGAGGGAACTGGGGGTGCTGGCAGAGAGGAGCTGCAGAGGAGGCAGCAGTGTGCCCAGGTGGGCAGCAGAGCCAATGGCATCCTGGGCTGGCTCAGGAGCAGTGTGGGCAGCAGGACAAGGGAGGTTCTTGTGCCCACCCCTGTGCTCAGCACTGCTCAGGACACCCCTGGAGTGCTGTGTCCAGTTCTGGGCTCCTGCATTGCAGAGAGCTGCTGAGGTGCTGGAAGGTGTTTGGAGCAGGGCAGCAAGGCTGGGGAGGGGCCTGGAGCACAGCCCTGTGAGGAGAGGCTGAGGGAGCTGGGGGGGTGCAGCCTGCAGCAGAGGAGGCTCAGGGCAGAGCTCATTGCTGCCTGCAGCTGCCTGCAGGGAGGCTGTAGCCAGGTGGGGTTGGGCTCTGCTGCCAGGCAGCCAGCAGCAGAAGAAAGGGACACAGCCTCAAGCTGTGCCAGGGCAGGTCTAGGCTGGATGTGAGGAGTAATTTGTTGCCAGAGAGAGTGATGGGCTACACTGCTCCTGAGCCAGCCCAGGATGCCATTGGCTCTGCTGCCCACCTGGGCACTGCTGCCTCCTCTGCAGCTCCTCTCTCCCACCACCCCCAGCTCCCTCTCTGCCTGCCTGCTCTCAGCCACTCTGGCCCCAGCCTGCAGTGCTGCTTGGGGTTGTTCTGGCCCAAGTGCAGAACCCTGCCTTTGGCCTTGTTCAGTCTCATCCCATTGGCCTCTGCCCACCCATGCAGCCTGGCCAGGTCCCTCTGCAGGGCTCTCCTACCCTCCAAAAGATGTTTGATCACACTTGATCAATTCCAATAAAGGCTTGAAAAGAATGGTTTAAACTACTGATCCTCAGGACAAGTTCTACCATTTTGATACGATTCAAAAGTTCTTCTGCCTCTCAAGATGATCATTGCCCTGTACAAGCTGCCAACCAACAGCTACCACAAACCAGATGGCCTTAATCACCTCAGGGTGAGCTTATCAAACCATTTTACACAGAGATTATACAAGGTGGGGTGTAAAATGGTATGGTGTAGGCCTTGGAGCAGCACTCCAGTGTGTACTTGAAAGCAGATGATTCACTGAAGGTAATGTGATAAAGAAGGGAAACACAGAGTACAATAAATACAATTATTAACACCCTTCAATCAATGTGTTGATTTAAAACCCTGGCCTAGGAGGATGGAGTATTTCCACCCAGAGAGCCACTTTCTCCTCCTCTCAATAAGAAGAGAGATTAGCTGAGCTCAAAGAGAGAATGCTGAAGAGCACCAGCAAGTGCAGAACTTCAGAGGCCACCTCTGACACTGCAGCAGGACAGGCTGGGGACTGACATGTGAGAGAGGAGCACTGGGGAAAGGGAGCTGGGGATCCTACTAGGCATCAGGATGCCCATGAGCCAGCAGCATGTCCTGCAGCCAAGAAGGCCAAGGCCATCCTGGGGTGGATCACAAAGGCTGTGGTTAGCAGGTCAGGAGAGGTTCTCCTGTCCCTCTATTCTGCCCTGGGGAGGCCACATTTGGAATACTGTGCCCAGTTCTGGAGCCTTCAGGCCAAGAAGAGAGAGTCCAGCACAGGGCCTCAAAGCTGCTGCAGGCAGGGAACATCTCCTGTGAGGCCAGGCTGAGGCAGCTGGGGCTGGCAGCAGAGCAGCCTGAGGGCTGCCCTCTGTGATGTGCCCAAGCTGTGCAGGGCAGTGTGGGCAGGACGCAGGCAGGCTCTGCTCAGGGCTGGCCCAGGGCAGCACAAGGGGCACTGGAGGCAAGCTGGGGCAGAGGAGGTGGCAGGGCAAGAGGAGGGGAAGCTTTTTGGCTGTGAGGGTGGCAGAGGCCTGGAGCAGGCTGCCCAGGGGGCTTGTGGAGTCTCCTCGTCTGCTGACATTCCAAACCCCCCTGGCTGTGTTGCTGTGTGCCCTGCTCTAGGAGCTGCTGCTCTAGCAGAGGGGTTGGACTGGATGCTCTCTGGAGGTCCCTTTCAACCCTTAACATTCTGTGATTTGCAATCACCCAGAGCAAGTTTCAGTGCAATAACCACGGAGGGAACAGGAGTGCACAATCTGCCTACCAAGTGCAAAGCAGCAATACTCCAGAAAATCCCATCCCATTTACTGCACAGGGATTCCAAAACTGCAATGCATTATATGGATAACAACACTTGAGAAACAGCTTAGTGACAAAGCAGTTCATGCAGCTCACCTTTTCTTTCCTCAAGAATCCATCTCTGAACCTGCTGGTGGTGAACCCCCTGACACCGACAGAGCGCAGCCGCTGGTACTTGGCCTGGATGTACAAACCCTTCTGCACTAATCCTGACCTGTAGTGAGGCTGCAAACGACCATCTGCAAAGTTGCTCTGGAAAAGGGGTGGGCAAAGAGAGAAAAGTGCAAAATGAAGGCAGCAAAATTGAAGAGTTCACACTCACAGTTGAAAACACAAGGCAAGGCTCCCAGTCCTGAAGCATTTGCAAGCACAGAGCCTCTTTAATTCCCACTCAGTATTCCTCAGAGCACTAACCTGTGGCTCAAAGAACTTCTCTGTTGTTCTTACTGCTTAAAACATCTGCAATTGCCTTCCTCACAGCAAAAAAAACCTGAAGGGCATTGTAAAACATCAATGTCTTTGCAGGATTTGATGGAAGGAAGCCAGCATCAAAAAGTTACTACAGTGGTTTGCAGGGGTAGGATGAGAGGGAATGGATTGAAGCTTGAGGAGGGCAGACTGAGACTGGAGAGGAGGGAGAAATTCTCTACAGTGAGAGTGGTGAGAGACTAGAACAGGTTGTCCAGGGAGGTTGTGGATCACAGAAGGTTGGGAGTGACCTCAAAGATCAGCCAGGTCCAACCCCCTGCCACAGGCAGGGACACCTCCTGCTAGAACAGGTTGCTGAAGGCCTCATCCAGACTGGCCTTGGGCAACCTGTGCCAGTGTCTCACCACCACCCTCACTCTAAAGAACCTTTTCCTAATATCCAGTTTCAGTCTCCCCTCTACCACTTCAAATCCATTCCTCCTCCTCCTGTCATTCCCAGACCTTGTCAATAGTCCCTCCCCAGCCCTCCTGTAGCTCCCTTCAGATCCTGGAAGGCCACTCCAAGGTCTCCTCCAAGCCTTCTCTTCTCCAGGCTGCAAAGCCCCAACTCTCTCAGCCTGGCCTCAGAGCAGAGCTGCTGCAGCCCTCTGAAATCCTGGCACAGGCTGCCCAGGGATGCACTCAAGGCCCTGTCCCTAGAGACATTCAAGCTCAGACTGGATGTGTCCCAGGGCAGCTTGATCTAGTTGAAGGTGCCCCTGCTGCCTGCAGAGGGGATGGACAAGATGACCTTTGAGAGTCTGTTCCAAGCCAGTGCAGTCTGTGGCTCTGTGAACTGCCCAGATCCAGCACTGGCAAACCCTGCTGAGTCCACTGCCAGTCCTCCAATACTAAGAGTTCAGCTTCACACAATCTCAGGGTGGGAATGTGGCCTATGATGACGCTTTAGTGATGGCATTTAACACCTTTAAAGCTGTGCCTCTTGCCACCAGATAAGATCAGATCACCACTTGATGCAACACCCATCTGCTGAAAGCTGCTCTGTACCTTAAAGTATCTTCTGATGGGTCCTGCGTTTTCAAGGTGTCCCCTGACACATCTGTGAGGGTAAGCATCAATGGGTTTGGGCGAATAGTAAGAGTTCTAGGAGGAAAAGAGACAGAGGCATTAGCTTGATGATGCCAAATTGCCCAAGCAAGCACACAGAGTTTCCAGCCTACACTAACAAGCACTGCAGCTCTTTCCATCCTGCAGCGTTTGACACAAGGAGAGGCTTGGAAGGAAGCAGAACCATGGGGCACAGCAGCCAGAGTCCAGCTGGCTGAACGATGCCAGAGCCCCGCGGAAGCAGAGGGTGAAACAGACCAGCCACAGAAGGGAAGGGGCTGGAAGGGACCTCCAAAGGTCATCCAGTCCAACCCCACTGCCAGGGCAGGAATGCTCAAAGCAGGTCCCACAGGAACACAGCCAGGTAGGTTTGGAATGTCTGCAGAGGAGACTCCACCACCTCTCTGGGCAGCCTGCTCCAGGACTCTGGCACACTCAGCAGGGGAAAAAAGCTCTTCCTTCTGCTCATGTGGCACCTCCTCTGCTCCAGCTTGACCCAGTGCCCCTTGTCCTGTCATTGGCCACCCCTGAGCAGAGCCTGACTCCATCCTGCACCTTGTCCTGTCATTCACAGCCCTTCTCAAAAGTCCCTTCCTGCCTTTCTTGCAGCCCCTTCAGGCACTGCCAGGCTGCTCTAAGCTCTCTCTGAAGCCTTCTCTTCTCCAGGCTGAACAGCCCCAACTCTCCCAGCCTGTCTCCACAGGGGAGCTGCTGCAGCCCTCTGAGCATCTCCATGGCCTCCTCTGGAGCCTCTCCAGCAGCTCCATGTCCCTCTTCTGCTGGGGGGAGCCCAGAGCTGGAGGCAGTGCTGCAGGTGAGGGCTGAGCAGAGCAGATTGGAGGGGCAGAATCCCCTCCCTGTGCTGCTGCTCTCTCTGCTCTGGCTGCAGCCAGCACACAGCTGCCTCTGTGCTGCCAGCCACCAGTGCTGGCTGCTGGGCACTTTGGCACCAACTGACACCCGCAAGGCCTTCTCCTCTAGGCTGCTCTCAGCCACTCCTCACCCAGCTTGTGTTTGTACTTGAAATTGTCCTGATGTTCATGGCAAGAAAAACTGTGAAACTACTTCATGCAAAGACACAGCAATCTGCTCCTCAGGATTTTCTTAAACCAGAGGGTTTAGACAGAAACAAAACCACAACCACAGGACTTTAGAGGTTGGAAGGGACCTCCAGAGATCACCCAGTCCAACCCCCCTGCCAAAAGCAGGACCCCTAGGGTAGGGCACACAGGAATGCATCCAGGTGGGGTTGGAAAGTCTGCAGAGAAGGAGACTCCACAACCTCTCTGGGCAGCCTGCTCCAGGCCTCTGTCACCCTCACTGCAAAGAAGTTTCTCCTCATGTTGAGCTGAAACCTTCTCTGTTCCAGTTTGTAGCTGTTGCTCCTTGGCTTATTGCTGTGCACCACCCAAAAGAGCTTGGCCCCCTCCACTTGACCCCCACCCCTCAGCTATTGACAGACATTGCTCAGATCCCCTCTCAGCCTTCTCTGCTCCAGACTAAACAGCCCCAGGGCTTGCAGTATAAACAGGCTCTTGTCCTGATCTTCCAGCTCTTCAGCTGCCCTCCTTGGTCGGCTGGGTACAGAGCTAGTTGGACATTCCTTACAACCAAGGCTACACAGACATTTGCACCTCCAAGGCACAACTTCTCCTCAAGTTAAAGCTCAACCTCCAATTACTGATCATTAACACAAGAAACAGTGACTGCTGTGACCTGCACTGCCCTGCTGTGACCTGCCCTGCCCTGCTGTGCAAGCTGCTCATACTTTGCACTGAAAAATTCATAGTGCTTAACCACAGGCTACAAAAAGTAGGCCAACAAAGCTGCTGCTGGCTTCCATGTTAACTTTTAACTCAGATTACTAAGTGTCCACTTCATAGGAGAGCAAAAAGTGCTGTTATTACCATTTTTGGGTAGCCTGCTCCAAGGGCATTTTAACACGAGCAAGATCCTACCATCAAATCTTGATCTGCTCATCAGTTCTCAAACACTCATCTATTACACACAGCTCCTCAAGCAACACTGATGGGAGCCACAGGGAAACTGTGCTAACAGACAACACAACAGTGCAAATATGGACCCAGTACCTTCATTTTTTGTTCCTGTGCTATCAGCCAGGGTGGGGTTTTTGCTTAGGCTAAAGGAGGCTGAGGAGAATCAAGCAGGTTGGAAGAGAGCTCCAAGCTCAGCCAGCCCAACCTAGCACCCAGCCCTGCCCAACCAACCAGACCATGGCACTCAGTGCCCCAGCCAGGCTTGGCTGCAACACCTCCAGGCACGGCCACTCCACCACCTCCCTGGGCAGCCCATTCCAGTGCCAATCACTCTCTCTGACAACAACTTCCTAACAACATCCAGCCTGGACCTGCCCTGGCACAGCTTGAGGCTGTGTCCCCTTCTGCTGCTGCTGGCTGCCTGGCAGCAGAGCCCAACCCCACCTGGCTACAGCCTCCCTGCAGGCAGCTGCAGGCAGCAATGAGCTCTGCCCTCAGCCTCCTCTGCTGCAGGCTGCACCCCCCCCAGCTCCCTCAGCCTCTCCTCACAGGGTTTGTGTTCCAGGCCCTTCACCAGCTTTGTCGCCCTCCTGTGGACACGTTCAGTACTGCAACATCTCTCTTGAATTGAGGAGCCCAGAACTGGACACAGCACTGCAGGGGTGGCCTGAGCAGTGCTGAGCACAGGGGTGGGCACAAGAACCTCCCTTGTCCTACTGCCCACACTGCTCCTGATGCAGGCCAGGATGCCATTGGCTCTCTTGGCCACCTGGGCACACTGCTGGCTTATCTTCAGCCTACTATCTATCAGTACCCCCAGGTCCCTTTCCTCCTGGCTGCTCTCAGCCACTCTGGCCCCAGCCTGGAATGCTGCTTGAGGTTGTTGTGGCCAAAGTGCAGAACCCTGCCCTTGGCCTTGTTCAGTCTCATCCCATTGGCCTCTGCCCACCCATTCAGCCTGGCCAGGTTCCTCTGCAGGGCTCTGCTACCTTCCAGCAGATCAACACCTGCTCCTAGCTGGGTGTCATCTGCAACCTTACTGATGCTGGACTCAATTCCCTCGTCCAGGTCATCAATAAAGACATTGAACAAGACTGGGCCCAGCACTGATCCTTGGGGAACACCACTGGTGCCAGCTGCCAACTGGATGTGGCACCATTCACCACCACTCTCTGAGCTCTGCCATCCAGCCAGTTCTTGATCCAGCACAGAGTGAATCTGTCCAAGCCATGAGCTGCCAGCTTGGCCAGGAGCTTCTTGTGGCAGACAGTGTCAAAGGCTTTGCTGCAGGCAAGGTAGACTCCATCCCCAGCCTGCCCCACATTCACCAGGCAGGAACCTGATCATAAAAGGAGATCAGGTTGGTGAGACAGGACCTGCCCTTCCTAAACCCATGCTGGCTGGGCCTGATCCCTTGGCCATGCTGTAGGTGCTGTGTGATGGCACCCAAGATGACCTGTTCCATGACCTTGCCTGGCACTGAGGTCAGGCTCACAGCTCTGTAGTTTTCTGACTCCTCCTTTTGACCCTTCTTGTGGATGGGATCACTTTGGCAGCTTCCAGTCTTCAGGGACCTCTGCAGTGAGCCAGGACTGCTGATAAATGATGGAGAGTGGCTTGGCCAGCTCAGCTGCCAGCTCTCTCAGCACCCTAGGGTGGATCCCATCCGGTCCCATGGACTTGTGAGGATCCAAATGTCTCAGCAAGTCCCTTACTGCTTCCTCATGGATTATTGGGGGACTACACTGGTGCCTGACTCCATCTGCCACTTCAGGAGTCCAGCTGTCCTGGAGACAACCTGTCCCAGTATTGAAGACTGAGGCAAAGAAGGTGTTAAGCACCTCTGCCTTTTCCTCATCCTTTGTCACTATGTTCCCATCTCTATCTAACAAGGACTGGAGGTTGTCCTTGGCCCTTCTCTGCCATTCAGATATTTAAAGAAACACTTTTTATTTTCCTTGGCAGCCGTGGCCAGCCTGAGCTCCAAGTGGGCTTTTGCCTCTCTCATTTTTCCTCTACAAGACCTAGCAACCTCCTTGAACTTCTCCTGGGACATCTCCCCTCTTTTCCAAAGGTGATACACTCTCTTTTTAATCTTTAATGCCTTCAGCAGCTCCCTGCCCATCCAGTCTGGCTGCCTCCCTCCTCAGCTCATCTGCCAGCTCAGTGGCACTGCCTGCTCCTGTGCCTTCAGGAGTTCTCTCTTGAAGCAGCTCCAACCTTCCTGGACCCCTTTGTTTCTAAGGGCTCTTTCCCAAGGAACTTTCTGAGTTAGTTCCTTAAATAGGCTGAAGTCTGCCCTTGGGCAGTCCAGTGTGGAGGTTCTGTTGATGCCCCTCCTGGTTCCTCCATGTATTGAACACTCTATGATTTCATGGTCACTGGACCCCAGGCAGCCTCCAACCACCACATCCCCTACCAGCCCCTCTCTATTTGTGAGCAGCAGGTCAAGCAGGGCTGCCCCCCTGGCAGGCTCACGTAACAGCTGGGATAGGAAGTTGTCTTCCACACATTGCAGAAACCTTCTAGACTGCTTCTTCTCTGCAGTGTTTAAGTCCCAGCAGATGTCTGGTAGGTTAAAGTCACCCACCAGAACAAGGGCAGGTGATCCTGAGGCAGGGTCCAAGGGTAATTAATCTCTGCCCTCACTGATAAAGAGATATGCAGGTAAACAATGTACTGTCCAGGTGTGCAAAACCAAGATAACTGGTTTTGGTCTACCAGCATTTGGTTGTGACAGTGGATTCATGACACCTGTATTCACTGAGGACTGGATGAGGCACCTAGTGCCATGGTCTGCTTGACTGGATAGGGCTGGGTGCTAGGTTGGACTGGCTGAGCTTGGAGCTCTCTTCCAGCCTGGCTGATTCTATGATGATCTTGGAGGTCTCTTCCAGCCTGGCTGATTCTATGATGATCTTGGAGCTCTCTTCCAGCCTGGCTGATTCTATGATGATCTCAGAGCTCTCTTCCAGCCTGGCTGATTCTATGATGATCTCAGAGCTCTCTTCCAGCCTGGCTGATTCTATGATGATCTCGGAGCTCTCTTCCAGCCTGGCTGATTCTATGATGGTCTCGGAGCTCTCTTCCAGCCTGGTTGATTCTATGATGATCTTGGAGCTCTCTTCCAGCCTGGCTGATTCTATGATGGTCTCGGAGCTCTCTTCCAGCCTGGTTGATTCTATGATGATCTTGGAGGTCTCTTCCAACCTGGCATATTCTATGATTTATGCAATAAAAACCTCTGTGAGGGAGCACACTTCAACTGAACTGTGAAATGAGGAGTTTTATTGTTGAGCACAGCCTGAAGACAATTCAATCACTTGAAATTCAGAAGGGCAAGATGTCAAATTGATATTAGCATAGGCAATGCAGACAAAAAAAAACCCAAATGTATAAATATCAGAAGAACAAAGGCAAAAAGCTACTGAAATTCCACATTTAAGCTTACCAGATGAGGTCTTCCAATGAATTTCCTAAAAGGTGGCTTCATGAACCTCATAGGCTTGTGGAAGCCATCAAGTTGGGAGTTCTGCAGTTTTGAGAGACTGCAGCTTTGCTGGTTCCTGATGTGGACGTGGGAGAGAGACAGAGAGAACGAACAGTTAACATCCAAAGCCATGGCACAGCAAAACCTGGCATGTCAAATGACCATAACCCAACAGCTGCAACCCTTTCCAAGCACACAGTGACTGGGTTGAAGTCATTTTTTCCCCTAGGACATTCAAGCAGCTGCCAGTCCTTTGCCTGCACCGCAGCATCAGCTGCACAGAAGGCTGCAGTGAGCTGCGTGTGCCAGGGCAGCCCCAGCAGCGCCCTGCCCCCGGCCGGGCCGCGCACGGCTGCTCGCTGCTGCCCTCCGCTGGCACAAACGCGTCCTGCAGCCTCCACCGCACCCTGCGCCGCTCCCGGAGCTGAAGACAACTTCCCCGCGTTGGAAAGCTTCTAGCCAGGTGCTGGCTGGATCACAGAGGCACAGGACTACAGGATAGCAGGGGTTAGAGGAGACCAGAAAGATCACCCACTGCCAAATCCCCCTGGCAGAGCAGCAGCAGCCAGGGCAGGGCACACACAGCACAGCCAGGGGGGTTGCAGTGGCTGCAGAGAAGGAGACTCCACAGCCTCTCTGGGCAGCCTGCTCCAGGCCTCTGCCACCCTCACAGCCAAAAAGCTTCCCCTCCTCTTGCCCTGCCACCTCCTCTGCCCCAGCTTGCCCCCAGTGCCCCTTGTGCTGCCCTGGGCCAGCCCTGAGCAGAGCCTGACTGCGTCCTGCCCACACTGCCCTGCACAGCTTGGGCACAGCACTGAGGGCAGCCCTCAGGCTGCTCTGCTGCCAGCTGCCAGCCCCAACTGCCTCAGCCTGGCCCCACAGGAGATGTTCCCTGCCTGCAGAGCTCTCTGCCTCTGGACTGGGCTCTCCCAAGCAGTTCTTTGAGCTCCTTCTTGGCCTGAGGGGCCCAGAATTGGACACAATACTCCAGATGCACCTTCACCAGGACGGAGTGGAGGGGCAGGAGAATCTCTCTCGACCTAACCACAGCCCTTCTAATGCACCTCAGGATGCCCTCGGCCTTCTTGGCCAGAAGGGCACCTGCTGGCTCACAGGCATCCTTCTGTCCACCTGGACACCCAGGAGCAGCCCTGTGCTGCTTCATCCTCAGCAAGCCAGGTGCTCTGGCTTTAGGCTTTGGCTTGCTTTTCAGCCCAAGCACATTGCTAGTAGAGATGTCACCACAGACCCCAACCAGAGCGTAATGGGCAAGGTGACTACCAGAAGCCAACACTCAAAGTTCACTGTATGCACAGAAAGTTTTCACAGATGCAAAACAAATGACTAAGGCAAAAGCAGAGGCACCCTAGAGTAGCTCCTGGGCAGTGTCTCATGTCAGCTATGAAAAGCTGCTGAGAAACTTGAGCGTCTCACTCTGACCCTAGCTGGACACAGCAGAAAAGCCTCAGCAGGTACGAGGCCAAATACACACTGGAGACATAACCCCAGGTACACAAAAGGCTGTGTTATGGTCACTAAGGCTGCAAAAGACCTTCAAAAACATTGAGTCCAACCACAACTCAGCTACCACGACCACTAAACCATGCCTGAAGCACCACAGCTGCAGCTTCTTCAACACCTCCAGGAATGAGGACTCCACAGCCTGCTCCAGCCCCTTGCCACTCTCTCACTAAAGCTTTTCCTCATGTCCAGCCTAACCCTCCCCTGGCACAACTCCAACCACTGCCTCTCATCCTGTTTGTGGTTACTTGGCAGAGGAGTCCAACCCCAGCCTCACTCCAACCTCCTTTCAGGCAGCTGTAGAGAGCAGTAAGATCTGCCCTCAGCCTCCTCTTCTCCACACTAAACACCCCCAGCTCACTCTGCCACTCCTCATATGATGCCCTCCAAGCCCCTCTCCAGCCTCATTGCTCCTCTCTGGACACTCTCCAGCCTCTCAATGTCTTCCCTGTGCTGTGACACCCAGAAGTGAACCCAGCACTCAAGCTGTGGCCTCAGCAGTGCTGAGTCCAGGGGCACCATCACTGCCTACTGCTGGCCACACTGGGTTTGATCCAGGCCAGGATGCTGTTTGCCTTGCTGGCCACCTGGGCACACTGCTGGCTCATGTTCAGCTCTCCACTAGCACCCTCAGGTCCTTTTCTTCCAGGCTGCTTTCCAGCCACTCTGCCCCAAGCCTGTAGCCTTGTTTGGGGTCACTGTGACCAAAGTGCAGTAAGATGTAACAGTCTCCTTCCTCCCCATCTTCCCCAGCTCAGGAACTTATCTTCCTTCATTTAAAGGCTCTCAAGAGATCTTTCTTCTGAAGCTCCAGCAGTTTTCCCAAGCACATAGCCTGAGTCCACTGCTACTCTCTGCCATTCCAGACCACTTTCAAAACCAGCAATCAGCAGCACCTTAGCAGCTATGTCCAAATCATGACTCCAGTGTAAACAGGTTTTATCACCACCTAGAAATTATTCAATCACAGTTTCTTCCAACACAAGTAAGTTAAGACACCTCTCTGTGATCCACCAACCTCCCAACATCAACAGTGAAACAGGGTGACTGAGGTTAGCAAACCCCACTGGAACAAAAAGCTGTCACAGAGCTGCTGGAGGAGTTCAGCAGCAAAAATATCCATTAAAAAATCTACTTCTTCCTCACTAAGTTCTCCAAGAATCAGAATGAAAACATCTCTGATTCTCTGCTGCTGACTTTCCACATGGCCCAAGCAGGGCACCCAACAACTTCATCATCCTAGAATGCTTTTATGAGACTACCAAATAGCAAGAGAATGTTGTTAAATGGCACAGGAAGGAGTTGAAAAATAGAGCTCAGCATCTTCCAATTGTTCCTCTTGTCCCATTCAGTGTTACAGGCTAAGCAGGTCTTTTTTTGCCCCCTGCCAGCTCAAGCCCCCATTACAGAGCAGTTTGCAATGCACATCAGCTGAATTTTAAGCCAAGTCAAAACTCAGAGGGATAAGCTATGGAAGTGAATCACAAAAAAAGGTGCCTGTAAGTGTGGAGGAGTCCAAACAATGAATAAATACCAACTGCAGACATGGCCCAAGAAGATTGCTGATTACCTTGGAGCTGCACCATCCACACGGAACACTCTGTCATCTTCATTCTTCAACCTCTCCTTCCTTCTCCTTTCTATGTCGTGCCGAAGGTCATTTGGATCTTCTAACACTCTCATAATGGTCTAGGTTAAAAGGAAGAGTTCAAGGCAGGTCAGCCAGAAAGCTAAGTAAGGAATGGGCAGGCTGGCTGCACTCAGAGTTGTGGGCAATGGCTCAGTGTCCAAACGGAGATCAGCGACAAGTGGTGCCCCTCTGGCACCAGTGCTGTTCAACAACTCTGTCAGTGACAGAGGCAGTGGGGTTGAGGCACCTCAACAAGTCTGCTGATGACACCAAGCTGTGTGGTGTGGTTGGCACAATGGAGGGAAGGGATCCACCCAGAGAGACTTGCCTAGGATGGAGAGGTGGGTCCAAGCCAACCTCATGAGGTTCAGCAAGGCCAAGTGCAAGGTCCTGCACCTGAGTTGGTGAAATCCCAAGCACAAAACCAGGCTAGGTGAGGAGTGACTCAAGAGCAGTATGAAGGAGAAGGGCCTGGAGGTGTCAGCTGGTGCCAAAGTGCCCAGGAGCCAGCACTAATGGCTGGCAGCCCAGAGGCAGCTGTGTGCTGACTGCAGCCAGAGCAAGGAAAGCAGCGGCACAGGGAGTGGATTCTGCGCCTCTGCTCTGCTGAAACCACACCTGCAGCACTGCCTCCAGCTCTGGGGCCCACCAGCTTAAGAGAGACATGGAGCTGCTGGAGAGAGTCCAGAGGAGGTCATGGAGATGCTCAGAGGGCTGCAGAAGCTCCCCTGTGGGGACAGGCTGAGAGAGTTGAGGCTGTTCAGCCTGGAGTAGTGAATAGTCCAAGGAGACTTCAGAGCAGCCTTCAAGAGCCTGAAGTGGGCTACAAGAAAGCTGGGAGGGGACTTTTTGCAATGGTTGGGAGTGATAGGATGAGAGGAAATTGATTGAAGCTTGAGGAGGGCAGATTGAGACTGGAGATTGGGAAGAAATTCTTTGCAGTGAGGGTGGTAAGACACTGGCACAGGTTGCCCAGGGAGGTCTTGGATGCTCCCTCCCTGGAGATGTTCAAGGCCAGGTTGGATAAGGCCTTGAGCAATGTGGGCTAGGGGCAGGTTGGAATTAGATTATCTTTAAGGTCCAACCTAACTCATTCCATCAATCTATAAACTAACCACTGACATGTTTCTCTCCTTCCAGAGTTGCATCTGGAAGGATCATAGGACATCATCACAGGACAGATGTAGATCAACCCAAACATGCAAAACAGTAACAGAAAATAGTCTCCAACAGTTCCTTGCACCACTTGCATGCTACAATTCTGCATGGAGTTGCCAAGACATAAAAAGGAATTCTCCATGGAGTAGCCAAAACAAAAACAATCTCAAATTCCAGTAACTCTTAAGGAGTTCTACTACTCTTAGTTATTCTATTATTATAAAAGTTACACTATTATTTATTCTGCCCCTGAGCTCAGCACTGCTCAGGCCACCCCTGGAGTGCTGTGTCCAGCTCTGGGCTCCTCCATTGCAGAGAGATGCTGAGGTGCTGGAAGGTGTTTGGAGAAGGGCAGCAAGGCTGGGGAGGGGCCTGGAGCACAGCCCTGTGAGGAGAGGCTGAGGGAGCTGGGGGGGTGCAGCCTGCAGCAGAGGAGGCTGAGGGCAGAGCTCATTGCTGTCTGCAGCTGCCTGCAGGGAGGCTGTAGCCAGGTGGGGTTGGGCTCTGCTGCCAGGCAGCCAGCAGCAGAAGAAGGAGACAGAGGCTCAAGCTGTGCCAGAGCAGGTCTAGGCTGGATGTTGTTAGGAAGTTGTTGTCAGAGAGAGTGATTGGCACTGGAATGGGCTGCCCAGGGAGGTGGTGGAGTGGCTGTGGCTGGAGGTGTTGCAGCCAAGCCTGGCTGGGGCACTTAGTGCCATGGTCTGGTTGGTTGAGCAGGGCTGGGTGCTAGGTTGGGCGAGCTTGGAGCTCTCTGCCAGCCTGCTTGGTTCTATGATTCTAAGTTGCATCTCTACATACCTGTGCTACAGGAAACAAATCCACCCTGTAACTAAATCCAAATAACTATGGCTTGAAAGGGGGAAATAGAAGATGCCATGTCCCTGAATGAAAGCATGGAGTAAAACAGCATCCTCAAGAACTCTGTGCATGTTGGGCCACCCTAAAGTGAGGGCAGGAGGAACATTAAGGGCTTTGGTAGTCTCCTAGGGAAAATGTGTGCCATATGCCAGCCACTTCATATTTGCACTACTGAAAAACAGACATGGGCTGAAGCAAGAGAAATTGCCACAGCTACCCTGGAGGACACATCTGCCTTTTAGTCATAGAATGGTTCAGGTTGGAAGAGCTCAGAGATCATCTACTCCAACCTCCCCACCATGCCCAGGGACACGTCTCAGCTAGGCTCAGCTGCTCAAGGCCTCATCCAGCCTGGCCTGCAACACCCCCAGGGAGGAAGAATCCACAGCCTCCCTGGGCAGCCTGTGCCTGAGTCTCCCCACCCTCACACTGGAGAGCTTCTTCCTCAGCTCCAGTCTAACCCTGCTCTGCCTCAGCTTCAAACCATTCCCTCTTGTCCTGTCTCTAGACACCCCTATGAGAAGTCTCTCTCCAGCCTTCTGCCCAGGGAGGTGGCTGAGGCCCCATCCATGGAGGTGTTTAAGGCCAGGCTGAATTAGGCTCTGGGCAACCTGCTCTAGGGTAGGGTGTCCCTGCCCATGGCAGGGGATTGGAATTGGCTGATCCTTGTGGTGCCTTCCAACCCTGCCTGATTCTAGGATCACTTCAGCTATTGGAAGGCAGTTCTGTGGTTCCCCACAGAGTCTTCTCTAGGCTGAACACCTCCAGCACAGCAATGCTGCTCCAGCCCTTGAATCATCTCTGTGGCATCCTCTGGCCTCACACCCACAGCTCTGTGTCAATACAGCACACCTGCACCCCCCACGGTTTCTGTACATACACTAAGTGAGTTTCCTTCAAAACAATGAGGACTACCAATGGTTGTAAAAGCATAGAAAAACTCAACACCAACAGCAAGGGCAAGTTACTATTTGCTATGAGTCATTTTAACTTCCTCTGTCCAACACAGTGAAGTAATTAAGATACCTGTGGGGCTTCAGAGGGCACAGCTCGTTTGTTCTGAAGGTCTGCAAGAGACATGTCGATCCTCCTGGAACAGAAACACACCACCATCCCCATCAACAACAGCAGCACCAGTGACCAACTACTCACTTCTCTGCTCTTAGGTACTTTAGAGCCAGTGGAAAAGCATTTCACATTGTGTGGAGTCTGCTGAAGGTTAACTACCGTAAGGCAAATAAAGTGAGGCAAAAGCCAGGGTGAATTACCTGTGAATTTCTGGATCTGAACACACTTTCACTTCATTCAGCTCTGCAGTTGGTTTATCTTGAATTTTGGAGAACCTTTCGTGCAGGGTTATGTCAGGAGATGTGAAATAATTGGCTGTGAAGAGATATTGAACACAGGAATGTTTATTGGTAGGAGCCGAAAGGCGCAGGGGGAAACGGCAGCTCTTAAAACACTGCCTCCTAAGGACACAGCAAGGTGAACTTCAGAGGTTCCATTTCCCAGCTGCTTCACTTGCAGCTTAACATTCACAACTGAAAGAGCAGGGCAGCCAACTTCGACACCCTTCTTAGGGAACAAGATTAAGCCCAGCAGGACGTTGACTGTTTGGCAGCTCTGCCACGGCAGCACTGCAGTGACTGGGTTCTATAAACCACATCCAGCACTCAGTGTGATGCAGCAGCCTGCACACTGCTCTGAAAAACGGCAGGGAGCTGTATGCAACTGACTACAGCCAAGCTCCTCTTTCCTCCTCTTGTTCCTGAACAAGCAGGTGAGTCTCAAGTACCAGCACAAGACCCTTCTGAGCTTAACACCCCACGATAACGCCTCTGCCGCGGGCTGAGATGTCCTCGCAATCATCCTCCACCCAACTGCTTTACATCTTCGACCTACATTTCCTTTAAACAGCACAGAATGAATCACAGAATGGCTCAGGTGGGAAGGGACATCACAGCTCATCTACTCCAACCTCCCCACGGTGCCCAGGGACACCTCTCAACTAGACTCAACTGCTCAAGGCATCATCCAGCCTGGCCTTGAACATGGCCAAGGCAGGAGGCAGCCACAGCCTTCCTGGGCAGCTTATCCCAGGGTGCCACCACTCTCACACTGAAAAACATCTTCCTGCAATGCACTTTAGAGCTCCTCTGCCTCAGCTTCAAACCATTCCCCCTTGGTCTGTCTCTAGACACTCTCAGCAAATCACAGAATGTCTCTTTCAAGGTCCCTTCCAGCCCCTGACATGCACAGTCCCTCTGCAGCCTTCCTGAAGGATCTCTTCAGCTATTGGCAGGCAGCTCTAAGCTCCCCAGCCAGAGTCTTCTCTTCTCCAGGCTGCACACCCCCAGCTCCTTCAGCCTGTCCTCACAGCAGAGCTGCTCCAGCCCTTAGATCATCTTAGTGGCCTCCTCTGAACTCACTCCAGCAGCTCTGTGTCGTCCTTCTGCTAGGGACACCAGAACTGGATGCAGTATTGGAGCTGGGGGCCTCACAAGAGCAGAGTAAAGGGGCAGAATTCCCTCTCTTGCTCTGCTGGCCACACTGCTCTAACATAGCCTAGGATACACAGAGTCACAGAGACACCATCCAGGTTGGCAAGGTCCCTCACCATCACCAAGTCCAACCTAGAACCCTACTCTCCAAGATTCATCTTCAACCATAGCCCCAAGCACCACATCCAAACCACCCTGAAACACACCCAGGGTGGGTGACTCCACCACCTCCCTGGGCAGCTCATTCCAGTGCCTGACCACTCTCTCCATTAAAAACTTCTTCCTTATGCCAAATCAAACCTCCCCAGCCTCAGCTTGAGGCCATTCCTCCTTGTTCTGTCTCTAATTGCCTGTGAGAAGAGACAATTTGTCTTCTAGGCTCCTTAAGAACTGCAACCTCATCTTCAATTGGATAATCCAGATTTTGCTCATCACCTCCACTGACAGAGTAATTCCCAGCACACATCTGCCTTCTGGGCTGCAGGAGGGCACTCCTGGCTCCTGGAGAGCTGCTCAGCACCTAACACCCCCAAGACTCTTCCTTCAGAGCTACACTCAACCTAATCTGTGTGCCCAGCCTGGATTTGTGTCTGGGGTTGACCCGACCCAGCTGCAGCACCTTGCACTTTGATTTGCTGAACCTCATGCAGTTGGCCAACTCGAGTCAGAGGCAAGCAGCTGAGCTTTACAGAGACAGAGCTTTGGGTTTAATCATTACAAATGCAGCAAGACACAGGTATAAACTCCAAACATTTCAGCCACCTTTCACTTGATGGATAATTGTGATTATTTCCTGAGTGAATTCTCTTGATGGGTCACTGTCAACATTTTGTGTTACAGACTCCATGTGCTCAAACAGCGGATGGAAATTTTCCTTCCTCCTGCCAACAGCAACCAGATCATGCGACATCTGTCTCTCTGTAGTGTGACCAGAGGCAGTCCTAGAAGGAAAATGGGCAGGGATTCACTTCAGGAGAACTCATGAGAGCTGAAAGGCTTCAGACAGATCAGCAAAACACAACAGCAAAGTAAGAAAATTCGTTTCAGGAATAGAATCGAATCATAGAACGGTTTGGGTCGGAAGGGACCTCAAGGATCAGCCAGTCCCAACCCCCTGCCACAGGCAGGGACACCTCCCACTACAACAGGTTATAAAGAGATAAATGCCATGAAATGGAAATCTCTTCCCCTCCCCTCTTTTTTCCCCCCTCAATTAAAGAACTCCCAAGGAAGAAAAAGCTACAATAAAAATACAAAGAGATACAACTACAACCTCAGGAAACTGCTTCAGTGGTGCACTTGACAGTAACTGAGTCAATTTTAACACTTGCTTAATCTAGATTAGCAGCTAAAACAGGTAAATGAAGATGCTGATGTGCCTCTAGAGTGTCATTCTGAAAGGCAGTTGTCACAGCATCACAGGATGGGTTGGGAGGGATCTCCAAAGGTCATCCAGTTCAGCTTCCCCGCAGCCAGCACAGAATGGTTTAGGTTGGAAGGGATCTCAAAGCTCAGTCAGTTCCAACCCCCTGCCATAGGCAGGGACACTTCCCACTAGAACAGGTTACTAAGGACTCATCCAGCCTGGCCTTGAACACCTCCAGGGAGGTTGTGGAGCACAGAATCGCCCAATGTGATCTTTGATCACATTGGGCGATTCTGTGCTCCACAACCTCCCTGGGCAACCTGTGCCAGTGTCTCACCACCCTCACTTCTTCCCAACATCAAAGATCACACTGGGTGATTCTGTGCTCCACAACCTCCCTGGGCAACCTGTGCCAGTGTCTCACTACCCTCAATTCTTCCTAACATCCAATTTAAATCTTCCCTCTTCCACTTCAAACCCATTCCTCCTCCTCCTGTAATCACAAGATCTTGTAAATAGTCCCTCCCCAGCAGGGACATCCTCCACTAGATCAGGCTGCTCAGAGTCCTGTCAAGTCAGACCTTAAATATCTCTAGGGTTGAGGTCTCAACTCCCTCCCTGGGCAACCTGTTGCAGTGTTGCAGCAGCCTCCTGGTGCACAACTTGTTCCTCACAGCCAATCTCAATCTGCTCTGCTCTCATTTCAAACCACTACCTTCATCCTGTCCCTGCAGACCTTTGCAAACAGTCCCTCTGCAACCTGCTTGCAGGTCCTGGCAGGCTGCTCTTAGGTGTGCCTGGAGCCTTCTCTTCCCCAGGCTGCACACTCCCAGCTCTGAGCCTGTCCTCACAGCAGAGGTGCTCCATAGCCCTGATCTTTGTTTATAAGGAGCTAAGAATTGTCAGGAACAGCTCAGAGCTGTTAAAATCTCCTGGCAGCTCTGGGAACTGAACCATCACTTGAGCCTAGGGAAGCAGCTTTCAGGTGGCAATGTGAGAACCTCAGGACGTGCTGAGCATCTTTATGTCAGATTTTACTCATTCTAAGTAAATTTATGCCCCAAATGGTTGCACTGCTGCTTAAGAATTGTTTTGACAAGGAAGCTTAACACTTGAACAATCCTGCTGTTCCTGTTGCAAGGAAAATCCTTCTCATTTGGAAAGATTGAGGACTTGAGGCCCGTGTAAAAGCTTTCAGAACAAAGAGTGTTTGCTGCCTGCTCTGCAATGTGCCTCCCCAGCCTGGATTTGAAGAAAACAAGGATTTTAAAATGAAATTATCAGAATTAGCCTCTAGCAGGTGCCAGAAGTCGTAGAATCAGGCAGGGTTGGAAGGGACCACAAGGATCAGCCAGTTCCAACCCCCCTGCCATGCCCAGGGACACCCTACCCTAGAGCAGGCTGCACACAGCCTCAGCCAGCCTGGCCTCAAACACCTCCAGCCATGGGGCCTCAACCACCTCCCTGGGCAACCCCTGCCAGCCTCTCACCACTCTCCTGCTCAACAACTTCCTCCTCAAGTCCAGTCTGAAGTCCTCTATTTACCCTCAAATCAACTGGAAATAAATATATGCTGAAGCCAATCCAAACAGTCTCAGCTGTAGATGATCTAAACTCTCTACCTGCTTAGAGAAGAAGTGTTCACAGCTGAGTTCCTCTGAGGCAGGTGTGTGTTAAATGCCTCCAGCAAGCACCAGGAATATTCCCACTTGGCAGCTTCTGTAAAATTACTGCTTTCACCTTTATAAAATGCCCAATATTTAGCACTTTTGGGTGTGGAAACAAGCCTGCCACACGTGGAACTAGCTGCAAGCAATGCAGTAGTGTCTTCAGCCTGTAAGTAATTACCATGCCCACTGTGCATGACTTGCAAGAAGAGCAGCAAGAGGCTACTAGACCCAGGAATCATCTTAGCAGCTTGCAATAAAACCCAGCAATCATTATTCTCTTTTAATTCTCTCCTCTGGAAGTTAAAAGCTTGTGCTGGCCTGAGGAGGGTCATTACTCCACTTCCCTTGCCCTCACTCTTTAATATTATCCCCTTATGTGCAGATATTAACTGGTCTTTGTAACTCTCCCTTGTATTAGATGTTCCTGAAACACTGGGAAAGGGAAATCAAGTTGATATTGCTCTTTCATTTGGGACAAGAGGCCAAACACCTTTTGGAATGAGAGCTGAGCAGTTTGGAAGGGAAGCTCATCACCTCCAGAAGGGATTACTGCCAGTACAGGACATTCCTGCCTGCAACAGGAAGGCAACAACACAGAGCAGCCTGCAAAAAAACCCTAGCTGCTTATTCTACCACCTATCCACCACCTAAATACCTTCCATAGTATCACCACCTCTTCTCCCCCTCCCAGTTCTGCCAGCACCGTGAGTGCTAAAAGGCAACCACAGCCACTAGAGGATTTTTTGAGCTGTTGGCTTTGCTCTGTTTGGGATCTTTGCTTTTTGGTTCAGTTTTCTGGGGTTGATTTGAGGTTTTTTTGTGTGCTGTGGGTTTTTTCTGGTGGTGGTGTTTAATTGTTTGGGAGTTTTCAGCCTTCTTGTTGTATTTTGTCCTTTTTGATCTTTGTTTGGGGGTTTGTTTGGAGGGGTGGAAGGTGTGTGCTCATCATGGGTGGGGGGGGTTAGGTTTTTAGTTTGGGTTAGGCTTTGTTTTATTGTGGGGTGGAGATTTTTGGTTGGTTTGGGTTTTTTGTGGGTTCATGTTTTCTTTTAGGGGGGAGGATGCAGTGTTGGCTTCCTTCCTCCTTTCACTTCCTCTCCCTTCCTTTCCCTTCCTCTACCCTCCTTCCCTTCCTCTCCCCCTTTCCCTTCCTCTGCCTTCCTCCTTCCTCATTTTCCTTTCCTCTGCCTTTCATCTCCTTCCTCCCTTTCCCTCCCTTCCCTTCCTCCACCTTCCTCCTCCCTCCACCTTCCTTTCCCTTCCTCTCCCCCTTCCTCCTCCCTCCACCTTCCTTTCCCTTCCTTTGCCTTCCTCCCTTTCTGTTCCTCCACCTTTCTCCTTCCTCACTTTCCTTTCCTCTGCCTTTCATCTCCTTCCTCCCTTTCCCTTCCTTCCTTTCCCTTCCTCCCTTTCCACAGTATCACACTATCACCAAGGTTGGAAGAGACCCCATAGACCAAGTCCAACCTGTTACCACAGAGCTCAAGGCCAGACCATGGCACCAAGTGCCACGTCCAATCCTGCCTTGAACAGCTCCAGGGACGGCGACTCCACCACCTCCCCGGGCAGCCCATTCCAGTGGCCAATGACTCTCTCAGGGAAGAACTTTCTCCTCACCTCAAGCCTGCCTTCCTTCCTTTCCCTTCCTCCACCTCCCTCCTCCCTTCCTTTCCCTTCCTCTGCCTTCCTCCTCCCCTTTCCCTTCCTCCACCTTCCTCATCCTTGTTCCCTTTCCCTTCCTCCCTTCCCCTTCCTCCATCTTCCTCCTTTCTCACTTTCCCTTCCTCCCTTTCCCTTCCTCCCTTCCTCTCCACTTTCCTCCCTCCCTCTCCCTTCCCCGTCCCTGGAAGTAGGCTGTAAATCTCCAGCCAAGTTAACCCCTGATACCAACTAAAAGGACAAGCCTTAGAGGCTGCCCTGACCATGCCTGCCAAACAAACTGCTCTTTCCTCCAAGATTCACCAACTGCCAAGAGCCAGGAAGAGGGGAAGAAGCAGAGGGAAAGCCATACCTGTACTTGGTCACCATCTTCTTCATATCCACTTTGATCGTGAGCCGCTCCCTCCTACAGCTGACATCTGTCACTTTCCCATCTGAAACGATATGACTTGGATCATGTTGGCTACCAGAGGCACCTACTTTCTTCCTGATTTCCCCTTCACTCCTTACTCTCTCCTTGGCTTTGTGTTTAAGAGCTCTCAGATCACCGTGCAGTTTGGAGGAGTTAAGACAAGCATTGCAGCCCTTCTTGGAGGCGTATTTCTCGGGGAGCTCAAGGTGCCCTTCAGTCCTCCTTGCTCTTCCACCACTTAAGCACTCTAACTCTTTGCTGTTCCGGGCCCCCTTAGAGCCATATTTCTGCTCTTCCTGCTTCACATACTTCAGAGCTCTCTCCTCTGAAGAAGGCTGCTCCCCATCCGGGTGCCTGCGCCGTTTGTGACTGTACTCATAGGCTATCTTGGGGCCAGAGCCCTCCGAGTAGTCCCTTGGGGCCGGGCGGTGGGACTGGAGGCCCAGATTCCTGTGCTCCTCCTTTTCTAGGTAGGGTGGAAAAGAACGTTCTTGCTTCCACTTGGCATTCCTTGCTACATCTCCACCGTCATACCTCTCCACTTCTGGAGCCCTTTTGGACGTCTGCCCATACTCTCTGTAATCGTGATCTTCAGGATACCTGTGTTGACATAAAGCAATTTACACTTGCACTAGAGAAGAAAGTGAGAACTTATGTGTGCAGAATGTTGGACAGCAGAATGCGTGGCAAGTTAACCCATAATCCCTCAGGCCAAGGTACAGATGTGCAGGGGCTCTTAAGAGGGAAATAAAATCCTTTCACACTCTAAGCCAGCAATAGGACTTACTTAAAAGACAAATACTTCACTACCACCAGTCGCCCATAATTAAACTACAAAGTGGCCAACGTGTCTCAAGGTGGATATCTTCAACTATAATGAAAACAGACTTTCACTTGAGGCTTTACACCACATTTACCCAGGGTTTAAGTATTTTATTCCTATACCTCTTCTGTAAAGAGCTCCTGGCCGTAAACTCATCAGAAACTCTTCTGGGTGACTGACCATACTTCTCTTCGTGTAACCTCTGGTGCCTCAAGTCCTCTTCCTGCCATTTCCTGTCAAGCTTGCACGAAGCCTCTAAGGGTCTATGAAAAGGTTTCCCTCCTTTCTCATTGCCAGCAGCTTTGTAGTGCTCGAAGGGGTATCTGTCTTCCGCCTTGTGCTGGTAGAACGGCCGCTCGTGCTCTTTGTAAGGCGTCTCCGCGTACTTGGCTGGCAACTGGCACCTCCTGGTGCCTTCAGTTCTCTCTGATGAGCGTGTTCTGTAGGGCTTATGACTGTAGGAGTCTTCCATGGGAATTCTCTTCAGGTTTGGGGAGGGTGATCTGCGTTCGTACATCCTGTGGTGGTTGTTTGCGTGAGGCGCGAACCTGGCGTTGCTTTGTCCGTACTTCTCGTCTTCAGCTCTCCAAGGCACAGGCTTCTTTGGGTCCTTACGAAAGCTTTTATAGTCACAGTCATAATTACCATGAGCATGCCTTGGCCTGTGGTGCTCTGGACTCCTGAACGCTGGAGATAAGGATCTAAGGGCAAAAAAAACATCAGTCACAGTTCAGGAGTTCCATAAAACCAAAGAGACCTCTTCAGGAGAAAGTCAGTTCATGGAATCAAGCAGGTTGGCAGAGAGCTCCAAGCTCAGCCAGCCCAACCTAGCACCCAGCCCTGCCCAACCAACCAGACCATGGCACTAAGTGCCCCAGCCAGGCTTGGCTGCAACACCTCCAGCCACAGCCACTCCACCACCTCCCTGGGCAGCCCATTCCAGTGCCAATCACAGGCATTGGAACAGGCTGCCCAGGGGGGTTGTGGAGTCTTCCTCTCCGGAGATACTCAAGACCTGTCTGGATGTGTTCCTGTGTGAGCTGCTCTAGGTCTTGCTGCTCTGACAGGGAGGTTGGACTGGATGAGCTTTGGAGGTCCCTTCCAGCCCCTGACATTCTGTGATTTGCCTGAAGAGTTCACTCTGTGGAAGTGTTCATAGTAAAAGCACCCACTCGAGATAGCAGCAAGACAATCACTTTTCTCTCTTGGCTTCTTCTCATTTCAGACTACAAACTTCTTACATAAGAAGTTGCCACTACATTGAAAGCAACTGCTACACACATTTTCACACCTGCAGCATTCCCTTCAGTGCCAAGAGGAAAAAAGGGGAAGGGAAAAACCACAGGGAAAAAAAATGGAGGGGAGAAGAAAAAAAAACACAGAGGAAAAAATGGAGGGGAAGGATAAAAAAGCAGATAAAAAAGTTGGAAGGGAAGGAAAAAAAACAGAGGAAAAAAAGAAGGAAAAAGGCAGAGAAAAAAGCAGAGAAAAATCTGGAGGGGAGGGAAAAAAGCAGAGAAAAATCTGGAGGGGAGGGAAAAAAGCAGAGAAAAATCTGGAGGGGAGGGAAAAAAGCAGAGAAAAATCTGGAGGGGAGGGAAAAAAGCAGAGAAAAATCTGGAGGGGAGGGAAAAAAGCAGAGAAAAATCTGGAGGGGAGGGGAAAAAGCAGAGAAAAATCTGGAGGGGAGGGAAAAAAGCAGAGAAAAATCTGGAGGGGAGGGAAAAAAGCAGAGAAAAATCTGGAGGGGAGGGAAAAAAGCACAGAAAAAAATGGAGGGGAGGGAAAAAAGCAGAGAAAAATCTGGAGGGGAGGGGAAAAAGCAGAGAAAAATCTGGAGGGGAGGGGAAAAAGCACAGAAAAATCTGGAGGGGAGGGAAAAAAGCACAGAAAAAAATGGAGGGGAAGGAAAAAAGCACAGAAAAAATGGAGGGGAAGGAAAAAAGCACAGAAAAAAATGGAGGGGAGGGAAAAAAGCACAGAAAAAAATGGAGGGGAGGGAAAAAAGCACAGAAAAAAACGGAGGGGAGGGAAAAAAGCACAGAAAAAAATGGAGGGGAGGGAAAAAAGCACAGAAAAAAATGGAGGGGAGGGAAAAAAGCATCTGAAAGTTGGAGAGAAAAACAGGGGAAGGAAAAATGCATAAGAAAAAGTGGTGGGGAAAAGGCATATAAAAAATTGGAGGGACAAAAAGGGGAAGGAAAAAAGCAAATGAAAATTGCATGGATAAAGAGGGAAAGGAAAAATATATATAAGAACTGGAGGGACAAAAAGGGGAAGAAAATGAAGCCACCTGTTAAAGAGTTTTAAGCCAGAATCTCCTGAAACAAAGGTGAACAAAAGCACAATCCACTTGCAAGAACCAGAAAGTAATTTACAGAGTGGCAGAGGCTGGAAGGGACCTCCACAGCTCAGCCAGTCCAACCCCACCCTGCTAGAGCAGCAGCACCCAGAGCAGCTCACACAGGAACACATTCAGGCAGCTCTTGAATATCTCCAGAGAAGGAGACTTCACAGCCCCCCTGGGCAGCCTGTGCCAGGGCTCTGGCACCCTCATAGGGAAAAATTCCTCCTCATGTTTCCATGCAACTTCCTGTGCCTCAACTCCCATCCATTGCCCCTTGCCCTGGCATTGGGCATCACCCAGCAGAGCCTGGCTCCAATCCTCTTGGCACTCAGCCTGTACATGTTTCTATACATGAATGAGGGCAGACCTCAGGCTCCTCTGTTCCAAGTTCCAAGCCTCAGATTCCTCAGGCTCTCCTCGTAAAGAAGATCTTCTACTGCCTTCATCATTTTTGTGGTTCTGTGCTGGACTCTCTCAAACAGTTCCCTGAGGTCCTTCTTGACCTGAGGGGCCCAGAACTGGATCCCAAGCACAAACACAAGCTGGGGGAGGAGTGGCTCAAGAGCAGTCTGGAGGAGAAGGCCTTGGGGGGGGATCAGTTGATGCCAAAGTGCCCAGGAGCCAGCAGCCCAGTGGTCACTTGAGATACCTTCCAACCTAAACCATTCTATGCTAAGATTCTAAATCAGGTTATCCAGAGCCCCACCCAGCCTGGCCTTAAAACCTTCTAGGAATGGTAGTTCCAAGTCCCATGCAAGCTGAACAAAGTTCTTAGCAGACAGCAAAACTTCAACATGTCCAGTTTCAAAACAAAGCTAACAATTCTCAGCTGGGGAAAAAGTGGAGATGTTCAGTTTGGAAAACAAATCCACTACAAAATACACTTCACAAATTGCAGTCCTGGCTGCAGGTTCCTTTCTTTGTTTCCTGCAAGCTTTAAGACCTAAGTATAAGTTTTATAGAGATCTACATTTCAGCACTTGACTTAGAGAGAAATATTTACCTTGGTTTCCACCGTGGTGATCTTGATCTGGATCTTGTCATCTTTTCTTAGGTGTTATCAGGAGTTTCTTGAGGCTGTAAAAATGATACAAGTTTACTTTAGAGAATCACAGAATCAGGCAGGGCTGAAAGGGAGCACAAGGAGCAGGCAGTGCCAACCCCTGCCATGCCCAGGGACACCCTACCCTAGAGCAGGCTGCACACAGCCTCAGCCAGCCTGGCCTCAAACACCTCCAGCCATGGGGCCTCAACCACCTCCCTGGGCAACCCCTGCCAGCCTCTCACCACTCTCCTGCTCAACAACTTCCTCCTCACCTCCAGCCTCACTCTCCCCACCTCCAGCTTTGCTCCATTCCCCCCACTCCTGACACTCCCTCACAGCCTCAAAAGTCCCTCCCCAGCTTTTTTGGAGCCCCCTGCAGATGCTGGAAGGCCACAAGAAGGTCCCCTGGGAGCCTCCTCTGCTCCAGCCTGCACAGCCCCAACTCTTTCAGGCTGTGCTCACAGCAGAGCTGCTGCAGCCTCTCAGCATCCTCCTGGCCCTTGTCTGATAACAGAACCTCACTGCAAATTGCATTAGATCCTTCCAAGCTGGGGTGAGGCACGTTCTTAGGTTGTTATTTTAAGACAAATAACTCTTTCCACAGTACCCCAGAATGTTAGGGGTTGGAAGGGACCTCCAGAGATTATCCAGTCCAACTCCCCCTGCCAGAGCAGCATCCCCTAGGGCAGCCTGCACAGGAATGCATTCAAGAGGGTTTTGAATGTCTTCAGAGGAGACTCCACAGCCTCTCTGGGCAGCCTGTTCCAGGGCTCTGGCACCCTCACCCTAAAGAAGAGTCTCCTTGTGTTGAGGTAGCACCTCCTGTGTCCCAGCTTGTAGCTGTTGTTCCTTGCCCTACCACTGGGCACCACCACTAAGTGCCTGGCACCTGCATCTTGACCCCTACCCCTCAGATATTTATGGAGATTGATCAGATCCCCCCTCAGCCTTCTCTCCAGACTAAACAGCCCCAGGGCTCTCAGTCTTTCCTCGCAGCAGAGATGCTCAAGTCCCCAAATCATCCCCATAACTCTCCCTTGGCCACTCTCCAGCAGGTCCCTGTCTCTCTTGAACAGAGGAATCCAAAACTGGACACAGTATTCCAGGTATGGCCTCACCAGGGCAGAGCAGAAGAGGAGAAGAACTTCCCTAGCCCTGCTGGACACACTTCTCTCAATGTATGCCCAGATGCCATCGGCTCGGTTGGCCACAAGGGCACACTGCTGGCCCATGCAGCACTTGCTGCCCACCAGCACTCCAGGCAGCTGCTTTCCAGCAGGACGACTCCAGTCTGTACTGGTGCCTGCTGTTTTTCCTCTCCAGATGCAGGACCTTGCCCTTGTTCTTACTGAACTTCATGAGGTTCCCCTTCCCCCAGCTCTCAGCCTGTGCAGGTCTGGCTGGATGGCAGCACAGCCTGACAGGCATCAGCCACCCCAACCACTTGGGTGTCCTCCACAAACCTGCCGAGGGTCCACTCAGTCCACTCCCATCCAGGTCATTGAGGAAGATGCTGAACAAAACTGGACCCAGCACTGATCCCAGGGGAACAGCAGCAACCCACCTCACACCCCAATCATCCAACCCACTGTCCTTGAGCTCATCTATGAGGATGCTACAGGAGATGACACAAAAGCCTTGCTGAAGCCAAGACAGATGATGCCCACTGCTCTCCCTCCATCGAACCATTTAACCACGCAGGCTATCAGAGCAGCCAAGAAAGACTTCCCCTTAGTAAATCCATGCTGGCTGCTCCTGATGACCTTCCTTTCCTAACTGCTGAGCTCAAGACACAGCTTGTTTTCTGGATTGAAATGCAAATATTTGACCATTGCTCCCTTTTAATCTCCATTCTGTAAAGCCATCTATTTGCCCTGCTTCAGAACATCCATCACCTCACCAGCAAGCTGCAGCAACTAAAACCATCATCAGGTCACTGTTCACACAAACTGAAAGCCACAGATGATGGAGAGGGGAGACAACCAGCTTCAAAAATAGATTGACAAAGAGGAATGGTTTTCTGCATCAGGATCTGCAGGGGGCTACGAGAAAGCTGGGGAGAGACTTTGAAGGCCCTCAGGGAGTGAAAGGACTGGGGAGAATGGAGCAAAGCTGGAGTCAGCCTGGATGTTAGGAAGAAGTCCTTCAGCATGAAGGTGGTGAGAGCCTGGAGCAGGTTGCCCAGGGAGGTGGTGGAAGCCTCATCCCCCTGGAGGTGTTTAAGGCCAGGCTGGATGAGGCTCTGGACAGCTTGATCTAGTGTGAGGTGTCCCTGCCCATGGCAAGGGGGTTGGAACTGCCTGATCCTTGTGGTCCCTTCCAACCCTGACTGATTCTATGATCAAGTTCAGAACATAACTTCACACTCTGAGATTTTCACATGGTTACAGACCTGCTGTGAGCTTTAACTGCCCCATCAAGTCTGAACTCATCACCAGACACTTCATCCAAATAAAGGCACCTCAAAAAAGATCACTTATCATTTTTGACATTTCATTTGTTAACAACCTACTACCTAGGCACACATTTAAATGCACTGCTGCTGAATGCTGGGAGCACCTCTGGGCATCCCTCCTCATAAAACCTATTGAAGAGGGAGAAAAGTCTCAGTGATATCTTCCCTCCTTGTTTGGTCTATGGCAAAAAGATGCCAGAAACTTGGAAAACAGTGACAAATTCACCAGTATTGTGATTGCAGAATAAGAATGGAATGATCATTTACTATGCAGGTTCAACAGGGCTCTGGGCAGCCTGATCTAGTGGAGGATGTCTCTGCTGACTGCAGAGGAGGTTGGACTGGACAACCTTTGGAGGTCCCTTCCATGCTTCTGTGACTAAACCAGAGTGACTATGACCAGGTAACAGGTTGGAATTTCAACCACATACCCACACCTACAGCTCCTAATAACCACCAGATCACAGAATCAACCAGGCTGGAAGAGAGCTCCAAGCTCAGCCAGCCCAACCTAGCACCCAGCCCTGCCCAACCAACCAGACCATGGCACTCAGTGCCCCAGCCAGGCTTGGCTGCAACACCTCCAGCCACAGCCACTCCACCACCTCCCTGGGCAGCCCATTCCAGTGCCAATCACTCTCTCTGACAACAACTTCCTTATAACATCCAGCCTAGACCTCCACTGCCACAGCTTGATACTGTGTCCCCTTCTTCTGTTGCTATGGTCTGGTTGGTTGGCCAGGGCTGGGTGCTAGGTTGGGCTGGGGGAGCTTGGAGGTCTCTTCCAATCTGGTTGATTCTGTGACTTAATTAGAAGCTGTTAGGTTATAGGTTGGACTCAATGATCTCAAAGGTCTTTCCCAACCTGGTCAATGCTGTGATTCTGTGATCTCTGGAGGTCCATCCAGTCTGTGATTCTGTGCATTTGGTTCAAATCTCTCATGTCTAGTGTTAACTATTTGCTCTGCAGCAAATCTTTCCATGTTACAGCACGTGAAGTTCTAAAGAAGTCCTGCATGGGACAGTGAAACAAAAACCCCAACCCCTGAAGCACCCCAAAGACAAAATATTTGTTCCCTGAAGTTTCAAATATGAAGTCAGCATAGCCACATAGCTCATAAAGGCATATACCTGAGGACTGCATAGCAAGAATCAACCTCAGCCCCAATGGTTGCAGAAGCCTGAAGCACAGAATGCTCCAGGGAGACCTCAGAGCTGCCTTTTGATATCTGAAGGGGACCCACAGGCAGGCTGGGGAGGGACTGTTTAGAAGGGATTGGAGTGATAGGACAAGGGGCAGTGGTTTGGAAATTGGAGCAGGGCAGAGTTAGGTTGGACAGCAGGAAGAAGTCCTGCACAGTGAGAATGATGAAATCCTGGCACAGGCTGCCCAGGGATGTGCTTGAGGCCCCAGCCCTGCAGACATTCAGGCTCAGCCTGGATGTGTCCCTGGGCAGTGTGATCGAGTCAGAGGTGTCCCTGCTGCCTGCAGGGGGCTGGACGAGATGACTTTTGATGCTCCCTTCCAACCCAGTGCCATCTCTGACTCTGTGAATCTGATGCTTGGGTTAAATATTATCTTTCACAGAGCAGTAATACTGTGACTAAAATACTTTATTTCTCACCCACAAAACCACACCTCACTAATCCCAACAGCAGTTCAGGCAGAAACACAGACACACATCCCCTGGCTTGCCAAAGAGCTGCACATCCTGCAAGCTTCCAAGAGCCACACCAGCCTCTGCCCTTGTACACTTTCAAAAGTGTTAGCACTTCACATGTTGTCCAAATTCTTGTTTCCTACCTTCCCTTCTCAAATCTATCTTTCACCTTCAACTGACTGTGCCAACACAGTCCAGCTGACTGGACAGGGCTGGGTGCTAGGTTGGACTGGATGAGGTTGGAGGTCTCTTCCAACCTGCTTCATTCTATGAAATATTGCTCTCCTCAGACCCCATCTGCATTCCTGGGGGCAGTTCTGCAGCCCCCAATGCAAGCAGGACAGTCCAGAGGAGGTCACCAAGATGCTCAGAGGGCTGCAGCAGCTCTGCTATGAGGACAGGCTGAGCTGGGGCTGTGCAGCCTGGAGAAGAGAAGACTTGGGGGAGACCTTGGAGTGGCCTTCCAGTGTCTGAAGAGGGCTGCAGGAAGGCTGGGGAGGGACTATTGACAAGGTCTGGGAATGAGAGGAGGAGGAGGAATGGGTTTAAACTGGCAGAGGGGAGACTGAAACTGGATGTTAGGAAGAAGTTGTTTGCAGTGAGGGTGGTGAGACACTGGCACAAGTTGAGGGTGGTGAGACACTGGCACAGGATTCCCAGGGAGGTGTTCAGCACCAGGTTGGAAGAAATTCTTTATAGTGGGGGTGGTGAGACACTGGCACAGGTTTCCCAGGGAGGTATTCAACACCAGGTTGGATGAGGTCTTGAGCAACCCATTCTAGCAGGAGGCATCCCTGCCTATAGTGGGGGGGTTGGAACTGGTTGACCTTCGAGATCCCTTCCAAGCTAAACCATTCTATGACTCTATAATGAGAGATTCCTTATTCTATTAAGCCTACCAAAGGCATGAGGGCTGGGACAGCACATCCTACATCTTGCCTGGGGATAAAGAGGACTGCTATAATCTCCAAGGAAGACAACTCCTTTTGTTCAGTGGAAAGAAAGTGTTCATTTGTTCCAACGTGCCCCACGCAAGACGATTTCCTCACAGCCGGCTCCAGGGTGCGACACGCCACAGACAAAAGGCAGCAGCCAGCCCCTAACAAGGCTCCCACTGTAATATCAGCCTGTAAACATACTGCTAAATTCAGGCTTAAATAACCTCAGAGATCCAGGGGTTCATAGATTGGTTTAGGTTGGAAGGGACCTTGAAGATCAGCCAGTTCCAACTCCCTGCCGTAGGCAGCGACACCTCCCACCAGCGCAGGCTGCTCAAAGCCTCATCCAACCTGGCCTTGAACACCTCCAGGGAGGGGACATCCACACCTCTCTGGGCAACCTGTGCCAGTCTCTCACCACCCTCACTGCAAAGAACTTCTCCCTAATCTCCAGTCTCAATCTGCCCTCCTCAAGCTCCAGTCCATTCCCTCTCATCCTATCACTGTGAGCCCTTGCAGCAAGTCCCTTCCCAGCCCCCTCTCAGGCACTGCCAGGCTGCTCGAAGGTCTCTCTGAAGTCTTCTCCAGGCTGAACAGCCTCAACTCTCTCAGCCTGTCCCCACAGGGGAGCTTCTGCAGCCCTCTGAGCATCTCCATGGCCTCCTCTGAACCCTCTCCAGCAGCTCCATGTCCCACTTCTGCTGGGGGGAGCCCAGAGCTGGAGGCAGTGCTGCAGGTGAGGGCTGAGCAGAGCAGACTGGAGGGGCAGAATCCCCTCCCTGTGCTGCTGCTCTCCCTGCTCTGGCTGCAGCCAGCACACAGCTGCCTCTGTGCTGCCAGCTGGGCACTTTGGCACCACCTGAAATGCATCTCATGCAGAACAGCAATATGGTTCCATACCAAAAGGAGCAGAGTGGTACCAGGTAGCAAGCCTGCCTGCTGTAGCCTTGAACCCAGTGAAGGCCCTGTGCTTCCAGAACAGCCACCTGAAAGGTCAAATCACACTGGAACAGATGTGCTGGGATCTGCTACCCTCTGGGTTCTGAATTCTGTCAGGTACTCCTGGGATGCTGTCACTGCAAGCACGAAGAGGTTCAGAGTGCTGCTTTCCTGTGTGCTGTGTTACAACAATAAGTGACTCATTGGAGGAGTTATCAGCCACAGTGCTTAGACAGTTTTTAAACATTAATGGGAACCTCAGCTTCTATTTTCTTTTCCTTGACTTTTGGAATTCCAATCAGACAAGCTTCCTCTCGGTAAAAATGGCCTCAAGCCTGCTGCCAGCTCTGCTTTGATTTCACCCTGGAGAGAGCAGTGCTGTGACAAGCACAAAACTTCTGTAGTAGCTGTCTTGTACCAACCTGGAAAGTCTCTCTCCAGAGAAGCAACTTGAAAATGACCAGAAACTGTGTGGAATGTGGGAACCTGGACACACAAAGCTTAGGCATTCTTAACACCTTGCTCTCCTGAAAACAACAATCTCCAAGCTCCCTGACTTTCTTCAGATTGCCATACCAGAAACCACAACTTACTGCAGCCATCTACCTGGATGGAGGGGAACTGAAGCTCTTCCTCATGCCAAGAGCCCCACACAGCAATCCCAAACAGCTGAAAGCTTACAAAGAGCATGGAGTGAAGAGTAGTTACCTCTCCTATGACACTGGACTGCTTCATGTGCTGTGGATTGCTTCACCTGTGTGATGGAGCAGGTCCAGAGGAGAGACACAGCAATCACCAGGCAGTTGCAACACCTCTGTTACAAGGACAGGCTGAGGGAGCTGGGGGTGTGCAGTCTGGAGAGGAGAAGGTTCTAAGGAGACCTTAGAGCAGCCTGCCAGGACCTGAAGGAGCTACAAGAGGGCCGCAGAGGACCTGTTCCCAAAGGCCTGCAGGGACAGGATGAGGGCTTGAAATGAGAGCAGATTTATAATGGATATGAGGAACAAGTTCTGCACCATGAGGGTGTTGGAACACTACAGAAGGTTGCCCAGGGAGGTAGTTGAGGCCTCACACCTGGAGGTAATTCAAAATCAGGCTCAACAAGGTTCTGAACAACTTTATGTAGTGGAGGATGTCCCTGTTCACTTGGACTGGATGACCTTTGGAGGTCACTTCCAGCCCAAATCATTCTATGATTCTGCTGATCATGGAAACAGCCTTGTGCAGGACACACAAAGAGTAGGTCCACAGCAGTAGTGGTCACCATCAAGGAGCTCTTCTCCCATTGCCCTTTCACCTGTAGCTCAAGGAGATGTCACTCCTCACTCCTTGGTAAGGGATTGCCCAACCACCTTTGCCACTGCCTCCCAAATCTTTCAGAGGGAGGGACAAGCAAATCTGTCACAAGCTGCACCTGCAGCAGGCAGGAAGACACTGAGAGCCTCGCAGGCAAATGCTCACAGTTCTCCCTCTGCCCAAAGCAGTTGCAAGCTTTTCACTGACTGTCTTCTAGGTGGGGATCAAATGGAAGCTGTGATGCATCAAAGCATGTCCTGCTGCAGTGTCTGTCGAGAAAAAGAAGCCAGGAATTGAGAGCTTCAGCACCAAGACAGCCAAGTACTTGACAGGAATAAATCAGCTACAAGCTCTGCTGCAATCCAGACTGAAAACAACCCAAACCAACCACCAACCAACCCACCCTAAAGACTGCAGCTGAGGGAGCCATTTACCCTATCCTTAAATGAAAAGCATGGCACTAGTGGCTTCTCTTGCAGGTAAACTGTAGCAGCTGATTCACAGGCTGAACGTGGCTCTCACTCCTGTCACTGTCCCAGGAGATCAGCCTGGCATGCTCTTGTTCACTCAGCTTCCAGGCAAACCATACTGCCTCCAACAGCAGACAACATAAGAACAGACAAACAGCAAAGCAGCCTGAAGGTTTCAGAACCTGCAAGGAGACTTCACATCTCCTTCAGCCAATGCTTCCCAGACTGGCCTGGCTATCATCACCTCAGGCAGAAGCTCCCTGATTATTCTGCTAAAGACCTTCAGCCTCCAAACCACAGCTCCTAAAGGGTTCCTTCATCCAGTACTCAAGCAGGGGCTGGAGGAACTGTGCCATGAAGTGTGCAGCACAAGGGAGCACAGGAAGGTTGGACTGGAGGAGGTCTCCTCCAACTGAGATGATTTCTGTGACAATCCTGCCCCATGCTCCAGCATCCTGCTTAGCTGCAGTCCTGCCAGCCCATGGAGGTGGCCCCCAACTCCAAGCACATGGCCTCAGGGCAGAACACATGTGAGAGTTTTGAGAAATATGAGCTAGAATTACTGTTTAAATCCACAACACAAACTCTGGCTGAAGCAGGTCAAACTCATCTGAGAGAACTGTAAACCACTGCCTCTTTTAAGCAAAATAACAGATCAGTGCAAATGACCTGCAGAGGGACCTGGCCAGCTGCATGGGTGGGCAAAGGCCATGGGATGAGACTGAACAAGGCCAAGGGCAGGGTTCTGCACTTTGGCCACAACAACCCCAAGCAGCACTGCAGGCTGGGGCCAGAGTGGCTGAGAGCAGGCAGGCAGAGAGGGAGCTGGGAGTACTGGGAGAGAGGAGCTGCAGAGGAGGCAGCAGTGCCCAGGTGGGCAGCAGAGCCAATGGCATCCTGGGCTGGCTCAGGAGCAGTGTGGGCAGCAGGACAAGGGAGGTTCTTGTGCCCACCCCTGTGCTCAGCACTGCTCAGGCCACCCCTGGAGTGCTGTGTCCAGTTCTGGGCTCCTCCATTGCAGAGAACTGCTGAGGTGCTGGAAGGTGTTTGGAGCAGGGCAGCAAGGCTGGGGAGGGGCCTGGAGCACAGCCCTGTGAGGAGAGGCTGAGGGAGCTGGGGGGGTGCAGCCTGCAGCAGAGGAGGCTCAGGGCAGAGCTCATTGCTGCCTGCAGGGAGGCTGTAGCCAGGTGGGGTTGGGCTCTGCTGCCAGGCAGACAGCAGCAGAAGAAGGGGACAGAGGCTCAAGCTGTGCCAGGGCAGGTCTAGGCTGGATGTTGTTAGGAAGTTGTTGTCAGAGAGAGTGATTGGCCCTGGAATGGGCTGCCCAGGGAGGTGGTGGAGTGGCTGTGCCTGGAGGTGTTGCAGCCAAGCCTGGCTGGGGCACTTAGTGCCATGGTCTGGTTGGTTGGGCAGGGCTGGGGGCTAGGTTGGGCTGGGGGAGCTTGGAGCTCTCTTCCAGCCTGCTTGATTCTATGATTCTATGCTGGCTTTGAACAGGTTGCATCCCAAGTGCAGGAATAGACAAACAGGCCTTATGCTTAGCAAGCAACCACTGATGTGGGGGCAGTATGCAGGCCCCACTCTCCTCCTCCTGCTCTACTGAAGAGACAGCTATGGGTATAAAAATGACTCTTCCCCTTTACAACCACACTACTCACAAAAGCAGGAGCCTGACTAAAGCAGACATTCTTCCTTAATGGATCACTCCAGAAATTCCTTGGGATGGACACAAAGTATTTCCCTGCCCCTGTGTATTGGAGCTAAAGAACAGAAATAACCAAGGAGATCTACTGAACATGTAGCTTAAGCACAGAGTGTGCTCCCATTTAAAACTGACCCATTTAATGACACTAATTAGCAGGCAATACCTCACCTTTGCAGAAAAACACACTGCAATGCCAGCTTGGAAAGGCTGAGCAGGACCAATCTGCCCCACGTAATGCATTTGGTATTTCACTGCCAAACAAATATAACCATTTTCCTTAAGACAAAGAAAGCACAACCCATAAACACACTGCTGAGCCATTTCTACAAGGCATTGGATTAGAGAGGCCTTTATTATTAGGAGAGACTTAAAAATGTCACAGCACCATCCCCAGCTGCTTCTTTCTGCCTAACACTTTCTAAGGGCTCCTACCATACTCCCAGAGACAAACCTACTCTGATCTAGGGCAGGGTGTCCCTGCCCATGGCAGGGGGGTTGGAACTAGATGGTCCTTGTGGTCCCTTCCAACCCTGACTGATTCTGTATCACAACTGCCTGCCTGCTGAAGGTTCTCCAACACATACAAACTGTGATGGAGATCACAGAATGGTTTAGGTTGGGAAGGATCTCAAGGATCATCCAGTTCAAACCCCTTGCCACAGGCAGGGACACCTCCCACTAGAACAGGTCACTCAAGGCCTCATCTGACCGGGTCCTTAACACCTCCAGGGAGGTTGTGGAGCACAGAATCACAGAATGTGATCTCTGATCACATTCTGTGATTCTGTGCTCCACAACCTCTCTGGGCAACCTGTGCCAGTGTCTCACCACTCTCACTTCTTCCTAACATCCACTTTTAATCTCCCCTCCCCACTCCTTCTCATCCTCTCATTACAAGACCTTGTCAATAGTCCCTCCCCAGGCCTCCTGTAGCCCACTTCAGATACTAGAAGGCCACTCCAAGGTCTCCTCAAAGCCTTCTCTTCTCCAGGCTGCAGAGCACCAACTTTTGTAGCCTGTCCTCAGAGCAGAGCTGCTGCAGCCCTCTGAGCATCTTCATGGCTTCCTCTGGACTCACACCAGCAGTTCCCTGTCAGTGCCTGCTGGATGAAGGCTCTCCACATACAAACTGTGATCATAGAATCATACAATGGTTTAGGTCAGAAGAGAGCTCCAAGTTCCCCCAGCCCAACCTAGCACCCAGCCCTGCCCAACCAACCAGACCATGGCACTCAGTGCCCCAGCCAGGCTTGGCTGCAACACCTCCAGGCACAGCCACTCCACCACCTCCCTGGGCAGCCCATTCCAGTGCCAATCACTCTCTCTGACAACAACTTCCTCCTAGCATCCAGCCTAGACCTGCCCTGGCACAGCTTCAGCCTCTGTCCCCTTCTTCTGCTGCTGGCTGCCTGGCAGCAGAGCCCAACCCCACCTGGCTACAGCCTACCTGCAGGCAGCTGCAGGCAGCAATGAGCTCTGCCCTGAGCCTCCTCTGCTGCAGGCTGCACACCCCCAGCTCCCTCAGCCTCTCCTCACAGGGTTCTGCTCCAGGCCCCTCCCCAGTCTTGCTGCCCTTCTCCAAACACCTTCCAGCACCTCAGCAGCTCTCTGCAATGGAGGAGCCCACAACTGGACACAGCACTGCAGGGGTGGCCTGAGCACTGTTGAGTACAGGGGTAGAAGAACCTGGAGATCTTTGGGTTCTCACATCAAGTCACAAAGCCACCAGAAAACCAAAAGCAACCCTTCACTGCCACACCGTGCCAGGTGGATGGGAAGCCCAGGCTGCCTTTGCCCTGCCACACCGTGCCAGGTGGATGGGAAGCCCAGGCTGCCTTTGCCCTGCCACACTGGAGAAGAAAGAACCTTGCTGGAAGACTCCCAAGCAAGAGCCTACTGCTACCTGAGAGGAAAAGCCACCTAAGTGCATGCATGCAACCAGGCTGCTGGGCAGCTTGCTTTGCCACCAGCCCTGCCTAGGTTACCTGCTGGCAGGGGAGCACCCAGCAGGAAGGCTGCAGCGCCATGCAGCCCGGCGCGGTGCGGCGCAGCGCGGGCGGACGGAGCCTCGGTGCGAGCGCTCTTACAAAAGCCGTGGCAGCAATACCAGTTCCTGTGCTGAAGGCAGATGTGGGGGAGTGCACGGACACTCGTTAGGACAGACAGCTGTTTATCAGGATGGCAGGGCGTGCCTCTGAAGGAAGCTAATTAATCTCAGCTCGCTCCATCGACACTTACACTACAGAAAACAGAGAATATATCCTCACAGCTTCTGAGGAGCTCTTCAGGCTACTGCAACGACGAAAAGCAAGGGGAAAGACTTAGTCATCCACATTCCCTGCTCTTCTCTCCCCAGCCCTGCATCTCCCAGCCTGACACAACGTGGCTTCCACCAGCAAAGATCCTTCCATGCCTTTCGCACAGCTCCTCCCGGCATCCTCCTCCTCCTCCATGCTCTTCCTCCAGCCGTCCACACCCAGCTCAACTTTCACTGAAGATTCACTTTTCCTTCAGGCCCAGAAACACAGCAGGTAGCAGGTAATTAAAACCTCCCAGCAATTGGAGTACCTTTTGTTTCGAACCCTTGCAATTCAGGAACCTGAAGCATGTTTGCAGGTGACTTGAGGCATTTAAGAACTGCAATTGGAAAAAATGAGGCATTGCTGTTCTGGATGGGGCTGAGCCGAGTGAGGAGAGATGCCTGTCACTGGTTCCTCCCAGGAGGTGCAGGAATATTTGTGCACACCCTACTGAACCAGCCAGAGGAGCATCACGGATTGGGTCAAATCGGCTCCAATTCAGCTCCCTTCCACTCGATCCCGAAAATAAACCCAACTGAGCCAACGACAGGCTAAAACTAAGCTCTGACTGCTGTGCAACCCCCGTACTGCTCTTACGAACGCACCACCTGGTGTAAATGTGTGTGTGACAAGACATAAAGGGCCAGGCAGGGGGGCGGGGGCTGCCAGCGACGCGGCTCGCCGGGAAGCACCAAGCCAGGGCGGCAGGGCGCTGACAGCCCCGCGGCCTCTCCTCGCCCCTGCCCCACGCCTCGCTGCTCGCCCTCCTAACCCTCTCCGAGTGTTTCAGCCGTTGGTAGGGTGCCGCAGCCCTCCCCCCCGCAGCAGGCAGGTATAGGCGGCACACCGGCGGGGACACACGTGGGGAGGGCTCGGGGTGCCGCTGCCCCAAGCTACCCAAGCGTCAGCAGATCCATGGCGGAGCTCAGCAGAATCCTCACTGACCTTCCGTCCCCAGGCAGCCGCCGCTGCCGGCCAACACCTCCTGGGTCAGCGGGCGAAAAGAAAGCGGCGCCTCCCACCCGCCTTCACCGCCTCCCCGGAGCCCCGGGCCGGGCAGACGGGCAGCCCCTCCAGCGGCCGCACCGTGGGGGCGGTGGAGCTCCATGCGCGCCGGCCCGGCGGAGCCCCCGGGGCTCGGCCCAGCCCGCTCCTTCCCGTCCGTCACACGGGGGATGGGCCCGTCCGGCGCCGGGGCGCGCAGGCGGCGCTGACAGGGACAATAACCGCCGCCGCCCCCGGGCCCCACACACCGGGCTCCGGCTCCGCCTACACCCACCGGCCAGACCCTGGCTTCGCCATTCCCCCGCTCCACACGGGGCCTCACCAGGCCCCGCCGAGGCCACGGGGCCGCCGCAGCGCCCTGCACTCACCGCCAGCGAGGCTGCTGCCGGGGCTGCTGCCGGGTCCGCCGCTGGGATGGCTGCGGGCGCCGCCGCCGCCTGCCGCCGCCGCGCCTGGAGCAGGTGCCCGCTGCGGAGGCGGGGCGGGTCTGGCCGGGCCGCGCCGGGCGCAGCTGCTCCCGCGGGCGCGGCGCAGAGAAAGGGCGGGCGGAGGACGGGCGCCCCGGAAGGGGAGGAGCGGGCGCGGCTGGGCGGCGGCGGCGGCGGCGGCGGAACCTCCCCCTCCGCCCCTCGGGGCCGCGCCGCCGCCTCCGGCCCGCTGCGAGTCGCCCCGGAGGCGGCGGTCGCCTGCGCGGGCTGGGCGCCGTGAAAGGCAGGCGGCTGCAGCTCGGTTACTCGTTCCCGGCTACGGCAGCGCAGAGAGGACGGGGCGGGCCGTGGCCCTTCTGGGGTGTACTGAGGGCTCCGGGGCCCCTCAGCCACAAGTCCCCGTGAAAAGCAGTCTCCTCCCGCGGCGCTCCCGCTGGGCGCTTCTCGGGAGCGGGAATGGGCTGTGGGCTGCTGCGCGGAGCCGAGGGCGGCCGGAGCCGGGCGGGCCCGGAGCGCCGCGTTCTGCCGGGGAGCCGCCACGGCGGCGGCCCCAGCCCTGCCGCCGCTCTCGGGCAGGAGCGCAGAGGCCGCTCCGAGGCGAGAGGGTCGCAGGCTGTGGTTACGGCCCCGGCGGTGCTGCGTGTGGCGAGGCCTCAAAAGGAACGGGCAGGCTCAGCCCCGCTGCTGCACCGCGGCTGAGGCGGCCCGGCCGTGGCGGGCTCGTCACAGGCTGCTGCCGCTGCCAGCCTTGAGGCGTCTCTGGGAGCGCTTCGGCGCCTTCTGCCCAGGTATTGCGGCGCCCTCCCAGCCTGCCCGATGGGATCGATGCCGGCGATGTGAACCTTCTTCCCAGGCCGCCGAGATGCGCTCCCCTGGTTATCGGTGACCGTACCGGCAGGACGAACAGGTTTGGCCTTGGGCTGAAGGAGTTTCTCCTTCACGGAGCTGTAAACAGCAGGAGCACACATGGGCACCTAGAGAGTTCCTGCCAGAAGTAATCTTTTAGTGGTTTAAAAAGCTACTGGGGAAGGGATTTCAAGATCCCAGGCTCAGAGGATGTCAGGAGTTGGAAGGGACCCAAAGAGCTCAGCCAGTCCAACCCCCTGCCAGAGCAGGAGCACACAACCTAGCTCATGGCACACAGAACACATCCAGACAGGCCTGGAAAGGCTCCAGAGAAGGAGACTCCACAGCCTCTCTGGGCAGCCTGTGCCAGGCTCTGGGACCCTTCCAGTCAAGAAGTTCCCCCTTGTGCTGAGCTGGAACCTCCTGTGCTGCAGCTTCCATCCATTGCTGCTTGTCCTATCCCAGGGAGCAGTGAGCAGAACCTGTCCCCCTCTTGACCCCCAGCCCTCAGATACATTTATTAGATTATTAGATCCTCGCTCAGTCTTATCCTCTCCAGACTAAGCAGCCCCAGGTCCCTCAGCCTCTCCGCATCAGGCAGTGCTCCAGTGCCCTCATCATCCTCACAGCCCTCTGCTGGACCTCTCCAGCAGATCCCTGTCCCTCTTAAATATGGGAGCCCAAAACTGAAGGCAGTACTCAAGATGGTGTCTCACCAGGGCAGGGTAGAGGGGGAGGAGAACTTCCCTTGATCTGCTGGATGCACTCTTAATGCCTCCCAGGATCCCATTGGCCATCCTGGCCACAAGGGCACATTGCTGTGCCATGCAGACCTCGTTATCCAGCAGCACTCCCAGGTCCAAGATCACTCAGAACCACATGAAAAGAGACACTGGTGCTACACAGACTGCGTTTGACATCCAGAGCTGTTGGTCAAGAATGACTTGGTGCATTGTCAGATAAGCTCAGTGAGGTAAACTTGATCCAGATGAGGCTCAGGCACGTGCTTTTGTTTTAGGGCAAGCAGAGGGTGGGTGCTGGGTTTGCATTTCCAGGGTAGCTGCAGGCAGATGGGTGACACCTGAGACAGCAGCGTTACAGGTGACACCTGAGCTGGTGGGACGTTTGCCAAGCCCAAGGCAGCTTGTCAACACTTTTTGTATTTGGACAAGTCAGTTTAAGCCCTCTCAAAAAAGCCAGTCAGCTTTCTGTGCTACAGTCTTGACATTTCTGATCCAGCTCAGGGTCAGAGTGACCTGACAAGGTGAAGTTAGGTGTTTATTTCCACTCTGTAGAGATTGGAAAGGAAGAGTAGTTTACTGTTGGCCTCTTCATTAGAATCACAGAATGGCAGAGGTTGGAAGGGACCTTGAGAGCTCACCCAGTCCAACCACCCTACCAGAGCAGGAGCACCCAGAGCAAGGCACACAGGAACGTGTCCAGGTGGGGCTTGGATGTCTCCAGAGAGGGAGACTCCACAACTCACCTGGGCAGCCTGTTCCAGAGCTCTGTCACCCTCAGAGGGAAAATATTCCTCCTCATGTTTCTATGGAACCTCTTATGCCTTAGCTTCTACCCACTGCCCCTTGTCCTGCCACTGGGCATCACCCAGCAGAGCCTGGCTCCAGCCTCCCAGCACTCACCTTTACATCTTCATCAACATGGCTGAGGTCACCTCTCATGCTCCTCTTTCCCAGGAGGTGGGCTCAGTTTCCTCACCTTCCCAATATCACTGTGGGCTGCCAACTTCAGCTACCCAACAGACTTTTACCTGCTGACCTCACCTTGCCCTGCATGTATAGGACTGATCTTTTAGCAGAGTGTTGTCTTCAGCTCTCTGTCTTCTCATCCTTAATGGAGTTGTTCTGGGTAGGACTGAGGGGTCCTTTCTCAGGGCTGTAGATGTGGTCACTGTCTTTGTCCACAGGATCCTGCTTGGTTCTTTCTAGCCTAGCTCAAACATGAGGGACCCCAGATGACTGTAGTACAAAATCATTTCCTGTGCTCACCAAAACACTCTGAAGGTCTCATAAGGATAGGATAAGATTACTTTTTAGCTTAGTAGTAGTGTCTTCCCTGTTTAAAAGGGACTCCACCACTACCTGAAGGGAGGAAGGGACAGGCTCTTCCCCTTGGACCAGAGGAAGTGGTTTCAAGCTGCACTAGGGGAGGTTCAAGCTGGATATTAGGAAGTATTTCTTCATTGAAAGGGTTCTCAAACACTGGCATGGTCTGCCCAGGGCAGTGGTGGAGTCACCCTCCCTGGAGGTGCTTAAGCAGCATTTATTGCTGTCAGCAGCTCCCTGAAGGGAGGCTGTAGCCAGGTAGGGTTGGGCTCTACTGCCAGGCAACCAGCACCAGAAGAAGGGGACAGAGGCTCAAGCTGTGCCAGGGCAGGTCTAGGCTGGATGTTGTTAGGAAGTTGTTGTCAGAGAGAGTGATTGGCACTGGAATGGGCTGCCCAGGGAGGTGGTGGAGTGGCTGTGGCTGGAGGTGTTGCAGCCAAGCCTGGCTGGGGCACTTAGTGCCATGGTCTGGTTGGTTGGGCAGGGCTGGGTGCTAGGTTGGGCTGGGGGAGCTTGGAGCTCTCTTCCAACCTCCTTGATTCCATGATTCTTAGGGACATGGTTTAGTGTTGAGCCTTTGGTGCAGAGCTAGAGGTTGTACTGGATGATTGTGGAGGTCTCTTCCAGCCAGATGCATTCTGTGTTTCTGTGACTGCAAACAGTGAAGTACAGGACATAGAAATGCAGGGGCAAGCTGCACTCAATGCTTGCTGCCTCTTCACCACGTGGAGATTTTTGTCAATAGCAGCTCGGGGTGACACCTGGGTGGAGTGAGCTTCAGACTGAGCAGCTGACACTGAAGTGGGCAGATGCTATGGATCTGCACTGTCCCAGAGAGACCTGGGCCAGCCTCTCAGCTCATCTGAAGCACCAGTGTGGCATATCTCTTGTGACACACAGGGTAATCACTGTATAGGCAGCTACAGCCACATTCTCAAGAGTGGGAAAGTCAAACTAACAGAGAAAAGATTGGGTTTTATTCCCTCCTTCAGAGGGACATAGCCTCAAGCTGTGCCAGGGCAGGTCTAGGCTGAGTGTAAGGAGGAGGTTGTTGGCAGAGAGAGCGATTGGCATTGGAATGGGCTGCCCAGGGAGGTGGTGGAGTGGCCGTGGCTGGAGGTGTTGCAGCCAAGCCTGGCTGGGGCACTGAGTGCCATGGTTTGGTTGGTTGGGCAGGGCTGGGTGCTAGGCTGGACTGGATGAGCTTGGAGCTCTCTTCCAACCTGCTTGGTTCCCTGATTCTATGGTGTAGCAGTTTGCCTGCTTTCTGTGTGGGGTGGAGCTAGCACTGCCCTGCAATTCAAAACCTCACTCAAAGCACACCCTGGTCCAAAGCACTGTGTCCAGGCAGCCCACCCCTGCGTGTGTCTGAGGAACGTCTACATTACATAAACCAAGCTATTAAACTTCACTCTCAACCTACCTTCTTGCATTCACCTTAGATGCTCCTGATCCCATCTGTCCTGATGGACACTACCCAGGGGCTCAACGGTTGGGACTGTGTAGCCTAAGAGAAAGAAGCACTGAAGCACACTGCAGATTAGCCTAACATTCAGAGCAGTGTCTGTGAGTAGTGCCACAGCATCACTATTCTCCAGCTCTGAGCTGTGAAGGCCATTCTGTTGCACAGGACTTGGCAATTACTGCCTACTAAGACTAATTATTTTAACCTATTTCCATGGTGGTTTTTGTTGGTTTGTTGATGTTTCCTCCTCCCCTCCATTAAGTATCATTAGAATAGAGAATAGCTTCCATGCTCCTTTAATGTTTCACTTAGTAAACATTCCCTTTGGAAAGAGCATGGCTGGAGTGTGCATGCTGAGTACTTGGAAATGATTAATGGAAGTCACCAAGAATTCAAAGGCAGAACCTAGCTCTCCATAGCAGCCAGATCCTATCTCTGCCTAGCTCTTCTTTCAAGCAGATGGTTTCATTTCCACAGAAAACATCACTATTGACACTGAACTTTGCCCAACTCTTCTATGTTGAGTTGGTTGTTTCGTTTTCTAAAGTGGAAATGAAGCTTTCCTTCCTCCCTGGCAAGGCCAGGCCCAGAAGCAGGTAGAGCAAGGGAGCCTGAGCTGCTGGAGAGTGCCAGCTGAGCTTTCCTGCACTGCCCAGCTCACTGTCACACTGACTGCTGTTGCATGCCTATTTATCACAGGCTCACAGGATGTTAGGGGTTGGAAGGGACTCAAAGAGATCATCCAGTCCAACCCCCCCTGACAGAGCAGGAGCACACAGTCTAGCTCAGGGCACACAGGAACACATCCAGACAGGCCTGGAAAGGCTCCAGAGAAGGAGGCTCCACAGCCTCTCTGGGCAGCCTGTGCCAGGGCTCTGGGATCCTTCCAGGCAAGAAGTTCCCCCTTGTGCTGAGCTGGCACCTCCTGTGCTGCAGCTTCCATCCATTGCTGCTTGTCCTATTCCAGGGAGCAGTGAGCAGAGCCTGTCCCCCCCTCCTGACCCCCAGCCCTCAGATACTGATAAACATTGATTCAATCCCCTCTCAATCTTCTCCTCTCCAGACTAAGCAGCCCCAAGTCCCTCAGCCTCTCCTCACCAGGCAGTGCTCCAGTCTCCTCATCATCCTCATAGTCCTGTGCTGAACCCTCTCCAGCAGGTCCCTGTCCCTCTTCATCTGGGGAGCCCCAAACTGAAGGCAGTGCTCAAGATGAGGTCTCACTAGGGCAGAGCAGAGGGGCAGGAGAACCTCTCTTGATCTGCTGGACACACTCTGCCTAATGCCCCCCAGGGTTGCATTGGCCCTCTTGGCCCCCAGGGCACACTGCTGTGCCATGGATGCTCTCCCCCAGCTCCCTCTCCTTGGGGCTGCTCTCCAGCAGTCACCTCCCAGCCTGTCCTGCTGCAGTTTATTGTTCCTCCCCAGGTGCAGGACTCTGCACTTGTCCTTGCTGAACCTCATCTGGTTGCTCTGTGCCCAGCTCTGTCTGCCCAGGGCTCTCTGGATGGCCTCACAGCCTGCAGCTCTATCAGCCAAGCCTCTCAGTGTGGTGTCAGCAGCAAACCTGCTGAGCAGACTCTGTCTGTCTCTGCCCTTATCAATGTCACTGATTGAGACATTGAACAGGACTGGACCTAGCACTGAGAAAAGCAAGTTGTAAGGAGTGGGATAGCTGGGTTGCCATAGCCAGTTCCTTGGTTGCAATACCCAATTCTTGTATGCCATACCCAGTTCCTGGGTTGCCACACACAATCCCTTGGTTGCCATACCCAGTTCCTTGGTTGCCATAACCAGTTCCTTGGTTGCAATACCCAATTCTTGTATGCCATACCCAGTTCCTGGGTTGCCATACCCAGTTCCTTGGCTGCCATACCCAGTTCCTTGGTTGCCATACCCAGTTCCTTGGCTGCCATACCCAGTTCCTGGGTTGCCATACCCAGTTCCTTTTGGTGTCTGCAGACAGAACCCATAGGCTGTAACGGGTGGCTCTGCTCAGGGATGGCCAATGATAGGACAAGGGGCACTGGGGCCAGCTGGAGCAGAAGAGGTTCCGTGGGAACAGAAGGAACAATTCTTTCCCTGTGAGGCTATGAGAGGCCTGGAGCAGGCTGCCCAGAGAGGCTGTGGAGTCTCCTTCTCTGGAGCCTTTCCCAACCTGCCTGGCTGCGTTCCTGCGTGCCCTGCCCCGGGTGCTGCTGCTCTGGCAGGGGGGTTGGACTGGCTGAGCTTTGGAGGTCCCTTCCAAGCCCTACCACCCTGTGACGCTGTACTAACGACTTCCTCTGTAGCTGAGGAAGTGAAGTCCTGCATTATTTAGCTGTGAAATGTAAGGGAAGCAGTAAAGTAATTGCTTAATTAAAGCCCAAAGGAATGTGAGAGGACGACTGAGTGCATGACTGCGCTGTGATAGCATCACCAAACTGCTCTTTAAAGAGAGCCCTCAGCGAGGCTGGGCTGCTGGGAGGTAACCATGCCTCTCTGTGTCATTTATGAGGCTATCCTGACTCTCCTGTTGGAACATGTGGAAAGGTGCTGTTGCCACTGGGCCTGTGTAAACTTGGCTAAGGTTGTGGCAAGTTAGCAGTGAGAGCAATCTCGGTGTAGCAGCTGACACCCATGCAGGCCATAAACACAGGAGAGAGATTTTGGAAGTAAGGTTTCAACACCTGGAGTGCTGTGTCCAGTTGTGGGCTCCTCCATTGCAGAGAGATGCTGAGGTGCTGGAAGGCGTCCAGAGAAGGGCAGCAAGGCTGGGGAGGGGCCTGGAGCACAGCCCTGTGAGGAGAGGCTGAGGGAGCTGGGGGGTGCAGCCTGCAGCAGAGGAGGCTCAGGGCAGAGCTCATTGCTGCCTGCAGCTGCCTGCAGGGAGGCTGTAGCCAGGTGGGGTTGGGCTCTGCTGCCAGGCAGCCAGCAGCAGAAGAAGGGGACAGAGGCTCAAGCTGTGCCAGGGCAGGTCTAGACTGGATGTTGTTAGGAAGTTGTTGTCAGAGAGAGTGATTGGCACTGGAATGGGCTGCCCAGGGAGGTGGTGGAGTGGCCGTGACTGGAGGTGCTGAAGCCAAGCCTGGCTGGGGCACTTAGTGCCATGGTCTGGTTGGTTGGGCAGGGCTGGGTGCTAGGTTGGACTCTCTTCCAGCCTTCTTGATTCTATGATATAATTCTAGCCAAGCTTCTCACCCAAGAGGCCACAACAGATGAACCTGGGGAGGAAGGCAGAGGTGCAGAGAGGCTGCATCTCTTTGCAGGTGCAAGAGGTAGCTCTTGGAACAAGTGACAGAAGGAGAAACTGCAGTGAAACAGCAGGATAAGGAGAGATCATGTTTTCAGATGTCCTTTGGCAGGACACCTTTGGCTGCAAAGGTGGGCTGAGGACAACCACATCACGTTCAGCAAGGCAAAGTGCAAGGTCCTGCACCTAGGTCAGGGCAACCCTCATTATCAACACAGGTTGGGGGATGATGAAAGTGAGAGCAGCCCTGCAGAGCTCTTGGGGGGGTGCTGGTGCAGGAGAAGCTGGACAGGAGCCAACTGTGTGCACTTGCAGCCCAGAAGGCCAATGGCAGCCTGGGCTGCATCCAAAGCAGCATGGCCAGAGAGAGAGGATCCTGCCCCTCTGCTCTGGTGAGACCTCACCTGCAGTGCTGTGTCCAGCTCTGTGGCCTCCAACACCAGAGAACCAGACTTGATGGAACGAGTCCAGAGGAGGCCACCGAGATCAGCAGAGAAAAGAAGCTGAAAGGATTGGGGCTGTTCACCCTGGAGGAGAGAAGGCTCTGGAGACCTTAGAGCTACCTTTCAGTCTCTGGAGACCTACACAAAGGTTGGGGAGGGACTGTTGTAAGGGCTGCAGGCAATAGGATGAGGTGCAGTGGTTTGGAGCTGGAGCAGGGCAGAGTCAGGTTGGGCAGCAGGAGGAAGTTCTGCACAGTGAGAGGGGTGAAATCCTGGCACAGGCTGCCCAGGGATGTGGCTGAGGCCCTGTCCCTGCAGACATCCAAGCTCAAGCTGGATGTGTGCCTGGGCAGGCTGATCCAATTGGAAGTGTCTCAGCTGCCTGCAGGGGGCATGGATAAGATGATCTTTGAGGGTCACTTCCAACCCAGTGCAAGATGTGGAGTTGTGACTCAGACTCATTTCTTGCAGGATTTTTAACAGTAGTGATGTGGTAGTAAAGAAGATGTGAAGTGTCTTAGCAGTCTTCAGCCACTGTGACCTTCACCCATCCTGCCTCCTCCTCCCCTCCTGCCTTCCATTTCTGCTCAATCCAGCAGCTGCCTCAGGTGCTACAGGACATTTTCTGCCCTGAAACAAGACTGGCCCAAGACCATCAGCACAGAATGTCAAAATGGAGGCTAAAAGGACAAATATTTCTTGCCAAAAAGAAAGAAACCCTGACCTGGTCTTCAGCTGGGTAAGATTCAGCCATTTCTGAGCAGTATTACACTAACTATTTGTGCCAGTGGTGCTTTGTTCCTCTCCAGACATAAGACTTCATATATTCAGGCTCCAAAAAGCTCCTTGGGCTGTTTGTTTCTCTGCCAGCTCTGGTCTTGGGGACAATCTTGGCCAGGAACTGAGTGAACAAACCTACTCCAGCAGGCATCCACCAGAACTTGTATCCTCTTGGCTTTGTGTGCTGGAACTGATAAAAGTGTAAGAATTGAAAGGAAACAAAAGAGGAATGAGTGAAAAGTGTTCCTGGCTGAAACTCCACAGCAGGAAAATAGGAGTAGCTTTACAGGATTTATTGCTATAAACCCCCAGAGCTCTGCATGTGTCAGGCACTGATAATGACATCTTCACTTGGAAAAGGGATGTGTGACCATGACATTAACCATGGTGCTGCAGATCTGCTCCTGCATGCTGCCCTGCCCACGGACTGGGGGGCAGTGGCTGTCACTCCTAGAGAGAGAAATGACATTGAATCATGGAATCAAGGTTGGGAGAGCTCCAAGCTCAGCCAGCCCAACCTAGCCCCCAGCCCTGCCCAACCAACCAGACCATGGCACTCAGTGCCCCAGCCAGGCTTGGCTGCAACACCTCCAGGCACAGCCACTCCACCACCTCCCTGGGCAGCCCGTTCCAGTGCCAATCACTCTCTCTGCCAACAACTTCCTCACAACATCCAGCCTAGACCTGCCCTGGCACAGCTTGAGCCTCTGTCCCCTTCTTCTGCTGCTGGCTGCCTGGCAGCAGAGCCCAACCCCACCTGGCTACAGCCTCCCTGCAGGCAGCTGCAGGCAGCAATGAGCTCTGCCCTGAGCCTCCTCTGCTGCAGGCTGCACCCCCCCAGCTCCCTCAGCCTCTCCTCACAGGGCTGTGCTCCAGGCCCCTCCCCAGCCTTGCTGCCCTGCTCCAAACACCTTCCAGCACCTCAGCAGCTCTCTGCAATGGAGGAGCCCAGAGCTGGACACAGCACTCCAGGGGTGGCCTGAGCAGTGCTGAGCACAGGGGTGGGCACAAGAACCTCCCTTGTCCTGCTGCCCACACTGCTGGACATTGAACATTGTCAGAGTAATTCCCCTGATTGAGAACATCTCTTACACTCATTAATTTTTGTTTCCTCCAGCTAAGTAATTTTGTTGCCACTGACTTGTAGGTTATTCCTTCTAGACACAGCAAGAAGAGTGATGATGGAAAGCTTCTGGTTGAAGCCAGCTCTGTAATCTGTGTAAAAAGTGGTTCTTAGAGCAAGGACTTTGTGGAGCAGGCAGCACACAGCTCAGCCTTTCCTTCTGTTGACTCTCTTGCATCACAGTTGTTGTTGCTCTGGGACTCCTTCAGGCTTGATTTCATCAGGGTTACTGAGCTATTTCTGTGGATATCACATGTTGGCTTCCAGAGCAGTTGTGTTGGTTCTGAACAGTGCAGGCCTCAGGTAATCATCCAAAGCCTGCTGGTTTGAAGGCATTGCTGCCACAGTCTGGGTAAGGAATGGGCTGGATGCAGGCACCCAGCAGCTCAGTGGCCAAAGGGACACCAGTGACAAGTGGTGTCCCTCAGGGGTCTGTAGTGGGACCAGTGCTGTTGAACATCTTTGCACTGAGGCACCCTCAACAAGCCTGCTGATGACATCAAGCTGTGTGGTGTGGTTGGCACTCTGGAGGGAAAGGATCCACCCAGAGGCACTCAGACAGGCTGCAGAGGTTGGACCAAGCCAGCCCCATACAGTTCAACAAGGCCAAGTGCAAGGTCCTGCACCTGGGTCAGGGCAATCCCAAGCACAAATCCAGGCTGGGTGAGGAGTGGCTGAGAGCAGTCTGCAGGAGAAGGCCTTGGGGGTGTCAGTTGGTGCCAAAGTGCCCAGCAGCCAGCACTGGTGGCTGGCAGCACAGAGGCAGCTGTGTGCTGGCTGCAGCCAGAGCAGGGAGAGCAGCAGCACAGGGAGGGGATTCTGCCCCTCTGCTCAGACCACACCTGCAGCACTGCCTCCAGTTCTGGGGCCCATTGGCTTAAGAGGGACATGGAGCTGCTGGAGTGGGTCCAGAGGAGGGCCACAAAGATGCTCAGAGGGCTGGAGGAGCTCCTGTATAAATACATAGAGAACAAAGCATCTCATCCATATGTGTATTTTATTCATAGCAGAGACACTTTGCACCAGCCCACAATGCTCAAGGCCTCATCCAGCCTGGCCCTCAACACCTCTAGGGATGGGCATCCACAGCCTCCCTGGGCAACCTGTGCCAGTGTTTCACCAGCCTCACTGCAAAGAATTCCTTCCTAATCTCCAGCCTCAATCTGCCCTCCTCAAGCTTCAATCCATTCCCTCTCATCCTGTCACTTCCAGCCCTTGTCAAAAGTCCCTTCCCAGCTTTCTTGTAGTCCCCTTCAGGTTCTGGAAGGCTACTCTGAGGTATCCCCAGAGCCTTCTCTTCTCCAGGCTGAACAGCCTCAGCTCTCTCAGCCTGTCCCCACAGGGGAGCTTCTGCAGCCCTCTGAGCATCTTTGTGGCCTCCTCTGGACCCCTCCAGCAGTTCCATGTCCTCCTTGTGCTGCGAGCCCCAGAACCGGACGCAGTGCTGCAGGTGAGGGGAGGAGGATCTCAGATGTACTTTTGCTGGGAGTCAAATAATGCCACAAACCAAGTTGGGAGTCATAAATGAAAATGTATTTCACCTTTATACATGCTATACAGGTCATGCAAATACAGAAATCTACAGCTTATACAGTGACACCCTAATAAAATAGAATGTGACACCTGTCAAACACAAGGGACCACAGCAACACCAGCTGGCTTGCTTTGCTCATGAGGTGAGAAAGAGATGAAGGAGACTAAGGTGGAAGACACAGCACCATGCTACAGCTTACTGCACACTCACAAGGAAGGGTTTCTCTGAGGAGCACTAACAGGAACAGAGCTGGATTGGTGTAGGTCTGATTCCTTTACACCTCACACCATGTCATTGCCTCTTGCTGGCTGCAAAGAGCACGGGAGCAGGGCTCCAGCTGAGCTTAACTTATGCTGGGAAGTCCCTTACACGTGGGGAAAAAAACCAACCCCAAACCCAAACTAACAGAAAGGCAAAGAAAACACCCACAGAATCCCAAATACTTCTTGGGTGGTAGTGTCCAGAGGCAGTTTGAGTTATCATTTATTCTGAGAAGAACCTGGACCAGAAGTGTCCTCAGAGCAGCACACAGCTGTAGCTCACCGAAGTTAACAATGACATAGCTTGATGTGAATTCTTCCAGCCAGATGCTTGCAGAACCTTTAGGGCTCTAAGCAGTGTGCCCCAAAGGTGTCCCAGCCTTTGGATTCCTGCTTATTGTTTTGCTGCTGCCTAAAACTTGGGTTTGTTGAGCCTCTGAGAAAGACAAAAATGCTTCTCCCATGTGACAGAAAGCCTGCTGGTATGAATCAAGTGTCTGCATCTTCAGAGATGAATGTGTCCTCTCCTCCTCCAGCCACTCATTTGGCTCTACTACAGCTATTAGATATATATATATGTATTGGAAGGGATTACATGAGGCATTTGGCCTACCTTGTTTACAGCTGCTCCACAAGCACCTTTTTAAACACACAGTCACTCCCAGACTAACCTTAACCAGTGCCACTAGTGACTAAAAGTCTCCACATAACAACCACGAGGAGGAAGCTCCCACACTCCCCCTGCCAGCAAAAAAAGGCTCTTTGGAATCCAGTAGTTATTCAGACCTCTTCAGCTGCACTTCTGAAGTCTACACCTGCACCAAAGTTGCCAAGAACTCGTTATTGAAGTATTAAAGCACAGCATCAGCATTTCCTTGCAGTGCACCAGCAGCAAACCTCACTTTTACCCTATTTACAAGGGAAAAAAAAGGGTCTAAAAGGATGCATGAGGAAGCTGAAGGAAGAATTATCTGGGTGGATGATGAGGCTGAAGGAAGAACTATCTGGATGCATGATGAAGCTGAAAGAAGAATTGTCTGGATGCATGATGAAGGATGAGGCTGAAGGAAAAATTGCCTGGATGCATGATGAAGGATGAAGCTGAAGGAAGAATTAACTGGATGCATGATTAGGCTGAAGGAAGAATTATCTGGATGCATGATGAAGGATGAGGCTGAAGGAAGAATTACCTGGATGCATGATGAGGCTGAAGGAAAAATTGCCTGGATGCATGATGAAGCTGAAGGAAGAATTACCTGGATGCATGATGAGGCTGAAGGAAGAATTACCTGGAAGCATGAGGAAGCTGAAGGAAGAATTATTTGGATGCATGACGAAGGATGAGGCTGAAGGAAGAATTATCTGGAAGCATGATGAGGCTGAAGGAAGAATTACCTGGATGCATGATGAGGCTGAAGGAAGAATCATTTCCCAGTCAAATGCACAGGTTAAGAAAACAAAATGACAGTGAAGTGTTGAGCTGAGTGTAGATGAAAAGGAGAAAGAAGTGCTTGACCAGCAGCTGAAGCTCACATCCTAATGCCACACTCAAGTCTTCCCCAAAACCATCAAGGCTCTGCACCATTGGCATCTGCCAAAAGCAGAAGACAAAGTTTTATGCAGCTCTGATAATTTCAACTCCAACTTCAAATGTTCAAACGTGCTCAAAGCCTGCAGAAGCTTCCCCCCCACCCCCCAAGTGCCAAGCTCCTATTTTACTGCCAGTGCCACGTCGGGGATGTATATCCCTCATGAACTGCTATCTCTGCCAGTTAAAAGAGAGGAGAATGCTGAGTCAGCTCTGCCAGTGAACTGATTTCAGCTTCCTAATTCAGAATACATTATTGCCCCCCAAACCCCAAGTGTCTGTGGCACTGTGCCACTGCCCCTGAAGCCTGCTATGGCTTTATAGCTGTGCAGGCTTCCCAGGGGCAGTGTTTCTCCATCCTGCTGCATGTTACTTGGGGCAGCAGATGAGAGTAAGCAGCACTTTGCTATGCTGGCCCCACTTTTAACTGTTTTCTTCATGCAAAAATGCTCCAAAGACTGAGAGGAAAGGAAGCACTTGAAGGAAAACAAAAGCCCCAAAGCACCTCCTCTGCCGATTCTCCTGTGAATGCATGAAGGAAACGTTTCCACTTAGCAGATGCCTTCTGTTGCTAGGCTATGCTGGGGTTTGCCTACGATGCCTATTTACAAAGAGCTGCAGATAAGAAAGGTTATGCTGAATTTCCAGATCTGTGAGCCCAGCTTGCTTCCTCCCTCCACAGATGCTCTCTTTTGCTGGGGGGGAGGACGGCGAAGCAATCACAGCAGTTTGTGGTGGCTAAGATGTTCCTCACAATACTGTACCTCGCTCTGTTCTGCTGGCCAAGTGAGGTTGTCAACAGATAGAATTGAGTGTATTTTCCTGTCCTGGACTGTTAAATCCCTCAATCAGGTTTTTGTTACAGTCATCTAGGTTAATGGCATCACTGGACATCTTGGAGTAGGTAGCTTGGCCTGTGAAATCCAAGAGGTCTTCGAGAGCCTTGGCATTGCTTGTTCCATTCTGGTCCAAAGCAACCCCAGGCATCAGTTCGTTCATGGGTGAATATTCAGGGATAGAGATAAGTTCCTCTTTGGAAACTGGGCTGCACAAGGGAGACACAAGAGGAAGATGCAGAGTAAGAGCTGTGTGACTGCTCATTAGGCACAGGCAGCTTCGCTTTCTCGTTGGCCACTACACAGCACCAGAGGATCTTCGAGGTTGGAAGGGACCCAAGGAGATCATTGAGTCCAACCCCCTGCCAAAGCAGGAGCACACAATCTAGCTCAGGGCACACAGGAACACATCCAGACAGGCCTGGAAAGGCTCCAGAGAAGGAGACTCCACAGCCTCTCTGGGCAGCCTGTGCCAGGGCTCTGGGACCCTTCCAGTCAAGAAGTTCCCCCTTGTGCTGAGCTGGCACCTCCTGTGCTGCAGCTTCCATCCACTGCTGCTTGTCCTATCCCAGGGAGCAGTGAGCAGAGCCTGTCCCCCCCTCCTGACCTCCAGCCTTCAGCTATTGATAAACATTGATTAAATCCCCTCTCAGTCTTCTCTTCTCCAGACTAAGCAGCCCCAGGTCCCTCAGCCTCTCCTCATGAGGCAGTGCTCCAGTGCCCTCATCATCCTCGTAGCCCTCCCTTGGACTCTCTCCAGCAGATCCCTGTCCCTCTTCAAGTGGGGAGCCCAGCATTAACTACTCTGGAAGCCAGCTGCAGCAAGCCTTTACCTAGAGCATGCCCCAGTGCAAACAGCAAGGACAGGAGGTCACACCTAACCACCCTCCTTAAAGACTAAAGACTGTGGGAGCTGTGTGATGTGACCACTCATCCCCCAGAAACAACTCCCTGGTAGTTTGCTGCCAGATCACTTGTGCCTGCTCCACCCCCTTGCTTCAATGGCACAGCCACAGAATGTTAGGGCTTGGAAGGGACCTCAAAAGGATAGGAATGGAGTGCAGCAGAGCCTGCCCCACAGTGAGGAAGGTGAGCTGTGAAGCAATGAAGTATCAACAAATGAAACAGAGACACTTTGGTGTCTCTTAAGAGGACCTCCACACTTTCTGTTGGCAGATGTGGTCCTTACCTCACATCCATGGACTGAACCTCATCAGCTGAGTCTTCCATGCTACATTTCCCATCAACAGCTTCTAACTGAATAAGTCCTGGAACTGATTTTAGTCCATTGGCAACTACATCCTGGGCAGGGAATACAGAGGCAGCACTTTCTAAGCCTTTACTTTTCAGGCAGCTTGCCAACCCATTGATCTCTGCAAAAGGAGGTCAGAAAATCACCACAGGAGAAACTTCTTCAGTTAAAACAGTTTCCAAATAATCACAGATGCCTTTAAGAAAGTGAGACTGAGAATGCACTAGGGCTGAGCTTCTGCTCTGACTCATCATACTCTGCTCTCACTCCTCTTTTCCACTCTTAACATTGCTCTTTATGCTGCACCTTTTCCATCTGAGGAAGCAGAAAGAAAACTAGAGAAGACCAGTTTGGAAGGGGCCTCAAAGATCATCTGCTCCAACCCTTCCAATCCCACCCTGCTTCCCACATCTCTGGCCTGGGCTCTGCCACAGATTCCTGAGAGCCCAGGACAGAAACACCCAAGGCACTGGAAGACTCTCTTGCTGCTGGTACAAAACCATCCAGCCCAGGACATATCCCAGTCCCCCCACATTGCAGAATCACACAAGGGAAGGGACCTTAAGGCTCATCTGGTCCCAGCCTCCCTGCCAGGGGCAGGGACATCTCACACTAATCAGGCTGCTCACAGCCACATCCAGCCTGGCCTTAAAACCTTCCAGGATGAGGCTTCCACCACCTCCCTGGGCAACCTGTGCCAGTGTCTCACCACCCTCATGATGAAGAACTTCTTCCTAACATCCAGTCTGAACCTATCCACTCCTAGTTTTGCTCCATTTCCCCCCACCCCAGTCCTATCCCTACCTGACAGCCTAAAAAGTCCCTCCCCAGCTTTCTTGTTAGCCCACTTCAGGTACTGCAAGGCCACAATAAAGTCTCTTTGGAGCTTCTCCAAATGGAACAACATCAACTCTCTCAGTCCACCTCCATAGGAGAGGTGCTCCAGATCTGCTCTCCTCTCCCACAGCAGAGCTGGGCACACAGCTGTGCTGGCTGGAAACAGCACAAAGCCAGAGCAACCACAGGGGCAGAGGAATGTGGAGGCAAGGAGAGAGTTCCCCCCTCTACAAGCTGCTCCAGGCTTGCAGTCTGCAGCTCCTGCACTGCCCTCAGCTCAGAGCTTCCCTCCTGCCCCTCTGGCTTCCATCAGCTCCAGCAGAAACATTTTAGTTTAGCAAATAACAGACAAACCCTGAGCCTGGGGAGGCAGAGAAAGCACAGACAAATGGCAGCTATGCTTGTTTGACTTACTAAGTGTTTCAGTGCTCTTCTGGACTCAAAGTGACTGAAATGGAAGGTCTAAAGCAAGGCCAGGAAAAAGATCACAAGCTTGCTTGGGTGCAAGAATAATCTACCTGCAACCTTCAAAGGTAGATTGCAGCAACCAACCCCCCTGCCAGCTTGGGATTCTCAGCAACCAACCCCCCTGCCAGCTTGGGATTCTCATTCCCAGCCATGCTATGGCAGCATTCAAGTGGAGAAGCTTCTGCTTACATGGCACAACAAAGCCAGCCTCTGGCTTCTACCATTTCTGGCTCTTCCTTTGGAGATGAAAGCACAGAACCTGTGCAGAGTGCTCTGGCTCAGGTTAAGAAACTCTGAGAAGAACTAACCTGGGAAAATGGGTCAGAAAGATTTAGACTCATAGAATGGTTTGGGTTGGAAGGGACCTCCAAAGGTCACCTGGTCCAAGCCTCCTTCGGTCAGCAGACATCCTCCACTAGATCAGGCTGCTCAGAGCCTTGGCCAGCCTCACACTGAGTGTCTTCAGGGATGAGGCCTCAACTACCTCTCTGGGCAACCTGTTGCAGTGTTCGACCACACTCCTGGTGCAGAACTTGCTCCACACTTCCCATCTCAATCTGCTCTGCTCTCAGCTCAAACCACTGCCCTCGTCCTGTTCCTGCAGGCCTTTGCAAACAGTCCCTCTGCAGCCTGCTTGGAGTCCCTTTGGGTCCTGGCAGGCTGCTCTGAGGTCTTTCCTTCTTCAGGCTGAACAAGGCCAGCTCCCCCAAGGCAGTTTTTACCTGGCTGGTTGAGAACAAGAGCCTTTGGTTGCTTTTCCACGTTCAGCGTTGATGGTGCTTCCAGTTTTGGTTCTTCCTTCTGGAATGAAGTATTGAGTCATGATTTAGACATCAGACAAAGGGCTGGAACCTTCATGGAACCCACTGGACTTGAAACTCGTGAGACTGCCCAGGGCCATGGGGTGGTCAAAGGACATCAACAGCCAAGACTTTGTTTTCCTTTTTATTTAGCCATATGGATACTGATTTGTGTGCCTTGGAAAAGAAAGCATTCCCTGAAGGGAACTGAACAGACCTTTCCTCAGTAGGAAACTGGGAACAGAAGTGAAACTTGACTCTGTCACTGCCCAGCAGCACACAATTAACTGTTCTCATCCTCTAACATGGAGAGCTCAGTACCTGATTCAGTGCCTGGTACAGAGCAGAGGATACCTCACAGCAGCAAACACTGCAGCTCCAGTGTCCAGGAATTGGCTCCTGCCTCCTTGTGAGGTACTTAGGGAGGCAAGTCTGGAACAGGTGCACAAAAATGTGTGTCTGGAGCAGTGGCACAGATTGCAACTCAGAGTAACAGAATCAAACAGGCTGGAAGAGCTCCCCCAGCCCAACCTAGCACCCAGCCCTGCCCACCCAACCAGACCATGGCACTCAGTGCCCCAGCCAGGCTTGGCTGCAACACCTCCAGCCACACAGACTCCACCACCCCCCTGGGCAGCCCATTCCAGTACCAATCACTCTCTCTGACAACTTCCTAACAACATCCAGCCTAGACCTGCCCTGGCACAGCTTCAGCCTCTGTCCCCTTCTTCTGCTGCTGGCTGCCTGGCAGCAGAGCCCAACCCCACCTGGCTACAGCCTCCCTGCAGGCAGCTGCAGGCAGCAATGAGCTCTGCCCTGAGCCTCCTCTGCTGCAGGCTGCACACCCCCAGCTCCCTCAGCCTCTCCTCACAGGGCTGTGCTCCAGGCCCCTCCCCAGCCTTGCTGCCCTGCTCCAAACACCTTCCAGCACCTCAACAGCTCTCTGCAGTGGAGGAGCCCACAACTGGACACAGCACTCCAGGGGTGGCCTGAGCAGTGCTGAGCACAGGGGTGGGCACAAGAACCTCCCTTGTCCTGCTGCCCACACTGCTCCTGAGCCAGCCCAGGATGCCATTGGCTCTGCTGCCCACCTGGGCACTGCTGCCTCCTCTGCAGCTCCTCTCTCCCACCACCCCCAGCTCCCTCTCTGCCTGCCTGCTCTCAGCCACTCTGGCCCCAGCCTGCAGTGCTGCTTGGGGTTGTTGTGGCCAAAGTGCAGAACCCTGCCCTTGGCCTTGTTCAGTCTCATCCCATTGGCCTCTGCCCACCCATGCAGCCTGGCCAGGTCCCTCTGCAGGGCTCTCCTACCCTCCAACAGCTCCACACCTGCTCCTGGCTTGGTGCCATCTGCAAACTTACTGCTGCTGGACTCAATCCCCTGCTCCAGATCATCAATAAAGATACTGAACAGGACTGGGCCCAGCACTGATCCTTGGGGCACAGCACTGGTACCAGCTGCCAGCTGGATGTGGCACCATTCAGCACAGTTCCAGCAGGAACTGTGACACAGCAACAGTCATTCTCAGCTCCAAATACACTCTGCATCCAAATGTGAGCTGCATCTGAGTATCCCTACTACCATGGAACTACTCCTGTGGGTAACAGACCAAACAAAGCCTTGCCACCACACCCTGCTTCCTACCTTTATTTCTGGTGTTTCACTCCTCCTTGTTCTCTTCATTATCTCTTCTATTCTCTAGAAACCAAAACAAATTGGAGGATGAGAAGGAAGGTGGAACTTTTAAACACAGACTGAGAAAGGAGGAAAAAAAGATTAAAACCTTCTGTGCTGTCACAATGTCATCTTTAAAACCTTCTGTGCTGTCACAATGTCATCTTTAAAACCTTCTGTGCTGTCACAATGTCATCTCTGCCTGGCTTGACAAAGGGACAATAAAAAAGAAAAGGAATGGCAGGAATCACCTGAGAGCTGCCTGGCATCTATAGAATCAGTCAGAGCTGGAAGGGAGCACAAGGAGCAGCCAGTCCCAACCCCCCTGCCATGCCCAGGGACACCCTACCCTAGAGCAGGCTGCACACAGCCTCAGCCAGCCTGGCCTCAAACACCTCCAGCCATGGGGCTACTCTGCCCTGGTGAGACCTCACCTTGAATACTGTGTTCAGTTTTGGGCTCCCCAGTTGAAGAGGGACAGGGATCTGCTGGAGAGGGTCCAGTGGAGGGCTATGAGGATGAGGAGGGAACAGGAGGGCATGGCAGATGAGGAGGGGCTGAGGGACGTGGGGCTGCTTAGTCTGGAGAGGAGAAGACTGAGCCTCCTCTCTCATTGTCCCTTTGCACTGCTGTGAAACCAATGCAGACTTAGAAGACAGTTTGCTTCACCATTCTAATCTGCAAATGCCACCTGGCTCCAGCTCTGTGGTGAGCAGTTAAGAACCACATGTTGGAATCATAAATATGGCAAGACAGCTTTTTACAACCAGACAGAGGTTCTGCAGCTGTTCTCTCTTTCCTGCCACGGAGCTAATTCATGCAGCTCCAGCCACTTCCTTGTGCAACAGTGGCCAGACAGCCCTGCTGGCTCTGCACTGTGCAGCCAGAGAGCAGCCAAGTGGGAGAAAAGCTGCATGGTAATTGCTTTGACTTCCATCAGTAGTCACAAGGAGCTTTTGGGGAGTAGATCTTAAACAAACTCACTCTGCTCAGAGATTCACAGAATGGTTCAGCCTGGAAGGGACCTCAAAGCTCAGCCAGTTCCAACTCCCTGCCATGGGCAGGGACAGCTCCTGCTAGAACAGGTTGCTCAAGGCCTCATCCAACCTGGTGCTGAACACCTCCAGGGAGGTTGTGGAGCACAGAATCACCCAATGTGATCCCTGACTGAGATCCCTTGCTTCAGACCCCTGCTCTGAACCCACACCAGTTCCTCTCTATCCTGGGATGTCCTGGGTTGGGCAGGTTATGTTCCTCATCAGCCTGTGCTGTGCTGGGTAGGGCAGCAGCTGGTGTTTGTCTCTGGGGTTGATGAAGAGAGCTAAGCCTGTGTTTGCTCAGGAGCCAGCAGGAAGCAGTTTGTTTGCCTCAGGTAATTCCACCTCTCCCAAATTCCCATGGTCGCATTCCTCTAGCATGAGAGTAGCAACTCCTGGAGCAGGCTTAGATCTCCATCTGCAATCCCTCAAGATTATTATTGCTGGATACTCCTAGGAGACTTCTTGGGGTTATGTATCTGAAGCAGACAGGGCAGCATGAGCTGGAGGCAGCCCCCACTCACCTTCTTCCGCTCCAGCCTCTCTTGCTCGATTTGCTGCATGATTTGTTCCCTTTCCAGTCGAAGCTGTTCGGCTGCCTCGCGGGCTTTGAGTTCTGCTTCCTCTCTCTAGTTGGGATGTGCAAAATAGGATAGGGTCAGGCACTTATTTTAGGCACATTAGCAGATATTATGGAGCCCCCAACACAAGCAGGGCATGGAGTGTTGGAGCCGGTCCAGAGGAGGGTCATAAAGATGCTGAGAGGGCTGCAGCAGCTCTGCTGTGAGCACAGGCTGAGAGAGTTGGGGCTGTGCAGCCTGGAGAAGAGAAGGCTTGGAGGAGACCTTGGAGTGGCCTTGCAGGATCTGAAGGAGGCTACAGGAGGGACTATTGAGAAGGTCTGGGAATGAGAGGAGGAGGAGGAATGGGTTTAAACTGGCAGAGGGGAGATTGAAAGTGGATGTTAGGACAGGGTTGTTTGCAGTGAGGGTGGTGAGACACTGGCACAGGTTGAGGGTGGTGAGACAATGGCACAGGTTGAGAGTAGTGAGAGACTGGCACAGGTTGAGGGTGGTGAGACACTGGCACAGGTTGCCCAGGGAGGTTGTGCAGCACAGAATCACCCAATGTGATCTTTGATCACATTGGGTGATTCTGTGCTGCACAACCTCCCTGGAGATGTTGAAGGTCAGGTTGGATGAGGCTTTGAGCGACCTTTCCTAGTGGGAGGTGTCCCTGGCTATGGCAGGGGGTTGGAATTGGATGAGCTCTGAGGTCCCTTCCAACCTAACCCATTCTATGACTCTAAAAGCACATCTATGGCTACATAAATAATACATGAGTATATATTTTCAGTGGTCTTTTGACCTTTTAACTCCTTCTTATCCTGAACATTCCCACTTGGACCTGTTAGAGGGGATAGATTCATTGGATGGTTTAAAGGTGGAAGGGACCTTAAAGATCATCCAGTTCCAATCCCTCTGCCATGGGCAGGGACACATCCCACCAGCACAGCCTGGTCTGGAACACCTCCAGGGAGGTTGTGGAGCACAGAATCACCCAATGTGATCTTTGATCACATTGGGTGATTCTGTGCTCCACAACCTCCCTGGGCAACTTGTGCCAGTGCCTCAGCATCCTCAACCTGTGCCAGTGCCTCACCACCCCCACTCTAAAGAATTTCTTCCTAACATCCAGCCTAAATCTGCCTTCTTCCATCTTCAATCCATTGTCCCTCATCTCATCCCAACATCACTTCTGGAAAACACCTCTTTGGCTCCAGCAATCCCTTTGCACTGGCCAGAACAGGTGTGTGTGTGTGTGTGTGTGTGTGTGTGTGCATCTGCACCTCTCCACCTTTACAATTCATTCCATACCCTTCACTTCCTCTTGGCCTGCAGGAGGATAATCATAGCCTAGGATTTGGTGTCCACATGGTACAGTTAAATAAGGCTAATTGAAAAGAACACACACCCCACAATTAAATACAGATGAAAGAGAATACTCATAGCAGTATAAGGGGGGGAAAAGCCTCATCTTTTAGTTCAGAAGATGTTATCTGGGAGTTTTATGCAGCTTTTTACCCTCCCCAAAGATTCAAGTTTGCCATCAGAGCTGTACAGATCAGTGCTTGAGGGGCTGTGGGGGGTTCCCACTAGTGTTTGGGGTGGTACCTGTTTTTCAAGCTTGGCCTGGAGCTCTTTTTCTTGCTTCTCCTTCAGCATTTGTTCTTCCTCAGCTCTTCTCTTGGCTTCCTCTTCTGCCTTTTTCCTAGCAGCTGCTTCTTCACGTTTCCTTTCCTCTTCCTTCTTCCGAGCCTCTTCCTCTCGACGAAGCCTTTCTTCTTCTGCCTTTCTTTGCTGTTCTTCTCTTTCAAGCCTGCAGGAGAACAATACACCAGTTTGTTTGAACAGTCTTCATCCTCACCATGAGGAGAAACCTCTTGACAATGAGGGTGCCAGAGCCCTGCAACAGGCTGCCCAGGGGCTTGTGGAGTCTCCTTCTCTGCAGACTTTCCACCCCCACCTGGATGCATTCCTGTGTGCCCTACCCTAGGGGATGCTGCTTGGCAGGGAGGTTGGACTGGATGATCTCTGGAGGTCCTTTCCAACCTCTAAGGTTCTGTGATCCTGTTTAGTATGAAGCCTGCTGTATGCATGGCACACACTCAGCAGTAAGTGATTCTGGTTCAGCCAAAAGCTTGAGCACATGCCCAGGATTCAGGTTGCTGTCAAACTTCCCTTCCAACCTTCAGTTTACTGTCTGAAGTGTTACACAGGAATGATAATTTCTGTTAAAAAGACAAAGAGTGAGCAGAGAAAAAGAAAACCTACCCACTCAGACTTCAGATAGAGCTTCAACATGAAGCTTCAAGGATGGAATTCATCCTTCTTCCCCTGTACTTCATAGAATGGTTCAGGTTGGAAGGGACCTCAAAGATCATCTGGTTCTAACCTCCCACCGTAGGCAGGGACACCTCTCATTAGAACAGGTCACTCAAGGCCTCATCCAACCTGGCCTTGAACACCTCCAGGGAGGGAGCAGCCACAAGCTCCACAGTCAGTGCTGATATCTGGAAACATGCAAGTCTTGTCACAGAATCACAGTGTTAGGGGCTGGAAGGGACCTCAAAGGATCATCCAATCCAACCCCCCTGCCAGAGGAGGAGCACCTGGAGCAGGTCACGCAGGAACACATCCAAGTGGGTGGTTTGGAATGTCTGCAGAGAAGGAGACTCCAGCACCTCCCTGGGCAGCCTGCTCCAACCCCTCACCACTCTCTCACTAAAGAAGTTTTTCCTCATGTCCAACCTAACCCTCCCCTGGCACAACTCTAACCATTGCCTCTGGTCCTGTCACTAGGTACTAGGGAGAGAAGTCTTCCTCACAGCCTACTTTTCACCTTGGGTCAACTTCTACAGCTGGCTTCTTCCAGTTGCTTCTATAGTTTGCAGTTAGGATGTTTCAGCTCCTCCTGCTCTCCATCCTGCTTTCTTTAGTCACAAAGAATGCAAACCTGGACTGCTCAAAGTTACAGACTGCAAATCTCCAACTAATTGCTACAGACACTTCTACAGAGCTCCATATTTATGGTCACATATTGTAACTGTTCAGCTAACTGCTACAAATAGCTTCTTACAGCCACGTCAGCAGTGTGCATCTGCTCTGTGAGGCCTGGGCTTAGCAAAATTAAGAGGCCCTTCATCAGTGTTCTTTGATTTCACAGAACCACAGAATCAGGCAGGGCTGGAAGGGACCACAAGCATCAGGCAGTGCCAACCCCCTGCCATGCCCAGGGACACCCTACCCTAGAGCAGGCTGCACACAGCCTCAGCCAGCCTGGCCTCAAACACCTCCAGCCATGGGGCCTCAACCACCTCCCTGGGCAACCCCTGCCAGGCTCTCACCACTCTTCTGCTCAACAACTTCCTCCTCACCTCCAGCCTCACTCTCCCCACCTCCAGCTTTGCTCCATTCCCCCCACTCCTGACACTCCCTCACAGCCTCAAAAGTCCCTCCCCAGCTTTTTTGGAGCCCCCTGCACATGCTGGAAGGCCACAAGAAGGTCCCCTGGGAGCCTCCTCTGCTCCAGCCTGCACAGCCCCAACTCTTTCAGGCTGTGCTCACAGCAGAGCTGCTGCAGCCTCTCAGCATCCTCCTGGCCCTGCTCTGGACACTCTCCAGCATCTCCACAGCCCTCTTGTCCCAGGGGCTCCAGAGCTGGATGCAGGACTCCAGGTGGGGTCTCAGCAGAGCACAGCCACACTTCTGCTGCTGCAGCCCAGGCTCTGCTTGGCTTTCTGGGCTGCAAGTGCACACTGCTGGCTCCTGCTCAGCTTCTCCTCCACCAGCACCCCCAAGTCCCTCTCCTCAGGGCTGCTCTCCAGCATCACAGCCTTACCCCAAACTGCTTTCAGGGATCTGTAGAGAGCAGTAAGATCTGCCCTCAGCCTTCTCTTCTCCACACTAAACACCCCCAGCTCCTTCAGCTGCTCCTCAGATAATGCCCTCTAAACCCCTCCCCAGCCTCATTGCTCCTCTCTGGACACTCTCCAGCCCCTCATTATGTTTCCTGTGCTGTGGCTCCCAGAACTCAACCCAGCACTCAACCTGCAGCCTCACCAGGGCTGGGTATAGGGGCACCATCACTGCCCTGCTCCTGCTGGCCACACTGGCTTTGATCCAGGCCAGGATGCTGTTAGCCCTCTTGGCCACCTGGGCCCAAATGAGCACTTAGACGTTAAGTTGTCACTTAGATTCTGAGACTCCTAATTTCAAGTGCCTTCAGTGACAGAGGTTGAGTCAGCAGGTCAGGAGTGAGAAATGCATAGAGATACCTCTCCTGCTCTTCTCTCTCCTGCCTCTCCCTCTCCTCCTGCTCCTTCTGCAGGCGAGCCTGGCGTCTCCTTTCAGCTAGGATTTTGGAAGCTTCTTCTGCGTCAGTTGTTCCTGCTGTGATCTTCCCTAGGAGATGGCCAAGGTTGGAAAGTTAGGCAGGAAAACAGAGTGCCCAGCACCTCCACACTCACACAGAAGCTTCAACAGTCCCCACTCAGACTGGGATGATATCTCTGCTTGCAAAAGCTTTGTCAGCAGACTCAGAATCATTTCAGAGCTGGAAAAGACCTCTGAGATCAAATCCAACTCCACTAAGCCTGGTGCTAAACCATGTCCCTTAGCATCATATCCATGGACCTTTTAAACACCTCCAGGGACAGGGCTTCAACCACCTCCCTGGGCAGGCTGTTCCAATGCCTGACCACTCTCTCAGTAAATAAATCCTCATTAACATCCCATCTAAACCTCCCCTGGAGCAACTTGAGACTATTTCTTTTGTCCACTTAGGAGAAGAGACAGACATCCAACCTCTCCACAGACTCCTTTCAGGGAGCTGTAGGGGGCAAAGAGGTTTCAGCCTCATCATAGAATCAGGGCTGATAACTGAGGGTGGGTTAAGTACTGTTGGATTTTGATGGGAGAGCTTGTAGGAAACAAGGAACATAAACCAGAAGCATAGAATCAGTCAGGGCTGGAAGGGACCTCAAGGATCATCTAGTTCCAACCCCTCTGCCATGGGCAGGGACACCCTGCCCCACATCAGGTTGGCCAGAGCCTCCTTTTCTTCACACTAAACAAACTCCAGCTCTCTCAGCTGCTCCTCAGGTGACTTTGCTCTCCAGCTTTCTTGGACCCACTCCAGGATTTCTATGTCCTGCTTGCAGTGAGGGGCCCAAAAGTGAGCCCACAGAATCCAAGGTGTGGCCTCAGCGCACAGTGCCGAGTCCAGGAGGAACACAGGTAAGGGCATCCCTGGATCTCAGCATGTTCACACCCCTGTTAACAAGTGGGTTTAATTACACTGACTGGCTCCAGCATGTGCTTTTACACATTGCCTATGCCTAAGCAGCTTCAGGAGAGCAGCTCACCACTCTTCATGGCTCAGGGAGCAGTACTGAATCACAGAATCAAGCAGGTTGGCAGAGAGCTCCAAGCTCCCCCAGCCCAACCTAGCACCCAGCCCTGCCCAACCAACCAGACCATGGCACTCACTGCCCCAGCCAGGCTTGGCTGCAACACCTCCAGCCACAGCCACTCCACCACCTCCCTGGGCAGCCCATTCCAATGCCAATCACTCTCTCTGACAACAACTTCCTCCTCACATCCAGCCTAGACCTGCCCTGGCACAGCTTGAGCCTCTGTCCCCTTCTTCTGGTGCTGGCTGCCTGGCAGCAGAGCCCACCCCCAGCTGGCTACAGCCTCCTTTCAGGTACACTCTCACAGCAAGACTCACCTTCAGTGCTTTCAGCCTTGCCTGCAGAGGACACCTGCTTCTCAGAAGCCCCCTGGCTGCTCTCCTCGCTGCGTGCCCCTGGGGACCTCTGCTGACTGACATTTTCTTTCTCCTTGTCTGCTTTCTTCTTGGGAGTCTCCTGGTTGAGAGGAGCAGTGGCACGGTGCTTCACAGGGGAGGCTGGGTATTGTTTGGTGGTTTTAGGGGACTGAGGGTAAGCCTTTGCAGCTGTCCTGAGGAGGAAGTCAGAAGAAGAAGGGGAAAAAAAAGAGGTTATCAGAACAGGCCACACCTTACACACCCTGGAATCTTCACATGTTGTGCTGCTCCTCCTTCTCTTGGCTGATTTGCACAATACTGCAGAGATATCACCCAGGTGCAAGAAATCAGAAGCTGAAAAGCAGGGAGCTGGCATGGGAGTGAAAATGGCCACAGAAAACTCACATTTCAAAAGAGCAGTGCCATTGCTTGAGCTGTAAGCAAGGGACAGGAAACCAGGGACTGCTGTGATGGTTTGGGTGTTACCTGCCACCCCTACACTTAAGAAATCACCCAGACTGGACTCAGCTGAGCTGGAAGTTAAAGGATGAAGCTTTATTTGTACAGCTGAGCACAATACACAAGCAGAGAGTTACAATCTATACAGCTACAGACAGAAGCAGACAAGTTAAAAAGTAATACAGACACACAACAGCCCTCCCAGAAACCTGAGTCCCCAGGAGGGGCTCCCAACCTCCCTTCCACCCTTCTACCTTATCCCAGACTTTGCCTCACGTTCAAGGTGAGTTTGGAGAATCAGCCAGGGGGGTTAGGAAGCAGAGGGATTAGCTAGACAGACAGCAGAAGAGGGAGAGAGAAGGGAGGCAGCCAAAAGCCAGAGAGCAGCTCTGTTCTCTATGTCTGTGTTCTTGTTTTTATGCCTCTCAGCAAGCCTATGAGTGAAGCAGGCATCACCACTGGTTCCTTTCCACAGCCTATCATCATGACCAAGCTATTACAGAATCACTAAGGTTGGAAAAGACCTTTAAGATCATCAAGTCCAACTGTAATCCAACTACCACAACCTCCCCTGGCACAGCTCCAACCACTGCATCTGGTCCTGTTGCTGGGTACTTGGCAGAAGAGTCCAACCCCAGCCTCACCCCAACCTCCTCTCAGGGAGCTGTAGAGAGCAGTAAGATCTGCCCTCAGCCTTCTCTTCTCCACACTGAACACCCCCAGCTCCCTCAGGCACTCCTCAGACGATGCCCTCTAAACCCCTCCCCAGCCTCATTGCTCCTCTCTGGACACTCTCCAGTCTCTCAATGTCTTTCCTATCCTGTGGCACCCAGAACAGCATTGTAGAGTCAGCTCCACCGTTTAAGGCAGTGGTTTAATCAGTACCAACCCAATAGAATCAAGGCTCAAAACTCAACCCCTGCAACCTTCTGCATTTGTGGTGATGGTAAATGCACAGCAGCAATGCAGCTGACTGCTCCTTTAGGTGAAATGACAACCCTGGAGTGAGCTCTGGGAAAGCAGAAGGGCAAAGATGCTTGACACACACTGAAAAGAGATGCACACTAAAGAGAAGAGATTGCCAGGAAACATAAATCTACCCCCAAGCCCCAGTCACTGTTTATGTAACACCAGTGACTAGCACTCAATAGCTGTACCACTAAGGAAGCCTGGGCTGTGGGACTGAGTGCCATGGCAGAGGTTCCAACCTTCTAACAGCCTCACACAGATGACTGCTTCAATAAAAAGTCCTTCATGAAAGTTGAAGTTACATGTGTGAGTTATTCTTCCCTGTGGGGACAGGCTGAGGGAGCTGGAGAAGAGAAAGCTCCAGGCAGACCTAAGAGCAGCCTGCCAGGACTTGAAGGGGGCTACAAGGCAGCTGCAGAGGGACTGTTTGCAAAGGATGAGGGCAGTGGTTTGAAGTGAGAGCAGAGACTGGGTGTGAGGAACAAGTTCTGCACCAGGAGGCTGCAACACATTGCCCAGCAGGGTAGTTGAGGTCCCATCCCTGGAGATGTTCAAAGGTGAGGCTGGACAAGGCTCTGGGCAACCTGATCTGGTGGAGGACATGTCTGCCCACTGCAGGGGGGTTGAACTAGATGACCACTGGAGGTCCCTTCCAACCCAAACCAGCCTGTGATATGCAATAATGAATCATAGAATCAGCCAGGCTTGCAGAGAGCTCCAAGCTCATCCAGTCCAACCTAGCACCCAGCCCTGCCCAACCAACCAGACCATGGCACTAAGTGCCTCATCCAGGCTTTGCTTGAACACCTCCAGGGACAGTGCCTCCACCACCTCTCTGGGCAGCCCATTCCAATGCCAATCACTCTCTCTGGGAAGAACTTCCTCCTAAAATGAGATGAGTGTATTTCCTCCTATCTAGTCTCACACACTGAGGTGGTTTTTGGACTCTCCACTCGCTCTAGCAGGCCACAAACACAGGCAACAGCTGAGAATTAATGGACTGAGCTGGCAACTTTTGGGTAGACTTAACCACAGTACTGTGTGGCCAGAGACTATTACAGCCACAACAAGGTTTGTGTGACAGAGCAGACAACAAAAATGAGATGTTTTCTGACTCCTTCCTCCCTCTTCATGAGGTCAGGTCAGGAGAAGAGAGGATTCTCTTCCACCATATTACACTGCACTTCAAAGAGGTCATGACCAGAAGGCAGGGAGCTCATTCAGAGCTCTCCAGTTTGTGGGGAGAAGACTGCAGAGCACTGCACCATCTGCACTTGCTCACTGCCACTGCAGAACCACCACAGACTCCAGCAGCACCCAGCTACATTTCAAGTTTAGCTCAGGTAGCCTCTGCCTGCAGGCTCAGCAGCTCCTTGCAAACTCAGGTCCTCGACAGAGCTAAGCTGTAGGTAAGTCTGCTGCTGGCCTCCTAACCCTCTGATCCTGACTTGAAATCCTGGCTTGCCCTTGGACCTGCCTCAAAAAGGCCTTGGCTAACCTCGATGACAATCACCACAACTGCCCTGGTCACTTCTGGTGCCTGCTGAGGGACAGGGTTGTGTGGGTGAGGCCTCTGTCCTTGTCTGCCCTGCTGCCACCCACAGCTCCCAGCTCAGCCTGGCTTGCAGGGCAGCCTACTCCTGCAGCTCCTTGACAGGAGCAGGCTTTGGAGAATGTGGACAGGCAAGTTTGCTGCCAGCTCTTGTGCAAAAACAGCAGTGGAAGAAGCCAGGGAGACTGGCTGCTGCTGGCCACATCTGACTGCCAGTCACAGAATGGCTCAGGTTGGAAGAGAGCTCAGAGATCAACTTCCAACCTCCCCACCGTGCCCAGCAGCACCTCTCAGCCACACTCAGCTGCTCAAGGCCTTAAACACTCCCAGGGAGGAGGCAGCCACAGCCTCCCTGGGCAGCCTGTGCCAGACTCTCAGCACCCTCACACTCAACAGCTTCTTGCTCAGCTGCAGTCGATCCCTGCTCTGCCTCAGCTCCAAACCATTCCCTCTTGGTCTGCTGCTGGACATTCTCATGGAAGCAACCTTCCTGCAGGATGCCTTCAGGCACTGGGGGACGCCAAACTCTTTAGCTTTCTCTTTAGGATCTAGATGCACTCCAGGCCCTCCTAAAGACAAAGCTTTCAAGGCCCCACCTCCACAACTGTGTCTTTTCCCTATCTCACCATTACAGCCATTTCCAACTGCATCCCATAAAAAACTCCCACAAAACCCCCAAATAAGTCTTTATTTCCTGTGCTTCTCTGCACCACAGAGGCTGCCTCTGGCTAAGGAGATACTGATTCAAAGCACAGTCCCCTTCTTGCTGTCCTTGGTTTACATTCCCAACCCCAGCACACATTCCTTGATTTGACTTGCTGTGACAGGAGCAGAGAAACACTCACTCCACCGAGGCTGAGTCACTTCCAGTGTCAGCACAGAAGTCATTGTTCTCTAATAAAGAGATGGCAATCAGATGGAGGGAGGAAGGAGTCTGAGGCCAGAGAGGGACATATCCTGCACTGCATACAAAGCAGAGAAGGCTGCCTGCATGGCTTACCAGCTGGGGTGGAACATGTGCAGAGGGCATCACTGAAGTCATGCAGCTGGGAGCTGTTAGACCTGCTGACAGCTGCTGCTCCTCACAGCCCGGGGCCCAGAAGGACAAGCAACACCTGTGGCTCTGAGGACAGCAAGTTCTGCGTGGGCCAGCAATGTGCCCTTGTAGCCAAGAGGGCCAATGGCATCCTGGGGTGCAAAGTGTGACCAGCAGGGCTACAGAGGTTCTTCTGCCCCTCTGCTCTGCCCTGCTGAGACCACACCTGCAATACTGTGCCCAGTTTTGGGCTCCCCAGCTCAAAAGAGACAGGGACCTGCTGGAGACAGTCCAGTGGAGAGCTATGAGGGTGACTGGGGGAGTTGAGCATCTCCCCTGTGGAGAGAGCCTGAGAGCCCTGGGGCTGTTCAGTCTGGAGCAGAGAAGGCTGAGAGGGGATCTGAGCAATGTCTGTCAATAGCTGAGGGGTGGGGGTCAGGTGGAGGGGGCCAAGCTCTTTTGGGTGCTGCACAGCAATAAGCCAAGGAGCAATGGATCCAAACTGGAACAGAGAAGGTTTCAGCTCAGCATGAGGAGAAACTTCTTTAGAGTGAGGGTGGCAGAGGCCTGGAGCAGGCTGCCCAGAGAGGTTGTGGAGTCTCCTTCTCTGGAGACTTTCCAACCCCACCTGGATGCATTCCTGTGTGCCCTACCCTAGGGAATCCTGCTCTGGCAGGGGGGGTTGAAATGGATGATCTCTGAAGATACCATCCAACCTCTAAGGTTCTCTTGTCCTTTTAAAGCAACCAAAAGAGGAAGCAGCATAGAAAAGAGCAACTGGCTGGAGAGCAGCCCTGAGGAGAGGGACTTGGGGGTGCTGCTGGAGGAGAAGCTCAACAGGAGCCAGCAGTGTGCACTTGCAGCCCAGAAAGCCAAGCAGAGCCTGGGCTGCAGCAGCAGCAGTGTGGCCAGCAGGGCCAGGGAGAGGATTCTCCCCCTCTGCTCTGCTGTGCTGAGAGCCCACCTGGAGTTCTGCATCCATTTCTGGAGGACAAGAGGGATGTGGAGATGCTGGAGAGTGTTCAGAGCAGGGCCAGGAGGATGCTGAGAGGCTGCAGCAGCTCTGTTGTGAGCACAGCCTGAAAGAGTTGGGGCTGTGCAGGCTGGAGCAGAGGAGGCTCCCAGGGGACCTTCTTGTGGCCTTCCAGCATCTGAAGAGGGCTCCAAAAAAGCTGGGGAGGGACTTTTGAGGGTGTGAGGGAGTGTCAGGAGTGAGGGGAATGGAGCAGAGCTGGAGGTGGGGAGAGTGAGGCTGGAGGTGAGGAGGAAGTTGTTGAGCAGGAGAGTGGTGAGAGCCTGGCAGGGGTTGCCCAGGGAGGTGGTTGAGGCCCCATGGCTGGAGGTGTTTGAGGCCAGGCTGGCTGAGGCTGTGTGCAGCCTGCTCTAGGGTAGGGTGTCCCTGGGCATGGCAGGGGGGTTGGCACTGCCTGATCCTTGTGCTCCCTTCCAACCCTGCCTGATTCTAGGATTCTGTGATTCAGAGGTCCCTAAACAGCAAGGCAGAGCCCAGTAAGGTCCCTGACAAGCCAGGTAGGTATGTGACAGGTTCAGCATCTCAGGAGGTTGACTGCAGACCATAAACCTGCAGCCATGCCAAAGCTGCATTTTTTTGGCCCCTATTAATTCAACAGAAGTTCTGCTGCAACCACACTTGCACATTTCTCAAGCCTGCTGCCACCAAAAGCTGCTGGTAGGCTCTGACATTTTTGCTCTGCTGTCTGGGATGCCTTCTGAAAAGCACTTTTCTCTCACTGTTAGTTTTGATCTTTGCTAGCCAGAGGGAGATTCGTTTTGCTTTCCCATTTCTCCACATAGCACAAACTCAGCAGAGGTCTGCAGAGGAGCTGGATCGCTGCAGATGTGTTCAAGACCTTTAACTGGCCCATTCTCCAGCTGGCCCTCAAAACCAGACCTGAGTCAATATTCCACTCATGTTTTTTTTCCCATCTTTCCAAGGCAAAAGATGAAAATGTAGCTCATATCAAATGAAATCTGTAAGTAGGTCACTGCAGGACACAGAAGCTGCTTTTGTGAGCAACTCACCACCTGCAGACACCTTTCTAACAGGACATTAAAAACCCAAAGCTTTACAAGTTTGGTCTTTCTGTACTACTCTGGGCTCCTGGGTCACTGACATTCTTTGATTGAATCATAGAATCCAGCAGGTTGGAAGAGAGCTCCAAGCTCCCCCAGCCCAACCTAGCACCCAGCCCTGCCCAACCAACCAGACTATGGCACTAAGTGCCCCAGCCAGGCTTGGCTGCAACACCTCCAGCCACAGCCACTCCACCACCTCTCTGGGCAGCCCATTCCAGTGCCAATCACTCTCTCTGACAACAACTTCCTAACAACATCCAGCCTAGACCTGCCCTGCCACAGCTTCAGCCTCTGTCCCCTTCTTCTGCTGCTGGCTGCCTGGCAGCAGAGCCCAACCCCACCTGGCTACAGCCTCCCTGCAGGCAGCTGCAGGCAGCAATGAGCTCTGCCCTGAGCCTCCTCTTCTGCAGGCTGCACACCCCCAGCCTGTCCTCTTGGCAGAGGTGTTTCAGCTTCCTGATTATCTTCTGGCCTTCCTCTGGACCTGCTCCATCAGGTCCATGTCCTTCCCATGTTGAGGGCTCCAGAGCTGGACGCAGTACTTCAGGTGTGAAAGTGGCAGGATCTCAAGGCAGGTGCTGACTGCCTGAGCTTTGATCCACTGAGCAATTGTTCACTGGCATTTGAGTGGCATTCAGAAATGTCTGTCTTTATGTAACACTCTCAGCTGGTCATCAGGACACCTCTTCCAGTCTGAGTTTCTGAAGGGAAGCTTTGAGAGTGCTGCTGCAGCAGAACTGCCTTTCTGTGACCAGCAACAAACCAGGATTTCAACTCTATTTCCTCTGTCTCTCAGCAGGTCAGGGAGGGTGTCCTAACTGGGCAGATTAAATGCTCAGTAAGACATTTCTAGCAGTGGTCAGAATCAGATTCCCTTGAGGAAGAGACGGAAGGGAAAAAAAAAACCAACCCAAAGGCCAGGCTGGATGCAGCTCTGAGCAACCTGACCTAATGTGCAGTATCCCTGCCCACGGCAGGGGGGTTGAAGCCATGATCCTTGAGGCCCCTTCCAGCTTCACCAATCCTCTAACTCACCACCACAAAAGCTACCCACCAGGAGGCTTCTTAACTCCTCCCTCCAGCAACTGCTTCTTCTCTGCGAGCAGCAGTTGCTGCTTCTCACAAGCATGAAAACCTTTTGCTATAGAAAGGCTCTCTCAAATGGCACATCTTGGGTTGGAAATTCTTCACCCTGGCCTAAGCTTTATGCAGTCATTAGAACGTTAGGGGGTGGACCCTGTTTGATTCACTTTACCATGACAAAAGGAGCTTTTTAAATTGAAAGATAATGAAAGAACATGTAGAGATGACAAACAACTACCACTCAACAAAGCAAGGTGATGAATCATAGAATCAACCAGGCTGGAATAGAGCTCCAAGTTCCCCCAGCCCAACCTAGCACCCAGCCCTGCCCAACCAACCAGACCATGGCACTCAGTGCCTCAGGCAGGCTTTGACTGAGTCCAACCCTCCTGCACCTAAGGCAGGTCACACAGGAACACATCCAGGTGGGTTTGGGATGTCTCCAGAGAAGGAGCCTCTGGAAGCTCTTTGGGCAGCCTGTTCCAGGGCTCTGACACCCTCACCACACAGAAGCATTTGCTCACGTTGAGGTGGAACCTTCTGTGCTCTCCTTCCTTGTCCTATCCCTGGGCACCACCACAAAGAGCCTGGCACCTTCATTCTGATACCCACCCCTCAGATACTCACAGACATTGATCAGATCCCCTCTCAGCCTTCTCCAGACTGAACAGCTCTGAGTCTTTATTCAGAGCAGAGACTTTCAAGTCTCTAAAATCATCCTCATGGAAACCAGTGCTAGAAATTGACTTGGCATCCCTTTTCTTTTCTTCCCATGAAGCACTTACACCTGCTTGCTTCACCAAGGCTTATTCTTTCCTCCCCCTCCACCAAGATGAGCTGCATCAACCTTTTCAGCAAGCTGCCCGTCAAGCAGTGCTTCCCTCTCAGCAGTCCATTTCCCACCACTCATTTTGCTTAGCTAAATACATCTCTTGGAATGCCTTTTGTGCTGGCTGACTGAACTGAATGGTGCCTTTGGAACAGGGAGGATCAGCAACTTACAGAATAATCTACATTTCTACAGCTCAAACTTTTCTCTGCACCTTTTGGAGGGCTGTGAAACAATGACCTGCTCCAAACTACAATCAAAGTGCTGATGGTCATTAACTTCTTGTAGCTGCCTTCATGGAATGCTTTAGGTTGGAAAGGAGCCTCAAGATCATCTAGCTCCAGCCTCCTGCTGCGGGCAGGACACCTTCCACTCACCTAGGTTGCTCAAGACCATATCCTACCTGGCCTTGAACAGCTCCAGGGAGGGAGCAGCCACAACCTCTGTCACTTGTAAGAATTTCATCCTCATCTCCAGTCTCAATCTGCCCTCCTCAAGCTTCAGTCCCTGGGCAACCTGTGCCAGTGTCTCACCACTCTCTCTGCAAAGAGTTTCTTCCTCATCTCCTGTCTCCATCTGCCCCCCTCAAGCTTCAATCCCTGGGCAACCTGTGCCACTGTCTCTCCACTCTCACTGCAAAGAATTTCTTCTCGATCTCCAGTCTCAATCTGCCCTTCTCAAGCTTCAATCCATTCCCTCTCCTCCTAGCACTACAGGCCCTTACAAAAAGTGCCGCCTTGGCTTTCTTGTAGCCTCCTCCTTCAGGTACTGAAAGGCAGCTCGAAGGTCTCTGCTGATGCCTTCTCTTCTCCAGGCTGCACAGCCCCAGCGCTCTCAGCCTGTCCCTATAGGGGAGGTGCTCACCTTACATCTATTCTGTCTGCTGATCTCCATCTCTCTCCCCCTCTGTATAGAGGTGTTCTGTACGTACTGAAGTTAAACAGATTCTGTGCAGCGCTTCAAAGGAAATTCCTCCAGAATCTGGCTGCTTTGTAGCCAAGAAGCAGCTCAGAAGACATCAGAGCATTAACAAGAAAGTCTTACTTGGGTGTTGCAGGTGATGCAGATCTTCTGGAGATGGCAGCAGGAGAATCAGACCTTCTTAGAGGAGATCCCATGCCAGACGACGAAACAGGTGTTGAGGATCGCTTCTCTCTCTTCACCTTCTCAGCCTAGAAGCAGAGATGGTTTTAGCTTCCTCCATTAGGGCCAACACATCTAAAATGGTTTTGATTGTTTCACTAACAAGACCTTAAACAGATGTGTGTAACACCTGGGAGATAAAAGCTTTTCAAGCACCAGCTCACAACTGAGGTGCAGTAGTTTCACACAGCCATAGCTCCCCCCTGCCACTGACGTCTTGTGTGGACAGACAAGCTGCAGATAAGCACCACCACACCACAGCCTCTCTCCAGCTGTGCTTGGCAGTGTGGGGGGGAGTGGCACTGGGTGGGTTTTGGTTTCCAAAATCACACCCTAAGGAGTACTGCAGGAGCATGGAGGTGATGAGCAGGGCACCCAGAAAAGCTGCAGGATGCAACAGTGTGAATCACACCCAAGACAGACACCACACAGCTCGAACTCCCAGCTTTTGGCCTCACTTGCATCTGATTTAGCCAGCATGAATTCTCCTGCTGTGAACTACTACAAGGCACAGGACCTTTAGTGAATTTTACAGCCCTGCCATAGATCTGTTAAAACAGGCCTTGTATTCTGTGGGCTCAGTGAAGGTGATGGACTTGCCTTTGCTTTCTGGAAACCACAGTGGGTCAGCAATGCATCTTCCAAGCAAAGAGCACAAAATATGGCCACAGGAGAAGGCAAACAATTGGTATAACCCAGATGTGCTGTCAAGGCACTAGGCTGGGTTCTGAAATATGTGAAGCTTCCCAGAGTTAACCAGGTTGGAAAAGATCTCTGAGATCACAGAGTCCAACCTATCACCCAATACCTTCTAATTAACTAACCCATGGCACCAAGTGCCTCATACAGCCTCCTTGTAAACACCTGCAGGGATGGAGACTCCACCACCTCCCCAGGCAGCTCATTCCAATGCCAATCACTCTTGCTGTGAACAACTTCTTCCTAACATCCAGCCTGAACCTGCCCTGGCACAGCCTGAGGCTGTGTCCTCTTCATAGAATCACAGTATCAGTCACGTTGGAAAGGACCACAAGGATCAGCCAGTTCCAGCCCTCCTGCCATGGGCAGGGACACCATACCCCACATCAGGCTGCCCACAGCCTCAGCCAGCCTGGCCCCAAACATCTCCAGCCATGGGGCCTCAACCACCTCCCTGGGCAACCCCTGCCAGGCTCTCACCACTCTCCTGCTCAACAACTTCCTCCTCATGGCCAGTCTGAACCTACCCACCTCCAGCTTTGCTCTTGTTCTGTCCCTGGCTGCCTGGCAGCAGAGCCCAACCCCACCTGGCTACAGCCTCCCTGCAGGCAGCTGCAGGCAGCAATGAGCTCTGCCCTGAGCCTCCTCTGCTGCAGGCTGCACCCCCCCAGCTCCCTCAGCCTCTCCTCACAGGGCTGTGCTCCAGGCCCTCCCCAGCCTTGCTGCCCTGCTCCAAACACCTTCCAGCAGCTCAGCACCATTCTTAAATTCCTAACTAACCAGCAAGACAGCCCAGTCATGCTCAGTAGAAGAGATCCAATTTGCCACCCCCACTCTCAGAAGTCAGAGGCAAGTCCATCCTTCAGTGCCAGAAGCCTCAGAGGACAAAGGATCCCCAGCGATGCTCAGGGGGACAGTAAAGCACAGCCAAACAAGAGCACCAGGGCACCAGAAGCAGGCAGGAGGCAAGGCTTCCCTTCTCACTGCTGTTTCTGGCAGCAGGGGCAGCACTTCACTTTGAACCATGCCCAGGGAGAGCCATCCAGCAGCCACTGAGCCAGCTGGGAAACCACCACCACTGCCAACCCACCTGAGAGCCTTCGCCTGCAGCCGCCCCTCTGACGGCGTCGGCAGCGGAGGGGGACGTCGCCTTCTTCCTGTCGCTGCTTCGGGCTGGGGAAGGCTTGTAGGGAGACTTAAGAGGACTAGCTGGTGCTACACGAGGACAGATATGGAATACTACAGAGTTACAGCACAAAAGCAAGAGCAAAAAGGGAGCAGAGACAGAGGAAGTGGAGGAGAGGAGAAAACAGCACAGTCGATTGTTATCACCTTCACAGGGAGCTTTCGAGATCCCATTACAAAACACCTCCAGCATGGTCCCATGATGGCTAAAAATGCCTCAACAGAAACAGTTTTAGAGGTGTTCTTTTGTTGTTTTTAATGCTCTAAACTATTTTCCCCCTTTTAATCTCTCCCAACTACTGCTCAGCTTTTGAATCAGCTGCCTACGAAGGTGACTCCAGCCTCTGCTGCATGTAATAAACAGCAGTAACAAACCAATTCATACAATGGTGGAGGTTGGAAGAGACCTTCAAGATGATCATCCAGTCCTAACCCCCCTGCCATGGGCAGGGACACCTTACACTAGCACAAGTTGCTCAAGGTTCCACCCAACCTGGTCTTCAATACCCTCAAGGAGGGGACATCCACAGCCTCCCTGGGCAACCTGTGCCAGTGTCTCACCACTCTCACTGCAAAGAATTTCTTCCTCATCTCCTGTCTCCATGTACCCTCCTCAAGCTTCAGTCCCTGGGCAACCTGTGCCAGTGTCTCACCATCCACACTGCAAAGAATTTCTTCCTCATCTCCCGTCTCCATCTGCCCTCCTCAAGCTTCAGTCCCTGGGAAACCTGTGCCAGTGTCTCACCACTCTCACTGCAAAGAGTTTCATCCTCATCTCCAGGCTCAATCTGCCCTCCTCAAGCTTCAATCCCTGGGCAACCTGTGCCAGTGTCTCACCATCCACACTGCAAAGAGTTTCATCCTCATCTCCAGGCTCAATCTGCCCTCCTCAAGCTTCAATCCCTGGGCAACCTGTGCCAGTGTCTCACCATCCACACTGCAAAGAGTTTCATCCTCATCTCCAGGCTCAATCTTCCCTCCTCAAGCTTCAATCCCTGGGCAACCTGTGCCAGTGTCTCACCACTCTCACTGCAAAGAATTTCATCCTCATCTCCAGGCTCAATCTGCCCTCCTCAGGCTTCAATCCCTGGGCAACCTGTGCCAGTGTCTCACCACTCTCACTGCAAAGAATTTCATCCTCATCTCCAGGCTCAATCTGCCCTCCTCAGGCTTCAATCCCTGGGCAACCTGTGCCAGTGTCTCGCCACTCTCACTGCAAAGAGTTTCATCCTCATCTCCAGGCTCAATCTGCCCTCCTCAGGCTTCAATCCCTGGGAAACCTGTGGCAGTGTCTCGCCACTCTCACTGCAAAGAGTTTCATCCTCATCTCCAGGCTCAATCTGCCCTCCTCAAGCTTCAATCCCTGGGCAACCTGTGCCAGTGTCTCGCCACTCTCACTGCAAAGAATTTCTTCCTCATCTCCCGTCTCCATCTGCCCTCCTCAAGCTTCAGTCCCTGGGAAACCTGTGCCAGTGTCTCACCACTCTCACTGCAAAGAGTTTCATCCTCATCTCCAGGCTCAATCTGCCCTCCTCAAGCTTCAATCCCTGGGCAACCTGTGCCAGTGTCTCACCATCCACACTGCAAAGAGTTTCATCCTCATCTCCAGGCTCAATCTGCCCTCCTCAAGCTTCAATCCCTGGGCAACCTGTGGCAGTGTCTCACCACTCTCACTGCAAAGAGTTTCATCCTCATCTCCAGGCTCAACCTGCCCTCCTCAGGCTTCAATCCCTGGGCAACCTGTGCCAGTGTCTCGCCACTCTCACTGCAAAGAGTTTCATCCTCATCTCCAGGCTCAATCTGCCCTCCTCAAGCTTCAGTCCCTGGGCAACCTTTGCCAGTGTCTCACCACTCTCACTGCAAAGAGTTTCATCCTCATCTCCAGGCTCAATCTGCCCTCCTCAAGCTTCAACCCATTACCTCTTGCCCTATCACTACAAACCCTTGTCAGAAGTCCCTTCCCAGCTTTCTTTCCCTCTCCCTGGGTGGGTGACTTTGGCATAAACACTTCAAAATAAGGAAAGGCTTAGAGATTTGATTTTTAAAGCCCAAAGGTGGCAAAGACTCCTAAATTCCTTAATTGGTTTTCAAAATCATACTTAACTGAGAAAAAAAAACCCAAGCAAACACAAAGCCCCAAACCTAAAGCAAGTGCTGCTGTGGCTGTTTCAGTCATTGCTGTGGCTGACATCAGTTTGGAGTGTGACACCTGCAGAGATGGTGCTCACCACCTCCCTGGGCAGCCTGTTCCAATGCCCCACCACTCTTTGAGGAATGACATTTATCCTAACATCCAATCTAAAGCTCCCTTGCTGCAACTTGAGGCCACTTCTTCTTGTCCTTCCAGTGCCTCTCTTTCTTCCTGGAGTAGGATTTGACAGCTGTATGCACAGACACATACAGAGAGATGAAAACACACCTAGAGTCACCCAGGTGAAGGAGGAAGTAGTTTAACAGCAAAGAACTGCAACCCCACTAAAATAATTAAGGCTTGAATGGTGCACTGGGATTTTTGTTCTACATACTGCCTGGGTGTGAAAGGCAATGAGATCAAATAAAGCTCCTGAGAGTTGCCACACAGTGCTACCAAAAAAACACAGACTCACAGAATGTGAGGGGTTGGAAGGGACCTCAAAAGATCATCCAGTCCAAGCCCCCTGCCAGAGCAGCAGCAGCCAGGGCAGGGCACACACAGCACAGCCAGGGGGGTTGCAGTGGCTGCAGAGGAGACTCCACAGCCTCTCTGGGCAGCCTGCTCCAGGCCTCTGCCACCCTCACAGCCAAAAAGCTTCCCCTCCTCTTGCCCTGCCACCTCCTCTGCCCCAGCTTGCCCCCAGTGCCCCCAGTGCTGCCCTGGGCCAGCCCTGAGCAGAGCCTGCCTGCGTCCTGCCCACACTGCCCTGCACAGCTTGGGCACAGCACTGAGGGCAGCCCTCAGGCTGCTCTGCTGCCAGCTGCCAGCCCCAGCTGCCTCAGTCTGGCCCCACAGGAGATGTTCCCTGCCTGCAGCAGCTTTGGGGCTCTGTGCTGGACTCTCTCAAGCAGTTCCCTGAGCTCCTTCTTGACCTGAGGGGCCCAGAACTGGATGCAGTATTCCAGAGAAGACTTCACCAAAGCAGAGTATAGAGGCAGGAGAACCTCTCTTCACCTCCTAACCACAGCCCTTCTAATGCACCCCAGGATGCCTTTGCCCTTCTTGGCCACAGGTGCACACTGCTAACCCATAGCCATCCCTCTGCCCACCAGGTCCCTTTCCTGTTTGCTGCTCCCCATAGCAGCAGAGTTCCCTGTGCAGAGCCCCTGCAGAGAGCCCCTCAGGAAGGTGCTTGCCTGCAGCCTCAGCAGGGCAGGTGTACAGGACTTAGCCTCTAATTCTCCTGTCAGTTAGATGGATTGGAAGACAGAGTCTGAAAAGCTGATGTCCTTGACCACATTTCTTGATTTAATCATAGAATCAGTCAGGGCTGGAAGGGACCACAAGCAGCAGCCAGTTCCAACCCTCCTGCCATGCCCAGGGACACCCTACCCTAGAGCAGGCTGCACACAGCCTCAGCCAGCCTGGCCTCAAACACCTCCAGCCATGGGGCCTCAACCACCTCCCTGGGCAACCCCTGCCAGGCTCTCACCACTCTCCTACTCAACAACTTCCTCCTCACCTCCAGGCTGATTGCTTTCTGAATACCTGTTCAGGCAGGGCAAATGGAAGGGAAATCCCCTCCCTGCCTTGCCACATCCCAGACAATAGCATTTGGCTCCCGCAGCCTGGCCTCACAGATGTTCCACTGCCTGCAGCAGCTCTGTGCTGGACTGTCTGAAACAGCTCCCTGAGCTTCTTCTTGAACTGAGAAGCCCAGAACTGGACATGGCATCCCAGATGCATCCTCCCCAAGGCACAGTATGGTTTCTTAGATGAATGTAGTCCATTTTCCATCGGGTTAGGTTTTCCTAATGTTGTTAACTCCATTTTCAGTCTGTTTGGTTTGGAGTTTTGGTTGTTTTTTATCAATTAGGTTCTTCTTAAAGACATTAAGAAGAGAGACAGACAACACCCTGATGCTTCTAAACACACTTCTACCACGAACAACTTCACTCTTGCCTTTACTACCATGTAAAGTGACAATTCTTTCAGCATCTCTCCAAACCCCCACATGGTTTACCTGGATTATTGCACTGCTCAGAGAGCATTAATGTACTTCTGCTTCTGGCTAAAGATGATTGTGTGGGAGTCAGCAGTCGAGAAACAAGAAAGTTTTCCATGGGGCTAAGATGCATGCGGTGAGCTGAAGGATGGGAGCAAAAAAAAACACAGGGAAATCAAATTTCAAATGCAAAGAAATAAAACCAGGGCACATTAAAAGAACTGAAAGAAAAAAACGATGAAATGGTTGGATTAAATTAAAAGGGAAAAACCTAAAAGTCTTCAGTATTGGAACTACTTAAAGATAACTTCCATTCCCTCTGGAAAAAAAAAAAGGGGTTAATTCCTCCCTCATTTTGTTGTCCAATCCAGCAAGGTTCTGACCATGTTGCATTTTGCTTCTCACCAGAGGCATATTCCACTCTGCAAAATGGTTGCTTTCATGACTCAGCATCGCCAAAACAAAAAGGGTTGCCTTCAGGAGGAAAAGGTGAAAGGTTTTGGTTATAACAGCACAGCTACTCACTGATGTGCCAAGCATCCTGGGACTTCACTGCAAATCTGCAGTCTCACTGTGTTATGTAAGTCTGCTTCATGCACCAGAGCTGCATTCCTCCCTACTCCATAAACCTAAGCATCATCTAAAGAAGAGTTATTTATAGGTGCTCCTATAACACATAGGCTAGAGCCATCTACCATGAGAATGGCAGAGCTGGTGAGGAGATCTCAGCAATTCACCTTCTCTTTTCAGCCTTCAGTGTCACTTATTTAAGTCCAGACACTTTTTTTTTCCTCCTCATGAGAGTTTCCAAAGAGTGGAGAAGGAAAACAGGGACAACCAAACCTCAACAGTGGGATAAACCCTTCAGTCTTCTCTTGGAGTGTTTAGTAACCACTAATCTTACCAGATGATTGTCTTTTGCTGAGCCTCTCATGGATCAGAGCTTCAAATCAAATTAAAGGGCTCTACAACTAAGGTTAGGAGACTGAAGTCTCCTTCGTAGCTCATTGGATGTACTTCTGCCCACAGTACAGCCCAAGTCGAGGGCAGAGCCACGTGTTTGGCTCACTTGGTTTTCATTATTTAGCTAGAAGATCCCAAACTGCAGAGTTTTAGGTGAGTGCTGCAGTCTCAGGATGTACTTTCTCACCCTGCTTGCTGAAGGATCAAAAACTGACCAAGCATCAGCAATAAAAACCTAGGACTAGGATCTCCGGCACAGCAGCGGAGTCCTGGGGCAGGCTGAGGACCTGTGTTACTGTATTAAGTTACAACCCCTGACGTGCCTGAGTTCTTCTGGCTAACAGACACAAGCCACACAGCTACATGGACAAGAAGAGCTTTAAGCAGGAGGAGAGCTGAGGCTGGTAGGAGAGCAGCACAGTCACTTGCCTCTGTCAGGGGAATGCGTTATGGCCGCTGTGGAGGAGGAGAGGCGCTTACTGATGGGCGACTCCATTTGCTTGGGCAGATTCATTGTAGAGGCTGAAAGTTTGTCACATGCTGCAGAGAGATGCATTGAAGACATTTGTATTCACATCACAGCATCCATTAGCTCCCCAAATTAACCTCCTGCTCGTGCTTGCTGGCCCTTGCCACTCATCATAGCACTGAACAAGGCAACGCCGGGGGCCGGCGTTTTCCAAGGCTCGCTTTGGGAAGCAACTTTCCTGCTTGTGAATGTTACATTCCACTTGGGCAACAGCCTGGCTTTCATACTGCCACAGGCAAAGCATGATCTATCAGGTCTGAAGGAGCTGAAGCCATTCTGACAGAAGATACTCAAAACCAGCACAAGCAGAAAGTTACCCAAAGACATCTGACTGCACACATAACACTCAGCTCCTCATCTCTGTTCCCTTTATCCCCTATTTTCAGCCTGCAGTGGACCTCAGGTATTATACCAATAGGAAAAATGAAACATGGATGAGTCCACTCACTCTTTCAGTGACTAACCTGACATCAGCCATTTGGCTTTTCTCTTTTGGGGCTTGAGAATAACTTTTAAAAGGGAGAAAATAGAAAAGGCAGCAAACTTTATTGTGGTTGGGTGGGGTTTTTTTTGGGTCCTACCTCAGGTGCTTTAATCCTTCTCCTGTACCGTCTGAAGACAACACCTGGCTTGCCATTTATTCTAGGACAGAAAAACGCTATTCAAGTGTTAAATGCCAGGGAAATGCTATTCAAGTGTTAAATGCCAGGGAAATGCTATTCAAGTGTTAAATGCCAAGTAGCACTACAGCGTGCTAGCACCTCAGGATCACCGCAGGATCCACTGAAGCTAAAACTAGAGATGCTTTGCACCCTGATGTCTCGTTTCTTTCAAAACCAAAGCATTTTCAGCTGGACAAATACAGCTGCTCCTCATTCTGCAGCTCTTGAGTTACTACATTCCTTCTAACATCCACTGACAGGCTGCCTCAGTAGGGTCTTCAGTTCAGCACAGTAGATGGATAGTGCCTCCAGTAGGATTCCCTGTGTTTCCTTTTTAAATGCAAGCAGGTATAATGCTGGTATCCTGCAGAACATCATCTGCACACCCAAAACTCTTCAGGGATGAGCAATAATTAGTAGAAACCCCCTCAATTTGTTTACAGAGAATGAAAGACTCTGTGAGGTCCAGGGCAGAACAACATTTGCTGTGTGTTCTTGCAGGAGCAGCAGCCAAGCCTAGCACCTCCTTTGGGGAGAAAGAACTCAGCTCATAAAAGCACAGGTTCAGTTTTCAAAAGGCCAAGCCCATTTGCAAGCAAAATTAGAATTGCTACGTGCAATCCATTCCTCGTTTTGGAGGACTCCTCTACTTTGCAGCCCTTTCATGGGGAAGAATAACTTAAATTAAACCCCCAGGAACAACCAAAGAAGCAACAAGAAAACCCAAACAAACGAAGCAAGATAATGAACCATACAAAAGAAAACAAACCATAATTGGCTAAAACAAGGTCAGGGGCTTCAGCTCTTACAAAACCCACTTCAAGAGGCTGAAAACACAGCCTGGCTGCTTATATTGTTCTGAAATACTGCAGGAAAACTCCCTTGTGATGGGAAAAACATCAACCCCAAAGGGCAGCGTTGATCAAGTGTGGTCTCCCTAACACATTTTCTCTCACTGAAACTTCTTTTCAACAGCACCTGCACCTCTGCACGTCCCTCACATCTGTCACACGTGTGTGCAATTACAGCTACAAACACAGAGCAGCAGCAGAATCATAGAATCAAGCAGGTTGGAAGAGACCTCCAAGATCATCCAGTCCAACCTAGCACCCAGCCCTATCCAGTCAACCAGACCATGGCACTAAGTGCCTCAGCCAGGCTTTTCTTGAAGACCCCCAGGGACGGTGCCTCCACCACCTCCCTGGGCAGCCCATTCCAATGCCAATCACTCTCTCTGCCAACAACTTCCTCCTAACATCCAGCCTAGACCTACCCCAGCACAGCTTGAGACTGTGTCCCCTTGTTCTGTTGCTGCTTGCCTGGGAGAAGAGGCCACCCCCCACCTGGCCACAATGTCCCTTCAGGTAGTTGTAGACAGCAATGAGGTCACCCCTGAGCCTCCTCTTCTCCAGGCTAAACAACCCCAGTTCCCTCAGCCTCTCCTCATAGGGTTTGTGTTCCAGGCCCTCCACCAGCTTTGTTGCCCTTCTCTGGGCAATTAACAGAGCTGAGAATCTGAGTGGGAGAAGTCTGCAGAGTCTGAGTGGGAGAAGTCTGCAGAGTCTGAGTGGGAGAAGTCCTTTGCGCCTGTCCAACGCCTGTGCGATTGTACTTCCACACCCAGACACAGCACAGTTAACAGAGATGAGAACCTGAGTGGGGAAAGTCTACACAGTGAGGGGAAAAAGAAAGCCATGAAATGCCTCTAAGTGTGCTGGAATGAGAGGCATGCACTGCTCCACCAGGGCAAAAGGAAAAGGGAAAGGAAAGAAGACATTGGGTCCACATCTCTAAGGGTAATGCTGCAGAGCACCGAGTGAAACAATGCAAGGAAGGGTGATCAGGCAGGCCGAGCTCAGTGCATGGATTAGGGTGATTGGAACAGCTAGAGATGAGACAAGATGGGACTGCGGGGGTCTCTGAAATACCATTGAAGGAATCAGCAGGAGCAGCAGAGGTCACAGGGTCTGGAGGAAGGGTGTTGGCAGCTAAACCTAGAGCGGGGGCTGGGGGATGTTCTGATTCACCTACACGGCAGAGAAATCAGAGCAGAAAGAGGTGAAAGAAATCACTGAGTGAATCGAGGGATTGTGCTAAGATTAAGCACAAGCTGCCTCAAAGACAAACTGGCTTTTCTCTCAAACTATAAAACGCTGCTTTTATCATCAGGGACACTTAATTTCCCAGCTTGGTTTTTCTTCTTGAGGGCATACCATGAAAATTGAGAAGTGAAGCAGAGTTTGTCTTTTTTTTAGATGAAGTATGTTTAAAAGATAGCAACTGTCACATTGCATCACCACCCAAACACGAACCTTCCCCCCCCTGCCCCACACCCATAACATCAGCTTGCAGAAACCTGAGGAATTGAAATAAATGCTGATTTTTTAAACCCAGAAAACATCCACCTTTGGGAAAGAGAAAAGCAGGATAGGACTCATCACGTAATTAAAACAATTTGGGTTGAAGCCAAAAATCAAAAGCAGCAACAACAAAAAAAAGTATAGGAGACAAGAAAAAAAAGGAAACCCAAAGCCCACCAAGCTGATTTTAAACTGCACATGCAGCAATTCCCAGGGGGTTTTTAGAGGCACCAAGCAAAAGCAGATCATCTTTAGAGAGACAACACTCAGCCCTTTGGGTGAATATTCCATTTGCTAACAGTGTGCGTGGGAGGAAAATGTGTGGGGAAAGGATATGGAGAGAGAGAAAGCATCAATTTGAGTTCTGGTTTTTAGCATCCTCCAAACAGATGCTATTAGCATCATCTGCCTTCCTCAAGTTAGGAGTCACCTTTCTGCCTAGACGCTATCAGCCAGCGAGGGGAAGCCTGGCAAGCAATTACAAAGCATTTCTTCGTGCCCTGAGGCAGCAGCCCCACAGCAGTCCCACCCTAACCAGAAAATGCATCGCCCTCGCTATCTCCCCAGCCTCATGCACTCAGCACTTGGAGATCTGCAATGCAGGCAGCCTGTCTGACTTACCATCTCTGCCTCCCGAGCCTGCAGCCAGTGCTCCTCCCCACGACCACCGCTTCTGCTTCTGCTCCAGCTGCTGGCTGCGTTCAAGGGACCGCCGCATCATGGCTTCTAAACGCTCCTGGTGATATTGAGACCAAACCAGAGAACCAACTCTGAATTAGTTTGGGTTGGGTTTGGTTTTGCCCCTTCCTTCTGAAACCGTGCTTTAAAAAAACATCTTCGCTAAGTCACCATTCCCCTGTTGCTCCACGCAAGACGATTACAAGAGCTCGGTGGCAAGAGAAAGAAAAGAGAGTGAGTCAAGAAGGCATCAGGATGCTACTTACCCCCAGATAGCTGTGTCCTTTGTCTGCGAGCCACTGAGGTCACTACAGAGGCCTAAGTAAATAACACAGGTTGCATCACTGCCTAGCATCTGCTCCCGCTGGTGAGGCTGCTGCTGGGCTCTGGACTTCATTTGTATAAGAATAATGCTCGGCAAGCATTAACTCTTTCTTGTCTAGGCAGACCTCAGGATGGGGCGTTTTTTCCATCCCACCCTCCCCCCCCCCGCCCTCCATCCCTTTCTGAGCACAGCTAAATTGCTGCAATGCCAGTGGCTCCTCCTAGCCACGCAGAGAAACGACCACTTCAGACCCAAAGTAGGTTACTTTGCAGGATGCTCCACTTAGTCATTTATCTTCAGCAACCCTCCCTCCTTTCTTCCACTACGTTCTTTACAATCTAAGCATTTAACAGCTTCTCTTTTTCCCCCCTTTTATTTTAGTGCACGCTCAGATCAGACTGTTCTGAGATGCATTTTTCCCCTCCTCCACACCCACCTTCCTCTATGGCTTAATGAGTCAGGATTTTCAGATGGGGAAGAACAAGGAGGAGATTTCTTTCCGTCCCCAAACCCTGCGCTAGCTTACAGCTATGTGTGGTCACCTTACTACCTTCTCCACCTCTTCCTCTTCCTCAGAGACCTCCAACTCAATCTTCTTCCTACCTCCACCCTCTTAGTTTCTCAGAGCTTTCCTGGGGCAACGATCTCTGCAATGCTTCCCTCCCTCCTTTCAAGCAGATAAAACCTGGTGCTTCTCCAGCCACCAGCCCATCACCTACCACCCACCCTCCTCCTTTCCTCCTCTCAGTACCTCTCATTCACATCTGGGAACATCTCCATCCTTACATTTCTGCAGCCCAGACCCTAGTGTGAAAGATGAGCCCACTCTTGCTGCCTCCACCTCCTGCCACAATGGACTTCAGCCTTTTGATCCTGGTAGTAATTTTGATCCTATTAACTGCTACCCTTGCTACATCCTGCTCTAGTATAAAACTCCTTCTCTATCCACTCCAAACTCTTGATCCTGTGAGGCTTCTGTGACTACACCACAGCCCCTTTTATTTCTACCAATCCCCTGCTTTATCTCCAGTAACTTTTGGTAGCTGAGACCACCTGTGTGAAAACCTCTCCTGCATCTCTTGGCCAGATCACTTTCTGCCCCTGATTCATGAATTTGGCCTAGGTTTCCTATCCCTTACCCTAAGATATCTACCATAAAACTCCAGATTCTGTTCAAGCAGGTCTCCTTCACTGATCCTGAGTCTGCTCTTTCTGATGGAGCATTCCAGGCACATCAGACCCCAACACCGGGCACCTCTAGGAACTACCATGCCTGGAACTTGAATTCACACACCTGTACACTTGGTGCTACCTTCCTGGGCCTCTGCCTGTGGTCACTGCCTTTCTACAATGCCAAATGGCCTCTCAGCATCATCTGCAGTGTACTTCCATGTCTGGGAAGAATCTCTCCTATTACCAGGACTTCCACTCATTTACTTCTGACCTTGGTTTTCCCACCTCATCCAAGCCTGCTACCAACCACCCACCAATTCCAGCAGCAAGCCACTACCTTTTAAGCTCTCTTATGACCCATCACTGATACCATAAAGCATTCCATTATCATACCCACTGCACAGAGAGTGGAAAAAGCCAGTTCCTAGACATCCTTTCTGCTGTTCCCAGCTCTCCTGTCCCTGTCACCTTTTGGCCAGGGGACCCATCCTGCTGCTACAATTCCTACTGCCATGCCTAGGAAGATGATCTTTCAGTCCTGTGGTTTAGCTCTCGCTGCAGCTTTGTCTCCCTTCTATGTCTTTAGCCCAGGGTCTGGCATGCAAAGCCCGCTGAAAGCAGGCAGCTGCTTCCCCGCCCTCCCTCCCCTTTTTTGTCTCACTTCTGTCTAGTCAGTGCCATCAGTGTCCAGGCAGCAAATATGTGCCCTGCCTCTTTTCCTCCTCCTCCTCCTCCTCCTTCTCCCTATAGAGCAAAAGCAAGAAGCGTCACAAAGCTCAAGGCTGCAACAGCACATAAAACCCCCACGGTTTTCAACACCACATCACCTCCTGTCTCTGCTTTGGGGGGGAAAAGACAGCAGTATTTCAGTCTCCAGAATCCAGTCACTCCCCTCAGGTTTAGCTTATCATAGAAACAACCAGGTTGGAAGAGACCTCCAAGCTCCCCCAGCCCAGCCTAGCACCCAGCCCTGCCCAACCAACCAGACCATGGCACTCAGTGCCCCAGCCAGGCTTGGCTGCAACACCTCCAGCCACAGCCACTCCACCACCTCCCTGGGCAGCCCATTCCAGTGCCAATCACTCTCTCTGACAACAGCTTCCTAACAACATCCAGCCTAGACCTGCCCTGGCACAGCTTCAGCCTCTGTCCCCTTCTTCTGCTGCTGGCTGCCTGGCAGCAGAGCCCAACCCCACCTGGCTACAGCCTCCCTGCAGGCAGCTGCAGGCAGCAATGAGCTCTGCCCTGAGCCTCCTCTGCTGCAGGCTGCACCCCCCCAGCTCCCTCAGCCTCTCCTCACAGGGCTGTGCTCCAGGCCCCTCCCCAGCCTTGCTGCCCTGCTCCAAACACCTTCCAGCACCTCAGCAGCTCTCTGCAATGCAGGAGCCCAGAACTGGACACAGCACTCCAGGGGTGGCCTGAGCAGTGCTGAGCACAGGGGTGGGCACAAGAACCTCCCTTGTCCTGCTGCCCACACTGCTCCTGAGCCAGCCCAGGATGCCATTGGCTCTGCTGCCCACCTGGGCACTGCTGCCTCCTCTGCAGCTCCTCTCTCCCACCACCTCAAGCTCCCTCTCTGCCTGGCTGCTCTCAGCCACTCTGGCCCCAGCCTGTAGTGCTGCTTGGGGTTGTTGTGGCCAAAGTGCAGAACCCTGCACTTGGCCTGGTTCACTCTCATCCCCTTGGCCTCTGCCCACCCATCCAGCCTGGCCAGGTCCCTCTGCAGGACTCTCCTACCCTCCAACAGCTCCACACTGCTCCTAGCTTGCTGTCGTCTGCAGCCTTACTGATGCTGGACTTCTACTTTTCTTCATACTTCAAAATGCAGTTTCCACCTTGTGTGTGCTGCCTTAGCATCTCACCTTCACACTTCCTGCTTTTAACTCTCCACCTCCTAATATGAACTTTATTCTCTTTGCGTCCCTCTCTTGTACCATTTTGCTACCAGTTCTCTGCAGTCTGCTTATTTATTGTGGCTATTTCCCCCCCCAATATTTTCACTTAATACTCCTCTCCAGGACCCTGTGTAAGGCATCTTCCCAGTTCTTAAAGCACACATTTGGTCCCAGTCTTTTATTCCATATCTTATTTCCACAGCACCCTGGAGTGCTGTGTGCAGTTCTGGAGCCCCCAACACAAGAAGGACATGGAACTGTTTGGGCCAATCCAGAGGAGGCCACCAAGATGCTCAGAGGGCTGCAGCAGCTCTGCCATGAGGCCAAGCTGAGAGAGTTGTGGCTCTGCAGCCTGGAGAAGAGAAGGCTTGGAGGAAACCTTGGAGTGGCCTTGCAGGGTCTGAAGGGGGCTACAGGAAGGCTGAAGAGGGACTATTGACAAGGCCTTGTAATGACAGGATGAGGAGGAACGGGTCTGAGCTGGCAGAGAGAAGATTGAAACTCGATGCTAGGAAAGGGTTCTTTGCAGTGAGGGTGGTGAGACACTGGCACAGGTTGCCCAGGGAGGTTGTGCAGCACAGAATCACCCAATGTGATCAAAGAGGCTGGGGGATGATGGGACTGATAGCATCTGGGGAGTGCTGGTGGACAAGAAGCTGGGAGGTTGGACCAGATAATAGAATCATAGAATCAAGCAGGTTGGAAGAGAGCTCCAAGCTCAGCCAGCCCAACCTAGCACCCAGCCCTAGCCAGTCAACCAGACCATGGCACTAAGTGCCTTATCCAGTCTCGTCTTGAAGACCTTCAGGGACAGTGCCTCCACCACCCCCCTGGGCAGCCCATTCCAGTGGGAAATCACTCTCTCTGTGAAGAACTTCTTTCAAGGTCCCTTCCAGCCCCTGACATTTTAGGATTCTATGAGCCAACAGTGAGTGCTTGCAGCCCAGAAGGCAAATGGCAGCCTGGGCTGCATCAAAAGCAGCATGGCCAGAGATGAAGAGAGGTGACTGCAGCTCTCTGCTCTGGGCAGACCTCACCTGGAGTGCTGTGTCCATCCCGGGGGTCCCTAACACAAGGCAGACATGGATGTGCTGGAGCAGGTTCAGAGGAGGCCACAAAGATGATCACAGGGCTGGAGAACCTCCCCTGAAAAGGCAATCTGAAAGAACTGGGGCTGCTCAGCCTGGAGAAGAGAAGGCTCCAGGGAGACCTTAGAGCTACGTTTCATATCTGAAGGGGACCTACAGGAAGGCTGGGGAGGGACTGTTCTTAAAGTGACAGAATGAGGGGCAATGGTTTCAAACTGGAGCAGGGCAGAGTTAGGTTGGGCATCAGGAAGAAGTTCTGAACAGTGAAAGTGGGGAAATCCTGGAACACGAGTGTGGTTGAGGCCACATCCCTGGAAACATTCAAGCTCAGACTGGATGTGTCCCTGGGCAGCCTGCTCTAGCTGGAGGTGTCCCTGCTGCCTGCAGGGAGGTTGGAGAAGATGCCCTTGGAGGGCCTCTTCCAACCCAGTGCAGTCTGTGAATCCATCAGCAAACAGTGTGCAGAACCCTTCCTGCCTATGTTACAGACAAAGCACCTCCATAAAACCACATCAGACTAATCCTTGTGACCCTCAGGTGGGAACTCCTAACAGCTGCAAAGCCACAGGGAGCTGCCACCAACCCCCTAACCTACAAGCTTGAGAGCCACCTACTGCTTGTACCCAAGATTTACAAGTGACCTTCCACTTAGCTTCTCCTCAAACTAAGCCACAGAACAAACATTTGCACTGCTTCAATTAGAAAACAAACAAACAAGAACCAAAACGACCCCAAAGAAACCTAACACCCAGCAGTGAGGGTAGAAATAATCTGACTTTGTTTTTCTCTATGTAAAAAAAAAAACATAGATGTGACCAAAAGAAGAGGGAAATGTTCACTTGACAAATATTAGGGACTTAAATGTATTTGTGCAAGCAATTCTAAACCATTTTTAGCTTGTTTATGCAATGTAAACAGCTTAGAAAGACCACAAAGCTTCCTCCTCTTTGCTTTAGAGACCTACCAGCACCACAAGAGCTTGCTGCTTCCTGCTACCATCAGCTGGCATCCTCTTTTGAGTGGCTCTTCCACACAGCAACAAGAGCTCTGTTGGTTTTTATCTGAAGAACACATTAAGAAGCAATGTGTGGAGCTTGCAGCCCACAAGGTGAGTGGCAATCTGCATCACAAGCAGTGTGGCCAGAGGTGGAGAGAGGAGATTCTGCCACTTGGCTCTGGTGAGACCACACCTGCAGTGCTGCATCCAGCTCTGGAGCACTCAACACAGCAAGAACATGGATCTGATGGAGTAGGTCCAGAGGAGGGACATGAAAATGATCAAGGGGCTGGAATACCTCTGCTGTGAGGACAGGCTGAGGGAGTTGGGGGTGTACAGGCTGAGGGAGCTGGGGGTGTGCAGGCTGAGGGAGCTGGGGGTGTGCAGCCTGGAGAAGCGAAGGCTCCAGGCAGACCCAAGAGCAGCCTGCCAGGACCTGAAGGGTCTGCAAGCAGGCTGCAGAGGGACTGTCTGCAAAGGCCTGCAGGAACAGGATGAGGAGCAAGGGTTTGAAATGAGATCAGAGCAGATTGAGCTCGGATGTGAGGAACAAGTTCTCTGCTATGAGAGTGTTGAACACTGTGACAGGTTGCCCAGGGAAGTAGTTGAGTCCCCATCCCTGAAGATCTTCAAGGCAAGGCTGTAAGCAACCTGCTCTAGTGGAGGATGTCCCTGCTGGCTGCAGAGGGGTTGGACTGGATGTCCTTTGGAGGTCCCTTCCAACCCAAAACACTCTATGACTCTGTTGAACACCGCCACACTTCCTTCCTCAAGGCTCAGAGACATCTGCTAAGAGAAGTGGACAGATTTAAAAGTAACCTGGAAGGAAGAGGTCTACAGATAACAAAAGACTCAATGTATGAGGACAGGATGATTCTCATGCATGCTTATTTGATTTGTGAGGATCTGGACAGACTTCCAATGTGCTCAGCAAGAAGCTGCTCAGAGAAGAACTCAACCACACCACCTCCATTCACATCAACACCAACTTCAAAGCTACCAACTTTCCCCTGGCACCGTACAGGACAAACATAAGCAAAACTAAGCTTTAGTCACCTCCTCTTGGAGAAGTCCTTTGCATGCAAAGTAGCCAAGCAGAGGATGCTTTGCTGTAGGAAGCCAACAAGCCCCATTTTGAGAGCCATTCATCTCTCTCCAGCTCTTCCAGATGCAAGAACAGCATTTTCTAGAAAGATCTATGCCACCTGTTCCTGTCACAGATGTGCACTGCCTTCTGCTGTGTCAAAAAGCAAGGACAAGAGACTTAAAGACAAGCCCTAAGGCAGACAGCAAGGAAGAAAACCTCTCTTTACTCACTCCTCATCTACCTGAAGTGCCAAAGAATGGGTGGCCCAGTCCCTACCCAGTGTAAACCAGTATGGAAAGGAGGAACAGTGAAGGCCTGCTGCACTGCATGGGACAGAGCATGCCCTGGCTGCAAGCACAAGTGTGGGAAATGCTGGCTCAGAGCTCTTCCAGTAAAGAAGGTCTCAAATGCCCAGAATGACTCAGGAGCAGTGAGTAACCTGCAGTTCCCAGGGAGTTGTAACTTCATCACCAGCCTTACTCAGACCTCTGCTGCTACTACACATGCAGGGTTTGAAAAGCTTGTGGAAGAGCTGGGGGGGAAGGGATTTGGCAGATCCTTCAGCAGAGTTCAAGTGGAATCTGGGAAATGAGGGAGTGAAAAGTAACTGAAGGGAAGCCAGGAGGTGGTGGCATCTCCTCCTCCCAGTTTCCTTCTTCCCTCATCCTCCTCTCTTCTACAAATTACTCCCCCTGTGTACCCTCCCACTCTTTCACTGGCTCCTGAATTTTCCTTCCCACCAGATTTAAAACACCCTCCAACAAGCATCCCCTCCTGTCCTGCCCACTGGAGGTGTCCAAGTCATCCCTGGAGGTGTTGAAGCAAAGCTTGGATGAGGCACTTAGTGCCATGGGCTGGCTGACTGAATAGGGCTGGGGGATAGGTTGGACTGGATGAGCTTGGAAGTCTCTTCCAGCCTGCTTGATTCTATGTTCTAACCAAACAGCTGGGAGCAAGCCTTTCTCTCAGCACGAGAGGAGCTTCCCATCACATGCACAGGGTACTGAGGAGCTGCAACAGCCTTGCTCATGCCTGGGAGAAGCATCACTCTGTGCTCACAGAAACACAGAAGTCATAGAATCAAGCAGGTTGGAAGAGACCTCCAGGATCATCCAGTCCAACCTATCCCCCAGCCCTAGCCAGTCAACCAGACCATCTTCTGAACTCACCTCTGGGCAAGTGCAGGAGGCTGCTCCAAGGAGATGGGATCCCCACTGAAGAGACCTTTGGGTCTGACCTAGCACTGCCTCTCTGCTGTCTGACACCCCTGCTCTTATTTCTCCAGTGCTGCAAAACCATGCAGGCAGAAAAAGCAGGCAGCTGCTCACTCTGCCCACACCCCTCCCACTCCCTGCACCCCTCTTTGGGGCCAATTTTGAGGCCAGGATTTAGGAAGTTTTTGTACTTGCTGCTTTCCCTTACGACCCTCATAAAAGGAATCAACTTTCCTTAGCTACAAAAGATGATCCCAGCAGGAAACCCTGAGGAAGAAGCAGGTCAGGCCAATGATGGAGGGAGACTTCCTACCCTTTGCTGTCACTTTTGTCATCCTCCTTAGCAAAATCTGAAATCAAACCCATGGCAAAACATTGTAAAATTAATTGTCAGCTCTTCTGCAGAGCCACAACCAGAATGTTACAGCTGAAAGAAGAGCTGCAGAGTTCCAGAGCCTTTATCTCTAGGAACTAGGGAAACCACTTCCATTTCTTTCTTCAAACCACTGCCCCATTTTTCCAACATCATTAATTCTTTATCAGCTGCAGCAGCAGCACTGCTGTTTTCTGCAGGGTGTCATGAAGAGCAAGACACACAGAGAGCATTCAGAGATCCGCAGCAGAAATCAGACTCAAGACAGCAGAAAGGAATCTCTTCTGTGCTAGAGTTTTAAACCAGCTTAGACACTTCACTTGTGATTCCATGAGGAAACCCAAATCCATTAGTTCAGTCTCATGAGCTGTTCAGTAAATTCACAATGACCTGGATGAGGACACAGAGGGCACTGCCAGCAAGGTTGCTTATGACACCAAACGAGGAGCAGTGGCTGAGACACCCAAGGCTGTGCTGCCATTCAGCCAGACCTGGACAGGCTGAGAGTTGGGTGGGGAGAAACTGAATGAAATACAGCAAGGGCAAGGGTAGAGTCTGGCATCTGGGAAAGAACAATCTCAAGGACCAGGATAGGTTGGGGACTGAGCTGTTGGAGAGCAGCATAAGCAAACTGGGGCGGTTGGTGGACAGAAGGATGACCATGAGCCAGCAATGCACTCTTGTGGCCAAGAAGGCCAAGGGTGTCGTGGGGTGGGTGAGAAGGGCTGTAGTGAGTAGGTCAAGAGAGGCTCTTCTGCTCCTATACTCTGGCCTGGGGAAGCCACATCTGGAATACTGTGTCCAGTTCTGGGCCACTCGGATCAGAAGGGGCTCAGGGAAATGCTTGAGAGAGTCCAGCACAGAGCCCCAAAGCTGCTGCAGGCAGTGAACATCTCCTGTGGGGCCAGGCTGAGGCAGCTGGGGCTGGCAGCTGGCAGCAGAGCAGCCTGAGGGCTGCCCTCAGTGCTGTACCCAAGCTGTGCAGGGCAGTGTGGGCAGGACGCAGGCAGGCTCTGCTCAGGGCTGGCCCAGGGCAGCACAAGGGGCACTGGGGGCAAGCTGGGGCAGAGGAGGTGGCAGGGCAAGAGGAGGGGAAGCTTTTTGGCTGTGAGGGTGGCAGAGGCCTGGAGCAGGCTGCCCAGAGAGGCTGTGGAGTCTCCTTCTCTGCAGCCATTGCAAACCCACCTGGATGAGACCTGCCCGAGGTGCTCCTGCTCTGGCAGAGGGCTTGGACTGGCTGATCTCTGGAGGTCTCTCTGACAGTAAACAAACCCCTTACCATTTCATGGAGAGAGTCATCTCTCAAGAGCTACTTTCTGGCAAGCTGATGCTTTGAGATCTCACAGAGTCCCAGATGTGTGAACACAGGAAGGTGTTTGTCTGAGGGATCAGACAAACCAAACCCCAAACTCAAGACAAAAAAAGCTGTGGGAAATGTTTTCAATGCACAAGCAGCAGCAGAGTCTGTCTAGCAGTGAAGCTGTGTGGTAGCAGCTCTAAAAGCGACACCCACATGACTCTGGGCCAAAAAGAGAAACCAGCATTTGCTGCATGTGAATATTCAGCTCTGTTTGATGCTAGCATGCAGAGCTCCTCTGCCATACACCTCAGAGTGGACCTTACCTCCTCCTCTTTAAGCTTCTGTCTCCGTTTCTCTTCCACAGCTGCTCTCTTCTGCTCCTCCCTCTGCCTCTGCTCCTCCAGCCTTCTCCATCGCTCCTCCATTTGCTTTTCATACTGAAGCTTTGCTCTTCTCTCCTTCTCCAGTATCTGCTGTTCTCTAGCAGCTGAGGCAGAGAATAAAAGACATAGAATCATAGAATCAACCAGGTTGGAAGAGACCTCCAAGATCATCCAGTCCAACCTATCCCCCAGCCCTATCCAGTCAACCAGACCATGGCACTAAGTGCCTCAGCCAGGCTTTGCTTGAAGACCCCCAGGGACGGTGCCTCCACCACCTCCCTGGGCAGCCCATTCCAATGCCAATCACTCTCTCTGCCAACAACTTCCTCCTAACATCCAGCCTAGACCTACCCTGGCACAACTTGAGACTGTGTCCCCTTGTTCTATTGCTGGTTGCCTGGGAGAAGAGGCCACCCCCACCTGGCTACAATGTCCCTTCAGGTAGTTGTAGACAGTAATAAGATCACCCCTGAGCCTCCTCTTCTCCAGGCTAAACAGGCCCAGCTCCCTCAACCTCTCCTCATAGGATTTGTGCTCCAGGCCCCTCACCAGCTTTTTTGCCCTTCTCTAGACATGTTCCAGCACCTCAACATCTCTCTTGAATTGAGGGGCCCAGAATTGGACACAGCACTCAAGGTGTGGCCTGACCAGTGCTGAGTACAGGGGCAGAATAACCTCCCTTGTCCTACTGGCCACACTGCTCCTGATGCAGGCCAGGATGCCATTGGCTCTCTTGGCCACCTGGGCACACTACTGGCTCATTTTCAGCTTACTGTCTATCAGTACCCCCAGGTCTCTTTCCTCCTGACTGCTCTCAGCCACTCAGTCCCCAGCCTATAGTGCTGCTTGGGGCTGCTGTGGCCAAAGTGCAGAACCCTGCCCTTGGCCTTGTTAAATCTCATCCCATTGGCCTCTGCCCACCTATCCAGCCTGTCCAGGTCCCTCTGCAGGGCTCTCCTACCTCCTGCTTTAAAAGTTACTGATAACACAACAGAATCAGTCCTAGGACCAGTGCTGTTGAACACCTGTCAGCAACATGGGCAGTGGCATTGAGGCTGTGGATGACACCAAGCTGGGTGGTCTCATGACACGCTGGAGGGAAGGGATCCATCCACACAGACTTGGATAGGCTGGAGAGATGTGCCCAAGCCAACTTCATGGAGTTCAACAAGGCCAAGTGCAAAGTCCTGCACCTGGACTGGGGCAATCTCAAGCACAAACACAGGCTGGGATAGGAGAGCAGTGTAGAGGAGGAGGACCTGGGGCTGTCAGCTGATGGAAAACTCAACATGAGGCAGCAATGGTGGATGGCAGCCCAGGAGGCCAACCATGAAATCCAAAAGCATGCTGAGCAATTTCATAGATATATATATATATATGAAATTAAGTGTGTAGACACCCTCCTTTATGTCTACTTATATGTTATTATATACATGTATTTATTTATTCATTCCTATACAGGTTTATGTGTTTTCAGACATCTATTTAGACATTAGAGATGTAGGCACAACAGAAATCTGTATACACAATATATACACACACATATATGCACATACACAGTTATATATATATATACACACACACATTTATAGCATCATAGAATGGGCTGGGAGGGACCTCCAAAGGTCATCTGACTGAACCCCCCTGCAGTCAGCAGGAACATCCTCAACTAGATCAGGTTGCCCAGAGCCCTGCCAAGCTTCTGCTTGAGTATCTCCAGGGATGGAGCCCCACTGGGCAACCTGTTGCAGTGTTGCAGCAGCTTCCTGCTGCAGAACTTGTTCCTCACAGCCAATCTCAATCTGCTCTGTTCTCATCTCAAACCATTGCCCTGGTCCTGTCCTTAGTTGCCCTCATCCTGTCCCTAGCTGCTGTCTACAACTACCTGCAGGGAGGCTGTAGCCAGCTGGGGTTGGGCTCTGCTGCCAGGCAAACAGCACCAGAAGAAGGGGACAGAGGCTCAAGCTGTGGCAGGGCAGGTCTAGGCTGGATGTTGTTAGGAAGTTGTTGTCAGAGAGAGTGATTGGCACTGGAATGGGCTGCCCAGGGAGGTGGTGGAGTGGCCGTGGCTGGAGGTGTTGCAGCCAAGCCTGGCTGGGGCACTGAGTGCCATGGTCTGGTTGGTTGGGCAGGGCTGGGTGCTAGGTTGGGCTGGGGGAGCTTGCAGCTCTCTCCCAACCTGCTTGATTCCATGATACAGTCCTTTGTAAATAGTTTCCTCCACATTTTCCTGGAGGTATTATAAGATTAAACCCAACTCTTTTAAAACCTCTAAAACCAATGCCTGAGTTATTCAGGAAGCTAATTCATTTTGTATTTTTTCTGCATCTCTTAAGGAGTAACAGATTTTAAATGTATGGAGAAGTATCTGGTTTATACCATCCTTAACAAGTCAATACCCTAATCAGTCAAGTATCTTGGATATAAATCTATATGGCCTATATATGGCCTCTCAGGGTCTGAAGGGGGCTGCAAATAGCTGGGGAGGGACTTTTGAGGCTGTGAGGGAGTGGCAGGAGTGGGGGGAATGGAGCAAAGCTGGAGGTGGGGAGAGTGAGGCTGGAGGTGAGGAGGAAGTTGTTGAGCAGGAGAGTGGTGAGAGCCTGGCAGGGGTTGCCCAGGGGGGTGGTTGAGGCCCCATGGCTGGAGGTGTTTGAGGCCAGGCTGGCTGAGGCTGTGTGCAGCCTGCTCTAGGGTAGGGTGTCCCTGGGCATGGCAGGGGGGTTGGAACTGCCTGATCCTTGTGGTCCCTTCCAACCCTTACTGATTCTATACAGTGCAAATCAAAGAAGCAAGTGAAACAAAGCCATGATCAGTCAATATCTTAGATATAAACCTATATTCCAAACCAAAGAAGAAGGTGAAACAAAGCCATGATCAGTCAAATAGCTTGGATATAAATCTCTATTCAAAGAAGAAAGTGAAACCCAGCCATAGAATGGTTTAGGTTTTTTGGGAGCTTAAAGCTCATTTAGTTCCAACCTCTCTGCCATGGGCAGGGACTAGAGAGTATGAAACACATAAATGGATATCAAAGAAAACATTCATTGGTTGATTTCATTAAGTCATAATACAAACAATAAAGGTTAGGAACAGACCGAGCCACACTTAAAAGTCAGATCAGAAAGAAGTCATATTAGTAGCTTAAGCCCATTAATATGTATACACATATAATACATCCACCTCCTGCCGTCTTACCAAGGTATTTCTCCCTTTCTTCTCTTCTCTCCTTTGCCAGTCTTTGTCTTTCATCAGTTTTTAGGAATCCATCAATGGCTGAAGTCAGAGAGAGAAGGGGGAAAAAAAAAATCAGTGTTAGGAAAACTGAACCAAACCAAACCAAAACATAAACCCAGACCTTTGCATCAAAAATAAATCACATCTGCTGAATTAAACAGCTCCAGCAACAAAATCCATTTTGCACCTCTATTTGGGCAGCTTAACAAGCTGGGATTTGGTTACACCTTCAGTGTAGCCTCCTACCTACTGCTGAACTCCCAGCGCTGCTCCTCAGCCCGAGTGCCTGACCCTTCTTCTCAGAGCAAACAAGCATCCTCTTAGTGCCTGGTTTAAAACTCCAAACCTCCTTGGGAAAAGCCCACAAGGAGGCAATTAACAAGTATTCATCTCTGCCAATAACCTCATTTTAATGGCTAGAAAAAGAAACAAATAAAAGGTAGTTCAGGAAAGCAGTAAAAGCAGTCTGCAGCGCTCAGCCTGATGCTGTGTGGAGTCTCAGCCTTCCTGTTTTATGGCTTGACACAGCCCCACAGCTCCCAGCCTTCCTGTTTTATGGCTTGACACAGCCCCACAGCTCCCAGCCTTCCTGTTTTATGGCTTGACACAGCCCCACAGCTCCCTTGCCTCCAGGAAATCCACCTGCACCCCACCAGCTCCTTCCAACAAGCAGCAATTAGCACTAGCTGAGGCTATGGAGCCAGCAGCCCTCCTACCCTCTCTCCCAGGTAGGAAACACTTTGTGTCCTCCTCAGGTTGGCACCTAAAAGCAGGTGATTTGTCTGGGAGGAGGTTGCCTGAGGACGTTTTGTCCCTGGATCCAGACACTCCAGCTCTGTGCACCGCAGGAGCCACCAAACAGCTGAGTTTAAAAGGCAGGGGAGCAGGCGGAGCCGGACACAGGAGGTGCCTCAGGGTCACCTGTCTGCCTGCCCTGGAACAGGCAGCATGATGCACCTTAGGTGGACCTTCTGGAATGCCACAGCTCACCAGTGACTGGTCAGAGGATGGTACCTTCTATAACAGCTGGCAGGGCCTCCAGTGCCCTCCTTTCTCTCTTTGTTCTCAGCATCTCCTGGGGTCTTAGCAGGGCCGCAGTGCGAACAAGACAGCACACAGCACATTTTACACCCTTTGCCATCAGTATTTGGGCTCCCTGCTGAGTTACTGGACTGTAATGGAGCCTTCTTCCCTCTTGCTCTAAGAGCTGGAGTTGTTCATTTTATCAGACAAACTTAGATGACCTCCATCCTCTTGCTGCAAAGTCACACTTGCAGGCTCCTCTCCGAGGGAATCCTGACTGCAGGAGCAAAGGTTGTGCCTTCTGTAAAATGCAGAGCTCTGCAGGAAGGCTGAGAATCAGCCTCACCTTGTGACTGGTGGAAAAGGCAGGTCTCAGCTGCCCCCCATGAGAACACCACCTTGCTTCTGCCCCAAGCAGCACCTTCAAACACCATCTCTAATCCTCCTCTGCACACAGACAGCAACTTCCCGATGGCAGCCAGGCCTCTGGAAAACTCTGATTATAGCTCCCAGCTGGCTAATGACAAGAAGGGTTTGTGGGATAAACACAGAGATTCACAGAATATCTACTCAGGAACCCACTTCCACACTAGTCCCCTCTTACTGTTCACCTGGCTGCCATTTATTGTCAGATTTGACAAGCAGGGAGGACAGAAGAGGAGGAGGAGGCTCAGTAAAGCAACCAGGGCAAAGACTTGCAACTGCTTTGAAGGGAAATCCTCCTCTTCAGCTCCCCTGGAAAAAGGGTTTCAGTCATCTGGAAGTCAAAACAGCATGGAGCAGGCTACAAGCAGCAGAGGAGGTTAAACCAAGGCTGGATCAAGAGCCCAAAGAGAGGAGAGATGGAGCTTGGGTGCACAAGGAGGAGGCAGAAATTTGCTTGCCTTCAGAAAGCAGATATAGATCTGAAGGCCAAAAATAACTACTGCTTGCTTCAAATCCTGCAGCTTGGGATTGCATTTTCATCTGCTGCCCTTCAGAAAGTAAACATAGCATTGAAGGACAAAATCACCACTGCCTGCTTCAACTCTTGCAGCTGGGATTATATACTTAAGGCCAAACCAGCTTATTTCCTCCACACGTGCCTGTAATGTGCATTATGAGCACAATGGGCACAGCAGTCACCTGGGGGGAGAAATCTGATCAGTGACAGGATTTCAACCTCTGTTTGGGAAAGCTGGCTGCAAGCAGCAAGCTGGCACAGGCAGCTCTACCATGAAAACAAAACAGGAGCCAGCAGTGTGCCCAAGTGGCCAAGAAAGCCAATGGCATCCTGGCTTGGATAGGGCAGGAATTGTCTCCCTGTACTTGGCACTGGTGAGGCCACACTTGGAGTGCTGTGTTCAGGTTTGGGTACAGCTCAATACAAGAGGGATGTGGAGGTGCTGGAGAGAGTGCAGAGGAAGCTGGAGAAGGGCCTGGAGAATGAGAGTCATAGAATGGTTTAGGTTGGAAGTGACCTCGAAGATCATCCAGTTCCAAGCCCTGCCATAGGCAGGGACACCTCCCAGTGTAATGATGAAGAGCAGCTAAGGGAACTGGGACTGTTTAGTGTGAGGAAGAGGAGGCTAATGGGAGATGTTACTGCTCTCTGTGACTACCTGAAAGGACAATGCAAAGAGGTAGTTGCTGGTCTCAGGTGTAATTAGTGACAGAACAAGAGGGAATGACCTCAAGTTGCAGCAGGGGAGGTTTAGGCTGGATATTAGGACATGTTCACCACTGCCACAGTGGTCAAGCATTGGCACAGGCTGCCCAGGGAGGTGATGGAGTCACCACCTCTGGATGTGTTTAAAGGTGGTTTAGATGTGGCACTTAGCAATATGGTTTAGTGCTGAATGTGGTAGGGTTAATGGTTGGACCTGATGGTCTCAAGGAGTGTGTAAGGACAAGAGAATAAACCTTAAGAGCAGCTGAAGGAGCTGGGGCTGTTTAGTGGGAAGAAGAGGAGGCTGAGGGGAGACCTCATTGCTCTCTGCAACTACCTGAAAAGACACTGTAGAGAGGTTGGTGCTTGATCTATCTTTAATTACCTGTGAGAAAAGACAAGGGGGAATAGTCCCAAGCTGCACCAGGGCAGGCAGAGGCTGGACATGAGGAAACCTCTTTTCCCCTGCAAGAGTGGTCAGGCACAGGCTGCCCAGGGAGGTGCTGGAGTCACCATCCCGGGGTGCGTTTAACGCTGGTTTGGATGCGGTGCTCGGGGGTACGGTTCACAGGTGAGCTTGGCAGAGCAGGGTTAATGGTTGGAGCCCATGGCCCAGCCGGAACCATTCTGTGCTTTCCGGACTGCAGCTGCCAGCAGAGGGCAGAGCAAGGTTTGGATGAGAGAGCGAACCCCAGAAAGCTGTCCCGGAGCTCGGTGAGCTCAGCTTAACCTCCTGCGCACTCAGCTTCATCCGCAGCCCTCCGCATGTCGCCAGCTCAGCCCCGCAGCCCTCAGCTCGAGCAGTGTGCCACAGCACAGGGTGCCCGCACGGGGTGCCCGCACGGGGTGCCAGCATGGGGCGCCCACACGGGGTGCCCGCACGGGGTACCCGCAGGGGGTGACAGCATGGGGCGCCTACACGGAGTGCCCGCACGGGGTGCCTGCACGGGGTGCCCGCACGGGGTGCATGCATGGGGTGCCTACACGGAGTGCCCGCACGGGGTGCATGCACGGGGTGCCTGCACGGGGTGCCAGCATGGGGTGCCTGCACGGGGTGCCTGCACGGGGTGCATGCATGGGGTGCCTGCACGGGGTGCCTGCACGGGGTGCCAGCATGGGGTGCCTGCACGGGGTGCCTGCACGGGGTGCCTGCACGGGGTGCCAGCATGGGGTGCCAGCATGGGGCGCCTACACGGGGTGCCCGCACGGGGTGCATGCATGGGGTGCCTGCACGGGGTGCATGCATGGGGTGCCAGCACGGGGTGCATGCATGGGGTGCCAGCACGGGGTGCCCGCACGGGGTGCCAGCATGGGGTGCCTGCACGGGGTGCCTGCACGGGGTGCCTGCACGGGGTGCCAGCATGGGGTGCCAGCATGGGGCGCCTACACGGGGTGCCCGCACGGGGTGCATGCATGGGGTGCCTGCACGGGGTGCATGCATGGGGTGCCAGCACGGGGTGTCCGCACGGGGTGCCAGCACGGGGTGCATGCATGGGGTGCCTGCACGGGGTGCCCGCACGGGGTGCATGCATGGGGTGCCAGCACGGGGTGTCCGCACGGGGTGCCCGCACGGGGTGCCCGCACGGGGTGCATGCATGGGGTGCCAGCACGGGGTGCCCGCACGGGGTGCCCGCACGGGGTGCATGCATGGGGTGCCTGCACGGGATGCATGCACGGGGTGCCCGCACGGGGTGCATGCATGGGGTGCCCGCACGGGGTGCATGCATGGGGTGCCAGCACGGGGTGCATGCATGGGGTGCCAGCACGGGGTGCATGCATGGGGTGCCTGCACGGGATGCATGCACGGGGTGCCCGCACGGGGTGCATGCATGGGGTGCCAGCACGGGGTGTCCGCACGGGGTGCCCGCACGGGGTGCCCGCACGGGGTGCATGCATGGGGTGCCAGCACGGGGTGCCCGCACGGGGTGCCCGCATGGGGTGCCAGCACGGGGTGCCCGCACGGGGTGCCCGCACGGGGTGGTTGTGCCTTCTGCCAGGGCAGGGACTGCAGAGACACTGCTATGAAGTCGGACTTGCCGAAGACCAAGGACACTCCAAACTAACCACGGCATCAAGGATTTCACTGGAGGGACACACACACATTGCTGCTGCTTCTGCTCCATCTCCATGGCCTGCCCAAAAGCTCCCCCCCTGTCAAAGGCTTTCATCTCATCATCAGGTTCCCAGAAGCACAGAACGTTAGAGGTTGGAAGAGACCTCCAGGGGTCATCCACTCCAAACCCCCTGCCAGAGCACCCAGAGCAGGGCAGGCAGGCACACAGCCAGGGGAGGTTTGCGCTGTCTGCAGAGAAGGAGACTCCACAGCCTCTCTGGGCAGCCTGCTCCAGGCCTCTGCCACCCTCACAGCCAAAAAGCTTCCCCTCCTCTTGCCCTGCCACCTCCTCTGCCCCAGCTTGCCCCCAGTGCCCCTTGTGCTGCCCTGGGCCAGCCCTGAGCAGAGCCTGCCTGCCTCCTGCCCACACTGCCCTGCACAGCTTGGGCACAGCACTGAGGGCAGCCCTCAGGCTGCTCTGCTGCCAGCTGCCAGCCCCAGCTCCCTCAGCCTGGCCCCACAGGAGATGTTCCCTACCCGCAGAGCTCTGTGCCACTGTCAAGCAGTTCCCTGAGGCCCTTCTTGACCTGAGGCCCCCAGAAACGAACACAACATTCCAGATGCTGCTTCAGCAGAGTGGAGAGGCAGAAGGACCTCTCTCCACCTACCAATCACAGCCCTTCTAATCCAGCCCAGGATTCCTTGAGATTGTGCCTAATTTTCCAACTGGAGAGGGTCAGCTGCTCCTCAGGGTCTCTGTTACAACCTCTCATGAAGAAAAAGTGCCAGAGCTTCAAGCAAGCTCAAATGTCAGCAGCAGTCCTGCAGCAGGAACCTACCAGCTCATGCTGAGGGACTCTGCCAAGACTTTACTTGGATAAAGAACTACTCCAAGAAGCCAAAGTTGATGTGATAATCACTGCTTCAACCTTACTCATCACAGAGTGATGAAACAGTGCCAGAACATGTCCACACACACTCTGCTCCACATACCACTTGCATAAGGCTCTTTGTGGCTGCTCAGGACCGAGAAGAAAGTTGTCCTGTCCTGTCCTGATGAGACACAAGGCAAGGTTTGTCTTTTGAAATCCACATCCTGTTTCTGGTTGACAAAACAAGAGTTGCAGCAGGACAAGCAGGCTGCTGGAAGCTGAGAGCACATTTCAGAAGAACAAACAGGCTGCTGGGACACCTCCTCTCCTGAAACTTGCACCTGAGTAACCCCAGCAGTTCAAGTGTCCATTTCTTCTCTCCTACTTTGCTGCTGAACCCACACACACTTCTGTCCTCTCTAACATCCCATGGCTATTCTTTTTGCCACGTGTTTGTAGACAGCAGATATCACAGCCCTTGACAGTAAGCATCCCAACACAGAAGGAAAGTCACCTGGAGACCCAAGCCCAGCTCTACATAACAGTGTTCCACCTTTGGCCACCCTGCATGACCACGTTCAACACGATTACACCTTGGCCCTTTCTACATGACACCATCCAACATTACCAGACCTCTACTACAGTACTGTCATCTGTCTTGACCTTGCTGTGTTGATGGATGCAGTTTGGTCAGTGGGTGGCCTTGCCAAGGATGTGGTGAGCTGCCCAGCCCTGCCTGAGACACCTCTGCACTGAAACTCATTCTTCTGTCAGCAAACTCTGTTGTTTCAAATACAGAATCACAGAATGCTTTAGGTTGGAAGGGACCTCAAAGATCATCTAGTTCCAACCCCCTGCCATAATGTAATAGAATCATAGAATCAAGCAGGTTGGAAGAGAGCTCCAAGCTCCCCCAGCCCAACCTAGCACCCAGCCCTGCCCAACCAACCAGACCATGGCACTAAGTGCCCCAGCCAGGCTTGGCTGCAACACCTCCAGGCACAGCCACTCCACCACCTCCCTGGGCAGCCCATTCCAGTGCCAATCACTCTCTCTGACAACAACTTCCTAACAACATCCAGCCTAGACCTGCCCTGGCACAGCTTGAGACTCTGTCCCCTTCTTCTGCTGCTGGCTGCCTGGCAGCAGAGCCCAACCCCACCTGGCTACAGCCTCCCTGCAGGTAGTTGTAATCTCACTCTGGAAGCCCAAGGTTCTGCTCCCTGAACCCTGCTTTTTCTCCCTTGGGACAATAAAGAACAGACTTTTGCACCTGCTATGGCTTCCCTCCAGGTCTTTTCCAGTTATTGACTATACACTGGGGTGGGGCAGGGTGGGAGGGTATAAAATTTTGTCTCTGGTGTCCCCATCATAAGAAGGGCACAGAGCAGCTGGAGAGAGTCCAGAAGAGACCACAAAAGCAATCCAAGGGCTGGAGTAGGTCTGCTGTGAGGACAGGATGAGGGAGATGGAGGTGTGCAGCCTGGAGAGGAGAAGGCCCCAGGAGGACCTCAGAGCTGCCTGCCAATCACAGCATCACAGAATGTCAGGGGCTGGAAGGGATCTCCACAGCTCAGCCAGTCCAACTCCCCTGCCAGAGCAGAAGCACCTAGAGCAGGCCACACAGGTGGCCATGGTGCCATGGTCTGGTTGATTGGCTAGGGCTGGGTGCTAGGTTGGACTGGATGATGTTGGAGGTCTCTTCCAGTCTCAAGTTGTGCCAGGGGAAGTATAGGCTGGATGATAGGAGGAAGTTCTTCACAGAGAGAGTGATTGGCATTGGAATGGGCTGCCCAGGGAGGTGGTGGAGTCACCATCCCTGGAGGCGTTGAAGCAAAGCCTGGATGAGGCACTTAGTGCCATGGTCTGGTTGACTGGATAGGGCTGGGTGCTAGGTTGGACTGGCTGAGCTTGGAGCTCTCTTCCAACCTGGCTGATTCTATGATTTTATCTGAAGTAAGCAGACAGCTTACCTGTTGTGAGAACTCAGCAGAGTTAGAGTGAGTGAAGCAGAGCTCCTTTCTTTATGCTTCAGTGTCACTGGCTCTGTGACCCAAGTGATGCTCCTGGGCAGCAGGCAGTCATGCTGCCTCCCCCTGCAAGCCAGACATCCCTCCAGCCCATCATTCCAGCAGCCAGGACCCCTCCTTACTGTTCTGCTTCTCAGCAAAACAGAAAGTTGGGACTATCTTGCCAGCAAGGCAGTAGCCTGGAGCGTGCATCGAGCTGCTTAGCTGGAGGCACCCAAGCACACTACTTAAGTCCATTATTCTGCTGCCAGAGCTCCTTTAGTCCAAAAGGGATCTCTAAAGCACTGAGACACAGTAGCTGCCAATCTCCAGCCACAGGTAATGTGGGGTCACAGGACAGAACTTTGGAGGGAGGCCTGACAGTGTCTGCACAACGTATCTTAATCATAGAATCAGGCAGGTTGGAAGAGAGCTCCAAGCTCATCCAGCCCAACCTAGCACCCAGCCCTATCCAGTCAACCAGACCATGGCACTAAGTGCCTCAGCCAGTCTTTTCTTGAAGACCTCAAGGGATGGTTCCTCCACCACCTCCCTGGGCAGCCCATTCCAACGGGAAATCACTCTCTCTGTGAAGAACTTCCTCTTCTTCTTCTCTGGTCTCAGCCTGCAGGGCTGGAGGGCAAAGCAGATGGCCATGAACCTCCACAGTAGAGCAACTGCTTGCAAATGAGCCAACTGCTAGAGACAAAAATAAGTCCTGGAATCAAATTCTTAATTAACCTCCATGTCAAAGCACCCATATAAAACAGGGTGACATGCCAAAACCACAGCTTGCTTCTGAAGCAGCTTCAGCCAGAGAACGTTTTTCTGGAGCCTGGAGTAAAAATGACAACAGAGATTCAAAGAGTCATAGAATGGTTTAGGTTGGAAGGCATCTTAAAGGTCATCCAGTTCTAACCCCCCCTGCCATGGGCAGGGACACCTTTCACTAGCCCAGGTTGCTTAGGACCTCATCCAATTTAGCCTTCCAACACCTCCAGGGAGGGAGCATTCAGGACCTCCCTGGGTAACCTGTGCCAGTGTCTCACCATCCTCTCTTGAAAGAAGGGACCATAAGGATCACAAACTAGAAGCACAGAATCAGTCAGGGTTGGAAGGGACTATAAGGATCACAAACTAGAAGCATAGAATCAGTCAGGGTTGGAAGGGACCATAAGGATCACAAACTAGAAGCACAGAATCAGTCAGGGTTGGAAGGGACCATAAGGATCACAAACTGGAAGCACAGAATCAGTCAGGGTTGGAAGGGACCATAAGGATCACAAACTAGAAGCATAGAATCAGTCAGGGCTGGAAGGGATCACAAGGATCACAAACTAGAAGTATAGAATCACTCAGGGCTGGAAGGGATCACAAGGATCACAAACTAGAAGCACAATATCAGTCAGGGCTGGAAGGGACCATAAGGATCACAAACTAGAAGCATAGAATCAGTCAGGGCTGGAAGGGATCACAAGGACCACAAACTAGAAGTATAGAATCACTCAGGGCTGGAAGGGATCACAAGGATCACAAACTAGAAGTATAGAATCACTCAGGGCTGGAAGGGATCACAAGGATCACAAACTAGAAGTATAGAATCACTCAGGGCTGGAGGGGACCATAAGGATCACAAACTAGAAGCACAGAATCAGTCAGGGCTGGAAGGGGACACAAAGATCATCCAGTTCCAACCCCCCTTCCATGCCCAGGGACACCCTACCCTAGAGCAGGCTGCACACAGCCTCAGCCAGCCTGGCCTCAAACACCTCCAGCCATGGGGCCTCAAGCACCTCCCTGGTTGTTTCTGGGTGTCTCAGGAAAGAACCTGCTGCACTGATTCTGAAAGCACCTAATTAATTACCCAACATTTAGGCTGCCAAAAAGGCAGGGACAAGATACCAAACGAGGACTTGAAAAGCAGCTTTGCCCAGCCTCGAGACATTAAACTGCCAAGACAAAGTGATGAACGTTAATGGGAGAATAATGTTCAGTGGTTATTTGTGTGTGTGTGTGTGTGTGTGGAAACCCAGAGTAAGACACTCTGAGTGCTTGCAGCTGAACAAACCAGCACTGTTCAGCTGAAAAAGAAGTGGATGATAAGAGGGGAGCAGGGAGGTATTTGAGTGGAACATAACAAGCTCCAAAAAGGAAACAAAGAGAATTCCTGGCACCGGCAAACAGTAGCAGGATTGTCCTAAGGTCGCAGGATGATTGCTGAGTTCACACTCACAAACCTTCCCTTGGGGGAGATGCCACGTGGGATACATCCAACCTAATCACACAGGCAGGTTTAGTTGACCCCCCCCCACCCCTGGCATGCAGGTTTGTTTAATGCTATGACATAATCTGGTGAGGCACAGGGTGGGTGTGTGTGCTGGAAGGAAAATGACAGCTCCTGGGTAGAGAGATGAATGCATGGTGAAGCCTAAGGACCCAAGGCCATGCAGGCTTGGCAGGCAATGCTTTGTTCTAACTGATTCTAGAAACACTTGAAGGGTGATTGTGCAGTTAAATTAGCTACTTACAACACAAGGGGATTGCACATTTTGGAGTTAGCTTCATTTCTTCTCGTATGTGTTTAGGCTTCTGAGGTCTACAATCAGCCAGTACATGGGTCAGGAGATAGTTTCCATCTGAAACTGACTCTTTCATTTGCTCTTGGTCTCAGGTTGTACTGAGGGAAGTATAGGCTGGGTGTTAGGAGGAAGTTGTTGGCACAGAGAGTGACTGGCACTGGAATGGGCTGCCCAGGGAGGTGGTGGAGTCAGCATCCCTGGAGGTGTTGAAGCAAAGACTGGATGAGGCACTTGGTGCCATGGTCTGGGTAACTGGATAGAACTGGGTGCTAGGTTGACCTGGATGATCTTGGAGGTCTCTTCCAACCTGTTTGATTCTGTGATTCTGCCTTCTCCTCCTTTTCTGCTGTGTGGCAGTTCTGGGTTTAATAAACATTTCTTTGCAGAAAACTTAGACTCATAGAATAGAATCAGTTGGGGTTGGAAGAATCTTCCTGCTATTGATCTTCTTGCCAAAGAAGCCCCTGGATGTCAGGAGGAACAGCTAGAGGAGCACAGGTAGAATCATAAAATCAGTCAGGGTTGGAAGGGACCACAAGGATCAGCCAGTGCCAACCCCCTGCCATGCCCAGGGACACCCTACCCTAGAGTAGGCTGCACACAGCCTCAGCCAGCCTGGCCTCAAACACCTCCAGCCATGGGGCCTCAACCACCTCCCTGGGCAACCCCTGCCAGGCTCTCACCACTCTCCTGCTCAACAACTTCCTCCTCACCTCCAGCCTCACTCTCCCCACCTCCACCTTTGCTCCATTCTCCCCCACTCCTGACACTCCCTCACAGCCTCAAAAGTCCCTCCCCAGCTTTTTTGTAGCCCCCTTCAGATGCTGCAAGGCCACAAGAAGGTCCCCTGGGAGCCTCCTCTGCTCCAGCCTGCACAGCCCCAACTCTTTCAGGCTGTGCTCACAGCAGAGCTGCTGCAGCCCTCTCAGCATCCAACTTAAGCTGAGAGAAGAGCAAACTGTTCTGCTCTGCAGTGCACATCCCAGACCAGCAGCCATAAGGAGTGAGAAGCAATCAGAGGAAAGCCAACATCAGACACCTACAGAGTAATATTTTGATTTCCACACTCTAAACATGCCTGCCTTGTACTATACTCCTCTTGCTCCTCTTTAAGTTCTAGGATGCAATGGGCATTGCTATTTTCCCAGGCTCCAGGCTGGGGTGCCAGTGAGAGTTACCAGGTTGTGAGTGCTCAATCAGAAGCATTTTCACTCTGCCACCTTATTAGCTAAGTCTTAATGGGAAGGGCAACTCAAGCATACTGCTGAAGTCTGCTAAAGGGCAGGCTTCATGGAATGGTCTGGGTTGGAGGAGATCTCCAAAGGTCATCCAGTCCAACCCCTCTGCAGTCAGCAAAGACATCCTCTAGCAGAGCAGGCTGCTCACAGCCTTGCCCAGCCTGATCTTGAAGATCTCCAGGGGTGGGGACTCAAGTCTCTGGGCAACCTGTTGCAGTGTTTCAGCAGCCTCCTGGCGCAGAACTTGTTCCTCATATCCAACCAAGCTCAATCTGCTCTGCTCTCATCTCAAACCATTGCCATCGTCCTGTCCCTGCTGGCCTTTGGAGCAATCCCTCTGCAGCCTGCTTGGAAGCCCTTCAGCTCCTGGCAGGCTGCTCTTAGGCCTGCCTGGAGCCTTCTCTTCTCCAGGCTGAACACCCTCAGCCTGTCCTCACAGCAGAGGTGTTGCAGCTCCCTGATCATTTTCGACCACTTCCACCCCATGTAATCCATCAGAGCCCCCTGCCTATTAAACCCCAAAGCTCAGCAAAAGCAAGGTGATGTCTCTGAAAGCTGAATTCAAGAAGCTTCACCAAAACAAAACCAAGATGCCATACATGCCTGCAACACAATACAGTCAGTTCTGAACCTGATAAAGGTAGGCCTAGGAGGAAACTGCCCAAGTTTCAGCTTGAAAATAGGAAATAGCCAAGATGAAGCTGAAACAGGCTTGTTTTGCAAAGACCTCTAATTATTAATACCATGGAGACTCAGCCAGATGAGACATAATATTCTGTATAGCACAGCTGAGAAAAGCAACAGGGAAACGAAACTGATTGTTCTTTCCAGCTCTGCTAAAAGCTATTTGCAGAAATCATTCTGCAGGAGTTTGGGAAAACTCAGAGATAAAAAGAAGAATTCCTTACAATTTGGCTTCCAGCAGTCCCTGCAGCAGGCTGAAGCCACAGTGATTCCTTTCCCATATTGAGGAGGAGCTCTCAAGGATGGCTTTGACAACTAATTAGGTAGACATCATCATCTCACAGACAACATTTCTAAGCACTCTTTGAAGAGATCATATCTGTTACCCTTCTCTCTGAAATATGAAGTCTGTGTATATAGGCCACTCTCAAATCCCTTCTGACAAAGACATCTCCAGCTGGAGAGCTTCCTTAGAATCACAGAATCAGGCAGGTTGGAAGAGAGCTCCAAGCTCCCCCAGCCCAACCTAGCACCCAGCCCTGCCCAACCAACCAGACCATGGCACTAAGTGCCCCAGCCAGGCTTGGCTGCAACACCTCCAGCCACAGCCACTCCACCACCTCCCTGGGCAGCCCATTCCAATGCCAATCACTCTCTCTGCCAACAACTTCCTAACAACATCCAGCCTAGACCTGCCCTGGCACAGCTTGAGGCTGTGTCCCCTTCTTCTGCTGCTGGGTGCCTGGCAGCAGAGCCCAACCCCACCTGGCTACAGCCTCCCTGCAGGCAGCTGCAGGCAGCAATCAGCTCTGCCCTAAGCCTCCTCTGCTGCAGGCTGCACCCCCCCAGCTCCCTCAGCCTCTCCTCACAGGGCTGTGCTCCAGGCCCCTCCCCAGCCTTGCTGCCCTGCTCCAAACACCTTCCAGCACCTCAGCAGCTCTCTGCAATGGAGGAGCCCAGAACTGGACACAGCACTCCATGGGTGGCCTGAGCAGTGCTGAGCACAGGGGTGGGCACAAGAACCTCCCTTGTCCTGCTGCCCACACTGCTCCTCAGCCAGCCCAGGATGCCACTGGCTCTGCTGCCCACCTGGGCACACTGCTGGCTCACCTACAGCTCTTATCTACCAACATTTCCAGGTCCCTTCCTGCCTGGCTGCTTCTTCTCACTGGAGGTAGATGAAACCTTTCCCTAAAAGATAGACAGCACTTAACTCTGTGGAAAACAATCAATAAGTTGGTTATTGGAACTTATGCAGAGTTGACTTCTACCAAAGAATCAGCAAGTAGGAACTGGAAATATTGTCCTTCTAGGCAAAAAAATATCTGTATTGGACCCAGCTGGCACAGTTCAGGTGGAATTTGTGTCCATTCTATCAAAAGCCAAAGGCAGGATTAGCTCTTAGGTTGTCTCAGCTATTTCTGACTGATTTATGGGATTAAAAGTCAACAGCAAGAACTAGAACAGGATTTTATGCATGCCTGTATGCTCTGGTAAAACCTCACCTGGAGTGTCACACCCAGCTCTGGGGCCCTCAACACAGGATGGAGCTGGTGCAGGGGAGGGCCATGAAGATGGTCAGGGGGCAGGAACACCTCTGCTGTGAGGACAGGCTGAGGGAGCTGGGGGTGTTCAAGTCTAGACAAGGCTCCAGGCAGACCTAAGAGCAGCCTGCCAGGAGCTGCAGGGGCTGCAAGCAGGCTGCAGAGTGACTGTTTGCAAAGGCCTGCAGGGACAGGATGAGGGCAATGGATTGAGATGAGAGCAGAGCAGACTGAGACTGGATGTGAGGAACAAGTTCTGTACTAGGAGACTGCTGCCACACTGCAACAGGTTGCCCAGGGAAGGAGTTGAGGCCACATTCCAGGAGACATTCAAGGTGAGGCTTAGTAAGACCCTTAGCAAGCTGCTCCAGTGGAGGATGTCCCTGCTCAGTGCCTGGTGGGGGCGTTGGGCTGGATGACCTTCCAAGGTCCCTTCCAACCCAACCCATTCTATGCTAATTGCTTTCCATATTTACCCTGAAGAAGCATATCAGCATCTTCTTTCACCTGATTGATTTGGCAATCTTGAGCACCAAAGTGTACAATGCACACATTCAGTGCCATGTTCTTCACTGAGGAACTCAGAAAATGGGAACTTGTATTTTTGCATGAAGTTAGCCCAGAAATACTAGCTGAAAACATTACATGCCTGTTAGTAATCAGTACCAAGAGCCTGACATGCCTGTTATTTAGCAGTACCAAGATGTTAACATGCAGCTTTTCCCCCAGGCTGCTTCCCAGCCACTCTGCCCCAAGCCTGTAGCATTGCTTGGAGTTGTGACCCAAGTGAAGGACTCAGCACTTGGTCTTGTGGTATAGGCTGGATATTAGGAAGAAGTTCTTCACAGAGAGAGTGATTTCCCATTGGAATGGGCTGCCCAGGGAGGTGGTGGAGGCACCATCCCTGGGGGTCTTCAAGCAAAGCCTGGCTGAGGCACTTAGTGCCATGGTCTGGTTGACTGGATAGGGCTGGGTGATTGGTTGGACTGGATGAGCTTGGAGCTCTCTTCCAACCTGGTTGATTCTATGATTCTATGCCACTGACCTCAGCCCATCCAGATCTCCCTGCAGAGCCTTTCTACCATCAAGCAGATCACTCCTGCTTGCTCAACTTAGTGTGCTTGCAAACTTGCTGGTAGTGCCCTATTCAAGGTGGAGTCTCACAAGAGCAAAGAGGCAGAATTCTTTCTCTTGCCCTGCTGACCACATCCCTCTGGATGCAGCCTAAGACACAATTTGCCTTCTAGGCTACATAAGAACTATGACCTCATCTTCAGTTGGATCCTCCCAGTTTTGCTCATCACCTCCACTGACACAGCAATTCCCAACTTTCTTTGTACTTACACAATCAGCAGCTCCAATCTGTGGGTTTTTTTTCTCCTAAGGTCTTTGTTCAGTGATTTCTTTGAACAGAGAAACCACTGCTAATGATTTCTGATCTCAGAAACACTGAACTGGCTTATATGGTCCTGCTCTGGCAGCGGGGTTGGACTTAAAGATCTCCAGAGGTGTGATGGTTTGGGTGTTCCCTGCCACTCCACACTTTGGAAATCACCCAGACTAGACTCAGCTGGCTCTGGAAGTGGAATGAAGCTCAAATTTACAGCTAGCACAATATACAAGCAGCTATTTACAGGATATACAGTTATAGACAGAAACAGACAAGGTAAAAGGTAATACAGCAACACAACAGCCCTCCCAGAAACCTGAGTCCCCAGGAGGGGCTCCCAACTGCCCCTTCACCTTCCCCCTGCCCCTCTCAACCCTACTCCAGTCCCAAGGAAGAATGGAGGTTTGGCCAGGGGGTTAGGAAGCAAAGTGGATTAATCATAAAACCAGAGGGTGAGGTAGAGAGTGAGATGCAGCTTGGAGCTCCCCAGCAGGAGAAGTTGTGCCTTATCTATGTGTTGATTCTTCCTCTTGCATCTTTCATCAAGCCTATGAGTGCAGCAGACATCCCCATTGTTTTCCTCCCACAGCCTGTAGCCTAGTTCTTCTCACCAAAACATTCTAGCTACCTTCATACTAGCACAAGAGGTACTGGAGTCAACCAGGTTGGAAGAGAACATCCATTCCAGTGTAGCCCCCAGCCCTGCCCAACCAACCAGACCATGGCACTAAGTGCCCCAGCCAGGCTTGGCTGCAACACCTCCAGGCACAGCCACTGCACCACCTCCCTGGGCAGCCCATTCCAGTGCCAATCACTCTCTCTGACAACAACTTCCTAACAACATCCAGCCTAGACCTTCCAATCCCTAACACCCCTGTAACAACAAACCAGTAAGCTTACAGCTGCAAAACACTGGAAAAATCAACTCACTTTCTCATCCTTGACTAAAGCTGGTTTGGCCTGACAACCTCTGAACCTCCTTTAAGGAATATTTCTTCCTCTTCTTTCATTTCTCTTACACTGGTCTGCAAAGACATTTCACTCTGGAAAGCTCCCATTTCTGGGAAGAAAACCATCTCTGCCTTAAAGACTTATCTGGCAGCTTTTAAATGCCATCTTGTCACCCCCACACAGACCAAACAAGCCCAATTTCTTTACAACCAGCAAGTCTTTGGTAGCACAGCCACTCCAATGCAATGCTCAGAAACTGAGGGCACCAGGGCTTGAGTACAAATGCTTTGCAAAGATGAGAGGGGGGGGGAAATAGAGGTTAAACAATCCTTCCACTCATAAATAAATGGGAGCAGGAGAGAAGAATGGCTTAAGGGTCCTCGTGGGTAGGCTGCAGGCATTGCAAGGTCTTCTTGTCAGCTGTGAGAATTGAGCAAGCAGAACAATTTAGGAAGCTTATTACTGGTTCAGCGATCAAAAGGAGCTATGCACACGGAGCAGAGCTCCAGTTACAAGCCAATTAAAAGCAACACAATTAAAAGCACCACAGCACTGAAAGCAATGAGCAGGGACACAGACAGCTCCGTGCATCTGCTCCCTCTTTAGAAAGATGACCAGACCAAAGCAAACACAAAACCCACAGAGGACTTTCTGCACTCCCTAGCCCACAGCCAGCACTGCCACACAAAACCCACCCCTGAGCTGCTTCTACCTTTACCTCTATATGTAAAACATATACCTGGAGAGCTGGGTGGGGAGAAAAGGAATGAAACCTGACAAGGCCAAGGGTACAGTCTGGCACCTGGGAAATCCAGGATAGGTTGGGGACTACCTGCTGGAGAGTAGCATAAAGAAGCTGGGGGTGCTGGTGGACAGAAGGATGTGTGTCCAGCAGATCAAGGGAGCTGCTTCTGCCCCTCTACTCTGCCCTGTTGAGACCTCATCTTGAATACTGCCTTTAGTGTTGGGTTCCCCAGTTGAAGAGGGACAGGGATCTGCTAGAGAGGGTCCAGTGGAGGGCTAGGAGGATGAGGGGACTGGAGCACTGTCTGATGAGGAGAGGCTGAGGGACCTGGGGCTGCTTAGTCTGGAGAAGACTGAGAGGGGATTGAATCAGTGTTTATCAGTATCTGAGGGCTGAGGGTCAGGAGGGGGGGACAGGCTCTGCTCACTGCTCCCTGGGATAGGACAAGCAGCAATGGATGGAAGCTGCAGCACAGGAGGTTCCAGCTCAGCACAAGAGGGAACTTCTTTACTGTAAGGGTCCCAGAGCCCTGGCACAGGCTGCCCAGAGAGGCTGTGGAGTCTCCTTCTCTGGAGCCTTTCCAGGCCTGTCTGGATGTGTTCCTGTGTGCCCTGAGCTAGACTCTGTGCTCCTGTTCTGGCAGGGGGTTGGACTCAATGATCTCCCTGGGTCTTTTCCAACCCCTAACATCCTGTGATGCTGTGAGGTAAGGCAATCAAAGCCATGCACAGTGAAGCAGTGACAAAGAGCACAGCTACACAGCTGGGTAGAACCACAGCAAAGGTGCAAAGCGACTCTATGGCTTTCCTTTCAAGGGGATCCAAGCCAGGGCAGAGGAACTGGGCCAGCTTACAGCAGCTGAGCAAGATGGCATTCTTCATAACTGCCTTCTGGTGCTCAGAATCCAACTTCTATACAAAAATATCCTTTTTTTTCCTCCCAGAAATGGAAGAGGTTTCCAGAATTCTCTATACAGTCCTCAGTCAACAGGCTTGAGGAAGTGAGACTGCTGTCTGCTTGGAAGATAATTTGGGGATCACAGATTTAAGCAGGCTTATACAAGAAGGAGGGAGATTTACAGTGGATATTGGGAAGAAATTCTTTCCAGTGAGGGTGGTGAGACCCTGGCACAGCTTGAGGGTGGTGAGACCCTGGCACAGGTTGCCCACGGAGGCTGTGGAGCACAATGGATCAAAGATCACATTGGGTGATTCTGTGCTCCACAACCTCCCTGGAAGTGTTCCAGACCAGGTTGGATGAGGCCTTGAGCAACCTGGGCTAGCAGAAGGTGTCCCTGCCCATGGCAGGGAGGTTGGAACTGGATGATCTTTGAGGTCCCTTCCAACTCAAACCATTCTATGTTCTATGGCTCACACCTACTTGTTTCTGGACACTGATTTGGGCAACAAAAACTTACCTTAGATTTGATAACTAAATTTTATTAGGAGGTTGATCAAATCATGCAATATAAACCCAAACCCACTACAAAATGTCCTCTAATCCTTCAATCATTAGCTCAGAAACAGGCAGCTCGACATAAGGCATCCCAAGCTGTCATGGAATGCATTTGCAAATGACAAGTGAAGCTCTTCCTCACCACAGCTTTATCTGAAGGAAATTAAGGCACTATCAAACCAAGACAACTCCCACACTCAGGAAGGCTCTGTGCAGGTGCAGTAAGCCATTAATGGCCACCTGCAATCATAGAATCAACCAGGTTGGAAGAGAGCTCCAAGCTCGTCCAGTCCAACCGAGCACCCAGCCCTGTCCAATCAAATAGACCATGGCACTGAGGACTGGCTTGCTGCAGGTGACACTTCTACATGGCTGCAGCAATGCTCACATTAAGTATGCCTCTGTGGATGGTGCTTATGAGGCCAGGCTGAGGGAACTGGGGCTGGCAGCTGGCAGCAGAGCAGCCTGAGGGCTGCCCTCTGTGATGTGCCCAAGCTGTGCAGGGCAGTGTGGGCAGGACGCAGGCAGGCTCTGCTCAGGGCTGGCCCAGGGCAGCACAAGGGGCACTGGGGGCAAGCTGGGGCAGAGGAGGTGGCAGGGCAAGAGGAGGGGAAGCTTTTTGGCTGTGAGGGTGGCAGAGGCCTGGAGCAGGCTGCCCAGAGAGGCTGTGGAGTCTCCTTCTCTGCAGGCAACGCAAACCTCCCCTGGCTGTGTACCTGTGTGCCCTGCCCTGGGTGCTGCTGCTCTGGCAGAGGGGTTGGACTGGATGAGCTTTTGAGGTTCCTTCTCAGCTCCTACCATTCTGAGACTCTATGAGTTTACCTCTTCAATACTGCATATTATCAGTATACATCTACACTGCAGCCTTTGTAGCACCCCAGAAGTACAGAACAGGAAGGCATCACAGTTCCTAAGGCTGAGGTCCATCAATCTAAACCCTCTGTGATGGCAAGGTGAAGAGCCTTCTATAGATACCTAACATAGACTACTCACCCAGCAAGCCTGGCACACACTCAAGCATGGTATTTGAAAACACTAAGCTTGATTCTAATTGCTTTAAGGCTCACAATGAAAATTTTCATCCTACTCACTGTACCAAAACAGCCTGAAGTAGAAATATTTAGCCTTGGGAGAAGAGTTACTGAATTGTATGCACACCAGTCCAGGAACCACAGAGCACAGCTAACCACAACAGCTCAAACCTCAACCCAAAACTCTCTTTGGGGATTTGTATTTCATGCTTGCACACAGGCACAGCAGCCAGGCTGGGCAAGGCAGAGCAGAGGGAAAGGGAAGGGAAGGAGTGTTTCAAAGGAGCACATCCTGAGCAAGCAGCACACTCAGCCCCGCAGCACTTCTGTGCCATCGCCTCGCCCGTGCTGCAGCCACCAAATCCCATACAGGGGCTTGGCAGATTGCAGCTGGAGGAGGCAGCTATGCCTGACACACGGCAGGGAGGTGACAGCACAGCCCTTGACAGCTAAGAGCAGGGTGTGGACATGCCTAAGTCAGAAGTTTCACACCTAAGCCACACAACCCAATGGGCTCAATGTAAGATGTTTCACGGTTGAAGTCCTTGTAAATCCATCGCCACACCTGAGCACACTCCTGCTTTCCTGCAAGCTGTCTGTTGCAGTGTAACAGCTTCACTCATCTCAGAGTATGCTCTTGGCTAAGAACATCACTGGGTACATCAAAATCAAAGGCTCAGATGACTCTACAAGGCAAGGAGGGAGGGCTTTTATGCAGGGCAACTGAGAGTCATGTTCTCTTACATTTGTACACATAATGCCAGTGATTGATTCTATGAGCTGAGCACACTGAGTGCAAGGTCCTGCATCTGGTTGGGCCAGCCTCAGGCACAAATCCAGGCTGGCTTCACGGTGGCTTGAGAATAGCCCTGAAGAAAGAGGTTTGGGAATGTTGGGTGCTGAGCAGCTCCCGAGGAGCCAGCAGTGCTCTCCTGCCACACAGTAGGCAGCTGTGTGCTGGCTGCAGCCAGAGCAGTGTGCGCAGCAGGGCAAGAGAGGGGATTCTGTCCCCTGGCTCTGCTCTGCTCAGACCTCACCTTGAATACTACATCCAGCTTTGATGTTCCCATCATAAGGGCACAGAACTGAGACCTCACCTTGAATACTACATCCAACTTTGATGTTCCCATCGTAAGGGCACAGAACTGAGACCTCACCTTGAATACCACATCTAGTTTTGACATTCCCATCATAAGGGCACAGAACCATTGCAGCGAGTCCAGATGAGGGCCACAAAGATGATCCAAGGGCTGGAGCAGCTCTGCTGTGAGGACAGGCTGAGGGAGCTGGGGGTGTTCAGCCTGGAGAAGAAGAGAAGGCTCAGGGGGATCTTAGAGCTGCCTTCCAGTACCTGAAGTGAACCTATCAAGAAGGCTGCAGAGGGACTTTTGCTGAGTGTGTCTAGAGACAAGACAAGGGACAGTGGTTTGAAGCTGAGGCAGAGCAGGGTTAGAGTGGGTCTTAGGAAAGTGTTCCTCAGTACAAGGGTGGTGAGACTCTGGAATGGGCTGCCCAGAGAGGCTGTGGCTGCTTCCTCCCTGGGGATGTTCAAGAACAGGTTGGATAAAGCCTTGAGCAGCTGAGTCCAGTTAAGAGGTGTCCCTGCCCATGGTGAGGAGGTTGCAGCAGATCATCTCTAAGGTCCTTTCCACCTCAAATCATTCTATGATCTCTAAAGTCTCTCTCAGCCTAAGCCATGCTGGGGTGATGACAAAGCATAGAGCAGCATCCTCCCTGATCTGCACACAGAAAAAGCCAGGCCAGGCTAAATATTCTGGCATATGGAAACTAAAGAAGAAAGAGCATCGCTCTGATCATCTCCAGAGGCAAAAAAAGCTATTAGTAAGGAAAACATCAGCAGAGAGTGGATGTGAGAAGACCAAGTGAAGGCATTATGAAGGTTGAACTACATGCTCTTAAAATTCTAGCTTTTGTTCTCTGCAATCACTCCAGCTTTAGTTCAAAATGCTCTACAGAGCATCTCAGTCTTTCAGAGCAACACACTGAGAATCCCTTTACTGTGCACATCCCAGAGCCCTGGAGGGCTTCAGAGGATTGTGCCCCTTCTTAAGGGTCAGAACTTCAGCTGCTGGATGCTGCTGTACCTTTAACTGTGTTGTTAACAGCAATTCTTGGGTGGATTTAGAATAAAGCAACAAAACCAAAACCCAAACAAACACAAATCACATCAACCACAAAATAACCTACAACGTCATGAAATGTTCCAGACCTAGAACAGACAGAGCAGACTGTACAGCTCTGGCCTCAGCTTAGACAAAACAGGCATAAACCAGCCCAGCTCAAGAGACCAGGGCCAGGCAGAAAGCTTTCCCCAGGCTGCATAGGGAGACAAACAGGACACAGCACAAGGAGGGAGCCACTGCTATTGTCTGGGATGTGGCAAGGCAGAGAAGGGATCTCCCTTGCATTTGTCCTGCCTGAACAGGCAGTCACAAAGCAATCAAGAAATGTGGTCCTGGACATCAGCTTTTCAGACTCTGTCTTCCAATCCATCTAACTGACAGGAGAATTAGAAGCTAAGTCCTGTACACCTGCCCTGCTGAGGCTGCAGGCAAGCACCTTCCTGAGGGGCTCTCTGCAGGGGCTCTGAACAGGGGAACTCTGCTGCTATGGGGAGCAGCAAACAGGAAAGGGACCTGGTGGGCAGAGGGATGGCTATGGGTTAGCAGTGTGCACCTGTGGCCAAGAAGGCCAAAGGCATCCTGGGGTGCATTAGAAGGGCTGTGGTTAATAGCTCCAGAGAAGCTCTTCTGTCCCTATACTCTGCTCTGGGGAGGCCACACCTGCAATACTGTGCCCAGTTCTGGGCCACTCAGCTCAAGGAGGAGCTCAGCAAACTGCCTGAAGGAGTCCAGCCCAGAGGCACAGAGCCCTGCAGGCAGTGCACATCTCCTGTGGGGCCAGGCTGAGGCAGCTGGGGCTGGCAGCTGGCAGCAGAGCAGCCTGAGGGCTGCCCTCAGTGCTGTGCCCAAGCTGTGCAGGGCAGTGTGGGCAGGACGCAGGCAGGCTCTGCTCAGGGCTGGCCCAGGGCAGCACAAGGGGCACTGGGGACAAGCTGGGGCAGAGGAGGTGGCAGGCAAGAGGAGGGGAAGCTTTTTGGCTGTGAGGGTGGCAGAGGCCTGGAGCAGGCTGCCCAGAGAGGCTGTGGAGTCTCCTTCTCTGCAGCCACTCCAACCTCCTGGCTGTGTTCCTTTGTGACTCGTTCTGCATGCTCCTGCTCTGGCAGGGAGGTTGGATTTGGTATCTAGAGGCCCCTTCCAACCCCTAACATTATGATTCTGTGGTATGTGAATCCCACCTGAAACACTCTGTGCCTCGTTTGCCCTGCAAAGCCACCACAGGCAGAGCAGACAGCCTTCTGAAGCACAGACAGGTGTCAGGGGACCTGTGTTAGGAAGCAGAGGTTTTGTGTTCATACTACAACATGTAACAAGGTCACATCCAGAGGACAAATTACAGCTTACCTGCTCAGGAGGATAGCCATACTCACAGAATCAAGCAGGTTGGAAGAGCTCCAAGCTCCCCCAGCCCAACCTAGCACCCAGCCCTGCCCAACCAACCAGACCATGGCACTCAGTGCCCCAGCCAGGCTTGGCTGCAACACCTCCAGCCACAGCCACTCCACCACCTCCCTGGGCAGCCCATTCCAGTGCCAATCACTCTCTCTGCCAGCAACTTCCTCACAACATCCAGCCTAGACCTGCCCTGGCACAGCTTCAGCCTCTGTCCCCTTCTGCTGCTGCTGGCTGCCTGGCAGCAGAGCCCAACCCCACCTGGCTACAGCCTCCCTGCAGGCAGCTGCAGGCAGCAATGAGCTCTGCCCTGAGCCTCCTCTGCTGCAGGCTGCACCCCCCCATCTCCCTCAGCCTCTCCTCACAGGGCTGTGCTCCAGGCCCCTCCCCATCAGACAATGTCTCTTCCAGAAACAGTAACACTGTAGATGTTTTGAGACTATTAATTAAGCCATCATCATCATCATCATCATCATCATCATCTTCAAAAATCAAACAGCTTCTGAAAGGAAGTGTTTTATATTCTCCTCTTGATTGAACCCCCCTCTGAATTTTTAAAGGAGCAACTTCAGAAGTCCCCTTTGAACACAAACTAGCAGAAGAAATTCTTTTGCTGTAGAGGATTGCATTTATAACTGATTAAAGCAGAAAACACTGAATAAGGACAGAGAAGAGTCTCCATGTAATTAAATTTTAATCCTGCAAATGACTCCTAGTTTTAAAGGGTGAATTTTAAATCTCTGCAGAGCTACACAATGCTCATGTGTTTGTCATAGAATTGAATCATGGAATCAGGTAGGGCTGGAAGGGAGCACAAGGAGCAGCCAGTGCCAACCCCCATGCCATGCCCAGGGACACCCTACCCTAGAGCAGGCTGCACACAGCCTCAGCCAGCCTGGCCTCAAACACCTCCAGCCATGGGGCCTCAACCACCTCCCTGGGCAACCCCTGCCAGGCTCTCACCACTCTCCTGCTCAACAACTTCCTCCTCACCTCCAGCCTCACTCTCCCCACCTCCAGCTTTGCTCCATTCCCCCCACTCCTGACACGCCCTCACACCCTCAAAAGTCCCTCCCCAGCTTTTTTGGAGCCCCCTGCAGATGCTGGAAGGCACAAGAAGGTCCCCTGGGAGCCTCCTCTGCTCCAGCCTGCACAGCCCCAACTCTTTCAGGCTGTGCTCACAGCAGAGCTGCTGCAGCCTCTCAGCATCCTCCTGGCCCTGCTCTGGGCACTCTCCAGCATGTCCACATCCCTCTTGTCCCAGGGGCTCCAGAGCTGGATGCAGCACTCCAGGTGGGGTCTCAGCAGAGCAGAGCAGAGGGGCAGAATCCCCTCCCTGGCCCTGCTGGCCACACTGCTGCTGCTGCAGCCCAGGCTCTGCTTGGCTCTCTGGGCTGCAAGTGCACACTGCTGGCTCCTGCTCAGCTTCTCCTCCAGCAGCACCCCCAAGTCCCTCTGCTCAGGGCTGCTCTCCAGCCACTCACTGCCCAGCCTGCACTGGTGCTTGGCATTGCCTCCACCCAGCTGCAGGACCTTGCCCTTGGTCTTATTGGACCTCCTGAGCTTGGCTTGTGCCCACCTCTGCCCTCCTTTATGTATGAACAAAGGGGACCAGGAGGTAAGCCCACATCACACAGCAGACAGGCCTGTAGATTTTGCAGCAGACAGTAGGCTCAACATAATTTCCCTTGCTGCTTATATTCTGCAGAAAGTTACATTTCAAACAGGTCTGGGATTTCACAGTGCAAAGAGTGGCTGAAGGCATTTCTAAGTGGGAGTTCTTTTCACACAACACCAAAGTCTGGAGAGAGTTGAGGTTTTTACATCTGAAATTGTCATCAATAATTCTAACACAACCAATAGAGCTGCTCTAGAAAAGGAGGCTTAGGGGAGACCTTATCACCATGGTCCAGTATCTAAAGGGTGGCTACAAAGAAGATTGGAGACTCCCTCTCCAGAGAGTTGCATGGAAAAGTTGAGGGCTACAGGATACTTCTGGGGAGGTCCTGACTGGACATGAGAGGAACCATAAGAACCACCCAGCTACTGGAATCACCAACCCACTCCCTCCCATCCCATCACTACCAGCCCTTGGAATAAGTCCCTTCCTGGCTGTCTTGCAGGCTCCTTTCAGGTACTGCAGGTAGCTCTGAGGTCTCCCCAGAGTCTTCTCTTCTCCAGCTCCCTCAGCCTGTCCTCACAGCAGAGCTGCTCCAGCCCTTGGATCATCTTTGTGGCCTCCTCTGGACTCGCTCTGACTTCTGTGTCCTTCTGCTGGAGACAGCAGCACTGGAGGCAGGATTGGAGGTGAGGTCTCAGCAGTGCAGAGCCAAGGGACAGAATCCCCTCTCTTGCCCTGCTGGCCTCACTCCTCTGGATATGGCCCAGCACACAATTTGCCTTCTGGGCTGCAGGAGGGCACTGCTGGCTCATGGTGAGCTGCTCAGCAATCAATATCCCTGAGTCTCCTTTTTCAGAGCCATTCCCTGCCCACTCTGCACCCAGCCTGTGTTTGTGCCTGGGGCTGGCCTGACCCAGACGCAGGACTCTGCACTCTGACTTGTTAAACCTCACGCAGCTGGCACTGGCCCACTTCTCAAGGTCCCTCTGGGTGGCATACCTGCCCTCAGTGGGGGCTTGGTGCTGTGAGCAGACTTGCTGAGGGGCCTCGACCCCACTGTCCATGTCACTGACAAAGCTGTTCAACAGCACAGACCCCTGCGCAGCTCCACCTGTCACCAGTCTGAGCCTGGACACGGAGCCATTGGCCAAGAGGGAGGGGACAAACTCATCTCAGCTGTGCCCTGGGACAGCACAAAGGGCAAGGGATGGAAACTGCAGCACAGCAAGTTGCACCTCAACACAAGGGGGAACTTCTTGACTATAAGGGTGGCAGAGCCCTGGCACAGGCTGCCCAGAGAGCTTGTGGAGACTCCTCTGGAGCATTTCCAGCCCTGTCTGGATGCATTCCTGTGCAACCTGGGCTGGATTCTATGCTCCTGCTCTGGCAAGGGGGTTAGACTCAATGATCTATGGAGGTCCCTTCCAACCCCTAACATCCTGTGATCACACCTCTTTGAGTGCAACCATAACCAGCTCCTTACCCACTGACTGGTCCAGCCACCAAGCCCACATCTCTCCATCCCACAAACAAGGATGCCATGAGGGACAGAGCCAAATGCCTTGCACAAGTCCAGGAAGATGACAGCAGTTGCTCTTCCCAGATTTCTCAGACCTGTAACTGAGAATAATTCCATCTGACACTGAACATATCTTAAGCAACAGATTAAACCATATCCCATCATGAGAAAGACTCAGACAAGAAAGACCCCTGAAGCTCCTCTGTGCACAAGACTGATGTAAATCATGAAGCTGCAATGATGCAGCCTTCTGTTTCTTGAGTGTTTCTTTAACACATGGACCACTTAGCAGCCTGCCTCAAAGCCTATCAGGGTGTATGAGAGAATGAGGGGGATCTTCACTGTGCTTGTTATGGTTTTCCCACTTGGCATCTCAATAAGGTTTGCCTTGCAAGGCTGTGATTTAATTTCCCAGGACTATGTTCTCTTCCATATTCTCCTTTGGATATTTCACCCTCTTGTCCTTTATCTCTAGTATCCTCTTCTACTCTGCAGTTTAACCATGGCAGGAGAGCCCTGCAGAGGGACCTGGCTAGGCTGGATGGGTGGGCAGAGGTCAATGAGATGAGACTGAACAAGGCCAAGGGCAGGGTTCTGCACTGTGGCCACAACAACCCCAAGCAGCACTGCAGGCTGGGGCCAGAGTGGCTGAGAGCAGGCAGGCAGAGAGGGAGCTGGGGGTGCTGGGAGAGAGGAGCTGCAGAGGAGGCAGCAGTGCCCAGGTGGGCAGCAGAGCCAATGGCATCCTGGGCTGGCTCAGGAGCAGTGTGGGCAGCAGGACAAGGGAGGTTCTTGCGCCCACCCCTGTGCTCAGCACTGCTCAGGCCACCCCTGGAGTGCTGTGTCCAGCTCTGGGCTCCTCCATTGCAGAGAGATGCTGAGGTGCTGGAAGGTGTTTGGAGCAGGGCAGCAAGGCTGGGGAGGGGCCTGGAGCACAGCCCTGTGAGGAGAGGCTGAGGGAGCTGGGGGGGTGCAGCCTGCAGCAGAGGAGGCTCAGGGCAGAGCTGATTGCTGCCTGCAGCTGCCTGCAGGGAGGCTGTAGCCAGGTGGGGTTGGGCTCTGCTGCCAGGCAGCCAGCAGCAGAAGAAGGGGACAGAGGCTGAAGCTGTGCCAGGGCAGGTTCAGGCTGGATGTTGTTAGGAAGCTGTTGGCAGAGAGAGTGATTGGCACTGGAATGGGCTGCCCAGGGAGGTGGTGGAGTGGCCGTGGCTGGAGGTGTTGCAGCCAAGCCTGGCTGGGGCACTTAGTGCCATGGTCTGGTTGGTTGGGCAGGGCTGGGTGCTAGGTTGGGCTGGCTGAGCTTGGAGCTCTCTTCCAACCTGCTTGAGTCAATGATTCATGCTTTAAGGGTTTTACCTCTATTATTTTCTATTCCAGCAAAAAAACATAATTTGTACCAAAACCTCTCACACTGCTGCAAAGAGAATCAGAAGCAAACGAAACAAAAGGCAGTCCCTGTCCCACGGGGATTATAGTTGTAACACCATTAAGGCACTGACAATTAACTGATGCAGTCATGGCAAGAACACTGTCCAAACATTAAATACTACCTCTACTTGGCAAGTTATGCAGCAAAGAAGAGGATTCATTATTCAGGCAGACTTTTGGAGTATTAGAAAGGCAAACCCTCATAGAAGCAGAGAGCAAGAGAAGAGGAGCAATGAGATGTACACCACTGCTGTGCATATGCAAAGGCTTCCTGAAGCTGAAATGTCACAGAATATTAGGGGTTGGAAGGCACCTTGAAAGATTACCCAGCCCAAGCCCCTGCCAGGGCAGGAGCACCTACAGCAGGACACACAGGAAGACATCCAGGCAGAGTTTGAATGTCTCCAGAGAAGGAGACTCCACAACTCCCCTGGGCAGCCTGTTCCAAGGTTCTGTCATCCTCACAGGGAAAAAAATCCTCCTTGTGTTTAAATGAAACTTGCTAAGCCTCAGTTTCCACCCATTGCCTCTTGTCCTGGCACTGGGCATCACCCAGCAGAGCCTGGTGGAGGTGTTGCAGCCAAGCCTGGCTGGGGCACTTAGTGCCATGGTCTGGTTGGTTGGGCAGGGCTGGGTGCTAGGTTGGGCTGGGGGAGCTTGGAGCTCTCTGCCAACCTGCTTGATTCTGTGATTCTACACACAGGGAATGGCTTCTACAGATACTCTCAGATACCACCTGCCTGCATTTGCCTGCTTACCAACAGCTGAGAAATGACACTGCAGGTGGAACTAATGCCTGCCTGCACTGCTGTTAAATATGTGGGAGGGAAAAAAAACAGAGGAAAGAAATAAATCTCCAAGCTCTGCATTTTTATTGATTAGAACAGAGGGACATGAGGCAGCAGAAGACAGAAACCTTTGGGCAAAGGACAATTAATGATGAATTTCCAGACATAGATCAAAGGCTTTTAAAAGAACACACTAAAATCAGGGTTTCTAACAGATGAGACTATCTAAAGCTCATACATTTCAGTTCCATTATATATGACTCTATCCTGCATCATCAGCCTTTGGTTCCTGAAGGAAAGCAGCACTCAGTCACTGTCAGAGGACCAGACCTTGAGGAAATGAAAAGGACAAAATAGCAAGAGTCTGGTAGAACCATGGAATCAGGCAGGGCTGGAAGGGAGCACAAGGATCAGGCAGTGCTAACCCCCTTGCCATGCCCAGGGACACCCTACCCTAGAGCAGGCTGCACACAGCCTCAGCCAGCCTGGCCTCAAACACCTCCAGCCATGGGGCCTCAACCACCTCCCTGGGCAACCCCTGCCAGCCTCTCACCACTCTCCTGCTCAACAACTTCCTCCTCACCTCCAGGCTCACTCTCCCCACCTCCAGCTTTGCTCCATTCCCCCCACTCCTGACACTCCCTCACACCCTCAAAAGTCCCTCCCCAGCTTTTTTGGAGCCCCCTTCAGATGCTGCAAGGCCACCAGAAGGCCCCCTGGGAGCCTCCTCTGCTCCAGCCTGCACAGCCCCAACTCTTTCAGGCTGTGCTCACAGCAGAGCTGCTGCAGCCTCTCAGCATCCTCCTGGCCCTGCTCTGGACACTCTCCAGCATCTCCACAGCCCTCTTGTCCCAGGGGCTCCAGAGCTGGATGCAGGACTCCAGCTGGGGTCTCAGCAGAGCAGAGCAGAGGGGCAGAATCCCCTCCCTGGCCCTGCTGGCCACACTGCTGCTGCTGCAGCCCAGGTTCTGCTTGGCTTTCTGGGCTGCAAGTGCACACTGCTGGCTCCTGTGGAGCTTCTCCTCCAGCAGCAACCTGTTGTTGGCAACACCAAGAAAAACAGCAGCTAAAGCATCCTAGCAAAGGAACTACAACATTAGGTATTTAATTTTCTCATTAGCTCCTCAGGCTGCTAAAGAGATGAAGCACAGCCTCCAAACCTATTTCATCCAACCTGAAACATCTCATCTCAGAAGCAGAATGCCTAAAAATAGATGAAGGGAACCTAGTTCCTGATAGAACACAAATCCACAGGTGCAAACCTGTGTAAATGCTCATTAGCAGCCCTGGTTCCCAGGCAAAGCCTCAGTTTTCCACGAAGTCACACAGAAATAGTATCAGCTTTCGACCAGATCCTTTCAGGTTCATCACTTGCTCCAGCTGAATGCTCAGAGCAGCAGGAACTAAGACTGTACTCATGCCCTGTTAACCTCAGAGATAAAAGCATAGATCTGAGGAGAGCTCAGAGTTCTCCTCATTTCATGAAAGCACAATGAGAGCAGTGCTTGGAAAAGGTCAGCAGGAAACAGCAGCAGGGTAGGAATGCTAAAATGAAATACTCCATGTTTAATCTCATTATCCTTCATCCCACAGCACAACATTAAATCCCTGAAGGGATGTCTGCTGTTTGCTTTCTGTGCCTGCATGTAAAAGCATTTTATGCAATGTGAAAGCAGACACAGGGCACCTCCAAAGAAGTTTTCATAGATATAAATGCAGAAAACCTGCAAAAGTCCATTCTATTATTAAGGGATAAAAAAGTAGTAACCACTAAGAATGAATATGCACCAAAGGAGGGGACCAGAATGATGAGGGAGGTGATTCCACCTCTCCACTCTGCTTTTATGAGACCCCATTTGGAGTAGAATACAATCAAACAAGTTGGAAGAGAGCTCTAAGCTCATCCAGCCCAACCTAGCACCCAGCCCTGGCCACTCAACCAGACCATGGCACTAAGCTTTGCTTCAATACCTCCAGGCATGGTGACTCCACCACCTCCCTGGGCAGCCCATTCCAATGGAATACTGCACCTAGTTCTTGTGCCCCCAGCATGAGAGGGACATGGAGGTGCTGGAGCAAGTCCAGCAGGGCCACTAAGATAAATGGAGGGCTGGAGAACCTCCTCTATGGGAACAGGCTGAGAGAGTTGGTGGTGTTCAGCCTGGAGAAGAGAAGGCTCCAGGGAGACCTTGGAGAAGCCTACAAGACCTGAAGGAGCTTACAAGAAAGCTAGGAAAGGATTTCTGACAAGAACTTGCAGAGATAGAATGAGAGGGAATGGATTGAAGCTTGAGGAGGGCAGACTGAGATAGGAGATTAGGAAGAAGTTCTTCACAGTGAGGATGGTAAGACACTGGCACAGGTTGCCCAGGAAGGCTATGGATGCCTCTTACTGCAGATGCTGAAGGCCAGGGTGGATGAGACCTTGAGCCAGTGGAAGGTGTCCCTGCCTGTGGCAAGGGAGTTGGAACTGGATGACCTTCCAGGTCCCTCCCAGTCTAAAGCTATCTAAAGCTTCCCAAACTGCATTTCCCTTTTGGTTTACATGCAGGATGAAAGGTTGAACACACACACACATCTAACAGCACTTCCAGTATACAGCCTCATACATTGATTTCCTCCACAATCTCCTAGCAGCAGCAGGATGTTCCTTAAATATATATATATATATCTTTTATGAAAGCAAAGATAAAAACCCATATGCAAAGCCCTTCTGTTTCCACCCTGGCCAATAAATCACAGGGCTGGGAGAAAAAGTCAATGAATTGCTCTCTGTTTATTCACAGAACAATAACCTGTGGCTCCTGCTGATTCTTTCATGTACAGCATTCTTTACTGAGCATGGTTCAGTTTTACCCAAAGCTCTGGATTTCAAAATCCCCTGCTGTAAACTAAATGTTAGCAATGAGATCTATTGATGAGTAACTTACTGTGAATGGCAGAAACAGATGGAGGAAATCATAGAATGGTCTGGGTTAGGAGGGAACCTCCAAAGGTCATCCAGTCCAACTCTCTCTGCAGTCAGCAGGGGCATCTTCAACTGGATCAGGTTGCCCAGAGCACTGTCAAGCATCACCCTGAGTACCCCCAACAACCTCCCCAGGCAACCTATTGCTGTGTTCCACTACTCCTATGGTAAGGAACTTGTTCATACCTTTTCCATTTTAGTTTGGCTCCTCCATTGCAGAGAGATGCTGAGGTGCTGGAAGGTGTTTGGAGAAGGGCAGCAAGGCTGGGGAGGGGCCTGGAGCACAGCCCTGTGAGGAGAGGCTGAGGGAGCTGGGGGGGTGCAGCCTGCAGCAGAGGAGGCTCAGGGCAGAGCTCATTGCTGCCTGCAGCTGCCTGCAGGGAGGCTGTAGCCAGGTGGGGTTGGGCTCTGCTGCCAGGCAAGCAGCAACAGAACAAGGGGACACAGCCTGAAGCTGTGCCAGGGCAGGTCTAGGCTGGATGTTGTTAGGAAGTTGTTGTCAGAGAGAGTGATTGGCACTGGAATGGGCTGCCCAGGGAGGTGGTGGAGTGGCTGTGGCTGGAGGTGTTGCAGCCAAGCCTGGCTGGGGCACTTAGTGCCATGGTCTGGTTGGTTGGGCCAGGGCTGGGTGCTAGGTTGGGCTGGGGGAGCTTGGAGCTCTCTTCCAGCCTGCTTGATTCTATGATTCAATTTGAAAAGCTCCATATCCTGCTAGAGAATCAAGTCACAGTCACCGATTAGCAAATGTTTCTTCCTTGCAAAACTCACACCTCACTCAGTGAGCTAAGTAGAAAGGGAAACATCAGAGCAAGTGTCCTGAGTTAGTGGCTTGAACTAATAATGATGTTTTACAGTGGGGTGCTCAAGCTGGGAGGAAAAACTAACTCCATGCATCCTGAGAAGACTTAAGGAAAATAAACCCAAATGACTGTTAGGGGTTGCATAAATAAGTGCAGTTGTTTCTTTGTAGCAACAGCTACACAAAAGGACTTCTCTACCATAAAACACCAGTGTGAGCTTCCTATCATCTTCCCCCCACTGACATTTGTCTTCAGGTAACAAAAAAATCACTGAATGATGTGCCAGGACCTGTCCCTCTGTATCTGAAGCTGAGATTTTGTTTTCAAGAGAACCTAGAGGCTTTGGCAGAAAAATGAAGCTTCTAGGACCATCCTGCTGGTCACCTGTAGGTACTGATTCCCTCCTTACTACTGACATCAAAGTTGCTGCTGATACCAAAGTTGCTGATGCTGTGCATGCTACCTCAACCACAGGTTGCATTGGTCATGGAATCATAACATGGTTTAGGTTGGAAGCCACCTTAAAGATCATCTAGCTCCAATCCCCCTGCCATGGGCAGGGGCACCTGCCACTAGCCCAGCTTGCTCTAGGTCTCATCCAACCTGGCCTTCAACACCTTCAGGGAGGGAGCACCCACAGCCTCCCTGGGCAGCCTGTGCCAGTGTCTCACCACCCTCACTCCAAAGAATTTCTTCCTAATCTCCAGTCTCAATCTGCCCTCCTCAAGCTTCAATCCATTCTCTCTCATCCAATCACTCCCAGCCTTTACCAAAAGTCCCTTCTTGGCTTTCCTGTAGCTCCCTCCAGGTACTGCTCTAAAGTCTACCTGGAGGCTTCTCTTCTCCAGTCTGAACAGCCTCAACTCTCTCAGCCTGTCCCCACAGAATTTAGGACTTCCATTCCTAGCAAAAGCAGTGCTTCCATACTTGCATCTTCCAACTCTTCCTGCAGTGGCCTGTTCCCACTCCCCCCTCTCTGCAGCACACCCCCTGCCTGCACACCTGTAGGAGGACACAGTTCTAAATGCTTTGGCAAACTCTCCCTCCTCACACACATTTGTCTACCACTCCCAACCAAACAACACTACTACAGACTTTACAGCCAGGTGTATTTTAAAACAAGTAAGGGAAGCCTCTGCCTTCCTCAGTACCTTACCCTATCTGCTTAGACTAAACTATCCACCTCCTACACCTGCCTGTGTCATGCACAGAACCCCTTAACTCCTCCTGTCTGCAGTTTGCTCTTCTGCCAGCCATTTTTGCAAGCACATGCAAAGTGCTGAAGGAGCTGCTACTTCTTTACACTCAGCAAGCAATCTGTGTAGGAGCTGACAATACAGGCTACACTCAAAGCCTATTTTACACAACATACCAAGCAGGACATCAACTTCCCCCCTTTTATTTATGCTACCCTGAAACCTTCAGCCACAGTAATAAATCAAGCCTAAATAGCAAGAACAGTTTAATAATGAGGTTGAAAACTCTTCAATGTGGAAATAAGCAGTTCTGTGTGGCCTTAGATATTCCCTTTGCCTTAAAAATGTGCCCTCAGGCATGTAAGTCTCTGACAGTGGGTTCCAGTCCTGGCTCCTGATGAGAAGCACAGATCAGCCATGCAAGACAAAGCTGGGGGGGGTTCCACACAACTACCATATCCATAACTACCTTAAATCCTGCAGCACATCTGTGCTGGGAACAGATCAGACATTTAGTGATGCTGTAGGTGGCAGCAAGACCTCTTCTACTCCCTCTTAAACCTCAAATCCCCTACAAAATACTTACCAAAACACCCAGCAAAGCTGCTTCTGCTTTACTGACAGAACAGGCTTGACACTGTTAAATGCTCTTCTACTACAGAAACCTTGGAAGCCTATCACAGAATGGCAGGAGTTGGAAGTGACCTCAAAAAATCATCCAATCCAAGCCCCCTGCCAGAGCAGCAGCAGCCAGGGCAGGGCACACACAGCACAGCCAGGGGGGTTGCAGTGGCTGCAGAGAAGGAGACTCCACAGCCTCTCTGGGCAGCCTGCTCCAGGCCTCTGCCACCCTCACAGCCAAAAAGCTTCCCCTCCTCTTGCCCTGCCACCTCCTCTGCCCCAGCTTGCCCCCAGTGCCCCTTGTGCTGCCCTGGGCCAGCCCTGAGCAGAGCCTGCCTGCGTCCTGCCCACACTGCCCTGCACAGCTTGGGCACAGCACTGAGGGCAGCCCTCAGGCTGCTCTGCTGCCAGCTGCCAGCCCCAGCTGCCTCAGCCTGGCCCCACAGGAGATGTTCCCTGCCTGCAGCAGCTTTAGGGCTCTGTGCTGGACTCTCTCAAGCACTTCCCTGAGTTCCTCCTTGACCTGAGTGGCCCAGAACTGGGCACAGTATTTCAGAGGAGGCCTCAGCAGGACACTGAACTGGCAGGAGAACCATGGACCTACTAACCACAGCCTTTGTAACCAGCCCAGGATGCCCTTGGCCTTCTTGGCCGCAGGGACACGTTGCTGGCCCATGGGCATCCTTCTGCCCACCAGGTCCTTCTCCTGCTCATTACTCCCCATAGCAGCAGAGTCTCCCCGTGCAGAGCCACCAGGAAAGTGCTCTCCTGCTGCTTAGCTCCAGCTGTGATCACAGTGCGGTGCCATAAATGCCACCACATTCAGAACAGACAACCCAACGCCTCCTAACAGCATTAGGGCTGACATTTTCACTTCAAGGAAGCCAGAATGCTTGCAGCTGACACTTTTCCTTGACGACAGCAGCTCTGGAAGGAAGGAGAGTGGAGCCTGTGCTGTGTTGTTCATGGAAGCTAACCACTAGTGGCAGTTAGTTGCCACCTCTCTGAAAACTGGATGCAGCAACGCTCCAAAGCAGGGATGCTCTCTTGGTTTATGTGCTTTAAGGTCACCTCAGTCTGTGCACCTGGATCAAACTGACAGGACAGAAATGTCAAAAAGAATGAGTCTTTAATACCAGTTTAACTTCCCTTTGCCCATCTGGAATTCCAGCTTTACAGTTCTATTTACTCAGTGTGCTAATCAGAGCTGCTACATGAGAGGAAGTGAACAACAACTGTCATAAGCACAACAATCCCAAAGCCATCACTGGCAATCTCAGAACACAGCAATTGTTTGTTCCACACTTTGCTCCTATCCCCAGGAGGTTTGTCTTAAACACCTGGAGTCAGTCACTTCTGGAAATGTCATAGCAACATCCCCCCCTGTACAAATAATCATAGAATAGAAGCACAGAATCAGGCAGGGCTGGAAGGGAGCACAAGGAGCAGCCAGTGCCAACCCCTGCCATGCCCAGGGACACCCTACCCTAGAGCAGGCTGCACACAGCCTCAGCCAGCCTGGCCTCAAACACCTCCAGCCATGGGGCCTCAACCACCTCCCTGGGCAACCCATTCCAGCCTCTCACCACTCTCCTGCTCAACAACTTCCTCCTCACCTCCAGCCTCACTCTCCCCACCTCCAGCTTTGCTCCATTCCCCCCACTCCTGACACTCCCTCACAGCCTCAAAAGTCCCTCCCCAGCTTTTTTGGAGCCCCCTGCAGATGCTGCAAGGCCACAAGAAGGTCCCCTGGGAGCCTCCTCTGCTCCAGCCTGCACAGCCCCAACTCTTTCAGGCTGTGCTCACAGCAGAGCTGCTGCAGCCTCTCAGCATCCTCCTGGCCCTGCTCTGGACACTCTCCAGCATCTCCACAGCCCTCTTGTCCCAGGGGCTCCAGAGATGGATGCAGCACTCCAGGTGGGGTCTCAGCAGAGCACAGCAGAGGGGCAGAATCCCCTCCCTGGCCCTGCTGGCCACACTGCTGCTGCTGCAGCCCAGGCTCTGCTTGACTTTCTGGGCTGCAAGTGCACACTGCTGGCTCCTGCTCAGCTTCTCCTCCACCAGCACCCCCAAGTCCCTCTCCTCAGGGCTGCTCTCCAGCCACTCACTGCCCAGCCTGCATTGGTGCTTGGCATTGCCTCCATCCAGCTGCAGGACCTTGCCCTTGGTCTTGTTGAACCTCCTGAGCTTGGCTTGTGCCCACCTCTGCAGCCTGCCCAGGTCCCTCTGGATGGATCCTGCCCTCCAGCCGGGCTGCTGCACCACACAGCTTGGTGGTGTGGGCAGCAAACTTGCTGAGGCTGCACTCAGTGCCTCTGTCCATGGCACCACAGAGATGCTGAACAAGACTGGTCCCAGGACTGATCCCTGAGAGACTCTGCTTGTCACTGCCTGCACTTGGCCATGGAGCCATTGACAGCCACGCTCTGGGGTCAGCCTTCAAGCCACTTCTTATCCATCAGTGCTCCACCCCTCACACCCATGTGTCACCACAGAACAGTGGGGTACTTTACAAAGTACTCAGACATTTGAACTTCTATTCCTTCCCTCTTGCCTGCTGCTTACCTAGAACCTTCCCTGAGTGGAACAGAAGCACCCTAAGGTGCAGCACACCCAAAGCAGAAGTCCACAGTGCTGTGCCCCAGTATAAAAGCCTGGGTCACAGCACCCTGCACCTCTGCCAAAGCAGGCACCCACTGCTGCCCAGTGAGCTTCGAGGCTCCTCCATCCACTTCTCTCCTCTCTGCTACCACAGGCCACAAACCAAGATGCAGCTTCTCCTTTTTCCAGCTCAGTGGTCAAGGAAGTTTGCTTGTTTGGAGCATGATTGGTTGGGCTAATAAAAGGTTATCTGTGCACAAGCCTTGCCTCACCGGAAAGGTGTATTCATCAGACAGAGCACTCCCAGCAGCAGGCTCCTTAGCAGAACTGATTAGATACAGACTAACTGTGGTCAGACCAAAGGTCAGGACACACCTGCACAAGGAAAGGTTTGTGTTTGACAGTGGCAACAGAAAGCTGCTCTGCTGAACACACAACCCCATGTTACCAGGCACAGAACCCCATCTTCCCATGCAGCAGGCAGCCCTTGCACAGGGATGCTGCACTCTGCCTGAGTTTTCCTTCACACATGGATACAAACCAAAAGAGGGAGTCAGGGCTTGACAAAGCAGAGAGAGTGATTGGCACTGGAATGGGCTGCCCAGGGAGGTGGTGGAGTCTGTGTGGCTGGAGGTGTTGCAGCCAAGCCTGGCTGGGGCACTTAGTGCCATGGTCTGGTTGGTTGGGCAGGGCTGGGTGCTAGGTTGGGCTGGGTGAGCTTGGAGCTCTCTTCCAACCTGCTTGATTCTCTGAGTCTTGACTTGCCAGCATCAAGGGGAATGGATTTTCCAGGAGCAGCAGGAAACAGGCCAAAGCAAATTACAAGTGTACTAGCACAGCCAACTATCCCCACATGCTCTACCTCACTGAGAAGGATTAATGCTACCAACACCACTGGGAAGGAAGACAATTCAGCATCCACACTTCTTGCAGCAGAATACAAATGGCACTGGCAGCCAGACAAGATTTTGGCATCCCTTCTGTCTACAGGCAACAACAGATCAGCTAAGTGTAAGACAGAAACACTCCTGCCTTTGCTTTCAGTGCCTTTCTATTGATGCACTGAAGAGTTCTGAACAAAAAGGATAAAAGTCACCTATCACCAGAAGGTGAAGACATTCTTATGCCTGATACAACACCTGAAGACTTCCAGGTAGATGACTTCAGTGTCATGTGCTTGGGTAAACGATGAATCAGGAGCAGACTCTTGCACCACCTTACCAAAGCAGTGCCAAGCTGATGCACTGCAAGAGGTTCTCTCACCACAAACCCAACACCATCAGCCCCTACAGGTTTGTGTAAACCACACCAGATTAAACTCCCAAAGACCCCAGACCTGCACACTCAATGGTTGTTACTCAAGCTCTACTTACAAATACTTCACTGTTCCTTCTAGAGAGTAGTTAGCAGCTGCTGGACGATGCTGAAACCACCTTTGTACTGAATGAGAGCAAAGAAGAAGAGGTTAGGTTCATCCTGGCAAGGTGTGAAGTAATGGCCTGGATTATGTGGCTGGAAACAAAGAAGGAAAGGCTGAATACATGCAAATCTTGTTGGTGTTCAAGGTAGCTTTTAGCTACTGATCAGATTACTATTAAAGGAACAGGAAACAGCTATCCTGGGATTTTTCAGCTGTCCAGTTTTATGAAGGACTGTACAACACAACCAGCCTGAAATGCTGCTTCTCAGAATCAGCTCCAGCAATTTTCAGCCACTGGGACTGAAGATCAGAAGAAGAAAATTACATCTTTCAAGCACTACCTAGAATCACAGAATGATAGTATCAGTCAGGGTTGGAAGGGACCACAAGGACCATCCAGCTCCAACCCCCCTGACATGGGCAGGGACACCTCACACCAGAGCAGGCTGCCCACAGCCTCATCCAGCCTGCTCTTAAACACCTCCAGGGATGAGGCTTCCACCACCTGCCTGGGCAACCCCTTCCAGGGTCTCACTACCCTCATGCTGAAAAACTTCTTCCTAACAGCCAAGCTGAATCTCCCCATTTCCAGCTTTGTTCCATTCCCCCCAAGTCCTATCACTACCTGACAGCCTAAAAAGTCCCTCCCCAGCTTTCTTTTATCCCCCCTCAGATACTGAAAGGCCACAAGAAGGTCACCTGGGAGCCTTCTCCTCTCCAGACTGAACAGCTCCACTTTCTCAGTCTCTCCTCACAGCAGAGCAGCTCCATCCCTCTGAGCATCCTCGTGGCCCTTCTCTGGGCACCTTCCAGCACCTCCATACCCCTTTTCTTGCAATAGAAGCTCCAGAACTATGATACTGTAAGAGTTTGGAGCAGAGTTTCTCAACGTGTACATCACCAGGAGACACCTGGGTTGATCCCAGTGCAAAACAGCCATTAGGAAGCCATCCTGAGGACTTCTCTGGCTCTCTACCATACTGCAACACCTGTTACCTGAGAGCTGCTGGGAAGAGCAGCAAAACATTCCTTAGCCTACTTGGGGGTTTGTTACCTTTGATTTTCAAAGAGCTCTTTGATATGATGATTCTGCACTTCTGAACAGTAATGCCTGAAGCAGAGGGTGCACATCATGGAATGCATTTTCTCCTCCTTTCACCTTTTTCCTCTTCCAGGCCTGATTGCCTTCCCTGCAGCTACCTCAATAAGAATTTAAGAGCTACTTTAGCCCTCTGGGATCTCACTGCAAGGAGCAGGTGAGCTGGTGAGAGGTCATTTCCTACCAAAGCCCAGTTCAGGAGGGACAGGGATCTGCTGGAGAGGGTCCAGAGGAGGCCTATGAGGATGATGAGGGGACTGGAGCACTGCCTGATGAGAAGAGGCTGAGGGACCTGGGGCTGCTTAGTCTGGAGAAGAGAAGACTGAGAGGGGATCTAATCAATGTCTATAAATATCTGGGAACTGGGGGTCAGAAGGAGTGGGACAGGCTCTGCTCACTGCTGCCTGAGATAGGACAAGGAGCAATGGATGGAAGCTGCAGCACAGGAGGTTCCAGCTCAACACAAGGGGAACTTCTTGACTGTAAGGGTCCCAGAGCCCTGGCACAGGCTGCCCAGAGAGGCTGTGGAGTCTCCTTCTCTGTAGGCTTTCAAGGCCTGTCTGGATGTGTTCCTGTGTGATCTAAGCTAGATTATATGGTCCTGCTCTAGCAGGAGGATTGGATTCAATCTCTGTGGGTCTCTTTCAACCCCTAACATCCTGTGATGAACCTTCCCTCTTCCTTTGCATCATGTTTTTCTTTCCCTCTGCTCACAATGCCAGATGGAGCAGAGTGATCTCTGCTGGAGCATTGAGTGCAAGAACTCCTACACTGAGAGCAGTTAGGAAGCTGGGCAAGAAGCAGGATAGAGGATGGATCACAGGATGTTAGGGGTTGGAAGGGATCTCCAGAGGTCATCAAGTCCAACTCTCCAGCCAGAGCAGGACCAGAATCTAGTGCAGGTCACAGAGCAACACATCCAGACAGGGCTGGAAAGCCTGCAGAGAAGAATATGCATATAGAGAACACAGAGCCAGGCATTCTGGATACATCTCTAGCTCTTGGAGCTGTCATCTGTGGGACACTAGGAAGCATACTGCATGCTTGCTGTCATCTTACACCCTACCCTCACAATGCCACCTTCTAGCCATCAGGGAAGACAGAGCAGTGAAGCTGGTCCTGTTGCTCTGACTGAAGTGGCCATTCTCTGGACCCTTCAGGTGAGGGTGAGTGGGAGGAAGAAAAGGAAGGTTTAATGTTGGCTTTTAAGAGTTAGCCTAGAAGGTTGCCAGTTGCCCAACAGCACAGGGGCACCATTACCAGCAGGTTATGGCTTGCAGAGCTTTTAACACCAGCAGAGAACTCAGCAGTCTTCCAGAAGCACTACTGTGCTATTTTAAACACCTTTGGAGATGCTACATGGCCTGGAAGCTTGTCACTATGCTTTAGGGAGCACTCACTACAAGGAACCTTGGTAGCATGAAGGCTTCTTTTTCAGTCTTCAGCACTGCAAAGGAACCAGCCATGACAAGAATTGGATGTGAAAGTGGATGTGCCTGCACTGGGTAACATGACTTCCAGTTCCACTCGCACATCAGCTCCAACAACTTCAGCACAGAGCACCCAGATGAAGAGTCCAAGGCAGAGCATCCTTCTGGTCTTTTTAAGTCACCTTTTGGTAGTAAGAGACATAGAGGCAGGCTGCATACAGACAATGGTTATGGTATAAGAACAGAGATTGAAGAACCTCAGAGGGGAAATAAGCCAAATCCAAACCAAGGGAAATGCAGTGCATAACAAGTATGAAACCCCTGTCCTGCCCATGCATGTGAATCACAGAATGGCTCAGGCTGGAAGAGACCTTAGAGATTGTCTAGTGCAAAGACACCTCTCAACCAGACCAGGCTACTCAAGGCCTCATGCAACCTGGCTTTGAACACTGAGTCTGGCAGAAGTAAGTTTGCAGACACCAAGCTAGGAGCAGGTGTGGAGCTGTTGGAGGGTAGCAGAGCCCTGCAGAGGGACCTGGCCAGGCTGCATGGGTGGGCAGAGGCCATGGGATGAGACTGAACAAGGCCAAGGGCAGGGTTCTGCACTTTGGCCACAATGACCCCAAGCAGCACTGCAGGCTGGGGTCAGAGTGGCTGAGAGCAGGCAGGCAGAGAGGGAGCTGGGGGTGCTGGGAGAGAGGAGCTGCAGAGGAGGCAGCAGTGCCCAGGTGGGCAGCAGAGCCAATGGCATCCTGGGCTGGCTGAGGAGCAGTGTGGGCAGCAGGACAAGGGAGGTTCTTGTGCCCACCCCTGTGCTCAGCACTGCTCAGGCCACCCCTGGAGTGCTGTGTCCAACTCTGGGCTCCTCACTCATTTACTTCATTGCATCATTAAACCACCTCCTATGTGTGCTGAGAACTGTCAGGTTTACTTATAACCACGGCACTTAATGCTACTAAAACCCAAGAAACACAATGGAAATACTCACAGCTACTAAGCATATTGGGGAAAAGATGCTTTGTGAGTGCAGCACAGGACTAAAAGTCAAGAATCTCAGGATAAAAGCCATGCCCTGTTGCCCCTTCCCTTTACAGCAAGGAGAACCAACTTATCCAGCATTTTTTTGGAAGCCATAAGTTGGCTTACCCTTCACCAACACTTTAACAGCCACAACTGCAGTTTTCCAGTCCTCTCTCTGTCCTCTGTCCCTGTTTTGGTCCTAGAGTGTCCTGGTGGAGAGAAGGGTGCTCATGAACCAGTCATGTGCCCTTGTGGCCAAGAAGGCAGAAGGTATCCTGGGATGGATGAGAAGGGCTGTGGTTAGTAGGTCCAGAGAGGTTCTTCTGCCCCTTTACTCTGCCAGATCTGGAATACTGTGTCCAGGTCTGAGCACCTCAGTTCAAGGAGCTCAGGGGAGTGCTTGAGAAAGTGCAGCCCAGAGGCACAGAGCTCTGCAGGCAGGGAACATCTCCTGTGGGGCCAGGCTGAGGCAGCTGGGGCTGGCAGCTGGCAGCAGAGCAGCCTGAGGGCTGCCCTCAGTGCTGTGCCCAAGCTGTGCAGGGCAGTGTGGGCAGGACGCAGGCAGGCTCTGCTCAGGGCTGGCCCAGGGCAGCACAAGGGGCACTGGGGGAAAGCTGGGGCAGAGGAGGTGGCAGGGCAAGAGGAGGGGAAGCTTTTTGGTTGTGAGGGTGGCAGAGGCCTGGAGCAGGCTGCCCAGAGAGGCTGTGGAGTCTCCTTCTCTGCAGCCATTGCAAACCCACCTGGCTGTGCTGTGTGTGCCCTGCCCTGGCTGCTGCTGCTCTGGGAGGGGGCTTAGACTGGATGAGCTTTTGAGGTAGCCTTCCAACCCCTAACCCTCAGTGATTCTCTGGGGTGAAAAGGAAAAGCCCTTCTGGTGCAAACTGCTATTCATCCAACTTGATAGCATGAAAAAAACCCAACCAACAAGAAGTTGATTTCATGGCTGCAGGTTTGCTTTTAAATTAGGTTCATTTTCCTTAAAATAGAGTTGCACACTGAAATTTTATTCCAGCTCCATAACCAAGTTTCCTCAGTCTGGAGCATTCTTCAACCTATCCCTTGATTTACTGCTGAAGTGAAAAAGCAGGAGGGGAAGGAGACAAGCCCCTTCAGCACTCCTGCAGCAGACAAATCCAGGCATGCCACACCTCAGGCAAATGTGGGTCTTGCTGCCTTTCTCTTTTTGGATCAAAGCTACATGGAGAAGCTCAGTGTTGTACCACACCTCTCACCCAAATCAACTGCAAACCAGAAATATCTGAAGGAGCACTTTGCTGAGGAGCACTGCTACCTTCTGCTTGGCATGAGCCACGTAATTGGATCATTCAGAGGGACTGAGACAAGCAAGGCCTATTTCTATTGAAACAAAACCACAATACATCCTCCAGCCCCTGGCATCAAAACAAAGCAACCAGAGCTGCTACAGCTACACTCCTCATTTCTTGACTACTTTGGAGCTGCATTTACAGTGGCATCAACAAACTGAAACATAACCATGGCTCATTTTTATCCAACACCTCAGGTATAATTTCTAAGTACCTCAAGAGAAAATCTAAAGCCTTATTTTATTTATTAAAATCACCACTAGGAAAGCACCTAAACAAATATTCAACACAAGAAAATAGACTCAGCAAGCTGCATATGCTTTCTTCTCACTAAAAGAGACAGGCTTGAGAAGAGTTGGGACTCTTCAGCACAGAGAAGGCTCCATGGAGACCTTGCAGCAGCCTTCCAGCACCTGAAGGTAACCTACGAGGAAGCCAGGATGGGACTTCTGAGAAGGGCTGGGGGTGCTAGAATCATAGAATCAACCAGGTTGGAAGAGAGCTCCAAGCTCACCCAGCCCAACCTAGCACCCAGCCCTATCCAGTCAACCGGACCATGGCACTAAGTGCCTCATCCAGGCTTTGCTTGAAGACCTCCAGGTATGGTGAGCAGACTGAGACTGGAGATGAGGAAGAACTTCTTTGAAGTGAGGGTGGTGAGACACTGGAATGGGTTACCCAGAGAGGTTGTGGCTGCCTCATTCCTGAAGGGCTGAAGGCCAGGCTGGGTGGGACCTTGAGCAGTCTGAGCTAGTGGAACGTGGTCCTTCCCATGGCAGGGGGGTTGGAACTGGGTGATCTTCAAAGTCCCTTCCAACCTAAACCAATCTATGAACACATGAGAGTGTTTGGATGCACAATGATGGTACTAAAGTAATGACACATAAACCCCATTCCTCTTTCTGACCAAATCAGATGCATTTCTGTGCATGTGGGGTCCATAAGGCAGCTGCTTGTGGCATGACATGTGAACCCAATAACATGCTTATCAGATCAAACTAACTAATAGATGCTGGTGCTCTGGAAGGCAAATGAAAGCACACAGGGATGATGTAATTATCAGCAAAGGGGCTGGCTTCAAAAGCTTGAACAACTTCAGCTATTTCTCTACCCAAAGTAGAGAAAAAGGAATTCCCCCACTGTCCACACACCAGAAGAGGATGTGAATGCCCAAGACTATACCCAGTATGTATTTACTCTTATAACAGAATAAGAAAGTTCAATATTGTGGGATGCAAAAATCTCTTCTGTTAAATCACTGCAAGGATTTCAGCTGGACACTGTGTCACCCAAATTACAGCAAGCAGTCAAAGCACACACACCTAACACTGGAACAAAGTGCACATTGGAAAGGAACTTAAATTAACAGAAGACTGGATGAGGCACTTGGTGCCATGGTCTAGTTGACTGGATAGGGCTGGGTGATAGGTTGGACTGGATGATCTTGGAGGTCTCTTCCAACCTGGTTGATTCTATGATGCTAAATACTAAGAAGAGGTTTGCTACTGGCACCTTTATGGCAAGAAAAATAAGATGGAACCAGAGTGAAGGACCAGTCCTTGGCACACTGAGAATAACAGTGTAAAGCAAAAGAATTCTTAAGCAAACAGCTACCACAGCTGTGCAAATCCTGAACATCAGGAGGGATGCTTCTTGTAGTCATCACTGCTTTGGAGCTGGGAGCTTGGAGCAGAGGAGCCTGAGGGTTGCCCTCAGTGCTGCACTAAAGATGTGCAGGGCAGGGTGGGCAGGATGCAGCCAGGCTGAAGTTGTGGCCAGCCTCATCTAGGGTAGGGTGTCCCTTCCCACAGCAGCGGGGTTGGAACTGGATGATACATCTGGTCTCTTCCAACCCTGACTGAGTCTGTGATTCTATGCTCAGGGGTGGCCAAAGGCAGCAGAAGGGGCACTGGAGGCAAGCTGGAGCAGAGGAGGTGCCACAGGAACAGAAGGGGAAACTTTTTCCCTGTGAGGTCATGGAAGCTCCTTCTGTAGAGACTTTCTGACTCCAATGGATGTGTTCCTGTGTGACCTGCTCTAGGTGCTCCTGCTCTGGCAGGGAGGCTGGACTGGATGATCTTCTGAGGTCCCTTCCAAGCCCTAACACTCTATGAGATACCACTTCTAGTCATCACTACTTGGGAGATTCTCCCTGCAACGAAGCTGCACAGCAAAAAGAAGCCAACCTGCTGAAGGGAAATTCGTGCAAAGATGACAGGAGTGCTTTACCCATCTCGGTGAGGAAGATGTTTGGCTGCAGCACCTTAATACCACAAGAACTACCAGCTGCTTCTTGATCAAAGGAAAACTGACACAAACACATGAAAGCAGCAGCAAAAACCTCCAGATATCCAAGCAGGAAAGAGAAACTGACATCCCAGAATTTAGGGCAAAGCATTTCCTCTGTTTCATTTGACAAGGAAAAGTGAGATGTGCAAATAACAAACAGAAACAAGCACATCCTTCTTACTACTTCATATGGCAGAGGACACAGGCATGAAATAGTTCACACAATGTGTAACTACTGCAGATAACTGATCTAAGAGTCACAGGAAGAAAAAAGAAGAAACTAAGATGTGAGCAAGAGGAATTTAATATATTAAATGTGTTACACTTGCAGAAAGCCTGAAATGTGTAAGCATTGCAGCTGTAGATACACACAACGAGCAAAGGCCACTCAAAAGAAAAACCATTTTGATTTGGATTTCACTGCCCCAAGTACTTCAAAATCCTTACAACATTCAGATCCCCACAGAGGGCTATGTGCTAGGGTTTTAGGGTCTGGACAGCTGAAGCACCTCTGCTGCAAAGACAGGCTGAGGCAGCTGAGGTTGTTCAGCTTGGAAAAGAGCAGGCTCCAGGGACACCTAAGAGCTGCCTCTCAGAACCTGAAGGGGCTACAGGAAGGATGGAGAGAGACTTGGCAAAGGCCTGTGGTGATAGGAGGGGAGGCAATGGATTCAACCTAGAGAAAAGCAGGCTGAGATTGGATGTGAGGAACAAGTTCTGCACCATGAGGGTGCCACAACACTGCAACAGGTTGCCCAGGGAGGTAGTTCAGGCTCCATCCCTGGAAAAAATCAAGGTGGGGCTTGACAGGGCTCTGGGCTGCCTGACCTAGTGGAGGATGTCCCTGCTGACTGCAGGGGGGTGGACTGGATAAGCTCTGGAGGTCCCTCCCAACCCAGACCATTCATAGAATCAAGCAGGTTGGAAGAGAGCTCCAAGCTCAGCCAGTCCAACCTAGCACCCAGCCCTGCCCAACCAACCAGACCATGGCACTCAGTGCCCCAGCCAGGCTTGGCTTCAACACCTCCAGGCACAGCCACTCCACCACCTCCCTGGGCAGCCCATTCCAATGCCAATCACTCCCTCTGGGAAGATTCTATGATTCTCAGTACAAATGAAGAAAAGCAAAGCAAAGTCTGAATGGCCTGAATGACAGCCATGAAGCCTGGCAAATGTTACATCATTTCACACAATCACCAAGCGAGTTTGGTTTGGGGTGATTTTTTCCCCCCTCATTTTAATGGTTAATTTCCACTCTGTGACTCACCTCTTATCTTTAAACCCCTATAAATCATCATCCATCACTGTGGAGATAACACAGTGAAAGGTATCTCAATTCAGTTCAGGGTAATACTATGCTGCAAAATAGCTCTGTGATTAGACAAGATTTCAAGTCACTTTTTTCCCTCCACGATTATATTGGGAAAACCATGCTCTTACATCCACCAATTCCCATCAGAGAATCTAGACAGGCAGCATCACAGAATCACCCAGGTTGGAAGAGACCTCTAAAGGTCATCTAGTCCAACCCCCCTGTAATGAGCAGAGTTGTGATGGAAATACTGAACAGGAGTCAGTTACAACGAAATAACTCAGAAATTATCTCAGTGTCAGAAGCTCTGCAGGCCAAATAATCTGCTGCAGTACTGAAAGAACTTTGCTTTTGATTACTGCAATGACCTTGGCTGAGTTACAGCACTGAGAAGTCTTGAGAGAAGACAGCTGAGAGGGCATCTGACCAAGGTCTGTAAATATCTGAAGGGTGGGTGTCAAGATGCAGGCACCAGGCTCTTTGTGGTGCTGCTCAGGTACAGGACAAGGAATAACAGCTACAAGCTGGGACAGAGGAGATTCCACCTCAACAAGAGGAGACACTTCTGTGAGGGTGAGGGTGCCAGAGCCCTGGAACAGGCTGCCCAGAGAGGTTGTGGAGCCTCCTTCTCTGGGGACATTCCAAACCCACTCAGATGCGTTCCTGTGTGACTCACTCTAGGTGATCCTACTCTGGCACAGGGATTGCACTGAGGGGTCCCTTCCAAACCCAACCATTCTGTGATTACTGCTCCTTCCATTATTTAAGCACATGATCCCAATTTCCCCTCTCAGGCAGCAGGAGAGTCACAAGGACGTTACATTTGTGTATGTCACACACTCACTGACCCAAAGCACTATAGCACAGAATACCGAAGGCTGAGCATAACCTGTGAAACATCACCTGAAAGGTAGCTGCATCAAACAGGCTCTAAGAGATACACAGACCTTACAAACCCCACAGTTATCAGGTGGAGTACAGCTGTGAGAGACAAAGGAGGAAGACTGAAACAGGGAGGAGACAAATTGAGATGGCTGGTAGGCAGCGCAGTCAGATTCATATGCTGGGTTAGGTTGGAAGGGACCTCAAACATCATCTAGCTCAGGGACACCTTTCACTAGAGACCAGGCTGCTCTTCATCATAAGGCTGGTGAGACACTGGAACACGTTGCCCAAAGAGGTGGTGGGAGCTCCATTCCTGGAATTTCTTAAGGACAGGCTGGATGTGACTCTGAGCAACCAGACTTGGTGAAAAGTGCCCCTGCCCGTGGCAGGGAGATTGGAACCTGATGATCCTTGAGGTCCCTTCCAACTCTGACAACTCTGTGATTCTATGAACTGGAAAGGGTCCTGACTATTATTTTACCCCTGAAAGGACAGAGGCAAAGCCTGTCATTGTTACAGCAGTTGAAATAACAAAACACCTTGAGAGATGCAAGAAAACAACCAGGAGAGGATGTAGCACATTCAACTGCTCTGAACTAAATACTTGCAAATGGCAACCTCACATGAAAAGCAGCACAGGAGTTAAGCTTGGGGCTAAACAACCTTGAACGTCCACCTAGAGAGAAAATAAGACAGGACCAAAGCAAAAGCATCCAAGTGTAGTTAAAATCATTTTGGCAAATGAGAGATCAGCTGGAAAAGCACTGCTATCAGGAAGGAAAGCTCACCACACAGTGCTTTAAAGCAATGCAGACACCAAGTCCTTCACAGAAGCTGCTTCTGTGATGTACAGTCTAAGCTGGCTACCATGCCATATTTATTTAAGTGCTTAAGGTCGACCAACTTTTACTACAAGAAGAAGAAAAAAACAATCTAATTTTGCTCTGAAAACCTGAGCATTCAGGATTTCAATCCCTCAGAACATATCCTGAGCCTTTGCTCAGGGCAGCAAAAGCAAAGAAAGATTTGATACTGCACAACTTGTCCTTCAGATGCAGTTTAGTTGTAACTCTTGCTACAGATGCCAGCAGTAGTAACATCTACATTTTGGTCATAGAATAAATCAGGATTGGAAGGGACCACAAGCATCAGGCAGTGCCAAACCCCCTGCCATGCCCAGGGACACCCTACCCTAGAGCAGGCTGCACACAGCCTCAGCCAGCCTGGCCTCAAACACCTCCAGCCATGGGGCCTCAACCACCTCCCTGGGCAACCCCTGCCAGGCTCTCACCACTCACTCAACAACTTCCTCCTCACATCCAGCCTGAAGCTACCCATTTCCAGCTTCACTCCATTGCTCCCAGTCCTGTCACTTCCTGACAGCCTAAAAAATCCCTCCCCAGGTTTTTTGTAGCCCACTTCAGATCCTGGAAGGCCACAAGAAGGTCACTTCAGAGTCTGCTAACACTGTCCTTGGCCAAGATTCCTGCAACATAGCAGGTTGTAGTATCTCTATTCCCACGTCTTGGATTTCTGGAAAAGCTGTGCAAATGCTTCCTGTGACACAGAATTTTGTCTCCTTTTTGCCTCTTCCCCAGTAGTTAAGAGATGCAAACAACTTCTCTTACTTATTTCATGCTTGCTTGCTACAGCTTGATCTGGGCAGGCAGTCTGAAGGGATGGATGCACTAAATCATAGAATCAACCAGGTTGGAAGAGAGCTCCAAGCTCAGCCAGTCCAGGCTTGCACCCAGCCCTGGCCAAGCAACCAGACCATGGCACGAAGTGCCCCAGCCAGGCTTGGCTGCAACACCTCCAGGGATGGCAACCCCACCACCTCCCTGGGCAGCCTGCTCCAATGGAGCTGATCTGGTGCTTCACTTCCACTGCCATTCTAGCAACGGAGAACCCTAGAGATCAAGACTCAGATGCTGCCAGAGCACTGCAAAGTTCGCAAAGGGGGAACAATAGCTGCAGCCATCAGCCCCCACCATTGCCTTGGGGGGGTCAACACTGTAAGAAAGAGCATTTTACTTTGGAATGTGAAGGTAGGATTGTTCCTATCCCTGTGAAGAAGATGAGGACGCCAGGACCCACATGTGAATTAGGAGGGTGTCACTTCCACATCCGTGCTAACGACTCGCATTAGTAGCTGTTGTGCCTGCTGCAAAATTGGTTTGAGCTGGCTCCCATCAAAATGCCTCTTTCTCTGCTGCAGCTGATCCAAACCCCACGCACACACTGCTGCCCGTAAAACACACCACACAAGGACAATCTTCCACGCCACATTACCTTCTAGCAGCCAATTCAAACGCAATAACAGACGAGGCTGGGACCACTCTCACTTGGTCATTAGTGTTCAAATGTCGATACTTGACCACAAGTGATTACATCTGCCTGTGCCTGTCCACGCTCCACAACACATAACCCATCTGATATCATCTTCAATGACTCCATGTGCTGCCTTTTCCTATGGATTCCAGACCCTACAAAGGGTGAAATATACATTGCAGAAATATAATGAGCAAAGCTTTTGTTCCTCCAGCATTTGCCTCTCGAGTCAGAAAGTATAAGCATGAAAGAAAATGCCTTGGGAAGACTACAAGAGAATATTGGGCAGATTTGCTGAGGGAGCTGGGCTTATTCAGCCTGGAGAAGAGGAGGCTCAGGGGTGACCTCATTGATGTCTACAGCTAGCTGAAGGGAGGTTGTAAGCAGGTGGGGTTGGTCTCTTCTCCCAGACAACCAGCAACAGAACAAGGGGACACAGCCTCAAGTTGTGCCAGGGCAGGTTCAGGATGGATGTTAGGAGGAAGTTGTTGGCCTGATGAGGAGAGGCTGAGGGAGCTGGGGGTGTGCAGCCTGCAGCAGAGGAGGCTCAGGGCAGAGCTCATTGCTGTCTGCAGCTGCCTGCAGGGAGGCTGTAGCCAGGTGGGGTTGGGCTCTGCTGCCAGGCAGCCAGCAGCAGAAGAAGGGGACAGAGGCTCAAGCTGTGCCAGGGCAGGTCTAGGCTGGATGTTGTTAGGAAGTTGTTGTCAGAGAGAGTGGTTGGCACTGGAATGGGCTGCCCAGGGAGGTGGTGGAGTGGCCGTGGCTGGAGGTGTTGCAGCCAAGCCTGGCTGGGGCACTGAGTGCCATGGTCTGGTTGGTTGGGCAGGGCTGGGTGCTAGGTTGGGCTGCCTGAAAAGCCTGGATGAGGCACTTGGTGCCATGGTCTAGTTGACTGGATAGTGCTGGGGGATAGGTTGGACTGGATGATCTTGGAGGTCTCTTCCAACCTGGTTGATTCTATGATTCTATGATTCTATGAAACCTGGAGATCCAAGCCCCAGAAGTGCCTGACTGCCCAACTGCAACAGCTCACAGCAGCGGCTGCGAGGGCTGAGCATGGGAGCTGGGCAAGGCACAGCAAACACAGGCGTTCCCCGCTCCCTGCCTGGCTTCCCACACAGCCTTACCTCCGGCACGTCAAAGACTTGGATTCATCTTCCTACTCCCCAAGTTTTGGATAATAACACTCCCTTATCTCCCGCGGCAGCTGTAAACCTGCTTTCAGCAACTAGAGCGGCTTAGGACAGGAGGGAAATGAACTCCCTCTGCCGCCACACGTTTAGGTGGTTTGCCGTCCACAGAGCAAGGGCTCCCGTGAGGTAATGAAGGGAAGGGCAGAGGGAGCAGCTGCCTGGCACCTCCATCACCACTCCTCTCACCCAGCCAAGCGCCCAGAGGTCACCTGCAGAAAGGGCAGCCAGACCCAACCCTAACACCTTCACAAGGCCAAGAGCCAAGACCGTGCCCGCCAACCAGCCTTGTGCCTAAGCACCTCATGCTGCTGGGGGGGACCCGATACCAGCCCACACCTAACCCCGTACACCGCAGCAGCCTCCACCGCACCTCCCACAGCCTCTCGCCCTCGGAAAGCAGAAGTTGTGTTCACCAAGCAAACGAGGAGGGACCTTCCTCGGCGCCATACCTATCTAAGGGCTCGGACCGAGGCGTTCACACTCGATACCAGCTCAACCAGTTTGCTGCCCGGGTTGGCCAACCAGCACAGGCAGGCCCGGGCACCGCTGAAAAGAAGGTTACTGAAGGGCTCCCTCCCCGCTCTCCGTGAGGGGGCAAAAGCAAGCGGCCGCCCCCCCGGCAGCGCAGCCGGCGGGCGGGAAGCCCCTGCCCGCTGCGCCCGACCCGCCGCACAAAAGCCCCCTCACGGCGAACACCTCCCGCGCTACAGAGGCGGCACCGGACGGCGGGGGCGAGACCCGCTCGCTCGGCACGTCCCCGGGCGCTGCCGGCTCCCCCGCGGCTCCCGCGGAGGATAACGGGCCTCGTCCCTCCGTGGGTCAGCGCCACCCCCGCCCTGCGGTCGCGGCCCGAGATGGCGGCCGGACCCTGCCGCTGCAGCCCCCTCAGCACCTGCCCGGCAGGCGGGAGAGCGACCTTCGTCTGCCGCCCCTTGGGGGCTTCGATAGCCCCCGGCCTGGGGGCGGGGAGAGGACGGGACGGCGCTGGGGGCAGCTCAGAGGGGCAGGCAGCCAAGTCGCTGTCCTTCGGCACCTTGCGGGGCCGCGCACTTATCCCTTACCTGTCGCCCGCGGGTAGCTGCGCGCAGCCCCCGGCTCCGCCATCTCCCAGGGACGGTGGTCACAGCCGCCTCCTCCTGCCGCCGCCGCCGGGGCTCCGCTCCGCTCCGTTCCGCGGCACCCAGCGGCCACCGCACAGGCGCACTGCCCGCCCCGCGGCACCTGACACACGGCGCGGCGGGCGGGGAGGAGCGGGAGCGGGAGCAGGGCCGGGCACGGCGGCCGACGGCTGCCTGGTGCCGCTCGGCGGCGGCGGCTCCTCGCCCGGTGCCGCCTGGAGCAGGGCGGGGCGCAGCCAGGTGCTGCCGCTGCCGCTGCCCCTGCCCCGCCTCGCAGCGCTGAGGGCGGGGAGGTGCCGCTGGGAGTCGCCGAGTCCAGCCTCGCCCCAGCCTGGTGTCCGCTCGGCTGGAGAGGGCCGGGCCCGGCCGCGGGCCCTCAGGTGAGGTAGCGAGGCCGCGGCCGAGCTTGTGCCTTTGGTGGCCGGGCGCGTTTGGCTGGATTAACACCGGAGCAGCACACAGAGTGCCCGCCAGCGTTCCCGGAGCCCCCAGGTGCTTCCAGACGTTTCCATCCAGGAGGCTGTCGGCAGCCGCATGTGGCCTCCGTTGAGGGAAGGCACAAGCCGTGGGGTCCTCGTCTGCCAGTGGCTCTTAATGGGATGAGACTGAACCAGGCCAAGTGCAGGCCACTTTGGCCACAACAACCCCAAGCAGCACTGCAGGCTGGGGCCAGAGTGGCTGAGAGCAGGCAGGCAGAGAGGGAGCTGGGGGTGCTGGGAGAGAGGAGCTGCAGAGGAGGCAGCAGTGCCCAGGTGGGCAGCAGAGCCAATGGCATCCTGGGCTGGCTCAGGAGCAGTGTGGGCAGCAGGACAAGGGAGGTTCTTGTGCCCACCCCTGTGCTCAGCACTGCTCAGGCCACCCCTGGAGTGCTGTGTCCAGCTCTGGGCTCCTCCATTGCAGAGAGCTGCTGAGGTGCTGGAAGGTGTCTGGAGCAGGGCAGCAAGGCTGGGGAGGGGCCTGGAGCACAGCCCTGTGAGGAGAGGCTGAGGGAGCTGGGGGGGTGCAGCCTGCAGCAGAGGAGGCTCAGGGCAGAGCTCATTGCTGCCTGCAGCTGCCTGCAGGGAGGCTGTAGCCAGGTGGGGTTGGGCTCTGCTGCCAGGCAGCCAGCAGCAGCAGAAGGGGACAGAGGCTCAAGCTGTGCCAGGGCAGGTCTAGGCTGGATGTTGTTAGGAAGTTGTTGGCAGAGAGAGTGATTGGCACTGGAATGGGCTGCCCAGGGAGGTGGTGGAGTGGCTGTGGCTGGAGGTGTTGCAGCCAAGCCTGGCTGGGGCACTGAGTGCCATGGTCTGGTTGGTTGGGCAGGGCTGGGTGCTAGGTTGGGCTGGGGGAGCTTGGAGCTCTCTTCCAACTTGCTGGATTCTATGATTCTCCTCCAAGGGCTGCCAGATGTGTGGGGCTGCCCATGGCCCTTTAGGCCACCACCATTTTGCCCTCAGGAGAAATAAAGAGCTGTAGCCCTTCATTCTGCTGTTTATGTGCTGGCTGCTGGAACACTTCCATAAGTCTGACAGTTTTGCTCCTGCCTTCCCATTTTTGCTGCTCCTTGCCCGGGTGGGCACACTGCAGCACCTGGGGGAATGTGCATGGCCTCTAGGCATGTGGCCTTGGCACATCTCCTGCTCCCCTGCTTCAGATGTCACCAGGACTGGAGCCAAGCACCTGATTGCCTCATACTCAACGCCAGCTTACTGCACATGAAATTTATGACATCTTTAATCCCCTTGTTCATTCTTGGTCTGTTGGTCCTGTTCTTTTTTGTCTAACAATTACATTCCTGTTACATTCCTTAGCTGAAGATGCAGACCATAGTCAATGTAAGGACGTAGAGAAGGAAGGCATTTTCCATTGGTTTGGTTTGATTTGGTTTGGGAAAGAATTCCCTTTGCTATTCCTCATGTGTCTCCCAGTGAATTGCTGTTTCTTACTAAGTACAGACTATTCTGTTGGGGTTGTTGTCACCAGTTTGCCTTCCATCCACACATTCACATGATGTCCTTGTGTTTAACCAGACAGATTTCACTAGTGACAGCCGTTCCCTGTGTTGCTTTATCAGGGACAGACTTCATTTGTGTTGTTTATAACTCTGCCAAACTGAAAAAAGGTGACATTTTCATGCCACCTGCTCCTCAGGCTAAGCTTCTATCAAAAGGCTCCAGTTAAAAGGACTCCACGTGTCTAAAGATGAGATTGTCTAAAGATGAGATTCCTGTTACAGAAGAAAAATCCTTCCTGACAAGCCTGGTGGCCTTCTATGAACAGGTCACAATATGAATAGATGAGGGGCAAGCAACTGATGGCTATACCTGGCCCTGAGCAAGGCCTTTGGCACTGTCCCACACCACATCCTGGTCTCCAGGTTGGTGACACATGGGTTTGATGGGTGGAGCACTGATGGATACAGAAGTGGCTTGATGGCTGCACCCAAAGAGTGGCTGTCAGTGGCTCCATGGCCAAGTGAAGGCAGTGACAAGCAGAGTCCCTCAGGGATCAGTCCTGGGACCAGTCTTGTTCAGCATCTCTGTGGGTGCCATGGACAGAGGCACTGAGTGCAGCCTCAGCAAGTTTGCTGCCCACACCAAGCTGTGTGGTGCAGCAGCCAGGCTGGAGGGCAGGATCCAGCCAGAGGGACCTGGGCAGGCTGCAGAGGTGGGCACAAGCCAACCTCATGAGGTTCAACAAGACCAAGGGCAAGGTCCTGCAGCTGGGTGGAGGCAATGCCAAGCACCAATGCAGGCTGGGCAGGGAGTGTCTGGAGAGCAGCCCTGAGGAGAGGGACTTGGAGGTGCTGCTGGAGGAGAAGCTCAGCAGGAGCCAGCAGTGTGCACTTGCAGCCCAGAAAGCCAAGCAGAGCCTGGGCTGCAGCAGCAGCAGTGTGGCCAGCAGGGCCAGGGAGGGGATTCTCCCCCTCTGCTCTGCTCTGCTGAGACCCCATCTGGAGTGCTGCATCCAGCTCTGGAGCCCCTGGGACAAGAGGGCTGTGGAGATGCTGGAGAGTGTCCAGAGCAGGGCCAGGAGGATGCTCAGAGGCTGCAGCAGCTCTGCTGTGAGCGCAGCCTGAAAGAGTTGGGGCTGTGCAGGCTGGAGCAGAGGAGGCTCCCAAGGGACCTTCTTGTGGCCTTCCAGCATCTGAAGGGGGCTCCAAAAAAGCTGGGGAGGGACTTTTGAGGCTGTGAGGGAGTGGCAGGAGTGGGGGGAATGGAGCAAAGCTGGAGGTGGGGAGAGTGAGGCTGGAGGTGAGGAGGAAGTTGTTGAGCAGGAGAGTGGTGAGAGCCTGGCAGGGGTTGCCCAGGGAGGTGGTTGAGGCCCCATGGCTGGAGATGTTTTGAGGCCAGGCTGGCTGAGGCTGTGTGCAGTCTGCTCTAGGGTAGGGTGTCCCTGGGCATGGCAGGGGGGTTGGATCTGGCTGATCCTTGTGGTCCCTTCCAACCCTGACTGACTCTATGATTCTGCCTGTACTCCTCTAGCTGTGCCCCCTGAATTCCAGGGACTTCTTTGGCAAAAAAACCAAAAGCAGGAAGACTTTCCTGTAATCTTAATCAATCTTTAGCCTCTTGGTGCCTGACTAACCCCAGGGTAAGGACAGCTGGCCTCAGTGAAAGTTACATGGCTTTAGTGCTGAGGGAAAGCAAACAGAGGAGGTGAGTTTCCAGGGCTGGGAATTAGAAAAGCAGGGCATGGATGTAGGGCATATGTAGGGATATTAAAAGATAGAGGAGTATAGCCAGAAGCTGGAGAAGGGGGAATGAGTGTCAGCAGGGAGGGTAGAATCACAGAATGCTCTGGAAACAAACCCCAACAGTTTCTCAGTTAGCCAGAGCCATACTTCAGTGTGCCCAGCACTGATCCCTGGGGCACAGCACTGGTGCCAGCTGCCAGCTGGGTGTGGCACCATTCACCACCACTCTCTGGGCCCAGCCCTTCAGCCAGTTCTTGACCCATTTCAGAGTGCCCAAGCCACAAGCTGGCAGCTTTGCCAGGAGAATATGAAAGGAAACTGAAGGAAACCACATTGAAAACATGAAAGCTCCCAAGCCAACCATCTGCCCTATAGCATTCAATGCAGTGGGTGATAGGAGTCAGTGTTTAAATTACCTTTGCAGACTGTTGTGCTTCCCCCCCCCCCCCCCCCAAGCCTGCTGCCTCGTTCAGTGCAAAGGATGTGTTTAATTAATGGAGAGTTCTTCAATGCTCCTCTTCATTTTCACCATCTAAAGTGGAATCTTTCATGTCCCATCAACTGCACATTCTTCAAACCCCTGCCTTGGAGGCAGGTTAATTAAATTCCCACCATGGCTTTCCTGTGCTACTCTCACAGCTCCTGCAAGCATGAATACATTTAACTCTAGGGCAGCCTTCTGAGTTGCTGTAGTACTATCAGTGTATTTTACACACTGGGAGGGACTAAGAGAAGGCAGTGGATCTGCAGTTTGTGAGTTGTGTCATAGGGTGGGCAGGGGGGTTTAAAGCAGGGATTTAATTCAGTGTGCAGCTATCAGCACCTCAGAAACAAGCCCATAAGGGTGCTTGCTCAGGTTTGACTTTGGGTGCTCTGGATCTTTAAGCATCAGATGTAGTGGCCCTTAACACCTGGGTGTGAGGAGTTACCTTGAGGTGCATCCATGTATCCTTCTTTGTGACAGAGAGAGGAACTCTGAGGAGGTTTTTAATCCCCAGCTTTTGAAGTGGAAGCCATGAAGTACTTGATTTTGCCCCTACTTCACAGAACAAGGTTATTTTCTTGGCTGCTAGCAGCTAAAGTGGCGTTTCCAGCTGTGGTGGCACTACAGCCACTGCCTGCGTGCTCAGAGCTGATCTCACCGTGGCCCTCTGTCATGTCAGGAGGACAGAGCCAGGCTCTGCTCAGTGTTGTCTAGTGGCAGCACAAGGGGCACTGGGGGCAAGCTGCAGCAGAGGAGGTGCCACGGGAACAGGAGGAAAAACTTCTTGGCTGTGAAGGTGGCAGAGGCCTGGAGCAGGCTGCCTAGAGAGGTTGTGGAGTCTCCTTCTCTGCAGACTTTTCCAACCCCAGCTGGATGTGTTCCTGTGTGCCTTGCCCTAGGTGCTCCTGCTCTGGCAGGGGGCTTGGACTGGATGATCTTTTGAGGTCCTTCCAAGCCCTAACATTCTGTGACACCCGAATATCCTCTGCAACATATGCCTTGAACCAGGGGCATATCCTCACTTGCCCCACACATCTGTCTCCAAGTTGAGCTGGAGCTGTTTGACATGGCCCAGGTTAACAGTGAAAGGGTCAATCCTCACAGAAAAAAGCAGTGAAAGCAGAGAAAGAGAGGAGCACTCTCACCACCTTCCTCTGCCTTATTTCCTGATGGCACTGGCCTTCCAAGTCATGTACAAACACAGCCCTGCCTACACACCCTGCTTTACTGAGCATGCCAATGGCATAGACAGCAGTGGAATGCAGCCCAAACCTACTTCACACCTGGTTTAAACTGCATATATTTGCATCTGTCTTTTCACTGCAAGGGTGACATATCTTACTTCTCCAGTTCTCCCATAAGCAGGGCCTGGCTTCCTTACTCCCAGATACTTGCTTTCCTCCTCCAGAGTCAGACCCTTGTGAGCCATGAATCTCAAGAGCTGCCTGGTTGATTGCTTTGCAGATCCGTGGCCAGGTGGATAGGGACAAGTTAGATTTCCCTGAGTTTGGGATTGATTGATTCTGGGATTTCTGTAGCAAAAGGTTCTTTGCCACAGCGTTAGACAAAGGAAAGGCAAAAAGCTCTGTCAGTTTTTCATGCTTTAACAGGATGTGACACAGTCTTAGCATCTGCTGGGAGAGGCAGGAGATGCTAAGTCTTGCTTAGGAAGGAAAGAATGTCTGCCCTGCAGCCATAGAAATGTGGCTCCTGTTCTCTTCCTCACCTGCTGCAGTGATTGATACTTGCCTGAAGGATTTCCAGTTGTTTGCAGTACTTTTGGTGAGCTGCACCAGGGTAGTTTGCAGGGAAGAGAGGAGCATTCCTTCCCCAGAAGTACATCTATTCACACAGGGCAAGCTTATCTTATAACCACATCTGATAGCTCCATGAACAGGAACAGAACTACCTCAGATTGATAAGGAGCTGTTCTCAAGGTTATGATACTTCTGCTCTGAATGCCTCAAGTAGCATTAAACTAATTGAGTTCAGTTATAACTGCATGGTACTTATGCTGCATCAAATGGCAGCAAGTCAGTGGAGAATTGGGTTTGGAGGGTTTTCTTGCTTAAACTAACATGCTGTGGATAAGAAATTAAACCACCTTGAAGGGAAGCCATGATTACCATGGAGATGCAAAGCCTCTGGGACATACAGACTGGTAGGTCCAAGAAGCCAGGTGGTCTTGAAACTGCATGAATTTATGAGCAGCACTGGATGTGCACAGAGGACTCTGCCTCATGCTCTCAGTGAGACCATTTGCATGCTCCACACTGCAGGTTTGCAGATGACATCAAATTGAACAGCAGTGTTGATCTGCTCAAGGGGGGGAAGGCTCTACAGGGAGACCTGGGCAGGTTAAATCCATGGGCTGGGGTTTAACAAGACCAAGTGCTGGGCCCTGCATTTGGGTCACAGCAACCCCAAGCAATGCTACAGGCTTGGGGCAGAGTGGCTGGAAAGCAGCTTGGTGGAACAGGATCTGGGGGTGCTGGTGGAAAGCTGAACATGAGCCAGCAGTGTGCCCAGGTGGCTAAGAAAGCCAACAGCATCCTGGCCTGGATCAAACCCACTGTGGCCAGCAGGAGTGGGGCAGTGATGGTGCCTCTGGACTTAGCCCTGGTGAGGCCACAGCTTGAGCAGTTCTGGGTCCAGCTCTGGGCACCACAGAATAGGAAAGGCACTAGGGGCTGGAAGGTGTCCAGAGAAGAGCAGTGAGGCTGGAGAGGTGTTTGGAGGGCATCATCTGAGGAGTGGTTGAGGGATCTGCAGGTGTTTGATGTGATCTTTGATCACATTGGGTGATTCTGTGCTCCACAACCTCCCTGGGCAACCTGTGCCAGTGTCTCACCACCCTCACTGCAAACAACCCTTTCCTAACATCCAGTTTCAATCTCCCCTCTGCCAGTTCAAACCCATTCCTCCTCCTCCTGTCATTACAAGACCTTGTAAATAGTCCCCCCCCAGCCCTCCTGTAACCCCCTTCAGATACTGGAAGGCCACTCCAAGGTCTCCTCCAAGCCTTCTCTTCTCCAGGCTGCAGAGCCCCAACTCTTGTAGCCTGTCCTCATAGCAGAGCTGCTGCAGCCCTCTGATCATCTTCATGGCCCTGCTCTGGACTGGCTCCAACAGTTCCATGTCCGTCTTGTTTTGGGGGCTCCAGAACTGCCCAGAGGACTCCAGGTGGGGTCTCAAAGAATGCTCAAAGTTTGTGTCTAAATCAAGATGTGATCATTATGAACCTATGATCAGTATGAGCTGCCTTCAAGCTCAGTCTGAAGGTACAACCTGAAGCCTTTTCCCCTTGGAAAGAGCAGGATTTTAGATGAACTAAAAAACTGACTGTAAAATAGCTCAGTGTTTGGCTGGTGATCAGCAAAGCACCCAGGGGTCAATGCTGGGACCCATACTCAATGTCTTCATTCATAGAAAGGTTTCGTTTGGAAGGAACCTTAAGGATGATCTAGTTCCAACCTCCCTGCCATGAGTGGGGACAACTTCCACTATCCCAGGCTGTTCAAGGCTGCATCCTGGTTGCAATGCAGAGCTCACACTCAGCAGAGAGGAGTGAGAAGTTGCTGCTTCAAACTAGGACCCTGAAAAACTTGAGGATGGGACAGAGACCTCATGATCCTTATAAGAAGCCTGAAGTTCTGCACTTGGGACAGGTGGAATGACTCCAGGCACAGACTGGGAAGTGGCTGATTAGAGGACAGTCCTGTGGGTTAGAGCACACACAGGGTTGAGTGTGAACTTGCAGCATGCTCTTCTAAAAGCAGCCAAATCCTGAGCTACACCCAAAGTGGGGCCAGCACAGCCAGGGAGGATGTGCTGATCATCTGCTTGCTCCTGCTGAAAGCCCTGGTACCTGAAATAGGCTTTAGCGTTGGACTTCTCTGGTCACAAGAGATGTGGCAGGTGTGGAGAGAGTTCAGTGGAGGGCTAGGAAGAAGCCTGCTGAGGAGAGGCTGAAGGAGATGGACTTCGGTAGAAAGGAGCTCAGAAAGACTAGGGGCAATGGAGCAAAGCTGGAGGTGGGTAGGTTCAGACAGGACTAGGGGCAATGGAGCAAAGCTGGAGGTGGGTAGGTTCAGACTGGATGTGAGGAGGAAGTTGTTGAGCAGGAGAGTGGTGAGAGGCTGGGATGGGTTGCCCAGGGAGGTGGTTGAGGCCCCATGGCTGGAGGTGTTTGAGGCCAGGCTGGCTGAGGCTGTGTGCAGCCTGCTCTAGAGTAGGGTGTCCCTGGGCATGGCAGGGGGGTTGGCACTGCCTGATCCTTGTGGTCCTTTCCAGCCCTGACTGATCCTATGACTCTAAGTGATACAATAGCCAACGACTCTTGGAGGGGTCAGTACCAAAGTGATAGGGCCAAACTCTAACAGCAATTACCAGAGTTTACAGCTTGGGGTTTGGATTGGGCATCAAGAAACAAAACCAAGAAGCACCACCAGAAGTGGCTCTCCAGAGAGGTGGAGCAATCTGTCACTGGGACTTCTCAAGACCCAAGGGTGACATAACCTAGTGCTGAGCTGGCCCAGCCTCCAGAGGTCCCTTTCCAACCAAGACTCTTCTGATCTTGCAGCAGGTCTCAGGTTGTCACAACACCTTATTAATAAGCCCTATTATTAAAATCATCTGTACACTTGTCTGGTGTCATGAGTGGTGGTAGAAGATTGTCACCAAGCCTGTTTGAAGAGAGCAGGTTGAACAGATGGGAAACACCTGGGTGAGTTGCATAACTAAGCCAACACCTCCTTCAACCTACTTTATGTAGGGAGAGCTACAGCAAGAGGCCAAGGAAAGGCATTCAAGTCACCCTTCTGCTCGTCTTTCTTTCCCCTGCACTGGCACTCATTCACCTTTCCAACTTGGCTTAGTCCTCTACCACACTAACCTTAATCTTAGGAGCAAGATTCTGTTGCTCCTTTTGTTGTGTCCAAAACATTAAGAACCTAAATTGGTAATGAGCCTTTCTCTGGGCTTGTCAAAGCATTATCCAGCTGCTTTGGTCTGTGGGTGCAGGGTTGCATGAGAGTAGCCCTGAAGAGAGAGACTTGGGGGTGCTGGTTGCTGAGCAGCTCCCCAGGAGCCAGCAGCGCCCTCCTGCAGCCCAGCAGGCAGCTGTGTGCTGGCTGCAGCCAGAGGAGTGTGGGCAGCAGGGCAACAGAGGGGATTGTGCCACTGGACTCTGCTCTGCTGAGACTTCACCTCCAATCTCGCCTCCAGTTTTGGTGTCCCCAGCATGAGGAGGACACAGAGCTGCTGGACTGGATGATCTTGGAGGTCTCTTCCAACCTGGCTGATTCTATGATTCTAAGACGATCCAAGGGCTGGAGCAGCTCTGCTGTGAGGACAGGCTGAGGGAGCTGGGGGTGTGCAGTCTAGAGAAGACTCCAGAGAGACCTTAGAACTGCCTGCCAAGAGCTGAAGAGATCCTACAGGAAGGCTGCAGAGGGACTGCTGAGGGTGTCTAGAGATGAGACAAGGGGGAATGGTTTGAAGCTGAGGCAGAGCAGGGTTAGAGTGGAGCTGAGGAAGAAGTTGTTCAGTAGGAGGGTGGCAAGACTGTGAACAGGCTGCCCAGGGAGGCTGTGGATGCCTCCTCCTTGAGAGTGTTCATGGCCAGGCTGGGGGAGGCCTTGAGCAACCTGGTCTAGTGGGAGGTGTTCCTGCCCATGGCAAGGGATTGGAACTGGATGAACTTTTGTGGTCCATTCCAACACAAACTATTCTACAGTGATGACCCAGGGCAACCCAGAACCTATTGTGGCAGGAAAAAGGGGTTTGTCTTTGTGCCCTGGCTGCAGTCTCTGTTACACTGGGGAACACTGGTAAAGTGAGGTTACTTACAGGAGTGCTGCCTTCGTTTGTATTTCTCCTTCCTCCTGCCAGGGCACTTTATTTCTCCCAGGTGTAGCAGGCTGGGTCTGGCAACCCCAAATTCCATCTCTGCATCTTCAGTAAACACTCACTGCCATGGAACCATTGATGTTGCTGCTAGCACAAGTGGCAGACAGGCACCTTCTGCACATGGACCTCAGGAACAGGTGTGAGAGCTTTTAACCATGTTTAGAGCTGTTGAGGAAACCAAGGAGCTGGGGAGCCACTCATGACATTCAGGCAGCTTCACAGGTGACCCTCACAGGCATACAAAGACAGTAAATTCATACTCTCCAAGATCAGTGGAGGGAGAAGGTTGTTTGTAGTATCTCTTCCCAGTACTTAGCAAGTTTTTACAGCACACATTTAAAACCCATGAGACATTTGGCAGAATTACTACTGAGGATATTTTATGCCTAGAATAAGATACCAGATCCATGCTATAATGAAAGGAAACAGAGAAGACATCTTTGCAAGAGCACTGTGCTAAAGTCACATAAAGCAAGGAGGCCACTCTGTATTTAAAGCCATTTTGGTTTTATCTCTTGGGGTAGTCACTTTACATCATACCAAAAACTGTATAAGGAATACATGTGTCAAGAATCAGAGTTTTATGGCACAAAAGGAAGCTTTCCATTAACCTGCTTTCAGAGCTGTTCAATACATAATTGAAGACAAAGAAACTAAGGCTACCACAAAGCAATCATTGCATGACGATGTTAAGTCTTTATTGAGCTTCTTAATTGACTCCTCCAAGTCTGGAGGCAGAGAAGAATCTTTCCAGTGCCTTCTTCTGGATGGAAAGATTCTTTTCCTATGTTGGACACACATTTCTTTTCTCACTGATGCTGTCATTCCAGAGTTCACATAAGCTTGAAACCTCACAATGGAATTTAGGATTCAAATAAAAACTCTACTCTGAACATAACCTTTTCTATAGTGTAAAAATAGCTCACACCTTTAACGTACCCATTTGAGGGGGGCCGGGGGGGAAGAACCAGTTTGAGATGGTTTCCAGTACAAACCCAACCGGGGACGTTTAGCATCCCTGTGCGGCTGCGGGAGGTCACCCAGTGTTCACCTACTGCAACTGCAGCTTGCCCACACCTGCCTCACCACACGTAACAGCTGCAGGGCTGAGATGCTGCTTCCTTTTTTACCGTAGCTTCTCTCTGAGCCCTCCACCGTGGCAAATTTACACCTCTGACATAATGAATGGGTTTAATTATCAAAATCAGTATAAAAAATAGCAGCGTGCTACTCGAGGTGAAAAGCAGACTGATCGTGCACCTTGGGTTTGAATGCAGATTTCTGCCTGCCTTTTCTTTTTGCTTCTCTTATCAAAATCTGTTTCAAGTGAACGTCAAGGCCAAAGGGGGTATAAAGGACAGACACTGCATAGTATGATTGAGTCCTAAATCTGGAAGTGGGGTCTTTGTGTGGAATCAAAATGGATATGATCATTACAGGGGTAAACAATTTTTATTTCAAAAGGTAAGTTTGTCACTGCAATTGCAGTGCTGAAAGCAGAGGAGGGGGAAAATCGCAGTCTTTTACAGCCCTGTGTTACTGTATCTCACATCCAGAGGTGGGGGAGGGGGGGGGGAAAAGCTCTAATTGGTGAAGAGGACAAAATAATCTTGGTGGCAATTCATTGAACCTTTGTGATAATCCAGCATTATCCATTTCTAAAGAAATATAAATACTTTAAAACAAACATTGAAAATAAATCCTTTGCCATGTCACAAACTACAACTCTTTATCGAGAATTTTCAGCCTTCTGAAAAGAAAGGGACTTCACCCCCCAAAAAATAACCCAAATATCACTGGAGAACAATCCTTGGTGGAAAAGAAAGTTGGAATGTAAACCTCTGCTCCAAATTAGATCTGAAAAACAAACAGAAAACAAACACCACACACACACACACGGTGCGTTTAGTTTGCAGGCTGTTGCTCAGCAAGCATAGACTCAAGCAGGTTGGCAGAGAGCTCCAAGCTCATCCAGTCCAACCTAGCACCCAGCCCTGGCCAATCATAGAACCAAGCAGGTTGGAAGAGAGCTCCAAGCTCATCCAGTCCAACTTAGCACCCAGCCCTGGCCAACCACAGAATCAAGCAGGTTGGAAGAGAGCTCCAAGCTCATCCAGTCCAACCTAGCACCCAGCCCTGGCCAACCATAGAATCAAGCAGGTTGGAAGAGAGCTCCAAGCTCCCCCAGTCCAACCTAGCACCCAGCCCTGCCCAACCAACCAGACCATGGCACTAAGTGCCCCAGCCAGGCTTGGCTTCAACACCTCCAGCCACAGCCACTCCACCATCTCCCTGGGCAGCCCATTCCAGTGCCAGTCACTCTCTCTGACAACAACTTCCTCCTCACATCCAGCCCAGACCTGCCTCGGCTGTCTTTAAGCTGCTTTTACAGATCAACAGGACACTTCCTGCAGGAAGGCTGCAGAGGGACTCTGCACAAGGAGGGCAAACAGTAGAGTGAGTGGAAGCTGAGGGAAAGCTGGTTTAGATTGGATCTTAGGACTTAACAGTAGGAGGGTGGTGAGACTCTGGAATAGGCTGCCCAGGGAGGCTGTGGCTGCCTCCTGGCTGGGGGTGTTGAAGGCCAGGTTAGATGAGGCCTTGAGCAACCTGGGCTAGTGGAAGGTGTCCCTGCCTATGGCAGGGGGGATTGGAACTGGATGATCTCTGCAGTCCCATCTGTGAATCTGCTGATGTTATGCATTTATTGTTAGGTATTATCTAAGCAGAGCTCAGCCAAAACCAGCACTTCACTGAGAGGTGCAGGTATTTTTAGCAGCAGGAAATGAGATGGCAATGACAAGTGTCCCTTTCTCCCAGTAATCCCTAACAGCACCTTAAACCCCACTTCCCTGGTGAAGTCAATTGGCTCTGCTGGTGTAGGAACTGAAGAGAGATCCTCCCATGGTGGGGAGGTTGGAGGAGATGAGCTCTGAGGTGCCTTCCAGCCTGAGCCACTCTGTGATTATCCCACACAAAGATCCATTTGTATGCAAAGTTTATTTTTTCAGTATTAGAATCACAGAATGGTCTGAGGTGGAAGGGACCTCCAAAGGTCACCCAGTCCAACCCCTTCTGCAGCCAGCAGGGACATCCTCCACTAGAGCAGGTTGCCCAGAGCCCTGTCCAGCCTCACCCTGAATATCTTCAACACAAGGAGGACATGGAACTGTTGGAACCAGTCCAGAGGAGGACCGTGAAGATCTTCAGAGGGCTGCAGCAGCTCTGCTATGAGGACAGGCTACAAGAGTTGGGGCTCTGCAGCTGGGAGAAGGTTTTGAGGAGCCCTTACAGTGGCCCTCCAGTATCTGAAGGGGGCCTACAGGAAGGCTGGGGAGGGACTACTGACAAGGTCTTGTAATGACAGGACGAGGTGTAGTGGGTTTAAACTGGCAGAGGGGAGATTCAAACTAGATGGTAGGAAAGGGTTCTTTGCAGTGAGGGTGGTGAGACACTGGCACAGGCTGCCCAGGGAGGTTGTGGCTGCTCCCTCCCTCAAAGTGTTCAAGGCCAGGTTGGATGAGGCCTTGAGTGACCTGTTTTAGTGGGAGGTGTCCCTGCCTATGGTAGGGGGGTGGAACTGGATGATCCTTGAGGTCCTTTCCAACCTAAACCATTATGAGATTCTATGATTCTATGATCTCCAGGGATGGAGTCCTAACCACCACCCCAGGCAACCTGCTGCACTGTTCCACCACCCTCATGGTACAGAACTTGTTCCTAACATCCAATCTAAATCTGCTCTTCCCTAGCCTGAAGCCATTGCCCCTCCTCCTGTCACTACAGGCCTTTGGAAACAGCTGCTTATCACTTTGATGCCTTACAACACAGCCTCAGCATTATAAGCATGAAAGTACCACAAAGTGTTTCTAATCTAAATCTTCTGTAAGCTCAACCACTGAAAAGTCTTCTCAGAAGTCTGAAGAAAAAAATCATCAATGTTTTTGGTCTACCTGAAATATTTGTTCTAAGCTATTGTGTATTTGATCCAATCCATCACATATTGAGAACTCAAAAAAGTCAAAGTCTAAAGAGACTGTCAGAGGGAGGGGAGTAAAAAGATGAGGAGTTAAACCACAATAATATCCTTAGAACAGTCTATCCAATTAAAGTTAACTCATTGGCTCAGGAAGTTACTCCTCATCCTCTGAGCCAGCTGACCCTGTACACTCTCATCTCTCAAGTGGAAAACAAAGGGCAGCACCTTAAAAATAAAACCATTTCACAGCAGATTCTACTCCTGCAATTTCCTACCTCTTCTGAATTACCACCGTTTTACTACTGCCACTTAAGAGTGTGGAGGGTCAGTCCCTAGGGTTTGGTGATAAGCAGTAACACAACTAACTGTGACACTCAGTAAACTGAGGACTAAGGGATTATGGTTAACCTTTGCAACTACTAAGATGCAGCCTTTAGTGGTGTTTATGTAAACAAAAATGGAGACTTTGTGGTTTGGAAACTGCAGACCTCTCAATTCTTTCTGTAGCTGTTGTTAGATAGTGAGGAATCAGAAAAGTGTTCATGCAACTTGCCAAACCATCTCCTAAGCTGTGACCTGCTGCAGCACCGAGTGTCCAGAGCAGGCTGCAATAGCAGTCTGTGGCTCATCCTGGCTCCACAGCTGCCCTGCATGGCACAGGAGATGACACACCAATCCTTGTGCCTTCCTTTTGGCCTACTGTGCAGTGGAAGCATGCAAATCTTACAAGTCTGCTAAAGCTTCATCATCTGCTTTGCTTTCCACCACAAGCTTCTTGTAAGGAGCTTACACTTCAGAGTGGCACTGAGGGCTACATTCAGTTCCTTCAATATGGACATCATCAGCTGCCTCCTTGGATGCAGTCAACTCCCTTGGGTCTTACAGGTCCTTTCCAACCTTACTGACTCTATGACTAGAGAAGTGAAAGCAGCCTGCACACACCCACACCACTTTCTGAAGCAGGCCCCAAGAATCTGAGGAGTTCTGAACATCAGGGAACTCTTTTCCTTGCTCCACACCAGCAGGAAACAGCTTCTCAAGCACATGACACAAACCCAAACGTTTACTACTTACGTCGTCAATATCTTCGTCGTCATCTCCAATATCATCAAACTGGATTTCATCATCATCTCCAGGTCCAAATGTGTCAGTTTCATTGATTTTAGCTGCAGAGGAATTCAGAGGAGTTGAGGAGTGTGTTCACACAGAGTCAAGCTGGAGTCAGTATCTTTCTCTAATGTGAGCTTCTGCATGGAAGTGAGAAGATGCTTACCGTGTTCTGGAAGCTCCCCATATGCTTTCAGACTTCTGGCTTCATCTGCATTGTACTTTAGAATAACATCAGCCTTGTTATCCTGAAGAAGAATTGATTGCAATTTATCAGTCACCTATGACTATAAAACCTTATTAACCCTATTGGTAAATTAGGAACATCTAAATTATGGTGGCTGGGGTCTCATCCCTGGAGGTATTCAAAGCGAGGCTCAGGGCAACCTGATCTAGTTGAGTATGTCCCTGCTGACTGCAGAGGGGCTTGGTCTGGATGATCTTTGGAGGTCCCTTCCAACCCAGCCCACTCTGTGATTGTATTTACAGAAAAGGATCTTGTTCCTCCTTCCCTTCCAGATCCTTTAAATGCAAAGTAAAAGTAAGTGCTCATTTCTTCTGAGAGGTAATTTTCTCCTTCATTAATCGGAGAAGTTCACTTTCATGCCTTGGGAATGAATCTGTCTTCAGAAAACACACCATGGGGTGCTGGGTGGTCAGTCACAGAGTGGTAAAGCTTCCTAGTTTGAAGTAGTTTAGCATGCACAGTCAATAACAACATCTTAAATGTTCTACAAATCCAACGTGTGAAGCAGAATCTTCACACAACTGATGACAGAACATTCAAGAAAAAGCACTGACCATGGGAAAATCTGAAGCCTGTTTTCCACTACCCTTTAAATAAGGTAAAATAGTTCTACTCCACTGAAGTAGAAACTAATCTCTGATCAATTGGCTTCTTAAGGCAAAAACCTGAACACCAAAGCTGCAAAACTCTAATTATCACTGTAAAGTGGTTGGTGTTTTGCTCAGTCTCTCCTCTATCACAGCAGCAAACAGCTACACCTGGGCAAAACACAGAATCACAGAATCAAGCAGGTTGGAAGAGACCTCCAAGCTCCCCCAGCCCAACCTAGCACCCAGCCCTGCCCAACCAACCAGACCATGGCACTAAGTGCCCCAGCCAGGCTTTGCTTGAACACCACCAGGGACGGTGCCTCCACCACCTCCCTGGGCAGCCCATTCCAATGCCAATCACTCTCTCTGTGAAGAACTTCTTCCTAACATCCAGCCTATACTTCCCCCAGCACAACCTGAGACTGTGTCCCCTTGTTCTATTGCTGGTTGCCTGGGAGAAGACACCAACCCCACCTGGCTACAGCCTCCCTTCATGGTGGGTGAGATGCCAGCGAGCAGCTTCCTGCTGCTCACCAAGTCCCAGAGTTTTGCTGAGAAGAACAAGATGCTCCAGGGTCTGTCATCCTGACAGTCTTTCTGTCCCCTACAAGGGGACTGAGATTCACAATGCAGCTTAACTAAATACAGCTAAGTTAGGTGGGAATTTCCTCACAACGTCCCCTGCAGTTCAACGTTAAACAAAGCTGTTTGTCAGGCATTCTTCATTGGCAAATGGCCCTGGATTTTTACCTGGTAGTCTCTCAAGCCAACCAATATAATATCAGATGTATTTATCCAAACCTGGAAGAGAAAAGAGATGTCTTAGGCAGGTATGAAAGCTGTGTTGTGTAACACGAGAGTCAAACAACATGTTTAGGATTCCTGAGACATGAAACATTTCACTGGAGTCAGCATTTTTGCTTTCTTCACTTGGGAAATTGTTTTCACAACAAAACCAAGGTCACAATTCCTCACAGATCTGTTACTTGGTGTGTTATAAAGCTACTATTAAGGCAAATCAAGCTGCTTGGAAGAGCTTCTAGCCAATGAGGTGGCTATTAATGTTGTTACTTCTGAAGAAACAATGCATCAAACCACCACGCTGTGAAGTGAGCTCCACATGAGCCAAAACAGGACGGCAAAACCTGCTGGCCAAGCAGAGTGAAGTGCAGAAGAAAACAGAAGGAGCTGTTTCTAGCACCTCTGCTGCTAAGTCAGACCAAAGGCAGAAGTCAGTGAAACAGGACATGCTAATATAAATACCCAGCTTGATTCTTTGGGAGATGCAAGGTATTTCAGTTGGGATTTCCTTGCTTGCACTCACAAGGAATTGCTAAGTGCAGCAGGAAATTAATGCTGCAGCACCCAGCATAAATCTCTGCACATTCTCCACTACCTTCAACTCCTAATGGCAGAGCATTGCAGGAGGCTTAGCAGGGGTCACACTGCTAGCAGGATACCTGCAGTCACAGACAGGCCTCCAACAAACCTGTGGATTCTTTGTTCTTGGGGAACTTTACATTGGCAAGCAACAGATGGGGTACAACTGATGCCTCGGGGGAGAAGGACCCTGGCACATGAGCTGGCTGGGCTTGTTGAGAGGGCTTTAAACTAGAGTGGAAGGGGGAGGGGGTTAAACATGACAGCACTAGAGATAAATCCAAGGTGGAACAATCCAGGAAGAGCAGAGCAGAAGTCTGCCTTTATTTGGAACAGACTATCTGAGAGGACCTCCTCTGCACCATCCATCAGCAAGGGACAGAAAGCTGTAACATCTAAGGCAGGAGGGGACACCATCCAAAGACAGTGAAGTCAAGCATGTAAAACTTGTGCTCCTGACTTCTCTGAAGGTACAAACTACTGCAGATCAGCTTTGTGGGAAGGGACTTTGGGAACTGATGGCATCTGAGCTGCCTGTGGGAAGCTACAAAATAACCTACCCAAAGCACCCTTCGCTCAGCTGCTCACAGTGACAAGGTGGAAACTGTTCAGTTCCTCCCTAGAGCAGACTAAGTGGAGCATCAAATCCTGGCTTTAGGGAACAGCACACAAAAAAAGGTGGCTTTGGACAACCCTCTTATACTTTTGCATTCCTATGCTGGGTGTCAGTTTGCATCATAAGAAAAGTTCTCCTGCTAAGAACTGATCAAATCTGAGATATAACCTGCAAACAGTCATCCAATTTTCCATTTCCCAGTTTCAATCTCTCCTATAACTGAAGTTTCTAGAACAAGCAACATCAGTATTTCACAAGAGACATCTTTCCTGAAGTGCAAAGACCCCCAAAGGTAGACCTTCAACTACAACCTTCACTCAAAAGCAAAAAGATTGCCTATTTTTCTTTTGTGCTGGCAATACAAACAGAAGAACAAATTAGTTTGGCATCAAAGAAAAAGCAGCTCAAAATGGTGAGCACAGGAGAACAACTTTTGTAACAAGCTACACACAGACATTTTCATCACCACAGTGCCACTCTTCTCTGCTCAGAGGTGCTTCAGATTACCTTTTTTCTTAGTTTCCCTCTAATGTGACATAACCTCTTCACACCATCAAAACACAATGCCTCCAGTCTTCCATTGCCTAACATCTTGATCACCTGGGCATATTCTGCAAGAGACAGGAAGATGCAGTCAAACTGCTGAACAAATACATCTTCACCACACAACCAGCAGCTTTGGCCACTGGGCTGTAACATCTTGTCAAACAATATCACAGAGCTGTCAGGGTTGGAAGGGAACCTCATAGATCATCCAGTGCCAAACTCCCTGCCATAGGCAGGGACACCTCACACTAGAGCAGGCTGCCCACAGCCTCATCCAGCCTGGCCTTAAACACCTCCAGGGATGAGGCTTGCACTACCTCCCTGGGCAACCTGTGCCAGTGTCTCACCACCCTCATGCTGAAGGACTTCTTCCTAACATCTAGTCTAAATCTCCTCTCTTCTAGATTGGATCCAATCCCCCCAGTCCTATCACTACTTGACACCCCAAGCCCCTGAGCAGCTTTCTTGTAGCCCCCTTCAGATCTGGAAGGCCACAATAAGGTCTCCTTGGAGCTTTCTCCTCTCCAGAAGAGCAGCTGAGAAGAGCTCTGATCAACCACGTGGGCTGCTGAACGTATCCCAGTTTTCCTGCTATTGTTGATATTAAGATGTTCAAACACTGCTTACTCTTGGTTTTCTCCATGCTTTTGTTCCCTCTGAGGCACTTAACACAGATACTGGAACAACACAACAGCTTGCCCAGGCAGGTGGTAGAGGTCCTGTCCCTGGAGCTATTCAAGGTGAGGCTGGACACCTCTCTGGGCAACCTGCTCTAGTGGAGGATGTCCCTGCTGACTGCAGAGGGGGTCGGACTGGATGCCCTTTGGAGGTCCCTTCCAAGCCAGACCATTTAATGATTCTGTGGAGTCACACTCAGAGTTTGAAGTGTTATGCCAGCATCCCAGCATCTGTGCTGGCAAAATCTCATGCTTTCAGTCAAGGAATCCTGGGTAACTGCCTGATACTCTGGACCCTTTCTGCAGAGGCTCTGTGGAAAGAAAATGCTGTTCCTGAAAGGGCATGCTCTGGTGTTCTCAGAAACTGGTGAAAGGCAAGAGCCAGGCTACAGCTGAACGCTGGGGAGCAGCTGCACAACACCCATCTCAGCCTCTCACCCTGCATCTCATCTTCCCTCACAACACCCATCCTCAGTCTCTCACCTTGTATCTCATCTTCCCTCACAACACCCATCCTCAGTCTCTCACCTTGTATCTCATCTTCCCTCACAACACCCATCCTCAGCCTCTCACCCTGCATCTCATCTTCCCTCACAACACCCATCCTCAGCCTCTCACCTTGTATCTTATCTTCCCTCACAACACTCATCCTCAGCCTCTCACCCTGTATCTCATCTTCCCTCACAACACCCATCCTCAGCCTCACCTTGTATCTCATCTTCCCTCACAACACCCATCCTCAGCCTCTCACCCTGCATCTCATCTTCCCTCACAACACCCATCCTCAGCCTCTCACCCTGCATCTCATCTTCCCTCACAACACCCATCCTCAGCCTCTCACCCTGTATCTCATCTTCCCTCACAACACCCATCCTCAGCCTCTCACCCTGTATCTCATCTTCCCTCACAACACCCATCCTCAGCCTCTCACCCTGTATCTCATCTTCCCTCACAACACCCATCCTCAGCCTCTCACCCTGTATCTCATCTTCCCTCACAACACCCATCCTCAGTCTCTCACCCTGTATCTCATCTTCCCTCACAACACCCATCCTCAGCCTCTCACCCTGTATCTCATCTTCCCTCACAACACCCATCCTCAGCCTCTCACCCTGTATCTCATCTTCCCTCACAACACCCATCCTCAGCCTCTCACCCTGCATCTCATCTTCCCTCACAACACCCATCCTCAGCCTCTCACCCTGCATCTCATCTTCCCTCACAACACTCATCCTCAGTCTCTCACCTTGTATCTCATCTTCCCTCACAACACCCATCCTCAGTCTCTCACCTTGTATCTCATCTTCCCTCACAACACCCATCCTCAGCCTCTCACCCTGCATCTCATCTTCCCTCACAACACCCATCCTCAGCCTCTCACCCTGCATCTCATCTTCCCTCACAACACTCATCCTCAGTCTCTCACCTTGTATCTCATCTTCCCTCACAACACCCATCCTCAGCCTCTCACCTTGTATCTCATCTTCCCTCACAACACCCATCCTCAGCCTCTCACCCTGTATCTCATCTTCCCTCACAACACCCATCCTCAGCCTCTCACCCTGTATCTCATCTTCCCTCACAACACCCATCCTCAGCCTCTCACCCTGTATCTCATCTTCCCTCACAACACCCATCCTCAGCCTCTCACCCTGCATCTCATCTTCCCTCACAACACCCATCCTCAGCCTCTCACCCTGTATCTCATCTTCCCTCACAACACCCATCCTCAGCCTCTCACCTTGTATCTCATCTTCCCTCACAACACCCATCCTCAGCCTCTCACCCTGCATCTCATCTTCCCTCACAACACCCATCCTCAGCCTCTCACCCTGCATCTCATCTTCCCTCACAACACCCATCCTCAGTCTCTCACCTTGTATCTCATCTTCCCTCACAACACCCATCCTCAGCCTCTCACCTTGTATCTTATCTTCCCTCACAACACCCATCCTCAGTCTCTCACCTTGTATCTCATCTTCCCTCACAACACCCATCCTCAGTCTCTCACCTTGTATCTCATCTTCCCTCACAACACCCATCCTCAGTCTCTCACCTTGTATCTCATCTTCCCTCACAACACCCATCCTCAGTCTCTCACCTTGTATCTTATCTTCCCTCACAACACCCATCCTCAGTCTCTCACCTTGTATCTTATCTTCCCTCACAACACCCATCCTCAGTCTCTCACCTTGTATCTCATCTTCCCTCACAACACCCATCCTCAGTCTCTCACCTTGTATCTTATCTTCCCTCACAACACCCATCCTCAGTCTCTCACCTTGTATCTCATCTTCCCTCACAACACCCATCCTCAGCCTCTCACCCTGCATCTCATCTTCCCTCACAACACCCATCCTCAGCCTCTCACCTTGTATCTCATCTTCCCTCACAACACCCATCCTCAGCCTCTCACCCTGCATCTCATCTTCCCTCACAACACCCATCCTCAGCCTCTCACCCTGCATCTCATCTTCCCTCACAACACCCATCCTCAGCCTCTCACCCTGCATCTCATCTTCCCTCACAACACCCATCCTCAGTCTCTCACCTTGTATCTCATCTTCCCTCACAACACCCATCCTCAGCCTCTCACCTTGTATCTTATCTTCCCTCACAACACCCATCCTCAGTCTCTCACCTTGTATCTCATCTTCCCTCACAACACCCATCCTCAGTCTCTCACCTTGTATCTCATCTTCCCTCACAACACCCATCCTCAGTCTCTCACCTTGTATCTCATCTTCCCTCACAACACCCATCCTCAGTCTCTCACCTTGTATCTTATCTTCCCTCACAACACCCATCCTCAGTCTCTCACCTTGTATCTTATCTTCCCTCACAACACCCATCCTCAGTCTCTCACCTTGTATCTCATCTTCCCTCACAACACCCATCCTCAGTCTCTCACCTTGTATCTTATCTTCCCTCACAACACCCATCCTCAGTCTCTCACCTTGTATCTCATCTTCCCTCACAACACCCATCCTCAGCCTCTCACCCTGCATCTCATCTTCCCTCACAACACCCATCCTCAGCCTCTCACCTTGTATCTCATCTTCCCTCACAACACCCATCCTCAGCCTCTCACCCTGCATCTCATCTTCCCTCACAACACCCATCCTCAGCCTCTCACCCTGCATCTCATCTTCCCTCACAACACCCATCCTCAGCCTCTCACCCTGCATCTCATCTTCCCTCACAACACCCATCCTCAGCCTCTCACCCTGCATCTCATCTTCCCTCACAACACCCATCCTCAGTCTCTCACCTTGTATCTCATCTTCCCTCACAACACCCATCCTCAGCCTCTCACCTTGTATCTCATCTTCCCTCACAACACCCATCCTCAGTCTCTCACCTTGTATCTCATCTTCCCTCACAACACCCATCCTCAGTCTATCTCAGCTCCTTCCCTTGGCATGCTCCAGACAGCACTGCTGCTGAATTACTCCAGAGAATCATTCACACATGCTCTGTTAAGACTGCAGCACCAGTGTGCCACCATTTCACTCAAAAGAATAAAGTCTGTAAGAATTATAACATCATCATAATTGTTTTTACTAGGATTCTAACTATTGCAACATTCCCTGTCTGCCCATACTTGCCAGGAAAGACTACTTCTCTGTTAACCAGGGCTGTATTTTGCTATTCCAAGTCTTGCCCTAGCACAGGTTAGAATCACAGAACGGTTTGAGTTGGAAAGGACCTCCAAAGGTCATCCAGTCCAACCCCCCTGCAGTCAGCAGGGACATCAACCACTAGATCAGGCTGCCCATAGCCCTGCCCAGCCTCACTCTGAAGATTGCCAGGGATGGGGCCTCAACCACCTCCTTGGGCAGCCTGTTGCAGTGTTGCAGCAGCCTCCTGCTGCAGAACTTGTTCCTCACATCCAATCTCACTCTGCTCTGCTCTTGTTTTGACCCACTGCCCTCATCCTGTCCTAGTAGGCCTCTGCAAACAGTCCCTCTGCAGCCTGCTTGCAGCCCACTCAGGTACTGGCAGGCTGCTCTCAGGTCTTGCTGGAGCCTTCTCTTCTCCAGGCTGAACAAGCCCAATCCTTAGCAACAACTTCAGGTATCAAAAGAGCTGTTGCTAGAAGCTCCCCTGAGACCCTAGGGAGACTGAAGCATAAATACCAGTCCCACAGTGCACCAGAACTGGTCCCTGCACGTGTGAGGTAGGACTGAGGACTACCTGGAGTTACATGGCTGAGGCTGTATGAAAGCAAAGCAAATCTCTGTGTACTGCTCTGCATTACTGCTTGGGTTTTAACACCCAGCCAAGCTGGTGTCTGCCTTATCACAGGATCCAAACAATCACATGTGACCACCAATAACTGAAAATAGCATCCTGTGAAGTAGCTTTTGCTTGGGAGTTGAGAAGGATTTTGCATTTTGTGACTGCATAAAACACCAACAACTTCTTTTTTGCTTACAACTGTCAAGGACTATCAGAAAGAACTTAAGAAATGAGTTCTGAGCTCAGTGGTCTCTCCTTTGGCCTTGACTGACATCAGTACTCTTGTGTCTTCTCAACAAACCAGCCAATTCCCTGCTCACTAGGCAGGTACTGGTGTAAATGTGAGCAACCCCAAGAGCGTGACCCACAAAAGGGAGGTGACCTCACTGCCACCAAATGACAGGGCAGAGGCAAACCTTAGTCACCACTCTCCAGCTGAACACTCCCAGGGCTCATTTTACTTGACACCACCCAAGGAAGCACTTCAACCACTGCACATGTTTGAATACTGGGACATAATTCCTGTGTCACCTCTAGGTGCTCCTGCTCTGGCAGGAGGTTGGACTGGATGATCTTTTGAGGTTCCTTTCACCCCCTAACATTCTGTGATCCCAACCCAGGAGGCAATTCACCCCCAAGAAGCAGAGTGAAATGCAGACTTCAGAGAGATCACTGAAGGACCAGAGAAATGTTCCAGTTGGTATAAAACAAGAAGCAAGACTGTGAGACACCAAAGCAACCACAGGCAAGCCCCAGCTACACGAACTAAGCTACTGCTTGCAGCTACTCCAGGGAAGGTTTACATCCATGGCATGTTACACAGAACGAGCAGAAGGAGAAGCAAGCTTCATTCTCACATGGTGAAGCTATTTAAAACTTCCCCTTTCCTAACATCCTCCTCCTACACTCAGTATGTCACTTGGAACTCAAACACATCCCCAGGAAGAACATCTCTCTTTATTCCACAGCAGCTCTGTACTTCTCCTCCAGGTGCTCTGGGGATCAACAGTGCTTTACAGCACCCGACTGCACACATGGCACAGATAACAACTCACCTTGCCCATCCTCCTTGAACACCAGCTCTCTTTTCTCTGACTCATTCTCATTCTTACCTCGTCGTCTGTTTTTACCTCCTTTGCCTAAAGGAAGAGGAGAAAGGGGGAAAAAAGCAACTGTTACTATCTATAGAGTCGAGTCCTGGGTGCAGTTCTGGAGCCCTCAACACAAGAAGGACATGGAACTGTTAGAGTGAGTCCAAAGGAGGGCCACGAGTGAGTGCAGCCCAGGAGCAACCCTGTGGTGGGCCACAGCAAGAGCAGTGTGGACAGCAGGGCAAGAGAGGGGATTCTGCCCCTTGGCTCTGCTCTCCTCAGACCCCATCTGCAGTCCTGGGGGCAGTTCTGGAGCCCCCAACACAAGAAGGACATGGAAGTGTTGGAGCCAGTGCAGAGGAGGCCACCAATATGCTGAGAAGGCTGCAGCAGCTCTGCTCTGAGCACAGACTGAGAGAGTTGGGGCTGTGCAGCCTGGAGAAGAGAAGGCTTGGAGGAGACCTTGGAGTGGCCTTGCAGGATTTGAAGGGGGCTACAAGAGGGCTGGGGAGGGACTAGTGACAAGGTCTTGGAATGACAGGAGGAGGAATGGGTCTGAACTGGCAGAGGGGAGATTGAAACTGGATGTTAGGAAAGGGTTCTCTGCAGTGAGGGTGGTGAGAGACTGGCACAGGTTGAAGATGGTGAGACTCTGGCACAGGTTTCCCAGGGAGGTGTTCAAGGCCAGGCTGGATGAGACCTTGAGCAACCTGTTCTAGCAGGAGGTGTCCCTGCCCATGTCAGGGGGGTTGGAAGTGGCTGATCCTTAAGGTCCCTTCCAACCTAACTCATTCTATGCTTCTAAATTGTCAAGACTTTGGGCATTTCTGTGCTTGTTCCCTCTGAGGCTGTCTGGAGTAGCCAATCCAGATCTAGACAACGTTTTTAGCTCCACATTTTTTACCAAGTAGTAATTTAAGCCTCCACTCTTGTGCCTTAGATGCTTGGCAGTGACAGCAGCCTTCAACGAGCATATCCACAAGATCACCACCTTCAGCCTCTGTGCCCAATTATATCAAGCACCTCACGGGCAGTGGCTGGGACAATCTGATGCACATAGGGCAGAAGAATAACCCGAGGGGTTCCTGTGGCACTGAAATCCTCCTCTCCAAGTGTGGCCGGCAGGACAAGGGAGGTTCTTCTGCCCCTGTACTCAGCACTGCTCAGGCCACCCCTGGAGTGCTGTGTGCAGTTCTGGACCCCTCAATTCAAGAGAGATGTGGAGGTGCTGGAAGGTGTTTGGAGCAGGGCAGCAAGGCTGAGGAGGGGCCTGGAGCACAGCCCTGTGAGGAGAGGCTGAGGGAGCTGGGGGGGTGCAGCCTGCAGCAGAGGAGGCTCAGGGCAGAGCTCATTGCTGCCTGCAGCTGCCTGCAGGGAGGCTGTAGCCAGGTGGGGTTGGGCTCTGCTGCCAGGCAGCCAGCAGCAGAAGAAGGGGAGAGAGGCTGAAGCTGTGCCAGGGCAGGTCTAGGCTGGATGTTGTTAGGAAGTTGTTGTCAGAGAGAGTGATTGGCACTGGAATGGGCTGCCCAGGGAGGTGGTGGAGTGGCTGTGGCTGGAGGTGTTGCAGCCAAGCCTGGCTGGGGCACTTAGTGCCATGGTCTGGTTGGTTGGGCAGGGCTGGGTGCTAGGTTGGGCTGGGGGAGCTTGGAGCTCTCTGCCAGCCTGCTTGGTTCTATGACTCTATGATTCCAAGTGAAAATGCCTTGCTTAGAAGGCACACAGGTGGCAAAAGGATGAGATGGGCTTCGCGAAGCCGCGGAAAAGCAGCCCACTGCTGCCTCTCCTGCACCCGTTAGAAGGCTTCAGCTCTCTTCCCCTCCTTCCCACCTCATCTTGTTTCCCTTTAAGCAGCGGGGCTGGGGAGAAGCAGCAGAGCGCACGGAGGAGCCGCACGGCCGGCGGCCGCTTGCTCGGCGAGCGGCCCGGAAGGGTGAGGCGCAGAGCCGCCCCGGACAGCCTGGCCCCGCCGGGGCCTCCGCCTCACGGCCGCCCGGGCCTCACAGGCCTCCGGCTCGCCGCTGGGCCGCGTACGAGCGAGCCCGGGCCAGGACTCCCGCCCGAGGCAGGCCGCCGCCGGGAGAGCAGGAGCCGCACGGGCACCTCGGCGGCGCCGCCGGCACGGAGGGGCGGCTGGGAGGCTTCTCCGCCTCCTCCCCGCCCCGCTGCGGCCTGCAGGCCGCGGCGGCTCCCACGTGAGCCTCCGCTGGGCCTCCCCAGCGCGGCCGCGCCCGAGCCCGGGCCCAGCCTCATCGCTGCGGCGAAGGGTCCGGCCGGGCCGGGCCGGGCCGGGCCGCCGCGCTAGGGCCCAGGGCAGGGCGGCTCACCTTTATTCTTGGGCATGGCGCCGGCGCTGCGCCGCGGAGAGGCTGCGGACGGCGGACGGCGGTTGGGGCGTCGCGCGGCTCTCGCGAGGCGGCGGCAGGCGGGATCGGCGGCGGGGCCGAGGGCGGCAGGCGGGACCGGCGGCGGCAGGCGGGATCGGCGGCGGCAGGCGGAACCGAGGGCGGCAGGCGGGATCGGCGGCGGCAGGCGGGATCGGCGGTGGGGCCGAGGACGGCAGGCAGGATCGGCGGCGGCAGGCGGGACCGGCGGCGGGACCGAGGGCGGCAGGCGGGACCGGCGGCGGGGCCGAGGGCGGCAGGCGGGACCGGCGGCGGGGCCGAGGGCGGCAGGCGGGACCGGCGGCGGGGCCGAGGCCGAGGCTGCGGCTGCGGCTGACTCGCGCGTTCCGGCCGGGGGCGCCGATCGGAGCCACAGCGCCCCCCGGCGCCCGGGCGGGCTCTCCGCCACCCGCCGGCGCGGCCTCCCGGCAGCCCGCCCACTGCCGGCGGCGCAGCAGGATTGGGCGTTGCGATCAGCGGGCGCCGCGCGATTGGCCGAGGCTCCGCGGCGGGAGGGGCAGCGGCAGCCAATCAGGCGCTCCGGGAGGCGGTGTCGCCGTGGGGCAGTTCGCTCTGCCCCGGGGGAGCCGCGGGGGTTGCGCCGTGGGGATCGCGTCGCGGGGGTCAGGTCGCGGGTGTCCGCGGCAGCCAGAGGCCTGCAGTCCCCTCTCAGCACCGCGCTCGGCGTGAGGCCCGGCCTCGGCTGCTCCTGGGGACTGCGAGGACTCCTTGCGGTGGATTTGAAGCGGAAGCTTTGCGCGGCAGAGCGGAGCGCGAAGCCTCGGGGAAACCTCCCATCTCTCGAGGAGGAGAAGCGCTTAGCGGCTGGCGGTAAACGCTTGGAGGCGGGAGGGTCGGCGTGCGGTGTGCGGGTACCTCGCCTGCGGTGCGCAGGGTAAGCATCAGGAGTCGATACCGACTCCTCCTGTCGCCTTTCCGCGGCTTCTCGAGGCTCACAGGCCAGATTGGTAGAACGGGTTGGGTTGGGAGGGACCTTAAAGACCATCGAGCTCCAAGCGCCCTGCCGTGGGCAGGGACACCTCCCGCTAGCGGAGCTTGCTCGGGTTTACTCGACAGATCCTTTCAGACGCGCAAGGTAAAACCTTTGTGGGCAGGGGACGCTGGTGCTGCCCTCTCTCCTCCCCCTTGCTGTCCGTGATGCTGTCTTTGCTTATCACCGAACCTCTCTCCGTGACCGCTTAGCGCTGCCTTTAGTTGCCCTCCTGGTGCATTCTCTAGCGCTGTCCCTGTAGCTTTATGCGAGCTTCGCCGGTTTTGACCTTCCCTTGCTTCCAGGATTCAAGGCTTAGAGGAGTCACTGTCGCAAGCTGCTAAGCTGTGAGGTGCTGAAACATGGCCCTGTTGCTTATGGAATAATCATAGACTCAGGCAGGCTGGCAGAGAGCTCCAAGCTCCCGCAGCCCAACCTAGCCCTCAGCCCTGCCCAACCAACCAGACCATGGCACTAAGTGCCCCAGCCAGGCTTGGCTGCAACACCTCCAGCCACGGCCACTCCACCACCTCCCTGGGCAGCCCATTCCAGTGCCAATCACTCTCTCTGACAACAACTTCCTAGACCTGCCCCGCCACAACTTGAAACTGTGTCCCCTTGTTCTGTTGCTGGTTGGCTGGCAGCAGAGCCCAACCCCACCTGGCTACAGTCTTCATCTAATTTCCACGTTCAGAGCAGGGACCACCGTAATCCCCACTCTAAGTTAGGATGCTAAGATGCACTTTACAGTCAAGAGGAGTTCTTACAAGGTATAAAAATAAAACATTCTTGCACGTTGGTCTTGCTGTGGCATGTGTTTGGGTCTGGGTGCTAGTTTGAGCCTAGCTGGGATGTTGTGGGCAGAAGAATCAGATGCTAGGCTGTGAAAAGGAACTCATAGGCTTGCTGAGATCACAGTCTCACAGTATCATCAGGGTTGGAAGAGACCTCACAGATCATCAAGTCCAACCCTTTACCACAGAGCTCAAGGCTAGACCATGGCACCAAGTGCCACGTCCAACCTTGCCTTGAAGTGTCCCAGGGACGGCGACTCCACCACCTCCCCGGGCAGCCCATTCCAGTGTCCAATGACTCTCTCAGGGAAGAACTTTCTCCTCACCTCCAGCCTAAATCTCCCCTGGCGCAGCCTGAGGCTGTGTCCTCTCATTCTGGCACTGGCCACCTGAGAGAAGAGAGCAACCTCCTCCTAAGAACAAGAACATAAACAGATAAGGCAGTGTCTTTGGGGCTGCACTTCTCTTTAACCTAACCTGCTGTCTGAGTGACTAATCTATCTGCTTCCTAACACCCCTTCCCACCCTCCAAACTCAAGTGTAAGGCAAAGTCTGGGGTAAGGTAGAGGTGTGGGCAGAAGGTGGAAGGGTGTTTGGGAGCCCCTCTTGGGGAACTCAGGTTTCTGGGCGAGCTGCTGTGTGTCTGTATTACTTATTAACTTGTCTATTTCTATATACAGTGAATATCTGCTTCTATATTGTGCTAAATTCTAAATACAAAGCTTCATTCATTCAATTCCCAGCAGCTGAGTCGAGTCTGGGTGATTTTCTTAAGTGTGGGTGGAGGGTGGGGAACACCCAAACCATCACAGTCTGTGAACATCTACTGCACACATCTCCAGCTCCTTAGTTACCCTACTAATAGCAACCTCACTAAAGACCCTGTCATGCAGGGACACACACGGTGCCACTTAACTAACACCTGCTGGTTGGAAATGCACACTTGGCATGGGCATTACTGAAGACCAAACTTCTGTAACTGGGCAGAAGAAATCATTAGCCAAAACAAAAGCCCCACTTGAAGAGGTTTGAAAGTTTATTCGTAGTAGAAATCTCAGTTTCTTTTGAAGAGTACAAAACCTGCCCTCGGGAGACAGGAGTACAAGCAACGAGACCTTCCCAGCAGAGCTGTTCCTAGTTACAGCTGGAACAGTTTGACACCTTAAAAGCATGATTGGAACACGTTTCCTAGATCAGACTCTGAATAAAACAATCAGCTGAAAGGATTCAGTACAGTTTATTGTCTCCTTTTCCTACTAGCACTTGGGAGTTCTACGACAGCAGTGCCAAGCATCTACCAGATGCTGGTTGTGATGGTCTAGAAGGAGGTGTGAGGGCACTGAGTTGCTGCAACAGTACCTCAGCCTCCCTCCCCTGCCCTGCTGAGAAAACTGCTATAAAGTTTGACTGTAGAAAAATATTTTATCTGTGATTTTTGTCACTTCTTAAAAACCTTTGAAGTAGACTTCTCCCCCTCCCTCCCCACCCCCCAAAAACTATGTTGCAAAATAATTACATCCCTCAGAAGTACACCTTTCCCTTTGATTTGAAGTCAAGAGTATCAAGGTAAAGCTAATCATTTACATCGTTTCCCTAGGTGAGAAGTCAGCTGTTTGACCATGGCTGCTTACTAAGGACCAGCATACTTGGAATCCTTCCCTTCCAAGAAGGGAAAAAGCACAGCTTTAGTTGGTACACCACATGGACAAAAGCAAAACACACACACACACACAAAAGAATCCCAGGTGTGGAAATCTGTTTTCTTAGGCCCTTGACTCTTTAGGAAGGAAGGAAAAGAAAGTTTAAATGTTCTCTTGCAAAACTCCTTGTAAGTTTAAGTCAAGTGATTGAGAGGAAAGAACTTTGCCCTTGGTGGGGATAGATGGCATTTGATGAGTATTGCAGCCACCCCCTCAAGCACAGAAGTGGTAATTCCATGCTGCACTACATTAAACCACTGCCTGCAGACAGAAGATTCCCTTGTAAATGCAGGTCTCCTTTTCTGGCCTCTCTGCCTCTCTAGCCTAGTCCCTTGCGACGCTTTGCAGACCAAGAAGCAGTCCAGCAGTGGATGTGCAGTGTCAGATAGGCTCACATCCTCAGAGCAAAGCTGCTGGGAGCCAAAGCAGCATTGACATGGAGTTCTTTATAGCTTCTAACAGCTGCAGCTACTAACCCATGAAAACAAGCATGGAAGTTGTGAACATGGATCTGGAAGAGGAGGTAAGGTGAAAGACTCCTCCTTGCACAGACAGGCCCTGTACACCTTGATCTAGGAAGGAACTCCAGAGTGGATGTAGACTTGTACATGTTGGAGTTAGCAGGTGGTAAACTGCTCTGCTTCAGAAGCATTGCCAAGGTTGATCCTGTGCTGCCAGGCAGCAGCATCTGTGAAGTCCAACCAGCACACTGCAGAGGGGAGACAGACACAATGCAGGAGCTTGCTTCACACCCTTTGGCTAATGACCCTTGTGCTTGGTGGCCACAATCCATGGCTAAAATACAACTCGCCCCAAGTACTTTTGTAGTAGTTTACCACAGACACTGCCAGCAGTGAAGCAGCTTCACACTGCCCTTTTGGCCTGTTCTCTGCCAGGTACCTACACAGACACACTGAGGGCACAGGAGAAATTCCTCCCTGAACTGAGATGCTGTTAGTGACACTCCTGCCCTGCCTTGATTGCAACAGCATCAGCTCCACAGCTGATTTCATGACCAGAGGTGGCAATCTTTGCACTAAGACACTGAACCTCAGCATGGCCTTTAGATTTTGAGAAGCCTGCCTCCTGATTGCTTAGAAAGCTGCAAACACACTTTCTGCAAGGGGAAGATGCTCACTGGAAGGGCTGTGTGTGTGCTGATTTCTCAGAGTCACCTGGTTGGAAATCCAACTCCTTAATTACAGAACAGACTGAACACTGAAGAGATGTCTAAGGGCACTAACAGTGGCATCCTCTGCAAGAGGCCAAGGAAAAGCTGGCAGAGGGAAGAAGCTCCTGTTCTATTAGAGCACATCTGTGGTGTCACAAAGATGATTCTCCCAACAAACCTCTGAGGCAATATACAGCAAATTCATCACCATCACAGGAATTGAACAGCCCTAAATTACCAAGAGAAATACCTCCTTACACAAACCACAGGGTTGCACCTTCCAGTTCCTGAACGGAATTGTTCATCCAGATCCACTTTTATTAAAGCTGGAATTCCCAACAGCTCTTTTCATACCTGGGATGAGTTGATGTAGGGATATTGTTTTGGTGGAGTGAGACTCACTGAATCCAGACACACTGCAGGGCAATTTAATCTCTCAAGGCCAGCCACCAAAATGCACCTTTAATTGCTCAAGATGCTGAGAGGCCAAGGGCATGAGAAGTTTCTACTGGGATTTAAGAGTGAGTCTTTCACACCCTCACTCAAACTTGCTTCCATCTGGGTAACAGTGAGAAAACTCACTCTAAAAAGCTTTGCCTTACCTGACTGGGACAACTGAATTTGCCAGGCAAACACTGCTGAGTCTTTCCTCACTCCTGACAGATCTGAGGTGAAGCTCATTTAGCTCTGGATGCCAATTAAAATGATCAGAAGGTTACATCCATCACTTCTACAACCCCACAGAATGCAGCTTCAACCTAATTTTCCTTCCTGCAGGCTTCTGCTTAGTAAGTGGACAAAATGTTTTGCTTGATCCTCAGTGTCCTATCTTTTGTAATGCCAACATCCACCGAACAGCTTGAACAGAAAGTCACAGAACAGGGAGAAAAATATCAACAATGGATTAGAACAATAAACACTCTCAAAATGTCCTCCATTTAGCAGTGATTCCTGAGTCCAGAGCTTAGATGGGAGAGCACAAAAATAGGGGAAGGGAGAAGAGAAGACAGGAGTGAAATAAGGAGCAGATGATCTTCTCTCTGGGTTGTACTCCCTATTGTCTGGGGAGAGATCCACTGCTGACTGCTAGAAACAGTCTCCTGATTTTCATAACGTGACATGCAGTGCCCCCTCCCCCCCCCCCCAGAAAAAAAACCAACCATGGACATGTAGAGGAGACACAGCAAGCAGAAATAACATAGTCATAGTATTACATTCAATAGCTGTTTAACAGTCAGGCTTCTTTTAGAGCTGTCCAACAATCCTGATTTAAAGCCAGGTGAGCTCTTGCATCAGACTGAATCATCCAGGACTAAGAGCTACGCCAAACGAGGCATGTTATACATCAAAGAAAAACAGCAGAGAAATGTCCTGCTTGGGAAACTGCTTACAAAACCAGACCAAAAAAAAACCCCAACCCCACCCCAAACCAACCAACCATGGCACAAAGTAGATATAGTGCTGATATAAACAGATGGATTAAGCTAAGTGCTTAACAGAAACTGTCCATCTCTACCTGTAACAGAGAATATTTTAGGGGACAACAACAACAACACACACAGAAAATGCTCCTTATAAAAATAATGCTTTGTGGGGCAGAGTGCTTGGTTCAGTGTATCTGCTGACAGAGGTGGTGGCAGCTCTGCTGTGTTCAGTGGTGGAGGGGGTTGGGATGGTTCCCCTCGTCCCTCTGTTTGAAGCTCCGCTAAGATCAGGAGGTTGCCGTCGGGAGATGAAAGCGAGACTAGGTGAAAGCAGCAGCATCATAGGTACCAGCTGGGACAGAGTTGTGCTTGCAGGTATCTGTCAGATATGTGCTACCTGTCGCCATGGTTTGTGCTATCATCTTACAACCACGGTACCAAAGGGTCTGGTTGAGGTCACTTCACAGGGCTGTGGAGGTGATTTTTTTGATGCCTCTCCTCTGAGCAAGAGTGGAGCGACCGACCGGCTCCAGAACCGGCGACTGGTTGCGATTCAGAGCGGAGTAAGTCGCTGCCATGGCACCCTGGGGGCGGAAGGGGACAAGCAGAGTAGGTGGTGACTGATGGGGCACCCTCCAGAGACCAGGCAGCACCGAATGCCACAGCTTCTGAACCACTTCTCACTTCCATTCTGCCTTCATCTGCATAGGCATAGCACTGCGCTGCTCAGGCACCAGCAGTGTGAGGAGTCAGTGGATTTTCGGGTAAGAAATCCTCCTCAGATCAATCTGCAGCAATTCCACCTTGCTTGGAAAGCCACACTCACAAGGTGTGAGGTTGTGGACTCTCCTCCTCATTCATGTTTATCAAGATGCACAGGGCAGTGTTGGAAGACAGAGCCAGGCTCTGCTCAGGGATATCCAGAGCTGTGTCCAGTTCTGGGCCACTCAGGTCATGGAGCTCAGGGAATTGCTTCAGAGAGCCCAGCCCAGAGGCACAGAGCTCTGCAGGCAGGGAACATCTCCTGTGGGGCCAGGCTGAGGCAGCTGGGGCTGGCAGCTGGCAGCAGAGCAGCCTGAGGGCTGCCCTCAGTGCTGTGCCCAAGCTGTGCAGGGCAGTGTGGGCAGGACGCAGGCAGGCTCTGCTCAGGGCTGGCCCAGGGCAGCACAAGGGGCACTGGGGGCAAGCTGGGGCAGAGGAGGTGGCAGGGCAAGAGGAGGGGAAGCTTTTTGGCTGTGAGGGTGGCAGAGGCCTGGAGCAGGCTGCCCAGAGAGGCTGTGGAGTCTCCTTCTCTGCAGCCACTGCAACCCCCCTGGCTGTGCTGTGTGTGCCCTGCCCTGGCTGCTGCTGGTCTGCCAGGGGGTTGGACTGGACAATCTTTGGAGATCCCTTTCCAAGCCCTAATGTTCTGTGACTCTGTATTAGCTCTCTCTGCTTTGTGAGATAGTTGGGGAACAAAATCCCATTGGCAGGCTCATTGTAATTACAAGCAGAGACTGCTTGTAACTTTCACAGCCATTCCAGTGTCCAACAAACTGTTTTCAAACCCACTCACATTATTCTTCACATGAAGATTTGTTTATCTAATAGCTAAATAAGTTAGAAGATTGTAAGCTGTGGGATCAGAACTTCCCCCCTTTTTCCACCTGTCTTTGGATGCAAAGAATTCCCAATAGCTGGCTCAGAGTGTTAATCCTATTTTTTCAGATCATTCTCTGTTGCCTGCAAGAGATTCTTGGATGCAGGACTGCAGGCAGGGTGGAATACAGAGAAATGATTTTTCTCTGCTTCTTCAAAGTGAAAAAGTTTATCCCAGGCTCACAGGATGTCAGGGGTTGGAAGGGACCCAAGGAGATCATCCAGTCCAACCCCCCTGCCAGAGCAGGAGCACACAATCTAGCTCAGGGCACACAGGAACACATCCAGACAGGCCTGGAAAGGCTCCAGAGAAGGAGACTCCACAGCCTCTCTGGGCAGCCTGTGCCAGGGCTCTGGGACCCTTACACTAAAGAAGTTCCCCTTTGTGTTGAGGCAGAACCTCCTATGCTGCAGCTTCCACCCACTGCTCCTTGTGCTATCCCAGGGAGCAGTGAGCAGAGCCTGTCCTCCCAATCCTGTCCAGCTCTCACATACTGATAAACGTTTATCAAATCCCCTCTCAGCCTTCTCTTTTCCAGACTAAGCAGCCCCAGGGCCCTCAGCCTCTCCTCATCAGCCATGCCCTCCAGCCCCCTCATCACTCTCTTAGCCCTCCACTGGATCCCTGTCCCTCCTAAACTGGAGAGCCCAAAACTGAGCACAGTATTCAAGATGAGGTCTCAGCAGGCCAAAAGCAGATTGTGTTTCAAATTATCTGGGCCCAAAGCAGATTGTGTTTCAGACAAAGAGCAGAACAGTGCCTTACCATTTTCATTAACACTACCTTTAGAGTTGTGACAGGACTGGGGGGAATGCAGCAAAGCTGGAGGTGGGGAGAGTCAGCCTGGCCATGAGGAGGAAGTTGTTGAGCAGGAGAGCGGTGAGAGCCTGGAATGGGTTGCCCAGGGAGGTGGCTGAGGTGTTTCAGGCCAGGCTGGCTGAGGCTGTGTGCAGCCTGCTCTAGGGTAGGGTGTCCCTGGGCATGGCAGGGGGGTTGGAACTGGCTGCTCCTTGTGGTCCCTTCCAACTCTGACTGATTCTATGATCCTACGATCTCCAGCAATGAGGCTTCAACCACCTCCCACAGCAACCTGTTGCAGTGTTCCAGCACCCTCATGGTACAGAACCTGTTCCTAGCATCCAATCTGAATCTCCTCTTCTCCAATCTAAATGTGGAAGCCGTTGCCCCTTGTCCTGCAGGCCTCTGAAAACAGTCTCTCTCCATCCTTGCAGGCCTCCTTCAGGTACTGGAACATGTTGCCAGGGAGGAGGTTGTGGATACTCCCTCCCTGGAGGTGTTGAAGGTCAGGCTGGATGAGGCCTTGAGCAACCTGTTCTAGTGGGAGGTGTCCCTGCCTATGGCAGGGGGTTGGAACTGGCTGAGCTTTGAGGTCCCTTCCAACCTAAACCATTCTAGTTTTCCCCAGTGCCTCCTCTTTTCCAAGCTGAACACCCCTGGGCTCCTTCCGCCTGCTACTGTAGCAGAGGTGCTCCAGCCCCATGACCATTTTCATGCTCCTCCTCTGGACCTGCTCCATCAGGTTCATGTCCTTCCTATATTGAGGACTCCAGACCTGGATGCAGTACTCCAGGAGAGGTCTCACCAGAGCAGAGTTAAGTAATCCTTTTGTTTGCCCTGACTGTAGCTGAATTGCATTGCTAACCAAAGCCTTACCTTGACTAAATGGGGAGCATCCTGCCTGTTGAGCTGGTACTGGGGCAACTGGTCACAGTGAAAGCCTCACTTACCCTGACTAAATGGGGAGCATCCTGCCTGTTGAGCTGGTACTGGGGCAACTGGTCACAGTGAAAGCCTCACTTACCTTGACTAAATGGGGAGCATCCTGCCTGTTGAGCTGGTACTGGGGCAACTGGTCACAGTGAAAGCCTCACTTACCTTGACTAAATGGGGAGCATCCTGCCTGTTGAGCTGGTACTGGGGCAACTGGTCACAGTGAAAGCCTCACTTACCTTGACTAAATGGGGAGCATCCTGCCTGTTGAGCTGGTACTGGGGCAACTGGTCACAGTGAAAGCCTCACTTACCTTGACTAAATGGGGAGCATCCTGCCTGTTGAGCTGGTACTGGGGCAACTGGTCACAGTGAAAGCCTCACTTACCTTGACTAAATGGGGAGCATCCTGCCTGTTGAGCTGGTACTGGGGCAACTGGTCACAGTGAAAGCCTCACTTACCTTGACTAAATGGGGAGCATCCTGCCTGTTGAGCTGGTACTGGGGCAACTGGTCACAGTGAAAGCCTCACTTACCTTGACTAAATGGGGAGCATCCTGCCTGTTGAGCTGGTACTGGGGCAACTGGTCACAGTGAAAGCCTCACTTACCTTGACTAAATGGGGAGCATCCTGCCTGTTGAGCTGGTACTGGGGCAACTGGTCACAGTGAAAGCCTCACTTACCTTGACTAAATGGGGAGCATCCTGCCTGTTGAGCTGGTACTGGGGCAACTGGTCACAGTGAAAGCCTCACTTACCTTGACTAAATGGGGAGCATCCTGCCTGTTGAGCTGGTATTGTGGCAGCTGGTCACAGTGAACTATCCAGGGGTGACTAAGAACTTGGGCTGCAGTCAGTCTTTGATGTGGGTCAACATGAAGCATTTTGGAGACGAGGTCCTGGCAACAGTATACAAAGAGTCAATGCAAGCAGCAGTAAAACTTCAGATCATAGTTCAGATCTGAAACATTTTTTAGTGGCACAAAAATGCTTCTTTCCAGCAATGGCAACACTGTGTCTTTTAATTATGTGATTTAATAGCTATTGGGCAGCACAATAGGAAGGTAACTGACGAAGTGAGGCTCATAAAGGATCAGACTGGCATTGAAGTATCCATGGGTGGAACTGACCTAATCAGATATGACACATAAATGATAAACAAGGTGTTACACTCCAATTTACTCCTCATCCCTCAAAGAACAAAGCAAATATACTTGCCTTAGCTGTATCTGAAACAGTGTTCCAATAACCACCGCTGAGAGAGAACTTCCCGCTCCCTATCCGGGCCAAAATCTCTTCTGGAGTGTCATCAGGACCATTTGCAAAGGGAGTGTAGCTATGGAACCAAAAACATTCCACTGTTAACAACTTCCAGAACCTGGAACCTCAACTGTTACTCTAAATCTGATCAGAACAATGAGACAAGGCAACAGACAGGTATCAAGAAGAAATTACTCTTCACACGTGAAAAGGCAGAACACTGAATACAGGACTGGTTTTGCTGTAGCTCTTCCTTCTGTGTCAGGGCTCAAAACAAGATTTTCCCTTCAGCAGTCTAAGTGCTGCTGCTGCATGAGATACAGAAAGCATCCCTTAAGCCTTCCTGTGTTAGGGGGGTACTAGAATAAGCTGTCCTAAAATGAGATGTGAAGACTTTGAGATACAGAAAGCATCCCTTAAGCCTTCCTGTGTTAGGGAGGTACTAGAATAAGCTGTCCTAAAATGAGATGTGAAGACTTTGAGATACAGAAAGCATCCCTTAAGCCTTCCTGTGTTAGGGGGGGTACTAGAATAAGCTGTCCTAAAATGAGATGTGAAGACTTTGAGATACAGAAAGCATCCCCTAAGCCTTCCTGTGTTAGGGGGGTACTAGAATAAGCTGTCCTAAAATGAGATGTGAAGACTTTGAGATACAGAAAGCATCCCTTAAGCCTTCCTGTGTTAGGGAGGTACTAGAATAAGCTGTCCTAAAATTAGATGTGAAGACTTCATGCTGGTTTGCTGCTAGAGGAAGGCAGCTGCAGCCATTTCCCTTGCTTCACTGTGAGCATTCTTGCTGCTACCAGAATATCCACAACCAAGAGAAAAAGAGAACTATTTAAAACCCAATGTGTGTCACCTGCCAAAATGTCTCCTCACCCAGGTGGCAACTTGAAGAATCCAGCATAAAAAAGAATAACAAACATGTGGCAGGTGCAACAGCAAGAATTTGATGATTTGAACTTATGGAGTTCTGGTTGAGTTTATTGTTTCTTCTCTTATCCAATTCATTTCTGCTGCCTTCCTCTTGCACTTACTGCACCCTAACCACATCGTTCTAACTACCCAGTGGCTGAGTTTTGCACACAATCTTGCTTTAGTGGGTTGCAATTCCCTTTGCAACATCTATTTCCTTCCACATATATGCTGCTTAATCACTTCATTTTCACATGAGACAATCGATTCTTGCTCCTAAGTCACCATGGGTCACAAATTAAGCACTAGAAATAAATGACACAGGAGGAGCTAAAGATATTTCAGCTCAGCCCCTTGCATTCCACTTAAAGGCAGGGGGTATTCTTCCTTCACTGAACCCAAAAGTGAAGCTAATCAGTGCCTTGATGGAAACACCTCTAACAGTGAGCCTATGCTTGCAAATACTCCTCTTGTTTCTATTGATTTGCTATTCCACAGCAGAGCAAACTAAAGTGACCCTTACCCAGTAAGCATGGTATAAAGCAGAACACCAAGGCTCCAAATGTCACATGCAGCATCATAACCTTGTCTCTTTAAAACCTGAGGGAGACAAATATTGGTTGGTTGGGTTTGTTTTTTTTACCCTGATGAAAATATGCTCAGCAGCACTTTGATTATACCACAGGTAGTGAGAATTCAAACTTTCAGCATCATGCACAGAGTGATTTCACTTGTCACACAAAGAGGAAACAAATACCTCTTGAAGTTCAACAAGACTAAGGGCAAGCTCCTGCCACCTGGGTCGAGGTAATTCAAGCAACAATATAGGCTGGGCAGTGACTGGCTTGAGACCAGCTATGGGGAGAGGGAACTGGAAGTGCTGGTGGACAAGAAGCTCGATATGAGCTGTCAGTGTGCTCTGGCAGCCCAGAGAGCAACCAGAGCCTGGGCTGCAGCAAGAGCACTGTGGGCAGCAGGGTGAGAGATGAGATCCTCCTCCTCTGCTCCACACTGGTGAGACCCCACCTGGAGTACTGCATCCAGCTCTGGAGCCCCTGGGACAAGAGGGATATGGAGGTGCTGGAAGGTGTCTAGAGAAAGGCCACAAGGATGACCAGAGGGCTGGAGCTGCTCTGCTGTGAGCACAGACTGAGGGAATTGGGGCTGTTCAGTCTGGAGAGGAGAAGGCTCCCAGGTGACCTTCTTGTGGCCTTCCAGGATCTGAAGGGGGCTACAAGAAAGCTGGGGAGGGACTTTTTAGGCTGACAGGTAGGGATAGGACTTGGGGGGAATGGAACAAAGCTGGAAATGGGGAGATTCAGACTGGATGTTAGGAAGTTCTTCAGCATGAGGTTGTTAAGAGCCTGGAAGGGGTTGCCCAGGCAGGTGGTGGAAGCCTCATCCCTGGAGGTGTTTAAGGCCAGGCTGGCTGAGGCTGTGGGCAGCCTGCTCTAGTGTGAGGTGTCCCTGCCCATGGCAGGGGGGGCTGGAACTGGCTGCTCCTTGTGGTCCCTTCCAACCCTGACTGATTCTATGACCTTACCAGCAAAATAAAATCTCACCAAAGGAAACCAAGGCATATACAATGTCCTGGGTCTTTACCTCTGGTGCAACAAAATTTGCTGTGTAACATGGAGTCATCAGGAGACCGTTTTCCGCTCGCAGTTGTTTGGCAAAGCCAAAATCACAAATCCTAATGGATTCTGGATTGCCAGACTCATCCACATAAAGAATGTTGCTAGGCTTCAGGTCTCTGTGAACAACCTGCAAAGACAAACAAATAAAATCAAGATACAAAGGGCTTTATCATCAGCAATTTGGTACTGCATTTCAAACCTCCCATCAGCAATCCATTGCTGAATTTCCACCTTCCTAACATCAGGTGCAATCATAGAATCATAGAATCAACCAGGTTGGAAGAGACCTCCAAGCTCATCCAGTCCAACCTAGCACCCAGCCCTATCCAGTCAACTAGACCATGGCACTGAGTGCCTCATCCAGTCTTTTCTTGAAGACCCCCATGGACGGTGCCTCCACCACCTCCCTGGGCAGCCCATTCCAATGCCAATCACCATCTCTGTGAAGAACTTCTTCCTAACATCCAGCCTATACCTACCCTGGCACAACGTGAGACTGTGTCCCCTTGTTCTATTGCTGGTTACCTGGGAGAAGAGGTCAACCCCCACCTGGCTACAATGCCCCTTCAGGTAGTTGTAGACAGTAATAAGATCACCCCTGATGCTCAGTGGTGTCCAGAGTACTATACTTCTACTTTGGAAACTTGTAACTCTAAAGCTCCCTCCAGATGTCTTTCTTCCTCACCAACATATTTGAAAAGGCAGTTCCAGATGTCTTGTTCCACTGCATAGGTGCAAAGCTCTTTAAATCAGACCCTTTGCCTAGTAGTGTCTTTCAGAGTCAGAGATCTCCACAGCTGCTGATGTGCCACTGTGCTAAATGACAGCCTCTATGGCATCCTGGCCTGCATCAGGAGCAGTGTGGCCAGTAGGACAAGGGAGGTTATTCTGCCCCTGTGCTCAGCACTGCTCAGGCCACACCTTGAATGCTGTGTCCAGTTCTGGGCCCCTCAATTCAAGAGAGATGTTGAGGTGCTGGAAGGTGTCCACAGGAGGGCAATGAAGCTGGGGAGGGGCCTGGAACACAAACCCTATGAGGAGAGGCTGAGGGAGCTGGGGGGGTGCAGCCTGCAGCAGAGGAGGCTCAGGGCAGAGCTCATTGCTGTCTACAACTACCTGAAGGGACACTGTAGCCAGGTGGGGTTGGGCTCTGCTGCCAGGCAACCACCAATAGAACAAGGGGACAGAGTCTCAAGCTGTGCCAGGGCAGGTCTAGGCTGGATGTTGTTAGGAAGTTGTTGGCAGAGAGAGTGATTGGCATTGGAATGGGCTGCCCAGGGAGGTGGTGGAGTGGCTGTGGCTGGAGGTGTTGCAGCCAAGCCTGGCTGGGGCACTTAGTGCCATGGTCTGGTTGACTGGGTAGGGCTGGGTGCTAGGTTGGACTGGATGAGCTTGGAGGTCACTTCCAACCTGGTTGATTCCATGATTCTGTGATTACAAGAAAGGCCTGGACATGATGGAACACATGCAGAAAACAGCCACAAGGATGCTCATCTCCTCTGAAGACAGACAGAGAGTTGGGTTTGTTCCATCTGGAGGAGAGAAGGCTCCAAAGACATCTTATTGTGGCCTTCCAGTATCTGAAAGGGGCTAGAGGAAAGCTGCTGAGGGACTTCTTAGGCTGTCAGGTAGTGATAGGACTCGGGGGAATGGAACAAAGCTGGAAATGGGTAGATTCAGATTGGATGTTAGGAAGAAGTTCTTCAGCATGAAGGTGGTGAAACCCTGGAACCTCCAGAGAGGTGCTGGTAGCCTCATCCCTGGAGGTTTTTAAAGCCAGGCTGGATGAGGCTGTGGACAGCCTGCTCTAGTGTGAGGTGTCCCTGCCCACGACAGGGGAGGTTGGAACTGGATGATCCTTGAGGTTCCCAAGCTGGACATACACTCCAATGGATGGGGACATTTGTTGTGCCATCCAGGATGGGCACATTCTGAAGACAGGCAGATCTCCTACATCACTTGACAGAATCACAGACTGCCAAGGGCTGGAAGACATCTCCAAAGCTCATCCAGTCTGGCTTCCCTGCCAGAGCAGCAGCACCTACAGCAGCTCACATAGGAACACATCCAGGCAGGTCTTGCGTATCTCCAGAGAGGGAGACTGCACAACCCCCCTGGGCAGCCTGTGCCAGGGCTCTGGCACCCTCACAGGGAAAAAAATCCTCCTTAGGTTCACATGGAACTTCCTATGCCTCAGCTCCCACCCATTGCCCCTTGCCCTGGCCATCACCCAGCAGAGCCTGGCTCCAGCCTCCTGGCACTCACCTGCACATCTTTATCAACACTGATGAGGTCACCCCTCAGGCTTTTCTTCTTCAAGCAGCACAGCCCCAGCTGCCTCAGGCCCTCCTCATAAGAGAGATATCCCATTCCCTTCAGCATCTTTGTGCCTCTGTGCTGGACTCTCTCAAGCAATTCCATATCCCTCTTGAGCTGGGTGACCCAGAATTGGACAGTACTCCAGACGTGGCCTCACCAGGACAGAGCAGAGGGTCAGGAGAACCTCTCTCAACCTACTACCCACAGCTGTTCCAAACATTCTATCATTTAGTCAGTTACCCAGAAATAGAACACAAAACTCTTCCCATAGAGTGTTTCACTGCAATCTGTTCTGTTCTGACTGTAATGGCAGGAATTGGTTGCAGTCTGTACTGAAATGGGAACAGCAAACACCACTGCTTTTATTATTGCAACACAAATCCCTGCTGCAATGGACCAAAACCAGCTTAATTACCACACAGCAGAAGGTAACAAGATGTGAGTTTGTACTTCTGAAAGAGAAGAAATGTTTAACACTTACAAGCATTTTGAGGAGGGTGAAAAACTTACCCCTTGTGCATGAAGATATTCAACTGTTTTTGTTATTGTGAACAGAACTGCACTGGCTTCTCTTTCTGAGAAAAACTTCTGCCTAAGGATTTTATCCAGCAGCTCTCCTCCTTTCATAAGCTCTGTTACCACATAAACATATTTGCCATCATCATACACCTGCAAAGAAGCACAGAAAGATGTCAGCTTCAAAACCTTTATGGTCTGCTATCTCCCTCTGCACTGCAGGTGTGTCCACAGGCTGCTAATTATTTGTCCTGTGTCTCTCATCCCCACACATGATCCAAACATTCTTCATAGAATCATACTCAACCAGGTTGGAAGAGACCTCCAAGTTCAGTCAGCCTAAACTGTCACCCAGCCCTGTCCAATCAACTAGATCATGGCACTAAGTGCCCCCATTCAGGTTGCTGGAGAGCAGAAAGGCAGAGAAGGAGCTGGGGGTGGTGGGAGAGAGGAGCTGCAGAGGAGGCAGCAGTGTGCCCAGGTGGGCAGCAGAGCCAATGGCATCCTGGGCTGGCTCAGGAGCAGTGTGGGCAGCAGAATGAGGGAGGTTCTTCTGCCCCTCTGCTCAGCACTGCTCAGGCCACCCCTGGAGTGCTGTGTCCAGCTCTGGGCTCCTCAATTCAAGAGAGATGTTGCAGTACTGAAAGTGTCCACAGGAGGGAGACAAAGCTGGGGAGGGGCCTGGAGCACAGCCCTGTGAGGAGAGGCTGAGGGAGCTGGGGGGGTGCAGCCTGCAGCAGAGGAGGCTCAGGGCAGAGCTCATTGCTGCCTGCAGCTGCCTGCAGGGAGGCTGTAGCCAGGTGGGGTTGGGCTCTGCTGCCAGGCAGCCAGCAGCAGAAGAAGGGGACACAATCTCAAGCTGTGCCAGGGGAGGTCTAGGCTGGATGTTGTTAGGAAGTTGTTGTCAGAGAGAGTGATTGGCACTGGAATGGGCTGCCCAGGGAGGTGGTGGAGTGGCTGTGGCTGGAGGTGTTGCAGCCAAGCCTGGCTGGGGCACTGAGTGCCATGGTCTGGTTGGTTGTCTAGGGCTGGGTGCTAGGTTGGGCTGGCTGAGCTTAGAGCTCTCTTCCAACCTGCTTGATTCTATGATTCTCTGATCATTCCAACTGAACAGGCTGGCATAAAACAAACAAATCCAAGTTCACATCAAATAGTCTCTGTGAATTGAAGTTAATGCATCCAAAGCTGCTGTGACAAAAGCTTCCAACTTACAAGTGACTGCACACAAAGATTTGCAAGGCTTTTACCTTCCCCAGGAACAACACTTGAGAATTTTCAGCAGAGGGCAGTACAGACTGAACTATCCCAAAGCAGGTTTTGAGGTGTTAAGTACTGTATTTCAGTTGCACTTTCTGGTGGTCTAAACTTAAGGCAAGAAGGTGGTTCTGGCTTTAGCAGAACACTTTACACACTCTCTTCCCTGTTATTTATTTCCATCTGTTTTTAATGGTGATGTTGGAATTGGTCATAGATTCATAGATTGGTTTAAGTTGGAAGGGTCATCAAGTTCCAAGCCCCTGACACAGGCAGGGACATCTTCACAGAAGATTAGAGGCTGGAAGGGACCATGAAAGATCATCCAAGTACAACTCCCCTGCCAGAGCAGGATCACTTGTGCCAGAGCACACAGGAACACATCCAGGTGGGTCTTGAATATCTCCAGAGAGGGAGGCTCCACAATCACCCTGGGCAGCCTGTGCCAGGGCTCAGGCACCCTCACAGGGAAAAAATTCCTCCTCAAGTTCACATGAAGCTTCCTATGCCTCAAGCTTCCTACACCTTCCACTAGCCCAGCTTGTTCAAGGCTTCATCCAGCCTGGCCTTGAACATATCCAGGGAGGTTGTGGATCACACAGAATGTGATCCTCGAGGCTGTTCCTTGTTCTATCACTATCTACCTACTCTCTCAGCTAGAAGATCTCAGCACCTACCTCTATTCATTGTCCTTTCAGGTACTTGTAGAGGGTGGTAAGTTCTCTCCTCATCCTCACACTGAACAGCCTCAGCTGCTCTTCATCATTCTCATTCTCTTTGATCACATTGGGTGATTCTGTGCTCCACAGCCTCCCTGGGCAACCTGTGCCAGTGTCTCACCACCCTCACTCCATAGAATTTCTTCCTCACCTCCAGTCTAAATCTGCCCTCCTCAAGCTTCAACCCATTCCCTCTCATCCTAGCACTACAAGGCCTTGGAAAAAATAAATCATTGAATCAAGCAGGTTGGAAAAGACCTCCAAGTTCATCCAGCCCAACCTAGCACCCAGCCCTGTCCAAACTATAGGCTACTGTGCTCATAAATATACTAAAAGGACAAAAAAAAAAGGACAACATTAAGTAGAATAGAACAGAATCAGGCAGGTTGGAAGAGAGCTCCAAGCTCATCCAGCCCAACCTAGCACCCAGCCCTGCCCAACCAACCAGACCATGGCACTAAGTGGATGATCTCTTTGGGTCCCTTCCAACCCCTAACATCCTGTGATATCCTTTGTGATGCTGTATTCAGGTGTCTCATATGCTTCTGAAAAGCTCCTGCTTTAAATAACTCAAACCAGGACAGAAGTTCTGTTACAGAGCAGTGGCTAATAGGTAAAAAAAGGGTCAAACCCATAAAACAGTCTGGGACAGGAAGTTTCTAGGTAAAGCTGTGCTGGCAGCTGTGTGCTCCCTCTATTCTTACACTGTTTCCTAGGCATCCACTGATGGCCACTGTCAGAGGCAGGATATTGGTTAAGGAGGACATCTGCTTCAGCACAATCACAGTATCACAGTATCATCAGGGTTGGAAGAGACCTCACAGATCACCAAGTCCAACCCTTTACCACAGAGCTCAAGGCCAGACAGCAATGAGCTCTGCCCTGAGCCTCCTCTGCTGCAGGCTGCACCCCCCCAGCTCCCTCAGCCTCTCCTCATAGGGTTTGTGTTACAGGCCTCTCACCAGCCTTGCTGCCCTGCTCCAAACACCTTCCAGCACCTCAGCAGCTCTCTGCAATGGAGGAGCCCACAACTGGACACAGCACTCAAGGGGTGGCCTGAGCAGTGCTGAGCACAGGGGTGGGCAGAAGAACCTCCCTTGTCCTGCTGGCCACACTGTTCCTGAGCCAGGCCAGGATGCCATTGGCTCTGCTGCCCACCTGGGCACACTGCTGCCTCATCTTCAGCCTACTATCTACCAGCACCCCTATATCCCATTCTTCCTGGCTGCTCTCCAGCCATTCTATCCCCAGCTTGTTGAACCTGCATTAGGACAACTTTTTAAATACTGATAAAACTATGAACCTTTGGCATCTCTGAAACTAGAAAGTGATGTGCACTGAGCTCTTCAACATCCTACTTACATCTTTTAGGGTAATAATATTTGGATGCTGTCCATAGCGCAGTAAGATTTCAATCTCCTCTGTTGGATCTCTTTTACTCTTGTCAATAATCTGTAGGAGCAAGCAGATATATATAGATTGGTGCCATGCTTTTTGTCATCATTACACAGTGTGACACTTTGGAGTGCTTCCTAGCACACACAGAGAAGCAGCATTCAGTGTTGTTGCTAAATGGCATGGATCACGACGGAAACAAAGCTGCTTAAATAGGAACAGTAAGGCAAAGCACAAGAAAATGTTGCAAAAGGATGGAAAAGTCTCTCAGCTGAAAATACATTTGGAGGATAAGGTGCTCTGAGCCCTCACTTTGGGATAAATAACAGGAGGTTGTTCAGTAGGTAAGACTTGAGTCACCTCTTCTTTACTCAAATAGGAGGTTCTTAATCAGATATGAGATATCACAGTATCACAGTATCATCAGGGTTGGAAGAGACCTCACAGATCATCAAGTCCAACCCTTTACCACAGAGCTCAAGGCCAGACCATGGCACCAAGTGCCACGTCCAATCCTGCCTTGAACAGCTCCAGGGACGGCGACTCCACCACCTCCCCGGGCAGCCCATTCCAGTGGCCAATGACTCTCTCAGTGAAGAACTTTCTCCTCACCTCCAGCCTAAATCTCCCCTGGTATAGCTTGAGGCTGTGTCCTCTTGTTCTGGTGCTGGCCACCTGAGAGAAGAGAGCAACCTCCTCCTGGCCACAACCACCCCTCAGGTAGTTGTAGACTGATGATGCTGATGAACTGATTGTCATAAAGCTCCTCACAAACAAATATTTGTGAACCAAAGGAAACCAGGGCAATGAAAAATAAAACCAAGGAAAGATTTCCCTAAGTTAATTCAGATGAGCATTCCCACATGGAAGTTCATTTCAATCTCAGAAGGCTTCCTATCAGGCTCTGAAGTTCTCCCTATGTAAACAAGCACAGTAGTCTTTCTCCCTAGTCAAAGAGTCTTCTTATTCCTCTCTTTTTCCCTCTCTCCTCCTTAGCCATAAAATTTCCTCTGTCTTCTCGATCTTATTCCTTGTTCCTCTGGACATCCTGAAATCCTTCTGGCTACCAGCATCACCCTAACACAGAGGACACTAATCCCCTGCTTGTCTATCAAATGCTGACAGACAAATAACTGAGTCTTCTAAGCCTGCAAAAAAAATGAAGGGGCTATGGCTGTGTAGATTCAACACACAAAGTAATTGTGTCAACTTCTGCCCTGTGCTTTCTGCAGTATGTGTGCTCCTGAGCAAAAAAGCCAACACCAAAAGGCTTACTAACTCATCTCTGTGTCACCAAGATTCTAAGAGTCTCTTTTTCTTCATCCCTTCAGAGGTAAAAAAGCCTCAAGAGAGACAACAGAAAAGCATGGCAATCCTTAGAACAAACACTGCAGCTCAAAGAATTCACAGCTGTGCCAGGACTTCCTTCCAGTTTCAAGAGATCACTTCCAACTGCAAGCAGAGAAATCAAATTTGACCCTGGCCAGGGCCAGAATCAAGCCAAGTATGTAACCACCACACTGAAACTGCATGGCTTCCATGATGATCTGCATGCAAGGATACAGCCAAACAGACTTAACTCTGTCAAATGAGATGAGAAATGATTAAGTCTGCTCTAGGGTAGGGTGTCCCTGCTCATGGCAGGGAGGTTGGAACTAGATGATGCTTGTGGTCCCTTCCAACCCTGACTGATTCCATGATTACTAATAAACTTATTAATTAAAAAGGAGAAGTGCTTCATAGCACAGAGCTTATTTTTTTTCCCTCCTTCCATTTTCTTATTTTCAGTTTTTTTTCTCTCTTTTTTTCATTAATATCTGCTCATTTCTACTTCTGATTTCATAGAAACCATTCAGCCCCACAGTGGTACACAAACAGAAAACCCTTAGCATTCCATTTCTGAGAACTCTACTGATTTCAACTAAGTATTTCATGCCTTCCAAGAAGTGTTAGAAAGCATAATAGAACCATCTAAAAAGAACATTAGAAACCCTGTTAAAAAAAAACCACCACTAAGCAAAGACAAAGCTCAAAAGCAAAGTTGAAATTTATTCTGGAAGCTCTACCAGAAATCTGCACTGTTATCAGCTCATAGCTCTCAGACAAGTTAGGGATGCCCTTTGGAAGCAAACCCCACAGAGAAGCAGTCAGGTTTGGAAGGGAGCACAAGGATCAGCCAGTTCCAACCCCTCTGCCATGGGCAGGGACACCCCACCCTAGAGCACGCTGGCCACAGTCTCAGCCAGCCTGGCCTCAAACACCTATACAACTGTATTTAAATGGAAGTCATAATATTTTAAGCATGTGATTAATTACTAATCATGTAAGCTTTTCCTTCTAGAAGCAGTCCTGGAACTTCCAGCATTCTTACCCTAATCACATAGATGTTTCAAAAGAGCTAAGATTCCTTTTCACCACCCAAACCAGCAGATAGATCATAGAATCAAGCAGGTTGGATGAGACCTCCAAGCTCATCCAAGTCCAACCTATCACCCAGCCCTATTCAATCAATCAGAGCATGGCACTAAGTGCCCCATCCTGATAACAAACCCCACAGCAACTCAATGTATCAGTCAGTAAATAATATTTGCTTGATGAATGTAATTCATATTTGCATCCAAAATTCTTTTACCTTGTAAGAGGTTGCTCATTTGCTACATTCTTTATAGCCAGACAAATTAATCATGCCCAACCTCTCCAGTGCTCAAACCTGAAAACTGTGCTTTGTAACAAGTTACCCTCACAGCATATTTCATCTATCAGTCAGTAAATATTATTTGCTTGCTGAATGTAACTCACATTTGCACCTAAAATTCTTTTACATTATTAAAAGCTCTTAATTTGCTACATTCTTTATAGCCAGAAAAAAAACCCAACTAATCATGCCCAACATCTACAGTGCTAAAAGCTGAAAAATGTGGTTTGTAACAGATTACCTTCACAGCATATTCCATGTTGGAAGCTTTATGAATACACCTCTTGCAGATGGAGTAAGATCCAACTCCGATATCTTCCTTGACTTCGTAGCCATCAGTAAACTGGATGCTGTTCCTGTGCAACTGCTACCAAAATAACATTATCAATTGATGAATGTTCTAAACATGTAACTGATCACAGCATTACAGGATGCATCTGGTTGGAAGAGAGCTCCAAGCTCATCCAGTCCAACCCTCCATCCAGCACTGAAGGGTCAACACTAAACCATGTCCCTAAGCGCCGGCTCCACAGGCTGCTTGAACACCCCCAGGGGTGGTGACTCCAGCACTGCCCTGGGCAGACCATTCCAACGTTTCACAGAATCATTAAGGCTGGAAAAGACCTCTGAGGTCATCAAGTCCAGCCTATAACCTAACACCACGACATCAGCTAAAGCATGGCACCCAGTGCCACATCCCATCTGTTCTTCAAGACCTCTTACAGGGTTTGAGAAGCTTTTCAGCCAAGAACTATTTCCTACTGATCTTTACATTAAAAAGAAGGTTTTGAACTCCTACTGCATTGCTTTGACTTTGAAACTGATGGCTCCTACTTGGCTAAAGTGAGCTAAATAACTACTACTTTTGCTTTGATATTAGCATGAGCATAATTAGATATTAGCCAGGTTGTAAATAATGCACAGTGTACTTTAGCATTCTTTTTGTCTGGCTATTAATTGATTAAACCCAAGACAGAATCTCTAAAACAAAGAAGATCAAAGAATTGGATGATAAAATAATGAGTAAAAAAAAAAGAGGCATCCTTCTATTCCCTGAATAGCTGAAAAATTCAGGCATACTAAGCAGAATCAAAGTGGAAAATGCATGGAATGGCAGTCAAAAATCCTGCCACAGGAAGAAAAGAGATGAAAGCAGGAGAAGTGTTCACTCTTGTAATGGAAGGAAGCAGTGTTCTAGAAGGAGGAGTTTGTGCAAAGGATGCAAAGCGTTGGCAGGAAACCATCTGGGCATCCTGCAGCAGAGAAAAGAGGAAATAGGAGTGAGGAAGTGGTTGAGGGGCACAGAGGAAAGGCAGGAGAGAAATAAACTTTCAGAAGAGAAGGAAACTATATACAAAGAGAAAAAGCCCTGCACCCACAGAAGAATGAAGGAGCACAGAAAAGCTTACAGAAGATTCACTCCCAGAAATCACTTTGACATAGACCAAATCAGCAGCTTCAGAATGAAAAAGTACCTAAACCCCCTTGAAATGTAAAGGTTTATTATCCAGGAAACAAGAAATGTGTACAAATGACAGTGGTATGACTGTATCAGGCTTAATGAGAGGATGAAAGAAATACAAGAGCTGTTTGAGTTCTGAATCCACTGTCTGCAAGAGAATTTCTCAGCTCAGTCATACATCAATCCTTTTCCTTCCTACCTCTACACCAAGATGGTTTTCAGCATAGTCTGGAGCACCAGTTTGTTTTCACAACCTGGTTCTCCTCAGCAACTGCAATGATTAGAGAATCACAGAATGGTAGGGGCTGGAAAGGGACCTCCAAAGATCATCCACAGTCCAGCACCCTGCCAGAGCAGGAGCACCTACAGCAGGGCACACAGGAATGCAGCCAGGTGGGTTTGGAGACTCCACAGCCTCTCTGGGCAGCCTGCTCCAGGCCTCTGCCACCCTCACAGCCAAAAAGCTTCCCCTCCTCTTGCCCTGCCACCTCCTCTGCCCCAGCTTGCCCCCAGTGCCCCTCGTGCTGCCCTGGGCCAGCCCTGAGCAGAGCCTGCCTGCGTCCTGCCCACACTGCCCTGCACAGCTTGGGCACAGCACTGAGGGCAGCCCTCAGGCTGCTCTGCTGCCAGCTGCCAGCCCCAGCTGCCTCAGCCTGGCCCCACAGGAGATGTTCCCTGCCTGCAGCACCTCTGTGCCTCTGGGCTGGACTCTCTCAAGCAGTTCTCCGAGGTCCTTCTTGAACTGAGGGGTCCAGGACTGGACAAAATATTCCAGATGTGGCCTCAGCAGGGCAGAACAGAGGGGCAAGAGAACATTTCTTGACCTACTAAGCACAGCCTTTCCTCCAGCCTAGGATGCCCTTGGCCTTCTTGGCCACCAGGGCACATTGCTGCCTCATGCTCATCCTTCTGTTGCTGCAAGATCTCCAGTGATGGCAATTCCACCACCTCCCTGGGCAGCCCATTCCAGTGCCAATCACTCTCTCTGACAACAACTTCCTCCTCCTAACATCCAGCCTAGACCTGCCCTGCCACAGCTTGAGCCTCTGTCCCCTTCTTCTGCTGCTGGCTGCCTGGCAGCAGAGCCCAACCCCACCTGGCTACAGCCTCCCTGCAGGCAGCTGCAGACAGCAATGAGCTCTGCCCTGAGCCTCCTCTGCTGCAGGCTGCACACCCCCCAGCTCCCTCAGCCTCTCCTCACAGGGCTGTGCTCCAGGCCCCTCCCCAGCCTTGCTGCCCTGCTCCAAACACCTTCCAGCACCTGAACATCTCTCTGCAATTGAGTAGCGCAGAACTGGACACAGATACCTCACTTTGTGCTGAAGGAAACAATCTCTGCACCAAGAGACAGCAATGCTGACTTGTTTTTGAAAGCAGAAGTACTCACCTGGACAATTGAGTGCACTCCAACTGTCTGCATTGCTTGGCTTTCATCATCTGATGTAATGGCTACAAAACTAAACCCCCGAAAGAGCTGATGTGCATTAGCACTAGGTGGGATCCCAGGTGAATCTGAAAGAGAAGTCGTCCACTTACAAGCAGAGTTTGTACACTTTAGAGAGGAGATTGTGTCTAAGTCCAGAGAGCAAACCACACCTTTATTCTACAAAGCACACAGAAAGCAGAATTCGTAGGGAATGCTTCTGAGGACCAAAAGACAAATAATTACTGAAGTGTGTTGCATAAAGCATCAAGTGATAAACAGCCACTGCAAGTCTCAGACTGCTGCCAGGCACCCTCCTCACTCAGAAAGCATTCACATATGGCAGCACGTCTGTTATGTCTACACAGCAGCAGTCGAATATTGGCAAGAGCCTAAAGCAGCAGACACAAATTTCTACTGCATTCTGAATGAAGTGAAAGGCTACAGATTGTAGTGAAAGCACAACTCTGCCACCCAAAGTATGAAATGACTCAGCTTTGACTGCAGATACTATGCAGAGTCACCACCATGAATGAAATGAAGGCAGACGACAGCCCAGCAACTGATATAGACACAGAGAATCATTCTGAGTTGAAATGAGATAACTTGGGTAAGTAGAACTGAGTTTAAGTCTATGTTTTGTGGCTGAGGAGGACTTTATTTTAGAGCAAGGATCAATCATAGAATCAGACAGGGTTGGAAGGGACCACAGGGATCATAGGAGCATAGAGTCAGTCAGGGTTGGAAGGGACCACAAGGAGCAGCCAGTTCCAGCCACCTCGCCATGCCCAGGGACACCCTACCCTAGAGCAGGCTGCACACAGCCTCAGCCAGCCTGGCCTCAAACACCTCCAGCCATGGGGCCTCAACCACCTCCCTGGGCAACCCCTGCCAGCCTCTCACCACTCTCCTGCTCAACAACTTCCTCCTCACCTCCAGCCTTACTCTCCCCACCTCCAGCTTTGCTTCATTCCCCCCACTCCTGACACTCCCTCACAGCCTCAAAAGTCCCTCCCCAGCTTTTTTGTAGCCCCCTTCAGATGCTGGAAGGCCACAAGAAGGTCCCCTGGGAGCCTCCTCTGCTCCAGCCTGCACAGCCCCAACTCTTTCAGGCTGTGCTCACAGCAGAGCTGCTGCAGCCCTCTCAGCATCCTCCTGGCCTTGCTCTGGACACTCTCCAGCATCTCCACAGCCCTCTTGTCCCAGGGGCTCCAGAGCTGGATGCAGGACTCCAGGTGGGGTCTCAGCAGAGCACAGCAGAGGGGGAGAATCCCCTCCCTGGCCCTGCTGGCCACACTGCTGCTGCTGCAGCCCAGGCTCTGCTTGGCTTTCTGGGCTGCAAGTGCACACTGCTGGCTCCTGCTCAGCTTCTCCTCCACCAGCACCCCCAAGTCCCACTCCTCAGGACTGCTCTCCAGATACTCACTGCCCAGCCTGCATTGGTGCTTGGCATTGCCTCCACCCAGCTGCAGGACCTTGCCCTTGGTCTTGTTGAACCTCATGAGATTGGCTTGTGCCCATCTCTGCAGGTCCCTGTAAATGGCATCTCTGCCCTCCAGCCTGGCTGCTGCACCACACAGCTTGGTGTGCTCAGCAAACTTGCTGAGGCTGCACTCAATGCCTCTCTCCATGGCACTCACAATGATGCTGAACAAGACTGGTCCCAGGACTGCTCCCTGAGAGACTCTGCCTGTCACTGGCCTGCACTTGGCCATGGAGCCATTAACAGCCACGCTTTAGGTGTGGCCATCAAGCCACTTCTTTATCCATCCAGTGGTCCCCACTCATCACACCCATGTGCCACCAGCCTGGAGAGCAGGATGTGGTGTGGGTCAGTGCCAAAGGCCTTGCTCAGGGCCAATGCCATCAGTTGCTCACCCTTCATCTATTCATGTTGGGACTTGTTCATAGAAGATCACTCAGTTGTCTTTCACGACACATTTAAGCCAAAGATGACAAAACCTTCTATGGGCAATGGAACACTTGTGTGTGAGCATTCATTTACCCAACAACCCCTGGCTAGTCAAGACACTTTACATAAGCTGAACAGGAAGAATGTTTGCAATTTTTTGAACATGGCAATTGTTCAGTGGATCACTTTTTACCTTTTGGAGTCTTTGCTGTAAACTCAGGGTCAAAATAAAACGTGTCTTCTGGTCTGCCAGTTGCAGGTTTAAAAGGGGGGTGGATTTCTCTCCTGTACAATTTCTGAGGAGAACACACAGGCCAGGGTGAATTAAAAAGGGGACACAGCACCACCAAATACTCAGCTAAAAAGTGGACTGAGTTACTTTTCAATTAGATACTCACATTCCAATCTATTTTGGAGAAGAATGCATGCCTCTTAATTTCTTCAACCCCATCTGGACCTGCTCCTTTGATAAGGAAGAAAAAAAATGCCTGTAAATTACCTCCTCCTTGGTCACAAAGAAGGAAAAGTTTTATTTCTTATTTCTTCTGTGTTAACTTTACATGGAGAATAGGAGAAATGAGACCATTTTGGAGCACTAGAAGAGCACACAGGCACAGTCTACTCTCACTTGAGTCTACTGTTGTGGAGGGCTCAAGGGCCCCAAAACAGGCTTGTTTATGCCTTGCCTGGACATGTTTTTCTGCCCAAACCAGAGGTAAACACATTAAATGAATAAAAGTGGCACAATAGGCCTGGTACCACAAAGTCTGGTCTGCCCAGGACCCCTGGTTGTAAACAGGTTGTGTAAGCCCATGCGCCCAGGTCGTGCTTGCTGGGTGCTCAGCCTGTGTGTTTACCATATTTGGGAAGCCCAGGCCTGTGGCTTTTACCTATTATGGCAAGCTTTGGCTAACTGCCAACCTGATTGGTCATTCTAGTGGCCAAAGGGCCATAAGTCTCAGCCCACATTTAATAAACAGAGGCACACAGGTGAACAACATGCTCGGGACTCCCCGGATCGCCCACGCTCGCTTGCACAGGCTGCCTTACTTGCTCACTGTTAGATCTGGACTCGCCAGCACTGCTTGTGCCTCTTTGCCTTGCTGTTATTACAGACACAGACTCTCCCATAGGCTCCCAGCCAGCTGTGCACACTCACATGCCACTGTGGTGAGCTATCAGGACCAGATCCTGCATTGCCTGCCTTTACCTAGGGAGCTCAGACTCCCGTGCAGCTGCGTATCCTACTGCACGCCCGCTGCCCTATCACTGCCTGGTAAGTGCCACGGCTGCTGAGTTAACCAGGAGCAGACCCCACTTGTCTGCACACAATCAGCCTATGTAGCCAATGTGAGACTGTGCTGAGACAGCACAGCATCGTATTCCTCCTGCACCTGAGTCCCTGGACAGAGCGTCCAGAAGAAGCCAGGAGACAAGGGCAGAGGTTGCATCCTTCATTTCCCCACAAGCCAGGAAGATTCTCCTTTCCCCTGAAGCCAGGAGGATTCCAGCCTCAAAGTCCACGGGCAAAGACTCCCCTGAAGTTTGGACACTGGCATAGGCTGTGATGTAACCCCAGAGGGTGATTGATAATTAATAAGAATGGTAAGTAAATGCTTTAATGCCTCTGTAATATCTACTGCCTCCTGCCATAGAGCAGAAAGCTCTCAGCCCACCTGCTGGGCAAGTAGCATATAGACCCCAAGCAGCATTAAGCCATGGGGAAACTCCTCTCCCTGTCTATAGTTTGAATGTTTGCTAGTTATTAATAAGTTATGGTTGGATATCATTCCTAGAATGTCTTCATGACCATGTAAGATCCTTTTAATATTAAATACAGTGGTTGGGGGTGGTGAGAGTTCTGAATCCTGAAGTTAATAAATATACACATGTTTATAGACTATTATCTGGCACCAATTAATTTCTCCTCTCCGCCACAATCAGTGTAGGTGGCAGAATCCCTCTCCACGACATCTACCCAACAGACTCTGCATTTCCTTGGTCAGTTTAATGAGCACTGCTGTGACCAAAAGTATTCTGCTAACCACTTTACCTAATCTGTTTGCTGGGTTCCTTTTGAAGAGCATTCGCAGAAGACTTTGTGCTTCAGGACTCAAGAATTGAGGCATTCCAAGTTTGGCCCTACAGAACAAAAATAATTAATAGCATACAAACATATTTAGGGTAAAACCCAAAAATTAACTCTTCATTCCTCCTGTCCCTTGTCATTTAACAAATCCTTACCAAGTAAAATTGGCATCACTCAGAAATCACCTTCAGACATCAGAAACAGAGCAAAAGTGCTGTCAGTCATGTGAAATTGCCACACCTTGAGTGCTGTGTCCAGTTCTGGGCCCCTCAATTCAAGAGAGATGTTGAGGTGCTGGAAGGTGTCCAGAGAAGGACAACAAGGCTGGTGAGAGGCCTGGAGCACAAACCCTATGAGGAGAGGCTGAGGGAGCTGGGGGGGTGCAGCCTGCAGCAGAGGAGGCTCAGGGCAGAGCTCATTGCTGCCTGCAGCTCCCTGAAGGGAGGCTGTAGCCAGGTGGGGTTGGGCTCTTCTCCTAGGCACACAGCACCAGAACAAGGGGACACAGCCTCAAGCTGTGCCAGGGCAGGTCTAGGCTGGATGTTGTTAGGAAGCTGTTGGCAGAGAGAGTGATTGGCATTGGAATGGGCTGCCCAGGGAGGTGGTGGAGTGGCTGTGCCTGGAGGTGTTGCAGCCAAGCCTGGCTGGGGCACTTAGTGCCATGGTCTGGTTGGTTGGGCAGGGCTGGGTGCTAGGTTGGGCTGGATGAGCTTGGAGCTCTCTTCCAACCTGGTTGAGTCTATGATTCTAAGAACAATCTGAGGTCCTCAGAGATCCTAGGCCATATAATTACATGAGTGACAGCATTTTTTTTCTGAGATTCATGATAGATGAAGGCAAAACTTTCTATGAGGGCAAATCTCTTAAGAGCAAAAACGCTTTAAAAAGTTAACTTCATTGCTGCAAACTGTTTTCTTCAGATTGCAGAGTTTCTCAGTTTTAGAGTGAAACACATAAGAATAAACACCAACTTGTCATGATAATGTCAGAAACAAAACACCCAGGGGAAAATAAAATACATTTGCTGTGGATTTGCAGGAACAGGAGATGAGAAAAGTCATTTATCTGAAATGATCCAGGCTGAAAATATTCATTGATATGCAAATCTGTCCATTTTAAACAGCTTTATGAAGTATTTCAGGAGAAATTACATTTACAACTATACAGAAAATGAAAACAGACTGACAAAAAATGTGAACTCATGAGAAAAGACTTTGCAATAGCTTCTGTTTTTTTTACTGTTTGCATTGCCAACACCAAAACAGATTTCTCTCTATGTAGTAAAGTGTATAGAACATGAAAACAGAGGTAAAATTTATTGCCTGCATATCACATTTTTTGTGCAGCTCTCTGAAACTAACAACAAAGACTGGAAAGGTGAGAAAAGAGAGAGGAATTAGAGATACATGCACAGATGAAATCTGAAAGGAATGATCAATGTCAACTGGGGAGACACAAGGAGGGTATTCTACAGAGGATTTCTTGTAGCAACAGTGGAAAGACTGTTGGGGGACAGAGTGGAGTCACATGCAGGCAGAGGAAAGAAGAGAAAGATGTGACTTGTGAGACATGGAGAGAAAAAAGTGTGGCTCCTCTGCAGCACTCCAAGTGCGAGTGCAGCAGAATTATCTCAGCCTAGCTTCTTGCAAAGAAAAGAGGTGGTCAGGAGGAGTTTGTGCTTGCTGTGAATAGATAGAACCTTTTCATTAAAGACATTCAATTATCACCACATGAAGATTTGGACTGGCATGGTGATGAGGCAGCAGGAGAAACCAGCACCACTAAATACATTTGTAAACAGAAGAAGGGAAAACCAAGGGCAGAGATTAACACACCAGGTACGCATTATGAAAGCAAAAGCAAGGCAAAAGAAGGAGTTTGCTTTCTAGTGATTTTTCAACTTCTTATTACTTAGAAAAATAGGAAATCAATTTCATTTATTTACTCTGTCATAAAAGGTTGGTGCAAAAAGGAATGCTGGCTTCAATATTTGGGTAGGCAAGCAGTAACAGAGCTAAGAACAGCGATAAACAAAGAAGTAGAAAACAAAACAGCTTTATGAGCTTCCATGAGGGGGAAAAATGGTATTAGTAAAAAGTGGATGGATACAGAGAAGTGAAACTATGATATGAGGAAGCAGTTGTTTGCATAGTGCTAGGGGACAAAGTGGGACAGTCTGTGTCATGGGTGGTATTAGGTCAGAGAATGCGTTGGGGATCAGCAAGGGAAGGGGGAAAGCCTTCATTGAGAAAATCAAGGAAAGCAATTTCTACAACAGAGTTAACCCAAAATCTATGCTGGGAATAGCAAAGGGAAAGATTGGAGCTTGGGCACTCACAGGGAAGCACATAAGGGAGGATGCACTTTAGCTAATAGGGGAAGTGTTTGGGAAGCAAGTTGCTGTCAGCACCAGTAATATAAAGAAGTAGGGTGATGAGTGGCAAGAGGGAGAAGGCTAAGGTGAGAAAACACTTTCTCAGAAACCAAAAGGAAAAAAAGCCCTGAAACAAACACAGAAAACCAGCAAAAAATGCACAGGTTATCAAAAAGGGGAAGAAAGGTTAAAAATAATATGGAGATAAGATGGCTGGAGAAGTTATTATTTACAGATTAGAGAGCTGCTATGAAATTCTTTGTACCTAGTATGGGGGGAGGAATAGAAAGACAAATTAGATAGGTGGCAGAGGGAATTAATAGTATGGAATAGGGAGTGAGGATTTACCAGTACCTTTGGAAATGAGGGAAGAGTAGAAATTAGATATTGCAGCCCGGAGGGCATCCCTGTAGAATACCTGATGAGATATATAAATAAGAGTGTACTCACTTGAGAATCATAGTCATGGTTTCTTTTCTGTCTTTCCCTTGGAAAGGTAGAGTACCAGTGAGCATTTCAAACTGTATAGAGTAAAACTTTCATCAATTACATTACCTGGACAAAAATCTAATGCTTGACAAAACTACTTAGCATCTTAACCTTCCAAAATTCATGCATGTTAACAATCAAGCCTGTGCAAAACAACTTCTCATTGTACAACACTGAGAGCAGCCTGTGCCATTGTTACAGCTGCAAAATACCCTCCTCTAGTGACACCTTGCTTCACAGGTTTTATCTACACGATTTAGGCTACAGTGCTCTGCCTAAAAACTTGATTCTTGGAAGACTTTCATCTATGCAACTCTATTTTAGCTTTCAAGCGAGTGGGGAGTAGGGAAAAAGGTTCCCCCTTTTAAAAGTTAGTGATGATTTATCCTCATGCAGAGATCACTCAAAAAACCCATTTTGGTTTGGTTTGAATTTAATTGGCATGTACACAGCCTTCATTGGAAAGGGGAAGGGGGTTAGTTGGTTGACAGAGACAGGCGTGATGAGAAGTGGTTACTGTATGCATGCAGCAGAAATAAAGCCTGAAGGAACACGTAAGAGACCTCCACAGCATGCACATCATACAGTGCCTGCTGGCAGGCAACAGACATGGTTCAAATACTGATTTGTTCTGAAAGTGACTGAGTAAAAATAGAGATGGAGGAAGGTGCTGCTGGTGGGCTGCAGGACTCTGCAGGGATAGCAGATCTAAAGGAGGCAGTGAAAGCAGGCTGGCAGCAGGCACAGCAGCTACAGCTCTGGGGCAGAAGTCAGTCACAAGCCAATCTAGCTCAATGAAATCCCATAGCATAAACTTGAAGTCAGCAAAGGAAACGATAAAGGAGACCTCTAAATAACAGATTAGGTCATCCTGAACACAGGTATTGCCTGCTCCCCTTTTTTCAACTCAGACATTCAGCCTTCCAAGCACTAAAACCGAGCAGGGATAAGTTGAGTGAGGAATCTGTGATTGAGCTACACTAAGAGCATGAGCTTGTACTAAAAGCATCCTTTCAACCCCCTTTTTTCCCCTTCAAACAGAGTTTTTAACTGCTTACTACCCTATAAAGTACAGAGAGAACAGCAGCTGCTACCTCATCACTACTGCTAGATACTTTTAGCTCTATTATTTTTATCACTAAATATTAGTTCATTATTGCCTGTCTTACTAGCAAATGTTTAGCTATTCAATATATTGCCACTGGAGATTAGTTCACTCTGAAATACTACTTCATTATTAAATATTAGTTCATCACTAAATATCAGTTCATCACTAAATATCAGTTCATTCCTAAATATTAGTTCATTATTAAATAGTTCATTACTAAATAGTTCATTACCAAATATTGCTTCATTACTAAATATTACTTCATTATCACACATTTTACTAGTCTGTATTATTTCTGTTATTAAACAGATAGTTAGTGAATAGTTTTACTATCCAATATTACTTGGTTATGAAATATATTGCCACTGAATATCACTTTATTATTAAATATTACTTTGGCATTACATATTACTTCATTATCACACATTCTGCTATTATGTCTCTTTGTTATTAGAATACAGTTATTGAACAGTGTTGCTATCAAATATTATTTGGTTATTAATTATACTGCCACTGAATGTTACTTCATTACTAAATACTAGTTCACTATTAAATATTATTTCATTACTAAATATTACTTCATTATCACAAATTTTACTATTATGTTGTGCCAGGGCAGGTCTAGGCTGGATGTTGTTAGGAAGTTGTTGTCAGAGAGAGTGATTGGCACTGGAATGGGCTGCCCAGGGAGGTGGTGGAGTCACTGCCCCTGGAGGTGTTGCAGCCAAGCCTGGCTGGGGCACTTAGTGCCATGGTCTGGTTGAATGGATAGGGCTGGGTGCTAGGTTGGGCTGGCTGAGCTTGGAGCTCTATTCCAACCTGCTTGATCCTATGATTCTGTGTCTCTTTGTTGTTAAAATACAGTTATTAAATAGTTTTGCTATCAGTTATTTGTTATTAAATATTATATTATTAAAATCATATTAGTAACTATTGTGTTATTAACTATTACTCCATAATTACATGTTTTGCTATTATATATTATTTTTGTTATTAAAATATAGCTATTGAATAGATGAATTACCAAATATTATTTGGTTACTTAATGGATAGCCATCAAATATTAATTATTCATAGAATCAGCCAGGTTGGCAGAGAGCTCCAAGCTCAGCCAGCCCAACCTAGCACCCAGCCCTGCCCAACCAACCAGACCATGGCACTAAGTGCCCCAGCCAGGCTTGGCTGCAACACCTCCAGCCACAGCCACTCCACCACCTCCCTGGGCAGCCCATTCCAGTGCCAATCACTCTCTCTGACAACAACTTCCTAACAACATCCAGCCTAGACCTGCCCTGGCACAGCTTCAGCCTCTGTCCCCTTCTTCTGCTGCTGGCTGCCTGGCAGCAGAGCCCAACCCCACCTGGCTACAGCCTCCCTGCAGGCAGCTGTAGACACTCTTGCTAGCTATGTGTCCCCACCTGGTGACAGCCTCTCTTCAGGTAATCGTAGACAGCAATGAGGTCACCCCTGAGCCTCCTCTCCCTTCCAACCCCTAACATCCTGTAATCCTGGGAATACTGATAATCCTTTTTATTTCAGCAGAGGATTCTTCACTAAATACATAATGCTTCTGAAGGCTTCATTTAACTGTGTTTAGGTGTCTGGCATCCCTTGAATCAGTCTCTGTTTTCAAAGACAAACTGGAATACACTTCACAAGAATGGTTTAAGCATTTAGTATTTATCAGCAGGAGAAGAGAGGCTAAATATAGGCTGGATGTTAGGGGGAAGTTGTTGGCAGAGAGAGTGATTGGCATTGGAATGGGCTGCCCAGGGAGGTGGTGGAGTGGCTGTGCCTGGAGATGTTGAAGCAGAGCCTGGATTGGGCACTTAGTGCCATGGTCTGGTTGGTTGGCCAGGGCTGGGTGCTAGGTTGGACTGGCTGAGCTTGGAGCTCTCTTCCATCCTGGCTGATTCTATGATTTGTTGAGATCTCTTTCTAGTCTCCACTTCTACACTATCACTTGCATTCAATCTCAGTACTGTGTACTCAGAACTACACCAACCACCAGGTGAATTGTCAATCAGCACGGATTCTAATTAAGGATTAATAAGGAGATTGATTAAGAGAATGATCATGCAAGCCAGAAATGCAAGAGAATGTGTCTTAGAGAAAAGTGCACTGCACTTCATCAAGTAATACAGAAACTTTGGGGTTTTAAGGTTGTATTTTTGCATCCAGAATGTTTCATATGCAGGGCACTTAGGCTGTGAAAGCTACACCAGCCACACCTCTCGTTTTTCAGCAATTAAACTTCCAACTTTATAGGCATTTAATGATGTTTTCCAGGTTTAGAAAGTGAAGCTGAACTCCAGCTTATGTTTGTGTCCAGAAATACCCTGTGATTCTCTTTTAAGTCACTGAGTTCTTACTGATACAGTGTGAGGTTGTAAGGGACTGCGTGCACCTGGCTGGAGAAAGTTTAGTTATCAGGTGCTGCTTTTACATAGTCAGTTTTCAGATCACAGCAGCATTCTAGATGATTAGAAGGTGATAGGATGACATTTTCAGACATCACAGAGGCCCTCTCATTCTACCAAGCACACACACTAGCTGTGCTGTTACAGTCATACACAGAGGAAGCAGTAAGAAACAAAACCATTTCCTTTAAAAACACAATTACTTAATCTTTAAGTTGAAAATGCAGCCAAAGGTTATGAATTAAAAGCCATTCAGTGATCCTAAACCAACAAACATGATCTTTTTTTTTTCCCCCAAAGCCATATTTGAGACATTTTTTTTCCTGATCCTTCAACTTCATATAAGTTAGCTCCTTGCAGAAACACCATGAGCAAGTGAACATCCACATCCCATATCACATCCAGGTCATTTGGATTGCTTTGATGTGCAAAAGCAGCATCTGTCATCATTGGAACTACACTGGAGACCAATTCTGAAGCTATCACTCATGCCTTATGAGGAGAGGCTGAGGGACCTGAGGCTGTTTAGTCTGGAGAAGAGAAGACTGAGAGGGGATCTAATAAATGCTTATAAATATCTGAGGGCTGGGGGGGGGACAGGCTCTGCTCACTTGCAACCTAATGGATGGAAGCTGCAGCACAGGAGGTTCCACCTCAACACAAGGGGGAACCTCTTGACCATAAGGGTCCCAGAGCACTGGAACAGGTTGTCCAGAGAGGTTGTGGAGTCTCCTTCTTTGGAGAGTTTCAAGGCCTGTCTGGATGGTCTGGTTGATTGGATAGGGCTGGTTGCTAGGTTGGACTGGATGATACTGGAGGTCTCTTTCAACCTGGTTGATTCTATGATGTGTTCCTTTGTGACCTGAGCTAGATTGCACAGTCCTGTTCTGGCAGGGAGGTTAGACTTGATCTCTTTGGGTCCCTTCCAGTCCCTAACCCCCAGTGATCCTGTGACAACAAAATCAGGTCATATAGCTGGCACTGACATGGCCACATCCTTGATTCAAACTCCGTGGTACCATTACTAATTCTGTATAATCAAAGATTCCTTTTGGTAGTTAGAAATCATTTCAAGCTCACCTTCAGGCTTTTGTTTCACCAAACCTCACAAAACCTAGTTCTGCTAGAACTTAGATTCACCAGAAACCTACCATTAAAACACCAAAAGACCACCAGTCTGCACTCTGTGTATGGCCTCGTCTGTTCACCACTTCTGGAGCCATATATTCCACGGTGCCACAGAAAGAGTAGGCTTTCTTTTCATGGTCAATTGATTCCTTACTTAAGCCAAAGTCTGCAAGGAAAGAACAAAAACATGTTCTAAATGTAAATGCTTACTTGCTTGGTTTGGTTTACAACCATTTGTGGTTAATGCTTTGTGTGAAATGTGATGCTTGTAGTATTGATATATATTTACTCTCCTCTGGTAAGCCCTTGGTTAGGGTATTGCATCCAGCTCTGCAGTACTCAATACAGGGAGGACAAAGACCTGATGAATCAGGTCCACAGGAGGACCACAAAGAGGGCTGGAGAAAGTCCTCTGTGGGTACAGGCTGAGGGAGCTGGAGGTGTTCAGCCCGGAGAAAAGAAGACACCAGGGAGACCTAAGTGCAGCCTGCCAGGACCTGAAAGAGACCTACAAGAAGGCTGCAGAGGGACTGTTCGCAAAGGCCTGCAGTGACAGGATGAGGGACAATGGTTTGAGATGAGAGGAGATTTAGATTGGATGTAAGGAACAAGTTCTGCACCATAAGGCTGCTGCAACACTGCAACAGGTTGGCCAAGGAGGTAGTTGAGGCCTCATCCCTGGAGATATTCAAGGTGAGGCTGGACAAGGCTCTGAGCAACCTGATCTAATGCTAAGTGCAGGGGGTTTGGACTGGCTGACCTTTAGAGGTCCCTTCCAACCCAAAGCATTTTATGATTCCATGATATACAACCCAAGCACAGGGGAATTAGAGCATTCTCCCCTCTCCACATTACCACAGGTCCATCAGATCTGTTTGTGTATCAGTTATCTGAACTGTTTATCTAGTTCACTTAAATTAACTATGCTATTTGCTCCCCAGGAATAATGACCTCCCAGTTAAAATTACTTCTTTTACTCTTTCTTCTTTACCAACCAAAAAGAAAATACAGAGAGTTAATTCTGAAGAGAAAAGGTCCAGGTGTTGGCAGTTTCCCCTTATTCACCTGTCAATTTGATATGTCCTTCCTCATCAAGCAGGATGCTGGAACACAATGAGAAGAACAAAGTGAGTTAATTCCAATCTTTAGAACTCTTGTTTCACAGTTTGCACTGATCACATTTCCACAATTAACAGCATCCACCAAGCCAAGCAGTGCTGAGATTCATTCATGAGAATGAATCATTAGGAAGAAATGCTTTGGAACTACACATTTTCTTTTCCTTCCTTTTTTGTCTTCTCTTGAGATTTTAGTTTTGGCCACCTGTGGCATGTGTCATTATCCCAGTTGTTAAAAACAGAGGCACAGGTCTATTTCTCTTAAATTGGGCAAGACATATTCGTGTCACCAGTGGTGTTCCCCAAGGATCAGTGCTGGGCACAGTCCTGTTCAATGTCTTTATTGATGATCTGGAGCAGGCGATTGAGTCCAGCAGCAGTGAGTTTGCAGATGGCACCAAGCTAGGAGCAGCTGTGGAACTGCTGGAAGGTAGGAGAGCCCTCCAGAGGGACCTGGCCAGGATGCATGGGTAGGCAGAGGCCAAGGGGATGAGACTGAACAAGGCCAAGGGCAGGGTTCTGCACTTTGGCCACAACAACCCCAAGCAGCACTCCAGGCTGGGGGCAGAGTGGCTGAGAGCAGCCAGGCAGAGAGGGAGCTGGGGGTACTGGTGGATAGTAGGCTGAAGATGAGGCAGCAGTGTGCCCAGGTGGCCAAGAGAGCCAGTGGCATCCTGGGCTGGCTCAGGAGCAGTGTGGACAGTAGGGTAAGGGAGGTTCTTGTGCCCACCCCTGTGCTCAGCACTGCTCAGGCCACCCCTGGAGTGCTGTGTCCAGCTCTGGGCTCCTCAATTCAAGACAGATGTTGCAGTACTGAACGTGTCCACAGGAGGGCGACAAAGCTGGGGAGGGGCCTGGAACACAAACCCTATGAGGAGAGGCTGAGGGAGCTGGGGGGGTGCAGCCTGCAGCAGAGGAGGCTCAGGGCAGAGCTCATTGCTGCCTGCAGCTGCCTGCAGGGAGGCTGTAGCCAGGTGGGGTTGGGCTCTGCTGCCAGGCAGCCAGCAGCAGAAGAAGGGGACAGAGGCTCAAGCTGTGCCAGGGCACGTCTAGGCTGGATGTTGTTAGGAAGTTGTTGGCAGAGAGAGTGATTGGCACTGGAATGGGCTGCCCAGGGAGGTGGTGGAGTGGCTGTGCCTGGAGGTGTTGCAGCCAAGCCTGGCTGGGGCACTTAGTGCCATGGTCTGGTTGGTTGGGCAGGGCTGGGTGCTAGGTTGGGCTGGCTGAGCTTGGAGCTCTCTGCCAACCTGGCTGAGTCTATGATTCTATGACCACAGATTCTAGCACGTAGCTCTGAAGCTTGGGTACTACTGGAAAGGCAACGCAACACTTTAATACCATAGCCCACAAGCTTCCCTCCCCTCCCACCTCCCTCTTTCTTCAAGCTGTGTAATAAAGCACTGAAATTGAACAGCTGGAAAGAGAAGTGCAGAGGTGGAAGTGCTACAGAGGTCTAATGAACACAGTGCACTTGCCACAGAGGACTCTTACTTTTCTGGTTTTAGGTCCCGGTATATTATTCCAAGACTATGTAGATGATCTAAAGCAAGTGCTAGTTCTGCCAGGTAAAATTTGACATCATCTTCTGTGAACATCACCTGGAAAGGCAAAACAATGGATTTTACATGTAAAGGCTGGAAAGCTTCTGCCAGGGCCAGCTAAGCAATGGTTAACAGTGGTTCTGCAGAACAGTTCCTCGTCAAACTTGGATTAACTTCTCTACAACCTCTAAAAAGTCTCATTTGTTGATGAGTCAAAAGCCAGGATTTTACAGTGGTTAACAGTGGTTCTGTGGAATAGTTCTTCACTACCTGAAGGGAGGCTGTAGCCAGGTGGGGGTTGGTCTCTTCTCCCACACAACCAGCAACAGAAGAAGGGGACACAGTCTCAAGCTGTGGCAGGGGAGGTCTAGGCTGAATGTGAGGAGGAAGTTGTTGGCAGAGAGAGTGATTGGCACTGGAATGGGCTGCCCTGGGAGGTGGTGGAGTCACTGAACCTGAAGATGTTGAAGCAAAGACTCAGTGCCATGGTCTAAGTTGACTGGATAGGGCTGGGTGCTAGGTTGGGCTGGATGATTTTGGAGGTCTCTTCCAACCTGCTTGGTTCTATGATTCTATAATATTTGGATTAACTTCTCTACAACCTCTAAAAAGTCTCATATGTTGATTAGTCAAAAGCCAGCATTTTATCATCAATACTTCTCAGCCAGAGAAGAGAAGTCTCAGGGGAGATCTGATTGTTCTCTCCAACTACCTGAAAGGAGGTCATAGCCAGGTGGGGGTTGGTCTCTTCTCCAAGCACTCAGCGACAGAACAAGAGGACACAGCTTGAAGCATTGAGTGCCACAGCCAATCCTTCTTTACACACCTCCAAGGACAGCAACTCCACCATCTCCCTGAGCATCCCATTCCAGTGTCTAATGACTCTTTCCATGAGGAAGTGCTTGCTAACATCCAACCTACACCTCTCCTGGCACAGCTTCAAACCATGCCCACTCACCTTGGCTCAAGTTGCCTGGGAGAAGAGCCTGACCCCCATCTTACTACAACTTCCCATCAGGTAGTGGTAGAGTGTGATAAGATTCCCCTGAGTCTCCTCCAGGCTAAGAAACTCCAACTCCCTTATCCTTTCCTCATCAGATTATCCTAAGATGAGGGGCAATAGGTACAAACTGGAAGGCAGGAAGTTCCATCTGGACACGAGGAAATATGTCTTTACAGTGAGGGTGCCAGAGCCCTGGAGCAGGATAACCAGAGAGACTGTAGAGCCTCCTTCTCTGGAGTCACCCAAAACACATAGAATGGTTTAGGTTGGAAGCGACCTCAAAGATCATCCAATTCCAACCCCCTGCCACAGGCAGAGACACCTCCCCCTAGAACAGGTTGCTCAAGGTCTCATCCAACCTGGCCTTCAACATCTCCAGGGTGGGAGCAGCCACAATCTCCCTGGGCAACCTGTGCCAGTCTCTCACCTTCCTCACTGAAAAGAACCCTTTCCTAACATCCAGTTTCAATCTCCCCTCTGCCAGTTCAAACCCATTCCTCCTTGTCCTGTCATCACAAGACCTTGTCAATAGTCCCACCCCAGCCCTCTTGTAGCCCCCTTCAGATCCTGCAAGGCTGCTCCAAGGTCTCCTCCAAGCCTTCTCTTCTCCAGCCTGCACAGCCCCAACTCTCTCAGCCTGGCCTCAGAGCCCACTCAGCATCTTGGTGGTATCCTCTGGATTGGCTCCAACACTTCCATGTGCTGCTTGTGCTGGGGGCTCCAGAACTGCCCCCAGGACTGCAGGTGGGGTCTGAGGAGAGCAGAGTCAAGAGGCACAATCCCCTCCCTTGCCCTGTGCCCACACTGCTCTTGCTGCAGCCCAGCACAGGGCTGTGTCTGGGCTGCACTCACCCTGCAGGCTCCTGTTAAGCTTTGCATCAGCCGAGATCCCCAGAGCCTGTTCCTCAGGGCTGCTCTCAAGGATCTGCCACTCAGCCTGGAGTTGTGCTTGGGATTGCACCCACCCAGGTGCAGGACCTTACACTCAGCCTTGCTGAATTTCACACCCTTGGGCACATTCCTGTGTGACTCTGCTCTAGGTAATTCTGCTTTGGCAGAGAGGTTGGACTGGATGATTTCCAGAAGTCCCTTCCAACTCCCCCCATTCCATGACTTTTTGAGTCAAATTTTCTCACCAGACAAGTTAGAAATAAAAGAAGCTTACCTCTTTGGATAAGCGCGTAAACAAGTCTCCTCCCCTGAGAAAATCCAGAATGAGATAGAGCTTCCCTTCTGTCTGGAAAGCTGAAACACCCAAACAATTCAGCACCATGCCATGTAAGCCATCAGCAGAACAACAGCAACACACCACACCTTCGAATTCACCCTTTGCATTGTCACCATTAAAGTTTCTGTTCTTCCCTTTGTGGAAAACCAAAGGATTTAAAGGAATTAAGGAACTGTTCCTTTCTGTTCTGGAGCCCCTGGGACAAGAGGGCTGTGGAGATGCTGGAGAGTGTCCAGAGCAGGGCCAGGAGGATGCTGAGAGGCTGCAGCAGCTCTGCTGTGAGCACAGCCTGAAAGAGTTGGGGCTGTGCAGGCTGGAGCAGAGGAGGCTCCCAGGGGACCTTCTTGTGGCCTTCCAGCATCTGAAGGGGGCTCCAAAAAAGCTGGGGAGGGACTTCTGAAGGTGTGAGGGAGTGGCAGGAGTGGGGGGAATGGAGCAAAGCTGGAGGTGGGGAGAGTGAGGCTGGAGGTGAGGAGGAAGTTGTTGAGCAGGAGAGTGGTGAGAGGCTGGCAGGGGTTGCCCAGGGAGGTGGCTGAGGCCCCATGGCTGGAGGTGTTTGAGGCCAGGCTGGCTGAGGCTGTGTGCAGCCTGCTCTAGGGTAGGGTGTCCCTGGGCATGGCAGGGGGGTTGGCACTGCCTGATCCTTGTGGTCCCTTCCAACCCTGACTGATTCCATGATCTTGGAGAGTAGATTGGACTTGGTGATGCTGAGGGGCTTTGCCAGCCTGCATGTTGCTGTGATTCTGTAATTGAGTACTGATTTCCTACCCCTTTCACATGAAGTTTTAGGGCTGCACACTCTGTTAAAATCCCAAGGCACATTCCCAGCAATTTGGACTCAATGGGAAGTCATTGCCTGTGTCTTCTACAGCGCAAGTAAAGCAAGCACAGGCTGCAATTCGAACTAGTGAATGCAATACAAAAGCTAAGATGTTCTGGAATGGCCTGATAGAGACAGACAACTGCTTTTTAGTATCTCAAAGGGCTACAAACTCAGCCCTATAAGGATTCAACAGTGCATGAAGTTAGCCAGGTGCTTAGTCTGCGAGAGGATTACTAAGCAGCAAATCTTTGCACAGCCAGGATTTAGGTAGCACACTCATTTTCTATGATTCCCTTAATCATCAAGCAAATATTAGGTGCTATCTTAGCAAGCACCTATTTCTGCAATACAAAAATGCATCTTTTTTCCTGCAACTCACCATAATGCAACTTGACAATGAAAGGATGGTTGACTTCTACTAGGATGTCTCGCTCCATTTTCGTCCGAACCCGATCTCGAACTGCAACAGAACATCAGCAAGGTTAGAACTAAATAATCACTTCTTTAGTGTCTTCATCATTTGTATTATGTTCAAAGCAGCCCTGAGGAACAGGGCCTAAGGTTCTGGGCTGATGCAAAGCTCAACAGGAGCCTGCAGGGTGAGTGCAGCCCAGACACAACCCTGTGCTGGGCTGCAGCAAGAGCAGTGTGGGCACAGGGCAAGGGAGGGGATTCTGCCCCTTGGCTCTGCTCTCCTCAGACCCCACCTGCAGTCCTGGGGGCAGTTCTGGAGTCCCCAACATAAGAAGGACATGGAAGTGTTTGAGCCAGTCCAGAGGAGGTCACCAAGATGCTGAGAGGGCTGCAGCAGCTCTGCTCTGAGGCCAGGCTGAGAGAGTTGGGGCTGTGCAGGCTGGAGAAGAGAAAGCTTGGAGGAGACCTTGGAGTGGCCTTGCAGGATCTGAAGGGGGCTCCAGGAGGGCTGGGCAGGAACTATTGACAAGGTCTTGTAATGCCAGGAAGAGGAATGGGTTTAAACTGTCAGTGGGGAGATTGAAACTGGATGTTATGAAAGGGCTCTTTGCAGTGAGGGAGGTGAGACACTGGCACAGCTTGCCCAGGGATGTTGTGGATAGTCCTTCCCTGGAGGTGTTCAAGGCCAGGTTGGATGAGACCTTGAGCGACCTGTTCTAGTGGGAGGTGTCCCTGCCTGTGGGAGGGGATTGGAATCAGATGATCTTTGAGGTCCTTTCCAACTTAAACCATTCTATGATTCCATGATCTGATGTACTTCACATTGCACCCCATAATATTACAGTGGTCTGTGAGTCACTAACCTCCACACAGAAGAGATTGGAGAGAGCATTTTTCACAGTGCAGACTTTTCTGATACATCACAGAGGGAGCTGTGACACTTGGATTGGGGCAATCCCAAGCACAAATATAGGCTGGTTGAGAGTGGCTGAGAGCAGACTGGAGGAGGACTTGGGGGTGTCAGTTGATGACAAAGTCCCCAGGAGCCAGTAATAGTCCATGGCAGCACAGCAGGCAGCTGTGTGCTGGCTGCATCCAAAGCAGGGAGAACAGCAGCACAAGAAGGGGATTCTGCCCCTCTGCTGTGCTCTGCAGAGACCTGAGACCTGCAGCACTGCCTCCAGTTCAGAGAATCATAGAACCACAGAATGGCAGGGGCTGGAAGGGACCTCAAAGGCTCATCTGGGTCCAGCCCCCCTGCCAGAGCAGGGTCACCTAGAGCAGATCACGCTGAAATGCATCCAAATGGCACTGGTGCTGCCAGCACAAAAGGGACATAAACCTGATGGAGCAGGTCCACAAAAATGGGCAGGGGGTTGGAGCACCTCTGCTGTGAGGACAGGCTGAGGGAGCAGGGGGTGAGCAGCCCAGAGAAGGGAAGGCTCCAGGCAGACCTCAGAGCAGCCTGCCTGGAGCTGAAGGGGCTGCAAGCAGGCTGCAGAGGGACTGTTTGCAAAGGCCTGCAGGGACAGGATGAGGGCAGTGGTTTGCAATGAGAGCAGAGCAGACTGAGATTGGATGCAAGGATCAAGTTCTGCACCAGGAGGCTGCTGCCACACTGCAACAGGTTGCCCAGGGAGGTGGTTGAGGCCCCATGCCTGGAGATCTTCATGGTCAGCCTTGACAAGGCTCTGAGCAAGCTGATCCAGTGGGAGATGTCCCTGCTGTCTGCAGGGGGTTGTGGACTGGATGACCTTTAAAGGACCCTTCCAACCCAAGCATCCTATAATTCTACCTGCCATAGTGAAGCTTGCTACAGTGGTTTCAGATATCACATTTCTTTCCTTCCTGTATTCTCTATTTTGTTACCATCCCTTTCCCAAATGTTACAACCAAGTCCAGTCCAGAGTTCAAGCTGCCAACATTTCCTGCACGGCTCACAAGCCTGAGTTCTTGGATATTAAAACACAACAGGGTAGGAAAGAAAAACAAAGAAGCAAAAGGGTCTTTTAGAAGTTTAGCTCCCCAGAAACCAGTTTCACAGCACCTCACAACAGAGGTGCTTGTGAACAAGTTACAAATACATTGTCATGACTGAAGCAAGCTATCAGGTTTGCATCTCCCCCCAGAACTCATCCCTAAAAGTGGAAGTGTATGCAATAAATGCTACATCGAGCAAACAACACATCTGAATGTTGACCTTTACATCTAAAGTCATGAAAATGTCACAAGATGACTCTGTGCTTTCACTGTTCCAAGGGTTCATCTAGAAGACAGAACTGTAAGATCAGAATATTTTGGTTTTAGGCATCATCAGCTGAGGAAAACAAAAATACTAAGTACTGAAGTGTCTACAGCTGAGCAACAGGGAGATGGAAAACAAGTCTCATTTCTTAAGTGCAGGTCTCCAAAAGCTCCACACAGGGTATGGAACTGAGCTCACATCAGACATCACTGAGCTCACTTCAGACATCAGCATTAGCCATTACTTGGCTTAACATTCGATTCTTTTGACTGCAGTTCTCACTGCAGTGCCCTGCTGGCAGTCCTGAGTTTTCTGAAGACATCTAATGCTGGAGGCCAGCAATAATTTGTCCCTGTTTGTCTCCTTCTCTCCTTCATGAAGGGGTGCTGAGAGATGAAACCTGTCAGTGTATTAATGAACAAACCTTTGCAATGAGCAAAGTTCAGGCATACATAGAATGGTTGAGGTTGGGAGGGACCCTGGAGATCATCTAAGTTGCAGCCCCCCTGCCATGGGCAGGCACACTTCCCCTAGCCCAGCTTGCTCATCCAAACTTGCCTTATACACCTCCAAGGAGGAGGCATCCACAGCCTTCCTGGGTGACCTGTGCCAGTGTCTCACCCCACTCACTGGAAAGAATTTCCTCCTAATTTCCAATCTCAATCTGCCCTCCTCAAGCTTCCATCAATTCCCTCTCATCCTATCACTATAAGCCCTTGGAAAAAGTCCCTTCCTGGTTTTCTTGTAGCCTGCTTCAGGTTCTGGAAGGCTGCTCTGAGGTTTCCTCAGAGCCTTCTTTTCTCCAAGCTGAACAGCCCTTAACTCTCAGTCTGTCCTTAAAGAGGAGCTTCTCCAACCCTCTGAGCATCTTTCTGGCCCCCCTCCCGACACACTGCAGCAGCTCCATGACTCTCTTCTGCTGGGGGCCCTAGAACTGCAGACAGTGCTCCAGGTGGGGTCCTCAGCAGAGCAAAGAATCCCCTCCCTGTGCTGCTGCTCTCTCTGCTTTGGATGCAGCCCAGGACACAGCTGCCTACTGGGCTGCAAGCAACCATTGCTGGCTCAGGATGAGATTTCCATCAGCTGACACCTCTAAATCCTTCTCTTTGCTCTAAACATCAGCAGGTTGGACTGTGTAGCTGCACCAGTGTGTTCTGGCTTGTAGAATTGTATTCCTATGAAAATATTCTCTCAGTTTCATTTGGGAGCCCTGCTCACTGCCTTTGGTTAGGAAGAACTCTTGAAGGCCATCTTCATCTTCAATTTTAGACCAAAGAAGTAACTTTGAAACAGATTAGAAAGAGCTAAAGAACCTTGGATAATTTTAAAGGCACTGCATTATTTGATTTATGATATTAAAGCTCTAAAGAGGTTGCAAAAAGTGAAGAAAAAAATCATTTCAGCTAATTTCATATTAAGTTTTCCACAGTAACCCTCACTTGCTTGCAATTCTGCTCTTCTTACAACATGAGTCACAAGCAAAAGCATCTGGAAGCTCAGGGACAAGATGTTGAGATGTATGGCATCCACCTGCTAGTGTCACCTTTGTGCTCAAGCTTCTTCCATCCTTGAATTCTTAGCACCTCCAAGAGTCTCCTTTTCCCACTACAAGTCAAAGCTGCAAGTGTTTATCTGTGTCTGCTGTCTGCAGGCAAATCCAGATACAAACTCTGGACTGTGGTTTTGACATGCAACATTAAACCACAATCAAAAGGTGATGGAGAAGCCCTCAAATCAATGGGCCAATATTAATGGGATGAGTTTCAACATGGCCAAATGTCAGGTGCTGCACTTGAGTCACAACAACCCCAAGCAACACTACAGGCTGGGGGTAGTGTGGCTGGAGAGCTGCCTGCAGAAAGGCATCTGGGGGTTGTAATAGACAGGAGCTGAATAGGAGCCAGCAGTGTGCCCAGGCAGCTGAATAGGAGCCAGCAGTGTGCCCAGGTGGCCAAGAAGGCCAATAGCATCCTGTCTGGGATCAGAAATGCTGTGTGCAGCAGGAGCAGGGAGGTGATTGTGCCCTTGGACTAGGCTCTGGTGAGGCCACAGCTTGAGTGTTGTGTTCAGTTTTGGGCACTTCAATATGAGAGAGGTGTGGAGGTGTTGGAGGGGGTCCAGAGGAGGGCAACAAAGCTGGGGAAGGGCCTGGAGAATAAATCTGATGAGGAGTGGCTGAAGGAGGTGGGGATGGTTAGTGTGAAACAGATGAAGCTGAAGGGAGACCTCATTGCTGTCTGTGGCTGCCTGAAGGGACATCGCGGAGAGGCTGCTGCTGGGCTCTGCTCACAGGGAACTGGAGACAGAACAAAGGGGAATGGCCTCAAGCTGAGCCTGGGGAAGTTTACATTGGACATTAGAAAAACTTTTTTAATGGAGAGTGGTCAGGGACTAGAATGAGTTGCCCAGGGAGGTGATGGTGTTCACCCACCCTGAGTGTGTTTAAGGCTGTTTGGATGTGGTGCCTGAGAATGTGGTTTAAAGTGAACCTTGTAGAGTAGGGTTCTAGGTTGGACTTGGTGATCCTGAGGGGCTTTGCCAGCCTGCATGCTTCTGTGGTTCTGTGAAATGTCTTAAAGCAACTGCTGAATGACCTCTGACTCCAGGCCTGAGCTATTAACAGGCTGGAGAATGAAAAGCTCTTGAGCAGGCTGAATTATCTTAAAGGATTGGAAAGCAGCTTCAGAAAAATAGGAAGTAAATGATGAGGATAACAGATGCCACAAAACACAGAGGAATCCAAATATAGGAAACTGTTCAAAACCACTTCAAGCCTCTCTAAGAGTTTTAAGTGAAAGTGATATCTAATGGGATAAAGATATTCAGTGCTAGATCTTGAGCAGAAAATGTCAGGCTCAAGAGCAGAAGTTCAGAGTTCAATGGCAGCTTCTGTGCCCTTCATTATGTTTTGAGCATTTTCAGATGAAGACAAGATGTTAGAACTGAAAATCAATATTGTAATAATAGAGAGGAAGAAGTGCAATTTGGTGAAGTCAGATCAAATCTATTGCTGCAGTTTCAGGAGTTAGAAGGACTATAAATAGAAAGAAACATTAAGCAACAGGATAAAGCAACAGATAAACATTCTGGTTAAGGGATTGGTGTGGAAAAGTAACTGTCATTTTAATCTACAGTACAAAATACTTCCTCTCCTTTATAGAGGGATCTGGACAGGTTACAACAATGGGCTGAAGTCAGCACAAGGAGGTTTAGCAAGCCCAAGGGCTGGGTCCTGAACTTGGGTCATGACAACCCCAAGCAATGCTGCAGGATTGGGGCAGAGTGGCTGGAAAGTAGCCTGGTGGAGAGCTGAACATGAGCCAGCAGTGTGCCCAGGTGGTCAAGGCCAACAGCATCCTGGCCTGGAATAAACCCACTGTGGCCAGCAGGAGTAGGGCAGTGATGGTGCCCCTGGAGTCAGCCATGCTGAGCACTAGGTTCAGTTCTGATACCACAGCATAGGAAAGTCACTGAGGGGCTGGAGAGTGCGCAGAGAAGAGCAATGAGGCTGGGGAGGGTTTGGAGGGCATCCTCTGAGGAGCAGCTCATGGAGTTTGAGGTGTTTGGTGTGGAGAAGAGAAGGCTGAAGGCAGATCTTATTGCTCTCTACAGCTCCCTGAAAGGAAGTTGGAGCGAGGCTGGGGTTGGTCTCTTCTGCCAAGTACCCAGGCAAAGGGCTGGAGTTGTGATAGGGGAGGTTTAGGTTGGACATGAGGAAGAACTTTAGTGAGAGAGTGGTGAGGGGTTGGAACAGGCTGCCTAGGGAGATGGTGGAGTCATCACCCCTGGTGATGTTCAAGAAGCTGTAGCTGTAGTGTCTGAGGATATGGTTTATTGGTCATGGTAAGTTAGGGTTGGACTTGATGATCTTCAAGGCCAGAAAAGACTTTTGTGATTCTATAATTACAGAATTCTATGATTCAAACCATTCTATGATTCTATTAATTCTCCAGGACAGAATTTGGATTGTTCAAATTTAAGCTTATTTTGTTAAGGATACCAAAACCATCTGAGAAAAACAATTCTTTTACAACTCTTTTTTTTTTATTCAAGTAACTTAGAACAGCAACTTAAGATCTTATCTTCCACATTCTACATCCAGAACAAGTGCCAAGAGCTTTGGGGGAATGTACTGATGTATTTGTGTTTTAACGAAAGACTGAGAGCTCCTGTGCTGAGAACCTTTAGGCTAAAATCATTGCTCTGCTCCACTTCTAAAGATCATGGCCTAAATATAAACTGAGCAAAAGGCATTGGCTGTATCCTTGGCCATACAGAGCAAAGGGGAAAAGGAAGGATATCAAGTTTCAAATAACAGCTCAGGAGGCAAGGCAGGTGGCAGATGTAACACAAGCAACTGTCAGCTAACCAACTCAGCATGGAAAGAAGCCTCCTTTCCCCTGCAACTCATCAATCTAGCACTGCTCTTCACTTAATCCTTCTGGATCTACAATAAAAGGCAGTGTATTCTGTGACTTAGAATCATACAATCATAGAATCAAACAGGTTGGAAGAGAGCTCCAAGCTCAGCCAGCCCAACCTAGCACCCAGCCCTGCCCAACCAACCAGACCATGGCACTCAGTGCCCCAGCCAGGCTTGGCTTCAGCACCTCCAGCCATGGCCACTCCACCACCTCCCTGGGCAGCCCATTCCAGTGCCAATCACTCTCTCTGACAACAGCTTCCTCCTCACATCCAGCCTAGACCTGCCCTGGCACAGCTTGAGCCTCTGTCCCCTTCTTCTGCTGCTGGCTGCCTGGCAGCAGAGCCCAACCCCACCTGGCTACAGCCTCCCTGCAGGCAGCTGCAGGCAGCAATGAGCTCTGCCCTGAGCCTCCTCTGCTGCAGGCTGCACCCCCCCAGCTCCCTCAGCCTCTTCTCATAGGGTTTGTGTTCCAGGCCCCTCCCCAGCCTTGCTGCCCTTCTCTGGACACCTTCCAGCACCTCAACTTGGTGCTTGACAGAGGAAAGTTCTAAGACACAATCTCTAGGACAGAATGGATATAAAAAATAAGTTCTAGTACAATGTCCTTGATTTCTCTTTTTTACCCTCTCTCTCTCTGCTGTGACCTCACCTGGATTACAGTGTCCAGCTCTGGGGCCTTCAACACAGCAAGGAGATGGAATGGGTCCAGGGGAGGGCCATGTAGACACTCAGGGGGCTGTAAGACATCTGCTATGAATACAGGCTGAGGGAGCTGGGGTTGTTTGGTATGGAGAAACCTGGAGAATAGAAGGTTCCAGAGAGACCAAAGAGCAGCCTTCCAGGACCTGAAGTGGGCTACAAGAAGGCTGCAGAGGGACTGGTTGCAAAGGCCTACAAGGACAGGAAGATGGCAAAGAAATGATCTCAACTTCAAAAGAATATGGAAAGAATGATCTTAACTTCAGGAAAATCAGTCAGTGTTGACTAACTCCACCTGACTGCTTCACACTTCACTCTGCTCTGGAAAGATCTCACCTGGAGTACTACAGCCAGCTCTGGAGCCCTCAGCACAGGAAGGACATGGACCTGATGGAGGAAGTCTAGAGGAGGGCCATGAAGATGATCAGGGGGCTGGAACACCTCTGCTATAAGGTAGCTGAGGGTGTTCAACCTGTAGAAGAGAAGGCTCCAGGTAGACCTAAGAGCAACCTGACAGGACCTGAAGGGTGCTACAAGAAGGCTGCAGAGGGACTGTTTGCAAAGGCCTGCAGGGACAGGAGGAGGGGCAATGGTTTGAAATGAGAGCAGAGCAGATTGAGACTGGATGTGAGGAACAAGTTCTGCACCATGAGGGTGCTGGAACACTGCAACAGTTTGCCCAGGGAGGTAGTTGAGGCTCCATTCCTGGAGACCTTCAAAGTGAGGTTGGACAAAGCTCTGAGCAACCTGATCTAGTGCATGATGTCCCTGCTGGCTGCATTGGGGCTGGATTAGATGACCTTAGGAGGTCCCTTCCAACTCAGCCCAATCTATGATTCTCTAAACAGTGCTTACCTTTCAAGGTGGCCTTCTTCAATACCTTCATTGCATAAAGCTGTCTAGCATCTGATCCTGAGATTTTTTTGACAAGGAAGACCTGCATGGAAAATTAAGAAGAATTCTTAAAAGGTAATCAAGGTAAATGAGATCAATGTACTCTGCAATGAGAGCAGTCAGTAGTACTTCCCTGCAACTCAACCCTGCTACTCCTTCCAGCATTAATTATTACCTTGTGGCCAGCAGGACAAGGGAGGTTCTTGTGCCCCTGGACTCAGCACTGCTCAGGCCACCCCTGGAGTGCTGTGTCCAGCTCTGGGCTCCTCCATTGCAGAGAGATGCTGAGGTGCTGGAAGGTGTTTGGAGCAGGGCAGCAAGGCTGGGGAGGGGCCTGGAGCACAGCCCTGTGAGGAGAGGCTGAGGGAGCTGGGGGGGTGCAGCCTGCAGCAGAGGAGGCTCAGGGCAGAGCTCATTGCTGCCTGCAGATGCCTGCAGGGAGGCTGTAGCCAGGTGAGGTTGGGCTCTGCTGCCAGGCAGACAGCAACAGAACAAGGGGACACAGCCTCAAGGTGTGCCAGGGCAGGTTCAGGCTGGATGTTAGGAGGAGGAAGTTGTTGTCAGAGAGAGTGATTGGCACTGGAATGGGCTGCCCAGGGAGGTGGTGGAGTGGCTGTGGCTGGAGGTGTTGCAGCCAAGCCTGGCTGGGGCACTTAGTGCCATGGTCTGGTTGGTTGGGCAGGGCTGGGTGCTAGGCTGGGCTGGGGGAGCTTGGAGCTCTCTTCCAGCCTGCTTGGTTCTGTGATTCTATGACAGTTTTAGATTCTGTAAAGCTCAAACTATAATTTCTTCACATTTTTTCCTACTGCTCCTTCATTTTCAATCTAAAAAGTTCATCCAAGACAAACATAACACAAAATTAATTTTGGTTTGCCTTAATTAGATTTCAGTGAGTAAAGGAAAGGACAAATTCAGATTCTTTCAGAAGCTGACAAATACTAAAAAGTGGAACTTTGTGTTCCATATCTAATTAGTTTTGTCTCATAAAATTCATGAGATGGCTTAGCAAAAGTGCTAATAAAATAAGGGTCAGATTTGAAATGTGTGTACAAAAAGCTGACCCAGGAGACTAGACTGAGCAATGCATAGACAAATAATTAACCTCAATCTCTCTACCTATCAAATTGTAGGAACAGATCTCATGTCACAGAGCTGATGGGGTTTGATTTCAGGCTGTGGATGACTTCATGTAGCCATGAAGGGCAAAAAGACTCAGCTGAAGTGTGTTTTACTTCATAGAATCATAGCATAACTTAGGTTGGGAGGCACCTTTCAGATCATCTATTCCAACTGAGCCTTAAGGTGATCAAGTCCTCTTGTATAAGGAGAGGCTGAGGGAGTTGCAGCTGCTCAGTCTGGAGAGAAGAAGGCTCCCAGGTGACCTTGCTGTGGTCTTTCAGTATCTGAAGTGGGCTGCAAGAAAGCTGGGGAGGGACTTTTTAGGCTGTCAGGTAGGACTGGGGGGAATAGAACAAAGCTGGAAATGGGTAGAGTCAGATTGGATGTTAGGAAGAAGTTCTTCAACATGAGGGTGGTGAGAGCCTGGAAGGGGTTGCCCAGGGAGGTGGTGGAAGCCTCATCCCTGGAGGTGTTTGAGGCTGTGGACAGCCTGATCTAGTGTGAGGTGTCCCTGCCCACGACAGGGGGGTTGGAATTGGCTGATCCTTGTGGTCCCTTCCAACCCTGACTGATTCTATGAACTGTAACCCAATTACCATGACCACTAGAGTATATCCTGAAGCACAGCTGGGGCCCTGTGCTAGTTTGAAGCAAGCTAGAATGTTTTGGTAAAAGAACTAGATAACAGGCAGTGAAATGAAAACAATTGATGTCAACTTCTCTCACAGTCTCGCTGAGAGCTCTGGGAAGAAGAAAATTTTCTCCATTTTGTTTCTCTCTCTTGCTTTTGCCTTAGACCGAGACACATCTCATTAACCCTGCTCCCACTAACCTTGCTCCCTAACCTCTTGGCTGCACCTCTTTTCTTCCTGAGAACTGGGGTAAGGTTGAGAGGGCCGGGGGGAGGTGTTGGGGTGGTTTGAGAGCCCCTCCTGGGGACTCAGGTTTCTGGGAGGGGAGTTGTGCTTTTGTATTGTTTATCCTTTGTATATTTCTGTATATAATTGTATATAACTGTATATATTGTAAATAGCTGCTTGTAAATTCTGCTAGCTGTAAATAAATTGCTTCATCTATATTCCCAGGGTCCGTCTGAGTTAGCTGGGGCAAATACAAAAGTGTGGGGGGGCGGGGTAACCCCCAAACCATCACAGGCCCCATTCCTGGGGATATTCAAGGTCAGGCTGGACATTGGAATGGGCTGCCCAGGGAGGTGGTGGAGTGGCCATGGCTGGAGGTGCTGAAGCCAAGCCTGGCTGGGGCACTGAGTGCCATGGTCTGGTTGGTTGGGCAGGGCTGGGTGCTAGGTTGGGCTGGCTGAGCTTGGAGCTCTCTTCCAACCTGGTTGATTCTATGATTCCATGACAAGGCTCTAAGCAACCTGATCTAGTGAAGTATGTCCCTGCTGACTGCAAAGGGGTCGAACTGGATGACTTTTGGAGGTCAATTCCAACCCAAACCATTCCATGATCCTCTGACTCATATGCAAGCTGGACTTGGCATTATATGCTAGAGCTTCACATCACATCCAGAATTGCAGTTCAAAATGGATGTAAAGACTTACACTGCATAATTCACTCTGTCTCAATGATCTGCCTTGCTACAGGAAGCAAATGCTTTGCTTCCCACTTGGATATGGACAACTGAAAGTATGAATCACATATACCTAGTGGGATCTCAGTGTGGGCAGCATTCACTAAAGGCTAAAGATACTGAGTCTTTAACAGATCTTCACATAAAGATCAAGGTAAATTCTGGCAGATATTGCCTAGCATGAAATTGCTCAGGATAAATAATGTTTAATTCAGTGAAATTTGTTCTTTCCAATCTGCTACAAAAATAAATTCTGCCTGTAGCCTCTGTACTGCTGCTGACCTACCACGATAGCAAGTTAGCAACTAGAAATACCCAACAGCAAAGTTTCAATCCTCATCTCCTCATCACAGAGGAGTAATTATAGGAAATTGACATTCTATTTTAACACTGAATATCCAATTATTTCATATCAAGGCAGTTTATCTATGGAATTTTGAGATCTGCTGCTTCGAAACATCTCTGCCTCAATGAGAGTGGCTGCTCAGCACTCATTTAGAAAGGAGTTTTCACTTGCAGCATCACTTCATTGCAAGATTAGGGGAGGTAGTCCTGTCAGGGAGTGGCAGGAGTGGGGGGAATGGAGCAAAGGTGGAGATGGGGAGAGTGAGGCTGGAGGTGAGGAGGAAGTTGTTGAGCAGGAGAGGGGTGAGAGGCTGGCAGGGGTTGCCCAGGGAGGTGGTTGAGGCCCCATGGCTGGAGGTGTTTGAGGCCGGGCTGGCTGAGGCTGTGGGCAGCCTGAACCAGGGTAGGGTGTCCCTGGGCATGGCAGGGGGGTTGGCATTGGCTGGTCCTTGTGCTCCCTTCCAATCCTGCCTGATTCCATGATTCTAAGATTGTGGCAGTTCTAATTGTTCCATTCCCAATATTACTCAGTACTATATTCCTGATGAATTGGCTTCCCAGGAGTTCAGTCACCAACCTTTCCAAAGGATCCTTGTCCTAGGACTTTCAGAAGTTCAAACTGTGAAGGGTCTGCTTTCTCATGTCCTTCCTTTACATGGTGAGTTATTGCAATTTCTTTGATATTTCCTTCTTCCTGACAGAGGAAAAGAGGGAAACAAAGTTCCATTAGTGATGCATGTTCCCAAAATGTTCACAGCTTCACAGTATGATGGAAATAAAACAGTGCTGCTGAATCCAACCAACTGTAAAGAAAAACCTCCCAGTCATGCTATTTGCCTAAGATACATACCCCTAAATGATTTTCTGTTACAAGAGGCAGTTTCATCATCACAGAATGTTAGGAGTTGCAAAGGACCACAAAAGCTCATCCAGTCCAACTCCCCTGCAGAGCAGGAGCACTCAGAGCAGGTCACACATGAAAGCAGCCAAGTGGGTTTGGAATGTCTCCAGAGAAGGAGACTCCACAACCTCTCTGGGCAACCTTTTCCAGGGCTCTGCCACCATCACAGGGAAAAGATTTTTCTTTCTCCTCTGCTCCAGCCTGTGCCCAGTGCCCCATGTCCTGTTATTGGCTATCTCTGAGCAGAGCCTGGCTCTGTCCTCCAACACCAACCTCCACATCTCCATCAATATGAATAAGGTCACCCCTCAGGCTCCAAGTAGGGCTGCATCAGAAGCAGCATAGCCAGAAGGTCAAGGGAGGTGATTCTGCCACTTGACTCTGCTCTGGTGAGACCTCACCTGGAGTACTGCATCCAGCTCTGGAGCCTTTGATGCAGGAAGGACACGGACCTGATGGAGCAGGTCCAGAGGAGGGGCACAAAGGCCTGGAGCACCTCTGCTATGAGGACCTCTGCTGAAGGAGCTGGGGGTGTGCAGCCTGGAGAAGAGAAGGCTCCAGGCAGACCTAAGAGCAGCCTGCCAGGAGCTGAAGGGAGCTACAAAGAGGCTGCAGAGGGACTGTTTGCAGAGGACTGTTTGCCTCCAGCTCCTCCTCATATCCTGCCCTTATACCTTGTCCATAGCATGTGCTTGAGGGTAAGACTTAGGATGGTTGCCCACAAGTTTGCAGTTTTGTTTTCTGACACAATTGCTGAACATTTTCATCTAAAAACTGATTTGTAAATCCAGTTGAAAAGACCCAAAAGCTCAGCAGATGAAGTGCAGAAGCAAGAACCCCTCCCCACACCCACCACCCAACTGAATTAAGAGAGAGCCTTTCATGCTGTAACAAGAAATCTCTTTCTCAGTCAGCTGCACTAATTACATCAGTTGATAGATGCTCTCTTACAGCAAAAGCTGGAAGAGAAGTCAGTCTAGGACTGAAATGTGTCTTAAGCTCTGCTTCTGGCTGTTCTCTGATATTTGCAAAACATACATATCCCAAGTGATGAAGCCAAATGAAAGGAGATGATGCACTGGGTGCTGAAAGACTCTGCTCCTCCTCTCCTTTCTTCCACTCCCTGACAACTCTGACACCACTCTCAGCAGCAACCTTGGGATCTTCTTTCCAGTTAGAGCTACACCCTTTGACTGAACTGCTGCCCTTATTTTATTAGCAGCATGTTCTGCACTATGAGATCAGTGGAACACTGGAACAGGTTTGACCAGGCAGGTAGTTGAAGCCCCAACTCCAGGAGACATCCAAGGTGAAGCTCAAGAAGGCTCTGGGCAACCTGATCTAGTGGAGGATGTCTCTTCTTACTGCAGAAAGGCTTGGACTGGATGACCTCTGGAGGTCCCTTCCAACCCAGACCATCCTATGATTTCTCTACTTTATAAGCTTAGAAAGCTCCCTTTTCTCAAACCCTATAATGCAGCAGTGCAGAAACTGAAGTCCTAAGAAATCAATCTCTTTTTCTAGCCACACAGTTCTCCCTTAAGATCTTCATCACACTAAGAACCACAGAAACATTCAGGTTGGAAAAGCTTCTCAGGATCACCAAGCCCAAGCCATGTCCCTGCTCTACAAGGTGCACCCTAAACCATAGCCCCAAGCACCACAGCCAAACACCTTCTAAACACATTCAGGGTTGGTGACTCCACCACCTCCCTGGGCAGCCTGTTCCAGTCCCTGACCACTCTTGCTGGGAAAAAACTATTTTCTAATATATCTAATCTAAACCTCCCCATGGGCAGCTTGAGGCCATTCCCCCTTGTTCTAGCACTAATTACCTGCGAGAAGAGACCAGCATCAATCTCTCCACAAGGTCCCTTCAGGTAGCTGTAGACAACAATGAGCTGCCTCCTCAGCTTCCTCTGGTTCAAACTAACCATCCCCAGCTCACTCAGTTGCTCAGCATAAGATTTTTTTTCTCCATGCCTTTCCCCAGCTTTGTTGCCCTTCTCTGCACCCACTCCAGCACCTCCACATCTCTCTTGTATTGAGGTGCCCAAACTGAACACAGCACTCGAGCTGTGGCCTCACCAAAGCTGAGTCCAAGGAGACAATCACCTCTCTGCTCCTGCTGCACACAGCATTCTAATCCCAGCCAGGCTGCCACTGGCCTTCCTCACCACCAGGGCACACTGCTGGCTCACACCGAGTTGCCTGTCAATTCCAACCCCAAGGTCCCTTACCACAGAAAGCCACATGCTTTAAGTAACTCGGAGAATAGAATCATAGAATCAACAAGGTTGAAGGAGACCTCCAAGCTCATCCAACCCAACCTAGCACCCAGCCCTGCCCAACCAACCAGACCATGGCACTAAGTGCCCCAGCCAGGCTTGGCTGCAATACCTCCAGCCACAGCCACTCCACCACCTCCCTGGGCAGCCCATTCCAGTGCCAATCACTCTCTCTGACAACAACTTCCTAACAACATCCAGCCTAGACCTGCCCTGGCACAGCTTGAGCCTCTGTCCCCTTCTTCTGCTGCTGTCTGCCTGGCAGCAGAGCCCAACCCCAGCTGGCTACAGCCTCCCTGCAGGCAGCTGCAGGCAGCAATGAGCTCTGCCCTGAGCCTCCTCTGCTGCAGGCTGCACCCCCCCAGCTCCCTCAGCCTCTCCTCACAGGGCTGTGCTCCAGGCCCCTCCCCAGCCTTGCTGCCCTGCTCCAAACACCTTCCAGCACCTCAACAGCTCTCTGCAATGGAGGAGCCCAGAACTGCACACAGCACTCAAGGGGTGGCCTGAGCAGTGCTGAGCACAGGGGCAGCAGAACCTCCCTTGTCCTGCTGCCCACACTGCTCCTGAGCCAGCCCAGGATGCCATTGGCTCTGCTGCCCACCTGGGCACACTGCTGCCTCCTCTGCAGCTCCTCTCTCCCACCACCCCCAGCTCCCTCTCTGCCTGGCTACTCTCAGCCACTCTGCCCCCAGCCTGGAGTGCTGCTTGGGGTTGTTGTGGCCAAAGTGCAGAACCCTGTGTTAGGCGACTTAAAGCAGTTGCCAGTGGCTTCCTTTCGAATGAAACCAAATATAGAACACAAGGAAACAAACAGAAGGTAACATTGCTCTGAGCTTCCTTAACATTTCCTTAACAGCATAATAGTGTTAAATCAACACTGGCCTAGAAAGGAAGTGAGTGACAAACATTTTTGGGTGTGAATTCAAAACACTACCTCACTGCTCTCTATACTCCCTGAACGGAGGTTGTAGCGAGGTGAGGATCAGTCTCTTCTCCCTAGTATCAAGTGATAGAATGAGAGGAAATGGCCTCAAGTTTTGTTAGGGGAGGTTTAGGTTTGATATTAGGAAAGATTTCTTTACTGAAGCTTACTGGCAGTTTGTTTTTCATAATAGTAGAAGTGCAGTGGGTGCAGTACCTGAAGGGGGTTGCAAGCTGGCTGCAGAGGGACTGTTTGCAAAGGCCTGCAGTGGTTTGCAATGAGAGGAGAGCAGACTGAGATTGGATGTGAGGAACAAGTTCTGCACCAGGAGGCTGCAGCAACACTGCAACATGTTGCCCAGGAAGGGAGTTGAGGCCACATCCTGTAAACATTCAAGGTTAGGCTCAACAAGATTCTGAGCAACCTGATCTAGTGCAGGATGTCTCTGCTGACTGCAGGGAGGTTTCATCAGATGACCTCTGCAGGTCCCTTCCAACCCAAACCATTCTATGAACATTTTCTGTTTAAAATAGCATTTTAAAATGCCCTTTAAAAAAATCTGCTTCACATATTTGTGTGCTGATGATTTTACACTCGAGGAACAGCCAAAATCACTAATCAGTCAAGTGTGCAAGGCTGGAATTTCAACTTCCATAGCCAGGAACCAGAGTAAAGAAATAAATAGATAGATAGATAGATAGATAGATAGATAGATAGATAGATAGATAGATAGATAGATAGATAGATAGACAGATAGAAAGAAAGACAGACAGAGAGATCTCCCCCTCTGCTGTGCTCTGCTGAGACCCCACCTGGAGTTCTGCATCCAGCTCTGGAGCCGCTGGGACAAGAGGGATGTGGAAATGCTGGAGAGTGTCCAGAGCAGGGCCAGGAGGATGCTGAGAGGCTGCAGCAGCTCTGCTGTGAGCACAGCCTGAAAGAGTTGGGGCTGTGCAGGCTGGAGCAGAGGAGGCTCCCAGGGGACCTTCTTGTGGCCTTCCAGCATCTGAAGGGGGCTCCAAAAAAGCTGGGGAGGGACTTTTTGAGGCTGTGAGGGAGTGACAGGAGTGGGGGGAATGGAGCACAGCTGGAGGTGGGGAGAGTGAGGCTGGAGGTGAGGAGGAAGTTGTTGAGCAGGAGAGTGGTGAGAGGCTGGAATGGGTTGCCCAGGGAGGTGGTTGAGGCCCCATGGCTGGAGGTGTTTGAGGCCAGGCTGGCTGAGGCTGTGTGCAGCCTGCTCTAGGGTAGGGTGTCCCTGGGCATGGCAGGGGGGTTGGCACTGGCTGATCCTTGTAGTCCCATCCAACCCTGCCTGATTCCATGATCTTTCTCCTAGTTTTAATCACAACTGAGGTCTACATTGCTGGTATAAAATGCCTCCTTGAAATATCAGCCAACTTTCAAGGTAAGAAATTAGCTCTAAACCAAGTTTTTAGAGTGAAGTTTCTGAAATACCAATACTTAAAGAGTATTCAAATGTAACACATTTCCTCTAAGACAGGGAATAATAATTTCTCTCAGTGTAAAGGGCAGCTCATAGTCTACCTCTCCCTGTTTAACTGCATTTAATGAGCTTTAACTTACCTGGCAAGCTCACTGCTGCATCACTTAATTCTGGTTTCAAAACAGCAAATCCAATTAATAAAGAGCTAATTGCAAGCTCATTTTCCACTTGAAAGTTGAGCAGCAGCTGAAAAACTACTGCTGTTACCAGTTTTCATAGGCTGGTTTAGGTTAGAAGGGACCTCAAGGATCATCCAGTTCCAACCCCCTGTCACACGCAGGGACACCTCCCACTAGAACAGGTTGCTCAAGGCCTCAAAGTTTCCATTTGTTAGTGCTGGGTATGCAGCTACATAAATTCTTCCACTTTTATTGTGGAAGCAGCAGGTTTGTTTTCATCCCTCTCTATCTCTTTCAGGGATGTTTTGCTTCCTCTAGACAAATGCACATTCTTGAGGCAGAGGCACATTCAGTGCAAGTGCAGATAAGGCTGGAAACAGAAAACCAGATTCTGCAGCAAGTTACTTCACACTGCTCCAAACATGAGGGCAGGTTTCACAGAATCAGACTCTTAGGGGTTGGAAGGGGCCCCAAAAGCTCATCCAGTCCAATCCCCCTGCCAGAGCAGAAGCACCTAGAGCAGGAACACATCCAGGCAGGTTTTGAATGTCTCAGAGAAGATGAGTGCTGTGTCCAGTTCTGGGCTCCTCCATTGCAGAGAGATGTTGAGGTGCTGGAAGGTGTCCAGAGAAGGGCAACAAAGCTGGTGAAAGGCCTGGAACACAAACCCTATGAGGAGAGGCTGAGGGAGCTGGGGGTGTGCAGCCTGCAGCAGAGGAGGCTCAGGGCAGAGCTCATTGCTGTCTGCAACTGCCTGAAGGGAGGCTGTAGCCAGGTGGGGGTTGGCCTCTTCTCCCAGACAACCAGCAACAGAACGAGGGGACACAGTCTCAAGTTGTGCCAGGGCAGGTCTAGGCTGGATGTTAGGAGGAAGTTCTTCACAGAGAGAGTGATTGGCATTGGAATGGGCTGCCCTGGGAGATGGTGGAGTCACCATCCATTGAGGTGTTCAAGAGAAGACTGGATGAGGCACTTAGTGCCATGGTCTGGTTGGCTGGATAGGGCTGGGTGCTAGGTTGACTAGATGAGCTTGGAGGTCTCTTCCTACCTGGTTGATTCTATGACTCCACAACTCCCCTGGGCAGCTTGTTCCAGTGTCCCATCACCAATGTTTCCTCATGTTTTCATGGAACTTCCTATGCTCAATTTCCACCTACTGCCCCTTGTCCTGGAGTTGGGCATCACCAAAAAGAACCTGGCTCCATCCTCCCTACAGTCACCCTTCACATGAATGAGGCCACCTCTCAGGCTCCTCTTCTCCCAGCTAAAGAGCCCCAGCTCCCTCAGTCTCTCCTCACAAGGGAGATGTTCTACTCTCTTAAGCATTTTTGTGGCTTTGTGCTGGACTCTCTCAAGGAGTTCCCTGAGGTCCTTCCTGAACTGAGAGGATACAAGATTCCAGATGCAGCCTGACCAGAGCAGAGGGACAGGAGAACCTCTCTTGAACTACTCACCACAGCCCTTGTAATTGACCCCAGAATGGCATTGGCTTCTTGGCCACAAGAGCACACTGCTGGCTCATGGGCAACCTCCCATCCACTAGGACCCCCAGGTCCTTTTCCCCTTCACTGCTCTCCAACATGTCAGCCCTCAACCTACCCTGATTCATGGGGTGGCTCTTTCCCAGATACTATTTTGTTAGCCTTCATGGTCTTTCTCTGAGTTCAGCAGGACACTGCTGTATTTGGTAACATCACAGAATGTTAGGGTTTGGAAGAGACCTTCTAGACATCAAGTCCAACCACAGGCAGAACTAACTCTGAGTTCTGTAATGCAAGAGAAAACATTTCTGGGACACTGTTGCGTTAAACCTTGGTGCTGCGGTTACATAAAGCAGTTATGTCCTGTAAAGACAGTAAGCTTATTGGATACCAAGTGATTTTAAAAGGATGACTCAATGCTGGCAGAGTTCCCAAGCTCATATGCATAATTTCCTTTTCCTCCCCTCCCTTGAGTCAGGAAGTCTCCCAGATGCATTTTTACTTTCCCAGCTTGTTATAAAAGCAGGAAGAATTTTCAGCATTACCTGGGAAAAAAATACCCCTCTAAGAGCTGTGGGATTGGAGGTAAAAATATCCAAGCCAAGAAACTGAAAGCAACTTGGGTTTATCTTTTGCATTAGAGCTTGTGGAAATCACAGAATCAGGCAGGCTGGAAGAGAGCTCCAAGCTCCCCCAGCCCAACCTAGCACCCAGCCCTGCCCAACCAACCAGACCATGGCACTAAGTGCCCCAGCCAGGCTTGGCTGCAACACCTCCAGCCACAGCCACTCCACCACCTCCCTGGGCAGCCCATTCCAGTGCCAATCACTCTCTCTGACAACAACTTCCTAACAACATCCAGCCTAGACCTGCCCTGGCACAGCTTGAGCCTCTGTCCCCTTCTTCTGCTGCTGGCTGCCTGGCAGCAGAGCCCAACCCCAGCTGGCTACAGCCTCCCTGCAGGCAGCTGCAGGCAGCAATGAGCTCTGCCCTGAGCCTCCTCTGCTGCAGGCTGCACACCCCCAGCTCCCTCAGCCTCTCCTCACAGGGCTGTGCTCTAGGCCCCTCCCCAGCCTTGCTGCCCTTCTCCAGACACCTTCCAGCACCTCAGCAACTCTCTTGAATTGAGGAGCCCAGAATTGGACACAGCACTCCAGGGGTGGCCTGAGCAGTGCTGAGCACAGGGGTGGGCACAAGAACCTCCCTTGTCCTGCTGCCCACACAGCTCCTGAGCCAGCCCAGGATGCTATCTTTAATAAGGTACAAATGAGAGTTAAAATATGTGAGGTGTGCACCACTGTAGGTATTTTTAAACATTTCAGACACATTCTATTCCCATTCATAAATTCTATACCCATTATGCTCCTACATTTCCATTCAAAACTGCCTTTCAGAAAAATAACTCAATCCCAAGAGACATTTCACAATCTCCTATGACTTCAACAAGCACTGCTAGTGAGCTAAACCATGGAATAAAATATCCCATCCCTTTTATCTGTGACTAATAATCACTTTAGGTCACTCAATAGAACTAATGATTACTTAAATGCTCTCAGACAGCTCTCAGACAGCTGATTAAAAACGTTGCTTTTGAAGTGGCAATTACTCTAATGCAACAAAAAGCAAAGCACTGCCATGCAGAAAATTCAGTCAAGCTGACTTAAGGATATTCATTCTATATCTGTTGCCTGTTTTACAGCAGCACCAAGAAAAGCAAGAATAGAGCAGAAATAAGTTCCAATTCACATGAACATTTACAGTCAAAAAGACAGGTTTGCCTGTTGCCTATTTTACACCAGTAGCAAGAAAAGCAAGAATAGAGCAGAAATAAGTTCTAATTCACATGAACATTTGCAGTCAAAAATACAGATTTCCACAACTGATCTCTTAGTTTCTTTTGTACAAGGTAGAAAAACTCACAACTGGCATCAGATTACTTATTGCAGATGGCATCTATTGTTTCACCTGACAGAGGAGATTTCTTCCAAGCAAACTTGATTTGCACATGCTTAGTTTCAAAGTAGAGTTGAGTTCTTTTTCTGGTGTGTGTGTTCCTAAATTGTTAAATTGCTATTTAAAAAGGATGCTTAGAAACATCAAAGAAAAAAGATAATACTGTAATAATAAGAAAAATGTAATAATATTTAAACAGCAATACTGTCTGTGTAAAGCCTCTGGATGCCTGTGCACACCAAGCCACTGGATGTCTGTGCACACCAAGCCTCTGGATGCCTGTGCACACCGAGCCTCTGGATGCCTGTGCACACCGAGCCTCTGGATGCCTGTGCACACCGAGCCTCTGGATGCCTGTGCACACCGAGCCTCTGGATGCCTGTGCACACCAAGCCTCTGGATGCCTGTGCACACCAAGCCTCTGGATGCCTGTGCACACCAAGCCACTGGATGCCTGTGCACACCAAGCCACTGGATGCCTGTGCACACCAAGCCACTGGATGCCTGTGCACACCAAGCCTCTGGATGCCTGTGCACACCAAGCCTCTGGATGCCTGTGCACACCAAGCCTCTGGATGTCTATGCATTTATTCCTCACTTTCCATACTTTCTTCTCTTTCCCATTCTTGTCTTTCTACCAAAACAGTTTTGAGCTCTAGGAGGATCTCCATGTCCACACTTATTCCAGGTGGCCAAGTCACATAAAAAAGGCTGCTGAAATGATTACTGAGGCTGAACTCTTCTCATGCTTTTCATAGAGTCAACCAGGTTGGAAGAGACCTCAAAGGTCATCCAGTCTAACCTAGCACCCAGCCCTATTCTGGTCTTATAAATGAAGCTAGACAGGAGTCTGAAGACTAAGTCCTGTCCCAGGGTAACAAGTCAAAGCATAGGTGAGGATCTTTGGATAAACATGGCTGGCCAGGCTGGGAGGATAACTTTCCCACCTCAGAGTGAAAATACCAAGGGCAGGACAGAAGTTGGACTGGATGATCTTGGAGGTCTCTTCCAACCTGGTTGATTCTATGACTCTATTCTACTCTATTCTATGATTCTCTACTCCTACTCTATGATTCTCTACTCCTACTCTATTCTGTGATTCTCTACTCTATTCTCTACTATTCTATTCTGTGATTCTCTATTCTATTCTATGATTCTCTACTCTATTCTGTGATTCTCTGCTCTTACTCTGTGATTCTCTGCTCTTACTCTGTGATTCTCTGCTCTTACTCTGTGATTCTCTGCTCTTACTCTGTGATTCTCAGTAGGCTGCTCGGCAGGTGAAGCTGAAAACCCCCTGTAAACACGTTAAAAACTCACTGTTGGCCATCTGAAGTAGTTTTGCAACACAGTTCTCACTTAATCAAACATCACAGAATTATCTCATCAACTAGACTGTGCATGTCAGCACTGGAAAAAAATACTCATTGGGTGGAACTTCTCATTTCCCTTAAAGTTTGATAGTGGTTTTCTTCCTAATCTGTAAGCACTAACATTTCAGAGCACTGAAGCAAGAAAAAGTAATTCAAAGTGGTAAAAGCAATAAACAAATGACTCAACAATAACAACAAGAAGAAAAAGCCACAAGCCCTCAGCTCTGAAAGCTATAATCACTGTTTCACTGAGAAAATAGCCTCAATATACTCTAAAAATTATATAGCCTGAAATCCCTTGATTTTGGTCTGCACTGCCCCTAGCATTTTTAAATCAAAAGAAGATTGGAGACAACATAATCAAGCTACCCTCAGTAGGGAAATTAATCTAATTTCTTTTGGTTTTAAGCTCAAGACTTCTTTTCCACAGGAAGAATTGAAAGGATTTCTTAGAACTAATGAACTGATGTTTATTCTATGAGGCTTACATTTATAGATCACCTGTACATAACACAGCCTGTGTTGGGTTGGTTTAGTCTGGAGCATTTTGATTGCAGCAAACAAATTCAATGTCACGTCCCAGCACATATTGCCAAGTTTAAACCAGTACACAGAGGCTAGCAGGTGTTAAATTAGTATCCCTTTTGTCATCCGTCTGACTTGAGATGTTAAAACAGCAGAAAAAGTGATCTGAGTTTCAGTGATGAACTGCTCCATCACACTGCACGGTTAAGTGCATTGTTAAGTAGCTCAAAAACAGTGCTTGCAATAACACAGGGATATTTCTCAACTTAAAAACACAACCAAACCCTTCTCTTTAAACATATGCTCAGCAAGAAGGCAAATCACACAAATCAAATGTATGCTATGACTAAATATTGCTTTTAAAGTTGAAATAACAACAGCATTAACCATAATGCACTACCATAACTCTTAATACCATTTCCAGGAGTAAATCTAAGATGATAACAAGCCTGAGGCATTTCAGTTGTTGTTCTACACATATAAAGTAGTCTTAATACTGCTTTCAGAAGTAAATTTAAGATGATAACAAGCCTGACTTATTTTAGTTGTTACTCCTAATGTACAATAGTAGCCTCAGAACTACCTTCAGAAGTAAATTTAAGGTGATAAAAAGCCTGACTTACTTTAGTTGTTACTCCAAACATACAATAGTAGCCTTAAGACTACCTTCAGAAGTAAATTTAAGGTGATAAAAAGCCTGACTTACTTTAATTGTTACTCCAAACATACAATAGCAGCCTTAATACTACCTTCAGAAGTAAATGTAAGGTGACAAAAAGATTGATTTATTTCAGTTGTTACTCCAAACATACAATAGTAGCCTTAATACTGCCTTCAGAAGTAAATTTAAGGTGATAAAAAGCCTGACTTATTGTAGTTGTTACTCCAAACATACAATAGTAGCCTTAATACTGCCTTCAGAAGTAAATTTAAGGTGATAAAAAGCCTGACTTATTGTAATTGTTACTCCAAACATACAATAGTAGCCTTAATACTACCTTCAGAAGTAAATTTAAGGTGATAAAAAGCCTGACTTATTGTAGTTGTTACTCCAAACATATAATAGTAGCCTTAATACTACCTTCAGAAGTAAATGTAAGGTGATAAAAAGCCTGACTTACTGTAGTTGTTACTCCATACGTACAATAGGAGCCTTAATACTGCCTTCAGAAGTAAATTTAAGGTGATAAAAAGCCTGACTTATTGTAGTTATTACTCCAAACATATAATAGTAGCCTTAATACTGCCTTCAGAAGTAAATTTAAGGTGACAAAAAGCCTGACTTATTGTAGTTATTACTCCAAACATACAATAGTAGCCTTAATACTACCTTCAGAAGTAAATTTAAGGTGATAAAAAGCCTGACTTATTGTAGTTGTTACTCCAAACATACAATAGTAGCCTTAATACTGCCTTCAGAAGTAAACTGAAGACAATAACAAGCCTGAGTTTAGTTGTCACTCCACACATAACCACATCTTACAGTTTAAACCACTACACTAACTGTTTAAAATACCCACTAAGTGTTAACCTTAAAAATTACTCATCCTAAAAATACAAACTTTATTACTCAACGTAGATTCTCATCTAAAAAAAAACCCCAACCCAAAACAACACTAAAATACAGCTAACAGAACACACTTCTAGGTACAAACAGTTCCAAGCAGGACTAAAATATCACCAGGAGCCTTAGAAACATCTACAAAATACATCAGCACACCGCAAACGTTTTCATCCGCCCCTTTCCTTAAAAGAGAATCCACCAAGCTTTGCATCCCAGCAGCAGCACAGATCCCAAAGCAGTGAACACCTCACATTGCTTTAAATTCCAGTAAAAAGAAAATCAGTTGTTCTCCCTCCACTTTTTCCCCCCTTCTCCCTTCCTTCTTTTAAATAAGAAGCTAAGCTCACCCGACCAGAACGAACGCGCAGAGCCAGAAACTTCAGCATGCCTAAGGAATCATGATGGTTAGAGTTTCGGACTGAAAGTAGGGAAGACCAACCCTAGTGCTTGGATTTGTTGCTTGTGGTTGTTGGGTTGGTTTTTTTTTTGCTGTGACCAGCTGTTCCAGCAATTAGAAAATTTCCTGTCAGGCACAGTTAGGGGGTGGGGAGATGGAAGGAGGGAAGAAGGTCAAACAACAACAAGAAGCCAAAAAAACCCAGGAGAGAATATTGATTCCCTCCCCACCATGGACTGCAAAGAAAAACCAGGCAGCAGTGTGGTTATTTGTGCTGCTGATGCTGTTAGAGATCAGCACAGGAAACTTCAGCAGATTGCCTGATAGCAGAGTGTTGGGGCAGATGTTATTTATTCCTGGTTCCCAGGAAAGAACAAAACCAAACCATTAATTAATGTAATTTCACTTTCTTTTCTTCTTGTTGTTTTTAATCTCAAGACTTCTAAGAAATCCTTTTAATTCTGCCTGTGGAAAAGAAGTAATGAATTGATAACTGGATCTTATTCTAGGTTAAAAGATGACTGTTTATTTATTGTAGGAGGCTTACATTCATAGAGCACCTGTACATAATGCTGCCTGCCTTTGCTTGTTTTAGTCTGCAGCCTTTCAATCGCAGCAAACAAATTCAAGGTCACGTCCCAGCACATATGGCAAAGTTTAAACCAGTACACAGAGGCTGGCAGATGTCAAATCAGTATCCCTTTTGTCATCTGTCTTACTTTAGACATTAAAACAGCAGAAAAAGATGAGGCAGCAGTGTGCTCAGGTGGCCAAGAAAGTGAATGGCATCCTGGGCTGGTTCAGGAGCAGGGTGGCCAGCAGGACATGGGAGGTTCTTCTGCTCCTATGCTCAGCACTGCTCAGGTCACACCTTGAGTGCTGTGTCCAGTTCTGGGCCCCTCAATTCATAGAACCAAGCAGGTTGGAAGAGAGCTCCAAGTTCACCCAGCCCAATCTAGCACCCAGCCCTGCCCAACCAACCAGACCATGGCACTCAGTGCCCCAGCCAGGCTTGACTGCAACACCTCCAGGCACAGCCACTCCACCACCTCCCTGGGCAGCCCATTCCAGTGCCAATCACTCTCTCTGACAACAACTTCCTAACAACATCCAGCCTAGACCTGCCCTGGCACAGCTTGAGCCTCTGTCCCCTTCTGCTGCTGCTGGCTGCCTGGCAGCAGAGCCCAACCCCACCTGGCTACAGCCTCCCTGCAGGCAGCTGCAGGCAGCAATGAGCTCTGCCCTGAGCCTCCTCTGCTGCAGGCTGCACACCCCCAGCTCCCTCAGCCTCTCCTCACAGGGCTGTGCTCCAGGCCCCTCCCCAGCCTTGCTGCCCTGCTCCAAACACCTTCCAGCACCTCAACAGCTCTCTTGAATTGAGGAGCCCAGAACTGGACACAGCACTCCAGAGGTGGCCTGAGCAGCGCTGAGCACAGGGGTGGGCACAAGAACCTCCCTTGTCCTGCTGCCCACACTGCTCCTGAGCCAGCCCAGGATGCTATCTTTAATAAGGTACAAATGAGAGTTAAAATATGTGAGGTGTGCACCACTGTAGGTGGACACAGTTCTTCCAACTCCTAAAACTCTGTGATTTGAGTTGGATACTCCAGCTCCACTGTATGACTTTTGCATCAACATTATATTGCTCCAAAGGGAATGAAAATGTTGTTAAGAGTCAAAACCTCCAAAGCTTTCTTTCAATGCTTTAAAAAAAAAAACCCTAACTTCAAATGTTTCTAAGAATGAGAGCTGGATTTACTTCAAACTGCTGCAGATGAAGCTTTCATTCAGTCTTTCCAGATTTATTTTTCTGATCTGAAGGAGAATTTATGTTTTAAATGTGGGGTTCAGGTATACATAAATGTAGAAGCATCTTACTGTGGCTGTGTCCCATGTAATATCCCATGAGGACAGGCTAAGGGAACTGGAGGTGTTCAGCCTGGAGAAAAGAAGGCTCCAGACAGACCTAAGAGCAGTCTTCCAGTACCTGAAGGGGACTACAAGAAGGCTGCAGAGGGTCTGTTTGCAAAGGCCTGCAGTGATAGGACATGGGGCAATGGTTTGAGATTAAAGAGATTTAGATGGGATGTTAGGGATTAGTTCTTTACCAAGAGAGTGGTAGAACACTGGAAAAGGTTGCCAAGGAGGTAGTTGAAGCCCCAATCCTGGAGATACTCAAGGTGAGACTTAACAAAGGCTCTGAGCAACCTCATCTAGTGGAAGATGTCCCTGCTCACTGTAGGACCTTTGGAAGTCCTTTCCAACCCCAAGCACTGTATGGTGCTAAGGTATTTTTCTGTATCTTTAGCTTTCTTGAGGTTTACTAAAACCACTGAATCACACAGCACATGCTCCATTAGAACAGGGAGCAAGACTGGTTTGATTCCAGCAATAAATAAGTAACAACATGTCATCAGAGGCATATACAGAGCACTCAGCTATAAACAGATCCAGGTGATTCTAGGCAGTGATTCTGTCCCATGACCAAACCACTGCATGCTTCTTCCTGTGCAGGACATTAAAGCAGACAAACCCTCCAGCCTATGTCCCTTGAGGGGGTTCTTCCAAATATCTGCATTATTGCAATATTTCATATTGTCATTTCTCTCCAGAAGACCAAATCAGTGATTTATTGCAGTGACAAGGTGCTGCTTCTCTCTTTATCATATCAGTTTCTAGCTTTGCCTTTCACAAGTGGATGATTTATCCCCCCAGTGTCAGCAAAGATCCTCTGCCCAAAAGCAGACATGAAATAAGGCTTTATTAGGAGGCCACAAGCAGAATTGTGCCTTTTTTAGTTTGGTATTCTCTTGTACTCCTTTCTGTCTTTATTTATGTCACATCCACAGGGAGAGACCTTTCCTATTTTATGTACAGCATATACACAATTATTCTTGTAGCAGATACAGAGGCATTAAGTAACTACAGTCCTGTTCAACATCTTTATTGATGATCTGGACCTGGGGATTGAGTCCAGCATCAGCAAGGTTGCAGATGACACCAAGACAGGAGCAGCTGTGGAGCTGTTGGAGGGTAGGAGAGACCTGCAGAGGGACCTGGCCAGGATGCATGGGTGGGCAGAGGCCAATGAGATGAGATTGAACAAGGCCAAGGGCAGGGTTCTGCACTTTGGCCACAACAACCCCAAGCAGCACTACAGGCTGGGGACAGAGTGGCTGACAGCAGGCAGGCAGAGAGGGAGCTGGGGGTGGTGGGAGAGAGGAGCTGCAGAGGAGGCAGCAGTGTGCCCAGGTGGGCAGCAGAGCCAATGGCATCCTGGGCTGGCTCAGGAGCAGTGTGGGCAGCAGGGCAAGGGAGGTTCTTCTGCCCACCCCTGTGCTCAGCACTGCTCAGGCCACCCCTGGAGTGCTGTGTGCAGTTCTGGGGTCCTCAATTCAAGAGAGATGCTGAGGTGCTGGAAGGTGTTTGGAGCAGGGCAGCAAGGCTGGGGAGGGGCCTGGGGCACAGCCCTGTGAGGAGAGGCTGAGGGAGCTGGGGGAGGGCAGCCTGCAGCAGAGGAGGCTCAGGGCAGAGCTCATTGCTGCCTGCAGCTGCCTGCAGGGAGGCTGTAGCCAGGTGGGGTTGGGCTCTGCTGCCAGGCAAGCAGCAACAGAACAAGGGGACAGAGGCTCAAGCTGTGCCAGGGCAGGTCTAGGCTGGATGTTGTTAGGAAGTTGTTGGCAGAGAGAGTGATTGGCACTGGAATGGGCTGCCCAGGGAGGTAGTGGAGTGGCCGTGGCTGGAGGTGTTGCTTAGTGCCATGGTCTGGTTGGTTGGGCAGGGCTGGGTGCTAGGTTGGACTGGATGATTTTGGAGCAATCTTCCAACCTGCTTGATTCTATGATTCTACTACTGCACACTGACTCCTCATTTCCAATGTGCTTTTAGACTTTTTGGAAGAAATAACCTCTGTTATAACAGCAATAACACAGCCTGAAAGATGACTCAGTATTTGGTTTTGGATAAATAGATCTTCTAGAATCCAAGGACATTACTGCAACACAAGGATTCCAAGTGCAAGTACAACAATGACTTGAAGCTTTCCTCTCCTCATAAGTACAACAATGACTTGAAGCTTTTCTCTCCTCATTTGTTTTAAAGTTCCAGCTAAGCTTCCCCCTCCAAAGAGAAACACCTTAAGAATTGTAGTTTAACAGCACTGTAGGTTTTTACTCTGAACACTGGGGCTAGGGTGGGTCGTGGAGGATTATACTGAGCCCCTACAAAGACTTGAACCAAACTGGAAGAAATAAATGGGAGACAATTCTCCCATAAAATGTCTGCCTTTACCTTACCAAGAACACTGAAAGCAGGAACCTCCAAAGCTCTACACTAATTTCTGTGGTAAGCAAGGAGAGCTAAAAGCAGAAGTTGTAAGATTTAGAGTGTCCTTCAAAGACAAAAAGATACTGTGAGTAAATTACCATCCATTTTCTTCTCCTTCTGCTGGTGCATTCTGCTGCAGCAAAGCTGTATCTGCTAAGGGTGACAGCACTAAGGCATTTCAACTGCAACACTTGGACAACTACAGACTAATGCTCTCCCAAACCTTTTGTATGACCTCGCAGGGAAGAACAAAGCACAGTGCTCGAGGGTCAGCAGGGTTACTTCCCAACAATAGTTCTCCTGTAACTGGCATGGGTCTGCAGCAGGTGGAAGAAATTTCTTCTGTTCTGGGAGAATAAAGCCTGTGTGGTTCCCAAAGAACACTACCAGCCAACCAGAAACATAAAGATATATGCTACAGAATTCATTTGGACAATCTCTCAGAAGAGAGCTTGCCCCTTCAAATATTCCTTCATGTAAGGAGGAGACAGGTTAGAGGGCAGCAGCTCCCAACAGGGGAGCTTGTGAGAACAAGGGCAAATTGCCACAGCAAATTGCTCCTCTTACCTTGAAGGCTTTGGCTAAGGATTTGTGGTGTATGTGTTTATCACCAAACACAACTGTCTCCAAAACAAAGGGAATTTGCTGTGCCCTGGCAATTGCAGAACTCCACTTGCCCAATGCATTTCCTCCTCTCTAGGGCAGAAGTACAGGGAGTTCATCTCCCATCTTCCCCTCCTTGTCTTTCGAACTGAGTGTTCTGAATTTACCAAAGTGAAGAGGCAGAAGTCATGAGACTTGCTCTGTCCAGACACTCAGGAGAATGGGCTCACAGCCTCCACAGAGAGAAGAACTGAAAGGTGCTGGGGGAACTCTGAAAGCAGTACAGAACACGTAGAAACCACAGGTTTTACTGACTAAAACGGGCATGCCAGAGTGGGATGCTCACTGTTACACACCAACCTGAGCAGTTAAAGCATTTGAGGGGAGTCCATTAGGCAGACTGACAATCTCCCAATGCCCTGTGTCTGAGAAGTGCAGTAATGCAAATGAAGTGCTTCTGCTGCTAGACCAGCAGGGCTCTGCAGTGCAGATTGCTCTCAATTAGCTGGAAGAAACAAAGAGTGCACAGAAGGAACACGAACCCCTCATTTGCTGAAGGTCAGCCGTTGAGGAACAGAGAGATACCTTCTGGAGTTTCCAGAGCTGAGTAACAGACTGCTCTTGACAATAAATATGTTTGCATAGCCAAAGCAGCAATATTCTATTAATCAGGGGGTGTGGCAGTTTCCATCTGCTAGTTTGCAGGCTTTTCAGGGCTGCCATCTGCTTCCTCATCCTGCAGCAAGCAAGCAGCTTGACTTAACGTTGCTTACACTCTCAAATCATTCCATTTTCTGACCAAGACACAGAAAAAAAGATGCTGACCCTATGGCACTGGGTGCAGACCAAACCACTGAGAAACTCCATCAGAAGATGTCACTGAAAGGTTTGCTGTAACCTTCTCCTAACACCTGATGACATGGAGGGAAGGAAAAAAAAGGAGGAGTTGCTTCATCACCTTCCCAGAAGTGGAGGTGAGAGGCTAACAGGTCCATAGTTACCAGTCCACAGTTCTCTGCACAGAACTATGGCAACTGAACCTGCACAACTTATATACACCCCAAAATATTTTGTCTTCTTACCCAAAGTGTGAGCACACACTAGGCCTGTTCACCCTACTGTCCTCACTTAGTGCTGAGACCACCTAAATGCTCAAAGCCAAACAGAAGAACCTTAATGAGTTTCAGTGGCAATTTGAAGGTAGTCTTCATCTTGCACCCAATCAGGTATGAAACACTGCAATAACCACACATCCCAGGTGAAGTAGTGTTTTATTAGCAGCTGTAACTGACTGAGCAGCTGTAGTAAGTTCCTGTTTAATCTCCCCCCACCCCCAGATTTAACATCACTATTAGCAACATTTTAGTCAGCACAGCCTAGGAATAAATGCAAAATAAGGTCCTAAAAAAATAAGGTCTGAGGCATTAAAGATACAACAAAGGACTGCAGTGATAGGATGAGAGACAATGGTTGGAGAGAAGATTTATGTTGGATGGTAGGGAAAAGTTCTGCACCTTGAGGGTGCTGAAATACAGCACCAGGTTGCCTAGGGAGGTAGTTGAGGCCCCAACCCTGGAGTTATTCAAGGTCAGGCTCAACAAAGCTCTGAGCAACCTGCTCTAGTGGATCATGTCCCTGCTGACTGCAAGAAGGTTGGACTAGATGACCTCTGGGGCTCCCTTCTAACCCAAACCATACTATGATGGAAATCATGTTTTAATTTAGTGAGGGTCACACTGTGTTCCAGTAGGTTGCTTCCCAAAAAAGCAGCACTCCAGAAATATCTGTAGAAAGTGCAGCTCACCACTTTGAAGCTGTAGGTATCATACTGAAAGAGAAACTCAATAGTTGTGGTGGGTTAACCTCAGCTGACTGCCAGCCACTTGCTCACGGGTTGCAAGAAGAACGGGGAGGTCACTCAGCAGTTAACATGATGAGGAAAACAGTTCCAACTTAGGGAAAATGTAATTTGTTGTCCATTAAAAATAGAATAGGGAAGTGAGAAGCAAAGACAAAAGTGAAAGCACCTTTCTCCCCATCCTGCCTTTTTTCATAGGCTCAACTTCATACCTTTATTCCCTACTCTTCTAACCTCTTCCCCCCAAGCAGTCCAGGTAGGATTGAGAAGGGGAACTGCAGGCAGTTTGTAATTCTAACTGCTGTGCCTCTTCCTCAGAGCTCTTCCCTGCTCCAGCATGGGTCCTTCTAATGATCTACAGTTCAAGAACTGCACCAGTGTGAGTTCTCTCCATGGAGCTCAGTTCTTCAGACTGCTCCCACGCAAGTCCCTCCCAGGCTACAGTTCCCATCAGAAAAACTACTCCTGGCAGGCTTTCCACAGGCTGCAGTATCCTTCAGGGCACATTACCTGCTCCTGTGTGGAGTCCTCTGCCGCCTGCAGAGCTGATAGCATCTCCCCCATGGCCCTCCAGCTGGTTTCAGGGGGACAATCTGTGTCAGGGTGGTGCAGCAGCCGCGGGGGAATCTCCACTGTGGCACCTGAAGCACCTCCTGCCCCTCCTCCTTCACTGACCTTGGTGTCCACAAGGCTGTTTTGCTCTCACTTATGCACTCCTTACTCCCGCAGCTGCTGCACAGTGGTTCTTACCCTTTTGTAAACATGTTATGGTCAGGGCACACCACCAGCCTAGCCAACAGGCTCAGCTCTGGCCAGAGCAGCTGCCTGCAATCCTCTGTCCCATGCCATGGGGCAGCCCCCAACTCCTTCTCACAGAAGTCACCCTCCATGTCCAAACCCTTGTCAGGAGTTCCCAGTACAACAGATAAGGTTAAGAGATACAACACAAAACAGCTTATAGGAAGAAAGTGAAGTTACAGACTCCATACGAGGAAATTATCAAGAAGTGATGGCACCAGGCAGAAGAGAGGAACAAACAAAACAGCACTGAGCACTTCCCTCAAAACAGATGTTCTAGTTCAAACAACATCTCAAGCAAGGACTGTAGTCTGTGCAATGCAGACTAGCTGAACAAACTGTGTCTTTTTGATGTTGTCTTCTAATCACACAAATATTGTTCTTTTCTTAAACTACTTGAAAGTCATCTGTCAGCACCTGGTAAAGATAGCAGGGCCTTGCCAGTTAGGAGGAGGAACCAAAAGTGCAGGATTTGCTCCCATTCTCATAGCACCTTGAAATCTCTATGACTGCTCTTTTAGAATCATAGAATCAGCCAGGTTGGAAGAGAGCTCCAAGCTCCCCCAGCCCAACCTAGCACCCAGCCCTGCCCAACCAACCAGACCATGGCACTAAGTGCCCCAGCCAGGCTTGGCTGCAACACCTCCAGCCACGGCCACGCCACCACCTCCCTGGGCAGCCCATTCCAATGCCAATCACTCTCTCTGACAACAACTTCCTAACAACATCCAGCCTGAACCTGCCCTGGCACAGCTTCAGCCTCTGTCCCCTTCTTCTGTTGCTGCTTGCCTGGCAGCAGAGCCCAACCCCACCTGGCTACAGCCTCCCTGCAGGCAGCAATGAGCTAAGCCCTGAGCCTCCTCTGCTGCAGGCTGCACCCTCCCAGCTCCCTCAGCCTCTCCTCAACACCAACAAAGATTTCAAGCTGTGCCAGGTGATGTTAGGATGGATGCCAGGCTGGATGCTAGGAAATATTTCTTCACTGGAAGAGTTCTCAAACATTAAGAAAAGGAACTGAAATTATCAATGCTCCTTCCTGACTGTGATCTGCTTTTTAGTCTCAATCTCTGTTTTTAAGAAGCCTTGGTTAAGAATTTCTTTAATTAATGCCTTGCAATGACAAAGGCAATGGGAACTACAGTCCCACAGTCCTTCCTCACCCCTTTTGGAGCATCTTTGAGTATCCCCTTGTAACCATTTCTGTAGTCCTTAGCTTTGTCAGCTCTGAACCAACAGAAAGAAGTTCTCTTCCACTCTAGCCAAGCCCACATCACAAGAGTAAAGCTGGAATCCATATCACAGGAGGAAAGACTTAAGCAACCACCAGGCCTCAAAGGACTAGCTTTGCTATTCTTAAATGCACTCTAAAGTGACTCTTTCCAAACAGAAGCCCAGGAAAAGAACCTAAAGCTGTGTATCCTGGTTTCCTGGTTCTATGGAGAAAAGGAATAAAAACTCTTCCAGATTAACACAGATTTCCACTGGAAACAATCCAGTTTTATACAGGTGAGTAAGGAAAATGTGAAGTGAATAATGTTAACAACTAAAGGGCACAGATCAATACAGCCAAGAAATCTTACCACAGCATGGAAAGACAAAGGTGATAGCTGCTGTTACACACTGGATCACAGGATGTCAGGGGTTGGAAGGGACCCAAAGAGATCATCCAGTCCAACCCCTCTGCCAGAGCAAGACCATATAATCTACCACAGATCACACAGGAACACAACCAGACAGGCCTTGGAAGTCTCCAGAGAAGGAGACTCCACAACCTCTCTGAGGAGCCTGTGCCAGTGCTCTGGGACCCTTCCAGTAAGAAGTTCCCCCTTGTGTTGAGGTGGAACCTCCTGTGCTGCAGCTTCCATCCATTGCTGCTTGTCCTATCCCAGGGAGCAGTGAGCAGAGCCTATCCCACAGCCCTCAGATACTGATAAACATGTATTAAATCCCCTCTCAGTCTTCTCCAGACTAACAAGCCCCAGGTCCCTCAGCCTCTCCTCATCAGGCAGTGCTCCAGTTCCCTCATCATCCTTGTAGCCTTCCACTCAGTCTCTGTGGCAATCTCATGAGAGAATCCTTTGTTGTGACATGACCATGACTGGAAGCTTTGCTATTACCAAAGCATACTCTGCAATTCAGATGTAAAATATTGCCCCCTGTGCCCTGACAAGGCTAACAGAAGCCAGTGGAGTACTTTGCTCACTGGTACCAGGAAAAGTGGACAATAAAACAGAACTATGTGTTTTGAGGTTTGCTAAGATAAGAGTTGCTCAACCTCTCCTCCTATTCAGCTACATGTCATTATTGAACTTTCTCAGGCCCCAACCCAGTCATAAGCTTTGTGCTTGGGACAGGAAATCCTACTTCATACTAAAACTACTAGGGAAAGCATAGAAGTACATCAGAACAGTAGGATAGCAAAGCAGACAAAAGACTTAGCAAGAAAGAACCTCTCTCAAAAATAAGGATATTAGTCTGCACCTCATAGTAACCAAACAGTGGCAAAGTGTCTGTGTATTATTATCAGTGTGCTCCAATCCTGCACTTCAGTATCTTTATTACAGCCACCTTTTACTCACACTTTGTGGGTTGATTTCATCTTCTCCCATAGGTTCATCAACAATTTGCTGTCCATTCTGTTAAAAGAAGAAACAGACACAGAAAGTTACTGGAAATGTGGAATCCAAGCAGAGCAAATCAATAGGCTGCAGCTGTGCTTTTACAGCAAGCTACTGTACAGGATCAAGTGTTCCCCACATGCTATAAAAACACTCACTGAAAGCAAACACACAAGGCTGGCACGCAATGCCACTCTCATTTTCATCCTCATGTTTATCAAACTGAAGTCACAGTAAGAAACATACAAACCAATCTGGCATTTGAAGCCTTACTACTACACTTCTAGATGTTATTTCTCACCACTTCAACTTCCACAATGTTAAACCTGAAGACCGAACAGCAAAAAGTCACCACAAAGAGAAGATAAATAAGTTCTTGCTAAGGACCCTCAGGAGGACCATGAGGAAAATCAAATAGATGGAGAGCCTGCCCTATGGGGACAGACTGACAGAGCTGGGGGCTGTTCAGCACAGAGATGATGCCTTAGAGCAACCTAAAGGGGGCTACAAGAAAGCTGGGAAGGGATTTTTGACAATGGCTTGTAGTGGTAGGACGAGAGGGAATGGATTGATGCTTGAGGAGGGCAGATTGAGACTGGAGATAAGGAAGAAATTCTTTCCAGTGAGGGTGGTAAGGTTCCTGGAGGTGGAATTATAGAATCAAGCAGGTTGAAAGAGAGCTCCAAGCTCCAACAGCCCAACCTAGCACCCAGCCCTGCCCAAACAACCAGACCACCACCTCCCTGGGCAGCCCATTCCAGTGCCAATCACTCTCTCTGACAACAACTTCCTCTTCACATCCAGTCTAGACCTGCCCTGGCACAGCTTGAGACTGTGTCCCCTTCTTCTGGTGCTGCTTGCCTGGCAGCAGAGCCCAACCTCACAGGTAGCTGCAGACAGCAATGAGCTGTGCCCTGAGCCTCCTCTTCTGCAGGCTGCACACCCCCAGCTCCCTCAGCCTCTCCTCACTGTGTTCCAGGCCTCTCACCAACTTCATCACCCTTCTCTGGACATGTTCCAGTACTTCAACATCTCTCTTGAGGTGTTCAAGTTCAGGTTGGAGGAGGCCTTGAGCAACCTGGTCTACAGGAAGGTGTCTCTGGCCATGGCAAGGGGCTTGAAAGCAGATGATCTTTAAGGTCTCTTCCAACCTCAGCCATTCCATGAATGCAATGCAGCAAGTGAGTCCTTAGCCTATCATGTTTACTGGAAGAACTTATACCTACAGCATAACCTTATCATAGCTGTGACTGCAATGCTGATTTTGTTAGCCAGCATTTACTCCTTTCTATACTTCTCTAAGGGCCATTCTTATAAGCCACACACAAAGAGGCTTTTTAATTTGAAATATAGCCATAAAGATTTTTTTTAAAAGCTTAAATATCTTATTGGTCAACAAAATGTTTTCCTTTCCTGGCCAGTGATGCTATACTTGGAGACTCTCCAAGAGCCATCTCTCCCAGAAAGAATGACCTTGCTTACACAACAAGCATGAATATTAGCAAGCTGCAAGGAAACCAAAATCCTGGTTTCTGACCTAGGTATCACCTAGGGCATTATTCTTACTTAGCTCCTAAGGTTTAACTGGAATTCCATATGAGTTCAGCAACAAAAACTATTGGAAATGGTTACATTTTCCATGATGACTAGAGGCAGAATTTCAATTCCTTTGTGCACTGTTTCCCTAGAGGATGAATAGCCAAATTAATCCTTTTTTTTTTCTGCAGAACTCAATTTACTTAAAGTTACATGATTGTATGGATAATTGTTTTCTAGATGTCAGAAAGCTAATAAAAAGCTGCTCAGAGATTCAGAGATTTTAGCCTCATTCTACACTTTCCTTCCCACAGTTCAGTTTTCAGGAACTCTCTTCTGTGGAACCTTCTTAGTGTTTTTCATTAACAATTTCTGCTTGCACAAGGATGAAGGAGAATCTTTTCTATCAAGTGACAGAGATGTTGAGGTATTGGAATGAGTTCAGAGAAGGGTGACAAAGCTGGTGAGGGGCCTGGAACACAAACCCTGTGAGGAGAGGCTGAGGGAGCTGGGGGGGTGCAACCTGCAGCAGAGGAGGCTCAGGGCAGAGCTCATTGCTGTCTGCAGGGAGGCTGTAGCCAGGTGGGGTTGGGCTCTGCTGCCAGGCAGCCAGCAACAGAACAAGGGGACACAGCCTCAAGCTGTGCCAGGGCAGGTCTAGGCTGGATGTTGTTAGGAAGTTGTTGTCAGAGAGAGTGATTGGCACTGGAATGGGCTGCCCAGGGAGGTGGTGGAGTGGCCGTGGCTGGAGGTGTTGCAGCCAAGCCTGGCTGGGGCACTTAGTGCCATGGTCTGGTTGGTTGGGCAGGGCTGGGTGCTAGGCTGGGCTGGGGGAGCTTGGAGCTCTCTTCCAACCTGCTTGATTCTATGATAAAGCCAACTCATGAGAATTACGACTTGGTCACCCATATGACAGAGGCTTTTTTTTTTGTTACAGGAGTGGAGAGGTGGAGAAAGCTGAGCTTAGGGCTGCTTCTCCAGCACAGAGTTCTGGCATATGGTAGCACTGCCACTTTCACATCTTAACTGGTGTCAGGAAAATACTAGATACTTAGAGTGTGACTCTACTCTACTCTGTAAGTCCTCTTTCCATGATGCAGAACTAATAAGAATCAGTTTCAGATGTTACAGGCTACTACAGAAGTGAACATAACCTTGCTAAGGCAGCTCAGCTAAGGGCAGTCAGTACAACCTTCTGCTCATGCAGCTAAGGGTAATTTGATAAGATGATGTGACAAAAAGCCTCATTTTCCCTCACTGTGGCATCTTTTCCTCAGTGTACAGGCAATGAATATTGCATTACCCTTCCTTAAGACACACAACCACTTGCAATTATCAAATAGAGGACCATGAAAATACCAGCTGAGCTAAGTAATAGAACTGAGTGTTTTTAATCAAGGAAGCATATTGTGTATACATATCATTACTAGCAAGTGCCAGACTTTCTCTCCTCTCAAATCCAAGGCATGTATTTAAATGAACACTTGTGTTTTAGCTCCACATCTCTATATTCTGCTCATGCTGCAAGATATCTTCCCCAAATATCCTGTCAATAGGAAAGAAAAACAAGAAGAAAACCAGCAGAACAAATAAGGCAACTGACTTGAGCCAGAAAGGAGTTTAAAATGTCCTAACAACTAATGAGGGCTAAACTCTGGGGCCTAAAATAGGGCAATTTGTGTATCAAAGCCATGTGCTCTAAACTGACTCCACATGCAGATCTTTCAGAGTAGTCATTCCCACTACAGCAGTCGTTCTGCTGAACAAGAATGTACTTTAGCTGCAAGTCAAACAAGAATTTACTTCCCAGTAACCTTTAAGATTTCCCATTTATTATTTTCATGCCACTGCAACATAGGTGAAACTGTAATACACTGTCAGAAAGCTGAGCCAAGCATCTCTCTGAAGACAAAAAAATGAGAGATTCATAGAATGGTTTAGGTTGGAAGGAAGCCTAAAGATCATCTTCTAGTTTCAAGCCCCCTGTCAAGGGCAGGGACACCTTCTACTACTAGCCCAGCTTGCTCAAAGCCTCATCCAACCTGGCCTTCAACATCTCCAGGGAGGGGGCATCCACGACCTCCCTGGGCAACCTGTGCCAGTGTCTCACCACCCTCACTGCAAAGATTTTCTTCCTATTCTCCAATCTCAATCTGCCCTCCTCAAGCTTCAATCCATTCTCTCATTCTGTCCCTACAAGCCATTGTCAAAAGCCCCTCCCTGGCTTTCTTACCTTTCAGCTACTGAAAGGCTGCTCTAAGATCTCCTCAAAGCCTTCTTTTCTGAACAGTCTCAACCCTCTCGATCTGTGCCCACAGGGGAGCTTCTCCAGCCCTCTGAGCATCTTTCTGGCCTGCTCTGGACCTGCTGCAGTAGCTCCACGTCCCTCTTATGCTGGGGCAGCAGAACTGGAGGCAGTGCTGCAGGTGTGGTCTGAGCAGATTGGAGGGGCATTCTGCCCTCCCTGTGCTGCTGCTCTCCCTGCTTTGGATGCAGCCCAGGGCACAGCTGCCTGCTGAGCTGCCAGTGACCAGTGCTGACTCCTGGTGAGTTTTTCATCCAGTGACACCCTCAAGTCCTCCTTCTCCACACTGCTCTCCAGCCACTCCTCAATCCAGCCTGAATTCATGCTTGAGATTGCCCTGACCCAGGTCTAGGACCTTGCACTTGGCCTTGTTGAACTTCATGAGGCTGGCTTGGGGCCACCTCTCTAGCCTGTGGAAGGATTCCTTCCCTCCAGCATGTCAACTTAAGGAGACAGCTTGGTGTGAGCCTCTTGTTTAAAAAAGGCTCTAATCTTTAACCTCATTGACTTTTTGAGCTTTTCACCAGTCTGTCAGAAAGCAATCAGACATCCCAGTCACCTTTCACAACACCAGTGAGCTGTTTCTTACAGCTTGGTTTTTCTCTCCAAGCCTGCACTGCTTTCAGTTACATTTCACTTCAACCCTAGTAATGCTTTCCAAACTCTTAGCTGGCACTCAGAACAAACTGTGTGCCATGTGGCCTTGTCTGAGCCAGATCACTGGATTAGCAAGATCTTTTCAAATGGCTCTACTCAAGCAATGATTATGCCAAAGGAATCACTGGATGGCAGAACCAGTTTTTCTCAGAGCAGTGTGGGCCATGTAAGGTAAAGAAGAATATGAATATATGATTTATGGCCTGCTGGTATATAATCCCATTAAATAGAAAGCAGCTGTGTATTCAGGAAGTCTAAGGAGAGTACTGCCTTTCTTAGGAGTTCAAATGTAAATCCAGAAGGTCTCTATTGGAAGTGGCAGTGTGGAGTGAGGAGGTCAGCAGCATGCTTAAGAGGTGAGCAAAGGCAATGTGTTCCCTTCTGCTGGGCGTATTCTCCCTCTAGCATGTAACTAGAGCCAAGGGCATGTCTCAGTGACACAACAGACTGGGACTAGATATCATCCTTTGATGCATGCAGAATGAGAGGAGGCTGAATAAATCTTCCACATCTGTAGATTGGGCTAATTTAATACTGAGACTCCAGACCTTGGCTATTCTTCAGCTGCACTCTGCCTGATAATGGGACACTAAGCAGGCACAGTGGATCAAAGTGCTGCTTATTTCCAGTACCCTGACTCCAGAAGAACATCCTTCAGATGATTAAATTAGAGAACTATAGGAAAAATAACAGAAGAGGTCCACAAAAAGCTTCTGCTGACACTTGGAACACATCAGCAGTCAGGAGAGAGCACATAACTTAGAAAGGTAGGCTACAACATACTCTGATCCACCCAGCTTCCACTTATCATAGAATCAAGGAGGTTGGAAGAGACCTTCAAGATGATCCAGTCCAACCTAGCACCAAGCCCTATCCAGTCAACTAGACCATGGCACTAAGTGCTTCATCCAGTATTTTCTTGAACACCCCCAGGGATGGTGACTCCACCACTTCCCTGGGCAGCCCATTCCAATGCCAATCACTCTCTCTGCCAACAACTTCCTCCTAACATCCAGCCTAGACCTCCCCTGGCACTTCATACTCTATTTTTCAGTGGAAACAGTCACCTTCAGTTCACTACAAATTTGATTCCTAAATCCTTTTAAACCAGTTGTCACATTTCACTAACATGGAAGAAATCAATAGTTAAAGCTGGGTTCCAGCAGTTTTCCTGATGGCATATGGACAGCAACAAAAAAGACTTCCTACAGGTCCCCTAATCAAGCACAAAGCAGACAAACATCAGGGAATCTGCATTAGGCAGCTGGTAAATGAATGTTCCCCATATGAACTGGCAGAATTTCTGACACAAAAGCCAATCAACTACAGAACAGGAAATCAACCAGCAGTATTTCTAGTAATCATAAATTACAGGTTTAGACCCATTGACCTCTGAACATATAATCAACTACTCAAGCTAGATGGTCCTTGGGGTCCCTTCCAAGCCTGTCAATTCTAGGACTTTCCTGGGAAAAAGACAGTTTACACAAAGTGGATTTGGTTTGGTTGGGTTTTTGGGTTGTCTGGTTTGCATAGAATCAAGCAGGTTGGCAGAGAGCTCCAAGCTCAGCCAGCCCAAACTAGCACCCAGCCCTGCCCAACCAACCAGACCATGGCACTCAGTGCCCCAGCCAGGCTTGGCTGCAACACCTCCAGCCACAGCCACTCCACCACCTCCCTGGGCAGCCCATTCCAGTGCCAATCACTCTCTCTGACAACAACTTCCTAACAACATCCAGCCTAGACCTGCCCTGCCACAGCTTGGGGCTGTGGCCCCTTCTTCTGCTGCTGCTTGCCTGGCAGCAGAGCCCAACCCCACCTGGCTACAGCCTCCCTGCAGGCAGCTGCAGACAGCAATGAGCTCTGCCCTGAGCCTCCTCTGCTGCAGGCTGCACCCTCCCAGCTCCCTCAGCCTCTCCTCACAGGCTGTGCTCCAGGCCCCTCCCCAGCCTTGCTGCCCTGCTCCAAACACCTTCCAGCACCTCAGCATCTCTCTGCAGTGGAGGAGCCCACAGCTGGACACAGCACTCAAGGTATAGCCTAAGCAGTGCTGAGTACAGGAGCAGAAGAACCTCCCTTGTCCTGTTGGCCACACAATTCCTGATGCAGGCCAGGATGCATGCTTTATTGTTGTTAAATTCTGTTTGGGGTTTTATTTTGGTATGAGGCTTCCATTCGTTTGGTTTTTTTTTTAAACATTTTGTTGTTTGCATTTTTTCCCTTATCCAGATTATCACACTGGAAGAAACCAAAAGGTAGTAGTTAGTGGCATAAATTAGGGTATCAGTATGGAGAAAATATACTAAATCCTTTGTAAAAGAGTACAAGAAATGCAGCCCACATGCCACCCACAAGCAGTTAACCACTTATTGAGCAGCAGGCAATGTGCTGCACTCCATGCACTGCAGCTACATCCACAGACCTCATGTCATTTGGAAATTATGATTTTACAGCTATGGTTCAAACATTTACTGCCAGAGATCCAAAAATTCTACTATCTTGGGCACTTACACAACAAACCTAATGCTGTTTCTACCTATTCTTCTGATTAGAACTGGACCCATGAGGAGTGGCTCAGGAATAGACTCAAGGAGAAGGCCTTGGAGGTGTCAGCTGATGAAAAACTCATCATGAGCTGGAAATGTGCACTTGCAGCCCAGAAGAGAACCATGTCCCAGGCTGCATTCAAAGAAGTGAGAGCACTAAGATTCCTCTACTCTGCTCTTGGGTGCACCCACTTGGGAGTACTGCATCCAGTTCTGGTGCCTCCAGCATAAAAGGGACATGGAACTGCTGGAATAGGTCCAGAGGAGGACAACAAAGATGATCAGAGGGCTGAAAGACCTCTGTAGGGACAGGCTCTGAGAGTTGGGGCTGTTCAGCCTGGAGAAAAGAAGTCTCTGTGGGAATCTTAGAGAAGCCTTCCAGTGCCTGAAGTGGGCTGCAAGAAAGCCAAGAAGGGACTTTTGACAAGGACTGGGAGTGATAGGAAGAGAAGGAATGGATTGAAGCTTGAGGAGGGCACACTGAGTGCAGATTACAAAGAAATTCTTTGCAGTGAGGGTGGTGAGACACTGGCACAGGTCGCCCAGGGACGTTGTGGATGCTCCCTTCCTAGAGGCGTTCAAGGTCAGATTGGATGAGACCCTGAGCAACCTGGTCTAGAGGTCGGTTGTGGTGGAAGGTCCAAATTATGCCTACAACACATATCCATCCCGTGCCCTAAACACCTGCCCAAATACCCATTCCCCCCCCCTCCCCTTCCCGCTTCTTGCCGGGTGGAAGGAACGGGAAAGCAGACAAAAGCTTTGGCGCCTCTCAGTCTCTCACAGACTCCACATTTGGCCTCGTTTTGCGGCTTGCTTTGTTTTGTGACAAACACAGGTCACGACCCCAGGCCTGTGCATCTTCCTTTGCTGGAGCAGTAACTCAGGGTTGCTTCCAGGGCTGGTTTTACCTGTTGCTATTGCTCAAAGGCGCTCGCCAAAATGCTCCAAACCCTGCAAACTGCTTGGGTGCCGCTGCTGCTTTTGCTTTGTTCGCTCCCTGTTCGCCTTACTGCCTCTGTGTGCCACCACACTTTGCACAGCGCCTAAGCGGGGACTTGCCTACGACCGGCAGCCTGACCCTGCCCGATCGAGCCCGAAGACAGGTAACGACCAGCAACGAGTTTCGACACCGGCACTTACCGGCCGCCGTGCCAGCCCGAGGGCAGACCGCCTGCTGTACACAGCACTCAAGCGGACTGCTCGCCGTGCGCAGCGCTCAACCGGACTGCTCCAGCCCGCAAGCCTGGACCCTGCTGTGCCCGGGCGGCTGCTGAGCATCGATGACTGCCTGAGAGCCACGGAAGAACTCTCTCGTGTCCTGAGCCCTCTCAGCCGGTGTGCTCGATCTGGACTCAATCTGCACAGTCCCGTTGCATCATTACAGTACCACAGTATCACCAAGGTTGGAAGAGACCTCACAGATCATCAAGTCCAACTCTTTACCACAGAGCTTAAGGCTAGACCATGGCACCAAGTGCCACGTCCAACCTTGCCTTGAACCGCCCCAGGGACGGCAACTCCACCACCTGGCTTTCACTGTATTTTCTTACACTGGATGCAAAGAGGCAACTGTCAATTTAATGCTCATCTAAATAAGGAATATATCAGACATGCCCCAAACTGCTATGACAGAGAGACAGCAGATGTTAGATGTATGTAAATAGTATCTAGAGGAACACAAACCCTACGAGGAGAGGCTGAGGGAGCTGGGAGGGTGCAGCCTGCAGAAGAGAAGGCTCAGGGCAGAGCTCACTGCTGTCTACAACTACCTAAACGGAGGCTGTAGCCAGGTAGGGTTGGTCTCTGCTGCCAGGCAGCCAGCACCAGAACAAGGGGACACAGCCTGAAGCTGTGCCAGGAGAGGTCTAGGCTGGATGTTGTTAGGAAGTTGTTAGCAGAGAGAGTGATTGGCACTGGAATGGGCTGCCCAGAGAGGCGGTGGAGTGGCTGTGCCTGGAGGTGTTGCAGCCAAGCCTGGCTGGGGCACTTAGTGCCATGGTCTGGGTGGTTGGGCAGGGCTGGGTGCTAGGTTGGGCTGGGGGAGCTTGGAGCTCTCTGCCAGCCTGATTGATTCTACGATTCTGTTTCCCCGTTTGTGCTTTTGGAGTGCAAACATTGAGGCTTTTGACCAGCGAGCAGCCGAACTCTCTTTACTCAACTTGGTAAAGGTTTATGCTTAACCTTTCAGCAGCACTTTGTGCTGCCAGGCTCTCCAGTTGTAAATGTTCCTAAAGACTTCTCTAAATCATTTGACTGTACATAGACATTCTGCAAAACAGTTTTACCAACCACATCATAGAATCTGTGTTAACTGTAAGTAAGTTTGAGGAAGTTTTCTTTGTATAATTCATAAACTATTTGATAATTTCTTTTTCACCAGTCACTCCTAACCCAGATTCAAACTCCTCCTTAACAAAAGGTGTCCCTGCCCATAGCAGGAGCCTTGGAACTAGATGATCTTTAGGAATCTAGGAACCATTCTAGGAATTTGTTATGTAAAATACACCACCTAGCAGCCACAACAGCAATTCAAATGTACCAACTTGGTGCAGAACAGCTTACTTGAATAATAACTTCAGGTACCCACTCACCACCACCTTCACAAGGCATTTTTCAGAGACATCTAAACTGTATTATCATAAAATCATAGAATCAACCAGGTTGGAAGATACCTCCAAGATCATTCAATCCAACCTAGCACCCAGCCCTACCCAGTCATCTACACCATGGCACTAAATGCCTCAGCCAGTCTTTAAATTCTAAGTGGACAAATCATTATGCTACCTGTACTCAGAGTTTTTATCCCCCTCCAAGTCTCCTCATTATTTTCATAACTATTACAGGTAGGACACACTTAAAGTTTTTAGATGGAATTGAGTGTCTCCACTCTCACATTCTGGTTGCAAATAAAAGTTCTGCCTATTTGGACTTAAGCTTCCTGAACTTTATGTTCTTTCCTATAGCTTCTTTCCTGGATGACCTAATTTTGTTCCCACAGCTTTTTCAGTATTAGATACCACCAAATATCTTCTGCCACCACCAAACCTCTGCTTCAAGAGAAGACTGGATGAGGCACTTGGTGTCATGGTCTGGCTGATTGGATAGGGCTGGGTGCTAGGTTGGACTGGATGAGCTTGGAGGTCTCTTCCAACCTGGCTTATTCTATGATCCTATCATTCTTTGTGTTTTAAGTATTGGTAGAGTATTTGGGGATATTTAGGTAGCCTCTCTGCCAAGTATTTTTCACTCCTTTGACCCAAGTCTGTTAGTGATTCTTAAACCCCCTTTGGAAACTGGGATGAGCTGTAGCTTTTGGGATAATTCTTCTACCATTAACTTCAACATTTATTCAATCTTAGTACTATTAATTAGGAAAAGTTAGCAAGCTGCCTTCATACAGTATATTATATAACCACTGACTTTTCCCTGCAATTGGTGCCCTTTAGCACAACCACACCCCTCAATTAAGGTATCACTTTTAAAGTGTTATATTCTTACACTTAGCAATTGGACAAATCAGGAATTATGAACTGCCTACCAGAGCAGGATGATGTTTTGAGTACTCAAAGGAGCAGATGAGATAAGATGTCTGAATCACACCACTTAAAAAATCATTATCTGGACGTTTTAACATGTCAGGAACAGAGGTGATGATTTAACTGTGCTTTGGAATTCTAATTTAAATAAATTACCTGGATGAGTCTGAAGTTTCTCCCAGGTAACTACTAATTTTCAGCTACCAAAACTTCCAGACCTACCTAACAACTTTTAAACACTTACAGGATTTAATAAAAACCCTTTTCTTGTCCCCTTTAAACACTCTGAAAGAAGGTATCATAGAATCAACCAGGTTGGAAGAGAGCTCCAAGATCATCCAGTCCAACCTAGCACCCAGCCCTGTCCAGTCATCTAAACCATGGCACTAAGTGCCTCATCCAGGCTTTTCTTGAACACCTCCAGGCACAGCCACTCCACCACCTCCCTGGGCAGCCCATTCCAGTGCCAATCACTCTCTCTGTGAAGAACTTCCTCCTAACATCCAGCCTATACCTACCCTGGCACAACTTGAGACTGTGTCCTTTTGTTCTGTTGCTGGTTGGAGAAGAGACCAATCCCCATCTGTCTACAACCTCCTTTTGGGTAGTTGTAGACAGCAATGGATACCCAAAATGAGCATTTTAAAACACACAAAAGCTTTCTTTCTAGAGGTGCTGGAAGGTGTTTGGAGCAGGGCAGCAAGGCTGGGGAGGGGCCTGGAGCACAGCCCTGTGAGGAGAGGCTGAGGGAGCTGGGGGGGTGCAGCCTGCAGCAGAGGAGGCTCAGGGCAGAGCTCATTGCTGCCTGCAGCTGCCTGCAGGGAGGCTGTAGCCAGGTGGGGTTGGGCTCTGCTGCCAGGCACCCAGCAACAAAACAAGGGGACACAGTCTCAAGCTGTGCCAGGGCAGGTTCAGGCTGGATGTTGTTAGGAAGTTGTTGTCAGAGAGAGTGATTGGCACTGGAATGGGCTGCCCAGAGAGGTGGTGGAGTGGCCGTGGCTGGAGGTGTTGCAGCCAAGCCTGGCTGGGGCACTTAGTGCCATGGTCTGGTTGACTGGCCAGGGCTGGGTGCTAGGTTGGACTGGGGGAGCTTGGAGCTCTCTGCCAACCTGCCTGATGCTATGATTTTTAATTATTTGTCCATTAAAACACTGCCTCTATGTAGACCCCAGCACCTCACATTGCTGCTTTCAAGGGACACTCAGCTGACACGTAAAGCTCAAGAACTGTGTGATCCTTGACTTGAACAAACCTGTTACAATACCTCTGGCTTGTTTCAAAGTGGATTCCCACTGAGATGTTTGTAACGGATTTGCTGCTAGCAACACAAAGCACTTCAGGGATGTACTCAGTAAAAGCCTTTTAAAGTGTACACACTCAAACTTACTATTCTGAGCAGCAGTGAGCTACCCTGAGAAAAAATTCATAGGTCTGCACAAAAATAGTTGCAAATAGACTGAAAGGGCCTTGAGAGGTCATCCAGTATCTATCTCAGTGCACCAAGGCATGATCAGCTATTCCTACAGCGTTGCTCACAAGATGTCTATGTCTAACCTCTTCTTAAATCTCCAGTAACTGAATTTTCACAATCTATTCCAGTGCTTAACTAAAATAAAAGGCTTTAATAGGATCTGAATTACTGACTTGTGCCCTAACTCCTGAGCTCTGAAGACATGTGGATCCAAAGCACTTACCTAAATCCTGACCTGATTAAAACTTATTATATGTAAGTAGCAGAACGGAGCTATCAGCTTAGGCTTTTCCAGTTGTTCTCTCACAGATACATTCAATATATCTTGCATATATTATGCTAAAAATAGTACACCAAATATTAAAAACTCGTTTTCTGAAGGGGAGGGGAAAAAACTCAACAAAGAGCTAAATATACAAATATATTTTAAGGAAATAAATTTACTGCAAGTATTCCTTTCATATAAAACTTTGTTACCTGCAGTTCCATTAATTCCCCCTAATTTTGCTGTCCCTGGAGGTGTTCAAGAAAAGACTGGATGGGGCACTTAGTGCCATGGTCGAGTTGATTGGATATGGCTAGGTGAGAGGTTGGACTGGATGAGCTTGGAGGTCTCTTCCAACCTGGTTGATTCTAAACTTTATTGGCCAAGGTAATTTACTTCCTCCTTTGCTGAGTCTTAAAAGAAACAGCAGGACATTGGAATTTTCCTCCCTGTAGACAAACAATCTCAGATATAAGCCATTAAAATACAGATCATTTATGGGCAAAGCCAAACTTCCTTAAGTTAATATATTCAAGTAACTTTTACTATGTGAGCCTTCCAGCTCTGAAGCTTCCAACCTGGTTGATTCTATGATACTAAGCCATCCGCACAGAAAGGACATGGACCTGATGGAGTGGATCCAGAGGAAGGCCTCAATGATGATTAGAGAGATAGAACACCTCTGCCACAAGGACAGGCTGAGGGAGCTGGGGCTGTTCAGCCAGGAGAAAAGATGACTCTGGGAAGTCCTAAGAGTGGCCTTCCAGTACCTGAAGGGGGCTTACAGGAAGGCTGCACAGGGACTGTTTGCAAAGACTTGCAGTGATAGAATGAGGGGCAATGGTTTGAGATGAGAGCAGAGCAGGTTTAGACCATGCACCATGAAGTTGGTGGAACACCACAACAGGTTGCCCAGGGAGATAGTTGAGGCCTCATCCCTGGAGATTGTCAAGTCCAGGCTCGATGAGGCTCTGAGCAACCTGATCTAGTGGAGGATGTCCCTGCTTAATACAGGGGAGTTGGACTAGATGAACTTTGGCAGTTCCTTCCAACCCAAACCAGACTGAACACCCCCAGTTCCCTCAGCCTGTCCTTGTGGCAGAGGTGTTCCAGCCCCCTGATCATCTTCATGGCCCTCCTCTGGACCCGCTCCATCAGGTCTACGTCCTTCCTCTGCTGAGGACTGCAGAGCTGTACTCCAGGTAAGGTCTCACCAGAGCAGAGGGCAGGTACACTTCACCTTCCCTGCCTCCTGTAGTTCTAGGCCCACCAAAATGCTGTGTGCCTGCCAGGGCTCCTTCCAAAGGGCACCAGGGTACAAACAAATGAATATCCACCAGGTCCTTCCCCCAAGAGTCGGGGGGCAGCCAGCACGCACAGGAAGGATGTGTGCTGCAGCTCCTTACAATGCAGACACAGGTTTTCAGACAGGAGTTGATTTCTCAGAGTCTCTTTGTATGCCAAAGGATGAAGGTTGAAATTTAATGCTGAAGTCACCTAAAGCATTACCCATTTATGCTCAATTTGTCACCTAGCTATTTCAATAGAGCCTACTAAGAAAAGAGGCTAAGATACCCAGCAGCTTCCAACTCAGGCATTCCAAGGTGATCATACAACAAATGTCAACTGCTAGAACACAGACAAAGGCTCCTTGTTAGATGGAGAAAAGAATTATTTGACATGCAAGTCAAAGTTCTAAGAGTAAACAACTCTGGCAGCCAAAGAGTAATACAAACAACATTCAGCATGGTCTGATTAGATCCTGAAACCACTTCTTGAACCTGCAGGGCAAAGGAGATTTTCTGTTTTCAAAGCTATGTTTTACTGGACATTCAAAACATTTCAAACCAAAACACTATTTCTTCTGTACATATTTAAGTATGTTCTGATGCATTAATGCTTGAGACAGCTGAGACAGGCTGAGGGAGTTGGGGTTGTTCAGTCTGGAGAAGAGAAGGGTCTGAGGAGGCCTAATTGTGGCACTCCAGGGAGGTGGTGGAGTCGCTGTGCCTGGAGGTATTGAAGCCAAGCCTGGATGAGGCACTTAGTGCCATGGTCTGGTTGACTGGCCAGGGCTGGGTGCTAGGTTGGACTGGATGAGCTTGGAGCTCTCTGCCAATCTGGTTGATTCTATGATTCTAAGAGGGCTACAAGAAAGCTGGGGAGGGACATTTTAGGCTATCAGGTAGTGACAGGACTGTGGGGGAATTGATCCAAGCTAGAGGAGAGGAGATTCAGATTAGACACTAAGAAGAAGTTCTTCACCATGAGGTTGCTGAGACACTGAAATATGTTGCCCAGAGAGGTGGTGGAAGCCTCATCCCTGGAAGTCTTTAAAGCCAGGCTAGATGTGGCTGTAGGCAACCTGATCTAGTGTGAGATGTCCCTCCCCATGGAAGAGGGGTTGGAACTGGATGATCCTTGAGGTGTCTTCCAGCCCTGACAATTCTGTGATTCCAAAATTAAATGCTAAATGGTAATTTAAGTAATTAAATGGAACCTCAGAAACTGTGTCAGAAAAGAGACCTAGACAGCAATGATGTGTTTAGAAGACACATGCTATTTTTCACACATTTGAATTGCTTCACTCAAAAAATAAAGTGGGAGGGAAGAAAAAGAAACCATGCAGTACATTTCCTCCAAAATGAGTTAAGTGGAGCATTAAGCATACCACAGGGGGTTCCTTGCATCAAAGGGAACATATGGTAACTGTTACCGATAAGAATGAGCCAGCAGTAACTTTGTGGTTGGGCCACTGGAGTAGGTCTCTGAAAAATCAGAGCTCATCCCCCAGCTCCACAACAGAGCCCATGAAGGATGTTAGATGAAGTCACTAAACTGTTGAGCTTCGTTTTCCCATCTGCTACACAGGCTTTCCCCCCACCCTCTATTTCCAATGTGTGAGACATTTAATTTCCTTTAGAAGAAGGAGAGGATAAGTAGCTCAGTATCATGCTTGCAAGCATACAGCACAACACTTCAGCTGATCTACACTTAAAGATTCCCTCAGGAGATTCTAACTTACTCAGTTTTACTGATTCAAACACAGTATCAGTTAGGGTTGGAAGGGACCACATGAACCAGGCAGTGTCAACCCCCTACCGTGCCCAGGGACACCCTACCCTAGAGCAGGCTGCACACAGCCTCAGCCAGCCTGGCCTCAAACACCTCCAGCCATGGGGCCTCAGCCACCTCCCTGGGCAACCCCTGCCAGGCTCTCACCACTCTCCTGCTCAACAACTTCCTTCTCACCTCCAGCCTCACTCTCCCCACCTCCAGCTTTGCTCCATTCCCCCCACTCCTGACACTCCCTCACAGCCTCAAAAGTCCCTCCCCAGCTTTTTTGGAGCCCCCTTTAGATGCTGGAAGGCCACAAGAAGGTGACCTGGGAGCCTCCTCTGCTCCAGCCTGCACAGCCCCAACTCTTTCAGGCTGTCCTCATAGGAGATATGCTGTAGCTGTCTCAGCATCCTCGTGGCCCTGATTGAATTATTTCACTCTTGAAAGTCACCAGGATTAAAAAAGCAAAGTTCTTACTCTTGCCTGGGGAAAAAAAAACAAACAAACTGTTAAAGTTTCATTATTGCAATATAGCTATAATAGTTGAAAAAAACAAAACCAAACTCTCCTCGAAAAATCAAAGCAAACACCAGACAGTAACACAACCCAGTAAAAACAGTACCTTGAATGAGTTCTTAAAATTCATAGGCCTACCAAGATCCATCAGCTCCTAAAGCTAATATTTCTGATGTGCAGAAACAATTAAACACCCACCTCAGTCTGTGTATCACTGAGAGGCTAAGTCAGGCACTCCAAATGACAAACAATTCCAGTTAGCATGACAGATCATAATCAATTCAAAGACAACAGACATGCCTTTAAACTTGTCAGTCTGCTACATCTACTTGGTTTTAAGATGGCCTAGCAGCAGTGAGAAATTACCTACACTGTAGTGAACACAACAGACACAAGTGAAGGACTGCTGGTGTCATAAAAAAAACAATGGAATGAGTCCAGATGTGAAACTCAGCACCTCACAGAATCATAGAGTCAGTCGGGGTTGGAAGGGAGCACAGGGAGCAGGCAGTGCCAACCCCCCTGCCATGCCCAGGGACACCCTACCCTAGGGCAGGCTGCACACAGCCTCAGCCAGCCTGGCCTCAAACACCTCCAGCCATGGGGCCTCAACCACCTCCCTGGGCAACCCCTGCCAGCCTCTCACCACTCTCCTGCTCAACAACTTCCTCCTCACCTCCAGCCTCACTCTCCCCACCTCCAGCTCTGCTCCATTCCCCCCACTCCTGACACTCCCTCACAGCCTTAAAACTCCCTCCCCAGCTTTTTTGGAGCCCCCTTCAGATGCTGGAAGGCCACAAGAAGGTGACCTGGGAGCCTCCTCTGCTCCAGCCTGCACAGCCCCAACTCTTTCAGGCTGTGCTCACAGCAGAGCTGCTGCAGCCCTCTCAGCATCCTCCTGGCCCTGCTCTGGACACTCTCCAGCATCTCCACAGCCCTCTTGTCCCAGGGGCTCCAGAGCTGGATGCAGGACTCCAGGTGGGGTCTCAGCAGAGTACAGCAGAGGGGGAGAATCCCCTCCCTGGCCCTGCTGGCCACACTTCTGCTGCAGCCCAGGCTCTGCTTGGCTTTCTGGGCTGCAAGTGCACACTGCTGGCTCCTGCTGAGCTTCTCCTCCACCAGCACTCCCAAGTCCCTTCCACGTGTAAATCAAGAGGTGCAGAGCACATCCAATACAGTATGAAGGCAGTGAATTCAGCAGAGCAAAGCTGCTGCCCCCTCCTATCCCACTCATTTGACGGCAGCCCAATCTGTACTGTGTCATGTTGCACAGCTGCATTAACTGAAAATCACAGAGCAGGTAAAATTGTGCCATTAAGGATCTGAAAAACCTGAAGGAAAAAAAAATAGAAACCATACTTAAACATTTTTCATACAGATCATAGAATCACAGAATCAAGCAGGTTGGAAGAGAGCTCCGAGCTCATCCAGTCCAACCTAGCACCCAGCCCTGGCCAATCACTAAGTGCCCCAGCCAGTCTTTTCTTGAACACCTCCAGGGATGGTGCCTCCATCACCTCCCTGGGCAGCCCATTCCAATGCCAATCAATCTCTCTGTGAAGAACTTCCTCCTAACATCCAGCCTATACTTCCCCCAGCACAACTTGAGACTGTGTCCCCTTGTTGTTCTGCTGGTTGTCTGGGAGAAGAGACCAACCCCACCTGGCTACAGCCTCCGTTCAGGTAGTTGTAGACAGCAATGAGGTCACTCCTGAGCCTCCTCTTCTGCAGGCTGCACCCCCCCAGCTCCCTCAGCCTCTCCTCATAGGGATTGTGTTCCTCTAGATACTATTTACATACATCTAACATCTGCTATCTCTCTATCACAGCAGTCTGGGGCATGTCTGGTATATTGCTTATTTAGATGAGAATTAAATTGACAGTTGCCACTTTGCATCCAGTGTAAGAAAATGGAATGCCAAAAATGTGGGAAAAGCCCAGACTGAGAATGCACTCTACTGACAGCAGGTTTGTATGAGAAGTGATGGCCAAGTGCTGCAGAGAGCTTTGCCCACCATGGAGAGAGGATTGACAGTCTTCAAAATCCACATAGACCACTTAGGTGACTCCATTTTATCTTTGAATTGTTTTCCTGTGGTGGCTACAGAAGAAATTACTCTAAACACAGCATTTGTTCCCGTGGAACATAAGTACAACACTGAGTAAATAAACTAGTACAGAATGTAAAGAGATATCACAATGGCAGCAGCCTCGTGGCTTGAAGTGGCAAAGCACCTGATAAATTTCAGATCTCATGCCAGAAGTATCACTGGCAGAGAATGTCATACTGACATCAGAATGGAAGTACAAGGCAAAAATTAGATTATAGAATAGCTGGCTCAGAAGGGATCTCCAAAGGTCATCCAGTCCAACCTCCCTGCAGTCAGCAGGGACATCTTCCACTAGAGCAGCTTGCTCAGAGCCTTGGCCAGCCTGATCTTGAATACCTCCATGGATAGGGCCTCAACTACCTCCCTGGACAAACTGCTGCAGTTTTGCAGCACCCTCATGGCAATGCACTTGTTCCTCACATCCAGTCTCACTCTGCTCTGCTCTCATTTCAAACCGTTGTCCCTGCAGGCCTCTGCAAACAGTCCCTCTGCAGCCTTCCTGTAGCCCCCTTCACATACTGGAAGGCTGCTCTAAGGTTTCCCTGAAGCCTTCTCTTCTCCAGGCTGAACACCCCTACCTCTCTCAGCCTGTCCTTGTAGCAGAGGCATTCCAATCCCTGACTATTTTTGTGGTCCTCCTCTGGAGCTGTTCCATCAGGTCCATGTCCTTCCTGTGCTGAGGACTCCAAAGCAGGACACAGTACTCCAGGTGAGATGTTCCCAGAGCGAAGTGGCAGAATCACATCAGCATAGCTGTTAAATGCTAACAACCCTTGCCTTGTGCAAGGCTCAAGTGATTCTGGATACAGAAGATAAAACAAGCAACTTTGCAAAAGGGGATTGGTGTAATCTATTTAGACACAGAGATGGTCATAGATCCTGTCAAGAGCAGAAAAAACTGAGCATCTCCACAGCCAATTTAGGGCACCTAAAACTCCTAAAGATAGATGACATAAATGCTTCCCAGAAGGTCTAGCAAATGGCATCTCCTTTCAGCTCTTTCAACATCCTGGTGTCCAAATTTTGGCTGCCAGAACTGTAATCCTTCTCCTCCCGTCAACATTAACACGCATAGATGGGAGGACAGATCAAAGGATCAGGCTAGTGATTCAGGCATTCAAATGCAAACTCAGATCATCAATACTTAATTTACTTGGCAGCTTGGAATAAAAGGCACATTTTCACCATGAAAAATAAGCCCATGCTTGTTACAAAGCTGGAGTAGACCTTGAGTCAATAAAAGGAAGCAGTATTGTACAGGGTACTCTAAAACCCAGAAGAAAACAAACCCACACATTATGCTATAAAGAGAAATTAGCTTTTAAACAGTGCAACAACTTTACACACTGAGAAAGCTGTTAAGAGATCCACTGTGGACCATTCACTTGTTTGTGCCTGCAGAAGCATGAGTCCTACAAGTGATGTCTGAAAAGTATAAATTCATATTTTATCCAATAAAAAACAACAAACACCATTATTTCCTACCAAAGACCACATGCTATGGAGCTGCTCTCCTGTACACCTAACCATGAGCAGCTGCCAGGTGAAAGGCCTGGGGAACAAACCCTATGAGGAGAGGCTGAGGGAGCTGGGGTGTGCCACCTGCAGCAGAGGAGGCTCAGGGCAGAGCTCATTGCTGCCTGCAGCTGCCTGCAGGGAGGCTGTAGCCAGGTGGGGTTAGGCTTTGATGCCAGGCAGCCAGCAACAGAACAAGGGGACACAGTCTCAAGCTGTGCCAGGGCAGGTCTAGGCTGGATGTTGTTAGGAAGTTGTTGTCAGAGAGAGTGATTGGCACTGGAATGGGCTGCCCAGGGAAGTGGTGGAGTGGCCGTGGCTGGAGGTGTTGCAGCCAAGCCTGGCTGGGGCACTTAGTGCCATGGTCTGGTTGGTTGGGCAGGGCTGGGTGAGCTTGGAGCTCTCTTCCAACCTGGCTGATTCTATGACTATACCAGCTCCCAAAGTAATTCTGGTTAAAGGTATTCTACTCCTCCTCCTGAATTTGCTCTCACACAACAAATCACCCCCTCCGCAGGATCACCATAAAACCAAAACACAGGACTGCACTGGGAAGCAAATTAAAAAGAAACTAAAATCCAATTAAAAACTCAACGAGCTGTTAAGACAAGGAAAGTGTCTGAGATAAGTTTTCAAGTGCAATAATTTGCAATTCCAGCAAATTGCTGTGTGGATAAGACAGCACTGCAGGAACTGTGCCAGTCCATTTGAGAGCTTAGCACAAATTCTTTACCTCACCCAGTATTATAGCTGAAGACATCATTACTATCAAACTATGACTGAAACCACAATGACTTTCCAGGTGGATGAAAAAGTAGTTTTGCCCAAGGATACTCTTGCAGGATAGGGTCTGTAATTAGGATAGTGCTATGCTACATATAAACACAGCTCAAGCAAACTGGAAACATAAGTTATGTATTTAGGTCACTTGCCTATGTATTTGACTTCAATGTTTTAACTGAACTATTTTTCCTTAAAGACTCATTTCAGGCAAACAACCTTTTTTCTAAGCCCACCTTTTTCTCTTTGAGAGGTCACCTGAGAAGCTGTTACAGGTGCAGCCTAGCACCTCAAGAAGTGAGGATTTATTCTAGACTAGAGCCTTAGAGCACAAACCTGTCAGTCCAGTGCTGCTTCATGTTTTGATAGTGGTCCTAGAAAAAATGTTTGTAATGAACTGCTATAGACTCATGTCAGTGTAAGTTTAGGAGAAGGCAAAATACAAATTATGTCTGACACACACTAAAACAAGCAACAAAGTACACTTAGTTATGCACATCCATGTATTTTAAGTAACTCACTTTTACTACCTTTCCAGCACATGTATCATTATTGAAGTTACACAGACTACATTCAGTGCAGGTGGAAAACTTCAGTAACATTTAGAATCTTTTCTCTAAATTACTATTCTAAGTGGCCTTGCAGAAACATCTACCCTAGGACCTTCTCCCTCACCTCCAAGCATCACACCAGTATTACAGTTCACTAAATCACTATTCTAAGTGGTCTTGCAGAAACATCTACCCTAGGACCTTCTCCCTCACCTCCAAGCATCACATTGCTATTATAGTTCACTAAATCACTAGTCTAAGTGGTCTTGCAGAAACATCTACCCTAGGACCTTCTCCTTCACCTCCAAGCATCACATTGCTATTATAGTTCACTAAATCACTAGTCTAAGTGGTCTTGCAGAAACATCTACCCTAGGACCTTCTCCTTCACCTCCAAGCATCACATTGCTATTATAGTTCACTAAGTCACTAGTCTAAGTGGTCTTGCAAAAACATCTACCTTAGGACCTTCTCCCTCACCTCCAAGCATCACACCACTATTATAGTTCACTAAATCACTAGTCTAAGTGGTCTTGCAGAAACATCTGCCCTAGGACCTTCTCCCTCACCTCCAAGCATCACACCACTATTACAGTTCACTAAATCACTATTCTAAGAGGTCTTGCAGAAACATCTGCCCTAGGACCTTCTCCCTCACCTCCAAGCATCACACCACTATTATAGTTCACTAAATCACTAGTCTAAGTGGTCTTGCAGAAACATCTGCCCTAGGACCTTCTCCCTCACCTCCAAGCATCACACCACTATTATAGTTCACTAAATCACTAGTCTAAGTGGTCTTGCAGAAACATCTGCCCTAGGACCTTCTCCCTCACCTCCAAGCATCACACTGCTATTATAGTTCACTAAGATCATCACTTCAGAAGGCAGCGAGTAACCGGCAAAAGCTTAAAAGACAGATCTGCCTGCCAAATCATAGCTGCAGATTCTTCTGACCTCCAGACATGCAGTCACTTTAAGCAAAAGGAAGACAAGACAAACATCAAAAGGACAGATACTTCACGTACTGCACAAACTTCACACTGCTCTCTCTTTGCTCCACTCACTAAAGACGAAGTCCTAACCTCACGTCTGATTGTTGAGAGCTGGCCTGAGTCCATACCTCTCAAGATCAGCATCACTTGAAGCAGCCTGGCTGCCCACCAGCTGGAGCAGACTCAGGCAGGAGCTGCGCTGTCAGAGGAAGCTATCCTACTTCAGACGGGAGTCTAGCCGCGAACTAGCACATGCACTGCGGGCTACTAGAGAATCACGAAGCGAGCACAACTGACTGTGTGGGAGTAGTGTTTACACGGATCCAGACCAACACAGTAGTACACTGCAGGGGGAAAAAATGAAAATATCCGAAGGCATCTATGGCCTGGGTGGTTTTAGCTTCCAGCCACCCTCACTGTGCCAGCCTGGGAAGGCTGACAGGCGTCCTGCCGAGCCACACGAACTCCCCGCGACCGGCAGCGCCAAACGACACTGCGCCGCATCTCGGGGACGTTCCCATATACGCCGCCAAGCACAAAGCTTTACCCATGCGAAACATCCCTGCGGTTTCCCAAACGCTTGCGAAACTGCGGAGACAACCCCATCCTGCTTAGATAAGGGGGCCGTGGCACCCGGGCGGGGACGGCTCTCGGCCGCCGCAGAGGCAGAAGCGGCAGCAAGGCGAGGGCAGCGGGCAAGGTGAGGGCAGGCCCCGGCCCTCACGGGCCCCCGCCCAGGTCGCGCTTGTGGAGGCGGCGGGGCCGGCCCGGGAAGGCAAACTCGCTGCGGACAGTAACCAGACACCGCGCCGGAACAAAAGCGCCCGAGTCGGCCGCCACCGTAGGAGCAGGTTACTCCCTGCCGAGGAAGGGGCGGAAGGGGAGGGAGCGAGCCGGGAGCAGCCCGGTCCCGTGTAACACGCCCCAGGCTCCGGCGCGGGGGAGTCCCGGCCGGTCCGGGCCATGAGTCAGTGCCTCGCAGAGGAAGCGGCGCCCAAGGGACAGCTGGGCGGCAGGCGCCAGCCCTCATCCTCCGCTGCCCGACCGAGCCGCTCAAGGGCTCAGTGCTCCGTTGCGCCTCGTCTCTCGCCGGGCCGCTGCCCTCCGTCCGTCCCCGTCCCCCCCCCCCCCCCCCGCCTGCAGTGGCGGGGGCTCAAGGAAGCTCTGCCCGTCCCTTGCGCGCCGCAGTTAGTGGGAGCTCAGGTCTCGTCCCCTCCTCACAACTTTTCCCACACCACCCCTCACCCGCCCCGTACCTCAGTGCTGCTCTCGGCTGTGTTCTCTACAGCCATCTTCTGCCAAGGGTCCGCCAGCTGCGCCAGGGGCATCTTCCCCGCTCGGCTCCCGCAGCCTCTGCGCTCCGCTTTCCCGCACCCCGGCGGCGAGGCGGGGGCGGCGAGGCAGGCAACGCGCACCTCCGGCGGGCGCAGGACACCCCGACTGGCTCTAGCAGCGGCTCCTGCGGCGACTGCCGTCCGCTGCCGCCGGGCGGCCGTCCCTCCCTCACCCCCTCCCGCTGCCAGGCGGGGCCGCGCTTCCGCCCTCCCCCGGGCCGCCGCTCGGACGCGGCTTCCGCTCACAACATGGCGCCGGGGCCGTACCTGCCGGGCTGACGGCGCCTGCGCGCCCCTCCGCCGGGCGGGCTCACCGCGGCTCCGGCCCTCACCTCCCGCAGGTGCCGAGCGGGGCGGGGCGAGGCGAGGCGGCGAGCGGAGGCGGGCGGTGCGCCTGGCTTGAGCCGCTTAGCGGGAGGTGGCAGCCGAGCACGGCGGAGCGCGGGCGAAAAGGCAGGACCCGGTCAGTCCCAGGCCACCCCTAGCCGCCGAGCGAGAGAAGCTTCTCGGTGACCGTGGGCGAGCGGGCCGGTCGGGACTTGCGGTGGCGAGGTCCGTCACCGCTCATGGGCCTCGGCCAGTGTTGCCCTGCGGGGCAGCGGCGCGCAGGCCTGCCGCGTTGGAGGGCGGCCGCGCCTGAGGCGGGATCCTGCGCGGGAAGCGCCCCTGTGGGGCTTCGCCCTCAGCGCTTGGCCCTGCCAGCTGCGCTCAGGCCGGCCGCAAGCCGGAGGGCTGCGAGGGACACACAGGGCAGGCAGGCCCTGGCCCGGGGCTGCCGCTGCTGGGCCGGAGCAGCTGTGAGGAGTGGGAGCGGCGAAAAGTTTGATAGTGGATGGAGAGGTGAGTGAAGAAGAGGCAGCGTCGTGCAGAATATCGTTGGGCGAAGAGGGAAAGGGATTAAGATGTAGGAGTTTAGGTTTATGCCGTACCGTTTGCCCAGCGCTCAGACTGTGTGAGGGATAGTTGCCTCCAAGTGGGAAAGTCACACTTCTGTGGGCCAGGAGAGGCAAAGATCCAGCTAGGAATAAAACCCTGCAGTCAGCCCTCCTGCTTTTTCCTCTTCAGCTGCCAGCTGGGACAACAAACAGCTAACTTCAGTATACACTGAAATCACCAACGGCTGGAGGCTTACATGGTTCTCTTAAACGTCAAGCACTGCAATAAACAGCCACCTCTTTGCCCTCTCAGATCATAGAATCATAGAATCAACCAGGTTGGAAGAGACCTCCAAGATCATCCAGGCCAACCTAGCATCCAGTCCTATCCAATCAACCAGACCATGGCACTAAGTGCCTCATCCAGGCTTTTCTTGAACACCCCCAGGGACGGTGCCTCCACCACCTCCCTGGGCAGCCCATTCCAATGCCAATCACTCTCTCTGTGAAGAACTTCCTCCTAACATCCAGCCTATACCTGCCCTGGCACAGCTTGAGACTGTGTCCCCTTGTTCTATTGCTGGTTGCCTGGGAGAAGAGGCCACCCCCACCTGGCTACAGCCTCCCTGCAGGTAGTTGTAGACAGCAATGAGCTCTGCCCTGAGTTTCTTCTGCTGCAGGCTGCACACCCCCAGCTCCCTCAGCCTCTCCTCATAGGATTTGTGCTCCAGGCCCCTCACCAGCTTTGTTGCCCTTCTCTGGACATGTTCCAGCACCTCAACATCTTTCTTGAATTGAGGGGCCCAGAACTGGACACAGTACTCAAGGTGTGGCCTGACCAGTGCTGAGTACAGGGGAAGAATAACCTCCCTTGTCCTACTGGCCACACTGTTCCTGATGCAGGCCAGGATGCCATTGGCTCTCTTGGCCACCTGGGCACACTGCTGGCTCATCTTCAGCTTGCTATCTATCAGTACCCCCAGGTCCCTTTCCTCCTGGCTGCTCTCAGCCACTCAGTCCCCAGCCTATAGCACTGCTTGGGGTTGTTGGGCCGAAGTGCAGAACCCTGCACTTGGCCTTGTTAAATCTCATCCCATTGGCCTCTGCCCACCCATCCAGCCTGTCCAGGTCCCTCTGCAGGGCTCTCCTACCTTCCAACAGATCCACACCTGCTCCTAGCTTGGTGTCATCTGCTTTGGCTGAGGCAGAAGAATCCACGAACCAGCAACTAAAGATGGGTACTGCTGTCAGACAGCTTGTCCAAGCTAAATGCTTCACAATGGTGTCTGAGAGGCCACTTCAATAGCTCCCTGGCCCCCATTCCACCCCCTGCAAGCATGTCTAGGCTTTGTGCTTTGGTTCACTCTTCATAGAAGTTAACATGCCTTAAATATTTGGAGGCTTTTGGGCGGTGGGAGGAAAGGCAAGAGTGCTGGTAATTAAAAATGCATGTGTGTGTGTGTGTGCACACAAACTTTATCTGCTTCTGTTTCTGCTGGATAGCGTTTTTGATCCTGCTTTATTTTCATGTGAGCAGAAATAACCTGTCTACAAAGGGGTGGACACAATGAATCAGGCTTCAGCTGGTGCTGCAGAGACTTCCATATCTGGAGTAAAAGGTCGTGGCTGAATGATTACTTGAAGTCATCACCAGTGCCAAGAGAAGCAGCTGTGCCCTCCCCTTGCAGAATGCTGTTTGCTCTGGCCCTTGCATCAGCCTCTCTTTTGACGTGGTGCAATTGCTCGTGCTGCCACGTGGTGAGTTAGACTGAGGAGTAGTAACTCTTTTCATCTTCTGTTGTCCTCAACGAGAAAAAAAACCCGACCAAAAACTCTGCCGGAGAGTAAAGGAGTGAAGAGAGGTTGAAAATGCTTCCTTCTAAAATAGGATCAATTTGCAAAACTAATTGTTGGTATGAAATTTAGAACAGGGTGATAGAAAACAAATCATTCAGCAGGACTTGTCAGCCTTTATGCTTCTTAGCATAATGTTGATAGTAAGGAATAGGGTTTTTTAGTGGCTTTATCAGCACAGTGTCCCTTCAGTCTCAAACTAGCTGCTGGAATGCTGAGAAGAAAACTCATGTTCGCAGCAGTTAGTTGTACATTGTGAGCTTGACACTTAAAAAACCCCAAACAATCCTTGAGTTCATATAAAAATTCATTGTGATTTTTTTTTCCCTTCCATGCCCCTGGAATTATCAGTTTCTGTTCCCTGACATGGATGATTCACTTCCCCTTATCAAAACTCATTCATTTGTGCCTGCAACAAAAAGAACAGAGTCAGGGAGGTGCATGCTCTACTGGGAGCTGTCCCTGCCTATGGCAGAGGGTTGGAGATGGATGATCCTTGAGGTCTTTTCCAACCTAGATCATTCTATGCAAAGTTCAAATGAAGCCTTCTATGCTCTAGTGTGTATCTCTTGCCCCTATCTGAGATGTGCTCTCATGGAGAACCTGAGCAGCTGAAAGGTGGCAACCACAACAAGATTAAAACAAAGCCTAAATCCAAACTTGGATTTAACATGGTTCAAGCAATCTTTTATTCAGAGGACTTCCTCTAAATAATAAAATCTATCATCTTCTCTTTCATTATTCAGGGGGCTGAGTATTATCACATCACACATTTAAGTTTTACAAAGGAGTGAGCTGCATCAGCATTTTCACAAGAGCATACTTCAGGGCAAGAAAATTGTCTGAAATTGTCACCATGGGGAAAAGAAACATCAATTAATCTGTGGAAAATGCCAGGATTTCTGACTTTCAGATCCTGCTATACTTACAGTTGGATCATTCTCACAGGCTGAAGCTATTTTACCTCAAGACAGCAGCTCCTATTTTCCATTCTTTTGTCTTGGGCTAAAGCAAGATCATGCTTTCACCTGTGGCAGCGGAGCTTTCTTTTGCCTTCTTTGCCTCTAGCCATCACTATTTGACTGTAGTCACCATTAATAACTTATCTGTCACCAGACTTGGATGTGAGAGTCAGTTTCATAGAATGGTTTGGGTAGGAAGGAACCTTCAAGATCAAGTAGTCCCAACCCCCCTGCTATGGACAGGGACACCTTCCACACAGCCAGCTTGCTCAAGGCCTCAGCCAACCTCCAAGCCTTGTATCATAGAATCAGCCAGGTTGGAAGAGACCTCCAAACTCGTCCAGTCCAACCTAGCACCCAGCCCTAGCCAGTGAACTAGACCGTGGCACTAAGTGCCTCATCCAGTCTTGAACACCTCCAGGTACAGTGACTCCACCACTCTCTCTGCCAACAACTTCCTCCTAACATCCACCTTAGACCTCCCCTGGCACAACTTGAGGCTCTGTCCCCTTCTTCTGTTGCTGCTTGCCTGGGAGAAGAGCCCAACCCCACCTGGCTACAACCTCCCTTCAAGTAGTTGTAGACAGCTATGAGGTTTGCCCTGAGGCTCCTCTTCTGCAGGCTGCACACCCCCAGCTCCCTCAGCCTCTTCTCACAGGGTTTGTGTTCCAGGCCTTTCACCAGCTTTGTTGCCCTTCTCTGGATGTGTTCCAGCATCTCAACATCTCTTGAATTGAGTGGCCCAGAACTCTTCCAGGGAGAACACCTCCAGGGAAGGGGCACTCATGGCCTTCCTGGACAACCTGTTCCAATGTCTCACCAGCCACACTGTAAAGAATTTCTTCCTAATTTCCAGGCTAAATCTGTCCTCAAGCTTCAATCCGTTCCCTCTCATCCTACCACTACAACCCCTCGTAGTCCCCTTCAGGTACTGGAAGACTGCTCCAAGGTCTCTCTGGAGCCTTCTGTTGCCCCAGCTGAACAGCCCCAACTCTCTCAGCCTGTCCCCACAGGAGAGGTTCTGTACTCCTCTGATCATCTTTCATGGTCATCTTCTGGACCTGCTACAGCAGCTGCATATCCCTCTCATGCTGGGGATGCCTGATGTGGACACAGTGCTGCAGGTGGTTGCATCCACACTGACGTTTTGCATGCATTGCACCAGCAGCTATGGTGCTGTTCATTATGCAAAGGGTAGCACATGGCACTGAAATGACAGTGCTGTCTGATATTTTGTTAAGCTGTGAGGATTAGCTGGGCTTCACAAACTGCACCCTTTTTTTGTCCAGCTAATCTCACTGTCACCCTGTTGAAAGGCAGACATCAGCTTAAGAGGACTTACCTGTCTTTCCCCACAGAAAGTATCTTGGTGAGTGAGTAGCAGAGGCTGGGGAAGTTTGTTTATTGTTGGTGGTGTCTAATGCTTTGCCTGGCTTTGCACTAGTACCTACTTACTCTTTGCAATTAAGGCAGAATTCATGGCAGAGTTAGTAAATCAATGCTGTCATCCTTGCTAATGTCACTAACAAAATAGTATTTGGGAGTTTGGACTTGCATTTTTAGACTGCAAATGAAAGGAGAGGAAAACAAATAAGCTATGGCAGCAAAACCCACAGTCCAACACTCACCTAGGAGGTGTACTGGAGAGCCCTGCAGAGGGACCTGGCCAGGCTGGATGAGTGGGCAGAGGCCAGTGGCACGAGAGTGAACAAGGCCAAGGGCAGGGTTCTACACTTTGGCCACAACAACCCCAAGCAGCACTACAGGCTGGGGCCAGAGTGACTGAGAGCAGGCAGGCAGAGAGGGAGCTGGGGGTGCTGGGAGAGAGGAGCTGCAGAGGAGGCAGCAGTGCCCAGGTGAGCAGCAGAGCCAATGGCATCCTGGGCTGGCTCAGGAGCAGTGTGGGCAGCAGGACAAGGGAGGTCCTTGTGCCCCTGTATTCAACACTGGTCAAGCCACCCCTTGAGTGCTGTGTCCAGTTCTGGGCTCCTCCATTGCAGAGAGCTGTTGAGGTGCTGGAAGGTGTTTGGAGCAGGGCAGCAAGGCTGGGGAGGGGCCTGGAGCACAGCCCTGTGAGGAGAGGCTGAGGGAGCTGGGGGGGTGCAGCCTGCAGCAGAGGAGGCTCAGGGCAGAGCTCATTGCTGCCTGCAGCTGCCTGCAGGGAGGCTGTAGCCAGGTGGGGTTGGGCTCTGCTGCCAGGCAGCCAGCAACAGAACAAGAGGGCACACAGCCTCAAGCTGTGCCAGGGCAGGTCTAGGCTGGATGTTGTTAGGAAGTTGTTGTCAGAGAGAGTGATTGGCATTGGAATGGGCTGCCCAGGGAGGTGGTGGAGTGGCTGTGGCTGGAGGTGTTGCAGCCAAGCCTGGCTGGGGCACTTAGTGCCATGGTGTGGTTGGTTGGGCAGGGCTGGGTGCTAGGTTGGGCTGGCTGAGCTTGGAGCTCTCTCCCAACCTGCTTGGTTCTATGATTCTATCAGATGGACTTCTAATGCAGTATCTCCTGAATTAAAGTGCCTAGGATGTGACAAAGCAAATGCAATTCCTGAAGTGTGAAGTCCGTTTTCAAGTATTACAAGCATAGTATATATTTTGAATTTAATGCACAGGGAAATGGACAGAATTTGCTGTCCTAATTTACATGGGAAAAACCTCCAAGGAGTTTAAAAGAAGTAAAAAATAAATCAGTGCAATTTATGTGTACAGCTACTTAGATGCAGAGAGTTTCTGCCTCTGAAAGCACCTGGATTTAGTTCCTAGCAGATCACAAAGGACAATTGTGCAGTTTAGTATGTCACTTAATATAGATGGGATTCAACTAAAGAGACTTAATGATGTTTTCAAAAGTGTGAAGAGGCCTTGATTGGAGAAGTGTAAATACATCCTGGCAAAATAGACTGAGGAAGCCTCGGTGCTAATTAGAACTCCTTGCTCTGTGCTTTAGTTGCAACTCTAAAGAACATCCCCTTAACCTGATTGAGAGACTGAAAGGGTGGTGTTCAGAAGGCTGAGTGAGACAAAGTGCTGCAAGGAGTTTCTAGCTTGTGTGAGTTGTCGTAGCAGAGGCACCAGAAGGATTGGCTGGATAAACCCGGGTTAGAGAAAGTGATAATCAATAATTAAGAAGGGAAGAAGTGAAATGAACGTCTATTGTATGTTAAGACTTAACCTGACCTTGCAAACAACATCTGCTGAAGGCTGTTTTCACCATTCCAGGCCCCCGGATGATGGAATCGTACAGGAATGCAAACATTTCCTACAATTTCCTCTGGCAGCCTCTTCTTTGAAGTTCTGATCCTGTAAGTGTAGTAGAAGACACAATAATGACAAATAAGAGTAGTTCTAAATCCTACCTATATTAGAGCTACGGTGTCTGACTCACCGCTTGAAGCTGGAGCTTTGCTGGGTGGAAGTATGTTTACACAAAGTAGCAGTGAAAGAGTAGCACATAATGGCTCAGGCTCGATAGTGTTACTGCTCTGAGTTTTATCTGTGGTCACTGTAGCAGCAGGAAATACTCTGCCTGTGGTTTCTACATCCTGAGAGAAAATCTGGAATCCAATAAAATATGGTTTCATTACAGCATACCTGTCTCTGACATATGCTATCACTTTAGGTCTGCTGTACATGCTGATAGCTTACATTTATCTTCTGAGTGACAAAGCTTATCCTGTTCACCACAGAGTAGGAGAAACCTTTTGCTGAGCTTTGAAATCTTGACAGGCAAACCTGCTGTCAGATAGTGAGTACAAGTTGTCACTGTTATGGTGGAACACTGAGAAGCAGATCAGAACTTCAGATTGTGAGGATTGTGGCCAAAAGGTCAAGAGAGATGATTCTTCCCCTTCACACTGCTCTTCTGAGACCCCCCCACCTCAAATGCTGTGTCCAGTTCTGGTGTCCTCAGCATAAGGGAGACACAGAGCTGTAGGAGTGAGGCCAGAGGAGGGCCGTAAAGATGATCCAAGGGCTGGAGCAGCTCTGCTATGGGGATAGGCAGAGGGAGCTGGGGGTGTGCAGCCTGGAGAAGAGAAGATTCCAGGGGGGCACCCTAGAGTTGCCTGCCAATAGCCGAAGAGATGCTACAGGAAGGCTGGAGAGAGACTTCTCATAGGGGTGTCTAGAGACAGGACAAAGGGAGATGGTTTGAAGCTGAGAGAGAGCAGGGTTAGAGTGGAGCTAAGGAAGAAGTTCTTCAGTACAAGGGTGGTGAGACCCTGGAATAGGATGCCCAGGGAGGCTGTGGCTGCCTCCTGCCTGGGGCTGTTGAAGGCCAGGCTGGATGAGGCCTTGAGCAGCTGAGCCTAGCTGAGAGATGTCCCTGCCTGCTCACTAAAAAAAAAAACCAAAGAGATAAATCCAAACCATACAAATGTGGTAGAGATAGAATAAAATGTATCATATCATACAAGGTAGCATAGAAATAACAAACTTGTCAGCTTCACGAGTGAATCACAGGAGGCCTAGAGGAGGCCACAGTTTGGCTTGTCCCTTACCTGCCTCCTCCCCCAGGCTGAGGAGTTGCAGGGTCACATACCTTTCTGTTAGTGGTATCAGACTAGGCCTGATTTATAGAGGCTATTGACAAGCAAAGCCCAGCTTACCTAGTTTGGCTTTTGAGTTTTTGTGCTCAAACCTTTGTCCTCAATTTCCTGATTTTGTGCTCTCTCAAACAGCTTTAAGATGCTCATGATTCTTGGGTCTCTTTGAGTGCTGCCTACCAAACCACATGCTCTAACAGCCTTCCTCTTTCACTTCCTTTTATAGATTACCCAGTGCCTCTTAGCCAAGAATCTTTTTTTGAATCTAGAAAGCTTTACTTTCTCTTTCTCGACAATTACACCCTCCTGGAGTCTCCTGACTGAGCTAACAGCTGTCTTTTATTCTGCTTGACACCTGATCCTCATTCCCAGCAGTCTGCTGATCTTTCCTGGAATGCCTGCTGGTGAAGTGATCAGATCTAAAAATACAGTTCACTACCGTTGCTGGCTTTGTGTTCTCTCAAAGCAGTTCACTTGCTCTGCCATCAGCATCTCACGTTTGTGTCTTGCCTTTATGCCTCCAAAAGAGAATGGAATGGTTTGGGATGGAAGGGACCTTTCAGGGTCATCTAGTCCAACCACACTGCAGTGACCATAGGCATCTTCAACTCAGTGAGGTTGTTCTGTACTGTGTCCAGTTCTGGGCCACTCATTTCAAGAGAGATGTTGAGGTGCTGGAAGGTGTTTGGAGCAGGGCAGCAAGCCTGGAGCACAGCCCTGTGAGGAGAGGCTGAGGGAGCTGGGGGGGTGCAGCCTGCAGCAGAGGAGGCTCAGGGCAGAGCTCATTGCTGTCTACAACTACCTGCAGGGAGGCTGTAGTCAGGTGGGGTTGGGCTCTGCTGCCAGGCAACCACCAATAGAACAAGGGGACACAGTCTCAAGCTGTGCCAGGGCAGGTCTAGGCTGGATGTTGTGAGGAAGTTGTTGGCAGAGAGAGTGATTGGCACTGGAATGGGCTGCCCAGGGAGGTGGTGGAGTTGCTGTGCCTGGAGGTGTTGCAGCCAAGCCTGGCTGGAGCACTTAGTGCCATGGTCTGGTTGGTTGGGCAGGGCTGGGTGCTAGGTTGGGCTGGATGACCTTGGAGGTCTCTTCCAACCTGGTTGATTGTATGATTCTATGCTTCAGAGTCTCCCCCAACCTGACCTGGAGTATTTCCAGGGATGGGGAATCTACCACCACCTCTCTGCACAACCTGAGCCAGTGTATTGCCACCCTCAGCATTAAAAATGTCTTCCTTATGTCTAGTCTAACTTTTCCTCTTTTAGTTTCAAACCATCACCCTTCATCCTGGTCACAGCAGGCTGCCCTCAGCTTGACCCCAGCTTTCTTATCAACCCCCTTTAAACACCAAAAGGCCACTTAAAGATTTTCCTAGAGCCTTCCCTGTAGAGAACCAAACAGTGTCATTGAGAGGAGAACTCGGCCACGTACACCTTCTCCCACGACCATTAAAACCTGTAACATCATCATCAAATGCAAATGACAAGGGCTCAGAGTGGTGCATGGCATGTGGCAGGCAGTGTGTGGCATTTGCCCCTTCTCTCTGTGTGATGGCTGCTGGGGAATTCCTGCTGCAAGCCCTGGCTTACCTCAGGGATTCACACTCCTGCCTGCTCTTGAGATGTGACTTCTGTGAAAAAGGAACTTTGCTGATACTTGACTTGCATGCTGGCATCCTTCCTTGTGTCCCATTGATGATTTACTGCTGAAAAGGTTTCTGTTGCTAAGATTTTAGTTTCTGTGCCTAGTGCTGCATTGGGGAGAGACATTTGGGTTTCAAACATGATAAATTGAAGATATGGTGAAGGCCATACCTGGAGCACTGTGTCCAATGCTGGGCTCTTCAGCTCAAGAGGGACAGGGAATTACTGGACAGAGTCCAGTGAAAGGCCATGAGGACAATTAGGGGACTGGACCATCTCTCATACTAGGAGAGGCTGAGAGACCTGGAAAAGAGAGGACTGAGAAAGGATGTTAGAAATGCATATAAATATGTAGAGGGTGGAAGTCATTAAAGAGAAAGGCTGGGGAGGGACTACTTACAAGGTCTGGCAATGACAGGATGAGGGCTAAGGGGTCTAAACTGGATGTTAAACAGTTTAAGCTGGATTTAAACTGGATGTTAGGAAAGGATTCTTTCCAGTGAGGGTTGGTGAGACACTGGCACTGCCCAAGGAGGTTGTGGATGCTCCCTCCTGGAGGTGCTCAAGGCTAGGTTGGATGAGGCCTTGAGTGACCTGTTCTAGTGGGAGGTGTCCCTGCCTATGGCAGGGAGTTGGAACTGGATCAGCTTTGAGGTCCCTTCCTACCTAAACCAGTCTGTGGTTCTATGAGGATTGGGCAGGGCTCTTTTCAGAGATAGGAGAAGGGGCATCAGGTACAAACTAGAACATAGGAGGCTTCCACTGAACTTAAGGAGAAGCTTCTTTACTTTGAGGGTGACAGAGCACTGGAACAGGCTGCCCAGAGAGTTTGAGTCTCCTTCTCTGGAGACATTCAAAACTCACCTGGAGATTGTGTTTCTGTGTAGCCTGGTCTAGGTGTACCTGCATTAGCTGAGAGGTTGGACTAGATGATCTCCACAGGTCACTTCCAGCCCTTACCATTCTGTGATTCTATGATTGTGTCCTCTGAGTATGGATATTTTAGATCCTCATCAATCGTTCCAGGACCATCCAATGCTACAGTGGCACAAATGAGTGCTCATTTCCATCACCCATAGCCAGCACTGACTGAAGGGAAGCATGAGCATGATGAAATCATCTGAAGGAGTGAACACAAATGTGTTAGCTGAAACCACCCTGTCCTCCTCATGGGTACTGCATTCTGCCCCTGCTGTGTTCTCCTACTTTGTCCTATTTAATGGACTAAAGATATCCCTCAAGGCTTTACTTAGAACCACAATCATGCTAAAAGGAGTGGTGAGATGAGGAGGCAGCAACATTTATCCAGCTGAAGGTTGTGTTAAAACACAGACCCTTATTTGGAGCTTTAGCGTTGCAAAAAGGTGACAGGTGAGTCAAAAGGGATAAAATCTCTGCTCTCTGAGCTGTGAAAGCTTCTGGGCTATGGGGGTGGCAGAGACTTGATCAGGCAAGGTGCTGTAGGTGAAGAAGGGGAGGCTGTGGAGCAGTTTTGGCTTGTTGGTCATTTTCCCGTAAGCAAAAGGGAAGGTAACCTAAGTTGGAGGAGGAAATGAAAAGGAGAGGGTGAGAATATGAGATGGCTCTTCAGACAGGGAAGAGGAAGTGCAAAACAACTCTAAAGAGCACAAAAGAGAGATTACAAGAGGGCTGTGGAGATGCTGGAGAGTGTCCAGAGCAGGGCCAGGAGGATGCTGAGAGGCTGCAGCAGCTCTGCTGTGAGCACAGCCTGAAAGAGCTGGGGCTGTGCAGGCTGGAGCAGAGGAGGCTCCCAGGTGACCTTCTTGTGGCCTTGCAGCATCTGAAGGGGGCTCCAATAAAGCTGGGGAGGGACTTTTGAGGCTGTGAGAGAGTGGCAGGAGTGGGGGGAATGGAGCAAAGGTGGAGGTGGGGAGAGTGAGGCTGGAGGTGAGGAGGAAGTTGTTGAGCAGGAGAGTGGTGAGAGGCTGGCAGGGGTTGCCCAGGGAGGTGGCTGAGGCCCCATGGCTGGAGGTGTTTGAGGCCAGGCTGGCTGAGGCTGTGTGCAGCCTGCTCTAGGGTAGGGTGTCCCTGGGCATGGCAGGGGGGTTGGCACTGGCTGATCCTTGTGCTGCCTTCTGACCCTGACTGATTCTGTGACTCTGTAAGAGGAGTCCTTGTGTCTTGGAAATGAAGAGGCAGTTACTTCTTTGTACAAATGTTGGTGTCAGTAGTGAATCCCAGGAAACTGGAGAGGCTGATGTGTTAAGAGATGCTGCAGAGATGCTCTAAGCAGTTGTAGAACTCTGCCAGTGTTTTCATTCTCAGAGTCACTTGATGCCAGATTAATGAAGCAGCCATGCAGGGTCTCATTAAATCCATTGCAACCAGATAAAACTTCCAATGGCTTCACTTGCAGGCCTTTAAGTTAATGGAGTCTTTGGTATTACATCACTACTAGATAGGATTAACCAAGCTGTCAGGATTGTCTTCTTTCTTTACTGATGCTCTTGCAGCAGGAGTGGAACTTTGACTTCAAAGCAGCTGCTTTGAAAATCATGATTTTCAGGAAGCAATGATGTTATTTTGCCTGCTTCCCCAGAATGAGATCTCCACTGCTGCACAGGAATGAGCTACTTGCCCTAGATGAGCAAAAGCTCTGAGCAGGGCTTTGATCAGTGCTGACAGTGTTCCTTTGTGCTTTCTAGAACCACTCCTAATGGCATTGGTTAAGAGAGGGTGTAAGCTGCCATAAAATGGCCATCACCAGAGACTGCTGAATTGCTCTGTTGCTGGCATTCTGTAATTACTACTTTCATTGCTACAGATTGTTACTTTTTTATGTAATAGTCTTTCAGGACATAGAATCATAGAATGGACTGGGACCTCCAAAGGTCATCTAGTCCAATCCCCTCTGCAGTCGGCAGGGGCAACCTCAACTAGATCATAGAATCATACAATCAAGCAGGTTGGAAGAGTGCTCCAAGCTCACCCAGCCCAACCTAGCACCCAGCCCTGGCCAGTCAACCAGACCATGGCACTAAGTGCCCCAGCCAGGCTTGGCTTGAACACCTCCAGGCACAGCCACTCCACCACCTCCCTGGGCAGCCCATTCCAGTGCCAATCACTCTCTCTGCCAACAACTTCCTAACAACATCCAGCCTAGACCTGCCCTGGCACAACTCCAGACTGTGTCCCCTTGTTCTGTTGCTGGCTGCCTGGCAGCAGAGCCCAACCCCACCTGGCTACAGCCTCCCTGCAGGCAGCTGCAAACAGTAATGAGCTCTGCCCTGAGCCTCCTCTGCTGAAGGCTGCACCCCCCCAGCTCCCTCAGCCTCTCACAGGGCTGTGCTCCAGGTCTCTCACCAGCTTCATTGCCCTGCTCTGGGCACCTTCCAGATCAGGTTGCTCAGAGCCCTGTCGAGCCTCACCTTAAATATCTCCACAGATGGGGCCCCAACCATCTCCCTGGGCAACCTGTTCCAGTGTTCCACTACCCTCATGGTGCAGAACCTGTTGCTAACATCCATATCCTGTTCCTTAAAGCACCACTCATCTTTATGACAGAATTTGCCCACTGTAGTCCAGAGAAACCACTTTTACACTAATGACACACTGATGCTGATGCTTGTAGGGTTGCATTCCACACTGGGGTTATTTTTCCCTAGAAACAGGCAGGAAATCTGTCAGTAATTTCCTTCCAGCAAGATCTGACTGCCTTTTCTGAGTCTTCCTAATCCTCTGTACCTTTATTCTCCATTTCATCTTCTGAAGACACATCTGGCTCTCTTAAGTTAGTTCTTGTATTTCTTTTAAGGTGTTCTTCATTCTTCTCACACAGCCCAGTCTGGCACTAGACAGAAGCAGCAGGTTGCCTGCTCTCTGTGCAGTACATGAAGTGGAACTAAGGTTCTTACCCACCTTGTGTACAGCTCTTTCATCACTTCCCACATCTCCTCTTTCCTGCCTTGACATCTTCATTTGTGCCTACTTCCACAGCAGTGCATCAAACACTTTGCTCCCCCTTTTCACACCTAAAGCCTTTCCCTTAATAGCTTCCCACTTGCTGTACAGGAGACCTCTCTAAGCTCCCTTGTCGAGTCACCAGCTTCTCATTAAGCTGTGTACCTTCAGGAGCTGCATACTTGCAATTCAGTGGCTCCTGTCCGTTGCCACTACCAGGAGTTGAGTCCCATTGCTGCAATGTTCTCTTCACTTTGTGTCTCATCACTCACTCACAACTCCAGCCTGCTCCCATCTGCCTTGACATGTCTGCACCTTCTTTCAGCTCCTTATTCAGGCTGGGTTTGTGGCTCTGTCCTATCTTAGCTGACTTCTCTCATTTTATCCTTCACCTATGGTTCTGTATCCTTCTGCATCTTCTGTTCTACTGTTTCTCAGCTTCATGCATTTTTTATGTCACCTTGTGCTTCAGGCTTCTGCTTTTCCCCAAATCTGGAGTCTTTTTGTATCCATCTTAGTAGAGTCTCTCAGCTGCTGTCCCAGAAAGTGTATTTTTTCCAAGTTGGAAAACTCTTCAAAGAGCAGCTTTTGTAGTGTCAAAAAGCAGAAGCTTTGCACCCCCGCTCTAAAGCAAGGAGTGCACTTGAGAGAGATGTGGTTTGTGAAGCTCTAGGGCCACATGCTCTGGGACTCCACCACCTCCCTGGGCAGCCCATTCCAATGCCAATCACTCTCTCTGCCAACAGCTTCCCCCTAACATAGAATCATAGAATCAAGCAGGTTGGAAGAGACCTCCAATATCATCCAGCCCAACCTATCCCCCAGCCCTATCCAACCAACCAGACCATGGCACTAAGTGCCCCAGCCAGGCTTGGCTGCAACACCTCCAGGCACAGCCACTCCACCACCTCCCTGGGCAGCCCATTCCAGTGCCAATCACTCTCTCTGACAACAACTTCCTAACAACATCCAGCCTAGACCTGCCCTGGCACAGCTTGAGGCTGTGTCCCCTTCTGCTGCTGCTGGCTGCCTGGCAGCAGAGCCCAACCCCACCTGGCTACAGCCACCCTGCAGGCAGCTGCAGACAGCAATGAGCTCTGCCCTGAGCCTCCTCTGCTGCAGGCTGCACACCCCCAGCTCCTTCAGCCTCTCCTCATTGGACTTGTGTGCCCTTCTCTGAACATGTTCCGATATCTCAACATCTCTCTTGAATTGAGGAGCCCAGGACTAGACAGAGTAGTCTGATCATTTTGGTGGCCTCTCAGCTTGCTCCAGTAGGTCCATGTCTCTATTGTGTTGGGGGTTCCAGGGTTGGGTGCAGGGCTCCAGGTGAGGTCTCACCAGAGCAGAGCAGAGCAGAGCAGAGGGGCAGGATCCCCTCTCTCCATCTCTGGCCACACTTCTTTTGATGCAGTCCAGGCTGCCATTGGCCTTCTGGGCTGCAAGTGCACACTATTGGCTCCTATCCAGCTTCTCCTCCACCAGCGTTCCCAAGTCCTTTTCTGCAGGGCTGCTCCCAGTCTCATCATTCTCCATTCTGGATTGACTTTTAGGTTTGCCTTAACCTAGCTGCAAAAATTTACACTTTGCCTTATTGAACCTCGTGAGAGTCTCCTCAGCTCACCTCTGCAGCCTTTCTAGGTCCCTCTGGATGGCATCCTGTCCCTCAGACTTATCAGCCTCACCACTCAGCTTGGTGTCATCTGCAAACTTGCTAAGGGTGTCTTCAGTCTCACTGCTTTGAGCATTGATGAAGGGCATTTACTGTTCCCTTTTTTATTAAGGTGTGATTCTGAAGGTTTTGGAGGACTTATTCCTGCTTAATTCATGTCCAGAACTACTGTAAACCTTAGCTATTGGTGCTCCATATAGAAGGGGGGAAAGGGAAAGGAAGGAAGGAAGGAAGGAAGGGAGGAAGGGAGGAAGGGAGGAAGGGAGGAAGGGAGGAAGGGAGGAAGGGAGGAAGGGAGAAAGAGAGGAAGAGAGGAAGGAAGGAAGAAAGAGAGGAAGGAAGGAAGGAAGGAAGGAAGGAAGGAAGGAAGGAAGGAAGGAAGGAAGGAAGGAAGGAAGGAAGGAAGGGAGGAAGGGAGGAAGGGAGGAAGGGAGGAAGGGAGGAAGGGAGGAAGGGAGGAAGGGAGGAAGGGAGGAAGGGAGAAAGAGAGGAAGGAAGGAAGAAAGAGAGGAAGGAAGGAAGGAAGGAAGGAAGGAAGGAAGGAAGGAAGGAAGGAAGGAAGGAAGGAAGGAAGGAAGGAAGGAAGGAAGGAAGGAAGGAAGGAAGAGAGAAAGAAAGAAAGAAAGAAAGAAAGAAAGAAAGTGAAAGAAAGAGAAAGAGAGAAAGAGAGAAAGAAAGAGGAAGAAAGAAAGGAAGGAAGGAAGGAAGGAAGGAAGAAAGGTAGAAAGAAAGAAAGAAAGAAAGAAAGAAAGAAAGAAAGAAAGAAAGAAAGAAAGAAAGGAAGGAAGAGAGAAAGAGAGAAAGAGAGAAAAAGAGGAAGAAAGGAAGAAAGGAAGAAAGGAAGAAAGGAAGAAAGAAAGGAAGAAAGAAAGGAAGAAAGAAAGAAAGAAAGAAAGAAAGAAAGAAAGAAAGAAAGAAAGAAAGAAAGAAAGAAAGAAAGAAAGAAAGAAAGAAAGAAAGAAAGAAAGAAAGAAAGAAAGAAAGAAAGAGAAAGAAAGAGAAAGAAAGAGAAAGAAAGGAAGTTAGTTAGTTAGTTGTATTCAGTTACAAGCCTTTGAAAGAGGCCTGGAAAAACAATTGCAAATAAATCCCTAACTCTGGAGGAGTGGGTGGGAAGCAAGTAAGTTAGTAGCAGGCATAAGAAGAAGTTAAGCTTTCCTTTCTCTCCTTTCTACTGCTCCTTTCCCTGTGTTGTGGAGACTGAAAATAACTCCACTCTCAGTGATGTCACCACCATCAGAGGCATGCTGTCAGCTTAATTTGTTTTCCAACTTCAGCAGGGGAAATAGAGTCTGACTGCTGACTCACTTGTTAGGGCTGAAGTAAAGTAGTTATGTTTAATCCTATCTACTTGACCGTGAGTCTGGGGCTTTACACAGCCACCTTCTTTGTAACAGGTAGAGGAACTCCTGCTCATGAAGCAATAAAGGAAATGAAGAGTCTAAAATCACTCTGTTATTACAGAGAGGATGTTGACTAAAGCAGGGATATAGAAGGTTTTTGCAGAGTTGCACTGCTGAGCAGTTAACCATAGGACCATGGAATGGTCTGGGTTGGAAGAGACCTCCAAAGGTCATCCAGTCCAACCCCCCTGCAGTCAGCAGGGTCAGCCTCCACTTGATCAGCTTGCTCAGAGCCTTGTCCAGCCTGACCTTGAAGATCTCCAGGGATGAGGCCTTACCTCCCTCCCTGGGCAACCTGTTGCAGTATTCCACCACCCTCATGGCAAAGAACTTGTTCCTAACATCCAATCTAAACCTGCTCTTCTGCAATTTCAAGTGCAGAAAGGCCCTGCAGGCCTTTGCAAACAGTCCCTCTGCAGCCTGCTTGTAGCCCCTTTCAGGTACTGGAAGGCTGCTATGAGGTCTCTCCAGAGCCTTCTCTTCTCCAGGCAGAACAATTCCAGTTCCATAAGTTTTCATCCTTCACACCAGGCCACAGTGTTCGTTTAGTTGCTGTCTGCCTGGAGTGGTTGGGTTGTTACCTTAACCACAGTCTCAGCACCTAAGATGGCATCAGTGGTGTCAGCAAGCATTGGTTTGGTTGCAGATCCATTCTTCAAAGAATCAGTCAGGGCTGGAAGGGAGCACAAGGAGCAGCCATTGCCAACCCCCTGCCATGCCCAGGGACACCCTACCCTAGAGCAGGCTGCACACAGCCTCAGCCAGCCTGGCCTCAAACACCTCCAGCCATGGGGCCTCAACCACCTCCCTGGGCAACCGCTGCCAGCCTCTCACCACTCTCCTGCTCAACAACTTCCTCCTCACCTCCAGCCTCACTCTCCCCACCTCCAGCTTTGCTCCATTCCCCCCACTCCTGCCACTCTCTCACACCCTCAAAAGTCCCTCCCCAGCTTTTTTGTAGCCCCCTTCAGATGCTGGAAGGCCACAAGAAGATCACCTGGGAGCCTCCTCTGCTCCAGCCTGCACAGCCCCAACTCTTTCAGGCTGTGCTCACAGCAGAGCTGCTGCAGCCTCTGAGCATCCTCCTGGCCCTGCTCTGAACATACTCCAGCACCTCCACATCCTTCTTGTCATAGGGGCTCCAGAGCTGGATGCTTTTATTAACATCAGATGTTTTTCTTTTTTCTTTCCTGGCTTGTCCCTTAATGTTTCTGCAAGCTGAAGTGCAGTCTTGTGGAAAATCTGTGCAGATGCCTCCCCTCTTGTCCACTGCACTATCCTGAAAGTAAAAAGAAAAAGCAAAGAGCTTTCCAGGGACCTCTGAGGTTGGGCAGAATTTCTTTTCCCCACAAAAAAAAAGATTCTTGCTGTCTGCATGACAGACTTGACACAAAATTGAAACCCAAAAACAAAAAGAAGTTTGCAGTTTATTTTGGACTGGCAAAGTAGCAGCAAACAGACACTTTTCCTGACAGCTTAGTGGGTTTTTTTTGGCTCTCCTTCTGTATTGAAGTATCCAAGGGCCAGCTCTTCTGCTGGCAGGAGATGAGAGAGCCTCTGGCTTTTTGAACCACTTTGCATCTTCTAGGGAGTTAAAGCTTTGACTGCCAAAAGCAAAGTGGGGTTGTGTCCATCGTGAAAGGATAAGGAGTATTGGAATGGTTCTAAATATTTAGAGCACAGAAGAGCACACACAGGAAATAATAATAACAATAACAATAATAATCATAGAATGGTTTAGGTTGGAAGGGACCTCAAAGCTCATACAGTTCCAACCCCCTGCCATAGGCAAGGACATCTCCCACTAGAACAGGTTGCTCAAGGCCTCATCCAACCTGGCCTTGAACACCTCCAGGGAGGGAGCATCCACAACCTCCCTGGGCATCCTGTGCCAGTGTCTCACTACCCTCACTGGAAAGAATAATAATGAAGTTACAGGTTGTTTCAGCTGTGTGGTTCATAGAATCATAGAATCATAGAAGCAAGCAGGTTGGAAGAGAGCTCCAAGCTCAACCTAGCACCCAGCCCTATCCAATTAACCAGACCATGGCACTCAGTGCCCCAGCCAGGCTTGGCTTCAACACCTCCAGGCACGGCCACTCCACCACCTCCCTGGGCAGCCCATTCCAATGCCAATCACTCTCTCTGCCAACAACTTCCTCCTAACATCCAGCCTAGACCTCCCCTGGCACAGCTTGAGGCTGTCCCCTCTTGTTCTGTTGCTGGGTGCCTGGCAGCAGAGCCCAACCCCAGCTGGTTACAGCCTCCCTTCAGGTAGTTCTCCTCAGGATGCTTAAGTAGCATTGCCTTTGTTTCAATTTCTTTCTAATCCTTAGAATTTATTTAATGTCAAATCTAATCTTATTTTCTTCCTTTGGCTTCTTTGGTTTTGGATCTTCCTTCTAGAGTTTAGGTTGGGAGCTACTCCTTGCTGGCTTTTTTACCCTTTTGTTAGGATTCAGAAGTAGAACATAGATCACAGGATGTTGGAAGTGACCTCTGAATATCTTCCAGTCCAACCCCCCTTCCAGAGCAGGACCAGAAAATCTAGCACAGGTCCCACAATAACACATCCAGACAGGGCTAGAAAGGCTCTAGAGGAGACTCCACAGCCTCTCTGGGCAGCCTGTGCCGGAGCTCTGTCATCCAGACAGTAAAGAAGTTCTGTCTGATGTTGAGATGGAATTTGCTGTGCTGCAGTTCCCATCCCTTGCCTCTTGTGCCATCCCAGGGCACAAGTGAGCAGAGACTGTCCCTGTCCCTTCCTTCCTGACCCCAACCCTCAGCTATCGATAGACATTGCTCAGATTCCCTCTCAGCCTTCTCCTCTGCAGCCTAAGCAGCCCCAGGGCTCTCAGCCTCTCTTCACCAGGCAGTGCTCCAGTCCCTTCAGCATCCTTGGAGCCCCCCCTTAGACTTCTTCGAGTAGATCCTTGTCCCTCTTGTACTGGGGAGCCCAGAACTGGATGCAGTGTTCCAGGTGAGGTCTCACCAGGGCAGAGTAGAGCAGGAGGAGAACTTCCCTTGATCTGCTGGTCCCACTCTTCTTAATGCACCCCAGGATCCCATTGGCCTTCTTGACCACCAGGGCACAATACTGTTGCACACAGAACTTGCTGCCCAGCAGATGCTGGACTGGTTCTAAATTCTGATGGACTCAATCAATCCCTTTTTTATTTTAGTCACATTTTAGTCACATGTATGCATTTTAATGCTGGAATTGTGCATTTCTGCAGGGAAAAAAGGGATTCCAGAGATTGATGTCAGTGCACTAAGTAGCTGTGTTCATTGCTGTAGTGTAGCAGTGCATTGCCTTCTCCTGTACCTCACATTTCAATGAAATGTTGACATTAGGTTTCACAGTTTGTATATGGGAAGACATTTTCTGCAACTGAAATTAGTCCTAGAGCTGTTGGAGCAAGTCCAGAGGAGGGCCACAAAGATGATCCAAGGGCTGGAGCACCTCTGCTATGAGGAGACCTTATTGTGGTCTTCCAGTATCTGAAGTTCAGTACTGGACTTCAGTGCTGTGTCCAGTTCTGGCCTTCTCAATTCAAGAGAGACGTTGAGGTGCTGGAAGGTGTTTGGAGCAGGGCAGCAAGGCTGGGGAGGGGCCTGGAGCACAGCCCTGTGAGGAGAGGCTGAGGGAGCTGGGGGGGTGCAGCCTGCAGCAGAGGAGGCTCAGGGCAGAGCTCATTGCTGCCTGCAGCTGCCTGCAGGGAGGCTGTAGCCAGGTGGGGTTGGGCTCTGCTGCCAGGCAGCCAGCAACAGAACAAGAGGGGACACAGCCTCAAGCTGTGGCAGGGCAGGTCTGGGCTGGATGTGAGGAGGAATTTGTTGTCAGAGAGAGTGATTGGCATTGGAATGGGCTGCCCAGAGAGGTGGTGGAGTCACCATCCCCAGAGGTGTTGCAGCCAAGCCTGGCTGGGGCACTTAGTGCCATGGTCTGGTTGGTTGGGCAGGGCTGGGTGCTAGGTTGAGCTGGATGAGCTTGGAGCTCTCTTCCAACCTGGCTGATTCTATGATTCTAAGGGAGCTACAAGAAAGCTGAGGAAGGACTTATTAGAGTGTCAGGTAGTGATAGGACTGGGGGAATGGATCAGAGCTAGAGGAGGGCAGATTTAGATTACACATTAGGAAGAAGTTCTTCACCATGAGGGCGCTGAGACACTGGAACAGGTTGCCTAAGAAGGTGTTGGAATCCTCATCCCTGGAAGCTTTAAGACCAGTCTGGATGTGGCTTTGAGCAACCTGATCTAGTGGAAACCTGACCTAGGTTGGAACTTCCTTGAGGTCCCTTCCAACCCTGCCAGTTCTGCGAGAAAGTAGTTCAGCTTGACGTTTTAGCTGAAGGAAGAAGCTAATAGTGCTGTTAATTGCATGCCTTTAAAAATGCAAATCTTCATTAGAGCCATTGTTCCCCATTGAGAAAATCCCTTGGATTGGCTGCCTGTTACAATTCCTAGCTGCAATTCTTCAGCTCCAGGAACTGCCTCTGTACAAAGGGCTGCAATCAAGCACTTGCCAACATGAAATGGGTGCGTGCATCGACGTGCTTATTATAGCAGCATGGTGAGATGTGTGCCAGGTGGATGCACAGAAGAGAGCCCACAGAGATATCCCAGCTTCAGGAGCCTGCATTGTTCTGTAACACACAGCTAATGCCTTTTTCCTTCCCCCCCTCCCCCTAAGAGGCATTGAGATAATATACATTCAAACAACTTCCTCTGGGACAGGGAGGGGGCAGGGGTTATTAAGTGTTGGTTCTCCTAGTGTCTCTCTAGTGTATTTTGATGGTGGCACAGCTAAGCTTCACTGTCTGAAAAATCTAAGGCAGAATTTGGTAGCTGAAAAGAGTTCTTCACCATGAGGGTGATGAGACACTGGAGCAGGTTGCCCAGGAGGCCCCAACCCTGGAAGTGTTTTATGCCACCCTGGATGGAGCTCTGAGCAATCTGATTTAGTGTGATGTGCTCCTGCTCACGGCAGGGAGGGTTGGAAATGGATGATCCTTGAGGTCCCTTCTCAACCCTGACAATCCTGTGAATGGAAACTGACAGATTTATCATAGAATTGTAGAATCCAGCAGGTTGGAAGAGAGCTCCAAGCTCCCCCAGCCCAACCTAGCACCCAGCCCTATCCAATCAACCAGACCATGGCACTAAGTGCCCCAGCCAGGCTTGGCTGCAACACCTCCAGCCACAGCCACTCCACCACCTCCCTGGGCAGCCCATTCCAATGCCAATCACTCTCTCTGCCAACAACTTCCTCCTAACATCCAGCCTAGACCTGCCCTGGCACAGCTTCAGGCTGTGTCCCCTTGTTCTGTTGCTGGGTGCCTGGCATCAAAGCCCAACCCCACCTGGCTACAGCCTCCCTGCAGGGAATTAGATGACCTTTGCCGGTCCCTTCCAACTCAAACTGTTCTATGACTCTATATTGCTTTGGACAGCTGCTTTAAACTCAATGAGCCTGGCTGCTAATGCTGAGGTAGCTAAAACTATATGAAAGAAACCATTTCCTGCAGAAATGTCCTTGGGAAAGTGTTGTGGAAGTGCCAGGTGGGAATAATGGGATGAAGTGCTTTGGGGTGTATTCATTCATCCAAATCCGAGGCACTGCTGAGAAGCTGTTGTGAATTGCAGTGCTTAGATGATTGAGGTAATTGTAGAGAAAAAAATAGAGAGACCTTCAAGCAGGTGTGTGGTTAACTGCCAAAATCTGATCTGGACTATTGTGTGCACTTCTCTGCATCGCTGACTGAGGCAGAGGGAATTCAGGGTGGAACAGGTGCACAGAAGTGGAAATGAAAAGTGCTGTGCTGAAGAGAGCTTGCTCAGCTTAGAGGGGCAGAGGCTGGAAGAGGTCATGGTTGCTCTCTGTGAATTCAAAACAGGTAAAACACCTGGAAGGGAGGGAGTCACTTATCATAGAATCATAGAATCAAGCAGGTTGGAAGAGAGCTCCAAGCTCATCCAGTCCAACCTATCCCCCAGCCCTGCCCAACCAACCAGACCATGCTGAAGAACATGACACAGGAAAGAATGAGTGTAAATTGGCCATGAATACATCATAGAATCATAGAATAGTTTTGGTTGGAAGGGACCACCAAAGGTCTTCCAGTCCAACCCCCTCTGCACTCAGCAGGGACATCCTCCACGAGATCAGGTTGCCCAGAGCCATGCCAAGTCTCATTTGTAATATCTCCAGGTATGAGGCCCCAACCACCTTCCTGGGCAACCTGAAGGTGTTCACCACCTTCATGGTAAAGAACTTGTTCCTAACATCTGATCTAAATCTACTCTTCTCTACTTTGAAGCCACTGTCCCTTGTCCCATCTCTGCAGGCCTTTGTAAACAGTCTCTCCATCCATCAAGCTGTGCCAGGGCAGGTCTAGGCTGGATGTGAGGAGGAAGTTGTTGGCAGAGAGAGTGATTGGCACTGGAATGGGCTGCCCAGGGAGGTGGTGGAGTGGCCGTGGCTGGAGGTGTTGCAGCCAAGCCTGTCTGGGGCACTGAGTGCCATGGTCTGGTTGACTGGATAGGGCTGGGTGCTAGGTTGGACTGGATGAGCTTGGAGCTCTCTTCCAACTTGCTTGAGTCTATGATTCTGTGATTTCAGGATCTCTGATGCTAAAATTAGTGTCTGATAGTAAAAATTGGCAGCGTGAACCTGAAGCATAAAAAGGAATGGTACAGAAAGGATAACATTAAAGCCAAGAGTGTTGACCTTTATTTTTTTGACCTGGCAGACTAAAAGTGCTTAAAACAAATGTCTGTCACCCCCAGCAGCCCTGACAGGAATGCCTTTTTCTCCTGGAGGAAAAAGGAAAGGAGAAAGACAACTCTTTCAGATGAGAAAAGTCTCAAAGGCACTTAGTGCCATGGTCTGGTTGACTGGCTAGGGCTGGGGGATAGGTTGGACTGGATGATCTTGGTGGTCTCTTCCAGCCTGCTTGATTCTATGATTCTGTGAAAGGTAACCACTTTTTCATCATGTTCCACAGTTTTGGATCAGATTCCAGATAATCAGAGACTCATAGAATGGGTTGGAGAGGCTCCTGAAGATCATCTAGTTCAACCCCCCCTGCCATGGGCAGGGACACCTTCCACTAGCCCAAGCTGCTCAAGGCCCTGTCCAACCTGGCACACCTCCAAGGAGGGAGCATCCACAACCTCCCTGGGCAACCTGTGCCAGTGTCTCACCACCCTCACTGGAAAGAGCCCTTTCCTAACATCCAGTTTGAATCTCCCCTCTGCTAGTTTAAACCCACTGCCCCTTGTCCTGTCATCACTAGACCTTGTCACTAGTCCCTAATCTCCACTTTCAATCTGCCCTCCTCAAGCTTCAATCCACTCCCTCTCACCCTGCCACTGCAAGCCCTTGGCAAAAGTCCCTTCAGGTCTGGAAGGTACTGGAAGGCTGCTCTAAGGTCTCCCTGGATCCTTTTTTTCTCTGGGCTGAACTGATGCCACTGTCCTCAAAGAACTGAAAACACTCCTTGCTTTTTGCTCATTCAGCATTGGCCTCTGGGGGACTGCAGCTTGTGCTGAGAATTCAGGCTCCTCAAGCCTGCTGCTACCTTTTAAACTCACTCCATCCACCGAGATTAGCTTCTTCCTGAGGGCTTATCAAAACATCAACGTAGCACAACCTAGCATTAAGGCCACGTCTCACTGATGCACACTGTGCTGATTTAGCCACCCAGCCTGACAAACTGCTGCTAGTGCCAAGCCAATATATCTTTCCTCCCCCTTCCATAATTACACCATTTTTATCCCTGAGTGGGATTTCTCAGACATAGTATTGTTGTCAGAGACATAAAACTCCACTGCTGTTACGCTGAAAACTCTTCCCTGCCCCCACGATGCCTTCAGCTGGAGCTGAGCTTTTGCTAAACAGTGGTTTTGTAATCACAGATTGAACACAATAGAGCTGTGCTTAGCAGAAGTGCCAAGGTACACACATGGTCATGCCCCCTTCATAAGGAGGACACAGAACTGTTGGAGTGAGTCCAGAGGGTCACAGAGATGATCCAAGGGCTGGAACAGCTCTGCTGTGAGGACAGGCTGAAGGAGTTGGGGATGTTCAGCCTGGAGAAAAGAAGAGTCCAGGAAAACCTAAGAGCAGCTTGCTAGGACCTGAAGGAGGCTACAAGAAGCATGGAGACTGTTTACAAAGGCCTGCAGAGATGGGACAAGGGACAATGGCTTCACTAAAGAAGAGGAGATTGAGATTAGATGTGAGGAACAAGTTCTTTATCAGGAGGGTGGTGAACACTGGAAGAGGTCGCCCAGGAAGGCTGTGGAGGCCTCACACCTGGAGATATTAAAGATGAGATTTGAAGGGAGATGGCTCTGGGCAACCTGATCTCATGGAGGATGTCCCTGCTGAGTGCAGAGGGGGTTGGACTGGATGAGCTTTGCAGAAGAGAAGGCTCCAGGAGGACCTCAGAGCTGCCTGCCAAGAGCTGAAGGTATCCTGCAGGAAGGCTGCAGAGGGACTTTTCCCGAGGGTGTGTAGAGACAGGCCAAGGGGAAATGGTTTGAAGCTGAGGCAGAGTATGGTTAGACTGGAGCTGAGGAAGAAGTTCTTCAGTATGAGGGTGGTGAGACTCTGGAATAGGCTGCCCAGGGAGGCTGGGGATGCTTCTTCTCTGGGGATGTTCAAGACCAGGTTGGATGAAACCTTGAGCATCCAAGTCTAGTTGAGAGATGTCCATGCCTGTGGTGGGGAAGTTGAAGTAGATGATCTGGTCAAGCCACACCTTGAGTGCTGTGTCCAGTTCTGGGCTCCTCCATTGCAGAGAGCTGCTGAGGTGCTGGAAGGTGTTTGGAGCAGGGCAGCAAGGCTGGGGAGGGGCCTGGAGCACAGCCCTGTGAGGAGAGGCTGAGGGAGCTGGGGGGGTGCAGCCTGCAGCAGAGGAGGCTCAGGGCAGAGCTCATTGCTGCCTGCAGCTGCCTGCAGGGAGGCTGTAGCCAGGTGGGGTTGGGCTCTGCTGCCAGGCAGCCAGCAGCAGAAGAAGGGGACAGAGGCTCAAGCTGTGCCAGGGGAGGTCTAGGCTGGAAGTGAGGAGGAAGTTGTTGTCAGAGAGAGTGATTGGCACTGGAATGGGCTGCCCAGGGAGGTGGTGGAGTGGCCGTGGCTGGAGGTGTTGCAGCCAAGCCTGGCTGGGGCACTTAGTGCCATGGTCTGGTTGGTTGGGCAGGGCTGAGGGCTAGGTTGGGATGGGGGAGCTTGGAGCTCTCTTCCAACCTGCTTGATTCTGTGATTCTAAGCCTTGATCATCCAAGTCCAGTTGAGACATGTCCCTGCCCGTGGTGGGGAAGTTGAAGTAGATGATCTCTGAGGTCCTTTCCATCCTAAGCCATCCTGTGACTCTTATTTAACTCTAAAAATAACCCCCTCTGCACAGTACTGTTTTGAAGGGTTTTAAGCACCTTCCAAGGCAAGATGCTGTACCAGAGGATTTAAAAAGAAGCCTTTGGAGCAGGGTGAGATTAAGATGTTTGGGTGCCATGCCAAAAAAAAATAACTACAACAAACTGGGAAGCTGCACTGCATCTAAAACATCTTCCAATGGCAGCAGTGATTGCTGAGCAGTAGCTGGGGCTGCTATTGCTGTTATTTTCAGGGAGGGGTTCAGAAGACCAGATTTTTGAAGAAGCACCATTTTCCTGGTATTGAGTTTCACTGTAATTGATAGAAAAGCTCTCAGTGAGCTAAAAATAGCAGCCCAGCTAACTGCTTCTATGGCAGGCTCGTAGGGAACAGTCTTGTGAAGTTTAATAGCTGGCAGCTGCAGACAATGGACTCACAGACAGTGCTTACCCACAGCAGAAAGCTGCTTCCTCCTTGGGCACCAGCACAAGCCCCCGACTAGCAGCAGGTTCCTGCTTGTAGGCTCTCACGCTTGGGTGGGAGTTCAGACACTCAGATACCTGCTGGGAGGGCAGCACAGCAGCTATCAAGGACCCCTAACTTCTCCTGGTCTGCATAGGTGCTGGTATGGGTCAAGAACTGCCTGGAGGGCTGGGCCCAGAGAGTGGTGGTGAATGGTGCCACATCCAGCTGGCAGCTGGCACCAGTGCTGTGCCCCAGTCTTCTGCCCTGTGCTCAGCACTGCTCAGGCCACACCTGGAGTACTGTATCCAGTTCTGGGCTCCTCCATTGCAGAGAGATGCTGAGGTGCTGGAAGGTGTCTGGAGCAGGGCAGCAAGGCTGGGGAGGGGCCTGGAGCACAGCCCTGTGAGGAGAGGCTGAGGGAGCTGGGGGGGTGCAGCCTGCAGCAGAGGAGGCTCAGGGCAGAGCTCATTGCTGCCTGCAGCTGCCTGCAGGGAGGCTGTAGCCAGGTGGGGTTGGGCTCTGCTGCCAGGCAGCCAGCAACAGAAGGGGACACAGTCTGAAGCTGTGCCAGGGCAGGTCTAGGCTGGACGTTGTTAGGAAGTTGTTGTCAGAGAGAGTGATTGGCACTGGAATGGGCTGCCCAGGGAGGTGGTGGAGTGGCTGTGGCTGGAGGTGTTGCAGCCAAGCCTGGCTGGGGCACTTAGTGCCATGGTCTGGTTGGTTGTCTAGGGCTGGGTGCTAGGTTGGGCTGGGTGAGCTTGGAGCTCTCTTCCAATCTTCTTGATTCTATGATTCTGTGATTCCTCATGGAAGTGCCAGATGAGCTGAAGAAGGCAAATGATTGACTCACAGGCAGAGAAGAGCTGGTGACAGCCCCAGTCACACAGAGCAGTTCTTGCTGCAGCAGTTGCGAGGTGCTGGAGGTTGGGGTCCAGAGGAAGGTGAGCAGAGGAAGGCCTTTGAAGGAGCTTGTTCAGGGATTGCCTGTCCTGAGCCCCTGGGTAGCTGCTGTGAAGGGGTGCCCAGCAGAGCTGGCTGTTTCTGAAGGCAACTTACTGAAATCTCAGGAGTAAACCATCTCTTCATGTGGGAAGACTGAGAATTCCAGGAGAGAGCCTGCATGGCTTGGTGGGCAGCTTCTTATTGAACTCGTGCACAAAAAGGGAGTGGAGAAGAGGCAGGAACAAGGATAGGCAGCAGAAAGCAGTGTTAGGCACTCAGGATCAAAATCTGGAAAGCCAAAGCTCAGCTGGGGCTGAGACTGCCAAGAGGCACAGATGGGAACAAGACAGACTCTGTGGGAAGTCTGATTTCAAAGAAGCCCAGGAAAAGCAAGGGCTCATCAATGGCTCAAGGAATCCTGGTTGCAAGGGAGCAGGGAAGGCTTCAGTGACTTTTTTCACCTTGTTTTTTTCCCAAGCAAAGACTGCACTGGTGCTGGCATGGCTTGGGATGGAGAGGGGCAGCCCTTGCTCAGTGGCAAGGGATCAAACAATTCAAGAGACTGGCAAGAAGCTGGATGTACCCAAAGCCAAGGATTGTGGGCTCAGTGCATGGGGAAAACATTTTTAAACTCAGCTTTTTTGAACAGCAGAGCTGCTGTGAAGAAGAAAAAGAACATGCATGGGAACAATTTTAACTGTAGCTGAGCTCTGTTAGCTGCACTGACAGAAATTCCCACATCTGAGTGGACCATGGGATTTGATTTTCATATTTCTTGTCCTACTTTTATGTTTCTAAGGCATTACATACAGCAGCCTTCATTTTTAAGAACTGGGATTTGGTGTATCAGTTTGTTGCATCATATTTCTGAAACAAGAATGAAAGTGCAGGGTTCTGCACTTTGGTCACAACAACCCCAGGCAGTGCTACAGGCTGGGGACAGAGTGGCTGAGAGCAGGTAGGCAGAGAGGGAACTGGGGGTGCTGGCACAGAGGAGCTGCAGAGGAGGCAGCAGTGCCCAGGTGGGCAGCAGAGCCAATGGCATCCTGGGCTGGCTGAGGAGCAGTGTGGGCAGCAGGACAAGGGAGGTTCTACTGCCCACCTCTGTGCTCAGCACTGCTCAGGCCACCCCTGCAGTGCTGTGTCCAGTTCTGGGCTCCTCCATTGCAGAGAGCTGCTGAGGTGCTGGAAGGTGTTTGGAGCAGGGCAGCAAGGCTGGGGAGGGGCCTGGAGCACAGCCCTGTGAGGAGAGGCTGAGGGAGCTGGGGGGGGTGCAGCCTGCAGCAGAGGAGGCTCAGGGCAGAGCTCATTGCTGCCTGCAGCTGCCTGCAGGGAGGCTGTAGCCAGGTGGGGTTGGGCTCTGCTGCCAGGCTGGGGGTGTTGCAGCCAAGCCTGTCTGGGGCACTCAGTGCCATGGTCTGGTTGGTTGGGCAGGGCTGGGTGCTAGATTGGGCTGGCTGAGCTTGGAGCTCTCTTCCAACCTGGTTGCTTCTATGATTCTAAGAAATCATGCTTGGGGTTTTTTAATTTCTGTTTGATATTAAAACTGGAGATCTATTAAGGCACTAATAACTTCTCAGAGCAACAATCATAGGAAGAATGACTGGTTTGGGGGCTAGGTGAGCATATAAAATAAATCTGTTGATGAAGTGGAAGGAATAGAAATGTTGTGTTACTGGTTATGAGACAGTGAAATGGACTCATTTCAGACTGAGCCTCATTTAAGCCTGAATGCATAACTTCAGCATTACTGTTGGGGGTTGGAGCACCTCTGCTACAAGGACAGGCTGAGAGTGCTGAGGTTGTTCAGTCCTGAGAAGAGAAGGCTCCAAGGAGACCTTAGAACAGTCTTCCAGGACCTGAAGGGGCCTACAAGCAGGCTGCAGAGGGACTGTTTGCAAAGGTCTGCAGGGACAGGATGAGGGACAATGGCTGGAAATTGGAAAAGAGCAGATTTTGATTGGATGTTAGGAGCAAATTCTTTGCCATGAGGGTGCTGGAACACTGGATCAGGTTGCCCAGGGAGGCAGTTGAAGCCACATCCCTGGAGATCTTCAGGATTAGGCTCGATGAGGCTCTGAGTTGCCTGCTCTGCTCTAGTGGAGGATGTCATAGAATCATAGAATCATAGAATCAACCAGGTTGGAAGAGACCTCCAAGATCATCCAGTCCAACCTATCCTCCAGCCCTATCCTTGCTGACTGCAGAAGGTGTCCATGCTGACTGCAGAAGATGATGTCCCTGCTGATTGCAGAAAAGGATGTCCCTGCTGAGTGCAGGAGAGGATGTCCATGCTGACTGCAGAAAGGAATATCCCTGCTGACTGCAGAAGGAGTTGGAGTGGATGACCTTTGGAGTTCCCTTCCAACCCAAACCATTCTATGATTCTATTTTGTGTCTCTCTTTGCTCAGGCAGTTTCCCTGTTCTTTAACTCTGTGCTTTTAATGATCATACTCTCTTCTCCCAGGCAACCAGCAATAGAACAAGGGACACAGTCTCAAGTTGTGCCAGGGCAGGTCTAGGCTGGATGTTAGGAGGAAGTTCTTCACAGAGAGAGTGATTGGCATTGGAATGGGCTGCCCAGGGAGGTGGTGGAGGCACCATCCCTGGAGGTCTTCAAGCAAAGACTGGATGAGGCACTTGGTGCCATGGTCTGGTTGACTGGCTAGGGCTGGCTGCTAGGTTGGACTGGATGAGCCTGGAGGTCTCTTCCAACCTGGTTGATTCTATGATTCTGTGATTCTATGATACTGGTGATGCAGTGCCAGTGTACAGACTGACACCAGGTAACTCTCACCCAGCTTATCAGCTGTGCATTCTGAATGCCTATAATGAAATGTAGTTATTTGGTCTTCAAAGTATTTTAAGCCTGAAAGTACAGCAGGATCTTTTCTGGTGACATCATCCCTGTTAACAGACCCTTCAGACTCAGCACAGGAGGAGCACTGGCTTTGTTACTTGCCTACACAGTTCCATAATCACTGAGCAGTGATGTTAACAGTCCTTATGGGCTTCCCTGGGCAGGATATGAGCTAAAGCAGCAGTAAAAGCTTTCATTTGGGCAAGAGCTCCAGTGGATGTTTAGAGGTAGGTGAGTTCTGCATGGCAAATGTCTCTCTGTGAGTCGTGGCTGGGGATGCTGTGATTCACCACACATTCAGGCACAAAGGAGAAAAGGCAAAGAGAGAAGAGGAGAAGCTTCTTAGGATCCTGCAAATGGCAACCTCCAGATGTTTGGAGAGGAACCAGTCAGGAACTGACTCTGCAGCTTAATTCCTTGAGGAGCCAGAGAACACACAGGCTTGTTAAATAAGAATCCATGGAAATTCTCTGCTTCAGGGTTATTGTTCTGAAATTTGCAGGCTATAATAAAAGAAGTCCTCAAACCAGGCATCCTCTGACAGAAGGCTGTCTGCTGCCTGAAAACTTCCTTTGCTCCTGCTTCTTTCATCCTCTCTTCTTCCCAAAATGGATCTTCTGTGTCATTCTCTTCAGTTGTCTTTGTCAGAGCCTCAGCATCTTCATGTTACATAATTGGTTGCTTAGTTGTCACCTCAGGTATTCAGAGCTGCAAACTGGTTTTCCCAGGGTTATCCAAGAGTGACACATGAAAGTGATCTGTCAGGTTTCATTGTTCCATCGGTTCATTGCTCACCCTGTGTTCAACGCAGGGACTGTCCCTGTCTCCTCCCATAGGTTCTGCCTCAACTGGGAGCTGCCAATGGGGGCAGAAGAGATCCACACTCAATACAGGCAGGACATGGACCTGATGGATCAAGTCCAGAGGAGGGTTATGAAAATGATCAGGGGCTGGAGCACCTCTGCTGTGAGGACAGGCTCAGGGAGCTGGGGATGTTTAGCCTGGAAAGCAGAATGCTTCAGGCAGATCTAAGAGCTGCCTGCCAGGACCTGAAGGGGGCTACAAGCAGGCTGCAGAGGGACTGTTTGCAAAGGCCTGCAGGGACAGGATGAGGGCAATGATTTGAAATGAGAGCAGAGCAGATTGAGTTGGATGTGAGGAGCAAGTTCTGCACCATGAGGGTAGTGAACACTGCAACAGGTTGCCCAGGGAGGTGGTTGAGGCCACACCTCTGGAGATATTCAAAGTGAGACTCAACAGGGCTCTGGGCAACCTAATCTAGTTGAGGACATCCCTGCTGACTGCAGAGTGGATTGGACTAGAAACCCTTTGCAGGTCCCTTCCAACCCAGACTACATTGGCCCCATCTCTGGAAATGTTCAAAGTGAGGCCTGACAGGGCTCTGGGCAACCTGATCTAGTTGAGGACATCCCTGCTGACTGCAGAGTGGATTGTACTAGATGACCTTTGGAGGTCCCTTCCAACCCAGACTGTTCTATGATTCTATGATTCAAAATGATGCCTTCAGCCTGACCTCTCAATGCAGAGTCTGATGAGCTGTAAAAGCCAAGCAGAGAGACTTTTCACAGTCAAGGCTGCACAGCTTTCAGTCCTGGGGGGTAAGCTGTCAGATTGGTTGCAGCCTGGTGTGATCTGCAGGAAAAATGTGCTTTATATGGTGAATAACTACACCCAGTAGAACTTCATGGGCTGAGAAAAGCTGCTCCTAGTTATGTAGAAAGAGAAGAGTTAAGAGCTGAAACGGAACTGCTAAAATGCCTCTTTCTCTTCTGATTTATCATTTCCAGCTTGGGGCTGTGCTTGGAGCTGTAATCAGTGTTTTGAAAGGAGTTAATCTCAGAGCACGAGCAGTGACTAATACTATTATTCTCCTTTTAGACTGCTTGCACAGAGTTTCTCTTCCTGATTAGTAAGAGTTCTCTGCCCAAAAGGCCCATCTTCTGCATTCATAATCAAGGATTACTTTCATTTAAGACATTCCTTGGGTAAATTTCAAGCTCTGCTCAATGTTTTCCTTTCTTTTTGTTTTCCCATCTCCCATTTCTGCCCTTATTATCCTCTGGCTGGCACTTCACAGAGTGCTATCCATAAAGGAAAGTGGTTGCTACAATCTTGTCTCTCTTCCTGCAGTAGTGTTGAAGGCTGTGTGTGGAGACAGTGAGTTTCAAAAGTAACCTACTTGTGAGTATCAGCCTCATCACCCTTTTCTGAAGGAGACAGCCTTTGTTAAGGATGTTGTCAGTTGACTGCATAGCCCAGAACTCAGCAATCCAAAAGCAAGCATGAAAATCTGAACTCTTGTGCTGCTCAGGAGTTGTGTATTGGCAGGGATTTCAGTTAGCTTCCAGACTGGGCACAGGCAGAGACCATATCAACACCTTCCAGTCACAGAATCATAGAATCACAGAATCAGCCAGGTTGGAAGAGAGCTCCAAGCTCACCCAGCCTAACCTAGCACCCAGCCCTGCTCAACCAACCAGATCATGGCACTAAGTGCCCCAGCCAGGCTTGGCTGCAACACCTCCAGCCACGGCCACTCCACCACCTCCCTGGGCAGCCCATTCCAGTGCCAATCACTCTCTCTGACAACAACTTCCTCACAACATCCAGCCTAGACCTGCCCTGGCACAGCTTGAGCCTCTGTCCCCTTCTTCTGCTGCTGGCTGCCTGGCAGCAGAGCCCAACCCCACCTGGATACAGCCTCCCTGCAGGCAGCTGCAGGCAGCAATGAGCTCTGCCCTGAGCCTCCTCTGCTGCAGGCTGCACCCCCCCAGCTCCCTCAGCCTCTCCTCACAGGGCTGTGCTCCAGGCCCCTCCCCAGCCTTGCTGCCCTTCTCTGCACATCTTCCAGCACCTCAACAGTCCAGCCTGTCCTTCAGAGAAGGGAAAGCCTTCCTTCTCCTGCTTCTTTCCAAGACTGGTGTCTCTAATTGCTTTTAGTAAGCTCCCTGCTGAGTGCAAGGCAGTGCAGTTACCAATGCCTCAAGCTTCATCCCTTTGCTGCTGCTTTTTTTTGCTGCTTCCTGGTTTCAGAAGAGATCACCACATGGGGTTTGGACTTCTCCTCCAGCAGATGGTTGTCTCAGTTTCCAAATAAGCTACCCCAGCCTTGTCAGGCCTGGCAACACTTTCTCTTCCTAAAGGCACTTACACAGAAAGCCTCTGGCCTTTCTGCTTCCTTTCTTGGGCTGTCACAGCCTGTCAGGGGGAGGCAGTGCAAGGGAGCACAGCTTGCCTTTAGAAAGGTATCTTGACCCAGCTACAGACCTTCTTGATCCTGATAAACCCCTTATGGAATTCCATCTAGACCTGTACATTACAATTGCTGTGAGCTTGATCTTCACTTGTTCTTTATCCATTCTGCATTTTGGATTTGCTGGGAGTTGCAGAGGTTTGGTGTTGAGCATTAGACAGCTACAGGAGCCTTTTTCACCCATTTCCAAGAGCTCTTTATTATCTGACAGTCTTCATTCAGTAGGAGGTAGACATTTCTGGCTCACAAATGGGCAACATTATTTTGTTTTGCTTTCATAAGTAAACACTTAAGCAGTGTTTCTAAGAATATTGCAGCTAAAGAGGTTCTGAATATGACAAAGTGTTGAAAACACACAAGGGATGTTGTGTAATTGAACAAAACCTTCCCTTCATATGCCCAACACTTTAATCCATCCATTCAAAGCCTAGAGGGGTCTTGGTCTTTAAACTGCACATATCTGCTAAGTGAGCTTTTGAAAACAGAGGTGAGACTGGATGAAAAAGGAATATTCAAAGCCTCTTAAGTATTGGGAGGGCTCAGGAGAACTGGAGCTTACCTTAAAAGCAGCTGAATCCTAGAATCAGGCAGGGTTGGAAGGGACAACAAGCATCAGCCAGTTCCAACCTCCCTGCCATGCCCAGGGACACCCTACCCTAGAGCAGGCTGCCCACAGCCTCAGCCAGCCTGGCCTCAAACACCTCCAGCCATGGGGCCTCAACCACCTCCCTGGGCAACCCCTGCCAGCCTCTCACCACTCTCCTGCTCAACAACTTCCTCCTCACCTCCAGCCTCACTCTCCCCACCTCCACCTTTGCTCCATTGCCCCCAGCTCATCCAGCCCAACCTAGCACCCAGCCCTGCCCAACCAACCAGACCATGGCACTAAGTGCTTCCTCCAGGCTTGGTTTCAACACCTCCAGGCACGGCCACTCCATCACCTCCCTGGGCAGCCCATTCCAGTGCCAATCGCTCTCTCTGACAACAACTTCCTAACAACATCCAGCCTAGACCTGCCCTGGCACAGCTTGAGCCTCTGTCCCCTTCTTCTGCTGCTGCCTGCCTGGCAGCAGAGCCCAACCCCACCTGGCTCCAGCCTCCCTGCAGGCAGCTGCAGGCAGCAATGAGCTCTGCCCTGAGCCTCCTCTGCTGCAGGCTGCACACCCCCAGCTCCCTCAGCCTGTCCTCTGTAGAAGGATTTCCTGTTCTCTTTAACATCTGAAGCCAAATTAATTGCCAGTTGGGCTTTTGCCTCCCAAGAGGTTCTGTTGACCAATCTCCAGAACAAGTCAAAGTTTGCCTGCCAGAAGTCCAAGGTGGCAAAATGCTGCAATTAATTGTGAGTTAGACCTGGGTCTGTGTTTTGTGTCTTACACTCAGCTCTACTGTGGCCTGCCTTGGCAGGGAGGTTGGGCTCTGTGCTCTTTGGAGGTCACTTCCAATCTCCAAGGTTCTGTGATTAAGATGAAGGAGAAAATTCACTTTTCACTGTGTATTTGTTTCAGTCGAATGCAAGTTTCTCCATGTGACCTTTCAGCATCTGTGAGGAACAGAACTATCACAAAAGGGAGAAATCTGAGGTTAGGAAGCTCAAAGGAGCCTACAAAGTCAACCTTCTTGTCTGAGTTGCAGAGAATTTATGTCCCTGTCCCTGCTCATGATAGTTTTACCATTAGCTGCCTTCTGTGAAGACTCAGAACCTTTCTTCTCCCCAGAATATGCTCCAAAGCCACCCCAAGGGCAGAGATGATGATAAACAGGTGGACACTTCCCTGCTCTGGCACAGCACTGAAAGGGTAAGGCCAGGCTTACAGAAGCACAGATGCAAGGTCCATGAGCATGTTCACTGTACAATTGCTCTGTTTGTGCAGCCAGTTGCAGTAATTGGCTAATTGGGTCCACAACTGCTTAACTGCATCAGTAACTACTCATTACTAAATTATATGTGAGCCATGGAGAAAAAGAGCCTTTGTCTGAAGGCCTTTGTTGCAGAAACTTTTATGTCATGGAGGCTCATCCTACTCAACAAAGCCATGCCTGAGCATCAGGGTGTTTTGTTTGGTCATTTCTTTTGAGTCAGGAGAGGGTAGAAAGAGAAAGAAACCCAAGGGAGTGGGAAAAGAGGCTGTTTGGAAAACAGGTTTCTGCTTTTCTCTTCTGCTGATCCACAGAGCTTTCCAAGGAACCTCCTGGGAAATTAAGGAGGTTTGGAAGAAGGAGGTCTGGCCTTTGAAAGGAGCATCCAGTAACAGGCACTTAGTGCCATGGTCTGGTTGACTGGATAGGGCTGGGGGATAGGTTGGACTGGATGAGCTTGGAGGTCTCTTCCAACCTGGTTGATTCCATGATTGTATGATTCTAGGTTGTTATGGGTTTTTCCTCTCCTGGCCTTATCATAACTCTTATTTCAGTTACTTTCACTGGAATAAGGCCATCACCTGCAGTACTTCATTCAGCTCTGGAGCCCTCAACATAGAAAGGACATGGATCTGATGGAGTGGGTCCAGAGGAGCTCATTGATGTCTGCAGCTGCCTGCAGGGAGGCTGTAGCCAGCTGGGGTTGGGCTCTGCTGTCAGGCAGCCAGCAACAGAAGAAGGGGACACAGCCTCAAGCTGTGGCAGGGCAGGTCTAGGCTGGATGTTGTGAGGAGGAAGTTGTTGTCAGAGAGAGTGATTGGCACTGGAATGGGCTGCCCAGGGAGGTGGTGGAGTGGCTGTGCCTGGAGGTGTTGCAGCCAAGCCTGGCTGGGGCACTTAGTGCCATGGTCTGGCTGGTTGGCTCTGCCAGCCTGCTTGGTTCTATGATTCTATGAATAACTTGCCCCAGATCTGCATTCTTTTTGCTTTCATGGTTAACACCCTTGAGAAACTCCAGCTCAGTGAGGGAAAAGGGAAGCTCCATGAATGATTTCATTTGGTAACCTGCACACACAATTCTTGAGCTGACAGAAGAATACTTCTAGAGTAAATAATCTATATCAAAAGCAGGCACTGTCTAAGGGAGGTTTTCAGTTGACCTATTGAATTATCACTGTGAAAATGAACAAATACCTCAGCAGGAAAATAGAGGAGAAAAAACAGATCAGAACAAACCAAACCAAACCAAAAAGGGTTTGCATATTAATTGAAAAGTAAAAAGCTCTCTCTCAACTTTTGCAACTGATGAGTCACAAAAGGGCCAGTGCCAATAGGCAGCAAATCTCATGTTCTTCAAACAGCTTTTTATTCCAGTGTTGATCTCAGCTGCCTGCCTTTTCTTCTTGAGCATCCAGTCAGGGTTTTTTTTTGTCTGTCCTTGTTGTGGCTTCTAGATTTTATCTCTGTTTATTTGGGGTTTTCACCATTTTTTCAGCATCTTCTTCATCTGGGCTTGAAAAGTCCTTTTTCATATTTGCACATGCCTGAAGCATTTGAGGGAGGCTCCCTGTATTTTTGTCATGTTTGGAACATTTGTCTCAGTGCTGCTCAGGCCACCCCTGCAGTGCTGTGTCCAGTTCTGGGCTCCTCCATTGCAGAGAGCTGCTGAGGTGCTGGAAGGTGTTTGGAGCAGGGCAGCAAGGCTGGGGAGGGGCCTGGAGCACAGCCCTGTGAGGAGAGGCTGAGGGAGCTGGGGGGGTGCAGCCTGCAGCAGAGGAGGCTCAGGGCAGAGCTCATTGCTGTCTGCAGCTGCCTGCAGGGAGGCTGTAGCCAGGTGGGGTTGGGCTCTGCTGCCAGGCAGCCAGCAGCAGAAGAAGGGGACACAGCCTCAAGTTATGATTCAGGATCATGGAGCAGTGCTTGCTGGAGTAATTTAGCTTAGATCTGGAGCCAAGCAGCACGACTGCTTTTTGCACTTGGAGAAACATTTGTTGTGTGGTGTCTTGATTAGCCTTTGCTCCTGGTGAAAATCTCTCTATCAGCTGAATTTTCTCCTAACTTTAAACACAGGAGAAGTAAAAGAATCAACCCTTTTCTATTTTCAGTCCTCCAAACAACAGCAGCCTCAGCAAACACAGAGCAGCTATCAAGGCAGAGGATCAGTGTTTGCAGACGTCAGACTCGTGGCTCTCCTGAGTATGGTCTCCTGATCTCTGTGGCAGTCAGCGTGGCACCGTAGTGTCCTGTGCTTTGGTGGGGTGCAGTGGGAGCTGCTTGGACTAAAAGCTCTTTTACAGTGCCCATCAGTGTCCATATTTATGTCTAGCCCCTGTGAAAAGCCTTTAATGACACATAGCTAGCAAAAGTGTCTACGACTGCCTGCAGGGAGGCTGTAGCCAGGTGGGGTTGGGCTCTGCTGCCAGGCAGCCAGCAGCAGAAGAAGGGGACAGAGGCTCAAGCTGTGCCAGGGCAGGTCTAGGCTGGATGTTGTTAGGAAGTTGTTGTCAGAGAGAGTGATTGGCACTGGAATGGGCTGCCCAGGGAGGTGGTGGAGTGGCTGTGGCTGGAGGTGTTGCAGCCAAGCCTGGCTGGGGCACTGAGTGCCATGGTCTGGTTGGTTGTCTAGGGCTGGGTGCTAGGGTGGGCTGGCTGAGCTTGGAGCTCTCTCTCAGCCTGGTTGATTCTGTGGTTCTGTGAACTACCTTGTAAATAGTAGGATCAGACTTATGGCTGTTGTAACAAGAGTGAAGCAGTGTGAATAGCTGAGATAACACCTCGACCCAAGATAAGCCAGGAGTACTTCACCACCTGTAGCTGAGCAGGTCTCTAGGAGCTTATCAGGACAAGCATGAGTAATTTCTCATCTGAATTAGGGAAGTGGTAGAACAAACCAGTAGCTCAAACCAGATCAATATCACAAGCAGCCTTCAGTGTTAAGGGCAAGCATTTCCAGGCAGAGGCTGAGCAAAGCCTCACTTGCACTGAGGAAGGGAAATGGAAAGAGCTGCATTGATAAAGCCATGAGTGGCTGGCAGTCTGCTCTTCATGTGATGCTGGAGTAGCTGGTGCTGCACTTTTGCAGGCAGAGGGCTGACTTATGGGCTGTAGATGAAGAACACACAAAGAGCCTTCAAGCAATCTGTTGGTGAGCAGGACCTTTCCCTCACTGGTCATATGCAGCTCTATGAAATCACACAATCATAGAATTATAGAATGGGTTGGGTTGGAAGGGACCTCCAAAGGTCATCCAGACAAATCTAGGTGTTCCAGAAAAGACTGGATGAGGCATTTAGTGCCATGGTGTAGTTGGTCTAGAAGGGAGCCTGCAAAAAAGCTGGGGAAGGACTTTTCAGGATATCAGAGAGTGGCAGGGGTGGGAGAATGGAGCAAAGCTGGAGGTGGGGAGAGTGAGGCTCGAGGTGAGGAGGAAGTTGTTGAGCAGGAGAGTGGTGAGAGGCTGGCAGGGGTTGCCCAGGGAGGTGGTTGAGGCCCCATGGCTGGAGGTGTTTGAGGCCAGGCTGGCTGAGGCTGTGTGCAGCCTGCTCTAGGGTAGGGTGTCCCTGGGCATGGCAGGGGGGTTGGAACTGCCTGATCCCTGTGCTCCCTTCTAACCCTGCCTGATTCTGTGATTCTAAATCCCTCTGCAATCAGCAGGGACATCCTCCACTAGAGCAGGTTGTTCACAGCCTTGTCCAGCCTCACCTTGAGTACCTGCAGGGTTGGGGTCTCAACTACCTCCTTGTTACAGCATTCCACCACCCTTGTGGCAAAGAACTTGTTCCCATCTCAATCTGCTCTGCTCTCATCTCAAACCATTGCCTTCACCCTGTCCCTGCAGGCCTTTGCAAACAGTCCCTCCTTGTGGCCCCTTTCAGGTACTGGAAGGTGACAACTAAGTCTCCCCACAGCCTTCTCTTCCCCAGACTGAACAACCCCAGCTCCCTCATCCAGTCCTTGTAGCAGAGATGTTCCAGCCTCCTAATCATCTTTGTGGCCTTCCCCCTGCTCCATCAGGTCCATGTCCTTCTTGTGTTGAGGGCCCCAGAGCTGGATGCAGTCCCCCAGGTGAGCTCTCACCAGACCTGGCAACACTTGGCTTGGTCACAAAATAATTAGCTGAATATTACTTTGAGCCACTGGTATTTTAATGTCTAAAAATATCCTTTTTTTCCTCTTTAAGGATCATTTTGATTAGTCAATTGTAAAATTCCAGTGCAGTTTGGCTTTATACTGGCATCTGCCTGGTTCTCTCTATGAATAGCAACAGCCACAATCAATACCTTGCGGATGAAAATGCAGCCTGCCTCTTGGGTTGTCTCCTGTCAGTGATGTTGTAGTTTCATGCTTTACACCACTCTGAATGCTTAATGGATTTGGTTAGTGAAGACAGCTCACTGCTATAGGTTTTATTTATCATAGGTAAGCTTCATTTAGCCCTTCCTGGGATAAATAATGCTCAGCACAGCTCAGGCACTTCAGCTGCAGTGGTTTACCAAAGGAAAGCTCTTTGTGTTCCCTGCAGATTTACTGTTCATGAATGCTTCAGCCTGGTTGAGGGCCTGTCCCCACCATGAGAAAATGTTTCATATGCATGGATGATCATGTGCTGAAATCCTTAGGGATTCCTGGCCTAGAATCATAGAATCACCCAGGTTGGAAATGACCTCCAAGCTCATCCAGTCCAACCTAGCACCCAGTCCTATCCAGTCATCTAGACCATAGCACTAAATGCCTCATCCAGGCTTTTCTTGAACACCTCCAGGGACTGTGACTCCACCATAGAATCAGGCAGGGTTGGAAGGGACCACAGGCATCAGCCAGTGCCAACCCCCTGCCATGGCCAGGGACACCCTACCCTAGAGCAGGCTGCACACAGCCTCAGCCAGCCTGGCCTCAAACACCTCCAGCCATGGGGCCTCAACCACCTCCCTGGGCAACCCCTGCCAGGCTCTCACCACTCTCCTGCTCAACAACTTCCTCCTCACCTTCAGCCTCCAGCTTTGCTCCATTCCATTCCCCCCAGTCCTGGCACTGCATTTGCCTCTTGGTGCCAATGGCAGAAGATGTATGAGAGAGGATTCTACCCCTTCTGTGGTGGAAGAGATCTTAGTGTAGTGGCTATTAGCCACTGCTGGGTTAACATGAGGGTGTTTTTTCCACTGTTTAGACTACAGCACAAATTAGCAGCTGCCCAGGGAGGCTGTGGCTGCCCAGAGAGGCTGTGGCTGCCCAGAGAGGTTATGGAGTCTCCTTCTCTGGTGACATTCAGAACCCCCTTGGATGTGTTCTGTGCGGACTGCCCTAGGTGATCCTGCTTGGCAAGGGGGTTGGACTGGATGATCTCTGGGGGTCCCTTCCAACCCTCAGCATTCTGTGATTCTGTGTTAAAATGCTTTGGTTTTGCCCTAGTATATAAATGGCCTTAGCTGAAAGCCCTCAGTGTTAGTTTCCTCCTCTGCAAGTTGAGGCAGGCTTGGCCAGGCCAGCAGAGGAACTGCTGCAATTCAGCGCCACTGAAGCTAAGGAGCAATAAAATGCTGAGTGGTTCCTAAGCCAAGAGACCACACACACTCTCTTCCTTCTCAGAAGCACAAGCTCAGCAGAGAAGTGCCACTTTTGCTAGCCCCCAGTGAAGCCTCCTGGCTGCAGGGTGTGCAGGGGCAGCCTGTAGAGCCTCCTGCATGGGGCTGCTGTGACCCTTTCCTCAAGCCCCAGGGGAGTGTACTCTGGCCCTGTGCCCTTGGGAGAGCTCTCCTCCTGCCAGCATCCCTGGAGGAAGGGATACTTTGCTTCTCACTGTGCTAATTTCTGCTGCCCTCCCCCTCTGCCACTCCTGTGTGTGCCTTTCCAGACCCAGAGGAGAGCTGCTGTGTGGGCAGGCTTGCATTCAGGCATGGGAAGTTTGGCAAGTGCCATCAACTGAGATTCCTGTCGCTGACAGCTGTCAGTCCTTCACCCTCCCCAGCATGGCTGATGGTGAAGCCAATAAACTGCAGCTGGGGCTGGTGCTGGGGACCACCAAGCTCACTGCAAAGTCACAGCAGTGCCTTGAAAAGCCTCCCTCCCTTCCCCTAAATCTGGATCTGGTTAATTCTGGCCTCAAAGAGGGCATAGGAATTGTTTATTTGGGTTCCAATTGTTGTCTACAGTTGCTTTATGCAATGACCTGTGTAAGAAGCTGTTCAGTAGGACAGGTATTGGGATGACAAAGGCTGGAAGAGGAAGAACTTCACTGCTGCTTGTGTTTACCTTCCCTGTGTTAGTGCAGAAATGCCTGTGCAACCTTCTGATGGGCTGTGATGATTCATTAGGGTTCTTAATTGCCCTGGAACAGGAGTTTTGGAAGAGCAACAAAGGGACAACTGCTTCTGTCAGGTCTCTTCAGCCCAACATAGGTCTCCTGCTCACCAGGGAAGGTCTCCCAGGGCTTCTTACACAGATGCCACCACATTGGCAACGGTGGCAGGAGCATCTCTCCCGTGAAGACAGGCTATGGGAGTTGGGGTTTTTCAGCCTGGAGAGGAGAAGGCTTTGAGGAGACCTTGGAGTGGCCTTGCAGTATCTGAAGGGGGCTACAGAAGGCTGGGGAAGGACTATTGACAAGGCCTTGTAAGGACAGGGTGAGGAGGAATGGGTTTGAACTGGTAGAGGGGATATTCAAACTGGATGTTAGGAAGAAGTTGTTTGCAGTGAGGGTGGTGAGAGACTGGCACAGGTTGAGGGTGGTGAGAGACTGGCACAGGTTGAGGGTGATGAGACACTGGCACAGGTTGCTCAGGGAGGTTGTGGAGCACAGAATCACCCAATGTGATCAAAGATCACATTGGGTGATTCTGTGCTCCACAACCTCCCTGCAGGTGTTCAAGGCCAGGTTGGATGAGGCTCTGAGTGACCTGTTCTAGTGAGAGGTGTCCCTGCCTATTTCAGAGGGTTGGAACTGGCTGATCTTTGAGGTCCCTTCCAACCTAAACCATTCTATGATTCTGTGTGAGAGTCCTGCAGAAAAGCCCATTTACACCCATGGGGCTGTGCTTGCTCCCTTCCTCCTCCACAGAGGAGTTTCACTCTTTCCTTTCCCTCCCACTATCTATCTGCTCATGGAGATGGAAGCAGACCTCACCTGCAAGTACATCCTATGCACTGCTGAAGCTCTGTTCAAACTCCTATGTGATCCACATGCACAGATGGTCTGCAGAGTGAGCCAGGATTCAGGTTCCTCCAATGTATCACAGAGAATGCCCTCAGGACACCCTTGTCAGGGCTATACTCTGCTCCTTTGGCACTGTGCTTCACTCATCCCTGCAGCTGCAGGCTTCTTTGGATGTGTTTAGCTTCTACAGGCGTCTAAAGTCACAGTCAAAGACATGTTAGAAGCACAGCCAAGGACACTGTGAAGATCCCAGCTATGCCCACTGCCTCCTCTTCCTGCAGCCTTTGTCTCAGCACACAATGTACTTATTAGTGTGCAAGGGGTATGTTGTTTTCTTCTCCTTACGTAAGCTGCATTCCTCCTGCCGTCAGAGCAGAGGCGCTCGGACAGAGCAGACGCAGCCAACGCCTGCTCTGTGTCCTCTTTTATCAGAGAAGCTCTGGCTAAGGCTGAGCTCACCATTCGGTCCTGTTCTCATGCAGGAATGTTGCTGCAGCGTTTGAGGAGCAGTAGTTTGCTGCCACTGTCACAAGCAATGGCAGGGCACGCTTGCCTGATGCACTTACACAGGGAACTGGCCAGCTTTGGCCAGCAGCTGCCCAGGTTACGCTGGAGAATGCCAAAGAAAGGCTCCGTGGTTTGCCTGCTTGGGTACAGATGTTGGACCTGAATTGCCTCTCAGCACCAGGGCCCTGACTGTCTGCCAGAACACCTCCCAGTCGTTTCACTCCTTCAGCCTGCCTTCTGGATCTGGCCTTCAGCCAGCGCCTCCCAGAGTGCTTCTCCCAGCACAAGCGGTGCTGCCCTTGAAGAAGGAATGTGCCCGAGCTGGCACTGGGATGGCAGTGCCTGCACACCACTGCAGGCCTGCTATGCATGAGAAATGGCAGTGTGAGGGCTAGGAGGGGAAAGGCACAGACCTCATGGAGAGAGCCACGAAAATGATTAGGGGGCTGGAGCACCTCTGCTACATGGACAGGCAGGGGGAGCTGGGGCTGTTCAGCCTGGAAAAGAGAAAGCTCCAGCACCCTCAGTGTAGTTTCTCCTCATGCTGAGGTTAAACCTTCTATGTGAAACCCAACACAAGAAGGACATTGGACTGTTGGAGTCTAGAGGAGGGCCACAAAGATGCTCAGAGGGCTGCAGCAGCTCTGCTGTGAGGACAGAGTACAAGAGTTTGGGCTCTGCAGCCTGGAGAAGAGAAGGCTTGGAGGACACTGGAGGGCTTCCAGTATCTGAAGGGGGCTAGAGGAAGGCTGGGGAGGGACTATTGACAAGGTCTGGGAATGCCAGGGCAAAGGGGAATGGGTTTAACCTGGCAGAGGGGAGATTCAAACTAGATGTTAGGAAAGGGTTCTTTGCAGTGAGGGTGATCACATTGGGTGATTCTGTGCTCCACAACCTCCCTGCAGGTGTTTAAGGCCAGCTCTAGTGGGAGGTGTCCCTGCCTATGGCAGGGGGTTGGAACTGGAGGATCTTTGAGGTCCCTTCCAACCTAAACCACTCTATGATTTTATGATCCTATGTTCCAGTTTGTTTCTATTGTTCCTTGTCTTGTTACTGTGCACCACCTAAAAGAGCTTGGCCCCCTCCACTTGACACCCACCTCTCAGCTATTGATAGACATTGATTAAGTCCTCTCTCAGCCTTCTCTGCTCCAGACTAAACAGCCCCAGGGCTCTCAGTCTCTCTCCACAAGGGAGATGCTCAAGTGCCCCTAATCATTCTGGTAGCTCTCTGTTGGACTCTCTCCATCAGATCCCTGCTTCTCTTGAGTCAGGGAACCCAAAACTGGACAGAGTATTGCAGATGCAGTCTCAGCAGGGCAGAATAGATGGGAGTAAGAATAACATCCTTAGACCTGCACCTGCAAACTAATCCCTTCCTCAGTTCCCTTGTTAAAGGCAGGGCTGCTCTGAGGCCTCTTGATGCCTGTGATCAGGCACAAAGGCATGCCCATTCCATGAGTCACTTTGGCTTCCAGTGACTAAGCCACCCAATTTGCAAGAGGGAGGGAAATGATAGCAGTAATAACAGTTTGTGCTACCACTGAAAGATTTCAAAGTGCTTTCTAAGCAGTTTTCCTTATCAGGGTTATTCAGAGAGATGCCAATCATGCAGCTGAGATCTTGTGGCCATTTCTATTATGTTTGCAAATTGCTTTATTCCTTTTTTTTCTTGGTGCTATTGAACCCACAGCACTTCTGAGACCCTCTTAACTCCTCCCTATCCCCAGCCATAATCAATCATCATTTCCAGTTTGGAAAATAGCACATTAAATGGCACAGGAGTCAAAGCCAACTGGAGGCATAAAATACCCAGCTGGGTTGGGTTTCATATAATGCAACCTGCCAGTTTTCAAAACATCAGCTGCTGTTGCAATGGCTGCAGAACAATCAGCTGCCAGGGAAGCCAGGAGAGCCAACTCCACCTAGTGAAGCCTGCTCAGGTACACCTCAGACAGAACATCATAGACTCATCAGAGAATCAGCCAGGTTGGAAGAGTGCTCCAAGCTCAGCCAGCCCAACCTAGCACCCAGCTCTGCCCAACCAACCAGACCATGGCACTCAGTGCCCCAGCCAGGCTTGGCTGCAACACCTCCAGCCACAGCCACTCCACCACCTCCCTGGGCAGCCCATTCCAATGCCAATCACTCTCTCTGACAACAACTTCCTAACAACATCCAGCCTAGACCTGCCCTGCCACAGCTTGAGGCTGTGTCCCCTTCTTCTGCTGCTGGCTGCCTGGCAGCAGAGCCCAACCTCACCTGGCTACAGCCTCCCTGCAGGCAGCTGCAGGCAGCAATGAGCTCTGCCCTGAGCCTCCTCTGCTGCAGGCTGCACCCCCCCAGCTCCCTCAGCCTCTCCTCACAGGGCTGTGCTCCAGGCCCCTCCCCAGCCTTGCTGCCCTGCTCCAAACACCTTCCAGCACCTCAGCAGCTCTCTGCAATGGAGGAGACCACAACTGGACACAGCACTCAAGGGTGGCCTGAGCAGTGCTGAGCACAGGGGTGGGCAGAAGAACCTCCCTTGCCCTGCTGCCCACACTGCTCCTGAGCCAGCCCAGGATGCCATTGGCTCTGCTGCCCACCTGGGCACACTGCTGCTTCCTCTGCAGCTCCTCTCTCCCAGCACCCCCAGCTCCCTCTCTGCCTGCCTGCTCTCAGCCACTCTGGCCCCAGCCTGCAGTGCTGCTTGGGGTTGTTGTGGCCAAAGTGCAGAACCCTGCCCTTGGCCTTGTTCAGTCTCATCCCATTGGCCTCTGCCCACCCATGCAGCCTGGCCAGGTCCCTCTGCAGGGCTCTCCTGCTCTCCAACAGCTCCACAGCTGCTCCTAGCTCACTGCCATCTGCAAACTCACTGCTGCTGGACTCAATCCTCTGGTCCAAATCATCAATAAAGACATTGAACAGGACTGTGCCCAGCACTGATCCCTGGGGCACACCACTGGTGCCAGCTGCCAGCTGGATGTGGCACCATTCACCACCACTCTCTGGGCCTGGCCCTCCAGCCAGTCCTTGACCCAGATCAGAGTGAAACGAAACAGCTCAAGGACTAAATGCTGCTGGAGTCTTCTATTTTATTAATATTAATGTGGGGACTTCTGCAGGCAGTTTTCCTCTTGGCTCTTCTGCTGTGCTCCCCAGTGCCTTGTGTGTTGTGAGGAGAGCCTCAGTGAGAGGTTACACTGAGCCTAGACTCTTGATTGAATTGGGAGACATAATGGAACAAACCAAAGCTGCTTGACTGGACTGAGTGATGCAAAGCTCAACAGGAGCCTGCAGGGTGAGTGCAGCCCAGACACAACCCTGTGCTGGGCTGCAGCCAGGGCAGTGTGGCCAGCAGGGCAAGGCAGGGGATCCTGTGCTGGGGGAGGTACAGGCTTGATATTAGGAGGAAGTTGTTGGCAGAGAGAGTGATTGGCACTGGAATGGGCTGCCCAGGGAGGTGGTGGAGTGGCCGTGCCTGGAGGTGTTGCAGCCAAGCCTGGCTGGGGGCTGTTTACGCAGGCCTGTATTGGCAGGGCAAGGGGCAATGGTTTGAACTTAGAGAAGAGCAGATTTAGTTTGGATGTTAGGCACAAATTCTGCAACATGAGGGTGCTGGAACACTGCAAAAGTTTGCCCAGGGAAGTAGCTGAGTCCTCATCTATTTCAAGGTCAGTCTGGACAAAGCCATGAGCAACCTGCTCCAGTGGAGGATGTCCCTGCTGACTGCAGGAGACCTGGACTAGACCTTTGAAGGTCCCTTCTAACCCAAACCATTTTAGGATTCTATGAAGTAAATCACACAAGGAAGCACAGAAATAATCTGACATAGCTGAATTCTGCCTCAGACATCATCAATGCTTCCTTTCTTGGAAAGAAATGCAATGTGTGCAGGTGTACAGCTGCATACCTGTAGGCACTCCTGCAGAGAGAAGATGCATGCACAGTTACACTTCATTTATAAAGCTACCACACTAAGGAAACAAAATCCTCCCTGTGCATGCTGCAGGCTCTGGGCAGAGTGTTTGCTGAATCACAGAGTCATAGAATCAGGCAGGGTTGGAAGGGAGCACAAGGATCAGTCAGTTCCAGCCCCCTGCCATGGCCAGGGACACCCTACCCTAGAGCAGGCTGCACACAGCCTCAGCCAGCCTGGCCTCAAACACCTCCAGCCATGGGGCCTCAACCACCTCCCTGGGCAACCCCTGCCAGGCTCTCACCACTCTCCTGCTCAACAACTTCCTCCTCACCTCCAGCCTCACTCTCCCCACCTCCAGCTTTGCTCCATTCCCCCCACTCCTGCCACTCCCTCACAGCCTCAAAAGTCCCTCCCCAGCTTTTTTGGAGCCCCCTTCACATGCTGGAAGGCCACAAGAAGGTCCCCTGGGAGCCTCCTCTGCTGCAGCCTGCACAGCCCCAACTCTTTCAGGCTGTGCTCACAGCAGAGCTGCTGCAGCCTCTCAGCATCCTCCTGGCCCTGCTCTTGACACTCTCCAGCATCTCCACAGCCCTCTTGTCCCAGGGGCTCCAGAGCTGGATGCAGCACTCCAGGTGGGGTCTCAGCAGAGCACAGCAGAGGGGCAGAATCCCCTCCCTGGCCCTGCTGGCCACACTGCTGCTGCTGCAGCCCAGGCTCTGCTTGGCTTTCTGGGCTGCAAGTGCACACTGCTGGCTCCTGCTCAGCTTCTCCTCCACCAGCACCCCCAAGTGCCTCTCCTCAGGGCTGCTCTCCAGACACCCCCTGCCCAGCCTGCATTGGTGCTTGGCATTGCCTCTACCCAGCTGCAGGACCTTGCCCTTGCCCTTGTTGAACCTCCTGAGCTTGGCTTGTGCTCACCTGCCCTGACAGGTGGAAGCAGCAGGTTTTGCTGAAGCTGAGCCCTGTTAGCCCAGATGGCAGGGAGCATTGAGGGACCAACTGCCCATAAATATCCATAAACTGGGCCTTGTCATTTTGATGGCTTTCATGTTGCTGGAAAAGCTGGAAATGCCTGCAGGTGACAAGGGGCAGGGGCTGGCTAATTGATCCATTCATTTTCTTTCTTCTTGTGCTTACAACATGATGTCAGACTCCCAGAAAATGTAAAGCATCTTAGATGCTACTCCAGGGATATAGAGCAGAACTCCAGGGATTAGCAATGAATGATCCTGTTGGGTAATAATGAAATTCTACTCCAAGCATTTTTTATTCAGGGTCATCCAAAGCAGTTTTGAAGTCAATATATGTAGCACTCTCCTTGGACAATGATTTATCAGAATGGCAGAACTGGTTGTTAAATGCTTGGCTGAGGTGCAGTGTGAATATTCTTTTCCACTGTAGAACACTGGCACTGTGAGCATGTTTTTATGTATTATGTATGCTGGGGTGGATTAGAAGAGATGTGGTTAGGAGGTCAAAAGAGGTTCTCCTCCCCTTCTGCCCTACCCTGCCCTGGGGAGGCCACATCTGGAATATTGTGCCCAGTTCTGGGCCACTCAGTTCAAGAAGGAGCTCAGGGAAATGCTTGAGAGTGTCCAGCCCAGAGGCACAGAGCTCTGCAGGCAGGGAACATCTCCTGTGGGGCCAGGCTGAGGCAGCTGGGGCTGGCAGCTGGCAGCAGAGCAGCCTGAGGGCTGCCCTCAGTGCTGTGCCCAAGCTGTGCAGGGCAGTGTGGGCAGGATGCAGGCAGGCTCTGCTCAGGGCTGGCCCAGGGCAGCACAAGGGGCACTGGGGGCAAGCTGGGGCAGAGGAGGTGGCAGGGCAAGAGGAGGGGAAGCTTTTTGGCTGTGAGGGTGGCAGAGGCCTGGAGCAGGCTGCCCAGAGAGGCTGTGGAGTCTCCTTCTCTGCAGCCACTGCAACCCCCCTGGCTGTGTTGTGTGTGCCCTGCCCTGGCTGCTGCTGTCCTGGCAGGGGGTTGGGCTGGATGATCTTTGGAGGTCCCTTCCAGCTCCTAAGGTTCTGTGACCGTGGTTTAAGATATCTCTGCTCCTTCTCTGGATCCCAGATCCCTCCACAGGTTTCGTTTGACTGCTCATTTCCTCTCTGCTTGGCTGTCAATCTGTTTCATCACACCAATCCTGCTAACCTCTGATAGCAAAAGGAGATCATTAGCTCCAGGAAGCTCCTTGGTGCCAAACGATCAAACCAACCTCCTACTTCTCTACAGGCAGAGCAAGTTTGAAATAAATTCACCTTTAGCTGTTGAGTTTTGTCACTGACTACTGTACTGACAATCATCTGGGTGACAGAAGAGGCCTTTCATTGCTTTTGTTTTCTCTTTTTGGAAGGACCAAGTGGGATGCTCATGATAAAGTTCACTGTGGCTCTGCCACAGCTCCTTCATGTGATTGCAGCACATGGAAATGGCATTTTATTGAGTCCTGGCCTTAGAGAAACCTTTCTCTCCAGTAGCTGTTTAGTCTTTATGAGTACACATCTTGGTTGGAGCTCCCCAGGTGTTCACATGCCCAGGCTTTCTTCTGTCTTTGGGCTGTAAAGATCAAGCAAGACACCAAGGAACTAATTGTTGGCTTTTGTTAGGAAGATACTTTCAGTGTTTCTCTCTCTTCAAATGGAAGAGTTATTACCATGCCCACCAGGATCACAACTTGACACACTGATGTCTCACCTTTCTCTTCTGAAGCTGTTGACAAAACCATCCCATTCTCCCTGGTCTTCTTTGAAACACAACTGCTGCCCTAGACCCTTGTGAAATTGATGTCATCAGTTTGCTTCTTACTAAAGGGCTGGAGAGCCAAGAGTGCAGGGGGGGTGATTGAATCCCCTAACAAACACAGAAGTGATAAAGTTAACCAAGCAGCTCCAGCAATAAGGTTTGTACTACTCACAAATGATGAAGTGATGCTGGTAGAGGTCCATAGAATCAGAGAACTGTCAGGGCTGGAAGGGACCTCAAGCATCATTAAGTTCCAACCCTCCTGCCATGGGCAGGGACACCTCACACGAGATCAGGTTGCTCACAACCACATCCAACCTGGCCTTAAACACCTTCAGGGATGAGGCTTCCACCACCTCCCTGGGCAACCTGTGCCAGTGTCTCACCACCCTCATGATAAAGAACTTCTTCCTAACATCCAGCCTGCATCTACCCATTTTTGGCTTTGTTCCATTCCCCCCAGCCCTGTCCCTACCTGACACCCTAAAAAGTCCCTCCCCAGCTTTCTTGTAGCCCCCTTCAGATACTGAAGGGCCACAATAAGGTCTCCTTGGAGCTTTCGCTTCTCCAAGCTGAACAGCCCCAACTCTCTCATCCTGTTCTCATAGAAGAGCAGCTCCAGCCCTCTGGTCATCCTTGTGGTCCTACTCTGGACACCTTCCAGCACCCCCAGATCTTTCCTGTATGAGAGGCTCCAGCACTGGATGCAGGACTCCAGGTGGGGGTCTCACCAGTGCGGAGCAGCGAGGGAGAATCACCTCCCTCTCCCTGCTGGCCACACTTCTCTTCATGTAACCCAGGCTCTGCTTGACTCTCTGGGCTGCAAGTGCACACTGGCAGCCCATGTTGAGCTTCTCATCCACCAGCACTCCCAAGTCCCTCTCCCCAGGGCTGCTCTCCAGCCAGCTGTGCTCTCAGCTATGCTGAGCACTCTAGAGATGGATGGAGCACTGCACATAATGTCTCATAGAGAGAGAGAGAGACAGCACAGCAGGCAGAGAAGCATCTTTGTCCTCTCTCATGCCCTAAGGTATGTTCCCTCTGCCTTAGGTGATCCTCCTTTGGCAGGAGAGATCACCAGAGATGCCTTTCAACCCCTCTGATTCTATGACCTGCTCTGAAATGTAATAGAGCATTTACCAAGTTCAGAAAGCCTCCAGGAAGATCCTCTGAAGACAAAAAGCATTGACTCCATCTGCTGATGCAGCCAGAGTGCTTTGTGGCTAGAAGGGGAGCACGGAGAGAATGTTTCACTGGGCATGGAGAGGCATAAAATTCCCCCCACACCCATTCTGCTGCAAACAATAGCTGCACAGCCATGAGTGCTTGGCAAGCTGAGCCATGCAGGCAGTAGGAGGTATAGGAATTGTCTCCTGCCTCAACTGTCTTCCATCTTCACTCAAATGGGTCAGCAGAGCTGACAGAAGTCCACTCCAGGCCATATTTTCACCTTGGTCTATTAATTGTTTTGCCCTGCTGTGCTCAATCATGTTCTCCTACAGCTTTCCCTGGGGGAGAAGGGTGTGTTTTAGGGACTTGGCTTCTCTTAAGAGAAGAGATTGGAAGAGGTTTAATGCTGCCAGAGCATAGCTGTCAAAGGTGGCTGAATATCACAGAGTCACAGAATTGCTGAGGCTGGAATAGACCTCTGAGATCATCCAGTCCAGCCTAGGACCTAACACCACCACATCAACCTGATCATGGCACTGAGTGCCACAGCCAATCTTTCACAGAATCATAGAACCAGCCAGGCTGGAAGAGAGCTCCAAGCTCACCCAGCCCAACCTAGCACCCAGCCCTGCCCAACCAACCAGACCATGGCACTCAGTGCCCCAGCCAGGCTTGGCTGCAACACCTCCAGCCACGGCCACTCCACCACCTCCCTGGGCAGCCCATTCCAGTGCCAATCACTCTCTCTGACAACAACTTCCTCACAACATCCAGCCTTTGGTTTGGATTCTGAACCTCCACATGTTCATAGAAAGGCTTTAGCAGATTTAGAGTTACATCACTGTCAGAGTTATTAGGGCTCTCCCCCTGCCACCTGGGCATGTTTTGGGCACTCTCTGTTCTGTCAAACACTGGTTTCTGCAGGTAGCACAAGTGTTTGAGGTCCAGTTAGCCACGTGAAGGGGTTCTGTGGGTTTTGGTTTCCTGCCCTCAGTTCTGAGTGCAGGTGGAGTTTCCTGTGTGTTTCCCCAGAAGCTGAGTGCTGTCTTTTGCTCACTCTTCCTGCTCCTGATGTCACACTTCCAATGAAATAATGACTACAGGAATCATAGAATCAGTCAGGGTTGGAAGGGACCACAAGCAGCAGCCAGTTCCAAACCTCAACCTGCCATGGGCAGGGACACCTCACACTAGATCAGGCTGCCCACAGCCTCATCCAGCCTGCCCTTAAACATCTCCCAGGATGAGGTTTCCACAACCTCCCTTAGCAGCCCATTCCATGGTCTCAGCACCCTCATGCTGAAGAACTTCTTCCTAACATCCAGTCTGAATCACCCATTTCCAGCTTTGTTCCATTCCCCCCAGTCCTATCACTACCTGACAGCCTCAAAAGTCCCTCCCCAGCTTTCTTTAGCCCCCTTCAGATACTGAAAGGCCACAATAAGGTCACCTGGGAGCCTCCTCTGCTCCAAACTGAACAACCCTGACTCCCTCAGTCTCTCCTCACAGCAGAGCAGCTCCAACCCTCTGATCATCCTTGTGGCCCTTATCTGGGCACCTTCCAGCACCTCCATGTCCCTCTGGTAATAGGGCCTCCAGCACTGGGTGCACTACTCCAGGTGAGGTCTCACCAGTATGGAGCAGAGGGGGAGAATCACTTTCCTCACCCTGCTGCCCACACTGCTCTTGCTGCAGCCCAGGCTCTGGTTGCTCTCTGGGCTGCAAGAGCACACTGACAGCTCAGACTGAGTTGTCCACCAGCACCCTCAAGTCCCCCTCCTCAGGGCTGCTCTCAAGCCAGTCACTGCCCAGCCTATATTGGTGCTTGGGATTGCCTCAACCCAGCTGCAGAAACCCACTCACGTTTCCAGGGAGCCCAGCCAGCAGCTTTTCATGCCAAGTAAAACTTGAGGCTATTTGTCCTTCTTTCTCTCCTTCCCTGTTTCATCCCAAGGAGACTGTGCTATGTGAAGTGTTTCTCAGCAGGAGGAGGACATTAGTGCCCAGTGTCCCAGAGGGTAGTGTAAGAGGAAGACTGTGCCCAGCAGCATCTGCTGGCTCCCTTTGCTTTGCTGCTTCCACCAGAATCAGTGAACTACAGGCTCTGATGATCACAGAATCATAGGATAACCAGGTTGGAAGAGAGCTCCAAGCTCATCCAGCCCAACCTAGCACCCAGCCCTGCCCAACCAACCAGACCATGGCACTAAGTGCCCCAGCCAGGCTTGGCTTCAACACCTCCAGGCACAGCCACTCCACCACCTCCCTGGGCAGCCCATTCCAGTGCCAATCACTCTCTCTGCCAGCAACTTCCTCCTAACATCCAGCCTAGACCTGCCCTGGCACAGCTTGAGCCTCTGTCCCCTTGTTCTGCTGCTGGCTGCCTGGCAGCAGAGCCCAACCCCACCTGGCTACAGCCTCCCTGCAGGCAGCTGCAGACAGCAATGGGCTCTGCCCTGAGCCTCCTCTGCTGCAGGCTGCACCCCCCCAGCTCCCTCAGCCTCTCCTCACAGGGCTGTGCTCCAGGCCCCTCCCCAGCCTTGCTGCCCTGCTCCAAACACCTTCCAGCACCTCAGCAGCTCTCTGCAATGGAGGAGCCCAGAACTGGACACAGCACTCCAGGGGTGGCCTGAGCAGTGCTGAGCATAGTGGCAGAAGAACCTCCCTTGTCCTGCTGGTGCACTTCTTTTTCCTGCTCATTGAACATGACATGACCTAGCAGAAGGGAATCTGGCAGCATGATGCCATTGCCATGCAGATGGTTTGCTGCTGGGGAAAAGCCCTTTGCAGCATTTCTGATTGTCTATCAAGGGTTTGCCTCTTTGTTTTGTTTCCCCTCCCACCCTCCCAGTAACAGTGATGTGAGATATTAAATGAAGTGGTAACAATGTCTGAAGCTGTGGTTATCATAAAATATTTACATGCCTGGAGTGTTGTAAGCACACAGTGGAGCCCTAATTAACCATAGGTAGTCTAGAATTATCCCATGGTAATTACCCTAATTGGAACTGGCTGATGATGGGGACTAGAATAGAATTTATTTTGTGTTTAATACTGAAACATGGAGTTGGCAATTAACTAAAAGCAGCAGCTGCTTCCTTTGGCTTTAAAAAAGGAAAGAATTGAATTGCCCTCTCTGAGCCTGGCACAATCTCAGCAGCTTTACAAACCCACCCAACAACCACATCCAGCTTCATAACCTTGTGTCTGTCTCAGCACTATCAAGCAGACAGGTGATTAATCATGGAATCATGGAATCAAGCAGGTTGGAAGAGAGCTCCAAGCTCATCCAGCCCAACCTAGCCCTCAGCCCTGGCCAAGCAACCAGACCATGGCACTAAGTGCTTCATCCAATCTTCTCTTGAACACCTCCAGGCACAGCCACTCCACCACCTCCCTGGGCAGCCCATTCCAATGCCAATCACTCTCTCTGCCAACAACTTCCTAACAACATCCAGCCTATACTTCCTAATCCCTGAAAATCCCATGCCTGGAGGTGTTTGAGGCCAGGCTGGCTGAGGCTGTGTGCAGCCTGCTCTAGGGTAGGGTGTCCCTGCTCCTGGCAGGGGGTTGGAGCTGGCTGATCCTTGTGGTGCCTTCCAGCCCTGCCTGATTCTGTGATTCTGTGATTAATAAGTCACTCTCTGCAGGGCTGCTCTCCAGCCACTCACTGCCCAGCCTGCATTTGTGCTTGGCATTGCCTCCACCCAGATTATTCAAGGCCAGGTTGGATGAGACCTTGAGCAGCTGAGTTTACCTGGGAGGTGTCCCTGCCCATGGTGGGGAGGCTGCAGTAGATGGTCTGCAAGGTCTCTTCCAACCTAAGCCCTTCTGTGATTGTATGAATAGCTTTACCTGGGGCTCCTCCTGGCAGAAGAGGATCTGCAACTGCAGCCTGGGGACAGCACCCTGACTCAGTGAGGGATCTCCTGCTTCTAATTTTATTTTCCTATCTGCTTGTAAATGTCAGGAAACTTTAAATTCAAATAAAAGGAGAGAGAGAGAGGGAGAGAGAAGTGCTGGATGCTATAAAGCTTTGCCTTCAAAATGGATCTTCCAAGTCATAAATTAATGATTTGTTTTCTCCTTCTGGTTTGCCCAACAGAATCAGGAACAGTTTGCATTTGCTGAGAGTGGGAATGCCTCCACTGCAATGATCTTTTGGAAACAGGAGGATGACAAGGAAGAAACCACCCAAGCAGCCTGTGGCAGCGTGCAGGCTGCTGCAAACAGAGGCAAAGTGCACTAAAGGAAATGCAGCTTGGAGGGCAAAGACATCTGGCATGTTCTTACTGCTTCTGCTCTGCCACACAACGTGCCCTCAGCTGGTGAGCTCGCCACAGTTCAGCAAAGCCTTCCTCCTAACAGCATCACCCACCTACCCTTCTCTCATCTCTCTCACTCTCAATGCTCTCAGCTCCTTAGGCCATGCTCTTCTTGAGTCCTGGGTCCAGCTCTGGGCTCCTCCATTGCAGAGAGATGCTGAGGTGCTGGAAGGTGTTTGGAGCAGGGCAGCAAGGCTGGGGAGGGGCCTGGAGCACAGCCCTGTGAGGAGAGGCTGAGGGAGCTGGGGGGGTGCAGCCTGCAGCAGAGGAGGCTCAGGGCAGAGCTGATTGCTGCCTGCAGCTGCCTGCAGGGAGGCTGTAGCCAGGTGGGGTTGGGCTCTGCTGCCAGGCAGCCAGCAGCAGAAGAAGGGGACATAGCCTCAAGCTGTGCCAGGGGAGGTCTAGGCTGGATGTTGTGAGGAAGTTGTTGTCAGAGAGAGTGATTGGCACTGGAATGGGCTGCCCAGGGAGGTGGTGGAGTCCCCATGCCTGGAGGTGTTTGGGAGGAGGTTGGATGAGGCACTTAGTGCCATGGGTTAGTTAATTAGAGGGGTTGGGTGATGGATTGGACTTCGTGATCTCAGAGGTCTTTGCCAACCTGGATCATTCTGTGCTTCTGTGACCCAAAGGGGAGCTTGGTACTGCTGGCTGCGAGTGAGGACAACTGTGAGAGAAGAAAGAAGGTGGAGATTTGCCTCAGCAGCACTTCCAAAAGCACTTCCATCATTATACTTTGGAAGGAGGCAGTGGACAAGATGGCTTTAGTCAGAGTCAGTCCTGTAAGTAAATCCTGCACCTCTGGGAAATGTTTTCTGATTATTGTGGAAATCAAAATCTATCTAAAACACTTCTCTCTGGTCTGCAAATATCTCCAAGTTGGATGCTAGCAGAGCATTTGTGGCTAGACCACAGAATGGTTTGGGCTGGAAGGGACCTCCAAAGGTCACCTAGTCCAAACCCTCTGCAGGCAGCAGAGACATCCTCCTAACTAGATCAGGTTGCTTAGAGCCTTGTCCAGCCTGACCTTGAAGATCTTCAGGGATGAGGCTTCAACTACCTCTCTAGGCAACCTGTTGCAGTGTTGCAGCACCCTCATGGTACAGAACTTGTTCCTCACATCCAATCTCAATCTGCTTTTCTCCAATTTCAAGCCATCATCCTCATCCTGTCCCTGCAGACTTTTGCAAACAGTCTCTCTGCAGCCTTCTTGTAGCCCCCTTCAGGCCCTGGCAGGCTGCAATTAGGTCTGCCTGGAGCCTTCTTCAGGCTGAACACCCCCAGCTCCTTCAGCCTGTCCTTGCAGCAGAGGTGTTCCAACCCCCTGGTTATTGGGTCCATGTCCTTCCTGTGTTGAGAGCTCCAGAGCTGGATGCAGCCCTGCAGGTGAGGTCTCAGCAGAGCAGAGGGGCAGGATCCCCTCTCTCCATCTCTGGCCACACTGCTTTGGCTTCAGCCCAGGCTGCCATTGGTCTTCTGGGCTGCAAGCTCACACAGTTGGCTCCTGTCCAGCTTCTCCTCCACCAGCAACCCCAATCCATTTTCTGCAGGGCTGCTCTATTTGCCTGTGGTTATTGCTGGGAAAAGGAGGTAGGGCTACTGCACAGGGGGGTTGTTGGTGAGGTTTTTCTACATCTGCATGGTGGTTTTCTGAGGCTCTTAAGACAAGCAGGAGGGGAAATGTTTTTGGTCTCATCAGAAGAATTAGACTTGAGTTTTATAATGACCTTCACTCTTCCTCCAGCCTTCTTCCAAAATATCTTGGGAGTTTAGTTTGTGAAGCTGAAGCAAGGCATACTGGAGGAAAATCTCAGGTGACTTTTAGCTTGTTAGGCTCTCAGTGGGATGGTGACAGCCACCTAGCTGGAGAGAGAGCAGAAAAGGGCAAAGCTGTGTGCAGAGAGCAGTTCTGGCCTCTGCTGCAAAGCAGGCACCACAAAAGTTAGCTTCTTATTCTCCCTTACCTTACCAACTTACTTCTGTTTCTTGTACTGTCCCTTGTCTGAAGCAGCTTAAGTCATTTCCCTGTCAAACTCTTGCTCTCAAGTGTCTTCCAGCAGACCTCAGCACGATGCAACTGGCACACAACATCCTGATAAGGCTCCCCAAGGGAAGGAGACTTTGTCCAAGTAGCTTCATTGCCAAAGAGATGGGAAGTGATCTGTCACATCAATCCCTTTCTGTTGTGTTGTTTCTGGTTTTATGAGGAGCCAGTTCACTTAGTGAGCCTCTGGTTTTAGGTCTGTGCTAGTAGCCCTTGGGAATTTATACTGAAGATGGAGATGAAAAGATGTCTGCCAAGATGTAGGTCTGCACAGCCAGAATGGAGTTGGCTTCCTGACCAGCACTCCCACAGAGGCTGCAGGCACAGCTTATGAGCAGTGTGAGTTGTCCCAAAAGCCTAAATACATTCACTTGATCATTTTTCTCCTTGCTTCTTTTGTAAATACTCAAAGCTCATTAGCTTGGACAAGCACCAGGGGACTGAGTCCAGCAGCAGTAAGTTTGCAGGTGACACCAAGCTAGGAGCAGCTGTGGAGCTGTTGGAGGGTAGGAGAGACCTGCAGAGGGACCTGGCCAGGCTGCATGGGTGGGCAGAGGCCAATGGGATGAGACTGAACAAGGCCAAGGGCAGGGTTCTGCACTTTGGCCACAACAACCCCAAGCACCACTAAGTGCCCCAGCCAGGCTTGGCTTCAACACCTCCAGGCACAGCCACTCCACCACCTCCCTGGGCAGCCCATTCCAGTGCCAATCACTCTCTCTGACAACAACTTCCTAACAACATCCAGCCCAGACCTGCCCTGGCACAGCTTCAGCCTCTGTCCCCTTCTTCTGCTGCTGGCTGCCTGGCAGCAGAGCACAACCCCACCTGGCTACAGCCTCCCTGCAGGCAGCTGCAGGCAGCAATGAGCTCTGCCCTGAGCCTCCTCTGCTGCAGGCTGCACCCCCCCAGCTCCCTCAGCCTCTCCTCACAGGGCTGTGCTCCAGGCCCCTCCCCAGCCTTGCTGCCCTGCTCCAAACACCTTCCAGCACCTCAGCAGCTCTCTGCTATGGAGGAGCCCAGAGCTGGACACAGCACTCCAGGGGTGGCCTGAGCAGTGCTGAGCACAGGGGTGGGCACAAGAATCTCCCTTGTCCTGCTGCCCACACTGCTCTGTGATTCTGTGATTCAGCATTGTGCTGTATAAACATCAACTTCATTTCCCTCCTCCCTGTTCCTTTTGAAGTCAATGGACCTGTTCACTGATTGCCAAGCTGACATTTAGATTTTGCTCTTTATTTTGACACATAAGTGCATGTTTCACTGCTCTGGTCTGCTAGAAAACAAGAACTCCTGTTTGCTATGGGCTCAGACACATTGTTAAATCAGTTCAGTTGTTACTGCTGCATTCCCATTTTTCCTTAGGTTATTAATTTGTTCCAGCACTCTTTCATTTTGGCAGGAAACTCACTTACATAAGCTGTTGGATCAGCTTTTCACTGGTTTTGGAACCCAGTGACTTTTCATTTCAGCAAAACAGAAAGAGCTGAGTCATGAGAGTTTTAAGCATTGAAATATTTCTCCTCCTTCAGGATTTTGGGTGTCCCTTAACTCCCCCCCGTGGGTGGACACATTTAGCACTTTGCAGCATTGACTTGCTAAAGCAGAGATACTCCTGTAGCCTTGTCCAGCTTCCAAGGAGCTTTGCTGCTGCAGTGTCATTCCCATCTGTCCTCTGCTTCTCCCTCTGAAGTGTTTCTTTATCTTGTTCCAGTGAAGGCATTGCTTTGCTTGGAATGAGCTGCAGAACCTACCCCTTCCTCTGACACAAACATAGAATCATAGAATCAAGCAGGTTGGAGGAGACCTCCAAGCTCCCCCAGCCCAACCTAGCCCCCAGCCCTGCCCAACCAACCAGACCATGGCACTCAGTGCCCCAGCCAGGCTTGGCTGCAACACCTCCAGCCACAGCCACTCCACCACCTCCCTGGGCAGCCCATTCCAGTGCCAATCACTCTCTCTGACAGCAACTTCCTAACAACATCCAGCCTAGACCTGCCCTGGCACAGCTTGAGACTCTGTCCCCTTCTTCTGCTGCTGGCTGCCTGGCAGCAGAGCCCAACCCCACCTGGCTACAGCCTCCCTGCAGGCAGCTGCAGGCAGCCATGAGCTCTGCCCTGAGCCTCCTCTGCTGCAGGCTGCACCCCCCCAGCTCCCTCAGCCTCTCCTCACAGGGCTGTGCTCCAGGCCCCTCCCCAGCCTTGCTGCCCTTCTCCAGACACCTTCCAGCACCTCAACATCTCTCTGCAGTGGAGGAGCCCAGAACTGGACACAGCACTCAAGGTACTTCCTGCACTGTCATGGGGGAAGCATTTCTCTTGTTTAACCAAGGTACAAGCATGGCTTAGAAAATGAGCACCACTGCACAAGAAGTGCCCTGAGACAGAAACTGTCCAGTCAGTGTAAAGGGTTAACCCTCCTGGGGGGTGGATCTCAACCTGACCCCAGATGTAGTGCTTAACCCACTCCCACTTCCAAATCGAAGCAATTAAAGGGGAGAGGGGAAGGCATTCTGTTACTGTATTGGTTCTGTTGGCTGTGTTTTGAGTCTCTGGGACACTTAAACTAGATCCAAGACAATTAATTTGGCATCTCAGCGTGGGGCTAGATACAAACCAAAAAAATTTGGACCAGATTTGGAAGTTAAAAGAACAAAAAAGAAATGTTAACAATAAAGAAAAGGTGTTTAAGGCAGGGGAGTTACAAAGAGGTATAGGGAAGAGAAAACAAGACACAAAAATGGATAGACACAACCAGATTAATGGCAATGGATGGAGGTAGAACCAGGAAGGGTCTCTCCAGTGTGTGGAAGGATGACCACATGGTGAAAGCAGCAGCAACAAGGTGGTGCAGGCAGGCAAAGGAGGGACAAGAGACACTTTGCATAGGGGCCCTAAGCAGGAATTGGGAGTGGGCTAAGCTCTACACCTGGGCTCAGGGTTCAGATCCATCTCCCTGGAGGGTTAACCCTTTACAGCCAGAGAAGACCTTGGAGCTGCCTTCTAGTACCCGATGGGACCCTGCAGGAAGGTTGCAGAGGGACTTCTGCTGAGGGTGTATAGAGACAGGCCAAGGAGGAATGGTTCTAAGCTGAGGCAGAGGAGGGTTAGGTTGGAGCTGAGGAAGAAGTTCTTCAGTATGAGGGTGCTAAGACTCTGAAACAGGCTAAGCAGGCTGTGGCTGCTGATGGGGGCCATGCTGGATGACACCTTGAGCAACCAAGTCCAGTTGAAGGTGGCCCTGCCCATGATGGGGAGGTCAAAGTAGATGAGCTCTGAGGTCCCTTCCAACTTGAGCCAATCTGTGATTCTATGCTTTGAGCTTCTGTAACAGGCAGATAGTACTGCTACAGATAACAGCAACCTCTCAGCTGCTCCAGACAGCAGAAAGCTCTCTCACTTTAAGCTGTCAGCACATCTTGAGCCAGCAGTGTGCCCTTGCAGCCTGGAGGGCCAACCAGATCCTGGGCTGCATCAGGAGAAGCGTGGCCAGCAGGTCTCTACTCCACTCTGCTGAGACCCCACCTGGAGTCCTGCATCCAGCTCTGGAGCCCCTGGGACAAGAGGGCTGTGGAGATGCTGGAGAGTGTCCAGAGCAGGGCCAGGAGGATGCTGAGAGGCTGCAGCAGCTCTGCTGTGAGCACAGCCTGAAAGAGTTGGGGCTGTGCAGGCTGGAGCAGAGGAGGCTCCCAGGTGACCTTCCAGGATCTGAAGGGGGCTACAAAAAAGCTGGGGAGAGACTTTTTATGCTGTGGGGGAGTGTCAGGAGTGGGGGGAATGGAGCAAAGCTGGAGGTGGGGAGAGTGAGGCTGGAGGTGAGGAGGAAGTTGTTGAGCAGGAGAGTGGTGAGAGGCTGGCAGGGGTTGCCCAGGGAGGTGGTTGAGGCCCCATGGCTGGAGGTGTTTGAGGCCAGTCTGGATGAGGCTGTGTGCAGCCTGCTCTAGTGTGAGGTGTCCCTGGGCATGGCAGGGGGGCTGGAACTGGCTGCTCCTTGTGCTCCCTTCCAACCCTGCCTGATTCTATGACTCTGTGATCTTGACCTTCTTACCCAGTGCCCACCTTGCTCCGGTTCTGTGGCTGGGCTTGCCTTTCCCAGGCCACATTAATGCCTCTGCTCAGCCCTTTCTACTCACTTCACATCTTCATTCTGACTCAACTCTTTTTTTCCTTAACCTGACTCACAATCTATTTCTACACTCCTGAGTGCATGTGGGACACCCTGGGCTAATGTGAAATGGCACAGACACCAAACTGTGTCATCCATACCTGTGTGAGTAATGCCCACTCCTCCTTTGGTACCTGTGTGTTGACTTGCTGGCAACTTCATTTCCTGCCTCCTTGCTATTTATTCCATCACTTGGTGAACCTGCAGTGATGGGGATGAGTCCTCTTCTGTACTTGTGTCAGAATGAACCCTCTGAACATCTTCAGGTATTAGAAATATCTAGAGAAAGAGGGGAGGGAAGTTTAGGAGTTCTGATAAACAGGATCATAGAATGGTTTGGGTTGGAAGGGACCTTCAAAGCTCATTTAGTCCAGCCCCCTTGCAGTGAGCAGAGACATCCTGCTCTTGATCAGGGTGCTCAAAGCCTTGTTGAGCCTGACCTTGAAGATATCCAGGGAGAGGGCTTCAGCTACCTCCCAGGGCTGAAGGTGCAGGAATTCCCATTCTGAGAGAGTGGATGAAGGAACTCAGCACAAGTGAGGGGTGGAAGTCACCTCTGCACTGGCCTTTGCCAAATGATCTGTGGAAGACATCAGTGCAAAAAACCAACCTGTGTGTCTGAAAGTGATTGGAACTTGCACAAGTTAAGTTCTAGCTCTAGTGCATCTTGAGGCATGTGTTTTAGAGATAATGCCTGCTGCTGGGCAGCTGAGGTCAGGAGCTGACTTCTTGGTGTGGCAATGACTGGAAATGGGAGCTGCTGAGGTGGCCTAGAGGAAGGCCACAAAGATGATCAGAATGCTGGAGAAGCTCCCCTGTAGGGACAGGCTGAGAGAGTTGGAGCTGTGCAGCCTGGAGAAGAGAAGGTGTCAAGGAGACCTTAAGCCTTCCAGGACCTGAAGAGGGCTGCAGGAAAGCCAGGAGGGGACTTCTCACAAGGGCTGCGAGTGATAGGATGAGAGGGAATGGGTTGAAGCTTGAGGAGGGCAGATTGAGATGGGAGATCAGGAAGAAATTCTTCCCAGTGAGGGTGGTGAGACACAGGCACAGGTCACCCAGGGAGGCTGTGGATGCCTCCTCCCAGGAGGTGTTCAGGGTAAGTTTGATGAGGCCTTGAGCAAGCAGGTGAGTAGGACCTGTCCCTGCCTATGCCATGGGGGTTGGAACTAGCTGTCTTTGAGGCCCCTTCCAATATAAACCATTCTTTAAGGCTCTGAGGTGAAAAATCCATTGGCTACACAAAATGTACTGGGTAGATCTCCTCATGACCCTACCATAGCATCTGCTATGCAAGAAGTAAAATTGCAGGGGAAAGTTTAGACTGTACAGAACTCCTGCAACATCCCCCAGACTCACAGAGCCAACAGAAAGTGTTAGAGGAGGCAATCTCTGTTGTTTCGTTGTGGGTTTGTGTCCTGTGTTAACGTCTATGAGCAGATGGAGCCAGGAGAGAGGAGAGCTGCAAAAGAATCACTGCATTCTCTGTTCTTTAAACACGGCAGTAGGGGAGCTAATTGGTTGTGTTTTGTTGGGCTTTGTTGTTTGATCTGTTTGTTGGGTTTGTGTTTTGTGTTGGCTTTGTGGTTTGGGCTGTGTTTTTTCTAGTGGTTTGCTTGTTTAGGAACATTATCACATATAACAACAACCCCAAGCAGTGCTACAGCCAGAGTGCTGAGAGCAGGCAGGCAGAGAGGGAGCTGGGGGTACTGGCAGAGAGGAGCTGCAGAGGAGGCAGCAGTGCCCAGGTGGGCAGCAGAGCCAATGGCATCCTGGGCTGGCTCAGGAGCAGTGTGGGCAGCAGGACAAGGGAGGTTCTTGTGCCCCTGTGCTCAGCACTGCTCAGGCCACCCCTGGAGTGCTGTGTCCAGTTCTGGGCTCCTGCATTGCAGAGAGCTGCTGAGGTGCTGGAAGGTGTTTGGAGCAGGGCAGCAAGGCTGGGGAGGGGCCTGGAGCAGAGCCCTGTGAGGAGAGGCTGAGGGAGCTGGGGGGGGTGCAGCCTGCAGAAGAGGAGGCTCAGGGCAGAGCTCATTGCTGCCTGCAGCTGCCTGCAGGGAGGCTGTAGCCAGGTGGGGTTGGGCTCTGCTGCCAGGCAGCCAGCAGCAGAAGAAGGGGACACAGCCTCAAGCTGTGCCAGGGCAGGTCTAGGCTGGATGTTGTGAGGAAGTTGTTGTCAGAGAGACTGATTGGCACTGGAATGGGCTGCCCAGGGAGGTGGTGGAGTGGCTGTGGCTGGAGGTGTTGCAGCCAAGCCTGGCTGGGGCACTTAGTGCCATGGTGTGGTTGGTTGTCTAGGGCTGGGTGCTAGGTTGGGCTGGGTGAGGTTGGAGCTCTCTGCCAACCTGCTTGGTTCTATGATCCTGTGAGTCATTTCTGGATTATCTGAAGAACCTGGAGGTCAAAGTTTACACCTTGCTGATTTGTCTGTCAGGACACTGTATTTTGTATGAGAAGGATGCTCACATGCTCATACAGGCAACTGAAGAGGTGGGAAACACATATTCCAGTTAGCTTTTGGCTCACTCAAGGCTGTACACACTCTGTGCACCTTCTAATGCAGTCAGTAAAAGAAGCAGAGGTCTGTAGCTCTCTTGGTAACTGAGCTGAGCTCCAGTACTCCATCTGAATTCAGTAACAGCTCTTGCATTCCTCACTCTGGAGATTGAATTTTCTTGCTGTGAAATCATCTTGCTGAGGAAAAAAAAATAACCCAAACCACCACCACCAACAACTGCACAATCCAGCTGTGAGAGGTAGGTGAAGTAGATTCTCCTGAGGATTTTGGTTGGTTTGTTTTCCTGTGTATTAAAGTTGATATTTGAGTGCACAGATCAAAAAACCCAAAGAGTCAGAGGGTGATGCTGTTGATGCCTCACATTCTTTCCTTGGGAGCCCCCAGGGGCCCTGATCTTCAGCCTCCCCATATGTCAGCATCTACTCCCTCCACTCATGACCCCAGTAATGGTGATCCTTGGCTGCTCTCCATGGCACTAACTCACAGCCTCTCCCTGTCCTGCCCAGACCCTCACTTGCTCACTCCTGGGGCTGTGAGGCAGCTGTTGGGAGTTGTCGCTGCTTGGCCATCCCATGGGGCACTTCCACCTCTGCTGCCCAGAGGCAGGCTTTCCATCCCAGCAGGGCTGGCTGCTTGCACATCCCTTTCAGGATTCAGGGGCAGAGGGTCTGACAGCCTTCCCAAGGGGTCAGTCCTGTTCAATATCTTTATTGATGATCTGGAGCAGGGGATTGAGTCCAGCAGCAGTAAGTTTGCAGATGACACCAAGCTAGGAGCAGCTGTGGAGCTGTTGGAGGGTAGGAGAGCCCTGCAGAGGGACCTGGCCAGGCTGGATGGGTGGGCAGAGGCCAAGGGGATGAGATTTAACAAGGCCAAGTGCAGGGTTCTGCACTTTGGCCACAACAATCCCAAGCAGTGCTACAGGCTGGGGACTTGATAGTCTGCAGAGGTCCCTTCCAACCCCTAACATCCTGTGATCTGCAGAGGTCCCTTCCAGCCCCTAACATCCTGTGATCTGCAGAGGTCCCTTCCAGCCCCTAACATCCTGTGATCTGCAGAGGTCCCTTCCAGCCCCTAACATCCTGTGATCTGCAGAGGTCCCTTCCAGCCCCTAACATCCTGTGATCTGCAGAGGTCCCTTCCAGCCCCTAACATCCTGTGATCTGCAGAGGTCCCTTCCAACCCCTAACATCCTGTGATCTGCAGAAGTCGCTTCCAACCCCTAACATCCTATGATCTGCTGTGATCTGCAGAGGTCCCTTTCTGCCTCTAACATCCTATGATCTGCAGAGGTCCCTTCTGATCCCTAACATCTTGTGATGTGCAGAGGTCCCTTCCAGCCCCTAACATCCTGTGATCTGCTGTGATCTGCAGAGGTCCCTTTCTGCCTCTAACACCCTATGATCTGCAGAGGTCCCTTCTGATCCCTAACTTCCTGTGATCTGCAGAGGTCCCTTCCAGCCCCTAACATCCTGTGATCTGCAGAGGTCCCTTCCAACCCCTAACATCCTGTGATCTGCTGTGATCTGCAGAGGTCCCTTCCAACCCCTAACATCCTGTGATCTGCAGAAGTCGCTTCCAACCCCTAACATCCTATGATCTGCTGTGATCTGCAGAGGTCCCTTCCAGCCCCTAACATCCTGTGATCTGCTGTGATCTGCAGAGGTCCCTTCCAACCCCTAACATCCTGTGATCTGCTGTGATCTGCAGAGGTCCCTTCCAGCCCCTAACATCCTGTGATCTGCTGTGATCTGCAGAGGTCCCTTCCAACCCCTAACATCCTGTGATCTGCAGAGGTCGCTTCCAGCCCTTAACATCCTGTGATCTGCTGTGATCTGCAGAGGTCCCTTCCAGCCCCTAACATCCTATGATCTGCAGCGGTCCCTTCTGATCCCTAACATCTTGTGATGTGCAGAGGTCCCTTCCAGCCCCTAACATCCTGTGATCTGCTGTGATCTGCAGAGGTCCCTTTCTGCCTCTAACACCCGATGATCTGCAGAGGTCCCTTCTGATCCCTAACTTCCTGTGATCTGCAGAGGTCCCTTCCAGCCCCTAACATCCTGTGATCTGCAGAGGTCCCTTCCAAGCCCTAACATGACCCTCTGAAAGGGAAGAATTTGCCATCTTTCTGACTTGAAGTGATTCTGTAGCACCACATAGGAGGGCCAGAAAGGACCAAGCAGTTTCTGACACAGTAAACAGAAGCAGGAGATGTGTGCAGTGTTATTTGTGCTGCTGTGCATGTGAACAGAGCAAACATGCTGCTATGGATTGCAAACAGAACCTCATTCCTGTGAACAGAGACAGGGAGAGAAACCATCAGTCCAAAAGGTGGAACTCCAGGAAAGACAGAGCTAAACCCACCTTTGTAAAGGTGTTAAGAGTAGATAGAGAGCACAAATCTTCTGCAGCTCTTTGAGGAAATGGAGGGGGAAGCTGGCATAAAAATAACCAACCCCAGCAACCTTTCCCAGCCACAGTGGTGGAGTTAACTCTTTTTGCACAGGATTCTGAGTCACGAAGCAGCAGCAGCAGCTCTGCCTTGCCTGGCTTCCAGATGGGTGGCTTGTGTAGTGCTGAACCAGACATCAAGCTGAGGTCTCAGACTTGCAGAGGAAACCCAAGAATAAACAGAGACCAAGAGAGGAGAGGAAGTGTGAGGGCAGTTAAGAACGTCCACTTCCTTGCTACAATCCTCAGCCCCTCACTGCTTCCTGACCCTGGACAGGGCAGAAGATAAGAAGCATGATGAACTCCACCACAGTCAAACACTGCTTGAGCAAGTGCTCTCTTCTTATGCTAGTGACACTCTGATGCTGTAGCTCTTCTACAATATGCAGTGTCCTCCCTGAGAGATTTTAGTTAAGCCTATTTCTTCTTCTTTAGAATCATGGAATGGTTTAGGTTGGAAGGGACCTCAAAGATCAGCCAGTTCCAACCTCTTGTCATAGGCAGGGACACCTCCCACTAGAACAGGTGGCTCAAGGTCTCATCCAACCTGGCTTTGAACACCTCCAGGGAGGTTGTGGTGCACAGAATCACCCAATGTGATCAAAGATCACATTGGGTGATTCTGTGCACCACAACCTCCCTGGGCAACCTGTGCCAGTGTCTTACCACCCTCAACCTGTGCCAGTGTCTCACCACCCTCAACCTGTGCCAGGCTCTCACCACCCTCACTGCAAACAACTTCTTCCTAACATCCACTTTCAATCTCCCCTCTGCCACTCCAAACCCATTCCTCCTGGTTCTCTCATCACAAGACCTTGTCAATAGTCCCTCCCCAGCCCTCCTTTAGCCCTCTTCAGATCCTGCAAGGCCACTCCAAGGTCTCCTCCAAGCCTTCTCTTCTCCAGGCTCCACAGCCCCAACTCTCTCAGCCTGTCCTCATAGGAGAGGACATTTAACTTCTCTGTTCTTCATTCTTCTCTCCCCAGCACCTTTGCCTGTGGTGGGTGGTTCTGCAGTCTCCACTCTGTTTCTGTCTCCCATTCCTTTGTCCTGGTTGGAAGCTTTTCAATGCCTGAAAGGATGGAGGGATGCTCTTTTGAATCCACATTCATGTTCTCCTTTCTCTCCACTGACGCTTTTCACTGAGAGCTGCCCAACCGTGGTAGCTTTGATGCCTTCTCACTCTTTACTCAAGGAGAGCCTAACTCATTTGCAGCTCGTTGCTGACACTGGCAGCTGCCTGATGTACTGACAAAAACGTTCTGCAGCCTGAAATCACTTGGGATGGTCTGGCCTCTTGGCTATGCTGGAGAGCAGCCAGACAGAGAGGGATCTGGGGGTGCTGATTGATACCTGCCTGAACATGAGCCAGCAGTGTGCCCAGGTGGCCAAGAGAGCCAGTGGCATCCTGGCCTGCATCAGGAATGGTGTGGTCAGCAGGAGCAGGGAGGTCATTCTGCCCCTGGACTCTGCACTGGTCAGACCACACCTTGAGTATTGTGTTCAGTTCTGGGCCCCCCAGTTTAGGAGGGACATTGAGATGCTTGAGCGTGTCCAGAGAAGGGCGACGAGGCTGGGGAGAGGCCTTGAGCACAGCCCTACGAGGAGAGGCTGAGGGAGCTGGGATTGGTTAGCCTGGAGAAGAGGAGGCTCAGGGGTGACCTTATTGCTGTCTGCAACTACCTGAGGGGTGGTTGTGGCCAGGAGGAGGTTGCTCTCTTCTCTCAGGTGGCCAGCACCAGAACGAGAGGACACAGCCTCAGGCTGTGCCAGGGGAGATTTAGGCTGGAGGTGAGGAGAAAGTTCTTCCCTGAGAGAGTCATTGGACACTGGAATGGGCTGCCCGGGGAGGTGGTGGAGTCGCCGTCCCTGGAGCTGTTCAAGGCAGGACTGGACGTGGCACTTGGTGCCATGGTCTGGCCTTGAGCTCTGTGGTAAAGGGTTGGACTTGATGATCTGTGAGGTCTCTTCCAACCCTGATGATACTGTGAGACTGTGATTCTGTGATCAGTGTTTTCTACAGGAATCACAGTGCCTGCGATGGGAAATGAGGGAATCCCACAGAGCAATGATTGCTTTCAGTCTCACTTCATTGCTGACACTTCTCAGGCCGTTCAGAAGCCAAATCAGAGCACAAAACTTACACTGGAAGAGACAAGAAAATACAATGTTTGCATTTTGAGTCTTTCCTTTGAGCTCTCTCTCATCTGTCAGTGCCTCTTTGATGTGCTGATACAAGAGTCTGATCTCACACAACGATTACCTTCACTCTCTGAGCTACAGCAATGGAAGCTCCTATTTGCTGATGCATTTCAAGTGATTCTATGTCAGGACTTGCAGACTATTGACAGTGGTCTTGCTTTCCAGCCTCTCATTCTGCCTCCTAAGAGCATGTCTCAGGTTCCACGGTCACTGCTGATGGCTGCTAAAACAGAGGCTTGTGCAAACAAGTTTCTCCTCATCAGTCCATCCAAGGTCTGCAGAGAGACATTAGTTTGTGTCAGAGCTGCAGCAGTGTTTGTCACTGCAGCACTGTTTCTGCAGGATGTGCTTACCAACACACAGACCTGCTCACACTGTCGATGCTGACCTGATGGCCTCTCAAGCTGTGCCAGGGGAGGTCTAGGCTGGATGTGAGGAGGGAGTTGTTGGCAGAGAGAGTGATTGGCATTGGAATGGGCTGCCCAGGGAGGTGGTGGAGTCACTGTGCCTGGAAGTGTTCAAGAAAAGACTGGATGAGGCACTTGGTGCCATGGTCTGGTTGACTGGCTAGGGCTGGGTGCTAGGTTGGGCTGGATGAGCTTGGAGCTCTCTTCCAACCTGCTTGATTCTATGATTCTAAGAGACTGGCTGAGGCACTTAGTGCCATGGTCTGGTTGACTGGCTAGGGCTGGGTGCTAGGTTGGGCTGGATGAGCTTGGAGCTCTCTTCCAACCTGCTTGATTCTGTGATTCTAAGAGACTGGATGAGGCACTTAGTGCCATGATCTGGTTGACTGGCTAGGGCTGGGCGCTAGGTTGGACTGGGTGATCTTGGAGGTCTCTTCCAACCTGCTTGATTCTATGATTCCTTTGCTAGGTCTGCAAGGTGATGAAGCATTTGGCTCACTGAAATGGTCTTATCTCTCTTCCCCATACAACCTAACAATCAGCTTTTTAGGACATGTTTCCATAGATTCATAGGATGGTTTAGGTTGGAAGGGACCTTAAAAGATCACCTAGTTCCAACCCCTTTGCCATGGGTAAGGACATCATCCACTGGACTTCATCCAACCTGGCCTTGAACACCTACAGGGAGGGGGCATCCGCAACCTCCCTGGGCAACCTGTGCCAGTGTCTCACCACCCTCACTCTAAAGGATTTCTTCCTAATCTCCAGTTAAAATGCACAACCTCCCTAGGGGTGTTCAAAGCCAGGTTGGATGAGTCTTTGAGCAACCTGTTCTAGTGGGAGGTGTCCCTGCCTGTGTCAGGAGGTTGGAACTGGCTGATCCTTCCAACCTAAACCATTCTGATGCTATGAGAACAGGAGCAAGGCATTGAGTGAGTAGTGAAGGAGATGCCAGCCTGTGCCTAATGAATGAGGGGCAGCCCTAGTTAGAAATGTATTTGCTTTTCATGACATGACTTAGAACTTGAATGCTTGCTTAATATAGTTTTTAACAGGATGAAACACATTCATTTCAAAACCTTAGGAGTATATAGAGCAGCTTTTCATGCCAGCAGGAGTTGTAGAAGCTCATTGCCCTCTAGATTTGTCCTTCAAATGGGCTCAATTAAATAGCTCCAGAAGCTAACCAGAAAGCCTGAAGTGGCTGAGCCAAAGTTAGCACCAAATCATCTTTCCTGCTCTTTTTTATCCAAGCAGCACTCATCTGTTGGGTCAATTATCACTTTGAATTAAACTAATTGCACCACTTCCTTGGTTTGAGTGGGCTGCAGTGGGTTTGTGACAGCCTGGTGTGTCCCACTTTCATGTCTCCTGCAGTGCCACTTTGCCTACACAGCGATGGCAGCGCCGCAGTTATTTTAACGTTGCCTCCTAACAGGCAAGTGGCAACAGAATGTTTGTGGCAGCTTCTTTGAACCACCTTTATCTCACCACATGAAAACAGCCTGAATTTTCAGCTCACAGACCAGAGCTTGAATCCATCCTGGGCCTCACATTGCATAAGTCTCTTGGCTCCCAGCCATAAAAAAATCTCCTCTGAGGAAATGCTTCGTGCGGTGACAACGTTGAGGAGTCACAGAATCAGGCAGGGCTGGAAGGGAGCACAAGGATCAGCCAGTGCCAACCCCCCTGCCATGCCCAGGGACACCCTACCCTAGAGCAGGCTGCACACAGCCTCAGCCAGCCTGGCCTCAAACACCTCCAGCCATGGGGCCTCAACCACCTCCCTGGGCAACCCCTGCCAACCTCTCACCACTCTCATGCTCCATACCTGGAGGTGTTTAAGGCCAGGCTGGCCACCAGGGCACACTGCTGTCTCCTGGGGAACTGCTACATCAGCCATAGCTTCTTGGCCACCAGGGCACACTGCTGTCCCCTGGGGAACTGCTGCATCAGCCATAGCTTCTTGGCCACCAGGGCACATTGCTGTCCCCTGAGGAGCTGTTGCATCAGTCATAGCTTCTTGGCCACCAGGGCACATTGCTGTCCCCTGGGGAGCTGCTGCATCAGTCATAGCTTCTTGGCCACCAGGACACATTGCTGTCCCCTGGGGAGCTGCTGCATCAGTCACAGCTTCTTGGCCATCAGGGCACATTGCTGTCCCCTGGGGAGCTGCTGCATCAGTCATCTCTCCTTGACAGGTATTATTTAGACTGGTCCTGCTGAGTTTTCTGAGAGGTTGTAGTCTTTGGGTTTTTTAGTATGAGTTCCCTTTCCTGCAGAAGCCTCCCTGCTTGTTTGTTCTGTGCTCAGAAATGCAGGAGCTATTTGCAGGCAGGTCAGAAGCAGGTAGGTAAGAAAATGGCTTCTGCACTCTAAAGTACCTTGAATATCCTTTTGATGATGGAAATGCCAGACAGAAGTAATTGCCTAAGAGTGCTGTGGTTAATGGTGGATTAGCAAGAGGCACTGGGAGTTGAACTAGCAGTGACCTTCTCTCTAGGAAGGCAGAGCTGGCAAGATGTCAAAGCCCATTATCCCCACAGGTAAAGCAGGGGGAGAGAGCAGAGCAGACAGGCGCTGCCTGGAATGCTTTGTCTGCCCTGCATTATTGATCCCTGTCAAAACCCTCTCCCTTCCTCTGCCTGCAGGAGATGAAGTTGCATTGAGCAAGCCAAAGCACTCAGATTACTGATTAAAGTGAAATGAAATAAAAGCTACTTTGGGCTTTTTACCTTAGCTATGGTTATGATCAAAATCTCATGGGTTAGGCTTTCTAGCCTGGTGAGTAGACCTGTGCTAGTGGCAGGGGTCCCTGCCTATGGTGGGGGGCTGAAACTGGGTGAGCTTTCAGGTCCCTTCCAACCTAAACCATTCTGTGATGGGAAACTACTCATAGGTGTAAATGTTACAAGTTACCTTGTAGCTGATTCAGAGTAAGACTTACTGGTGATAGGCACTGCACCTTTGAATGGATCTCCAAGGAGATGATTAAAGCTCTGCACAGTGTTGGGCAAAGGTTGTTGTTGCACAACACTGCTGAGAGGGAGGCAGCAGATGGAGAGCATCTCAGATGTGGTTGATACTACCACGACTGATAGTTGATGCTACTATGATTCTATGAGTATGGGCAGAGACCTCTAAGGGCTGAATTCCTGCACCTGCAGGCAAACTTTGAAGAGCAGAGTATGAACTGAGCTGCCTCTGCTTTGGCTCAACCTGACATTCCTATATCCAGACCCAGGAATTCCTTCATGTGCAGACAAACTTTCAAGAGCAGCCTCTGAACTGAGCTGCCTCTGCTTTGGCTCAACCTGAGATTCCTTTATCCAGACTCAGGGAATTCCTGCACGTGCAGGCAAACTTTGAAGAGCTGAGTCTGCACTGAGCTGCCTCTGCTTTGGCTCAACCTGAGATTCCTTTATCCAGACTCAGGGAATTCCTGCATGTGCAGGCAAACTTTGAAGAGCAGAGTCTGCACTGAGCTGCCTCTGCTTTGGCTCAACCTGAGATTCCTTTATCCAGACCCAGGAATTCCTTCATGTGCAGACAAACTTTCAAGAGCAGCCTCTGAACTGAGCTGCCTCTGCTTTGGCTCAACCTGAGATTCCTTTATCCAGACCCAGGGAATTCCTGCACGTGCAGGCAAACTTTGAGGAGCAGAGTCTGCACTGAGCTGCCTCTGCTTTGGCTCAACCTGAGATTCTCACATCTAGACCCAGATATTTTGCTTCTCCAAACACTTGAGGTTTCCACTGATGTCTCTCTCTGAGAGTCAGGAGCCAGCAGCAGCTCTGAAAATCCTGTGCTGACCTGCTGTAGTTAAGGGAACCTTTTCCAAGCTTTCATCTGATGTAGCTAACTGTGAGCCCTTGGGAATTAAGTGCTAATGATGAGATGAATGCATTTCCTGGTGAGTAAAATGGAGAAAGGATTCAGCCACTTCTGTACCATGTATTACAATCTGTGAAAAGCAGCATCTGGGTGATCAGGGAAAAAAAAAACCCAACCCTAAATTTCCTTTTGCAGGATCAGTGAAATCTCAAAACCCCCTCAAAATATGGTTTCCTAAAACTGCTTTCCTATGCCTTTACTTCCTGTTAGATTTTAGCTACCTTCCTTGCCACACAACATTTGGAAAAGTAATGTGTCTTGTTTTGATCTTCAAACAGACAAAAGCAAGTCCTAAGCACCAGCTCCACACAGTGCTTGGATACCCTCAGGCATGGCGAGTCCAGCACTGCCCTGGGCAGACCATTCCAATGTTTGACAGCCCTTCCAGTGCAGAAATATTTCCTAGCATCCAGCCTGAACCTCCCTTGCTGCAGCTTGGAACCATTTCCTCTGCTCCTGTCCCTTGGCACCAAGCAGCAGAGGCTGCCCCCTCCTCGCTCCAACCTCCCTGCAGGCAGCTGCAGAGAGCAATGAGCTCTGCCCTCAGCCTCCTCTTCCCCAGCCTGCACACAGGCTCACAGGACGTTAGGGGTTAGAAGGGACCCAAGGAGATCATTGAGTCCAACCCCCTGCCAGAGCAGCACAATCCTGTCTAACACAGATCACACAGGAACACATCCAGACAGGGCTGGAAAGGCTCCAGAGAAGGAGACTCCACAACCTCTCTGGGCAGCCTGTGCCAGGGCTCTGGGACCCTTACAGTCAAGAAGTTCCCCTTTGTGTTGAGGCAGAACCTCTTTTGCTGCAGCTTACACCCATTGCTCCTTGTCCTATGCCAGGGAGCAGTGAGCAGAGCCTGTCCCCCCCCCTCCTGACAGCCCTCAGATACTGATAAACATTTATCAAATCCTCTCTCAGTCTTCTCCAGACTAAGCAGCCCCAGGGCCCTCAGCCTCTCCTCACCAGCCATGCCCTCCAGTCCCCTCATCATCCTCCTAGCCCTCTGCTGGACCCTCTTCAGCAGATCCCTGTCCCTCTGCAACTGGGGAGCCCCAAACTGAACACAGTATTCAAGATGAGGTCTCAGCAGGGCAGAGTAGAGGGGCAGGAGAACCTCCCTTGATCTGCTGGACACATTCTCCTAACACACCCCAGGATCCCATCACCCTCTTGGCCAGCAGGGCACATTACTGTGGCCCCAGCTCCCTCAGCTGCTCCTCACAGCTCAGCTGCTCCAGGCCCTTTGCCAGCCTCCTTGCCCTGCTCTGGACAGGCTCCAGCCCCTCAGTGTCCTTCCTGCAGTGAGTGGCCCAGAAGTGAGCACAGCACTGGAGCTGTGGCCTCAGCAGTGCTGAGCACAGGAGGATGATCCCCTCCTGTGCCTGCTGCCCACTCTGTTTCTCACCCAAGCCAGGATGCTCTTGGCCTTGTTGCCCACCTGGGCACTGCTGCCATACATTCAGTTGGCTGTCAACTAATGGCACCAGGCCCCTGTCCTACCTGCAGCTTCCCAACCACACACCCCCAGTCTGTAGCTCCTCATGGGGTTGTTGTGACCCAGGTGCAGGACCTGGCACTTGGCCTTGTTGAACTTCATCCAGTGAAGTTCATGCTCTCAGCTGTCCAGACCCCACTGTAAAGCTTCCCTGCCCTCTAGCAGATGGACACAGCCACCCAGACTGGTGTCATCTACAAACTTACCAGAGAATCACAGAATCATAGAATCAGCCAGGTTGGAAGAGAGCTCCAAGCTCATCCAGCCCAACCTAGCACCCAGCCCTGGCCAATCAACCAGCCCATGGCACTAAGCTTTATGAACCACATCTCTAGGTATCCCAGAGGAATCAGTTCCAGACAAGCCTAGAAGTTCTCCATCAACATTTGTGCAGGTGCTAAGCAGTTACAGCAGCATACAGCTCAGTGAGCAGATCAGTGATGAGGCTCTTGTGGCACATCAGTTACATTCAATAAGGACCAGAGCATTCCTTACTGAAAATGGGCAGCAGGAATTCAGGGATGGGTGCCTGCTCAGAAGGCAGTGCTCTGGAGGTGGGGTTTCCACAGCTGTGTCCTAATTTAAGGATCTAATTTAAGAAGAGATAAATTATAGCCCAGAACTATCTGGTTTTTTTCCTCCATTGACTCCAAAAAGGACCAGAGGTTAGCTCTCAGCTGGGAATATCCACACTGCAGCACAGGGTAGGGATGAAGCTCACCTCCAGACTGCAACAGATGATTATTGCAATCACCTGATGTGTCTTTCTGTACCTCCTCAGGTTGGGTGAGCCTCCATCTCCCTCTCACAGTGGCTGATGCTTTTAGGTGTCAGCACTTTGGCAGTGCTCTACGCTGCCTTCTGGTGCTTTATAATCCCGTGGCACTGATGCGCTCTAGGATGTATCCAGAGAAGCACCAGGGGGCTGGAGCTGCTTTCATAGGAGGACAGGCTGAGGGAGATAGGCTTGTTCAGTCTGGAGAAGAGAAGGCTTCAGGGAGACCTAAGAGCAGTCTTCCAGTATCTGAAGGCTGCAGAGGCACTGTCTGCAAAGGTCTGCAGAGGCAGGACAAGGTCAATGGTTTGAAATGAGAGAAGATTAAGATTGGATGTGAGGAACAAGTTCTGCACCATGAGGCTGCTGGAACACTGCAAGAGGTTGCCCAGGCAGGTACTTTAGCCCTATCCCTGAAGATGTTCACGATGAGGCTGGACAAGGCTCAGAGCAACCTGATGTAGTGAAGGATGTCCCTGTTGACTGCAGGGGAGTTGAGCCAGATGACCTTTGGAGGTCACTTCCAACCCAACCCATTCTGAGGTTCTGTGATTCTGTGGTTCTATGATTCTGTGATTCTGTAGTTCTGTGGCTCTGTGGTTCTGTGATTCTATGATTCTGTGATTCTGTGGTTCTATGATTCTGTGATTCTGTGATTCTATGATTCTGTGATTCTGTGGTTCTGTGGTTCTATGATTCTGTGATTCTGTGGTTCTATGATTCTGTGGCTCTGTGGTTCTGTGATTCTATGATTCTGTGATTCTGTGGTTCTATGATTCTGTGATTCTGTGGTTCTATGATTCTGTGATTCTGTGGTTCTGTTGTTCTATGATTCTGTGATTCTGTGGTTCTGTGATTCTGTGGTTCTATGATTCTGTGATTCTGTGGTTCTGTGATTCTGTGGTTCTATGATTCTGTGATTCTGTGGTTCTGTGGTTCTATGATTCTGTGATTCTGTGGTTCTATGATTCTGTGATTCTGTGGTTCTGTGATTCTGTGGTTCTATGATTCTGTGATTCTGTGGTTCTATGATTCTGTAGTTCTGTGGTTCTGTGGCTCTGTGGTTCTGTGATTCTATGATTCTGTGATTCTGTGATTCTATGATTCTGTGATTCTGTGGTTCTGTGGCTCTGTGGTTCTATGATTCTATGATTCTGTGATTCTGTGATTCTATGATTCTGTGATTCTGTGGTTCTATTATTCTGTGGTTCTGTGGTTCTATGATTCTGTGATTCTGTGATTCTGTGGTTCTATGATTCTGTAGTTCTGTGGTTCTGTGGCTCTCTGACCTTGTTTGCCAAAGGCCTGCAGGGACAGGATGAGAGGGGATGGTTTGAAATAAGAGCAGAACAGATTGAGATTGGATGACAGGAACAAGTTCTGCACCATGAGAGTGGTAGAACACTGGAATGGGATGCCCAAGGAGGTAGATGAGGCATCACCCCTGGAGATGTTCAAGGTGAGGCTGGACAAGGCTCTGAGCAACCTGCTCTAGTGCAGGGTGTCCCTGCTGACTGCAAGAGGCCTGGACTAGATGACCTTTGGAAGTCCCTTCCACCCCAAACCATTCTATGATTCTGTGTCTCTATGATCACTTCTACCTCAGATCAATTTTGATCCAAACTAGGATTTCTTTGATCTCAGATTACTCTTTTGATTGCTTTGTAGACTAATTGGAGATAAAAGAATTATTTTCATTAAAAAAACCTTTTTTTCCAGGCTGTGTTTTTGGACTATTTCCTTCAGAGGGAGATTAAAAAAGGAGTACTCTTACAAGCTGTGTTTCCAGAGTGGTTCAGTTGCTTTGGGGTACTAAGCAGCATACATTAATTTGCAGCACCATTTGGAAGCTTTAGAACAAGCTGCTCCCTGGGTATTGCTGCTCTGGTGAGTAGTGCAGAAAGGCAAAACGAAGCAGATTTATCCAGAAGACTTTTCATATGTCTGCTTTAGTTGTGGCAATTAAGGGAAGCAGCAGTTACAAAAGCTGTAGTTCATTTTCTTGCAAGCCCTGCCCACAACTCTACACAAATGAGTTGCATTTGGGTTCTAATTGGGTTGGAAAAGTCTTCCCAAGGATGCTTCTGGGCTGTTCATTCATTTAGGAGAATCAGAACTCTGAAAAAGTGTAGCCACAAAATGGCTTTGCCTCACTTACAAATAGGCAGCTTGGAGCCCTAGGGCAAGTCTGTGCTGCTCACTGTGGTGAGGAGGAATTTCCAGGTAGTCCCTGGCTCCTCTGTGGCAGTGTTGGAGCTGCTCAGCCCTTGAGAGGCTTCCAGATCTTCCCAGGGTGCTGGGAAAGAGGCAGAGGATCTCTGACCTGCTCCTGGTTCCTCTTGGCACAGAGGTTTGCAGGGGTGCAGGCAGATCTCTTTCAGCTGTGCAGGGAGCACCATGGTGGTGGCACTTCTTGCCATGACATGAGGCACTTAAATGCCTTCTCCTGGCAGACCTGAGGCACCTCAGTTTTCAGGTAGCTCAAGCCCAAAATGTCAGGGCTGAGCTGGTCTGAAGCACGAGGCAGAGCAGAACAGGTTGGCCAAGAGCAGTGAGGCAAAGGCAGCTCTGTGAGGCAGAAGCAGCAAGGCAGAGGCAACTCCATGATGCAGAGGCAGCAGGGCAGAGGCAACAGGGCACAGGCAGCTCCGTGAGGCAGAGGCAGTTCCGTGAGGCAGAGGCAGCAGGGCAGAGGCAGCTCCATGAGACAGAGGCAGCTCTGTGAGGCAGAGGCAGCAGGGCACAGGCAGCTCCATGAGGCAGAGGCAGCTCCATGAGGCAGAGGCAGCTCTGTGAGGCAGAGGAAGCAGGGCAGAAGCAGCTCCATGAGGCAGAGGCAGCTCCGTGAGACAGAGGCAGTAGGGCAGAGGCATCAAGGCAGAGCAGCACAACTGCTTGCAGCTTAGCTCCATTTCTGTTCCTTGCCCAGTGCAAAGGCTCCTTTGGCCACAGAGATTCACCAATCTGATGGCATTTGCCAAACTGCCCATATGAGGTGAGCCCAGGGCTTGCTCAGCCTTATTTGGGCAAGGCTAACCACCTGTGGGTCCCTGATTATCACTTTGGGAGGGGACATAATGGCCCAAGCCTTTGTTTTCCTGCTGCCCTTGCTTCCCCCATCAGCAGAAGGGTAGGACAAGCCAGGACATCTAATAGGCCTCTTAGCCTTCCAGGAGAATGTCTTGAGAGCATCACTTTCCTTGGATGTTGTTGGCACTAAAACAGATCTCAGAGGTAACTTTCTGCAATGTTTCAAGATGATATTAGCTACCTTAAGTGGAGTGTTGTGAAAATGTTGGGGGTTGGGTTCTTTGGGTGGGTTTTGTGTTGCTTGGTTGGTTTTGGTTGTTTTGTTTTATAGAAGTGTAGCTTTTATCATTAACTTGTGGAGGGAACAGCCCCAAAGCTCCATGTAAATGACCCAGGAAAGAACAACCCCATGGAGCAGTAGAGGTTGGCGTGGGAGAGCAGTGAAGGTGAAGAAGGACCTGGGGGTCTTAGTGGATGGGAGGTTGCCCCTGAGCCAGCAATGTGCTCTGGTGGCCAAGAAGGCCAATGGTATCCTGGGGTGGATTAGAAAGGCTGAGGTTAGTAGGTGGAGAGAAGTTCTCCTCCTCCTATACTCTGCCCTGAGGAGGCTGCATTGGAATCTTGTGTCCATTTCTGGGCTGCTCAGTTCAAGAAGGACCTCCTGAGACTGCTTGAGAGAGTCCAGTGCAGAGCCACAAAAATGATGAAGGGAGTGGAACATCTCCCTTAGGAGAGAGCTGAGGCTCTTGAGCTTGGAGCAGAGGAGCCTGAGGGGTGACCTCATTCATGTTGATAAAGATGTCAAAAGGTGAGCACCAGGAGGCTGGAGCCAGGCTCTGCTGGGTGATGCCCAATGCCAGGACAGGGGGCAATGGGTGGAAGCTGAGGTATAGGAAGTTCCATGGAAACATGAGGATACAGTTTTTCCCTGTGAAGATGCCAGAGCCCTGGAGCAGGCTGCCCAGGGGGGTTGTGGAGTCTCCTTCTCTGGAGACATTCCAAACTCCCCTGGATGTGTTCCTGTCTGACCTGCCCTAGATGCTCCTGCTCTGGCAGGGAGGTTGGATTGGATGAGCTCTGGAGGTCCCTTCCAACCCCTAATGTCCTGTGATTCTGTGATCCCCTGCCAGGCATCACTCTGGATTGCTGTGAAGGGTGATTTGGGGTGGATGGAAAGTAAGAAAGAGAAGCTGAAGTAGCTGTACCCTTTACAAGCCTGTCCTGGCACAAAGGGAGCTGCGTTTCCCACGTGGGAAATAGTCAAGATGTTACCCTGTACACTTGTCCTAAGCCTCATCCTTTCCTGCTCCTTTGAGGTCTTTCAAGAATGTGGTTCTTGGATTCTTGGTCCACCAGGAAAAAAAACAACTGATGTGGTTGCAGCCCAGGCAGAGCTGCGGGGGAAAGCCAGAATCCTTCTCACCTAATTTATGATGCCTCTGCCTCTGACGTAGGTAATCTGCATCTGCTCCACTCACTGCAGAGTCCCTTTGAGTCAATGAGGAGGAATAAACACTTTTAGGACATGAATCATCCCATGCATTTCAGACATTTACATTAGAGTTGGATCACTTCCACCCTGGCACTGCCTATTTCCTTTCTATTTGATTAGAGAGAGAAGTTGGCTCAGAAATAGATGTCACCGTTGGAAGGGAGGTGAGAGGAAGCCCACACAGCCAAGCCTGATGGGGAGATGGGAGCTGAATGAGAGGTTCAGGCAGAGCTTCTTTATTTCAGGATGCTCTGAGGAGGAAGTCTAGAAAAAGAGTGGAAAAAGAGGATAATGGCCATAGAATCATAGAATCATAGAATCAGCCAGGTTGGAAGAGACCTCCAAGCTCATCCAGTCCAACCTAGCACCCAGCCCTATCCAGTCAACCAGACCATGGCACCAGGTGCCTCATCCAGGCTTTTCTTGAACACCTCCAGGGATGGTGACTCCACCACCTCCCTGGGCGGCCCATTCCAATGCCAATCACTCTCTCTGCCAACAACTTCCTCCTAACATCCAGCCTATATTTCCCCCAGCACAACTTGAGATTGTGTCTCCTTGTTCTATTGCTGCTTGTCTGTCCAGTTCTGGGCTCCTCCATTGCAGTAAGATGCTGAGGTGCTGGAAGGTTTCCAGAGCAGGGCAGCAAGGCTGGGGAGGGGTCTGGAGCACAGCCCTGTGAGGAGAGGCTGAGGGAGCTGGGGGGGTGCAGCCTGCAGCAGAGGAGGCTGAGGGCAGAGCTCATTGCTGTCTGCAGCTGCCTGCAGGGAGGCTGGAACCAGGTGGGGTTGGGCTCTGCTGCCAGGCAAGCAGAGACAAAAGAAAGGGACACAGCCTCAAGCTGTGCCAGGGCAGGTCTAGGCTGGATGTTGTTAGGAAGTTGTAGTCAGAGAGAGTGATTGGCATTGGAATGGGCTGCCCAGGGAGGTGGTGGAGTGGCTGTGGCTGGAGGTGTTGAAGCCAAGCCTGGCTGGGGCACTTAGTGCCATGGTCTGGTTGGTTGGGCAGGGCTGGGTGCTAGGTTGGGCTGGATGAGCCTGGAGCTCTCTTCCAACCTGGTTATCCTATGATTCTATGATTCTATGTTAATCCAGGAGTGGCTATTGGCCACTCAGATTTCTTCCACCACAGAAGGGACAGAAACCTCTCTCATTAATATATTGCCACTGGTGCCAAGATGTCAGGAATCCCTAAGGATTTCAGCACAGCCAACTTCAAAATACATTGAGAAGTAAAAACTAAGATGATGGAAGAAGAAAAAAGAAAAAAAAAGAAGTCTCTGAGTTGCCTTTCACTAAACAGAAACATCTGAAAGAACTCCCCCAGTGAGGCAAGCTACAGGGTGCAGTTCAGGCACTAAGAGTGAAGCTTCAGAACAGCTCAGGTAAACATCATCCCTTGTGAGCAACCATTGCTTCAAACGTTATGCTTACAAAAGATAAGGAGAAAAGAAAAAGGGAGAGAAAAGAAGAGCATTTCCTTCCCATTTTCCACCCAGGATAGGTAAAGCAGCCACAAGATGGCAATACACCATGCAGGGAAGGAAAATTACTCTTTTGGTTGTGTCTAAACCCCTCCAGGCATGGCTGAAACCTGCTGCCTCTTTAGCTCCTGGAAATGTAATGAGGGATAGGCAGAAAATAATCATTGTAAGAACTCTTCCTCCCCCCCCCCCCCCCCCCCCCCACTAATCCTACTGCTGCTGTTTCTCTGGAAGCTTAGAATCATAGAATCACAAAATCATAGAATCAAGCAGGTGGGAAGAGACCTCCAAGCTCATCCAGTCCAACCTATCAGATTGGATGTTAGGATCTGAAGGGGGCTACAAAAAAGCTGGGAAGGGACTTTTTAGGCTGTCAGAGAGTGACAGGACTGGGAGGAATGGAGCAAAGCTGGAGGTGGGGAGAGTGAGGCTGGAGGTGAGGAGGAAGTTGTTTAGCATGAGGGTGGTGAGGACCTGGAATGTGTTGGTCAGGGAGGCGGTGGAAGCCTCATCCCTGGAGGTGTTTCAGGCCAGGCTGGCTGACGCTGTGGGCAGTCTGCTCTAGTGTGAGGTGTCCCTGCTCATGGCAGGGGGGCTGGAACTGGCTGATCCTTGTGATCCCTTCCAACCCTGACTGATTCTATCATCTTAAGAACTTAAGGACTCTTAATGGAAACTTCTGCATCAAACTGAAGAGTGCAAGAGGTGGCAAGAAGTCAGAGGAATGAATGTCTTGCCAGAACATACAATAGCACTGAGTCACCAGCATGAGGCAGCTGCAGAAAGCACTCAGGTAATTACAGGAGGTGGCAGGTGAAGGTGTTCCGGAAGGATGCAGAGCTGCTGCCTGTTTGCATTCCATTTGTACCACCTCCAGCTGGTAAATGAGGGCACAGAGGCAGCTCCCCTGCTGGCACAGAACTCAGCTTTCTGGTGTGGTTCCAAGGCAGGATGCTGGGAAGCATCTGGCTGACGTTCTGCGTTCAGTCAGCATTACATGAACCGCTGGATCTGAAGGCAGGAGGAAGTTCTCCTCAGGGCAGAAGGTCAGGGATTGTTGAGTATGGTTTAGGATTTCCTGAGTGACAAGAGGGTGTCACTGCCTTGCATCCCAGGGCAACCTGGGGAATTTCATCAGCAAGTGATGGCCTCTCTTCTTCTTGTCATGCTGCAGCTGACTTCTGAGCTCCTGCTACCGCTTTCAGCCTGTGATATGTTTGTTGTGCAGGATGGGGAGATCTGTGGACGGCCTTCAGCAACTGCTTGTTACATCACACACCAAAACTGGAGCGCTCTGGGCTAAAACATCAGCCTAGAGAAGACTCCAAGGGGATCTTAGAGCTGCCTTCCAAGAGCTGAAGGGATCCTACAGGAGGGCTGCAGAGGGACTTTTGCTGAGGGTGTCTAGAGACAGGACAAGGCGAATGGTTCGAAGCTGAGGCAGAGCAGGGTTAGACTGGAGCTGAGGATAGAAGTTCTTCAGTATGAGGGTGGTGAGACTCTGGAATAGGCTGCCCAGGGACGCTCTGAGTACCTCCTCCCTGAAGGTGTTCAAGGCCAGGTTGGATGAAGCCTTGAACAGCTGAGCCTAGCTGTGAGCTGTCCTTGCCCATGGCTGGGAGGTTGGAGTAGATGATCTCTGAGGTCCCTGCCAAGCTGAGCCATCCTGTGATTCTATGACTTTCTGATCTGAATGGATTCTGATCTCATCTGCTAGAGCAATATTTTATTAGCCTTTTATTTTAACATTTTATTAGTGCCTAAATGCTTGGGTTAAATGTTACAAGGAAGTTACACAAATGAATTACCAATTTAGCTTTAGCCCATAAATAGGCAAGACACAGATGAGACTTTCTAGTCCAATTCTCTTATCCTGAGTAATTCATTCCCTACTTTGCTGCCTCTGAATTGCCATCATGCTACTTAAATACTCAGACTGCCTCCTGCTCAGGGATCAGGACAACCAATCTGTTGGGTTGTTGACCATTTCTGATGAGCCCAGGAAAGGTCACACTTCATCCTGTCCTATCCTCTGCATCAGATCAGACAATGCAAACTGAAATCCTTCCTGCTCCCTGCAGACAGCTGGGCTGTAGTCTGTAATTGGAGTCTGAACTGCTAACTTTATGCTCACAGCTCCCCAGCTTTCTTGGACAGCTTTAAAGTGTTAACAAGGAGATTTATGCAGCAACCTGCACCTTTGTTACTGGACTGCTTTGTATATTTTTGCTAATTGATGAGGGTTAATGTATAGCCTGATTAACCATGGGGATTCTTTTGCTGCAAACTGCATCTCAGCCCCTTGCTGCTCCTCACTGCTGCACTGATGGAGATAAAGAGTTTTTTTTCTTGTGGGACGTGCATTGTTAGAGCATGTGATAGACTGAGAGAGGTTTGATCTGTTGGAGGGGAGCAGAGCCCTGCAGAGGGGCCTGGCCAGGCTGGATGGGTGGGCAGAGGCCAATGGGATGAGACTGAACAAGGCCAAGGGCAGGGTTCTGCACTTTGGCCACAGCAACCCCAAGCAGCACTCCAGGCTGGGGCCAGAGTGGCTGAGAGCAGGCAGGCAGAGAGGGAGCTGGGGGTGCTGGGAGAGAGGAGCTGCAGAGGAGGCAGCAGTGCCCAGGTGGGCAGCAGAGCCAATGGCATCCTGGGCTGGCTGAGGAGCAGTGTGGGCAGCAGGACAAGGGAGGTTCTTGTGCCCACCCCTGTGCTCAGCACTGCTCAGGCCACCCCTGGAGTGCTGTGTCCAGTTCTGGGCCCCTCCATTGCAGAGAGCTGCTGAGGTGCTGGAAGGTGTTTGGAGCAGGGCAGCAAGGCTGGGGAGGGGCCTGGAGCACAGCCCTGTGAGGAGAGGCTGAGGGAGCTGGGGGGGTGCAGCCTGCAGCAGAGGAGGCTCAGGGCAGAGCTCATTGCTGCCTGCAGCTGCCTGCAGGGAGGCTGGAGCCAGGTGGGGTTGGGCTCTGCTGCCAGGCAGCCAGCAGCAGAAGAGGACACAGCCTCAAGCTGTGGCAGGGCAGGTCTAGGCTGGATGTTGTTAGGAAGCTGTTGTCAGAGAGAGTGATTGGCACTGGAATGGGCTGCCCAGGGAGGTGGTGGAGTGGCTGTGGCTGGAGGTGTTGCAGCCAAGCCTGGCTGGGGCACTGAGTGCCATGGTCTGGTTGGTTGGGCAGGGCTGGGTGCTAGGTTGAGCTGGCTGAGCTTGGAGGTCTCCTCCAACCTGCCTGATTCTATGATTCTATGATTTATTATAAAATAAAGGCAAACAGTGCTGGGTGCATAGCAAATAACCAAACTGCTAGAGGCACAGACTAACAGCAGATAATAATGCCCATATAGGATGAGGACTCGATTGCATTAGCTCTAATATTCATGAATGTTCTTTTATATTTTCAAAGCACAACCCCTAAGCCCCTTAACCCCCACCTCTTAGTTGTTTCAAGTCAGGTCTTCTTTACAAGGTGTACTTGGCCCACTTGTATTTTCTTTGAACATCCATCGGAGTAGCCTCCTGGATCCCCAGCACTCTTATCTCGGTGCAATCCCAAGCACAGCTCCAGGCTGGGTGGGGAATGGCTGAGAGCAGCCCTGAGGAAAAGGCCCTGGGGGTCTGGGGTGGTGAAAAGCTCAACAGGAGCCTGCAGTGTGAGTGCAGCCCAGACACAGCCCTGTGCTGGGCTGCAGCAAGAGCAGTGTGGGCACAGGACAAGGGAGGGGATTCTGCCCCTTGGCTCTGCTCTCCTCAGACCCCACCTGCAGTCCTGGGGGCAGCTCTGCAGCCCCCAGCACAAGAAGGACATGGAAGTGCTGGAGCCAGTCCAGAAGAAGCCACCAAGATGCTGAGAGGGCTGCAGCAGCTCTGCTGTGAGGACAGGCTGAGAGTTGGGGCTGTGCAGGCTGGAGAAGAGAAGGCTTGGAGGAGACCTTGGAGTGGCCTTGCAGGATCTGACGGGGGTTACAGGAGGCCTGGGGAGGGACTATTGACAGGGTCTTGTGATGAGAGGATGAGGAGGAATGGGTTTGAAGTGGCAGAGGGGAGATTGGAAGTGGATGTTAGGCAGAAGTTGTTGGCAGTGAGGGTGGTGAGGCACTGAAAGCATTCCATGATTCCATGATCTGTGGTCATGGACACTCTCTTGGTAACTCCTAACACCTGCCCTGGTACTCCTAACGCCCAGGGCTACCTTGTTATACTCCTGATTCAATCTTACGAGTATCTTCTTGTGCAAACCCCCAATCTCCATATATCACACTCCCTGTCCCCGCAGCTCTCCCTGCCGCAGCTCGTTTTTACTTCCATCACTTTCCACATCACTCCCTGCTCATCTTCGAGCATCTATCGGATCACCGACGGCACAGGGGAAGGAAAAGCAACGGTGCGGGGCAGCGCCAGGAGCGGAAGCCGGCCCTGGACACAAGGGCGGCTGCTGCTGCGGCGGTACACGGCGGAGGAGGGCAGCGGCGCCGCGGGGCACGGCAGAGCCCCCTCGCTGCCGGCCGGCGCCGCAACCGCAGCAGCGCTCCGGCAGAGCCCGCAGCAGCGCCCCGGCGGAGCCCGCAGCCTGCCGCCGCCCGCTGCCGCCCCGCGCCAGCCCTTCGGCAGGGGCCAGGCGCCACCTGCCAACGGTGGCGCGATCTGGCCTCGGCATACGGATCTCGGCTCGGTTCGATCGACGCGGAGCTGGATCTGACCCGCATCGCCGGGGCTGGGCGAGGCTGCAGAGCCGCGCTCTCGCCCGGTCGCCTCCGCTGCAGCCCCGCTCCCGGGCGGGCTACTCATCCCGGGCCTCCTCCCGGGCCGCCCTCGGTAGCGCCGCGCCGTTGATCCGTTCCCGTGGGGGCAATCCTCGCAGGCAGCGCCGGGCTGCCCGCCCGGGGTCCCACCGTGCGCGGAGCCGCCCGCCCGCGCTCAGAGCCTCGCCTGCAGGTGCCTGCAGCCAGCGGCAGGGGGCGCTGCGCCTGCAGCCTCGGCGCCCTGCGGCCGCTGCCGGGGGCCGCCATTTGGTGGTGGCGGCGGCGGGCGGCGCGTAGCGGCTGGAGGGTCCCCGTGAGTAGCAGCCCTCGGACTGCAAAGCAGGCCCAGAGCTGGGGGCTTCCCTCTTCTGGCTTGGGAGCAGGGCGCGGTGCAGCAGCTCCTGAGCGCTGGCTTGCGTTCTGTCATAAGTAACAGGCACAAACTGGCGTTGGTGCAAAAGAAGGCTTCTAATAGAGGCGCAGGAGTCGAGCGCTGCGCAGGCCTGGGTGCGCGGGGAGGCTCCGCTCTGCCCTGACGCACAGCCTTTGCCTTCAGTTGCCTCCTTTTATACCCTATTCCATTACAGATTCATCGCTAATTCCAAGAAAAGGCTGGGTTTTCCTTATCAGTTGTAGGAATGGGAGGTGTCTCTTCCACGCATGTCTCTTTTTAATCCGGTGGTCCCTCTGGTGGTCTTCAGTGATGAAGTAAGGGGTCTGCCTCAAGTGTCCTTCCCATGAGCTCCAAACTAGCAGTGTCCTTTGTATTCCTCTGTTTGTCATGCACAAAGGCTGTCTCTTCCACAGCCTCCCTCCTCCACCAACCTTTCTAGTTTTCAGTTACTTATTGCTGTTCCTTCAAGCCTATTGCATGCTTTTGTGATGGCGGTGCAAGGAGGAGTGCAGCTCCATTCAGACCCCCCTTCCTTCCTTTGCTCATGCCAAAAGGCTGTCTCTTCCACAAGCCTCCCACCACCAACCTTTCTAGTTTCTCATAGAAGTCATAGAATCACAGTGTCACAGTATTACAGTGCCACAGTATCATCAGGGTTGGAAGAGACCTCACAGATCATCAAGTCCAACTCTTTAGCACAGAGCTCAAGGCCAGACCATGGCACCAAGTGCCACGTCCAGTCCTGCCTTGAACAGCTCCAGGGACAGCGACTCCACCACCTCCCCGGGCAGCCCATTCCAGTGTCCAATGACTCTCTCAGTGAAGAACTTTCTCCTCACCTCCAGCCTAAATCTCCCCTGGCACAGCCTGAGGCTGTGTCCTCTTGTTCTGGTGCTGGCCACCTGAGAGAAGAGAGCAACCTCCCCCTGGCCACAACCTCCCCTCAGGTAGTTGTAGACAGCAATAAGGTCTCCCCTGAGCCTCCTCTTCTCCAGGCTAACCAATCCCAGCTCCCTCAGCCTCTCCTCGTAGGGCTGTGCTCAAGGCCTCTCCCCAGCCTCGTCGCCCTTCTCTGGACACGCTCAAGCATCTCAATGTCCCTCCTAAACTGAGGGGCCCAGAACTGAACACAGCACTCAAGGTGTGGTCTGACCAGTGCAGAGTACAGGGGCAGAATGACCTCCCTGCTCCTGCTGGCCACACCATTCCTGATGCAGGCCAGGATGCCACTGGCTCTCTTGGCCACCTGGGCACACTGCTGGCTCATGTTCAGGCAGGTATCAATCAGCACCCCCAGATCCCTCTCTGTCTGGCTGCTCTCCAGCCACTCCGACCCCAGCCTGTATCTCTGCATGGGGTTGCTGTGGCCAAATCCCCCTTCCTTCCTTTGCTCATGCATAAAGGCTGTCTCTTCCACATGCCTCACTCCTCCACCAACCTTTCTAGTTTCTAGTTACTTATTGCTGTTATCTTAAGCCTATTGCATGCTTTTGCGATGGTGGTGCAAGGAGGAGTGCAGCTCCATTCAAAACCCTCCCTTCCTCCCTGTCTGTGACCTCTTGCCACGAATTGCTTGGATCAAACATACATTTCTCATGATTCTTTTCTCTAAACCAAAACGGAATCCGCCCTTGGTTTGGTTTCTCTTTACCTCCCAACACACAGAGGGGAGCTAAAAAGGTGTCAAAACCAAAAGGCCCCTGCTAAAGCGTGAGGGGATTCAAGTTCAAAGCAGCTCAGGGGAGAAATAGGAGAGCAGTAAGAAGCACAGCCCTGCTCCCCCCCTCCCTCTGAGCTGACTGTTGTGACCGTGGCTGCTTCTCAAACCTGGTTTCAGCCCCACCATAGGCAGGGACACCTCCCACTAGAACAGGTCACTCAAGGACTCATCCAGCCTGACCTTGAACACCTCCAGGGAGGAGGTGTTCAAAGATCACATTGGGTGATTTTGTGCTCCACAACCTCCCTGGGAAACCTGTGCCAGTGTCTCAGCACCCTCAACCTGTGCCAGTGTCTCACCACCCTCCCTGGAAGGAATTTCTTCCTAATCTCCAGTCTCAATCTGCTCCCTTTAAGCTCCAACCAATTCCTTTTTTGTCCTGTCACTGGGGAGGAGAAAAAGGTGCAAAACCTGCAGGCTTGAAGGGGGGACAGCAGAAAGTGCCTTGCCACAACTGTGCTGACCCATATGGGAGCCCATGCTGGAGTCGGGCTGGTGGTTGGCTGGGTTTTTGCACCCAGTGTGAAATGGCAAATGGACACTGTCTAGAAGAGCAAAAATAGAGCAAGGGAGAAGGCATGAGGTGGTTCCTGCCTTCAAAGAGCTCCTGACAGGACAGGTTCCTGCCTTGACAGAGCTCCCAATGGAACAGGTTCGTGCCTTGAAAGAGCTCCTGACAGGACAGGTTCCTGCCTTGACAGAGCTCCCAACAGGACAGGTTCCTGCCTTGACAGAGCTCCCAACAGGACAGGTTCCTGCACTGACAGAGCTCCTGCCTTGACAGAGCTCCCAACAGGACAAGTTCCTGCCTTGACAGAGCTCCCAACAGGATAGGTTCCTGCCTTGACAGAGTTCCTGCCTTGACAGAGCTCCCAACAGGACAGGTTCCTGCCTTGACAGAGCTCCCAACAGGATAGGTTCCTGCACTGACAGAGCTCCTGCCTTGACAGAGCTCCCAACAGGACAGGTTCCTGCACTGACAGAGCTCTTGCCTTGACAGAGCTCCCAACAGGACAGGTTCCTGCACTGACAGAGCTCCTGCCTTGACAGAGCTCCCAACAGGACAGGTTCCTGCACTGACAGAGTTCTTGCTGTGACAGAGCTCCCAACAGGACAGGTTCCTGCCTTGACAGAGCTCCTGCCTTCAAAGAGCTCCCAACAGGACAGGTTCCTGCCTTGACAGAGCTCCCAACAGGACAGGTTCCTGCCTTTACAGAGTTCCTGCCTTGACAGAGCTCCCAGCAGGGCGAGTTCCCACTGTGACAGAATTCCTATTGTGGGCTATCTCTGCTTTTGGACAGCTCTCAGTTTTATGCTGTCCCTGTTTTTGGACGATTCTCCTCACTTTTGCCCCCTTCTGTGCAAATCTGCAGGCTTGGCAAGTCCTGGAGTCCATTGGAGAGAGCTGCCGGCGGCACCGGGGCCTGGACACTCTGGAACCATACAACAGCTGATTTGCTGGCTGCCATTCCGCACTGGGGAGACCCCAGCAGTTTGGCTCTCCCCTGCTGCTGCTGCTGCTGGGACTGCATCGCTTCCATGAATCCCTGTCTTGTGGCAGCTGTGTCCAGACACATTTGTGAGCTTGGCAGCTTTGCCTTGGGCTTCTGCCACATGGATCCAGACTATTGGATGCTGCTTACAGCACCAGAAGGCTGCCAAGCCACAGAGAAATCCAGCACAGGGATCACCGCCGAGTACCTTTCTCACTTCTGTAAGTAAAACCTGCTGCTCCCTTAATTCTCTGCTCAGCCTGATGAAGCTGTGTTTGCCTTTTCCATTCCCTGACTTGCCTAAACCTCTCAATTTGTCCATTCCTTTGAAGAATTCCCAATAGGAATTAGAATCTGTAAATAAACCTGAACTAGTTTAGGTCTCTTCCCAGGTTTCTTGTAGGCCCCTCCAGGTGCCAGAAGGCTGCTGTAATAATGTAAGGGGTTGCACCTGTGGCAGGGTCCTTGGCAGAGCTGTCCTGCCCCGACAGGAATTTGGTTCAGCTGGAGATGTTTAATGTCTGTTTTGCTGCAAGTGGGCTTGCAAGTGCTGGGTGCTGATTTTTCCAGCTGGCTCTAGCTCTGTGCCGAATGGGCTGGGGAAGTGTTTGTGCTGCTGTTGTGAGACCTCGGGCAGAAGCTGGTCTGGGGGGAGTGAGTTCTCCCAGTGATGGTGCTGCAGTCAGGATGCCACCGATCCCAGATGGAGGAACTGCTGAGGAGCTGATGTCACCACCCTGAGGCTTTGTAGCAGGTACCCTGCTGATACCTGTCTGTTGTCTGATTGGGGGTGGGGAGGTTGGTGTTGTCCTTGTCATAGAGCACTGAGTTTCTGTAATCACAGAATATTAGAGGTTGGAAGGGACCTCCTGAGATCATCCAGTCCAGCCCCCCGTGGCAAAGCAGCATCCCCTGGGGTAGTCCATGCACGAATGCATCCAGGTAGGGTTGGAAAGTCTCCAGAGACAGAGACTCCACAGCCTCTCTGGGCGGCCTGTTCCAGGGCTCTGTCACCCTCACTGCAAAGAAGTTTCTCCTCATGTTGAGCTGAAACCTTCTCTGTTCCAGTTTGATAAGTAGGATGAAAGGCCTCTGCTTCCATCACTGAAGACAGAAACTTTTACAAATAGCATATTGAAATGGGTCAGGAAGAGAGGAACTTCACTGCTCCATCCTTGCATCTGAGTCCCATAGTGCTGCCTGCCTTTGTGGCAGCTCAGGCTTGTGCAGGAAGCCAAGGTTAAATAGTTGGATGTTGGATAGCTTGGCCCTCCTTGGAAGTAGCATGTGTGACCTTTGGAAGCTGGGAAATATTTGCTTCTAAGAGAAACCCAAACAATGAAGAGCAACAGGATCTAATGGCAGCAGTGACCTACAGCAGTGGCCTCTCAGCGTTTGCAAAGTGCCTGTCAGGTACAGCATTGTCCTGTATCAAAGCCAGTGCTTTGGGGTCTCCTTCATAACATAATCACAGAACCTGGGGACCTCCAGAGATCATCCAACCCTCCTGCCAAAGCAGGATCCCCTAGGGCAGGCTGCACAGGAATGCATCCAGGTGGGGTTGGAAAGTCTCCAGAGGAGGAGACTCCACAACCTCTCTTGGCAGCCTGCTCTAATGCTCTGTCACCCTCACTGGGAAGAAGTTTCTCCTCACATTGAGCTGAAACCTTCTCTGTGTCAGGTTTGTAGTAGCATTAATGACATTGCTGCTGCTTCCCCATAGTTTTTCAGTAGGCCTGAAATTGGGTTAGTTAAAAGAGGGAGAATTGGGAATGAACTCTTACTGGTTTCATTTTGACAACCTTTAAAATGCCAGCCAGCTTGGTAAGGAGGGTGAGGCTTTTCATTTCAAGCTTTTAACTTCAGAGCATTTATATATATATATATATTATTTTTTTCTATGCCACAGCTGGAAGTGAATCAGCAGTAAGAAAAATGTCTTTTGGTTGCAGCCTGAAGTATCAGGCACGAAGGAAGGAATTCAAAGAAGGGTCACTTCTTAATTAGCTCTAATTTCTACTTTTGTGTATATAGGACTGCCTAGAAAATAGCTGCTTTAAAATGAGTCTTGTGTTTCACTTTTATGCACTGTTCCCCATGCTTTAATTATATGCATAAAAGGAGACAACATGAGATGAGATATGTTGCCTAGACTTACCAATAGAGCTTCAGCAAAGCTGTGTTTTAATGGGTTATGTTTTCAGCTGTATATAAAAAGCTCCACATGATAATCCACATCAGTTTTTGATGGTTTAGTTTATTCCTCCCATGACAGTTAAAATGTTTACATGAAACAAGTTAGCTGTTTTCACTAGGTTATAAAAATGATTAATCTGGCTGCATAAAAGTAGATTTAATGAGATTATTGCCATGAATCATGGAATCAACCAGGTTGCAAGAGACCTCCAACCTCATCCAGTCCAACCTATCACCCAGCCCCATCCAGTCAACAAGGTCTAGAGGATGTCCACCTGCTATAGGCTTAAAGATTGCCCAAGGAAATAATTTAGAGGACAGTGCAGTAGCAATCACAGAATGGTTTGTGTTGGAAGAGACTTCCAGAGGTCATTCAGTCCAACCCCCCTGGACTGAGCAAGGACATCCTCTACTAGGTCAGTTGCTCAGAGTCTTGTCCAGCCTGACCATGAAGATCTCCAGGGATGGGGCCTCAGCCACCTCTCTGGGCACCCTGTTCCAATATTCCACCAGCCTTCTGGTGCAGAACTTGTTCCTGAACAACATCCAATCTAAATCTCCTTTTCTCTCATTTCAAACCACTGCCCTCATTCTGTCATTCCAGGACTTTGTAAACAGTCCCTCTGCCGCCTTCTTGCAGCCTCTTCAGGTACTGGCAGGCTGCTCTGTGGTCTCCTGGGAGCCTTCTCTAATCCAGGCTGAACACCCCCAGGTGCCTCAGCCTGTCCTCACAGCATAGGTACTCCAACTGCCTGATCATTTTTGTGGCCCTCTGGATCCACTCCATCAGATCCATGTCCTTCACGTGTATTAGAGCTCCAGAGCTGGATGCAGCACTCCAGGTGAGGTCTCACCAGAGCAAAGTGCGGAATCACTTCTCTCAACCTGCTGCTCACGCTTCTTTTGATGCAGCCCAGGCTGCCATTGGCCTTCTGGGCTGCAAGCTCAGCCTAAGTGCAGGACCTTACTCTGTCTTATTGAACCTTGTGAGATTCTTCTCAGCTTACCTTTCCAGGTCCCTCTGGATCACAGGCTCGGAGGATGTTAGGGGTTGGAAGGGACACAAAAAGATGATCGAGTCCAACCCCTCTGCCAGAGCTGGACCACACAATCCAGCTCAGGTCACACAGGAACACACCCAGGCAGGCCTTGAAAGTCTCCAGAGAAGGAGACTCCACAGCTTCTCTGACGAGCCTATTCCAGAGCTCTGTAACCCTTACAGTGAAGAAGTTCTTCCTCATGTTCACAGCCTCACAGGATGTCAAGGGTTGGAAGGGACACAAAGAGATCATCGAGTCCAGCCCCTCTGCCAGAGCAGGACCACACAACCAGAAACAATTCATTGCTGTGGTAGAGAGAATTTAATTTTCAACAAATATATAGATTTCAGTCCTTTCATCCCAGTTAGGTGAATCTGCCTTGCACTGCTGTGCCCTAGACTCAAATCGTGATTTTCAGCTAGGATTTCAGGAGCAGCTGCCACAATAAGGCTGCTTTTTACCTGCAGCATAGCAGAGGCGTACAGGAGTGCTGAAGTTTTGGGTGGGAAAAGGATCATTAACTGTCTCAAATCAGATCGTCCCAGATCCCCTTTTTTAAGCTGTTGAGAGATGAAAATCCTTTCAGTAGAGGGCACTATTAAACAGAAGATGCTGGGTTATAGCTCAAGGAGGAGAAAAAAAGCCATCCGTTGTCCTTCTCACTTGCAAGAAACCCTCAGAGCAATTCAGCTTTCAGCAACCGACGTTAAGTCGTCTGTCTGTCTGTCTTTCTGTCTGTCTGTCTTTCTGTCTGTCTGTCTGTCTGTCTTTCTGTCTGTCTGTCTTTCTGTCTTTCTGTCTGTCTGTCTTTCTGTCTGTCTGTCTTTCTGTCTGTCTGTCTTTCTGTCTGTCTGTCTTTCTGTCTGTCTGTCACTTTACTACCCTCACTATTCTCTGCTGGGAAAACCACCTGGAATCCCAGCAGCCCAACATCAGACCCTTTTCTGCTGCTCTGTGCATTTAAACTAGAGCACATCAGCCTATAAAGAGACAGCGGTGCCAAAAGGCATAGCGTGGGCAGAGCACTGGGCAAAGGCAGTTTCCTCCATGAATATGGAGATGGCTCTCTCCTTTTATTTGTCACTCTTACTAATCTCTTGCTTTGGTCTCTATTCTTAGCCCTCATTTCAAGATCTGGGGAAAATTAGCAAGAGGCTTTCACAGCTTCATTTCGAAGCTATGGAAAAATGCAACAACATTCAACTTGGATAGCTCTTGTATTTTTTAGTTGTCCTATCTAAGTGGTTTTGGGATGGAGCTATAGATGATCACAGGATAGTAGGGTTGGAAGGGACCTGTGGAGATCTTCAAGTCCTGCCAGAGCAGGAGCATAGAATTGAGCACAGATCTCACAGGAACACATCCAGAAAGGGCTGGAAAGTCTCCAGAGAAGGAGACTCCACAACCTCTCTGGGCAGCTTGTGCCAGGGCTTTGGGACCCTTACACTAAAGAAGTTCTTCCTCATGTTGAGGTGGAACCTCCTGTGCTGCAGTTTCCATTCTTTGCTCCATGTGCTATGCCAGGGCACAGGTGAGCAGAGACTGTCCCTGTCCCTTCCTTCCTGCCCCCCAGCCCTCAGCTATTGATAGACATTGCTCAGATTCTCTCTCAGCCTCCTCTCCAGCCTAAGCAGCCCCAGGGCTCTCAGCCTCTCCTCACCAGGCAGTGCTCCAGTCCCTTCAGCATCCTTGCAGCCCTCCCTTGTACTTTTTCCAGTAGATCCCTGTCCCTCTTCAACTGGGGAGCCCAGAACTGGGTTCAATATTCCAGGTGTGGTCCTCACTAAGGCAGAGTAGAGGGGGAGGAGAACCCCTCTGGGTCTGCTGGACACACTCTTTCTAATGCACTCCAGGATCCCATTGGCCTTCTTGGCCACAAGGGCACTTTGCTGCCTATGCAAACTTGTTGGCCACCAGGACTAAACAGAAAGCTACAGCTTTGGGGTATTTACAGCAGACTTCTCCATCCCAGTGGTGTTAGGTTGTATTTTGGTAGTGATTTTGTGGTCTGCTCAGAGAATCTGGGGAAAATTCCACATGCTTACAGCCTATAGACTTTTTCAAATCAATGTAATAATGTTTCCTGGTATAGAGAGGTGATGACCTAAGGCAAGCATTACTGAAAACAAGGATATGGGATTTTTTTTCCAGTAATGTCCATCTGGTGTCTTTCATAACACAGTGTTAATATAACTCAATGTGGAGAAGCCCAGAAGCAAAAGCAACTGTTTGAGTGAATGCACTAATGAAACCATTTCACCAGTTTTGGTTCTAGATGCAGTGAGGTTATAATAGGTGGCTGATAGCTGACACTCAGCCTTGTCAAAGAAAGCAGAGGAGGGAAATCATAGAGTGGTTTAGGTTGGAAGGGATCTCAAGGATCATCCAGTTCCAGTCCCCTGCCATAGGCAGGGACACCTCTCACTAGAACAGGTCGCTTAAGACCTCATCCAACCTGGCCTTGAACACCTCCAGGGAGGTTGTGGAGCACAGAATCACCCAATGTGATCTTTGATCACATTGGGTGATTCTGTGCTCCACAACCTCCCTGGGCAACCTGTGCCAGTGTCTCACCACCCTCACTGCAAAGAGCTTCCTAACATCCAGTTTCAGTCTCCTCTCTGCCAATTTAAACCCATTCCTCCTCTTCCTGTCATTACAAGACCTTGTCAGTAGTCCTTCCCCAGGCCTCCTGTAGCCCCTTCAGATACTGGAAGGCTGCTCCAAGGTCTCCTCCAAGCCTTCTTTTCTCCAGGCTGCAGAGCCTCAGCTCTCTCAGCCTGGCCGACCTCATAGCAGAGCTGCTGCAGCCCTCTGAGCATCATTGTGGCCTCTTCTGGACTGGCTCCAACAGTTCCACTTACTCCTTGTGCTGGGGGCTCCAGAATTGCACACAGGACTGCAGGTGGGGTCTGAAGAGAGCAGAGGAAAGGGGCAGAATCCCCTGCCTTGCCCTGCTGGCCACGTTTCTCTTGATGCGTTTAGATCGATGTTGTGGTTTAACCTGGCAGGCAGCTAACACCACACAGCCATTTGCATGCTCCCCCAGAGGTGGATAGGGGAGAGAACTAGGGGTGGGTGAGGAAAGGTAAAACTCATGGATTGAGATGAAGACAGTTCAGTAGGACTCCTTTCTCCCTCCCTCATTGTGCCCTCTAGATCTGACTTGTGGTGGAGGTGTTAGTATCAAAGCTTGTGAAGCAGCTCAAAGCCACAGCAAACTGAAACCACTGAACCTGCTTTTCATCTGTGTTTCAGGGATTCCTGCAAGCATAATGCACCACTGGACTTTGATCTTCCCCACAGCAGGGCAGGAATCTCAAGCATCTTCAGTAGGGAGCCTCTATGTCTATCACAGGCCTGTGTTATCTAAACACAGATGTTCTCCTTGCCCAACACACTAGGCCAAATAACAATTAGTCTGATATATGTGGGGTCTGATAGCCCAGCTGCGAGTCACTTGAGCCTGTTTACAGTCCTCACCAACCTGCTGGTATTTTCCCACACATACTAAGGCTGAGTCCAAGGAGGAGAGTGCAGCCCAATGTTTCTGCAGGAAGCTGCTTGCACTGTGTTGTATCTGCCAGGGTAGAGGACAGTCTAAGTTCTACACTGTCTGAGTGTTGGGAACCTGCTCAGTGAGCCCCCTTGCAGTACTATGTGGCTCTGGCCTGCCTGATCTAGGGGAGGGTGTCCCTGCCCATGGCAGGGGAGTTGGAACTAGATGATTCTTGTGGTCCTTTCCAAGCCTGACTGATTCTATGTCTATGGGCAGAGAATCACAGAACTTTAGAGGTTGGAAGGGACCTCCAGAGATCATCCCCTGCCAAGACAGGATCCCCTAGGGCAGTTGGCACAGGAATGCAGGTTTTGCTTTTTCCCCCTCTGGCACAGTGCTGTAAGAGGACATTGAAAACCTCCTGGAGTTTGCAGGGCCAAACGCCCTGGTGTTGACAGGGCAGTGATGGTGCCCCTGGACTCAGCCCTGGTGAGGCCACATCTTGAGCACTGGGTTCAGGTCTGGTTGCCACAGGATAGGAAAGACATTGAAGGGCTGGAGAGTGTCCAAAGAAAAGCTGCGAGGCTGGGGAGGGGTTTGGAGGACATCATCTGAGGAGTGGCTGAGGGAGCTGGGGGTGTTTAGTGTGGAGAAGAGAAGGCTGAGGGCAGATCTTACTGCTCTCTACAGCAGCCTGAGAGGAGGTTAGAGTGAGGCTGGGGATGGTCTCTTCTGCCAAGTACCCAGTGACAAGACCAGAGGCAGTGGTTGAAGTTGTGCCAGGGGAGGGTTAGGTTGGACAGGAGGAAAAATGTGAGAGTGGTGAGGGGTTGGAAGAGGCTGCCCAGGGAGGTGGTGGAGTCACCATACCTAGAGGTGATAAAGAAGCTGTAGCTGTAGTGCTTCAGGACGTGGTTTAGTGGTCATGGTAGTTGGGTTATAGTTGGGCTTAATGATCCTAAATGCTTTTTCCAGCCTTAATGATGTTGTGATTTACTGAAAATGGGTACCCACACCCTGTAGCTACCATGGTTGTTATATTTCCACTTTCTGTGCTTTTTCTTTCAGTGATGGTTTTCTTTTTTTCTTTTTCAATGATGTTTCTAAGGCTCAGAGGAAGAAAATGAAACAATTGAAGAGGGGAAAAAAAAGAATCAAAGATCAGACATCTCACAGAACCCCTTTTAAGGGGTCCACCACTTACAGAAGCATTCTAAGTGCGTGGTGTGTTACATGGTCTTTGTCACAAGGTTATTTAACCATCTCTCACTTGATGTGCAGGGTTATTGAAACAGAGAGCAGTGCTTGCTCTGTCTCTGAGCACCCTTCAGAATGCTTTTCCCTGACCTGTGCTGCACTCCTTTTGCTCACTTCAGTGGGTGAAACTTGGGCAGCATCCTGCTGTGTCTTTTAATAGCATTCATGTGCTCCTTGGTGTAGGCACTGCCAGCAGCCAGCCAGAGCTGATGCTAGGCCTGCACATTTGTGGCACTGAATGGAGACAAGTATGTGGGACTTGATTGCAGGCAGGGCTCTGTCAAACTCTTTCTTTGACACAGCCATCTAAGGAGTCAGCAAGCAGAGAATAACACCCTCTGTGCCTTCTCTTAGCCAGCAGCTAATATGTGTCTGGATCAAAAGCTACTGAAAGAGTAACAGAGGAAGGAAAAAAAAATTCAAGGCTATAGAGAGAGGCTTCAGGACCTTGGGTCAAGTGGTCAAGGGAGTGGGAGCCCAGGTAATATTCTCTTCTAGCCTCCCTGTTGAAGGGACCAACCCGGAGAGAGTGAGGAGGACTCACATGCTCAATGCTTGGCTTTGAGACTGGTGCTTCCAACAGGAGTTTGGCTTCTTTGACCATGGGTCCCCCCACGTGACACCAGGTCTGCTGGCAGCAGATGGGGTGCACCTCTGTCCAAGTGGAAGGAGGTTTATGCTTTAAACTAGGTTGGAAGGGGGTGAGGGTGGAAGCCAGGCTTACTACAAGCAAGCTTGAGACAATTGTGGGGCCATGTGTCAGCTCCACTGGTGGCTTGGGGGAGGTAGATAACAATGAGTTGTGTGCTGAAGGGGCATGAGATGGCATATCAGGGAGTGAGCCTTCCATGGTCTAGTTGACCGGATAGGGCTGGGTGCTAGGTTGGACTGGGTGATCTTGGAGGTCTCTTCCAGCCTGGTTGATTCTATGATTCAGCCTGTTACCCTGCAGCACATGGGAGACACACAACAACTCTTTAAATCTTGCAGACATGGACCACAGAGATGAAGCAATGAGGAGTCAGCACATGCAGAGCTTACTGCTGAGCTTGGGGCCATGGAAGGGGCTGGGAATGGTGAGACAGCAAGAGACGAAGCTAATGGACTAACTCCCTCCCTGAAATGCTTATATGCCAATGCATGGAGCATGGGGAATAAGCAGTGTCCAGTTCTGGGCCCCTCAATTCAAGAAAGATGTTGAGATGCTGGAACATGTCCAGAGAAGGGCAACAAAGCTGGTGAGGGGTCTGGAGCACAAATCCTATGAGGAGAGTTTGAGGGAGCTGGGGGTGTTTAGCCTGGAGAAGAGGAGGCTCAGAGGTGATCTTATTACTGTCTACAACTACCTGAAGGGGCATTGTAGCCAGGTGGGGGGTGGCCTCTTCTCCCAGGCAACCAGCAATAGAACAAGGGGACACAGTCTCAAGTTGTGCCAGGGTAGGTCTAGACTGGATGTTAGGAAGAAGTTCTTCACAGAGAGAGTGATTGGCATTGGAATGGGCTGCCCAGGGAGGTGGTGGAGTCGCTGTGCCTGGGAGTCTTCAAGAAAAGCCTGGATGAGGCACTTAGTGCCATGGTCTGGTTGATTGGATAGGGCTGGGTGATAGGTTGGGCTGGATGATCTTGGAGTTCTCTTCCAACCTGGTTGATTCTATGATTCTAAGAGGAGCTGGAGATCTGAGTTAGGTTGAATGACTCTGATACAATTGCCATCACTGAAACATGGTGGGACAGCTCCCACGAGTGCCATAGCAATATTTTTTAACCTTAGTCTTTCTGAGAGGTTCTATTTTCTGAGTCATTTTTTGGAGTCTTCTCATTTCCTCTCAGTTTGAAACTTCTGATGCTTTCCTTAAGGTGGAGGAAGCTGTCTGTCAGTTTTCCATTGTCCTCTGTGCTTCTGCTTGTTCCTGCTGTGTAGTTCAATGCTTGCTAGCAAACATTAGCAGAATAACATTTTCACTATTTGCATGTGGCCCACCTACTGCTGTTTGGGGTCCCTGAAGCTGCTGCCAAGTGTGCAGAAAAGTCCTGGTGTTGATTGCAACTCTACTTAGAAGGAGCTTAGTCAAATCATTTGCAGTGAGGCTTCCTTGTAATGTTTTGGTTTTGTGGCTTGGGTTTGTTTTGGTTTGGTTTGGTTTCTTGTTTGTTTTTCCTAGAGAAGAAAAAGGTTAAGCTAAAATCCTTCACAGAAAGGGTATTACAGAATCACAGTTTTAGGGGTTGGGTGGGACCTCTAGAGAGGAGGTTGTGGCCAGGAGGAGGTTGCTCTCGTCTCTCAGGTGGCCAGCACCAGAACAAGAGGACACAGCCTCAAGCTATGCCAGGGGAGATTTAGGCTGGAGGTGAGGAGAAAGTTCTTCCCTGAGAGAGTCATTGGACACTGGAATGGGCTGCCCGGGGAGGTGGTGGAGTCGCCGTCCCTGGAGCTGTTCAAGGCAGGACTGGACGTGGCACTTGGTGCCATGGTCTGGCCTTGAGCTGTGTGGTAAAGGGTTGGACTTGATGATCTGTGAGGTCTCTTCCAACCTTGGTGATACTGTGATACTGTGATTATCGAGTCCAACTGTCCTGCCAAAGCAGGAACACTTGAAGTAGGTCACACAGGAACACATCCAGGTGGGTTTTGAATGCCTCCAGAGGAGGACACTCCACAACCTCTCTGGGTAGCCTGTTCTAAGGCTCTGGCACCCTCACTGTAGAATCAAAGAAAGATAAAATGGCCCAAATGAAAACTTGCTATAAAAGCAGACCATAATATGGGCTTCTAGATTTCCTAGAATCATAGAGTCAACCAGGTTGGAAGAGAGCTCCAAGATCATCCAGTCCAACCTATTCCCCAGCCCTATCCAGTCAGCCAGACCATGGCACTAAGTGCCTCATCCAGTCTTTTCTTGAACACCTCCAGGGACTCCACCACCTCCCTGGGCTGCCCATTCCAATGGCAAATCACTCTCTCTGGGAAGAACTTCCTCCTCACATTTAATTCAGGACACAAAAGTGACCCACCAGTTCTTAAGGGCACTTAAGAATAATCTTAAGAATAAACTTAAGAATCTTAAGAATAAACTTAATAACTAAAGAATAATCTCCAAGTTGAATTTGCTGAAGGACAAATGTGATGGTGAATCATAGACTGCTTTGGGTTGGAAGGGACCTCCAAAGTCCCATTCTCTCTGCACTCAGCAGGGGCATCCTCAACTAGATCAGGTTGCCCAGAGCCCTGTTGAGCCTCATCTTGAATATCTCCAGGGATGGGACCTCAACCACCTCCCCAGACAACTTGTTGCAGTGTTCCACCACCCTCATGGTGAAGAACCTGTTCCTAACATCCAATTTCAATCTCCTCTAGTTTGAATCCATTGCCCCTCATCCTGTCACTACCTGAATGTTGATCTTTAACTGAACAACAGAGAGAAAAATGGCTTAGAAATGGTTTCAAATAAAAAAGGCCCCCATAATATTTAGACAGCTGTGTCCTCTCACTGCTCTATTTAAAGTTAGCAATGATCACTCTGATCTAGATAAACCTTTGGAGAGAATGGGTATTTTTTACTTTGTTTGCAGAGAACACTTGTCAGCTACATCTCTGTCTTTTTTATTCCCCCCAGCCAATAGCTTATGACATGAAACCAGAGAACAAATGGTATAGTTTTTATGTGCAGCAAGGCTATTTCCTTTATTTTGCATTTTATTGTTCACTTCCCTGCACACTGGAAGTGCAAAAGGGTTCAGCTTCACAAGACAGTTCAAGGTTCAAGCCAAATGTGAGAATCTCAAATTATTTCTTTACATTGGACAAAAAAATCAAAGGAATTTTGACACCTGGAGTCCTGTGTGCAGTTCTGGAGCCCCCAGCACAAGAAAGACATGCAGCTGTTTGAGACACCCAGAAGAGGGCCACGGAAATGATCAGAGGGCTGCAGCAGCTCTGCTATGAGGACAGGCTACAAGAGTTGGAGCTCTGCAGCCTGGAGAAGAGAAGGCTTGGAGGAGACCTTGGAGTGGCCTTCCAGTATCTGAAGGGGGCTCCAGGAAGGCTGGGGAGGGACTAGGTCCACCAGGTCTTGTAATTACAGGGGGAGGAAGAATGGGTGTAAAGTGGAAGAGAGGAGGATTTAGACTGAATGTTAGGAAGAAGTTCTTTGCAGTGAGGGTGGTGAGACACTGGCACAGGTTACTCAGGGAGGTTGTGGCTGCTCCTTCCCTGGAGGTGTTAAAGGCCAGGTGGCATGAGGCTGTGAGCAGCCTGTTCTAGCGGGAGGTGTCCCTGCCTATGGCAAGGGGTTGGAACTGGATGATCCTTGAGGTCCCTTCCAACCTAAACCATTCTATCAGCACCTGCAATTGCCACTTATATTGTATCCATGTGGTTTGATTGGATGAGGCCTTGAGCAGCCTGCTCTCGTGGAGAGTGACCCTGCCCATGGGAGGGAGGTTGGAACTAGATGATCTTTAAGGTCCTTTCTAACCTAAACCAGTCTATGAAGCTATGAATCTAAGATCCATGAAGGAGTAGCTGCAGTCTAAGGTATGGATTAGCCTTGTGTAGAGACCTGGCTCTTTGTCCTTTCTTCCCAAGCAGAACCTGTCAACTAAACTCCTTGGTTCCAGGGCTGTGACTCTCTCTGACCAGTATGTACCAGTATGTATCAGCAGTATGAGGCTTGCCTTTCAGTGAACTTCTTAAACCTTAACATTCAGAAGTGCTATTGGAGGGTTTTTATTGACTGTTTTAGAGCTGTGGACTTTGATCTTCTCACTGTGCCATAACCCACTCAATTCACAGTGTTGAGGCAGAAATCTTGTGACTCAAATTTAGAGTTTGATCTCCCCTAGAGGTTATGTTTGGTGCCTAAGTCATAGATTGAAACCATCTCTCAATTGAGGTGGAGGCTTCGATCAGCTCCTTTCATTCTGTCCCTTTCTACATGTACAAATGTATCTACTCAAGCTGAACCTGACAATTATCTCTCTGGGCTGATTATTTTGGGGGTGATGATGTGAGAGTCATGAGCATTCTTTTCTGTGGTGTTATCCCACTCCACCTCCTCACCATGTGTTGAATTGCTAGGAAATATTCGTTCATCTCTTGTCTGGTCTTCTCCAGTCTGCTCTTTTTCTCACCATGGGCTTACAAGCCTGTAAGAACTGAATCTCTGTTATGTTCTCCTTTCTCTATATTGGGTGGGTTTTTTTTGCCTTCTAACTGGATGTGTGTGTGAGTGGAATGAGGGAAGAAGAACACTGGGCTGCCTGCTTTGCGTTGGTGTTTACTATGAGTCATAACAACAGCTTGGTGCTCTTGAAAACTTTGCTGGTGGGAAAACCAACAGCCTGGATGCAGCAAAAGAAACAGCAGAATGTCCTGTACTTGCAGTTCTCTGACTCAAGGCTGGAATGATGGGAATGCATTTGGATAGAACTTTTGCACTTGTTCATGCTATGGCTATATAAAATGCCTGCTAGGGAAGCAAATCTGCTTGCTGAAAGTTTGCCCTGGTTGTGTTGCAACTGGACTTCATGGGAGGGAGCTTTGTAGTGTCTGGCTTTTCATAGATACCTAAAATAGGCTCAGTGTGAGAAGTGTGCCTAGAATGGTTGTTTGCAGGTGTGCCTAGAATGGTTGTTTGCAGGTGTGCCTAGAATGGTTGTTTGCAGGTGTGCCTAGAATGGTTGTTTGCAGGTGGGCCTAGAACAATTGATGTGTCTCATCCTGGAATGTGGCTTGTGGCTAAGCCTAAACTGATTATTTTTCCACTGGCAGTACACAGAAGTTCCACATGAGAGGACTTACTCATCTTACTCCTCTCCAGCTATTCATCTAGAATTACCCAGTTTCAGACAGCTTAAGGATTGTGACGTTCCTATGCCTGGCATTACTTTGTTCTCAAACTGCTCAGTTTCTTGCAGTTATATCAGAGAGAAGGATTTGTCCTCCACTGGTAAAGAACTGGGCATATATTAGAGTTTTAAATGAGTGATTCTATGGTGCACAAAGGCTCTGTTTTCCTTTCTAGTTGAATGATCAACTGTAAACCACTCCATCCCCTATTAAGTAGCTGAGACAAACAGAAAAAGGCAGTACTCAGCCATGCAGCTGAAAGTCTGTTTATCATGGTAATAAAGACTCCAGATCACTTTCTTAGTGTGAAGTGCTGTTGGGAAATGAGTTTCTGACTTGTCTGTGTCCAAAGAATTTAAGAGTGTTACACACAGCCTCCCAATCTGCTTACATGTCCAACACTCACAGGGAAACCAGCAAATTCTGGGACATGGCTCTTCAGCCTGGAGAAGAGAAGGCTTCAAGGAGACCTTGGAGTGGCCTTCCAGTATCTGAAGAGGGCTCCAGGAGGGCTGGGGAGGGACTAGGTCTGCAAGGTCTTGTAATGACAGGATGAGGAAGAATGGGTGGAAAGTGGAAGAGAGGAGGATTTAGACTGGATGTTAGGAAGAAGTTCTTTGCAGTGAGGGTGGTGAGGCACTAGCAGGTTGCCCAGGGAGGTTGTGGCTGCTCCTTCCCTGGAGGTGTTAAAGGCCAGGTGGCATGAGGCTGTGAGCAACCTGTTCTAGTGGGCAGTGTCCCTGCCTATGGCAGGGGGTTGGAACTGGATGATCTTTGAGGGCTCTTCCAGTCTAAACCATTCTATGATTCTGTGCTGTGAGAATATTAGGGTGAGATAGGTAATGCAGTGCACGTGAACTGAGGCAGGAAGAAAACATTAGGGTAAAGCAGAAGCACAGGATTAGAGGATGCTTTGGGTTGGAAGGGAGCACCAAAGCTCATCTGGTCCAACTTTCTACAATCAGCAGGGACATGCTCCACTAGAGCAGCTTGCTCAGAGCTTTGTTGAGCTTAACCTTGAACATCTCCAGGGACCTCCCTGGGCAACCTGTTGCAGTGTTCCAGAACCCTCATGGTGCAGATCTTGTTCCTCACATCCAGTCTAAATCTGCTCTGCTCTCATTTCAAACCACTGCTCCTTGTCCTATCACTACAGGCCTTTATAAACAGTCCCTCTGCAACCTTTTTGCAGCCCCATTCTGGTACTGGCAGGCTGCACTTATGTCTCCCAGAGCATCCTCTTCTCCAGGCTGAACAACCCCAGCTCCCTCAGCCTCTCCTTATAGCAGAGGTATTCCAGACTCCCCCACTATTTTTCTGGCCCTCTTTTGGACTCTATGCATATTCTTTAAGCAGCCAAGTTTGTGCAGTTCTTTTCCTCTTGTATTCTCTGACAAGTGATTTGTATGAGTACCAACAGAATTGTTATGGCTACCTGGCATTGCCACTTATAAGGGAGAAGCTGGCTGGACATTTGGCCCAGAACACACTGTTTAAATCAGTTTTCAGTAATAAGGTTAAAAAAAAGGTAGAAATAGAAATGTCATGGACTGATTAAAACTTCCTGAGCTGTTCATGTTTCCCAGTTGGCTGTCACTTTGGGAAAAAAGCAAAATAGTCCAAGTATAGGGTCAAGTTCTAAGTCTAATTGCAGAGTCACACCTGAGTGTGACTGATCTGGAGTGCTTACAGCAGCCAGGCAGAATCAGGGTGCCTGTGAGGTTAATGACGGTGCTGAAGCTGCTCTCAGATGTTGCCATGTTGGCTAAATACTAAAGGGAAGAAAACAAATGTGAAAACATGACCTCTGTCAAAACAGTTCACCTCCTCTGGACAGGAGACATCACACAGCTCCTTGACTCAGAAGAAAGGTTGGTCTGAGGATACATTTTTGGACTGTGGTAAAATGCTCCTTCTGCCACAGACCTCAAAGGTGACTTCAGATTCATGAGCTTTTATGTGACAGAATTCTGCCTATACCTTTTTGCCTCCATAATGATCCAAAGTGCAAAACATCACTGAAATCCAGCATCAAGCCTGGATTTTTTTAAATGTAATGGTTTTATTTTTGCATTGCTGTATTGATATATGGCCCTGAGCAGTGGGAAGTGTCCCTGCCTATAATAGAATTGACCAGGTTGGAAGAGACCTCCAAGCTCATCCAGTGCAGCCTTGAGCAAAGGCCTTCCACAGCTAAGGCCAGAGAGAAGAAAAAGAATGATAGAATCAAGCAGGTTGGCAGAGAGCTCCAAGCTCAGCCAGCCCAACCTAGCACCCAGCCCTGCCCAACCAACCAGACCATGGCACTAAGTGCCCCAGCCAGGCTTGGCTGCAACACCTCCAGCCACGGCCACTCCACCACCTCCCTGGGCAGCCCATTCCAGTGCCAATCACTCTCTCTGCCAGGAACTTCCTCCTGACATCTAGCCTAGACCTCCCCTGGCACAACTTGAGGCTGTGTCCCCTTGTTCTGTTGCTGCTTGCCTGGCAGTAGAGCCCAACCCCACCTGGCTACAGCCTCCCTGCAGGCAGCTGCAGGCAGCAATGAGCTCTGCCCTGAGCCTCCTCTGCTGCAGGCTGCACCCCCCCAGCTCCCTCAGCCTCTCCTCACAGGGCTGTGCTCCAGGCCCCTCCCCAGCCTTGCTGCCCTGCTCCAAACACCTTCCAGCACCTCAGCATCTCTCTGCAATGGAGGAGCCCAGAGCTGGACACAGCACTGCAGGGGTGGCCTGAGCAGTGCTGAGCACAGGGGTGCCCACACTGCTCCTGAGCCAGCCCAGGATGTCATTGGCTCTCCTGGCCACCTCTAGAGCTACTATTTACCAATACCCCATTGGAACTAGATGAGCTTTGAGGTCCCTTCCAACCTAAACCATTCTGAGATATAGTATAGAAAAATACTTGGTCTTGATTTACACAGAGTGGATGGTAGCAGGGATTTCTAGCAAGCTCTCCTGGGAAAGGATTTGCCCTTCCAGTTGCAATGGGCCTTGTTTCGAGTCCACATTTCACCCTCATCCTCATTATGCTGAGATTCTATCACAAGTGTTGTTCTGTGGTTCTCTTTTCTGATGAAGGCAGCTAATGAAATGTTTTCTGGGATGGATGAAGTCTCAGTTATAGTCATATATTTTCTATACTTTTATCTCTCTCACAGTTCTTCCAAAGTCACTTCCAATTCTTCACTTATGCTGTGGACACCTACGTTTGTCACAGCATTTCATTTGGAGCTTCAGTTCAGTCAGTGATCCCCCACGATCCCTAGCATCCTTCTGAACTGGAGAACAGAGCCTTGCATCTGTTATGTGCTTGCCTTATGTTCTGTTGAACTAGATTTAGATGCCCAGGGAGGTGGTGGAGTTGCTGTCCCTGGAAGTGTTGAAGAAAAGCCTGGCTGGGGCACTTAGTGCCATAGTCTAGTTGATTTGATACGGCTGGGTGCTAGGTTGGACTGGATGAGCTTGGAGCTCTCTTCCAACCTGGCTGATTCTATGATTTGTGTTTGTTACTTAAATGAACCTATTTCACTTATTTGGTTCAGATCAGTGTGATCTGTTGCCACCATTCATTTGCACTCTATTGCCCTTTTGTCATCTGCCAGTGTTGGTCTCTTTCTTGGAGTCATAGAATTGTTTGGGTCAGAAAACATCTCCAAGATCACCCAGTCCAACCATCAGTGGATTTGCCAGGGAGGTGGCCAGAGTCACCATACCTGGAGGTATTTAACAACAGATTGGATATGGCACTTGGTGGCATGAGTTAGCTGATGCTGTGGTGTTGGGTCATAGGCTGGGCTCATGGTGTTGGGTCATAGGCTGATCTCAGAGGTCTTTTCCAGGCTTGGTGATTCTGTGATCAACACAACACCACCATGGCCACCAAACCACGTCCCACAGTGCCATGTCCACACGTCTGTATGACTCCACCACCACCCTGGGCAGGCTGCTCCAGTGCCTGACCACTCCTGCAGAGAGTGAGGTGCATGACTTGCATGTGATGGGAATGAATCAGAGGTGGCTGACACTGTGCACTGCACTGACACTCCCATTACATGAATTCTTGATAGGTGCTGGGAGGGTGATGGTTAAACACAGATAGGTGCTGGCATTAGGTGATGGTTAAACACAGACCCTTTGGAATGAGGGTTGGTTCTGTTTACAGCACCTGCTTTAGAGCAGCAGACTGAGAGAGATGGTTCTGTCACTTCACCTGGAGCTCTGTGTCCAGCTCTGGAGCCCTTAGCACAGGCAGGACATGGACCAGATGGAGCAGGTCCAGAGGGCTATGAAAATGACTGGGGGCTGGAGAACCTCTGGTGCAAGAACAGGCTATGGGAGACCTGGGGTTGTTCAGCCTGGAGAAGAGAAGGCTTCAGAGAAACTTAAGAGGAACCTGAAAGGGACTACAGGAAGGCTGCAGAGAGATTGTTTGCAAAGGCCTGCAGGAACAAGGTGAGGGCAATGGTTTGAAACAAGAGGAGAGCAGGTTTAGATTGGGTGTTAGGAACAAGTTCTGCACCATGAGGGTTGTGCAACACAGCAACAGCTTGCCCAGGAAGGTAGTTGAGGCTCCATCCATGGAAATGTTTAAGGTCAGGCCAGACAAGGCTCTGAGCAGCCTGATGTATTGGAGGATGTCCCTGCTGACTGCAGAGGGTTGGAGGAATGCTGGAGTGGATGACCTCTTGATGTATTGGAGGATGTCCCTGCTGACTGCAGAGGGTTGGAGGAATGCTGGAGTGGATGACCTTTTAGGGTCTCTTCTAACCCAAACCATTCCATGACTCTAGTGAGTCAGTGGCAAACACCATCAATGACAGCTCCCACACTTCCTTCTTTCTCTTAGCTTTTATATCTGAGCTGGCATCATACAGTATGGAACTGCCCCTTGGGCCAGTTTGGGTCAGTTGGCCCAGATGTATCCCTTCCCAAGATCTTATCCACCTCTCAGCCTACTGTTAGAGGGGAATGCTGGCAAAGCAGAGCCATTGACTCCAGCTCAGCCAAACCCAATACAGGGGGAATGCTGGAAAGGCAGAACCTTGGTGCTGTGTGAGCAGGGCTCAGCAGCACCCAAAGCACTGCTGTGTTAGCAGCACCCTTCCAGCTACCACTACAAGCACAGCACTACTAAAGGTGCTATTGGAAGGACTGGCTCTGTCTCAGCCAAACCAAATACAATTATTTGTGGAAGGTGTTCCTCTGGAAATCATAACTCAGTATGGCTCCTGTAAGGTTGCTTGTAAATGTTGTCCTTTGGTAGAAAAGGCACCCCAGTGTCAGTGGCAAGAGAGAGCACAAGAGTAGCTGCCAAGCACACAGCAGAAGGCAGTTCAGACTGTGCCATGGGGAAGGAATTAGGATAAAAACTAAACCTAGAATGGGAAGAAAATATTAAACTCACTGAGGAAGCAGTGACCTCAGTCTCCATCCAAAGAAAACAGCCTTTTCTCTCCCCCTCAAGGTCTGCAGAGTTAATGTGTGTGTTTGCTTGTCATGTCTACTCCTAGCTTGCATGTCCCCTTAGACACCAGTAAGACATTTGGAGGGCCCCTGTGTGTACCTGAGTTGGTTGCCAAGGGTAGGGGTGCTGGAATTTTGAGGAGAGAAGCCATAGGGATTGGTTATGTTTATCCCCAGTGGGCCTTGGGTACACTTCAAAGCTAGCATGTGGAGCACTGCTTTTTTAAGTCAGTAGTTAGAGATGTACTCCTGATGCCTGAGTTTACTAACAGCTTCTCAGGAGGGCATACACTCCCTGATGCCTGGCTCACTTGGAGGCTTGAGGAAATGACTTCCTTGTTTCAGACTTCTCAGAAGCAGACATGACTTAAGAAGGGCTTTTCTGACCCAAAACACTCCCCACACAGCCTGTTTTCTGTAGCTCAGGGATGCCCTTATTTAACAGTGGTATGAAAGCAATGAAATAGCCAAGTGGGGCTTGGTCTCTTTTGCAAGGCAACCAGGGACAGAACAAGGGGACACAGTCTCAAGCTGTGCCAGGGCAGGTCTAGGCTGGTTGTTAGGAGGAAGTTGTTGTCAGAGAGAGTGATTGGCACTGGAATGGGCTGCCCAGGGAGGTGGTGGAGTGGCTGTGGCTGGAGGTGTTGCAGCCAAGCCTGGCTGGGGCACTGAGTGCCATGGTCTGGTTGGTTGGGCAGGGCTGGGTGCTAGGTTGGGCTGGATGATCTCTGAGCTCTCTTCCATCCTGGTCAATTCTATGATTCTAAATCACCATTAGTAGGGAACACTATGAACAAAGATTTAATTTTTTTCAATGCTGAGAAAAAATAATACAACCATTCTGGCTTTTGCTTGAAGAATTTCCTACCCTGCAGCTAATAACAGTACAAGTTGTATCTCACAGCATGCAAAATGATGATTGTTAGCAGTGTAATACATAGAATCAGAGCATGGAAGGGGTTGGAAATGACCTCCAAAGATCATCTGCTTCAACTTCCCTGCACTGAGTAGGGCCATCCTGCACTAGATCAGGTTGCACAGAGCCTTGCTGAGCCTGCCCTTGAGAATTTCCAGGGATGAGGCCTCAGCTACAGGGCAAGGTCTCCCAGATGTCCTCCTGGAGCTGTCAGCAGTCACATGGTTCTCAACATGCTTACCAATGGCCATCAGCTGAGCTCACACAAGTTTGATCATTAATACTTTTGTCATAGGCTGATGATCACATTCAAAGAGTGATGCTCAGTGGGGGGGGGGTTGGACTAGGCAATCTTTAAGATCCCTTCCACTTTATGATCCTATGAAAGACTTTAGTGAAAGAAGTTCTTCACCATGAGAGTGGTGAGACCCTGGAATGTTTTGCCCAAGGAGGTGGTGGAAACCACATCCCATGAGGCTGTAGACAGCCTGATCTAGTGTGAGGTGTTGCTGCCCACGTCAGGGGGTTGAAACTAGATGATCCTTGTGGTCTCTTCCAACCCTGACTAATTCTATGATTTTATTCTATGAAGGGGAAGAAGAGTAGAGCTCATGCAACACATGATGTGTAGCACAAACCCACAAACACCTGATTTGAGCTTCATCAGAAGGTATTTTCTGTTTACAGACTGTTGGCAAAGGCCTGTAGCGACAGGACGAGGGGGAAAGGCTTCAAACTGGAGAAGAGCAGATTTAGGTTGGATGTTAGAAACAAATTCTGCACCATGAAGCTGCTGGAACACTGCAACAGGTTGCCTGGGGAGATGGTTGAGGCTCCATCAAAGTGAGGTTCAACAGAGCTCTGGTCAGCCTGGTCTAGCTAAGGATACCCCTGCTGACTGCAGAGGGAGTTGGACTGGATGACCTTTGGAGGTCCCTTCCAACTCCGTTCTATGATTCCCCACTTGCAGCTGTAGGGACCATAGCAGCCATTGCTGTGCATGATTGAAGCAGAGTATTATTTACTCCACAATACAGACCTGCTGTTAAATGTGTCCACCTTGAAAATGAGCTTTTGGTGCAATGAAGCATTTCAAATCAATAATTTGTAGCTTATGATCATTTTAATTTGCAAGGGAGCCTGCAAGAACTCAAACAGTAGCACTCAAACCAAAAGAAAACAAATGTGTTTGCCTTATTTTTGGCTTAATCTATAACAAATTGATGCAGACTTGTGCAGATAAATATTTTTTTCCCCTAGTCAAGCACAAATATATAAATAATAAATCCATTTCATCATGAGAAAAAATAATTTCATCACATTCTTGGGAAATATTCACTGAAGAGGAGAAAAAAAAAGAATGGTAGCTTTGCATGAGTGCCAATAGAACTTGGATCAGAAAACTGTCAAGGATAGCTTATTAGTTCCTTTAAATAGGCATTCAATAATTGAAGCACCCTGAGGAATAATTACAAGCTATATTAAGATGACAGGAGTTTAACTTTGCAAAGCTAAGAGTACATGCCATGAAGTGCCACAGACACTTGGAATGAGTCCCCATTTCCTTTTCATCTTTTCCTTCCCCCACATTTCTCTAGGGACAAAGAACAACCCAAGTACTTTCAAGGTAAATAATTCATAGAGTCATAGCATCATAGAATCAGCCAGAGTTGGAAGGGACCACAAGGATCATCCACTTCCAGCCCTCCTGCCATGGGCAGGGACATCCTACCCTAGAGCAGGCTGCACACAGCCTCAGCCAGCCTGGCCTCAAACACCTCCAGCCATGGGGCCTCAACCACCTCCCTGGGCAACCCCTGCCAGCCTCTCACCACTCTCCTGCTCAACAACTTCCTCCTCACCTCCAGGCTGAATCTCCCCACCTCCAGCTTTGTTCCCTTCCCCCTAGTCCTGTCACTCCCTGCTAGCTTAAAAAGTCCCTCCCCAGCTTTTCTGGGGATGCTGGAAGGCCACCAGAAGGTCCCCTGGGAGCCTCCTCTGCTCCAGCCTGCACAGCCCCAACTCTTTCAGGCTGTGCTCACAGCAGAGCTGCTGCAGCCCTCTCAGCATCCTCCTGGCTCTGCTCTGGACACTCTCCAGCATCTCCACAGCCCTCTTGTCCCAGGGGCTCCAGAACTGGATGCAGGACTCCAGGTGGGGTCTCAGCAGAGCACAGCAGAGGGGGAGAATCACTTCCCTCTTCGGAAAACCAAACACACACACCTGACTTGGGAAAGAAGTGGCAGGGAAACCTCCCTGAACCAGAGAATCAGAGAATTGCTTGTGTTGGAGAAGAGCCTTGAGATCATCAGGTCCAACCATTATCAGCAGTATCTGCAGCAGTTCTGTGCCCTGGGATGAACTTGGTCACTTTGTCCAAGCAGGTCTCAGTGCTTTGGGATATCACTAACTGTAGGGGCTGTTGGAAACACAGTCCTTATGCTTGTGCTCTGCTCTCGCAAGACCTCACTTGAAGTACTGTTTCCAGCTCTGGAGCCCTCAGTGTAGGAAGGACATTGTCCTGCTGGAAGGAGTCCAGAAGAGGCCACCAAGATGATCAGAGGGCTGGAGACAGGCTGGAAGAATTTGGGATGTTCAATCAGGAGAAGAGAAGGCTCCAGGGAGACCTTAGTGCTACATTTGAATATCTTAAGGGGACCTACAGGAAGGCTGGGGAGGGGCTGTTTAGGAGAGCTTGTACAGATAGAGGGAAGGGCAATGGTTTGACACTGGAGCAGGGCAGAGTTGGGTTAGACATCAGGAGGAAGCTCTGCACAACGTGATGGTGAAATACTGGCACAGGCTGCCCAGGGATGTGCTTGAGGACTCGTTCCTGGAGACGTTCAAGCTCAGACTGGACATGTCCCTGGGCAGCCTGCTGTAGTTGGAGGTGTCCCTGCTGCCTGCACGGGTTGGACAAGATGACCTTTAAGGTGCTCTTCCAACATGACGCAATCTGTGGAGGGCTCAGCAGTTATCTTGTGAGAGGTTGAAAGAAATGATCTTTCAGCCTGATGGACACAAAGAAAGGCAGGAGAAGGAACTAGTGGGAAGCAGGTTTTAAAAGGAAGAGAGAGATCAGAGGTAAGGAGCTCATAGGAGGAAAGAAAAACTTTTGAGAAGGTTCCCTTGTGAAGAAATTAGATTTAGGCAGGAAAAGCAAGAACCAAAATAATGCAACAGAGCTTAAAATATCCATTACAGCTTTTCAGGGAGGGTGTTTAATTATCTCCAGCACAAAGCAGCATTTCAGTACTACCAAGAAGCAGATGAGGTAGATAAGCATCACCTGTAATGTTGTGGGAAAAAAAGCTGGAAACTTTCAGATGTTTCCCTGTTTCTGGAACTGTATCAGAGCTGAGAGGTGCAATGAGAAGAAAAAAAAAAAAATTATTTTCTTTCCCCTCCCAGAAGAAGAATTTTTTCCTGGGCAGAGACCAAATCTAAGCAACAGAGGTTCTTGTATCTGTCAAAGGTAAACTCTCTGTCCATTAAAGTTTTATCTTCCTTGTGGGGCAGATCAAAAGCTGAATAATTGATTGACTAACTAATTGAACAGCTGAATTATTGAAGATGTTAAATGTGAATTTGATGATGTGAGAGAGTTAGAGACTGGGACACTTGCCAGGGGAAGTTCTGAGCAAATCATAGTACCATAGAATGCCTTGGGTTGGAAGGGACCTCCAGAGGTCATCAAGTGGAACTCCTGCAGTTAGCAGGGACAGGCTCTACTAGAGCAGTTTGCTTAGAGCCTTGTCCAGCCTGACCTTGAAGATCTCTAGGGATGGGGCCTGAACTACCTCCCTGGGCAACCTGTTGCAGCACCCTCCTGGTGCAGAACTTATTCCTTACATCCAATCTCAATCTGCTCTGCTCTCGTTTCAAGCCATTGCTCTCAGCCTGTCCCTGCAGGCCTTTGCAAACAGTCCCTCTGCAGCCTGCTTGCAGCCCCTGCAGCTCCTGGCAGGCTGCTCTTAGATCTCCCCGAAGCCTTCTTTTCTCCAGGTTGAACACCCCCAGCTCCCTCAGCATGTCCTTGTAGCATAGGTGCTCCAACCCCCAGATCATCTTCATGGCCCTCATCTAGACTTCCTCCATCAGGTCCATGTCCTTCCTGTGTTGAGGGCTCCAGAGCTGGATGCAGTACTCCATGTGAGATCTTTCCAGAGCAGACTGAAGTGTGAATAGAAGCAGTCAGGTGAAGTTAAGAACAAACAAACAAACAAACAAAAGAAACCTTTACTGAAGTTAAGATTATTCATTCCCATCACTTCTGGGCCTGTGGATCCTCAACCCATCCTTTCAATAAGTAATTTCCCCCCCCCTCAAGCAGTAGGCCATAATTAGTGATTTGTTTGTTTAAAGTAGCATATTTTTTGCAGTTTAACAACTTCAGTTTTCCTGGGATGTCTGCATTGAGAGTGCTCTAGAAAAAAATCTAGTGTTAAGGCTTGCATTGTAGGTGCTGTCATCATGAAGGGCAGACCTCAAGTCTCAGATTGAAATACAGGGGTAATGATATTACACACCTTGAGTGCTGTGTCCAGTTCTGGGCTCCTCCATTGCAGAGAGATGTTGAGGTGCTGGAAGGTGTTTGGAGAAGGGCAGCAAGGCTGGGGAGGGGCCTGGAGCACAGCCCTGTGAGGAGAGGCTGAGGGAGCTGGGGGGGTGCAGCCTGCAGCAGAGGAGGCTCAGGGCAGAGCTCATTGCTGCCTGCAGCTGCCTGCAGGGAGGCTGTAGCCAGGTGGGGTTGGGCTCTGCTGCCAGGCAGCCAGCAGCAGAAGAAGGGGACAGAGGCTGAAGCTGTGCCAGGGCAGGTCTAGGCTGGATGTTGTTATGAAGTTGTTGTCAGAGAGAGTGATTGGCACTGGAATGGGCTGCCCAGGGAGGTGGTGGAGTGGCTGTGGCTGGAGGTGTTGCAGCCAAGCCTGGCTGGGGCACTTAGTGCCATGGTCTGGTTGGTTGGGCAGGGCTGGGTGCTAGGTTGGGCTGGCTGAGCTTGGAGCTGTCTGCCAGCCTGCTTGATTCTGTGTTTCTGTGATATGCTGCAGATGCAATACAGACCTCTGAACTTGCATAGGAGTGCAGTTTTCCTGGTTTTAGTTAATGATGCAGGCACTTCTCTGCTAATTAGTGTCAGATTATTTGCTGGACTAACAAGTTTGTTAATTAAGGTACGAGAAAAGTGACTAATTTTGTGAAATTCACTTATCCATTGTGCAGGTTTCCTTCTGGGTGCTTTCTAATTAAGGGATTAGAAGCTGAAGGGAGAGTAATTGAGCACTGAATTGTGTTGGGAACTGGGATAAATATAATGGGGAGCTGTAGTTTGTTTTGTGATGGTCTTTAAATGGAAGTTTCCTTATATTAGATAAGGGATCACATAATCCCCATTTAATATCATGTGAGGGAATCTAACACAGCAGCAAATGCACTGCAGCTTCTGCCATAGACAGGTTGCTTTGCTGACTGTGTTTGATGTGTGAAGCTCACTCTTATTTGGGCTGGAGATGTGTATCTTGTTCTTGCCAGAGTCCAGAGTGCTGGCTGACAGGGAATGATAAAGAAAGTAGGTGTTCAGTGTCATAGAATGGCTTGGGTTGGATCAGACCTCCAAAGGTCATCTAGTCCAAACTCCCTGCAGCCAGCAGGGACATCCTCCACTAGATCAGGTTGTTCAGAGCCTTGTCCAGCCTCACCTTGAACATCTCCAGGGATGATGCCTCATATACCTCTCTTCTACCACCCTCATGGTGTAAAACTTGTTCCTATCATCTAATCTCAATCTGCTCTGCTGTCATTTCAAACCAAGCCCTCTCATCCTGTCCCTGCAGACCTCTGGCTATCTCCAAGGATAGGTCTCAACTACTTCTCTGGGCAACCTATTACAGTGCTCCAGCACCCTCATGGTAAGGAATTGTTCCTAACATCTCATCTAAATCTGTTCCAGTTTCAGACCATTGCCACTTGTCCTATCACTGCACACCTTTGTAAACAGTCCCTCTGCAGCCTGCTTGTAGGCCTTCTACAGGTACTGGAAGGCTGCTTCTAGGTCTTCCCCAAACCTTCTTTATCCCAGCTCTCTGTCTGTCCTTGTAGTAGAGGTGCTCCAGATCCCAATTAATGTTCATGCTCCTCCTCTGGACCTGCTCCATCAGGTTCATGTCATAGGATCATAGAATCAACCAGTTTGGAAGAGACCTCCAACCTCATCCAGTCCAGCCTAGCACCCAGCCCTGCCCAAGCAACTAGACCATGGCACTAAGTGTCCTTCCTGTGTTGAGGCCTCTGCAGCTGGATGAGGTCTCACCAGAGCAAAGTGGCAGAATCCCCTCTCTCCATCTCTGGCCACATTGCTTTTGATGCAGCTCAGGCTGCCTTCTGAGCTGCAGGCTCACACTGTTGGCTCATGTCCAGCTTCTCATGCATCAGCAGCCCCAAGTCCTTTTCCACAGGGCTGCTTTCTGTCACCTCCTCCCCTATCCTCTATTGGTAAATGAGGATTTTTCTGACCCAGGTACAGGTCCCTGCAGGTCTTGTTGAACCTCATGGGCTTCACCTGGGCCCAGCTCTCCAGTTCATCCAGGTCCTTCTGGATGTCATCCCATCCCTCAGCTTGGTGTCATCTGCAAACTTATACATGGTTCACTGGAGGTGTTCAGGAAAAGACTGGATAAGGCATTTAGTGCCATGATCTAGTTGATTGGCCAGGGCTGGGTGATAGGTTGGACTGGGTGATCTTTGAGGTCTCTTCCAGCTGGTTGATTCTATTCTATATCATTGATAACAATATTAAACAGTACTGAGCTCACTGAAGTTCATAAAGTTCTCATGAGCATGGGTCTTGTGCTTGTATTTCTTCTGTGACTCTGTATCTTCATAAATAAACAAAGGCTGGTTCATGTTTCAGATCTTCTTCCAGAGGCTGTGTAGTGTGGGTCTCATTCAATGTAACCTTAGACATCTGTAACACTAAACTTGGCCCTGAGCTAGAGCACACTGAGCAATCTTCATGTTCAGTGCAAAGGAACAGGTAGCTTGAGGGCAGGATTCATAGTGATGTACATTGGGCTGAAGTGCACTGGGTTCCACAAACTCCTGTCTCCATAGAACCAGAGGAGGTGAGATTGCTCCCTCAGGTACAGACCTATAGCTCTGGTCACATCAGAATCCCAGAATCTTAAGGACTGGAAGGGACCTTGAAACATCATCCAGGCCAGCTCTCTGCACTCACTCCTTTTCTCCACATGTCTACACATTTTCCAAGAGTAGTTTTGTGTCTGATGTTGTGACTAGAAGATACCAGAGAATCACAAGAAGGGACCTCAGGGATCATCTACTCCAACCTCCCCACCATGGGCAGGGACACTTCTCAACTAGACTTGGCATCATCCAACCTGGCCTTGAACACTTCCAAGGAGGAGGCATTTTTGAGCAAGCCAACTGCCTGTCACTAGGGTGTGAGGAGAATAGTCTCACAAGACATATAAGAAAGAGTCACACCCTGCCTGGGGCTGAAATCTCCTTCAGAAGTATAGAAGCAATTTATGTAGATGAAAATAGGAACGTGAGGATACTTTGTTCAGATTCTGTCTCCCACTTTCCAGCCTCTCAACCTGGGCAAACACAGAAATGAATCATAGAATCAACTAGGTTGAAAGAGACCTCCAAGCTCATCCCATCCAACCTAGCCCCCAGCCCTGGCCAGTCAACACCTCCAGCCACAGCCACTCCACCACCTCCCTGGGCAGTCCATTCCAGTGCCAATCACTCTCTCTGACAACAACTTCCTCCTATCATCCAGCCTAGACCTGCCCTGACACAGCTTGAGGCTGTGTCCCCTTGTTCTGCTGCTGGCTGCCTGGCAGCAGAGCCCAACCCCACCTGGCTCCAGCCTCCCTGCAGGCAGCTGCAGGCAGCAATGAGCTCTGCCCTGAGCCTCCTCTGCTGCAGGCTGCACCCCCCCAGCTCCCTCAGCCTCTCCTCACAGGGCTGTGCTCCAGGCCCCTCCCCAGCCTTGCTGCCCTGCTCCAAACACCTTCCAGCACCTCAACAGCTCTCTGCAATGGAGGAGCCCAGAGCTGGACGCAGCACTCCAGGGGTGGCCTGAGCAGTGCTGAGCACAGGGGTGGGCACAAGAACCTCCCTTGTCCTGCTGCCCACACTGCTCCTGAGCCAGCCCAGGATGCCATTGGCTCTGCTGCCCACCTGGGCACACTGCTGCCTCCTCTGCAGCTCCTCTCTGCCAGCACCCCCAGCTCCCTCTCTGCCTGCCTGCTCTCAGCCACTCTGGCCCCAGCCTGTCGCACTGCTTGGGGTTGTTGCAGCCAAAGTGCAGAACCCTGCCCTTGGCCTTGTTCACTCTCATCCCATTGGCCTCTGCCCACCCAAATGAACTTGCTGCAGACCAACAGGCACTAAATGAAACCAGACTTTGTAAGAGTGAAATCCCCATTTCCACTGCAGTGAAATTCCTGCTGTAAGGGCACTTGTATGAGTCACTCACAGGAGTGGTTTTGGTGATCTGTCTCCCTTGTTGCACTCTAGGAAACTGTGAGGGGAAATTGAACAACCTCCTGTGAAAGAGTGAGTTCACCTGGGAAATTGATAAGGAGCAGAAATGAGCATCTGTAAACATGAACATGACAAAGCCTCTATAGCTCCAACTGCTCCGTTCTGGTTGTTGATGATGATTTACAGAAAACAGCCTGAAATAAAAAGGCAAAGACTAAAATTTGTGCCATGGATGAATAACATTGAAAGCACAGCAAAGCTCATCCTTTTCATGGATATCTGTATGGATTTTCTTATAAAATAACTTTGCTACAAGTTCACTTTTTAGGTTACATAATCTGCTTCCTTCTTTTATCAAGCACAGAATCACAGTTGGAAGGCCAAAGGCATCTTGGAGTGAATGAGAAGGGCTGTGGGTAGGAGGCAGAGAAGAGCCCCTCTGCTCTGCCCTGGGGAGGCTACATCTGGAATGTTGTGTCCAGTTCTGGGCCTTTCAGTTCAAGAAGGAGCTCAGGGAAGTGCTTGAGAGAGCTCGGCCCAGAGGCACTGAGCTGCTGCAGGCAGTGAGCATCTCCTGTAAGCCCAGGCTGGGGGAAGCTGAGGCTTGCAGCTGGCAGCAGAGCAGCCTGAGGGCTGCCTTCAGTGCTGTGCTCAAGCTGTGCCAGGGCAGTGTGGGCAGGACGCAGGCAGGCTCTGCTCAGGGCTGGCCCAGGGCAGCACAAGGGGCACTGGGGGCAAGCTGGGGCAGAGGAGGTGCCAGGGAACAGGAAGGGAAATATGAGGGTGGCAGAGGCCTGGAGCAGGCTGCCTGGAGAGGTTGTAGAGTCTCCCTCACTGGAGACATTCCAAACCCACCTGTCTGAGCTCCTGTGTAACCTACCCTGGGGGCTCCTGCTCTGGCAGGGAGGTTGGAGTGAATGATCTTTGGAGGTCCCTTCCAGGCCTTAGCCTTCTTTGAACCCTGCTATAAATGTGCTGGGAATTACAAACTCAAATCCAAGGCAGTGTACTGTAAGAGTCCAGTGATCTGTGATGCTTAGCAGGTGTTTCATGTCCTAAGAAGGCAGTAACCTGTTGCAGTGCAGTGAAGGCTATGAGGAGCTATTAGAAGATCTGATGACGAAGATTAATTGTAATTGTTATGCTAAAGGATGTATTTCAGCTGCTGCTGCTTCCCAGGCAAAGTGATTCATTTGCCTCTAAGGGAGTGGGAATGGCTTTCTAATATGATAATGTCTGAGGTTTTGCTCCTGGAGTTTCCTAAACCAGCTATGGCTCAGCTCTTCTGCTAGTGGGAAGGCAAAATGAGTCTGCATTTTGTTAGATCTCTGCAGTTAAAGGCAAACAAGTTAATTTTGCTGTAATAGAGGATTTTCAACACAAAGCTGCAGTCAGGCAGAATCCAGACAATGTTTGGAGGGCAGATGTCTCCACCTCTTGGGCATGCAGCAGAACTATTGGAGTGATCATATCTGTTACATACAGTCATAGAATGGTTTGGGTTGGATTGGAGCTTGCAGCAAGCAAAGCTGGCAGCTCCTGGCTTGGACAGATTCACTCTGATATGGGTCAAGAACAGGCTGGAGGGCCAGGTCCAGAGAGTGGTGGTGAATGGTGCCACATCCAGCTGGCAGCTGACACCAGTGGTGTGCCCCAGGGATCAGTGCTGGGCCCAATCCTGTTCAATGTCTTTATTGATGATCTGGAGCAGGGGATTGAGTCCAGCAGCAGATACTTCGCAGATGACACCAAGCCAGGAGCAGCTGTGGAGCTGTCGGAGTGTAGGAGAGCCCTGCAGAGGGACCTGGCCAGGCTGCATGGGTGGGCAGAGGTCAATGGGATGAGACTGAACAAGGCCAAGGGCAGGGTTCTGCACTTTGGCCACAACAACCCCAAGCAGCACTGCAGGCTGGGGCCAGAGTGGCTGAGAGCAGGCAGGCAGAGAGGGAGCTGGGGGTGGTGGGAGAGAGGAGCTGCAGAGGAGGCAGCAGTGCCCAGGTGGGCAGCAGAGCCAATGGCATCCTGGGCTGGCTGAGGAGCAGTGTGGGCAGCAGGGCAAGGGAGGTTCTTGTGCCCACCCCTGTGCTCAGCACTGCTCAGGCCACCCCTGGAGTGCTGTGTCCAGGTCTGGGCTCCTCCATTGCAGAGAGCTGTTGAGGTGCTGGAAGGTGTTTGGAGCAGGGCAGCAAGGCTGGGGAGGGGCCTGGAGCACAGCCCTGTGAGGAGAGGCTGAGGGAGCTGGGGGGGTGCAGCCTGCAGCAGAGGAGGCTCAGGGCAGAGCTCATTGCTGCCTGCAGCTGCCTGCAGGGAGGCTGTAGCCAGGTGGGGTTGGGCTCTGCTGCCAGGCAGCCAGCAGCAGAAGAAGGGGACAGAGGCTGAAGCTGTGCCAGGGCAGGTCTAGGCTGGTTGTTGTGTGGAAGTTGTTGTCAGAGAGAGTGATTGGCACTGGAATGGGCTGCCCAGGGAGGTGGTGGAGTGGCCGTGGCTGGAGGTGTTGAAGCCAAGCCTGGCTGGGGCACTTAGTGCCATGGTCTGGTTGGTTGGGCAGGGCTGGGTGCTAGGTTGGGCTGGGGGAGCTTGGAGCTCTCTTCCATAAGATTGATTCTATGATTCTGTGACTTCCAAAGGTCATCTAGTTCAGCCCCCCTGCAGTGAGCAGGGACATCCTCCACTAGATCAGCTTTGCTTAAATGTTGTTCAGTTTCACCTTAAATGGTTTGGGTCCAGAGGTCATCCAGTCCAACCCCCTGCAGTCATCAGGGATATCCTCCACCCAATCATGTTGCTTAGAGCTTTGTCCAGACTGACCTTAAAGATCTTCAGGGCTGGGGCCTCAACTACCTCCTTGGGCAATCTGTTGTGGTGTTGCAACACCCTCATGGTAAAGAGCTTGTTCCTAACATCCAACATAAATCTCTTTTCAAACCATTGCCCTGGTCCTGTCCGTGCACGCCTTTGCAGCTTTCTTGTGCCCCATCAGGTCCTGGCAGGCTGCTCTTAGGTCTGCCTGGAGCCTTCTCTTCTTCAGACTGAACACTCCCAGCTCCCTCAGCCTGACCTTGTGGCAGAGGTGCTCCAACCCCCTGACTGTGTTTGTGGTCCTTCTCTGCACCTTCTCCATCAGGTCCATGTCCTTCCTATGCTGAGGGCTCCAGAGCTGGACATAGTTCTACAGGTGAAGTCTTAGCAGGTACAGCTTACATAGCTACCTAGGGCTTGAGACAATGATTTCAACACTTGTAGTGGAGATGTTTGCAAAAGTGCCCATGAAATCCTTTAGGCAGTTGACAGATCTCCTTTAAATAATGCCATGGAAATTCTGAGGCCAAAACTGCCCTCTGGTTGTGAGATGCTTCTGTTTTAAGATGCCCCCCTGAATTGTGTTGGGCCTGAGTTTTTGAGTTGTTGAGTGTCTGAATTTATTCATTTTTGGTTATTTCTCAGCAATATTGAGGAGCTGTCACTTTGTGTGAAGGCTGCAGCTCCCCAGGTGGTGGGGAGGGCAGCACATCCTCACAAAGGACACCCATTGCAGAAAGAAAATTAACTGTTCTCTACCATAAGATGGAACAGCATGTGGAAAGCTCAGGAAAACAAGAATTAACTGCAAATGAGGGGACAGATGGGCTTGGCAGCCTGTCCTTAAAATGTCATCCAGAGAAAAAAAACCAACCACCAAACAACCCCTAACTTGAAGTGCATGTGAGTGGGTGTGGGAGATATTGGGGATTTCAAGCCCAGTCTGTTTGGTTTTGGAAAATGAAAAGCTTTTCTGCATGTCCTTGATTATTTTTGTGTTGTCAGCTGATTGAAATGTGCCTGAATTGTTCCAGGTAAAGCTGAACATTTCCCATCTCTTCATTTTACTTAATGAGAAACATATCAGAGAATCACAGAGTCACAGCATCATAGAGAATCACAGAGTCACAGCATCACAGAGAATCACAGAATCACAGCACCATAGAGAATCACAGAGTCACAGCATCATAGAGAATCACAGAGTCACAGCACCATAGAGAATCACAGAGTCACAGCATCATAGAGAATCACAGAGTCACAGCATCATAGAGAATCACAGAGTCACAGCATCATAGAGAATCACAGAGTCACAGCACCATAGAGAATCAGAGTCACAGCATCACAGAGAATCACAGTCACAGCACCATAGAGAATCACAGAGTCACAGCATCACAGAGAATCAGTCACAGCATCATAGAGAATCACAGAGTCACAGCATCATAGAGAATCACAGAGTCACAGCACCATAGAGAATCACAGAGTCACAGCATCATAGAGAATCACAGAGTCACAGCACCATAGAGAATCACAGAGTCACAGCATCACAGAGAATCACAGAGTCACAGCATCACAGAGAATCACAGAGTCACAGCATCACAGAGAATCACAGAGTCACAGCATCATAGAGAATCACAGAGTCACAGCACCATAGAGAATCAGAGTCACAGCATCACAGAGAATCACAGAGTCACAGCATCACAGAGAATCACAGAGTCACAGCATCACAGAGAATCACAGTCACAGCACCATAGAGAATCACAGAGTCACAGCATCACAGAGAATCAGTCACAGCATCATAGAGAATCACAGAGTCACAGCATCATAGAGAATCACAGAGTCACAGCATCATAGAGAATCACAGAGTCACAGCATCATAGAGAATCACAGAGTCACAGCATCATAGAGAATCACAGAGTCACAGCATCATAGAGAATCACAGAGTCACAGCATCATAGAGAATCACAGAGTCACAGCATCATAGAGAATCACAGAGTCACAGCATCATAGAGAATCACAGAGTCACAGCACCATAGAGAATCAGAGTCACAGCATCACAGAGAATCAGTCACAGCATCATAGAGAATCACAGAGTCACAGCATCATAGAGAATCACAGAGTCACAGCATCACAGAGAATCACAGAGTCACAGCACCACAGAGAATCAGAGTCACAGCACCATAGAGAATCAGAGTCACAGCATCACAGAGAATCACAGTCACAGCATCATAGAGAATCACAGAGTCACAGCATCATAGAGAATCACAGAGTCACAGCATCATAGAGAATCACAGAGTCACAGCACCATAGAGAATCACAGAGTCACAGCACCATAGAGAATCACAGTCACAGCACCATAGAGAATCACAGAGTCACAGCATCACAGAGAATCACAGAGTCACAGCATCACAGAGAATCACAGAGTCACAGCATCACAGAGAATCACAGAGTCACAGCACCATAGAGAATCAGAGTCACAGCATCACAGAGAATCACAGAGTCACAGCACCATAGAGAATCACAGAGTCACAGCATCATAGAGAATCAGTCACAGCATCACAGAGAATCAGAGTCACAGCACCATAGAGAATCACAGAGTCACAGCATCACAGAGAATCACAGAGTCACAGCACCATAGAGAATCACAGAGTCACAGCATCATAGAGAATCACAGAGTCACAGCATTACAGAGAATCAGTCACAGCACCATAGAGAATCACAGAGTCACAGCACCATAGAGAATCACAGAGTCACAGCATCACAGAGAATCACAGAGTCACAGCATCACAGAGAATCACAGAGTCACAGCATCACAGAGAATCACAGAGTCACAGCACCATAGAGAATCAGAGTCACAGCATCACAGAGAATCACAGAGTCACAGCATCATAGAGAATCACAGAGTCACAGCATTACAGAGAATCAGTCACAGCACCATAGAGAATCACAGAGTCACAGCACCATAGAGAATCACAGAGTCACAGCATCATAGAGAATCACAGAGTCACAGCATCATAGAGAATCACAGAGTCACAGCACCATAGAGAATCAGAGTCACAGCATCACAGAGAATCACAGAGTCACAGCATCACAGAGAATCACAGAGTCACAGCACCATAGAGAATCACAGAGTCACAGCATCATAGAGAATCACAGAGTCACAGCATCATAGAGAATCACAGAGTCACAGCATCATAGAGAATCACAGAGTCACAGCATCATAGAGAATCACAGAGTCACAGCATCATAGAGAATCACAGAGTCACAGCACCATAGAGAATCAGAGTCACAGCACCATAGAGAATCACAGAGTCACAGCATCACAGAGAATCACAGAGTCACAGCATCATAGAGAATCACAGAGTCACAGCATCACAGAGAATCACAGAGTCACAGCATCACAGAGAATCACAGAGTCACAGCACCATAGAGAATCAGAGTCACAGCATCATAGAGAATCACAGAGTCACAGCATCACAGAGAATCACAGAGTCACAGCATCATAGAGAATCACAGAGTCACAGCATCATAGAGAATCACAGAGTCACAGCACCATAGAGAATCACAGAGTCACAGCATCATAGAGAATCACAGAGTCACAGCATTACAGAGAATCAGTCACAGCACCATAGAGAATCACAGAGTCACAGCACCATAGAGAATCACAGAGTCACAGCATCACAGAGAATCAGTCACAGCACCATAGAGAATCACAGAGTCACAGCACCATAGAGAATCACAGAGTCACAGCATCATAGAGAATCACAGAGTCACAGCATCACAGAGAATCAGTCACAGCACCATAGAGAATCACAGAGTCACAGCATCATAGAGAATCAGTCACAGCATCACAGAGAATCACAGAGTCACAGCACCATAGAGAATCACAGAGTCACAGCATCACAGAGAATCACAGAGTCACAGCACCATAGAGAATCACAGAGTCACAGCACCATAGAGAATCACAGAGTCACAGCACCATAGAGAATCACAGAGTCACAGCATCATAGAGAATCACAGAGTCACAGCATCATAGAGAATCAGAGTCACAGCACCATAGAGAATCACAGAGTCACAGCATCACAGAGAATCACAGAGTCACAGCATCATAGAGAATCACAGAGTCACAGCATCACAGAGAATCACAGAGTCACAGCATCACAGAGAATCACAGAGTCACAGCACCATAGAGAATCAGAGTCACAGCATCACAGAGAATCAGTCACAGCATCACAGAGAATCAGTCACAGCATCATAGAGAATCACAGAGTCACAGCATCATAGAGAATCACAGAGTCACAGCATCATAGAGAATCACAGAGTCACAGCACCACAGAGAATCACAGAGTCACAGCATCATAGAGAATCACAGAGTCACAGCATCATAGAGAATCAGAGTCACAGCATCATAGAGAATCACAGAGTCACAGCATCATAGAGAATCACAGAGTCACAGCATCACAGAGAATCAGTCACAGCACCATAGAGAATCACAGAGTCACAGCATCATAGAGAATCACAGAGTCACAGCATCATAGAGAATCAGAGTCACAGCATCATAGAGAATCACAGAGTCACAGCATCATAGAGAATCACAGAGTCACAGCACCATAGAGAATCACAGAGTCACAGCACCATAGAGAATCACAGAGTCACAGCATCATAGAGAATCACAGAGTCACAGCATCATAGAGAATCACAGAGTCACAGCATCATAGAGAATCAGAGAATCACAGCACCACAGTGTCAGAGAATCACAGCACCACAGTGTCAGAGAATCACAGCACCACAGTGTCAGAGAATCAGAGCATCACAGTATCAGAGAATCAGAGCATCATAGTATCAGAGCATCACAGTATCAGAGAATCAGAGCATCACAGTGTCAGAGAATCAGATCATCATAGTATCAGAGAATCACAGTATCAGAGAATCAGAGCATCACAGTGTCAGAGAATCAGAGAATCATAGTATCAGAGAATCAGAGCATCATAATATCAGAGGACCACAGCATCATAGCATCAGAGGACCACAGAATCATAGAGTCACAGAATCAAAATCATAGGATGGTTTGGATTGGGATAGGCCTCCAAAGGTCATGCAGTCCAACCCCCGTGCACTCAGCAGGGATATCCTCCACTAGATCAGGTTGCTGAGAACTTTGTCCAGCCTCCAGAGATGGGACCTCAACTACCTCCCTGGGCAACCTGTAGCAGTGTTGCAGCACCCTCATGGTGCAGAACTTGTTCCTCATATCCAATCTCTGCTCTGCTCTCATTTCAAATCATTGGCCCTTGTTGTATCAGAAAAGGGTGAGAAGCTGCTTTGTGTGGAATGAATCAATAACTCCAGAAGTCATCTTCTTTCCCCAGTTGAAGTGAGACAGGAATCTGCTGGACAGAGTCCAGCAGAGACCCATGAGGATGACTGGGGAGCCTGAGCATCTCCCCTATGGAGATTCCTTCCTTTTGAATTCTTTCCTTCTTAATTAACATCATAGAATCAGGCAGGGTTGGAAGGGAGCACAAGGAGCAGCCAGTGCCAACCCCCCTGCCATGCCCAGGGACACCCTACCCTAGAGCAGGCTGCCCACAGCCTCAGCCAGCCTGGCCTCAAACACCTCCAGCCATGGGGCCTCAACCACCTCCCTGGGCAACCCATTCCAGCCTCTCACCACTCTCCTGCTCAACAACTTCCTCCTCACCTCCACCCTGACTCTCTCCACCTCCAGCTTTGCTCCATTCCCCCCAAGTCCTGCCACTCCCTCACAGCCTAAAAAGTCCCTCCCCAGCTTTTTTTGCAGGCCCCTTTCTGATCCTGCAATTCCATCCCTCCTCCTACCCTTTCATCCTCAACTCCTTCCTTCATTCAGAATTCCTTTGGACTTCCTTCCTTTCTACATTAATAGGTTTTTTAGAGTGCCAGAGCATGAGGAGAAGCAAGATGACAACACTTTGGAGATGTTTTTGTGCTAGGCTGAAGATTGTGATTTCTGCAGCTCTCTCACTCACATCATTACAGAAGCAGTTGATCATTTTCATTCTTTCTTTAATTTACCTACCTACATATAGGGATTTCCTCTATTGCAAATATCTCCAAGCCTTTAGCATGCCCAGAGGAAAAGGGTAATGTTTAGGAGGTCTTCCCTGTAACTCTTTCAGGCAGCCAGCCCACTTACTGTGGCTTTGGGGAGTTTAGAATTGCTGAAGCTGTTGTAACCTAAAGTGGAAACGAAGCAATCACAAAATCAAATTAAGTTTAAAGCTAATATTAAAAAGGAGAGAGAGAGAGAGAAAGAGAAAGAGAATATGTTGTGATGCCATCTTGCTCTTCACATGCAGTGATTTCAGCCCTCACAAAACTCAGGATGAACAAAGCATTGCCCCAGCACCCTGAAGCACTGCAGACCAAGAGCTCTGCAGTGTCAGAGTGGAACTCAGCTGCACACCCAGGTGGGCTTCTGGCTGGGAAAGGAGATTTTTCTTCTTATACAGGCATGGTGAAGGAATGGATGCAGTTTTTATCAACAGCATTACATTGTGAAGTGATCAATTCCCTTCATGTTCTTCCCAGGGAGATCTAACCAGGCTTTTGTGGAGCATCATAGAATGGCTTAGGTTGGAAGGGAGCTTAAAGGTCATCTGCTCCAACCTCCCCACCATGGGCAGGAATGCCTCACAACTAGACTCATCAAGGCACAGCCTTGAACACTCTCAGGCAGGAGGCATCCACAGCCTTTCCAGTTTTAACCACCCTTGTGATGAAGAATTTCAATCTAAACCTGCTCTCCCTCAGCTTCAAACCATTCCCCCTTGTCCTGTCTCTAAACATCCTTATGAAGAGTCTCTCTGCAGACTTCCAGGAGGCTCCCTTCAGCTATTCCTGAACTGCTTTGTGGTGGGAAGACTTCCAAGTAAACCTAACAACTGGGAATGGATTAGTGGGTTCCTCCTGGGCAATATGGCAGAGCTGAAAGAGTGTAAAACCTAATGACTGACTTCTCAGGGTGCTGAAAGACTTTGTAGAGCTTTGCATAGGAGTGTAGGTGCTAAACCCTGTACCGTGACCAACTATCAGTGGGACAATTAGTTACCACCTACTCTCATTCCTCTTATAGTTGTTGTTCTTCACTCTCTGTCCTAACCTGTTGTGTACTGTTGCTAGGGACTCTTTAAATGCTCGTTATGTTTCACCCCAGTGGAGAATTGTGCAAGTGGTAATTGCAGAGCAGCAGCAGTGGCTAATAAAATTGTAATTCCAAACCAAGCCCTGCCTTTGCTTATTGCTTTTTCAGAGATTCTTCCTTTGGGGTAAAGAAAAAAAACAACCAAACAACTGTTGAGGCAGAAAGGGATAGGGACAAGTGATAGATGTTTAGATCCTAAATGAGTGTCTTTAAAGGGTATCACAGGATCACAGGATGTTAGTGGTTGGAAGGGACCTCTGCAGATCTTTGAATCCAACCTTCCTGCCAGAGCAGCTCAGGTCACACAGAAACACATCCAGACAGGACTGGAAAGGCTCCAGAGAAGGAGACTCCACAATGTCTCTGGGCAGCCTGTGCCAGAGCTCTGTCACCCTTACACTGAAGAAGTTCTTCCTGGAGGTGTTCAAGAAAAGCCCAGATGAGGCACTTAGTGCCATGGTCTAGTTGATTGGACAGGGCTGGGTGATAGGTTGGACTGGATGATTTTAGAGGTCACCATGCACTTGGTGGCATGGGTTAGCTGATGTGGTGTTAGGTCATAGGCTGAACTTGGTGATCTCAGAGGTCTTTTCCAGGCTTGGTGATTCTTTGAACAAGCTCTCTGTCCAGTTTCAGGAGTCTGAAGGCTTAGAGTGATGCAGAAAGCCTAGATGTTGGGAAAGCTCTCATCATCCATGAGGACTGTGAAGAAGACTTCACTCTTTACTTTGTGAACAGAAGGGTGGAAGGGAAGCAGCAGCAGCAGTACCCCTGCAATGGCATAGAAATTGTCTTTTCCCCCCAATGACTAAGTAAATAAACCCTGTTGTAACTTGCTGGTGCTGTGCTGCTCTGCAGTCTTTTGTGATGCAAGGTTTTAGCCAAAGGGGACAGGAAATTCATCAATTCTATCCTGTGAGTGTCAGTAATTGAGGTTTTCTTTTTTCTTTATATGAATTGGAAATGAAATGGGCTGCAAAGAATGTTTCAGTTCTGCTAAAGATCAGTCTGCTCCCAAGGCCTCCATCCTTGTTAATAAGTTGCTTTCTTGTGAAGAGAATCTCAGTGATCCTTAAAAAAAACAAATTCCAGAGGCTTGTATTATAAAAAAACATTGGTGCTGCTGCAGGCAAGGTGATTGCAGCCATTAGTTCCTCTTTATGTCAACGTTGGATCTGGCAGCTAAAACCCAGAGGATTCCTAAAGGGCTTTAGCAATGCCTTAAAAACAGAAAAGTCCTTATTCATGGGAGAGAAATCACTGAAGTAGGAAACTTCCCCTTCATTAATCTGGATGATGAATAAGCAAAAGAATCAAAGCAATTGGAACTGAGAAATCTTCCCTGGTTTTGTTTCTTTGTCACAGTATCACCAAGGTTGGATAAGACCTCACAGATCATCAAGTCCAACCCTTTACCACAGAGCTCAAGGCCAGACCATGGCACCAAGTGCCACGTCCAGTCCTGCCTTGAACAGCTCCAGGGACGGCGACTCCACCACCTCCCTGGGCAGCCCATTCCAGTGTCCAATGACTCTCTCAGGGAAGAACTTTCTCCTCACCTCCAGCCTAAATTTCCCCTGTCTGGAAGTGTTGGAAAGGGACCTGGGGGTACTGATAGATAGTAGGCTGAAGATGAGCCAGCAGTGTGCCCAGGTGGCCAAGAGAGCCAATGGCATCCTGGCCTGCACCAGGAACAGTGTGGGCAGCAGGACAAGGGAGGTTATTCTGCCCCTGTACTCAGCACTGCTCAGGCCACACCTTGAGTGCTGTGTCCAGTTCTGGGCCCCTCAGTTGAATAGAGATGTTGAGGTGCTGGAAGGTGTCCAGAGAAGGGCAACAAAGCTGCTGAGGGGCCTGGAACACAAACCCTGTGAGGAGAGGCTGAGGGAGCTGGGGGTGTGCAGCCTGCAGAAGAGGACACTCAGGGCAGAGCTCATTGCTGTCTACAACTACCTGAAGGGAGGCTGTAGCCAGGTGGGGGTTGGCCTCTTCTGCCAGGCAACCAGCAATAGAACAAGGGGACACAGCCTCAAGTTGTGCCAGGGGAGGTCTAGGCTGGATGTTAGGAGGAAGTTCTTCACAGAGAGAGTGATTGGCATTGGAATGGGCTGCCCAGGGAGGTGAAGGAGGCACCGTACCTGGAGGTGTTCAAGAAGGGACTGGATGAGGCACTCGGTGCCATGGTCTGGTTGACTGGATAGGGCTGGGGGAATAGGTTGGACTGGATCATCTTGGAGCTCTCTTCCAACCTGCCTGATTCTATGATTCTACAATCCTGCAGGCTTGGTTCCTGTTTCCTACCTTCTCTGTGGTAGCCACCAAGAGTGAGTTGGGAGATGGCTCAGCTGTGACCAGCTTTGTATTTCCCTTGATGCTTGCCTGCTTTCTGTGGTGGCTGTGAGATGGATGGCAGGCCTTTCTGAAGCACAGGCAGCCTTTGCAAAGCAAGCAGATGTGCTGTTAGCTCTAAGCAGTGTTGTTAAATAGCAATTACATTGCCTTCAGCTTTAGTAATGCCCAAAATTGTCAGCAGAACTACTACCAACTAAAATGATTTCTCACATAGTGAAATCACAGAGTCATAGAATGGTTTGGGTTAGAAGAGACCCCCCCAAAAGGTCATCCAGTCCAACCATCCTGCAATCATCAGGGACATCCTCCACTAGAGCAGCTTGCTCAGAGCCTTGTCCAGCCTGGCCTAGAACATCTGCAGGGGTGTGGCCTAAACTCCCCCCCTGGGCAACCTTTTGCAGTGTTGCAGCACCCTCATGGTAAAGAACTTGTTCCAAACATAGATGTTGGAAAGGACCTCCAACAGTCATCTAATCTAATCCACCCAGCAGTCAGCAGGGACATCCTCTACTAGAGCAGGTTGCTTAGAGCCTTGTCCAGCATGAGCTTGAAGATCTCCAGGGATGGGGACTGAACTACCTCCCTGGGCAGTCTGTTGCAGTGTTGCAGCATCCTCCTGGTGGAGAACTTGTTCCTCACATCCAATCTCAATCTGCTCTTCTTTAATGTTACAGAAACATCCAGGTTGGCAAAGCCCCTCAGGATCACCAAGTCCAAACTATAACCCTGCTTAACAAGATTCACCTTAAAACATATCCCTAAGCACCACATCCAAATGACCCTTAAAGACATCCAGAGATGGAGGTTGTCACCAGGTGGGGTTGGGCTCTGCTGCCAGGCACCCAGCAACAAGACAAGGGGACACAGCCTCAAGCTGTGCCAGGGCAGGTCTAGGCTGGATGTTGTTAGGAAGTTGTTGTCAGAGAGAGTGATTGGCACTGGAATGGGCTGCCCAGGGAGGTGGTGGAGTGGCTGTGGCTGGAGGTGTTGCAGCCAAGCCTGGCTGGGGCACTTAGTGCCATGGTCTGGTTGGTTGGGCAGGGCTGGGTGCTAGGTTGGGCTGGATGAGCTTGGAGCTCTCTTCCAACGTGCTTGATTCTATGATTCTGTGTGGCCTCAACATCCCTCAGCTGTTGCAGTGTTGCAGCACCCTCCTGGTGCAGAACTTGTTCCTCACATCCAATCTCAATCTGCTCTGCTCTCATTTCAAACCATTGGCCTGGTCCTGTCCCTGCAGGCCTTTGCAAACAGTCCCTCTGCAGCCTGCTTGGAGCCCCTTCAGATTCTGGCAGGCTGCTTTTAGGTCTTTCTAGAGCCTTCTCTTCTCCAGACTGAACACCACTCCCTCAGCCTGTCCTTGCTCAAGCCCCCTGATCATTTTCACTGCCCTCCTCTAGACTCCTTCCTTCAGATCCATGTCCTTCCTGCACTGAGAACTCTAGAGCTGGAGTTACAAGACATGAAGCAATATCCCCAGGTGCTCCACACTTAAGGAAGTAAAAAGAAACCAACAAACCTCTGCTGACTTTGTGCTAATTTGCTCTAGTTTATTTGAGCTAACAGAAAAGGAAAGGTCACTAAGACAACTTAGGAGCTGTCATCTGTGTTAACACTTGTAAAGCAATTCTTGAGAGCAAACCTCACTGGGGAGGAGAACAGCAATTAAATCCAACATGTATTTCTCAGAGCATGACTATTACTCACTACTCTTCCTGCTTTTGCTGAGAACACTCAGTACCATGTAGGAAAACTGCTAAAGATGGAGAAGTTGGATCAAGAATAAAAAATCCCTTCCATTGCAAAATAACTAAATAGGTGTTTCAAAGCAAGCCCAGTTTGTTAACTTGGGCTGAAACCACAGGGGGATTCTGGACAGCAGCTTGATTTGATAGATGAAAACCCAGGCTGGAGCTTAGGAGGTGGATTTCCATTCCTTCTGCTGGGGAGTGCTCAGATGGATTTAGGGTAAATTCTCTTTGATTCTTTTTAATCTGTGTATGGGACAGGTTTTGCTTTTGTCAGAAGAAAATTCAGCTTACACTTTGGGAGGGGCACAGGAGAAATGCTGCAGTGCAAATGGAATTGCTTCTATCTCGAAAGACATCCTGAAGCCATGGGCCTGGCTGCTCCTGTGCTGCTGCTGTCCTGCCCAGCGTGGTGTTGTCTGCCCTCATCACCACAGCCAAGGCCTGCAGAGCAAAGGGAAAAGAGATAGATTTAAGGAAGATGTTGAGGTGCTGGAAGATGTTTGGAGCAGGGCAGCAAGGCTGGGGAAGGGCCTGGAGCACAGCCCTGTGAGGAGAGGCTGAGGGAGCTGGGGGGGTGCAGCCTGCAGCAGAGGAGGCTCAGGGCAGAGCTCATTGCTGTCTGCAGCTGCCTGCAGGGAGGCTATAGCCAGGCACCCAGCAACAGAACAAGGGGGGACAGTCTGAAGTTGTGCCAGGGGAGGTCTAGGCTGGGTGTTAGGAGGGAGTTGCTGGCAGAGAGAGTGATTGGCACTGGAATGGGCTGCCCAGGGAGGTGGTGGAGTCCCCATGCCTGGAGGTGTTTAAGAGGAGGCTGGCTGGGGCACTTAGTGCCATGGTTTAGTTAATTAGAAGGGTTAGGTGATAGGTTGGATTCGATCATCTCAGAGGTCTTCTCCAGACTGTTTGATTCTCTGATTCTGTGACTCTTGGTGGATCTGCCTGGACTTCTCTGGAAGCAGAGAAGTGGAGTTGCCAAGCCCCACCAGACTCTGGTAGTGGTTTGTGTGGCAGGAGAAGGTAGTGGCTGAAGATCCTGTACATTCATAGAGTCATAGAATGGTCTGGGTTGGGAGGGACCTCCAAAGCTCATCCAGTCCAACCCCTCTGCAGTCAGCAGGGACATCCTCAACTAGAACAGCTTTGCTCAGAGCTCTGTCGAGCCTCATCTTGAATATCTCTAGGGATGCCCCCCCCAACACCTCTCTGGGCAACCTGTTCCATGTGTGACAACTGCTCATTTGATCTGTTTCTTATCACATTCTTAGCTTTTGCAGGTGGAAGGGAAACTGACTGCCAAAATGTTATATTTGCTGCTTAAAAGTGCTGGCTTTGACAGGTTTTTAAGTGTTTGCATCCAGAACTGCAGTGAGAGACTTGGATGATGAGGGTGTAACCCTGTTACCCATTTTGCTTTGCCCTGCTTTTCTCCCCTGCCTCTCTACAGCCTTTATTACTTGTTAAAGGCAATGTCTTCTCTTCATCTTTCCTTCAAGTAGTTTACTTAGGACATCCCTTTCCCCGTCCTTGGAGCCTCCTCTGGCTGCTAGATGTTGGTGACAGGGGTTGTTAGAGGCTGGAGAAAGCTGCCAGAGCCAGGAAGTTCCAGGGAGACCTTAGAGCAGCCTCCCAGCACCTGAAGGGGACCTAGAAAAAAGCTGGCAGGGGACTTTTTCCAAAGGTGTGTAATGAGAGGATGAGAGGGAATGGACTGAAGCTTGAGGAGGGAAATTTTTGGCTGGGGATTAGGAGGAATTTCTTTCCAATGAGAGTGGTGAGACACTGGCATAGGTTGCCCAGGGAGGTGTTCAAGTCCAGGTTGGATGAGGCCTTGAGCAACCTGTTCTAGTTCAGGTTGTCTCTGCCCATGGCAGGGAGGTTGGAACTGGAGGATCTTCAAGGTCTCTTCCAACCTAAACCACTCTATGAACCTGTGAGTTTAGAGGAGATGACAAACTCTTACTTATGGCTTCAGCCAGAGGTATTGCAGCCAGCCTGAGCAAAGGTAGTGATGAGGAAGGTTCCCTCTCAATAAATGTGTAAATGTCTGTGTGTGTTTGGTTGAAGAAGATGGGCAGAGACAGCCTGTAAGCTAATAGAGGCTTTATTTTCACAGGTCATAGTTCCAACTCAAGCATAACCATTTTCCTTTTGGCTCATATGCTGCAGGGTTTGTCTGCTCTGACCTTTCCCTGGTCTGACTTCCCAACTGTGTGTCTTCCACTGGTGTCAGTGGGAAGAAGCACTGCTACTGGTCTGTGTCATTGTGTCTGTGCTGCAGAGATAGTCAAGCTAGCTGTAATTAAGAGCAGGAACAGCAGTCTAGCCGTGGCCATAGAGCAGCTCAGTGGTTTTTTGTGCTTCCAGCAGGCTGTTCTGCTGGCTTAGAAATAGTTTTTATGCTTTGCTCTGCCAGTGCTTCATACCTGGTGATCCAAAGATGTCCCTGGAGACACAGACTGTGTTGTGCAAGGGCTGGAATTGCTTGCTTGTCATCACAGAATTGTGCATTTCTCTACAAAGAAGTGAGAGCAGCTGGGTGGAGGCAATGCCAAGCACCAATGCAGGCTGGGCAGGGAGTGGCTGGAGAGCAGCCCTGAGGAGAGGGACTTGGGGGTGCTGGTGGAGGAGAAGCTGAGCAGGAGCCAGCAGTGTGCACTTGCAGCCCAGAAAGCCAAGCAGAGCCTGGGCTGCAGCAGCAGCAGTGTGGCCAGCAGGGCCAGGGAGGGGATTCTCCCCCTCTGCTCTGCTCTGCTCTGCTCTGCTCTGCTCTGCTCTGCTGAGACCCCACCTGGAGTGCTGCATCCAGCTCTGGAGCCCCTGGGACAAGAGGGCTGTGGAGATGCTGGAGAGTGTCCAGAGCAGGGCCAGGAGGATGCTGAGAGGCTGCAGCAGCTCTGCTGTGAGCACAGCCTGAAAGAGTTGGGGCTGTGCAGGCTGGAGCAGAGGAGGCTCCCAGAGGACCTTCTTGTGGCCTTGCAGCATCTGAAGGGGGCTCCAAAAAAGCTGGGGAGGGACTTTTGAGGCTGTGAGGGAGTGTCAGGAGTGGGGGGAATGGAGCAAAGGTGGAGGTGGGGAGAGTGAGGCTGGAGGTGAGGAGGAAGTTGTTGAGCAGGAGAGTGGTGAGAGCCTGGCAGGGGTTGCCCAGGGAGGTGGTTGAGGCCCCATGGCTGGAGGTGTTTGAGGCCAGGCTGGCTGAGGCTGTGTGCAGCCTGCTCTAGGGTAGGGTGTCCCTGGGCATGGCAGGGGGGCTGGGACTGGCTGCTCCTTGTGGTCCCATCCAACCCTGCCTGATTCTGTGATTCTAAGATAAAAGGAAAATAATGAACACTTTTGGTTTGCTCTAATTTTTACTCAGTTACAGAGGAGCAATCACAGCAGGACATGGAGTCACTGAGGCACTGATGGGCAGGCATTTCTCGGGTTAAAAGAGGCTGAGAGGTGCTGTTGAAGCCTGTGCTCTTTCAAATGGCTTGGATCTTACATCCTCCCAGAAGGAAAATGGACTTTGAAGCCTAGCTGTGAGAAAGGAGGAGGCACTGGATAGCAGAAAAGACCTCTCAGTGCAGTTTCTAACAAGGAAGAGCACAACATGGAAAAAAACTTTGCAGAGGTTTTATTTTTGGGTTCAGGACTACACAAATCTAAATGCAGAGTGGCAGGCTGGGGAAACAGAGACACTTTGGGAGCCATTCTTGGCTTATCATTCTCCACTGAGCTGTCACCTCCTGTGGCATTGAACTGTTATTTCCAGGACTTCTGCCATGATGGCTCCCCAGCATTTCAACAGAGTCAAACCACAACAAGTCACTGCCTGCCTCAATCTATTTTGCTGCCAGGGCTCTTTCCTCTAGCTGATTTTAATGGGGTGTGTGATTAGTGGGGAAACAAAATTGGCTTGCATTTAAGGCTTGCATCATCTCTGCTGGAATCCCCAAGGCTCTGACAGTGCTGGTGGTGAAAGGGAAAGGCTTTTCTGAGTGCCTTGCTTTTTTCTCCTGCCTTTAATTCTCCTTTAGCTTTTTCTGCCTGTCTGTTTCCCTTTGCTCATCTTGTAAACTAACCTAACATTATTTATCTCCCTCAGGTCTTTTTGAGGGTATATTTTTCCCTGTGGTTAGTCATCTGTGTCAAGAGAAGACCTGAGCAGGTTTGCAACACTGCTAGTGTATGGCTTGCTCATGTTGGGAGAGATCTCCCTGGCTTCCCAGCTCACTGACAGCAGGGTGGGAGTTTGCCTGCTGAGGAGGTGACTTGCAAGGCTTTTTGTTGGATTGCTTTCTCTTTGCACCTTCTCTCTTAGCTTTAAGCTGAATCAGAGAATCACAGAATGGCTTAGGATGAAAAGACCTCAGAGTTCATCTACTCCAACCTCCTCACCATGGGCAGGTACACCTCTCAACTGGGCTCAGCTGCTCAAGGCCTCATCTGACCTGGCCTTGAACATCCCCAGGCACAAGGCATCCACAGCCTCCCTGGGCAGCCTATTCTACAGTGTCAGCACCCTCGTACTGAACAACTTCTTCCTCAGCTCCAGTCTAAACTTGCTCTGCCTCAGCTTCAAACCATCCCCCCATGGCCTTTCTCTAGACACCCTGAGGAGGAGTCCCTCTGCAGCCTTCCTCTAGGATCTCTTCAGGTATTGGCAGGCAGCTCTAAGGTCCACCCAGAGTCTTCTCTAGGCTGAACACCCCCAGCTCCCTCAGCCTGTCCCCACAGCAAAGCTGCTGCAGCCCTTGGATCATCTTTTTGGCCTCCTCTGGCCTCACTCCAGCATCTCTGTGCCCTTCTTATGCTGGGGACAGGAGAACTGGAGGTCATATTGGAGGTGGGGATCTCAGATGTCTTCTGGTGCTGTGTCCTGTGGGTTAGTGCAGCCCACTGGAGAATGTCACATGCTGATGTCACATGCACACCTGCAGAGAGCCTGGAGAAGGATAAGAAGTCTAAGGAGCTTAGTGGTGTGAATTTTGAGACAGGAAATGACATTTCTATTTATTGCTTACCTAGTGCCAAATTTTAGAAGCAGAGAGCTTTTCCTTTACATGTAAACTTTAATTAATCAGCTCTGGGAGACTTAAATCTAAGCTTTTCCTTAGCTGACCACACTGTTTTGCAATAATCTGTAGCATCCTAATACTGTCAGTGACCAGCAGCAGAAAAGTAAAGCAGGAAAGAGGCAACAAGAAATAGTTTTTAGTAACTTTATTTAAAGCAACTTTATGGAGTTATAGAACCAAGCAGGTTGGCAGAGAGCTCCAAGCTCATCCAGCCCAATCTAGCACCCAGCCCTGCCCAACCAACCAGACCATGGCACTAAGTGCCCCAGCCAGGCTTGGCTGCAACACCTCCAGGCACAGCCACTCCACCACCTCCCTGGGCAGCCCATTCCAATGCCAATCACTCTCTCTGCCAGCAACTTCCTCCTAACATCCAGCCTAGACCTGCCCTGGCACAGCTTGAGGCTGTGTCCCTTTCTTTTGACTCTGCTTGCCTGGCAGCAGAGCCCAACCCCACCTGGCTACAGCCTCCCTGCAGGCAGCTGCAGGCAGCAATGAGCTCTGCCCTGAGCCTCCTCTGCTGCAGGCTGCACCCCCCCAGCTCCCTCAGCCTCTCCTCACAGGGCTGTGCTCCAGGCCCCTTCCCAGCCTTGCTGCCCTTCTCCAAACACCTTCCAGCACCTCAGCATCTCTCTTGAAAGGAGGAGCCCAGAACTGGACACAGACAGAGTACTCAATGGTGACTGTGATGTTACCTGCTCCCACCCCCCCTTAAGAAAATCACCCAGACTGGAGTCAGCTGAGCTGGAAATGAAAGGGTGAAGCTTTATTTTTACAGCTGAGCACAATACACAAGCAGAGAGTTACAATCTCTACAGCTACAGACAGAAATAGGCAAGTTAAAAAGTAACACAGAAACACAACAGCCCTCCCAGAAACCAGAGTCCCCAGGAGGGGCTTCCAACCACCCTTTCACCTTTTCTCCACCCCTCTACCTTATCCCAGACTTTGCATTATGTTCAAGGTGAGTTTGGAGAATCAGCCAGAGGGATTAGTTACACACACAGCAGGTTAGAGAGAGAGAAGGGAGGCAGCCAAAACCAGAGAGCAAACTCTGTTATCTGTGTTTGTGTTCTTGCTTTTATACATCTCAGCAAGCCTAAGAGTAAAGCAGACATCACCACTGGTTCTTTTTCACAACCTAGCATCTAATTCCTCTCACTGAAACATTCCAGCTAGCTTCAGACTAGCACAGTGACCTCCATGAAGTGCCCATGGCTCTTGCCTGGAGCTTCCAGACATTGCAATAATAAAAGCTTTCAGACAGAAGTCACAGATGAGATTCACAGAATGAGTTAGGTTGCTTTGGTTATTTTCCTTGTTTTCTTCTCTTTTTTTCCCTCTCTATTCCTCTGTTGCCCTCTCTGCAGGCTTTCCAAACCCACCTGAATGCATTCCTGTGTGGATTGCCAGAGGGGATCCTGCTTGGCAGGGGGGTTGGACTCGATCACCTCTGAAGCTTCCTTCCAACCTCTAAGGTTCTGCGATTCCTTTCCCTGGCTACCATTTCAAGCAGTAAAGTTCTCCCTCTAAGCAGACCACAAGAGCCAAGATGCCCTATGGCAGACAGAGACAACTTCATACATTTGGATAATGCAGGTTTCTTAGCTGAATGTTGGTTTCCTCTTGCCCCAGTCAAAATCAAAGATGAAAAGACTTTCTAAATCAAATCCTGCCCTTGTTTAAGGGCCACTGCAAAGCTCCCAGTGCCTTCAGCTGGGTTAATACACCTCTCTAAGCAGTCAAAATAAAATCATAGAATCAGAAAAAGCCTGGCTGGGGCACTTAGTGCCATGGTCTGGTTGACTGGCCAGGGCTGGGTGCTAGGTTGGACTGGATCTGCTTGGAGGTCTCTTCCAACCTGTTTGATTCTATGATTCCATGGTTCTATGATCATAGAGTGGTTTAGCTTGGAAGGGACCTCCAAGCTCATCCAGTTCCAACCCCCTACCATAGGCAGGGACATCTCCCACTAGAACAGGTCACTCACAGCCTCATCCAACCTGACCTTGGACACCTCCAGGGAGGGAGCAGCTACAACCTCTCTGGGCAACCTGTGCCAGTGTCTCACCACCCTCACTTTAAAGAACACTTTCCTAGCATCTAGTTTCAATCTGCCAATTTAAACCCATTCCTCCTCCTCCTGTCGTTACAAGACCTTGTCAGTAGTCCCTCCCTAGCCCTCCTGGAGCCCCCTTCAGATCCTGCAAGGCCACTCCAAGGTCTCCTCCAAGCCTTCTCTTCTCCAGGCTGCAGGGGCCAAACTCTCTCAGCCTGTCCTCATAGCAGAGCTGCTGCAGCCCTCTGAGCATCTTGGTGGCCTCCTCTGGACTGGCTTCAACAGTTCCATGTCCTGCTTGTGCTGGGGGTTCCAGAACTGCACACAGTAATCATTTACACTTTCTGATGTGTTCAGGCAGGAGAACATAACAGCCCTTAAAAATGTCCCACGTTGCTAGAAGAAGGTCTGGGAGCATTGTGGTCATGGAGAGGCAAGTGCATGGTCTGGACAGAGTCTGAAAGGGCTTTCTGACCCCCATTAGCACACTGTGAGTGTTGAGCACTGGCTAAACTTGCAGCTTGTTATGAGTAAGAGCTACTCAGGTAGTAAACTGTCCCCTAAACAGGGTTGGTTCTATTGCCAAGAAGAGGTGACTGCTAAAAACTGGCACACAGGTCCCTCAGGGCTCCCTGCTGGGGCCAGGACTGATTAACATTTTAATCAATGCTATAGACTGTGGCACTGAGTGCACCATCAGCAGGTTTGCAGGTGACACTGAGCTGAGTGGTGCTGTTGATAGGCCAGAGGGATGGGATGTCATCCAGAGGGACCTGGATAAGCTGGAGAGGTGGGCCCAGGTGAACCTCCTGAGGTTCAACCAGACCAACTGCAGGCTCCTCCATCAGGGTTGGGAAAATCCTCATTATTGCTAACAGGCTGAAGGATAAAGTGTTAGAACACAGGCCTGCAGATAAGGACTTGGGAATTCTGATGGACATCAGCCAACAGTGTGAGTGTGCAGTTCAGCAGGCCAATGCCACCCTGGGCTGCATCAAAAGCAGCATGGCCAGAGATGGAGAAGAGGGAATTCTGCCACTTGGCTCTGGTGAGACCTCAGCTGGAGTACTGCACCCAGCTCTAGAGCCCTCAACACAGAAAAGACATGGACCTGATGGAGCAGGTCCAGAGGAGGGACATGAAAATAACTGGGGGCTGGAGCTAGAACACGCTGCTGTGAAGACAGGCTGAGGGAGCTGGGGTTGTTCAGTCTGGGGAGGAGAATGTTCCAGGGAGACCTCACAGCAGCCTGCCAGGACCTGAAAAGGGCTACAAGAAGGCTGCAGAGGGACTGTTTGCAAAGGCCTGCAGGGACAGGACAAGGAGCAAGAGTTTGAAATGAGAGAAGAGCAGATTGAGATTGGATGTGAGGAACAAGTTCTTTACCAACCTGAAACAAGTTGCCTGGGGAGATAGTTGAGGCCCCATCCCTTGAGATATTCAAGCTGAGGCTTGACAAGGCTCAGAGCAGGCTGCTCTGGTGGAGGATGTCCCTGTTGACTGCATGGGGATTGGACTGGCTGAGCTTTGGAGGTCCCTTCCAACCCAACCCATTCTCTGATTCTATGGCATAGGTGGTCTTCTATCCTCACCTACTCCAGTTAACAGCCATTTGTATTCCCTTTCCTCTGTCCCATGAAGAGATCAGGAGCAGCCATGTGATGTGATGTAGAGTTTATGTAATGGTCATCCTTCACAGGGCTGTTACCTTGTTGTTTTTTCCACATCTTTTTGGTACAGAGTGATGGGGACTTGGAGTGAAGGTCTGAATAATGCATAGTCAGAAGGTGATGTCCTGGTTCTGCAGCAGAGAGTCTTGTCAAGTTGAGACAGCTGCTGTGGGTGTCAGGTCCTTGAGATCAGGCTCTGAGACAAAAAAATGATTGGCAGAAATTGTCTTTAAAATGGGAATGTTGCTGCTCTCTGCCTTACTGTGAATCCTATTATAGCCTAAAAAATCCAGACAGTGCCTGTAGCTGTTATTTCCCAAGGGCCACAGCAGTCCTAGCCCTCTGTGAGCAGGACTGACATTAGGAAGGAACCAACACAGGTTGACACAAAGTTCTGGTGTGGGTGGCAGCTATTTTTGTGTACCTTTTTGCACTCATATTGGCATTTTCCCCCTTTCTTACCAAAGATTAATATGAGAGGTGTGTTGCTTGCAGGGGCTAAGTAATGGAGAGATGCAAAAGATGCTGAGGTGCTGGAAGGTGTTTGGAGCAGGGCAGCAAGGCTGGGGAGGGGCCTGGAGCACAGCCCTGTGAGGAGAGGCTGAGGGAGCTGGGGGGGTGCAGCCTGCAGCAGAGGAGGCTCAGGGCAGAGCTCATTGCTGCCTGCAGCTGCCTGCAGGGAGGCTGTAGCCAGGTGGGGTTGGGCTCTGCTGCCAGGCACCCAGCAGCAGAAGAAGGGGACAGAGGCTGAAGCTGTGGCAGGGCAGGTCTAGGCTGGATGTTGTTAGGAAGTTGTTGTCAGAGAGAGTGATTGGCACTGGAATGGGCTGCCCAGGGAGGTGGTGGAGTGGCTGTGGCTGGAGGTGTTGCAGCCAAGCCTGGCTGGGGCACTGAGTGCCATGGTCTGGTTGGTTGTCTAGGGCTGGGTGCTAGGTTAGGCTGGGTGAGCTTGGAGCTCTCTTCCAACCTGCTGATTCTATGATTCTATGATTCATGAAATCCAACAAGACCAACTGTAAGGTCCTGCACCTGTGTGGGCACAATCCGAAGCACAACTCCAGGCTGGGTGGGGAATGGCTGAGAGCAGCCCTGAGGAAAAGGGAGGGGATTCTGCCCCTTGGCTCTGCTCTCCCCAGACCCTACTCCTGCAGTCCTGTGTGCAGTTCTGGAGCCACAAGAGGGACATGGAACTGTTTGAGCCAGTCCAGAGGAGGCCACCAAGATGCTCAGAGGGCTGCAGCAGCTCTGCTCTGAGGACAGGCTGAGAGAATTGGGGCTGTGCAGGCTGGAGAAGAGAAGGCTTGGAGGAGACCTTGGAGTGGCCTTGCAGTATCTGAAGGGCTCTGTCCCCCTGATCATTTTCATGGCCCTACTCTGCACCCACCCCATCAGGTCCATGTCCTTCCTATACTGAGGGCTCCAGAGCTGGATGCAATACACCATGTGAGGTCTCTCAGACCAGAGCAGAGTGGCAGAATCCTTTGTGTCCATCTCTGGCCAAGCTGCTTTTGATGTAGCCCAGGCTGTAATTTGCCTTCTGTGCTGCAAGCTCACACTGTCTGCTCCTGTCCAGCTTCTTATCCATCAGCACCCCCAAGTCCTTTTCCACGGGGCTGCTTTCTCTCACCTCATCCCCCAGCCTCTATTGATCATGAGGATTGTTCTGCCCCAGGTGCAGAACCTTGCACTTGCTCTCATTGAACCTCTCAGCCTTGTCTATCCTTACACACTGCAAGAGAGGTGTTTTTTTCAGCTCTGAAAGGCATTGACCTGTTGGCTTTGTGACAATTACAAGCTTTAACCTGAAGCATTCCTGGGGCAGCCTCGAGTTACGATTCCTTTCTGCATCACAAATGTGTTGCTTGTGGATGCTCCTCGTGTGGTACTGCATCTCCTCACGGCTGACAGGAGTCACATTTGCCTCTTTTCATCGGCCTCCGGGGTGGGCTGAGCAGTGCTGTTCTGTGGTCCTGAAAGGTGTGTGAAATGTGCTGAGCAGAAACAAAGCACATCACACTGGAGCATTGTGTGCTCTTCCTGCAAGCTGCGTGCCAGCCACTGCCTTCTCTCCTCCACTGGAGCGCTCTTTGAATCCCTCTGCCTCCCCTCTGCTCCCTTGGGCATTTCTTATTTTGTTCACCAAATGCCAAATTTATTTGGAACTGCAAAATGTTCTGCATTGATGCTAACTGGGTCAGGCGTTTTCCTCCCTTCTTTCCTCCCCAGCACAGCCAGGACATCAGTTTGTTCTGCAGTATGACACCAAGTTTTGCAGGTGACACCAAGCTAGGAGCAGCTGTGGCTGTGTTGGAGGGTAGCAGAGCCCTGCAGAGGGACCTGGCCAGGCTGCATGGGTGGGCAGAGGCCATGGGATGAGACTGAACAAGGCCAAGGGCAGGGTTCTGCACTTTGGCCACAACAACCCCAAGCAGCACTGCAGGCTGGGGCCAGAGTGGCTGAGAGCAGGCAGGCAGAGAGGGAGCTGGGGGTGGTGGGAGAGAGGAGCTGCAGAGGAGGCAGCAGTGCCCAGGTGGGCAGCAGAGCCAATGGCATCCTGGGCTGGCTCAGGAGCAGTGTGGGCAGCAGGACAAGGGAGGTTCTTGTGCCCACCCCTGTGCTCAGCACTGCTCAGGCCACCCCTGGAGTGCTGTGTCCAGTTCTGGGCTCCTCTATTCAAGAGAGCTGCTGAGGTGCTGGAAGGTGTTTGGAGCAGGGCAGCAAGGCTGGGGAGGGGCCTGGAGCACAGCCCTGTGAGGAGAGGCTGAGGGAGCTGGGGGGGTGCAGCCTGCAGCAGAGGAGGCTCAGGGCAGAGCTCATTGCTGTCTGCAGCTGCCTGCAGGGAGGCTGTAGCCAGGTGGGGTTGGGCTCTGCTGCCAGGCAAGCAGAGACAAAAGAAAGGGACACAGCCTCAAGCTGTGCCAGGGCAGGTCTAGGCTGGATGTTAGGAGGAAGTTGCTGGCAGAGAGAGTGATTGGCACTGGAATGGGCTGCCCAGGGAGGTGGTGGAGTGGCTGTGGCTGGAGGTGTTGCAGCCAAGCCTGGCTGGGGCACTTAGTGCCATGGTCTGGTTGGTTGGGCAGGGCTGGGTGCTAGGTTGGACTGGATGATCTTGGAGCTCTCTTCCAACCTGTTTGATTCTATGATTCAATTCAAGCACAGCTTCCTCCAGAATGAAACAAAACCATTTCTGAGGCTTTCATAAACACTTTAAGCTAGTTTCTAGACAGAAACTACTAGTTTCTAGACAGAAGGTCAACAAAGCTTCCACATACACAGAAATTGTGTTGGGAAACCATTTGTAGGGAAGAAATAGAGTAGTGGTTGTGGTTTTGTTGCTCTTTTCCTTCACCCCATTTGAGCATATCTAATTTAGGACTTCTCTTCTGCCTTTAAATGTAGTTAGAGGAGGCTTGTTTATCATCAGCCTAAATGACTGCCAAGAAACTTCCTGACAAGCAGAAGCTTTATTTTAGGAGACTGAAAAATGACCTCTGAGAATTTGAAAGCAAAGCTTTGGTGCCATTCAGTTGCTGTTCCTCAGCCTGTTTAACTCAGGAGTGTACATTGGGCTGAGGAGCACAAGCATTCGACAGGGAGATTATTCTTTGTAATGAAATTATAAGAGGCTTGCTGTCACAGCTCTCTTCCATCTGGCTTCCTGTCATTAGACAAAGCAAGACAAGGCTGATTCTGTTTGCCTTTTTTCCTTAGGCCTTTGCTAAGTTCTGAACAACTCATTGTTGATAGTAGAGTCACCTGGCTGTGGCAGCTGGCTATAAGGATGTCAGTGCAGAATGACTGAGCAGATCATCTTGAGTTCTTAGGCTTCCTGAGCCACAAATTCTTTTTTCCCCCAATCCTTGAAATAAGTTTCAGTTTGGAGAAGAGAAGGCTCTGAAGGGACCTTATTTTGGCCTTCCAGTGTCTGAAGGGGGCTACAGGAAAGCTGGGGAGGGACTTCTTAGGATGTCAGGTAGTGATAGGACTGGGGGGAATGGAACAAAGGTAGAGGAGGGAAAATTTAGATTAGATGTTAGGGAGAAGTTCTTCAGCATGAGGGTGGTGAGAGCCTGGCACAGGTTGCCCAGGGAGGTGGTGGAAGCCTCATCCCTGAAGGTTATTAAGGCCAGGCTGGATGTGGTTGAGCAACCTGATCTAATGTGAGGTGTCCCTGCCCATGGCAGGGTGTTGGAACTGAATGAGCTTTGAGGTGTCTTCCAACCTAAACCATCCTATGATTGTATGACAGAACTAGAGGGAGTGGAGCAAAACTTGAAGTGGGTAGATTGAGACTGAATGTGAGGAAGAAGTTCTTCAACGTGGCAATGTTGAGACACTGTCACAGGTTGCCCAGGGAGGTGGTGGAAGCCTCATCTCTGAGTATCTTTAAGGTCAGACTGTATGTGTGTCTGTGTCTGGTCTAGTGTGAGGTGTCTCTGTGCCTGATCTAGCATGAAGTGTCTCTGCTCATGGCATGGGGGTTGGAACTGGCTGATCCTTGAGGTCCCTTCCAACCCTGACAATTCTGTGATTCTCCTTTTGTGTTTCCCAAACAAAGAACAAACTATTTGGGTGGAATCAAGACTTTGTGTCACAGAATGGTCTGGGTTGGAAGGGACCTCCAAAAGTCACCCAGTCCAACCCCCTCTGCAGTCAGCAGGGACATCCTCAGTTAGATCAGGTGGCAAAGAGCTCTGTCGAGCCTCACCTTGAATATAGGCTGGATGTTGTTAGGAAGTTGTTGTCAGAGAGAGTGATTGGCACTGGAATGGGCTGCCCAGGGAGGTGGTGGAGTGGCTGTGCCTGGAGGTGTTCAAGCAAAGCCTGGCTGGGGCACTGAGTGCCATGGTCTGGTTGGTTGGGCAGGGCTGGGTGCTAGGTTGGGCTGGATGATCTTGGAGGTCTCTTCCAACCTGCCTGATTCTATGATTCTATCTGCAGGGATGGGAACTCAACTACCTCCTTGGGCAACCTGTTCCTGCATCTCTTCTTGCGACGAACTGCTCTCAGCAGTGGCACTGCTGAGCTTTTGCCTTCCACCATGGGGAAGGCTGGTTGGAGGTTTGTTATTTTTTGCCACAGATGGGATGTACATCCTCTCTTAGGAGTGCTAATTCTAGCTGGATGGTAAGATAGGACCAAATGTGGTTGGAACAGCACAGAATTGCACGCTGACAGATCCAGCTTGTTCTGCCCAGATTGCTACAGCTTCTTTTTCAAAGGTCTCGTTGTTGGAGATATTCCATTGTATATTTTAAGGCTCTGATCTCTTGCTGTCAATTACATGAAAACAAATTGCCCTTACTTTGTGATTTAAGGGGGAACCTCTCCACAGAAATATGTTTACCAACGGTTGCACATGAGGAAGTGTTCTAAAAATACTGCAAGCCTGCTGCAGTTAGCTGAAGGTGTGAAATGAAGTCGCCTGCGTTCGCTGCTTCGCAAGCAGGACCTTACATTCGATGACTATCAGGGTTGCTGGGCTGCTTTTCCATGTATATGGCCAATAAAGTTAGAAGCCTCATCTCTAAGCAAAGATGCTTCCATTTCCTTTGCTTTAGAGAACTCTTTCAGCTAGGCAAGACGTGGTGTGAGCAGCTTAAACAAGCACTTAGCTCTTTCTAGTGGCAGTGCCACACTGATGCCTTGTTCTGAGCTTTTTTAGCAATTGCTTTGTAGGCAATAGCAGGAAATGTTGGAAAATGGATTTTTGAGCACTGCTTTTTAGCTCAGAAGAATGTTAGTGTGGTTTATGCATCAAAATGATGAAGAAATAGAATCATACATTCATAGACTCATAGAATAAGCCAGGTTGGAAGAGAGCTCCAAGCTCCCCCAGCCCAACCTAGCACCCAGCCCTGGCCAACCAACCAGACCATGGCACTAAGTGCCCCAGCCAGGCTTGGCTGCAACACCTCCAGGCACAAAGACTCCACCACCTCCCTGGGCAGCCCATTCCAGTGCCAATCACTCTCTCTGACAACAACTTCCTAACAACATCCAGCCTAGACCTGCCCTGGCACAGCTTGAGACTGTGTCCTCTTCTTCTGGTGCTGGTTGCCTGGCAGCAGAGCCCAACCCCACCTGGCTACAGCCTTCATTCAGGTAGTTGTAGACAGCAATGAGCTCTACCTCGAGCCTCCTCTGCTGCAGGCTGCACACCCCCAGCTCCCTCAGCCTCTCCTCACAGATCTGGTTTGTGTTGGGAAGTATATTCACATCAGGACATGTGAATCTCTCATTAGAAAAGTAAGGCTCCTGTGGTTCATGAAGCTAAAATAGCCCTGGGTGGGACAGTTCTGTGCAGAAATAGCAGTGGTGGAGCACATGTACATTGCTGCATGTGAGTCTTGGCTTCACGTCAGAGAAGCTGCTTAGCTGTCTGCAACACGTGTCTGGCTCATGCTCTGCTTACTCCTCTGCTGCTGCTGCTGCTGCACAGCACTTGGAGATGGTTGAGGTGATTCACTGCCAGAAAAAAACAACAAAGCCAGATATGGGACTTGGAGTGTTTCTAATAATGAAGGTAATCATAGGATTGCTGAGGCTGGGAAAGACTTTTAAGATCATTGAGCCCAACCCTAACCCAGCTGCCATGACCACTAAACTAGCTCCACCAGCAGCTCCAAGCCCTCTTCTGCAGGGTTGCTCTCAATTTTATCACTCCCCAGCCTGTATTGATATAGAATCATGGAATGGTTTAGGTTGGACCTCAGAGATCATCCAGTTCCAACCCCCTGCCATAGGCAGGGGCACCTCCCACTAGAACAGGTCACTCAAGGCCTCATCCAGCCTGGCCTTGAACACTTCCAGGGAGGTTGTGGAGCACAGAATCACCCAATGTGATCACAGGATTGTCAGGGTTGGAAGAGACCTCAAGAATCATCCATTTCCAGCCTGAGCAGGGACACCTCACACTAGACCAGGTTGCCCACAGCCTGGCTTCAAAAATATCCAGGGATGAGGCTTCCACCACCTCCCTGGGCAACCTGTGCCAGTGTCTCACCACCCTCATGCTGAAGGACTTCCTAAAATCCAATCTGTATCTCCCTTCCTCTAGCTTGCATCCATCCCTCCCAGTCCTGTCATACCTGACACCCTAAAAAGTCCCTCCCCATCTTTCTTGCAATCCCCTTCAGACACTTCAAGGCCACAATAAGGCCTCCTCAGAGCCTTCTCCTCTCCAGACTGAACAACCCCAACTCTCTCAGCCTGTCCTCATAGCAGAGCAGATCTAGGCCTCTGAGCATCCTTATGGACCTTCTCTGGACACCTTCCAGCATCTCCAGATCCTTCCTGTAACAGAGGCTCCAGAACTGGATGCAGTACTCCAGGTGGAGTCTCGCCAGAGTTGGAGCAGAGGGGGAGAATCACTCCCTTGCCCTGCTGCCCACATTTCTCTTGATGCAGTCCAGGCTCTGGTTTGCTCTCTGGGCTGTAAGTGCACACTGCTGGCTCCTGTTGTGCTTCTCCTCCATCATACCATAGAAATTTTTAACCAAAATTAAGTAGCTGGGAGGAGCATTAACAACATTGGGTCTAAAATGTAGATTTTTTTTTTAGTCCCCCTATGTGTTTTATTACTGCTTGGGGAAAAAAACCCATTCTGTATGAAATATATTTAAGAGAGATGTTGAGGTGCAGTGTGGGCAGCAGGACAAGAGAGGTTCTTGTGCCCACCCCTGTGCTCAGCACTGCTCAGGCCACCCCTGGAGTGCTGTGTCCAGTTGTGGGCTCCTCCATTGCAGAGAGCTGCTGAGGTGCTGGAAGGTGTTTGGAGCAGGGCAGCAAGGCTGGGGAGGGGCCTGGAGCACAGCCCTGTGAGGAGAGGCTGAGGGAGCTGGGGGGGTGCAGCCTGCAGCAGAGGAGGCTCAGGGCAGAGCTCATTGCTGTCTGCAGCTGCCTGCAGGGAGGCTGTAGCCAGGTGGGGTTGGGCTCTGCTGCCAGCAGCAGCAGAAGGGGACACAGTCTCAAGCTGTGCCAGGGCAGGTCTAGGCTGGATGTTGTTAGGAAGTTGTTGTCAGAGAGAGTGATTGGCACTGGAATGGGCTGCCCAGGGAGGTGGTGGAGTGGCTGTGGCTGGAGGTGTTGCAGCCAAGCCTGCTGCAACAGGGTCTGGTTGGTTGGGCAGGGCTGGGTGCTAGGTTGTGCTGGGTGAGCTTGGAGCTCTCTTCCAACCTGCCTGATTCTATGATTCTATGAAATATTCTGAGTCATTTAGCAAGGACTGAGCTGTTATTTATGGATTAACATTTCCTGAAAAGAGAGCTTCTATAGAACATCAGTAAGCAAATATGGGAAAACAAAAATAAATTGGGACAGAAACCACTAAATGCATTTTGCAGTTGGCTGTGCAGAGCCATTCCCCTGCAAAGGTAAGAACAGAGGCAGTACAAATTGCCTGCTTGTGTCAGTTGGCAGAAAAGTGTCATTAAAATAAATAAGTGACATCTTCTGTCACAGAAGCCAAGTAGGCAGCACAGCATTTGTCACCTCCTGTTCACTGGCTCCTTTCTTTTTTTAAAACCAGTGAGCTTTTGCTTTTGGGACACCTACTCAGGGGCTGGTTGGCATGAAGGGAAGTAGTAAAAAAAGAAAATCAAGAAATGAAGCTCTGTAAAATAACAGCAGGAGTTATTGTGCCCAACTGGGTGTCATAGAGTGGGGGAGGGTTAAAAGCACCCCCAAACCTCATCCAGTCCAACCTCCCTGCAGTCAGCAGGGACATCCTCCACTAGATCAGGTTGCTGACAGCCTTGCCCAGCCTCACCTTGAAGATCTCCAGGGACTGGGGCTTCAACTACCTCCCTGGGCAACCTCTTGCAGTATTCCACCACCTTGATAGTAAAGAACTTGTTCCAAACATGCATTCATAGAAGCATAGAATCAATCAGATTTGGAAGGGACCACAAAGATCAGCCAGTTCCAGCCCCCCTGCCATGCCCAGGGACACCCTACCCTAGAGCAGGCTGCACACAGCCTCTGCCAGCCTGGCCTCAAACACCTCCAGCCATGGGGCCTCAACCACCTCCCTGGGCAACCCCTGCCAGGCTCTCACCACTCTCCTGCTCAACAACTTCCTCCTCACCTCGAGCCTCACTCTCCCCACCTCCAGCTTTGCTCCATCCCCTCTCAGCCTTCTCCTCTCAAGGCTAAACAGCCACAGGTCCCTCAGTCTTGCTTCATGGGAGCAAAGTTCTTCCAGTCATATGGCCTCTGTGCAGAACAAGGCAGGTGTGCATGGCAGTGCCTGGCATTGCAGCTTCTCTCATTTCAAATCATTGCCTGGCTGAGGAGCAGTGTGGCCAGCAGAACAAGGGAGGTTCTTCTGCCCCTGTGCTCAGCACTGCTCAGGCCACACCTTGAGTGCTGTGTCCAGTTCTGAGCTCCTCCATTGCAGCCTGCAGCAGAGGAGGCTCAGGGCAGAGCTCATTGCTGCCTGCAGCTACCTCAAGGGAGGTTGCAGCCAGGTGGGGTTGGGCTCTGCTGCCAGGCAGCCAGCAGCAGAACCAGGGGACAGAGCCTCAACCTCTGCCAGGGCAGGTTCAGGCTGGATGTTGTTAGGAAGTTGTTGTCAGAGAGAGTGATTGGCACTGGAATGGGCTGCCCAGGGAGGTGGTGGAGGCACCATCCCTGGAGGTGTTGCAGCCAAGCCTGGCTGGGGCACTGAGTGCCATGGTCTGGTTGGTTGGGCAGGGCTGGGTGCTAGGTTGGACTGGCTGAGCTGAGCTTAGAGCTCTCTGCCAGCCTGGGGCTGATTCTATGATTCTGTGATTCCAAGGTGTGGTTCCCTAATATGTGCTTGTGTGACTTGGTAAGCAGGCAGCTGGAGGGAAGAGGCATTACAAGTGGGAGCCCAGGGTGGAACTGGTGTGCATATATATAGAAGTCCTGTTTCTGTTCCCTTCAGTTGGCTCTGCATAAATTTGCATGGCATAGCTCGAGTTCCCTGCCTGCTCTGTGGCATGCAGTCAGATTCTTTCCTACAGGAGAAATGGGAACACAGATCCTTTGGTGTGTTAAACAACAACCCCCTCATGCCACAGAGTAGGAAAATCAGTGCAGGGACTCATTATTTGCTTGTGGTAGGTGGCAAGCTTGGCAATTCTTGCCCTCATTAGACTGCACCCTTGATCTTAGACTTAAACAGGAACTGGTAGCAGTAACTGAAATTGGATTAATGGCAGTGGATGGGACAAGGGTTGATGTGGACAGCTGCAACTGAGATGAAGAGGAGTGACTGTGAGGAATGACAGCTTTTGTGTCATGTTCTCTGAACAGTGTTCATGAGAAGGAGGCTAAAGGGCCTCCAGCCCCTCTAGTAAAATTACAGTCAGGCAGAGCACAGTCACTGTTAGCTCCCAGCAGGCTCATGTCCTGCAGCAACTTAAACCCTTGTTAGGCTTTGATAGCTTTCCTTAATCCTCTCTCTCCAATCCTGAGGAAAAGGACTTGGGGTCTGAGTTGATGAAAAGCTTAACAGGAGCCTGCAGTGTGAGTGCAGCCCAGACACAACCCTGTGCTGGACTGCAGCAAGAGCAGTGTGGACATCAGGGCAAAGGAGGGGATTCTGCCCCTTGGCTCTGCTCTCCTCACACCCCACCTGCAGTCCTGGCTGCAGTTCTGGAGTCCCCCAGCACAAGTAGGACATGGAAGTGCTGGAGCCAGTCCAGAGGAGGCCACCAAGATACTGAGAGGGCTGCAGCAGCTCTGCTGTGAGGACAGGCTGAGAGAGTTGTGGCTCTGCAGCCTGGAGAAGAGAAGGCTTGGAGGAGACCTTGGAGTGGCCTTGCAGGATCTGAAGGGGGCTACAGGAGGGCTGGGGAGTGACTATTGACAAGGTCTGGGAATGACAGGAGGAGGAGGAATGGGTTTGAAGTGGCAGAGGGGAGATTTAGAGTGGATGTTAGGAAGAAGTTATTTTGAGTGATGGTGGTGAGACACTGGCACAGGTTGCCCAGGGAGGTTGTGGAGCACAGAATCACCCAGCCCAACCTAGCACCCAGCCCTGCCCAACCAACCAGACCATGGCACTAAGTGCCCCAGCCAGGCTTGGCTGCAACACCTCCAGCCACAGCCACTCCACCACCTCCCTGGGCAGCCCATTCCAATGCCAATCACTCTCTCTGCCAACAACTTCCTATCAACATCCAGCTTAGACCTGCCCTGGCACAGCTTCAGGCTGTGTCCCCTTGTTCTGTTGCTGGGTGCCTGACAGCAGAGCCCAACCCCACCTGGCTACAGCCTCCCTGCAGGTAGTTGTAGCCAGCCTGATACAAATTGCTCTGTGCTTCTGTTGGGCTCTGGGAGAGAAATGTCAAACCCCTGCATTTCTTACATCTGAGTGAAGGGAAGTGAAGGAGGTGACTGCAGAGAAGCTGCTTTCATGCCATTTGACAGTGGCAGTTAGCTAGGAATCATAGAATCAAGCAGGTTGGAAGAGACCTCCAAGCTCATCCAGTCCAACCTAGCACCCAGCCCTATGCAGTCAACTAAACCATGGCACTAAATGCCTCATCCAGTCTTTAGTGCCTCATCTCATCCAGGAGATTGCTGAAAGGACTGGAATTTAGCTACACAGCCTTAAAATCAGGAGAACATTCTGTGCTGCATGAAGGAAAACATATCTGTAACATTTGGTACAAGCTAACATTAGTCAGGGTAATTAAATTCAATGTTTTTTAAAGATTAATAGATGTTTTGCTTCAAGTGCTTGAGCAAGCATAGAAATGGGAGGAGAGGAATATTGCCCTGCCACATTTTCTTCTTCCATGTCTTCTGCTCCATTGCTAGCATCAGAGTAGTGGCTAACTGGGTGAATTCTCTTGATTCCAGGTAGGTTTCAGCAGCAGATTGCTGCCCTAGGAAGAGAAATCACTTTTTTGACAGCCAGATAAGGATTTTAAAATAGAACTGACAGGGGAAAAAGAAGGATTTTCACTTCCAAGAGAAGTATTGATTGATTGTTTGCTGTGGAAATCACCAGGAAGATTGACATTTCTCACTGCAAGGCAAATTCTTGATTCATCCACATAGGGAGAGTTGAAAGAGAAGCTGTAGAAGGATGTTTTCCTCCAGTTTCTGCCTTCCAGGGACTTGGAGAGTCAGGTGCACATCAAAATGCTGACTCCAGTGGGAATAGTGTCCTGCCTGCTTGGCCAGCCAAGCTCTACAGCCTGTCTCCAGAGCATGAGACTGTGACATCTGGGTCTGTCTCCTTGAGGGAGCTGGGGTTGTTCAGCCTGGAGAACAGGCAGACCTAAGAGCAGCCTTCCAGGACCTGAAGGGGCTACAAGAAGGCTGCAGAGGGACTGTTTGCAAAGGCCTGCAGTGATAGAATATGGGGAAGTGGTTTGAAATGAGAGAACAATTAAATCAGGTGTTAGGAACAAGTTCTGCCCCGTGAGGGTGGTGGAACACTGCAACAGATTGCCTGGGAAGGTAGTTGAGAAGATCTTGGTGAGATCCTTGGAGGTCTTGGTGAGGCTAGATAAAGCTTTGAGCAACCTGATCTAGTGAAAGGTGTCTCTGTTGACTGCAGGGCAGTTGAACTAGATAACCTTAAAAGGTCCCTTCCAACCCAACCAATTCTATGAATCTGTGGTTCTATGATTCTGTGGTTCTGTGATTCTATGATTCTGTGGTTCTGTGATTCTATGATTCTATGATTCTGTGGTTCTGTGGTTCTAAGATTCTGTGATTCTGTGATTCTATGATTCTGTGGTTCTGTGATTCTGTGATTCTGTGATTCTGTGATTCTATGATTCTGTGGTTCTGTGATTCTATGATTCTGTGGTTCTGTGATTCTATGATTCTGTGATTCTGTGATTCTATGATTCTGTGGTTCTATGATTCTGTGGTTCTGTGATTCTATGATTCTGTGGTTCTGTGATTCTATGATTCTGTGGTTCTGTGATTCTGTGGTTCTGTGATTCTATGATTCTATGATTCTGTGGTTCTATGATTCTATGGTTCTGTGGTTCTGTGGTTCTGTGGTTCTAAGATTCTGTGATTCTGTGATTCTACAATTCTGTGGTTCTATGATTCTGTGGTTCTATGATTCTGTGGTTCTATGATTCTGTGGTTCTGTGATTCTGTGGTTCTGTGATTCTATGATTCTGTGGTTCTGTGATTCTATGATTCTGTGGTTCTATGATTCTGTGGTTCTGTGATTCTATGATTCTGTGGTTCTATGATTCTGTGGTTCGATGATTCTGTGGTTCTATGATTCTGTGGTTCTAAGATTCTGTGATTCTGTGATTCTACAATTCTGTGGCTCTGTGATTCTATGGTTCTGTGATTCTGTGGTTCTATGATTCTGTGATTCTGTGGTTCTGTTGTTCTATGATTCTGTGGTTCTGTGATTCTGTGGTTCTGTTCTATGATTCTGTGGTTCAGTGATTCTGTGGTTCTATGATTCTGTGATTCTGTTGTTCTATGATTCTGTGGTTCAGTGATTCTTTGGTTCTATGATTCTGTGATTCTGTGGTTCTGTTGTTCTATGATTCTGTGGTTCAGTGGTTCTATGATTCTGTGATTCTGTGGTTCTGTTGTTCTATGATTCTGTGGTTCAGTGGTTCTATGATTCTGTGATTCTGTGGTTCTGTTGTTCTATGATTCTGTGGTTCTGTAGTTCTGTTGTTCTATGATTCTGTGGTTCAGTGATTCTATGGCTCTGTGATTCTGTGGTTCTATGATTCTATGATTCTGTGATTCTGTGGTTCTGTGGTTCAGTGATTCTATGATCCTGTGATTCCATGATTCTGTGATCCTGTAATTCTATGACCCTATGATTCTATGACAGGTGAGGTAATTCTTCCAGTCATTCTAGGGAAATAGGGATTTTAGTACCCTTAGTACCTTTTTCTCTCTCTAGCAACCATGAATGGAACAATATTTGAGCAGGTAAATTCCTGCATTCATTTCTGTGGACTAAGGAATGGCCACAAGCTTGTTTCTGCCCCCTGTAATCCAGGTTCAGTATAACAGACCAAATCCCTCTGCCCTGGGCAGCAGCAGGAACTTCCTTCAGGCTGAAGAAAATTCAACTTGCTTAAATATTGAGCATTCACATCTGGGCAACACAAGAATGAGTGTGAGAGGCTTCAAAATCCAGAAGATTTTCTAACTCAGACTGTTCAGTGGTAGCCAAGAGAGATTTTCTTGCCTTTATGTTTGTCTGCTCCCAGTGTAGCCTCATTTGCATCCACTGATTTTTCTCCTGAGTTTGTTATACCTGATTTACAAGGGACTGTTGATAAGGACCTGTACTGACAGGATGAAAGGGGAGGGATTGAAGCTTTAGGAGGGCAGATTCAGACAAGAAAGCCAGGAAAGGACTTTTGACAAGTGCTGGGAATGATAGGATGAGAGGGTATGGACTGAATCTTGAGGAGGGCAGACTGAGACTGCAGATTAGGAAGAAGTTCTTTCCAGTGAGGGTGGTGAGACACTGGCACAGGCTGCCCAAAGAAAGTTATGGAAGCCTCTTCCCTGGAGGTCTTCTGGGCCAAGTTGGATAAGCCCTTGGGCAACCTGGGCTAGTGGGAGATGTCTTTGCCCATGGCAGGAGTGTTTGAACTGAGTGATCTTTAAGGTCCCTTCCAAGCTAACCCATTCTAAGGATCTGTGACTCTCACTTGTGCTCTGGTATAGAAGTGAGCAGAAAGCTTATTTGCTGGTCAGGGTAGCTGCAGGCTGATCAAACCAAGCTACAACTACCTGAAGGGAGGCTGTAGCCAGGAGGGGTTGGGCTGTTCAGTCAGGCACCCAGCAACTTGATGATCTGTGAGGTCTCTTCCAACCCTGATGATACTGTGTGATACTGTAACACAAGAGGACAGAGTCTCAAGCTGTGCCAGGGCAGGTCTAGGCTGGATGTTGTTAGGAAGTTGTTGGCAGAGAGAGTGATTGGCATTGGAATGGGCTGCCCAGGGAGGTGGTGGAGTGGCTGTGGCTGGAGGTGTTGCAGCCAAGCCTGGCTGGGGCACTGAGTGCCATGGTCTGGTTGGTTGGGCAGGGCTGGGTGCTAGGTTGGGCTGGATGAGCTTGGAGCTCTCTGCCAGCCTGGCTTGGGCACTTAGTGCCATGGTCTGGTTGGTTGGGCAGGGCTGGGTGCTAGGTTGGGCTGGGGGAATTTGGAGCTCTCTGCCAGCCTGGCTGGGGCACTGAGTGCCATGGTCTGGTTGTTTGGGCAGGGCTGTGTGTTAGGTTGGCCTGGATGTGCTTGGAGCTCTCTTCCAGCCTGGCTGATTCTATTATTCTAAGGGCAGCTTCAAAGATGAAGTTGTCCAGCCCAGCCAACCAGCAAAAGAAATAACAGCAGAAGGTTTAATACAATGTATGTAGTGTTACTCAGGCCCACCTCTGTCAGCTGGAAAGTGAAAAGGAGACATCATCTGCAGTTGAGACAGCAAAATCATGACAAAGCAAGTCCATTGTTTTGATGCAGGAGAGGAAAACAGGTACTTGGTTAGTCAGCACCAGTCTGATAGACAATGTAGTAACTCTAACAGCTCAGAAGAGATGAAGCAGAAAGTGTGAGCTAATGAATACCTGCTGCTATCATCTCCATCCCATACTCAAAATCAATTCACTTCAGTAGAAAATGTGTGTGCAGGTTTTTCTGTAGGCAGTTCACTGAAGCTGTGGGATTGTCTCCTTTAGCTGCCACTATGGAAGACAAAACCCAAAAAGGTGACACAATTGTTTTTCTCCTTATTTTGCTATTAACATTTTGATTGCAAACTGTTTCTGAAGGGTTCTACAAAGAAAGTTTGGCATGAGTGTGGAAGATCACACAACTGAAAATCGACAGGTGATGAAAAGCAAACACCTCCTTCAAAAATGAAATCAACCTAGAGGTGAATTTTCACAGAGAAATAGCAAATTCACTCTGATCTGGGTCAAGAACTGGCTGCAGGGCTGGGCCCAGAGAGTGGTGGTGACTGGTGCCACATCCAGCTGGCACCAGTGCTGTGCCCCAGGGATCAGTGCTGGGCATAGTCCTGTTCAATATCTTTATTGATGATCTGGACCAGGGGATTGAGTCCAGCATCAGCAAGGTTGCAGATGACACCAAGCTAGGAGCATCTGTGGAGCTGTTGGAGGGCAGGAGAGCCCTGCAGAGAGACCTGTCCAGGCTGGATGGGTGGGCAGAGGCCAATGGGATGAGACTGAACAAGGCCAAGTGCAGGGTTCTACACTTTGGCCACAACAACCCTAAGCAGTGATACAGGCTGGGGCCAGAGTGGCTGAGAGCAGCCAAGAGGAGAGGGAGCTGGGGGTGTTGATAGATAGTAGGCTGCAGAGGAGGCAGCAGTGCCCAGGTGGGCAGCAGAGCCAATGGCATCCTGGGCTGGCTCAGGAGCAGTGTGGACAGCAGGACAAGGGAGGTTCTTGTGCCCACCCCTGTGCTCAGCACTGCTCAGGCCACCCCTGAGCAGTGCTGAGCACAGGGGTGGGCACAAGATCACATTGGGTGCTTCTGTGCTCCACAACCTCCCTGGGCAACCTGTGCCAGTGTTTCACCACCTTCACTGCAAACAACTTCTTCCTAACATCCACTTTCCATCTCCCCTCTGCCAGTTCAAACCTATTCCTCCTCTTCCTCTCATTCCCAGACCTTGTCAGTAGTCTCTCCCCAGTCCCCCTGTAGCCCCCTTCAGATCCTGCAAGGCCACTCCAAGGTCTCCTCCAAGCCTTCTCTTCTCCAGCCTGCACAGCCCCAACCCTCAGCCTGTCCTCAGAGCAGAGCTGCTGCAGCCCTCTCAGCATCTTGGTGGCCTCCTCTGGACTGGCTCCAACAGTTCCATGTCCTGCTTGTGTTAGAGGCTCCAGAATTTCACCCAGAATTTCAGGTAGGGTCTGACAAGAGCAGAGTAAAGAAAGAAAAGTATTTTGCTTTCTAGAATAGGTGTTGCTGACAGAGGAGCTGTAAAGAGCACAGATGAAGAAAAAAAAACACCTATATACTATGTTTTTGTGAAGAGGAATGAGAGCTCTGCAGTCATTGACACAGGAAGGACATGGACCGGATGGAGCAGGTCCAGAGGAGGGTCACAAAAACGATCAGGAGTTTGGAGCAGCTCTGCTACAAGGACAGGCTGAAGGAGCTGGGAGTGTTCAGCCTGGAGAAGAGAAGACTACAGGCAGATCTCAGAGCAGCCTGCCAGGACCTGAAGTGGGCCACAAGAAGGCTGCAGAGGGACTGTTTGCAAAGGCCTGCAGGGACAGGACAAGAGGCAATAGTTTGAAATTGGAGAAGAGCAGACTGAGATTGGATGTGAGGAACAAGTTCTGCACCAGGAGGCTGCTGGAACGCTGCAACAGGTTGCCCAGGGAGGTAGCTGAGGAAATTCCAAGGTGAGGCAGGACAAGGCTCTGAGCAAGCTGATCTAGTCGAGGATGTCCCTGCTGAATGCAGAGGGTTTGGATTGGATGTCTTTGAGAGATCCCTTCTGACCCAGACCATTCTGTGCTTCTATGATATGAACATAGAAAGAAAAATGTCAGAATTAGCTGCACTATCAGGTGCAGGTCTGTGACTAAAAGGAGCTTAGCATAAAGTGTCTGTAACCTCATTACATTCTTGGGTATCAGTATTCAAGTGGTAGAATAAGTCACAGTGGGGGAAAAAAAAGCCTTTTAATTTTCTGGTCTATGTACTGCAACTATTCCCATAAATGCTCTTGGTTCCTCTTAGACTTTGTGGTGCTATGAATTCATTCTGCTGCCCTATAAGCCTGCCAGATAGGAGTTGCTCTAAGGTCCAGCACAATTTGATTGCTTTCAAGCAGCTCAGAAAGCAGAATTGTTGGGTAATGTGTATTTTTTTTGTCTGTGCTGCTAACTGCATTTGTGATGAGAAGCTTAAAGCAAAATGTTCTTTGTGACATCAACTACCAGAAGGGGCATTGTAGCCAGGTGGGGGGTGGCCTCTTCTCCCAGGCAACCAGCAATAGAACAAGGGGACACAGTCTCAAGTTGTGTCAGGGTAGGTATAGGCTGGATGTTAGGAGGAAGTTCTTCCCAGAGAGAGTGATTGGCATTGGAATGGGCTGCCCAGGGGGGTGGTGGAGGCACCGTCCCTGGAGGTGTTCAAGAAAAGCCTGGATGAGGCACTTAGTGCCATGGTCTGGTTGACTGGATAGGGCTGGGTGCTAGGTTGGACTGGATGAGCTTGGAGCTCTCTTCCAACCTGCTTGATTCTATGATTCTATGATCATAAGTGAAGTATACAAAGCATTTATGTTCCAAACAGTTTTAATTAACTTGAGTTCATTTATAGCATGATTAGCCTTTAGCACTGTGCAGAGTAGGGTGCAGCCTCTCACAGTCTGTGCTGGGAAAGTAGTCAGGGTGGCAACGGTCACAGGCTTCCCAGGAGCGAGTCACTCAGATGGCAGTGCCTTGCTTGTAATAAGCTGGCCACTCATGTAGGGCAGGCTTAATTTCACAGAATCACAGAATCAAGCAGGTTGGAAAAGAGCTCCAAGCTCCCCCAGCCCAACCTAGCACCCAGCCCTGCCCAACCAACCAGACCATGGCACTAAGTGCCCCAGCCAGGCTTGGCTGCAACACCTCCAGCCACAGCCACTCCACCACCTCCCTGGGCAGCCCATTCCAGTGCCAATCACTCTCTCTGACAACAACTTCCTCACAACATCCAGCCTAGACCTGCCCTGGCACAGCTTGAGCCTCTGTCCCCTTCTTCTGCTGCTGGCTGCCTGGCAGCAGAGCCCAACCCCACCTGGCTACAGCCTCCCTGCAGGCAGCTGCAGGCAGCAATGAGCTCTGCCCTGAGCCTCCTCTGCTGCAGGCTGCACCCCCCCAGCTCCCTCAGCCTCTCCTCACAGGGCTCTGCTCCAGGCCCCTCCCCAGCCTTGCTGCCCTTCTCCAAACACCTTCCAGCACCTCAACAGCTCTCTGCAATGGAGAAGCCCACAACTGGACAGAGCACTCCAGGGGTGGCCTGAGCAGTGCTGAGTAGAGGGGAAGAATAAACTCCCTTGTCCTGCTGGCCATTTCTTTCTTCATTAAGCACTAAGGACATAGACATCACCTCCAGTACAACTGGGAAGTCAGGTGAGGTAGAAGAGCACTTCCCCTCCCACCTGCAGGACTCTGACTGCAAAGCTTACTGCAGCTTGTGGCTAAACCATAGAATCACAGAATTGTCAGGGCTGGGAGAGGCATCAAAGATCTGCCAGTTCCAACCCTCTGCAATTTCTAGTCTGCAAAATTCAATAAATTAAAAGAAGGTTAATTGAAATACTACTGCAGTAACTGTCTTGGTATGACAGAAGTATTAGAATCATTGAACCATAGAATCATAGGATCATCCAAGTTGGAAGAGACCTCCAACTCATCCAGTCCAACCTAGCACCTAGCCCTATCCAATCAACCAGACCATGACACTAAGTGCCTCATCCAACCCTATCATAGAATCACAGAATTGGCAGGGCTGGAAGGGACCTCAAGGATCTACCAGTTGCATTCCCCCTGCCGTGGGTAGGGACACCTCACACTGGGTCAGGTTGCTCCGAGCCACATTCAACCTGGCCTTAAAAATCTCCAGGGATGAGGCTTCCTCCACCTCCCTCAGCAACCTGTGTCAGTGTCTCACCACCCTCATGGTGAAGAACTTCTTCCTAACATCTAATCTAACTCTCCCCTCCTCTGGCTTGGATCCATCCCCCCAAGCCCTATCACTACCCAACACCCTAAGAAGTCCCTTCCCAGCTTTCTTGTAGCCCCCTTCAGATACTGGAAGGGCACAGTAAGGTCTCCTCAGAGTCTTCTCCTCTCCAAACTGAACAACCCCAACTCTCTCAGGCTGTCCTCACAGCAGAGCAGCTCCAGCCCTCTGCTCATCCTCGTGGCCCTTCTCTGGACACATTCCACCACCAGATTTTGATCCCTGAGGACACACTGCACATCCACCAGGCAGATGGTGACTGTGAGGAAGTGGCAGGAGTGGGGGGAATGGAGCAAAGCTGGAGGTGGGGAGAGTGAGGCTGGAGGTGAGGAGGAAGTTGTTGAGCAGGAGAGTGGTGAGAGCCTGGCAGGGGTTGCCCAGGGAGGTGGTTGAGGCCCCATCCCCTAAGATGCTCAGATACTGGAATGCCACAATAGGGTCTCCTTGGAGCCTTCTCTTCTGCAAACTGAACTACCCCAACTCTCTGAGGCTGTCCTCAAAGCAGAGCAGCTCCAGCCCTCTGAACATCCTTGTGGCCCTTCTCTGAACATGCTCCAGCACCTCCATATCCTTCTTGCAATGGGAGCTGCAGAACTGGATGCAGTACTCCAGGTGGGGTCTCACCAGAGTGGAGTAGAAAAGCTGATGTCTGTGAGACAAAATACTCCTGCTTTGCTGGAGATGCAATGGCTGAACATCCACATTAGCACTCTGTCTGTGTTAGAGCCAAAGGATTCATTTCCCAACCTTTGGAATATGATAATTTTGCATCATTATGTAATATTCAAGGCAATAAAGCATCAATTTTTCAATAATAGGGTTTTCAACAGACCAAGGGAGGAAATGAATGTTTACAGAGGCCACTAGATCTGTCTGAAACCATGTGCACTTCTTTCTGGTCTCTTGTTTCCATAAATAATAGATTGGCAGCTTCCTGGTTTCCAGAGGGAGATGTGAGACATAGAAATGTTAGACAAATCAATTCAAGCATCCCAATTTCCTGTGCTGAATAGCTCTGGGTAAGGCTTTTATAGTTCTGACTAAAACTCATCATTTGAATTTGCTTGGGACTTTAAATGAGTCTGAGGGTGCTGGGGTGAAAAAAAAGGGGGAAGCCAAGGGGAAAAAAAGGTAAAGAATCACAGAGTCAGTAAGATTGGAAAAGATCTTTAAGGTCATCGAGTCCAACTGTAACTCAACTGCCAGGACCACTCAAGCACCTCAGCTACAGCTTCTTGAACACCTCCAGGGATGGGGACTCCACTGCCTCCCTGGGCAGCCTGTTCCAGCCCCTCATAACTTACTAAAGAAGTCTTCCCTCATGTCCACCCTGAACCTTCCCTGGCACAACTCCAAGTCATTGCCTCTCATCCTGTTTGTGCTTACTTCTGAGAAGAGACCAACACCAGGCAGCTGTAGAGAGCACTAAGATCTGCCCTCAGCTCTCTGTTCTCCACACTAAACACCTCCAGCTCCCTCAGCCACGCCTCGTGTGATGCCCTCCAAACCCACCTCCAGCCTCGTTGCTCTTCTCTGGGCATGCTCCAGCACCTCAATGTCTTTCCTATGCTGTGGTGCCCAGAATTAAACCCAGTACTCAAGCTGTGGCCTCACCAGGGATGAGTCCAGGGGCACCATCACTGCCCCACTCCTGCTGTTGGCATTCTTGGCCGTTTGGGCACACTGCTGGCTCATGTTCAGCTGCCCACCAGCACCTCCAGATCCTTTTCCACTGGGCTGCTTTCTAGCCACTCTGCCCCAAGCCTGTGGCATTGCTTTTCCTTGTTTAGATTTTCCTTTGCCTTTCCCTCTCCTCTCCCTCTCCCTCTCCCTCTCCCTCTCCCTCTCCTCTCCTCTCCTCTCCTCTCCTCTCCTCTCCTCTCCTCTCCTCTCCTCTCCTCTCCTCTCCTCTCCTCTCCTCTCCTCTCCTCTCCTCTCCTCTCCTCTCCTCTCCTCTCCTCTCCTCGAGAAGTGAAGCCCTGCCTGTGAAATGAACAAGAAAAGAAGACATTTGGAAAAGAAACTTTTCTCCTGTATGCACAGAAATGTGCCCTACACCAAACCCAGCTGTGCACCATCTGCTCTTAATTTTTGCCCCAAAGTCCCAGCCCTGCTTAGCATTCCTAAACCCAGGCCCTCTGAGACTTTGCTTATAAAAGCTAATAAACCAACTTTTTGTATACATCATCCTTCCCCTTCATTAATTATTTGTGGGCCAAAGCATTTCCCTGGTGGCTAAAAATGGGTCTTGTCCCCACATGTCAAAGTGGCCTCAAGTGTTACCCACACTGCAGTTTGTGATGACACTGGCTTTGGTGTACAAGCACCTGCCTCCAGTTCTGGAGCCCCTATGACAAGAGGGAGACGCTGGAGTGTGTCCAGAGGAGGGCCCTGGAGGTGTTTAGGGCCATGCTGGCTAAGGCTGTGGGCAGCCAGATCTAGGGTAGGGTGTCCCTGCCTTTGGCAGGGGAGTTGGAACTGGATGCTCCTTGTAATGCCTTCCAACCCTGGCTGATTCTATGACTCGTGGGAGAAAGGCTTAATCCTGTCAAATTCATCATGGAGATCCTTTACTGCTGGCAGCACTCTCCTCTGAGTGGTATCTGTGGAGAAACAGGTACCACTTATTAGTCTCTTTTTCAGTGTAGGACAAGGAGCAATGGATGCAAAGTGGAACCCAGGAACTTCCACCTCAACATGAGAAAAAAACTTCATTACAGTGAGGGTGGCAGAGCCCTGGAGCAGGCTGCCCAGAGAGATTGTGGAGTCTCCTTCTCTGCAGGCTTTCAAGACCCATCTGGATGCATTCCTGTGTGATCTTCTGTAGGTGCTCCTGCTTGAACTCCCTGACCTGAAAGAGCACCTAGAAGAAGGCTGGGGAGGGACTATTGACAAGGTCTTGTAATGAGAGGATGAGGAGGAATGGGTTTGAACTGGCAGAGGGGAGATTGAAAGTGGATGTTAGAAATGGGTTCATTCAGTGAGGGTGGTGAGACACTGGCACAGGTTGCCCAGGGAGGTTGTGCAGCACAGCCTCCCTGAAGGTGTTCAAGGCCAGATGGGATGAGGCCTTGAGTAACCTGTTCTAGTGGGAGGTGTTCCTGCTGGGGGTGTGCAGCCTGCAGCAGAGGAGGCTCAGGGCAGAGCTCATTGCTGCCTGCAGCTGCCTGCAGGGAGGCTGTAGCCAGGTGGGGTTGGGCTCTGCTGCCAGGCAACCAGCAACAGAACAAGGGGATAGAGTCTCAAGCTGTGCCAGGGCAGGTCTAGGCTGGATGTTGTTAGGAAGTTGTTGTCAGAGAGAGTGATTGGCACTGGAATGGGCTGCCCAGGGAGGTGGTGGAGTGGCTGTGGCTGGAGGTGCTGCAGCCAAGCCTGGCTGGGGCACTTAGTGCCATGGTCTGGTTGGTTGGGCAGGGCTGGGTGCTAGGTTGGGCTGGCTGAGCTTGGACCTGTCTTCCAACCTGCTTGATTCTGGTTCTAATATTACAGCTGTAAGAGAGGAAGCAAAGCCATCTCAAGATGGCCAGAGGTCTGGACACAGCTGTGCTCAGTGGCCTGTGGGAAAGTACTTGGGCTGGAGCACAAAGAGTCATGGATAAAGCTGAGAAATGTTGAGAGCTGGACCAATTTCTACCTTCTTGTTGTAATTTCGTGGAGCTGATGCTTCAGAGGTGTGCTGCCTAATCACCCAATCCCATGAACCAACCAAAAGGAGACCTCACACTGTCAATTACAGACTCAGAGGTGCTAAATGTACATTTTGCAAGCTGCCAGATGACTCTGTGTTAATAAAGCCATCAAAGTGCTATTATTGTTATTGTTCTTGTTTATAGGGACCACATATTGTGCTAGTTTGTGTCAGGCAGCTGCTTTTGAAGAGCAGCATAACTTTCAGAAAGGTTATGCCTTGAAGGTACATTTAATGGCAGAGCAGTGTATTGCATCCCCTAAAATGAATCCAGGCAAGAACAAAAGCAAGGCAAACAGAGCAGGGTGTGAGTGCTGGCTGAAAAGAGCTCTGCAGAGCACGAGTTCACACAAGGCTAACTTTGTTACTGTAGCTGATAACACAACCACAGAACCTTCGAGGTTGGAAGAGACCTCCAGAGATCATCCAGTCCAAGCCCCCCTAGGGCAGGGCACACAGGAATGCATCCAGGTGGGGTTGGAAAGTCTCCAGAGAAGGAGACTCCACAACCTCTCTGGGCAGCCTGCTCCAGGGCTCTGCCACCCTCACTGCAAAGAAGTTTCTCCTCCTGTTGAGCTGAAGCCTTCTCTGTTCCAGTTTGTATCCATTGCTCCTTGGCTTCTTGCTGTGCACCACCCAAAAGAGCTTGGCCCCCTCCACTTGACACCCACTCCAAAGACATTGCTCAGCTCTCCTCTCAGCCTTCTCTTCTCCAGAGTGAACAGCCCCAGGGCTCTCAGGCTCTCTCCACAGGGGAGATGCTCAAGTCCCCAGATCATCCTTGTGGCTCTCCACAGTCTCTCTCCAGCAGGTCTCTGTCTCTTCTGAACAGGGGAGCCCAATCACTTTGCTGGCATCAGCAAGGCCTGAAGATGTAAGATGCCCAGGACATGGCCCCTGTATTTTACTGCAACATCTTAGCATTTGTTATTGTTTTCTGAAACATTTTTTGTGGGTTAAGGTTTTGGGTGTTTTTAAGTTATCCTTTGTACAGATTTTAACCAAAAAATGGGGAGATGACTCTTCCTTTCCTCTCAGTCTTATTGCTGTGTACCACCAAAAAGAGATTGGCCTCTTCCACTTGACACCCACTCCAAAGACATTGATCAGATCTCCTCTCAGTCTTCTCCAGACTGAACAGCCCCAGGGCTATCAGTTTCTCCCCACAGGGGAGATGCTCAAGTCCCCCAGTCATCCTCATGGCTCTCTGATGGAGTCTCTCCAGCACGTCCCTGCTTCTCCTGAACTGAGAAGCCCAAAACTGAATGCAGTACTGCAGGTGTGGTCTCAGCAAGGGTGAGCAGAGGGGCAGAAGAACATCCCTGGCCCTGCTGGCCACACTTTTCCTGCTGCCTCCCAGGATGCCATTGGCTCTCTTGCCCACAAGGGCACACTGCTGTTTCTCAGGGAGCAGAATGGGGAATAGCAACTGAGGCTGGGAAGGGTATGAGTCCTGCTGGTGCTTTGCAGGCTCAAGCCTGAGGCTTGTTAGCAGCAGGGGCTGAGATGCCTGCTGGAGACTGCTGCCACATCGCTGTATGGGGTGCTGCTGCTGGGAGGCTGGAATAGAGGCTTTGAAATCTTTCCATTTAGTGAGCTGCTTTGGCATCAGCAATTCTCAGCTGCCCACCATCTATTGCAGCAGCTGGGCTGTGTGTTTTCCTGGCTGGCTGCAGCACAGTGAGGAGACTGCTAGCACTGAGCCACTGCAGGCTGAGCAATTAGCTGTGACAGGCAGAAAGGGTTATGCCTAAAGTGCTCCTGAGACCCTCCTTGCTTTACTGATTCATTCCCCACCCCTCCTCTCACTGCTCCCTGGCAGGGAGCTTATACTGGGTGCAGCACCAACAATCACTCTAGGTCAAGCCACATTAGCCCTAGTTCCAACCTTCCAAAAGACTCAGATTTATGCATTCAATTAAGGGAGTTTACAGCCTGTTTGGCTTTGTTGTTGTTGTTCATTCCTGTCTGTCTTTAGCTGCACTCCAACCCATTCCAGGGTCATTAGGGAGGTTCCTTCTGGCAGTGTTTGGGCTGAACGATATGATGGCAGGAGGTGCCACATAAATCTTCCCTTCTGTCCTTCCCCCACCTGACAGTTATTGATGTGGGCCCTGCATGTCTCAGCAGCTTTGGCTGCGTTATGTAACTTTCCCCTTTATTCTCTCTCCAAGCAATCCTGACACTGAAGAGTGAAGAAAACTCTTATTTAATTATCATTTTGCCATTATAAACCAGATCTTATCAGAAGAAAGAGGCTCTACCCTTATTCTTTTGAAATATTATGGTCCCTTCTCTCCATCCTAACTCATGGTTTGATAGCTTAGGGCTGACTTAACAATTTTCATAAGCCTGTGTCTGTACAAAGGGCAGGGGAAAGACATAATCAGGTTTGTGGTGTGGGCAGAAAGTCTGCAACATCTAAGATCTTTAGCAAAATACCCCAGGAGTCCAAACAAGGTACAGTAAGCAAATTACCCTGGCACAAATTATCTGCTATCCAATTGAATTCCCTCCCATCAATCTGAAGGCTACCTGTAGTGTGCTCTGTGCTTGATGGAAATTACAGCTGGTGATCAATTGACAGGCATAAAGCAGCTGAAAGAAGATGCATGGAGGCATATTCTAGACAGTATTGTTAAGGGCTTCCTGTTGCAACTCTGAATGATACCAAATAGTCCTCTAAAGTGTTCAAGGCAGAGAACATTTTTGACCTCTCAGGAAAGCCACACGAAGGAAATTCAGACAGTGGTGGTCTGCAGTTAGGGAAGAAGTAGTTTGGGGTTTCTCTCACCCAGTTTTCAATGCATCTATAAATTAGAAGACTTTTCCTCCCATTGGTCTGCCTTTGCCTTGTGAATATTTCTGAAGTGCCACCCTGATATTTTCAACTCACTAAGGTCTGTTCTGGTGGTGGAGTTGCCATCCCTGGAGGTGTTCAGGAAAAGACTGGATGAGGCACTTGGTGCCATGGTCTGGTTGATTGGCCAGGGCTGGGTGCTAGGTTGGGCTGGATGAGCTTGGAGCTCTCTGCCAACCTGCTTGATTCTATGATTCTATTCTGTGATTCTGTGATTTCATCCTCTGCCTTTTAGGTCAATATATATGTATACATTTATATATATTCTTTCTATATTAATTAATGACCCAGAAGAAAAGGGCTTGGGGGTGCTGGTGGATGAGAAGCTCAGGTTGAGCCAGCAGTGTGCACTTGCAGTCCACAAAGACAACTATGTCCTGGGCTGAATCAAGAGAATTGTGGCCAGCAGGGTGAGGGAAGTGGTTCTGCCCCTCTGCAACTCTCTGGTGAGAACTCACCTGGAGTACTGTGTCCAGTTCTGGAGTCCTTGTTACAGGAAGGATCTGGAGGTGCTGGAACATGTCCAGAGAAGGGCCACAAGGATGCTCAGAGGGCTGGAGCTGCTCTGCTGTGAGGACAGGCTGAGAGAGTTGGGACTGTTCAGTCTGGAGAGAAGGCTCTGAGGAGACCTTATTGTGGCCTTCTAGTATCTGAAGAGGGCTACAAGAAAGCTGGGGAAGGACTTTTTAGGATGTCAGGTAGTGATAGGACTGGGGGGGATGGATCCAAGCTAGAGGAGGGGAGATTTAGATTAGATGTTAGGAAGAAGTTCTTCATCATGAGGGTGGAAGGCACTGGCACAGGTTGCCCAGGGAGGTGGTGGAAGCCTCACCCCTGGAGGATTTCAAGGCTAGGCTGGATGTGGTTGTGGGCAGCCTGCTCTAGTGTGAGGTATCCCTGCCCATGGCATGGGCATTTGAGCTAGATAATCCTTGAGGTCCCTTCCAGCCCTGCCAATTCTGTGGTTTGGTGAATTGCAAAGCATCTGTTGATAGATTATTTTCCTCGGAGGTCTCCTCGTGGATACTTCAGATCAATATCCTGAGTAATAGGAGAGAGAAGATTTAGAACTAATCACTTCCTATTGTGCCTGACCAACTCTGAGGTGATTCACCTGTTGCTTTCTTGGAGACCTGATAGCTAGGACAGCTTCTGCTTCTTCTGCTGTAGAGCTGCATGAAAAGTAAGAGGATTTCTTAGGCAAAGCTTTTCTTTAGTCTTATGAAACAAAACACTCCGTGGAGAGAAAAGAAATTCAGGACAGGCAAAACACCACAGAGCATCCTGTGGCAAGGAGTTGGAACTGGGTGATGTTTGAGGTCCCTTCCAAACCTAAACCATTCTAATATTGTATGATTGTGGTTTTTATGAAAGAAAAAAAAAATAGAGTTCATAGAAGAATTGTACTAAGTTTTAGTGGGTTTGGTAAAAAAAAACCACGAGGGAATGAAATGGAAGACAGTTTAGTGCTTCACTAAATGAGCAGAGAAAGAGGCTGTAGCCAGGTGGGGTTGGGCTCTGCTGCCAGGCAGCCAGCAATAGAACAAGAGGACACAGCCTCAGGTTGTGCCAGGGCAGGTCTAGGCTGGTTGTTGTTAGGAAGTTGTTGTCAGAGAGAGTGATTGGCACTGGAATGGGCTGCCCAGGGAGGTGGTGGAGTGGCTGTGGCTGGAGGTGTTGCAGCCAAGCCTGGCTGGGGCACTTAGTGCCATGGTCTGGTTGGTTGGGCAGGGCTGGGTGCTAGGTTGGGCTGGGGGAGCTTGGAGCTCTCTGCCAACCTGCTTGATTCTATGATTCTATGTGAGTATACAGACATGAATTGTCTCTCCTCAACTTGGGTTTCCCTACCTCTCTCTGCAGTGTGAAGGTGTCAGTATTGTCAACATGGGCATTTGGTGGCTCTCAGCATCTCTACAGCAAAAATCCTCAAGCAAAATTAACTTCACTGTTGGAGTTCTTCATCTTCCTGGAGAAATAAACTCCTCTGTTTACAGAAAAGCAAAATCTTTGGTGTGGTCACAGTGCAGGGGCTGGTGAGGCTGCTAGGGTTGGTTCTATCTTTTCACCCTACAAATTCCAGCAGGGGCTGGAGCATCTCTGTGATAAGGACAGTCTGAGGGAGCTGAGGGCGTTCAGCCTAGAGAAGACTCTGGGGGGACCTTAGAGCTGCCTGCCAATAGCCAAATCATATCATAGAATCAAGCAGGTTGGAAGACAGCTCCAAGCTCATCCAGTCCAACCTAGCACCCAGCCCTATCCAATCAACCAGTCCATGGCACTAAGTGCCCCAGCCAGGCTTGGCTTCAGCACCTCCAGTGACCCTACAGGAAGGCTGCAGAGGGAGTTTTCATAAGGGTGTCCAGCAATAGCACAAGGGGGAATGGATTGAAGCTGAGGGAGAGCAGGGTTAAACTGGAGCTGAGGAAGAAGTTCTTCAGTACAAGGATGATGAGACTCTAGAATAAGCTGCCCAGAGAGGCTGTGGATGCTTCCTCCCTGAGGATGCTCAAGGCAAATTTGGATGAGACCTTGAGCAGCCCAGTCTAGTGCAGAGACATCCCTGCCTATGGTGGGGATGTTGGAGTAGATCAACTCCCATATCCCTTCCAACCTAAGCCATTCTCTAATTCTGTGTTAATGTTTACTTAGATTTACTTTCAAATGAATAATTGTGGAGCAATAGCTCTCCAAAGCAGAATGAAAACAATTCTCTGGGAGCACTTTTTTGTTGCTGTTGTTGTTGAGGATGGCAATCAACTTGCACCAATTGTTTGAAATGGTCTCTATTTTCAGCACCAGCAGTTAAAACATTGTGATTGCTGTGATGATCAGCACAGCTACCAAGTAGTAACTCCAGCACACCAATCCTTGCACTCTGTGTCAGTTGTAGATCAAGTTTAGCTAAGGTTTGTCTGATAGGAATCCAGAAAAGTGAACTTTCAAGTGCAAGTTTGTGTTTCGCTTGCAATCAGCTGCAGTGCTCCAGGAGATCCAGCTGCTGGTCACTGCTGCTGATTGGGAGGAACTTGAGCATCTTCCCTGTGGAGAGAGCCTGAGAGCCCTGGGGCTGTTCACTCTGGAGCAGAGAAGGATGAGAGGAGATCTGAGCAATGTCTGTCAATAGCTGAGGGGTGGGGGTCAGGTGGAGGGGGCCAAGCTCTTTTGGGTGCTGCACAGCAATAAGCCAAGCAGCAATGGATGCAAACTGGAACAGAGAAGGTTTCAGCTCAACAGGAGGAGAAACTTCTTTGCAGTGAGGGTGGCAGAGCCCTGGAGCAGGCTGCCCAGAGAGGTTGTGGAGTCTCCTTCTCTGGAGACTTTCCAACCCCACCTGGATGCATTCCTGTGTGCCTGCCCTAGGGGATGCTGCTTTGGCAGGAGGCTTGGACTGGATGCTCTCTGGAGGTCCCTTCCAACCTGGCTGATTCTATGATTCTGTGATTCTATGATTCCAACTTCTAAGGTTGGAATGGGCTGCCCAGGGAGGTGGTGGAGTGGCCGTGGCTGGAGGTGTTGCAGCCAAGCCTGGCTGGGGCACTTAGTGCCATGGTCTGGTTGGTTGGGCAGGGCTGGGTGCTAGGTTGGGCTGGGGGAGCTTGGAGCTCTCTTCCAACCTCCTTGATTCTGTAATTTTATGATTCTATGATTCCAGCCTCTACGGTTCTATGATTCTGTGGTCTCCATTGTGGGTTTGTTGTTTGGTTGAAGGTTTTTTTGATCTTGAAGTGCAATTTAGATGAAACATCCGAGGTAAAACACCTCAAAGAAATAACCCAAACCCTCCCTGAGCAGCTGCTAGGCACAAAGAGAGCTTTAGGGCCCTCGTCCCAGTTGCGTCGGCTGCCTCTACACCACAAAATAAGTCATTATCATAGAATCATAGAATCAACCAGGTTGGAAGAGACCTCCAAGCTCATCCAGTCCAACCTAGCACCCAGCCCTAACCAATCAACCAGACCATGGCACTGAGTGCCTCATCCAGTCTTTTCTTGAAGACCCCCAGGGACGGTGCCTCCACCACCTCCCTGGGCAGCCCATTCCAATGCCAATCACTCTCTCTGTGAAGAACTTCTTCCTAACATCCAGCCTAGACCTACCCTGGCACAACTTGAGACTGTGTCCCCTTGTTCTGTTGCTGGTTACCTGGGAGAAGAGGCCACCCCCCACCTGGCTACAATGCCCCTTCAGGTAGTTGTAGACAGTAATAAGATCACCCCTGAGCCTCCTCTTCTCCAGGCTAAACACCCCCAGCTCCCTCAGCCTCTCCTCATAGGATTTGTGCTCCAGGCCCCTCACCAGCTTTGTTGCCCTTCTCTGGACATGTTCCAGCACCTCAACATCTTTCTTGAATTGAGGGGCCCAGAACTGGACACAGTACTCAAGGTGTGGCCTGACCAGTGCAAATCAGTGCAGTTCTGTGCACAGCATCATTTCCTTCAGATGCTTCTTCATTTTTAAGGCTGACATCTCTTGACATGATGGCAGCTGACGACAGGACTAAGGAGGATTAGTCGAGAGAGCGACATGGGAGCGAAGCTCTGCTGGGGAGCCTGACCCCTGCGCGCTGTCGTTGCACAAGCCACCTCCTTACGTCGTCTCTTATGAAGGCACCTTTTTGTTACAGTTCTGAGCAGCATAACCAAAAAAAGACAAGCTAGGTAGTGTTTAGTGTTTCTCCTTAGCAACTGCTCTTCAGCTGAGCCACGCTCCTGCTGCCAGCAGGGAAGCAGGCTCTATTTCTGGGCGGCAGAGATCACAGCTTCGCTCGGCTGCCTTCCACAAATAGCAGGGAAATTCGTCAGGGGTTTCTGTGCATCCTCTCCTTTGCTGCTCCGTGCAAACCCGGGCAGTCTGCTGAGGATAGTGAGCAATGCCAGCAGCAAAGAGGGTGATGTAATGGGCTGTGATGCCTGGCCCTGCATCTCCTTAGGGCAGGACATGATAGACCTGTAAGCCTTCTCCAGTCGTGATCCGTGCATGTGGCCAAATACTGTAGCATGCAGAGAGGATCTGGTGACACACAGGCTCTGCCAGTTGGAAAGGATATCAAGAGATATCAAGAGCCTTGGAGAGGTTGTGGAGTCTCCTTCTTTGGAGGCTTTCCAACCTCACATGGATGCATTCCTGTGTGCCCTACTCTAGGAGATCTTGCTTTGACAGGGGGGTTGGACTGGATGATCTCTGGAGGTCCCTTCCGACCTCTAAGGTTCTGTGATTTACTGTAGCCATAGGAGTTAGCAAGATGGGATTTTCCCTGGGTTGATTTTCAAGTGGATTTTGTTGGAAGAGGGAATGTTTGGAGGTTTTTGTTTCTTGCTGGGGTTTGTTATGGTGGTGGTTTTGGAGCTTTGGTGGGGCTTGGTTTGTTTCATAGGATAGAATCACAGAATAGTTTAGGTTGGAAGGGACCTTGAAGCTTCTGTGGTTCTGTGATTCACTGTAGCCATAGGAGCTAGCAAGATGGGATTTTCCCTGGGTTGATTTTCAAGTGGATTTTGTTGGAAGAGGGAATGTTTGGAGGTTTTTGTTTCCTCCTGGGGTTTGTTGTTATGGTGGTGGTTTTGGAGCTTTGGTGGGGTTTGGTTTGTTTCACAGAATAGAGTCATAGAAGGGTTTAGGTTGGAAGGGACCTTGAAGCTCATCCAGTGCCAACCTCCAGCCATAGGCAGGGGCACTTCCCACTAGAACAGGTTGCTCAAGTCCTCATCCAGTCTGGTCTTGAATGCCTCCAGGAAGGCTGTGGAGCACAGAATCACCCAATGTGATCAACCTCCCTGGGCAACCTGTGCCAGTGTCTCACCACCCTCACTGGAAAGAACCCTTTCCTAGCACCTGGTTTGAGTCTCCCTTCTGCCAGTTTAAACCCATTCCTCCTTGTCCTGTCCTTACCAACCAACCTCTTTGGACAATCCATTCCAGACTCTTGCCACCCTCATAGTGAAGGATTTCTCCCTCAGATCCAATCTAAACCTATTCTCCTTCAATTTAAATCCATTCCCCCTCTTCCTTTTGCTAGACAGCCTCACAAAAATTCCCTCTTCAGCCTTCCTGTAGGATCCCTTCAGGTACTGGAAGGTTTTCTTGGAGTCTTCTCTTCTCCACTTCAGTTACTGGAAGGTCTTCTTGGAGTCTTCTCTTCTCCACTTCAGTTACTGGAAGGTCTTCTTGGAGTCTTCTCTTCTCCAGGCTGAACAATCCCAGTACCCTTAACCTATGTTGTGTTTGGGTTTTACAGTTGGGATTAGTTAAGTGATGAGGCAGTGGAGTATTACTAACAGCATTAGACGAGCTTACATGTCTTGGTTTCTGCAGAGCTCTAACTACATAGTCCCCTGCTGGACTTTGCTTGAGTGAAGAATTTCCCTGGGTGCTGTTGTGTACAGGAGTTGAGGTTAAGTGTCAAGCAGAATCTAAATCAAAGCAATCATCAGGCTTTTTTTCTGCCTACTCTCTGGGGTAGGCAGAGATTCCAGTTTCAATTAAGTGTAAGATGCTAAACCTTAGGCACCTGCTGTGGTCTGTGGACTGCCTCAAAATCTATGTGCAGTGTTGTGGTTTGAGGGGTTTCCAGGTTATCCCAGTCTTGGTTAGCTCATGGCCTCAAACTGGGATGTGCAGAATGCATTCTCCTCCTCCATAGCTGTGTCACAATCATAGAATCAGTCAAGGATGGAAGGGACCACAAGGGACACCCTACCCTAGAGCAGGCTGCACACAGCCTCAGCCAGCCTGGCCTCAAACACCTCCAGCCATGGGGCCTCAACCACCTCCCTGGGCAACCCCTGCCAGCCTCTCACCACTCTCCTGCTCAACAACTTCCTCCTCACCTCCAGCCTCACTCTCCCCACCTCCAGCTCTGCTCCATTCCCCCCACTCCTGACACTCCCTCACACCCTCAAAAGTCCCTCCCCAGCTTTTTTGGAGCCCCCTGCAGATGCTGGAAGGCCACAAGAAGGTCCCCTGGGAGCTTCCTCTGCTCCAGCCTGCACAGCCCCAACTCTTTCAGGCTGTGCTCACAGCAGAGCTGCTGCAGCCTCTCAGCATCCTCCTGGCCCTGCTCTGGACACTCTCCAGCATCTCCACAGCCCTCTTGTCCCAGGGGCTCCAGAGCTGGATGCAGGACTCCAGGTGGGCTCTCAGCAGAGCACAGCAGAGGGGGAGAATCCCCTCCCTGGCCCTGCTGGCCACACTGCTGCTGCTGCAGCCCAGGCTCTGCTTGGCTTTCTGGGCTGCAAGTGCACACTGCTGGCTCCTGCTGAGCTTCTCCTCCAACAGCACCTCCCAAGTCCCTCTCCTCAGGGTTGCAATGTGTGCAGATGTGTGGCATTGTCCCAGCAGTGTGGCTTCTCCATCAGTACCGTGCAAGCCTGTGGATTAAACAGGCTGAGCTTGCACTGATTGAAGGTAAAGTGAGGTTAGAAACATGCAAGCACTGTTTGCCTTGCTGCCTCTGACCTCATGGACTCCACTAATGCAATGCAACGAGGCTCTTCTCTTCCAGAGACCTCAGTGTACATGGGAGCATCACATGGAGGTGCCACTGGACTGGGAGCAAAAGGCAGTTTGAATGTCAAAGAGCTTCAGGGCTGTCTGAAATTAGCTTGAGCCTGGATGCTTATGTGAGATTCCCCTCCCTAATCACTGTCACAGGCAGATGAAACTGAACTCCAGAGCATGTTGTTGTAAGGGGGCAAAGGGAGGCAGATCCTCAGCTGTTATCTACCTCTTGGTGAGCTGAAAATCTTCTGTACTTCATATGGCAGAATCACAGAACCTTAGAGGTTGGAAGGGACCTCCAGAGATCATCCAGTCCAACCCTCCTGCCAAGGCAGCATCCCCTAGGGTAGGGCACACAGGAATGCATCCAGGTGGGGCTGGAAAGTCTCCAGAGAAGGAGACTCCACAACCTCTCTGGGCAGCCTGCTCCAGGCCTCTGCCACCCTCACGGCAAAGAAGTTTCTCCTCCTGTTGAGCTGAAGCCTTCTCTGTTCCAGTTTGTATCCATTGCTGCTTGGCTTCTTGCTGTGCACCACCCAAAAGAACTTGGCCCCCTCCACTTGACCCCCACCCCTCAGCTATTGACAGACATTGCTCAGATCCCCTCTCAGCCTTCTCTGCTCCAGACTGAACAGCCCCAGGGCTCTCAGGCTCTCTCCACAGGGGAGATGCTCAACTCCCCCAGTCACCCTCATGGCTCTCCACAGTCTCTCTCCAGCAGGTCTCTGTCTCTTCTGAACAGGGGAGCCCAATCACTTTGCTGACATCAGCAAGGCCTGAAGATGTAAGATGCCCAGGACATGGCCCCTGTATTTTACTGCAACATCTTAGCATTTGTTATAGTTTCCTGAAACATTTTTTGTGGTTTCAGGTTTTGGATGTTTTTAAGTTATCCTTTGAAGATGCAAATTTTGTATAGATTTAACTATGAAGTGGGGAGATGGTCATGGTGCTGTAACACCTCTGCTAGAGGACAGGCTGATGGAGCTGGGGTTGTTCAGCCTGGAGAAGAGAAGGCTCCATGGAGACCTGAGAGCTGCCTGCCAGTACCTGAAGGTTGCTACAGAAGGATGGAGAGAGACTTTGCAAAGGCCTGGAGGGGCAATAGCTTCAAGCTAGAGAAGTGCAGAATTAGTTTGGCTATTAGGAACAAGTTCTTTACCATGAGGATGGTGGAACACTGGAGCAGATTGCTTGGGCAGGTGGTTGGGGTCCCATCCCTGGAGATATTCAAGGTGATGCTCAACAGGGCTCTGGGCAACCTGATCTAGTGGAGGATGTCCCTGCTGAGTGCAGAAGGGTTGGACTGGATGAGCTTTGAAGGTCCCTTCCAACCCAGACCATTCTATGATTCTCTGATTTATTGTTTGCAGATGATTTCTGTGCTGTGGCAGCAGTGAAGATTTTATATCCTTAACACATCCCAAGGTGGCCATAAATATTTGTACAGCTCTGCTCTGCTCATATGCAGCTGAGGAATCAAAGACTAAATCAATTCTTCATTAGCTATGGAATCATAGAATGGTTTGGGTTGGAAGCAGCCTTCCAGTACCTGAAAGGAGACTACATGAAGGCTGCAGAGAGACTGTTTGCAAAGGCCTTCAGTGATAGGATGAGGGCAATGGCTTGAGATGACAGAAGAGCAGATTGAGATTGGATGTGAGGAACAAGTTCTTCAGCATGTGGGTGAAGATGCTCAGGGGCCTGGAACAACTATGCTACAAGGACAGACTGAGGGAGCTGGAGGTGTTCAGCCTGAAGAAGAGAAGGCTCTAGAAAGACCTAAAAGCAGTCTGGCAGGACCTGAAGGGGTTCCTAGCAGGCTGCAGAGGGACTGTTTGCAAAGGCCTGCAGGGACAGGACAAGGGCAATGGTTTGAGATGAGAGCAGAGCAGATTGAGATGGGATATGAGGAGCAAGTTCTGCACCAGGAGGGTGCTGCAACACTGCAACAGGTTGCCCAAGGAGGTAGTTGAGACCTCATCCCTGGAGATCTTCAAGGTCAGGCTTAGCAAACCTCTGAGCAAGCTGCTCAGGGCAGAGCTCATTGCTGCCTGCAGCTGCCTGCAGGGAGGCTGTAGCCAGGTGGGGTTGGGCTCTGCTGCCAGGCAGCCAGCACTAGAAGAAGGGGACACAGCCTCAAGCTTGCCAGAGCAGGTCTAGGCTGGATGTTGTGAGGAAGTTGTTGTCAGAGAGAGTGATTGGCACTGGAATGGGCTGCCCAGGGAGGTGGTGGAGTGGCTGTGGCTGGAGGTGTTGCAGCCAAGCCTGGCTGGGGCACTGAGTGCCATGGTCTGGTTGGTTGGGCAGGGCTGGGTGCTAGGCTGGGCTGGCTGAGCTTGGAGCTCTCTTCCAACCTGATTGATTCTATGATTCTAAGGCCAGGCTGGACAAGGCTCTGAGCAAGCTGCTCTAGTAGAGGCTGTCCCTGCTGGCTGCTGGGTGGTTTGGACTGGCTGACTGTTGGAGGTCCTTTCCAACATGCATGTTTGGAACAAGTTCTTTACCATGAGGATGCCACAACACTGCAACAGGTTGCCCAGGGTGGGAGTTGAGGCCACATCCCTGCAGATGTTCAAGGTGAGGCTGAACAAGGCTCTGAGCAAGTGAGTTTATTCTGCTGCCCTGTAAGCCTGCCAGATAGGAATTGCTCTAAGGTCCAGCAGAATTTGATTGCTTCCAAGCAGCTCAGAAAGCAGTGAAGTCTGTCCCTGCTGAGTGCAGGGGCATTGCACTGGGTGGCCATTGGAGGTCCCCTCTGCCCCAGACCATCCTATGACTCTATAAACCCCACCAAACCTAACTGCTTTTGTGTTCACAGTTGCAACAACTCTAAGAGTACACCAAAACAACCTCCTAAAGGACCTCTGTGGGAATGTTACCCTGAAACCAATCACACCCAGGTTGCTGAGATGCACAGAAATGACCAAAACACTGCTTAAGCAAACAATATATTGCTGCCAGAATGTTGTGCTCACATATTTGTGTGCAAGCTGGGAGGTGAAGAAAGAGGTCTCAGATGCCAGCAGGGCTTTTTTTTTTTCCCTATCTCTATTCTAGCACAGAAAATAATGAAAACCAACCAAACCAAAGCCCTGTGTTGAATCAGGCTAAGGCTGCCTTCAAAACAAGTGCTGTTAAGAGCAGAAAGGAAAGGAAAGCTGCCTGGGAGAGCTGTGCTGTAGGTTTGTTGTGTGTTTTGACAGTGGAATATAGAATAGAGAGCTGCAGCTCCAGAAATCCATGAGGCTTTCTTGTCCATACTGTAGTTGTGTTGAGAGTCTGAGTCAGACTTGGTTGCAAACTTGAATTTGAAGGCTGCTTCTCATCCTGAAGGATTCTGGCAGGTTAGAAATCATCTTTAAGGTGTCCAGTGGAGTCCCTGCGAGGTCAGTAGTGGGACTTAGGCTGTTCAATATATTCATCAGCAGCCTGGATGAGGGCACAGAGGGCAGTGCCAGCAAGGTTGCTGCTGACACCAAGCTGGGAGCAGTGGCTGACACCTGAAGGTTGTGCTGCCATTCAGCCAGACCTATACAGGGTGAAAATTGGGAGGGGAGAAATGGAATGAAATCCAGCAAGGACAGGATAGAGCCTGGCATCTGGGAAAGAACAGCCCCATGGGCCAGGGTAGGTTGGGGACTGACCTGTTGGAGAGCAGTGTAGGGGAAAAGGACCTCGGGGTGCTGGTGGACAGAAAGATGCCTGTGAGCCAGCAAAGTGCCCCTGTGGCCAAGAATGCCAAGGGCATCCTGGGCTGGATGAGAAGGGCTGTGGTTAGGAGGTCAAGAGGAGTTCTCTTGCCACTCTACTCTCTTCTAATGAGGCTGCATCTCAAGTCTTGTGTCCAGTTCTGGAACCTTCAGGGCAAGAAGAACATTGGGAAACTGCTTGTGAGAGCCCAGGGCAGAGGCAGAGAGCTGCTGCAGGCAGGGAACATCTCCTGTGGGGCCAGGCTGAGGCAGCTGGGGCTGGCAGCTGGCAGCAGAGCAGCCTGAGGGCTGCCCTCAGTGCTGTGCCCAAGCTGTGCAGGGCAGTGTGGGCAGGACGCAGGCAGGCTCTGCTCAGGGCTGGCCCAGGGCAGCACAAGGGGCACTGGGGGCAAGCTGGGGCAGAGGAGGTGCCAAGGAACAGGAGGGGAAACCTTTTCTCTGAAAGGTTTTATTCTTAGGATGTTTAATGGCTCTGAAAGTCTGGATGCTGTTACAGCTACTTATGATCTGCTTTTGCTGTGGTGCTTAGAATCACAGAATGGCTGTGGAAGGAACTTTACAGACCCTTTACAGACCTTTACAGAGGGAAAACTTTTTCCCTGTGAGAGTGCCAGAGCCCTGGAGCAGGCTTCCCAGAGAAGCTGTGGAGTCTTCTTCTCTGGGGACATTCCAAACCCACCTAGATATGTTGCTGTGTAGCTTGCTCCAGGTGCTCCTGCTCTGGCAGGGGGATTGGACTGGATGATGTTTGGAGGTCCCTTCCAGTCCCTGACATTCTGAGATTCTGTGACTGTGTAACGTTTCCACCTTCAGGAGAAGGTTCAGTGTCCACATAGCTATATTAAGACCAAGCCAGCTGCAGAGAAGGTGCAGGATGTCTCTGCTGTCTTGGTGCACTCAGGGCTCACAGCTGCGCAGTGTCCTAGGTCTAAGTGCGGGTTCTGTAAAGTGCCTGCCTTAGAACTACCTCAGCAAGTCAGTAGTGAGCTGCTTCCCATTGAGCAGAGTCTGCTAAGCTTCATCTGCTGAGGAAGGATGTCTGCCCCCTTGACAGAGACACTGCTTCTTTGCATGAGGCACTGCTTTTAGCCTCCTAATCTTTCGGTGGCTCTAGGGAGGAGCAGTGATGTTCTGCATCAGTAACCCTTCACACTGAATATCTGTCAAGAGTGGTACTCTGCACCCCCCTTGTCTGCTCCTGCTGCAAAGATTCTGAACCTTTTCTGCCCTTGGCTTGAGTCCTTCATAGAATATAGAATTAAGCAGGTTGGAAGAGAGATCCAAGCTCATCCAGTCCAACCTAGCACCCAGCCCTGGCCAATCAACATAGAAGCACAACACAGAATCAACATAGGAAGGGCATCCTCATGGAAAGTTAGAGCAAGTCCAGAGGAGGCCACCAAGATGCTGAGAGGGCTGCAGCAGCTCTGCTATGAGCACAGGCTGAGAGAGTTGGAGCTGTGCAGCCTGGAGAGGAGAAGGCTTGGAGGAGACCTTGGAGTGGCCTTGCAGGATCTGAAGGGGGCTACAGGAGGGCTGGGGAGGGACTATTGACAAGGTCTGGGAATGAGAGGATGAGGAGGAATGGGTTTGAACTGGCAGAGGGGAGATTGAAACTGGATGTTAGGAAGAAGTTCTTTTGAGTGAGGGTGGTGAGACACTGGCACAGGTTGCCCAGGGAGGTTGTGGAGATCAAAGATCACATTGGGTGATTCTGTGCTCCACAACCTCCCTGGAGGTGTTCAAGGCCAGGTTGGATGAGGCCTTGAGTGACCTGTTCTAATGTGAGGTGTCCTTGTCAGCACAACTTCAGTCTGTGTCCCCTTGTTCTGTTGCTGGTTGCCTGGCAGAGAGGCCAACCCCATCTGGCTATAAGGGGACACAGCCTCAAGCTGTGCCAGGGCAGGTCTAGGCTGGATGTTAGGAGGAAGTTGTTGGCAGAGAGAGTGATTGGCACTGGAATGGGCTGCCCAGGTGGAGTCTCTGTGCCTGGAGGTGTTCAGGAAAAGCCTGGCTGGGGCACTTAGTGCCATGGTCTGGTTGACTGGATAGGGCTGGGGGATAGGTTGGACTGGATGATCTTGGAGCTCTCTTCCAAGCTGGTTGACTCTATGGTTCTATGATTCTATGTTGGGTGATAGATTGGGCTGGATGTTCTTGAAGGTCTTATCTAACATGACTGACTCTGTGATACTGTGAAGTGTTGCTAAGCTCAAATGCAGTGCAGTAGAGTTGCTGAGGGGACCAAGAAAATCTATGATGATTCTGAAGTTCCTTCTGCTGCTCTGGGGCATGCTTTTAGTTCTCTTCTTGGGGGATTTCTGAGGCTTGACAGAAGGACAGATAAAAAGAGGTCCCTCACCAGAGTATTTTAGGAGGCATTACACCAGGCCAGCATATGCAAATCCCATATGTCTGAAGGAGTTTCTGAAGGCCTTCTGCAGCTCTAGGAAGAAGCCAGATGCTTTTCTCTATCTGTACAGAAGCTCCCATGGTAAACCTTAATGTCTTAAGATAGCTACATTCTGGTCAGCTTCCAGCCTAGGAGAGCTTGTCCTGCACAGCGCTCTCCTGCTCCGCTCATCTGATCGCTTACGTGGACAGAGCCTTCCTCTCCTCTCCCTGCCATGGCACCAGCACTTTTCTCATCAACTCTCTGCCTCTCTTCAAAGAGTGTTGGCTTTCAGTTCTCTGCCTCTAAAAACTCATTTTCTTCTATTTTTATCCCCAGAGCCTAAGAAAGAAGTGTTGGTGCTCTGCACAGAGAAGCTGTGGACCTCAGCGCTGGGAGTCTTCCAGAACAACACTGGATGAGGTATTGGATAACCTGGGCTAGTGGGAGGTGTCCCTGTCTGTGGCAGGGTGGGTGGAACTGGGTGGTCTGTAAAGTCCTTTCCACAGCCATTCTGTGGTTATCATAGAATCAACCAGGTTGGAAGAGAGCTCCAAGCTCATCCAGCCCAAGCTAGCACCCAGCCCTATCCAGTCAACCAGACCATGGCACCAAGTGCCTCATCCAGGCTTTACTTCAACACCTCCAGGGATGATGACTCCACCACCTCCCTGGGCAGCCCATTCCAATGCCAATCACTCTCTCTGTGAAGAACTTCTTCCTAACATCCAGCCTAGACCTCCCCTGGCACAGCAAATGCAGATCATTTTTAGCTGTAACAGCATCCAGATATTCAGAGCCATAAAACATCCTAGGAATAAAACCTCTCAGAGAAGAAGTTCCCCCTCCTGTTCCCATGGCACCTTCTCTGCTCCAGCAGACCTCCAACCTAGCACCCAGCCCTGCCCAACCAGCATAGAATCAACATAGGAAGCACTTCCTCATGGAAGGTTAGAGCAAATCCAGAGGAGGGCCACAAAGATGCTGAGAGGGCTGCAGCAGCTCTGCTATGAGACAGACTGAGAGAGTTGGAGCTCTGCAGCCTGGAGAAGAGAAGGCTTGGAGGAGACCTTGGAGTGGCCTTGCAGGATCTGAAGGGGGCTACAGGAGGGCTGGGGAGGGACTAGTGACAAGGTCTGGGAATGACAGGATGAGGAGGAATGGGTTTGAACTGTCAGAGGGGAGATTGAAACTGGATGTTAGGAAGAAGCTGTTTGCAATGAGGGTGGTGAGACACTGGCACAGGTTGCCCAGGGAGGTTGTGGAGCACAGAATCACCCAATGTGGTCTTTGATTCTGTGCCCCACAACCTCCCTGGAGGTGTTCAAGGCCAGGTTGGATGAGTCCTTGAGCAACTTGTTCTAGTGGGAGGTGTCCCTGCCTATGGCAGGGGGTTGGAACTGGATGATTCTTGAGTTTCTTTCCAACCTAACCCATTCTATGATCCTACAGCTCTATGATTCCCTCCTCTTGCCCTGCCACCTCCTCTGCCCCAGCTTGCCCCCAGTGCCCCTTGTGCTGCCCTGGGCCAGCCCTGAGCAGAGCCTGCCTGCGTCCTGCCCACACTGCCCTGCACAGCTTGGGCACAGCACTGAGGGCAGCCCTCAGGCTGCTCTGATGCCAGCTGCCTCAGCCTGGCCTGGCCCCACAGGAGATGTTCATTGCCTGCAGCAGCTCTATGCCACTGCTCTGGGCTCTCACAAGCAGTTTCCCAATGTTCTCCTTGACCTGAGGGGTCCAGAACTGGACACGATATTCCAGATGTGGCCTCCCCGCAGGGCAGTGTAGAGGGAGAGGAGGACTTCCAGTTCAAGAGGGACTTAGAACTGCTTGGGAGAGTCCACTGCAGAGCCACAAAGATGCTGAAGGGAATGGAACATCTTCCTTATGAGGAGAGCCTGAGGCAGCTGGGGCTGTGCTGCTTGGACAAGAGGAGCCTGAGAGGTGACCTCATCAATGCTGATAAAGATGTGCAGGTGAGTGGCAGGAGGCTGGAGCCAGGCTCTGCTGGGGGATGCCCAGTGCCAGCACAAGGGGCAATGGGTGAGAGCTGAGGCATAGGAAGTTTCCTTTAAAGATGAGGAGGATTTTTTCCCTGTGAGGGTGCCAGAGCCCTGGCACAGGCTGCCCAGGAGGTTGTGGAGTCTCCCTCTCTGGAGATATTCAAACCCTGCCTGGCTGTGTTCCTGTGAGAGCTGCTCTGGGTGCTGCTGCTCTGGCAGGGGGTTGGACTGGCTGAGCTTTGGAGGTCCCTTCCAGCCCCTGACATGCTGTGATGCTGTGATAAACACAGCCCTTCTAATCCACCCCAGAATGCCCTTAGCCTTCTTGGCCACAAGGATATATTGCTGGCTCCTGTTCATCCTCTTGTCCTCCAGGACCCCCAGGTCCTTTTTCCTTGAGCTGTTCTCCAACAGATCAGCCCACAACCTATCCTGGTCCTATTTCATTGACTCTATTAAGTCTTACAGCAAAACAACCTGAAGAAACAATCCTGAAAGCAATCAAATAAGAGCTTCCAGGTGGAGGACAATTGTCATCAGCATGCAGAGAACTGTTTTGTTGTGTTGGTGTTTCCTTGTGCTAAATAAGCTGTGACAAATAGGAATGCATGTTCAGACTGAGCACCCATGGGAAGCAAGCAGTCCTCAGCAGATTTGTGTGTCAAGTCTTCCTAGCTTCCATATGACCTGGCAGAAGAGGCTCCTTAGAAAGCAGTTAATGTCCATGGAAAGGTGGTTGGGGAGCATCAACCAAGTGGAAAATTCTCTTCTAAGTTAAGCAGATTGTAGACAAATCCTGCCCCAGTATCTCCTGTTCTTTCTGAGCTGAAGGCTTCACAGTGCAAGCAGTAGCAGATGTTCCCGAGCTGTAGGTTTGACAGCCAACATCACAAGACTGCAGATCACTTCCACACCAATCCATCTGTTGAGATAATTTGTGCTTCCAGTGGTGCACTGCCTCTGCCATGAACGACTTGAGGACATTTCAGACTTCATATGGAGCTAAAATCAAATCAGAGGGTGGATCAAACAGCCCTGAAAGACAGAAAGGGAGAGAGTAAGAGCCTGTGTGAACCTTGTGCAATTTGAAGGTTGTTTACCTGCCACCAGGGACAGTGCACAACACTAAGGAGTTTAAAGGATGCTGTGGTTCTTGTGTCAAGTCCTGGAAGCAAGAAGAGGCCAACAGAAATGTGTGCAGTAGGGATATTTGTGCCAAGTAATCTCTCAAAGAAGCAGGACTGACAACGAGGCCATAGAAGTCACCTTAAGAATGCTGACAGTGCCTAGGGAAGGAGAATGGATCCTCACCTATGGCATGAACCAAGATCAGAGGATCACAGGCTCACAGGATGTCAGGGGTTGGAAGGGACCCAAGGAGATCATCGAGTCCAACCTCCCTGCTAGAGCAGGGCCACACAATCTAGCACAGGTCACAGAGGAACACACCCAGACAGGGCTTGAAAGGCTCCAGAGAAGGAGACTCCACAACCACTCTGGGCAGCCTGTGCCAGTGCTCTGGGACCCTTACAGGAAAGAAGTTCCCCCTTGTGCTGAGCTGGAACCTCCTGTGCTGCAGCTTCCATCCATTGCTTCTTGTCCTATCCCAGGGAGCAGTGAGCAGAGCCTGTCCCACCCCAGCCCTGACCCCCAGCCCTCAGATACTGATAAACATTTATTAGATCTCCTCAGTCTTCTCTAGACTAAGTGGCCCCAAGACCCTCAGCCTCTCCTCATCAGGCAGTGCTCCAGTCCCCTTATCCTCACAGCCCTCCACTGGACCCTCTCTAGCAGATCCCAGTCCTTCTTAAACTGGAGAACCCAAAACTGAATGCACTACTCAAGATAGGGTCTCACCAGGGCAGAGCAGAATCAGCCAGGTTGGGAGAGAGCTCCAAGCTCAGCCAGCCCAACCTAGCACCCAGCCCTGCCCAACCAACCAGACCATGGCACTAAGTGCCCCAGCCAGGCTTGGCTGCAACACCTCCAGCCACAGCCACTCCACCACCTCCCTGGGCAGCCCATTCCAGTGCCAATCACTCTCTCTGACAACAACTTCCTAACAACATCCAGCCCCTGGCACAACTTGAGACTGTGTCCCCTCATTCTGTTGCCTCAATGGAGCAAGTTCTGCACCATGAGGGTGCTGGAACACTGCAGCAAGTTGCTCAGGGAGGTGCAGGAGGACTCATCCCTGGAGATGTTTAAGATGAGGCTCAACAGAGCTCTGTTTAACCTCATCTAGCAGAGGATGTCTCTGCTGACTGCAGACTGCAGCTTGGACTGGATGACCTTTGGAGGTCCCTATCAACCCAAACCATGTATCTGTGATTCCTGGCTTGTCCAGGAGCAGATCCAAGCTGGAAGGAAGGTGTTTAACCACGAAGAAAAGACTCTTCCAGCCTGATCCTCCATCAGCCAAGGTTGTCCCATTGAGCTTTCCCACGGACAGCAATTGCTATAAATAGAAGAATGGCCCAAATTGCAATCAGGACAATTCTATTTTCAGTCCTTATAGCAGACTTGTGAAGCCTTCACTTCATGCCCTAGCACCCATTTCTGCTGAAATACTGTCTCAGGTCCTCTAAAAACAGTGTGTGGGATGTTAAGGATGAATTATTTATAGCCTTTCCTCTGGTCTGATCCAAGAAGCACTGAGCTCCTCCTTCTTCTGTGATTGACACAGTTTCATAGGAGCATCTGACAGATACTTCCATATCCTAACCTCTCTGTCTGTGTTGTACTGATAAAGCTTCAGCTGACCTCTATAGGAGCAATGAAATTCTGTGTTTGGAGAGGGTATCTCAGCTTCAGCACTGTGTTCATGTGGAGGGAAAAAAAAGCCTTCAAGCTCCACCTGACTCACTGAATGTAAAACCAAAACCTTCTCAGAGGCTTTGGAGCTTCTTGGAGGGGAAAAAAAAAAACCTTCAAGCTCCACCTGACTCACTGAATGTAAAACCAAAACCTTCTCAGAGGCTTTGGAGCTGCTTGGAGGGGAAAAAAAAGCCTTCAAGCTCCACCTGACTCACTGAATGTAAAACCAAAACCTTCTCAGAGGCTTTGGAGCTTCTTGGAGGGGAAAAAAAAGCCTTCAAGCTCCACCTGACTCACTGAATGTAAAACCAAAACCTTCTCAGAGGCTTTGGAGCTTCTTGGAGGGGAAGAAAAAACCTTCAAGCTCCACCTGACTCACTGAATGTAAAACCAAAACCTTCTCAGAGGCTTTGGAGCTTCTTGGAGGGGAAGAAAAAACCTTCAAGCTCCACCTGACTCACTGAATGTAAAACCAAAACCTTCTCAGAGGCTTTGGAGCTTCTTGGAGGGGAAGAAAAAACCTTCAAGCTCCACCTGACTCATTGCATGTAAAGACCAAAACCTTCTCAGAGGCTTTGGAGCTTCTTAGACTCCTAGCATGTGGCATATGCTTATGGGGGTGAGCCAAATGCTCTAACTTTGGAACAGTTGGAACAATCTTGCACTTGAACCATGGAAAAAAGTGACATTTGCTTTTCATGTTGTTTAAGGAAAAAGAATAGGGAGGGAGGGAAAAGTAAATAGCAACAGAAAATGAATGTTTAGATGTGTTGTGCTGTGTGAAATGCAGGTGTGGAGCAGGTTGCACAGGGAGGTGGTGGAAGCTTCATCCCTGGAGCTGTTTAAGGCCAGGAAGGATGTGGCTGTGGTCAACCTGATCTAGTGTGAGGTGCTGGAGTGGATGAGCTTGGAGGTTGCACAGGGAGGTGGTGGAAGCTTCATCCCTGGAGGTGTTTAAGGCCAGGAAGGATGTGGCTGTGGTCAACCTGATCTAGTGTGAGATGCTGGAGTGGATGAGCTTGGAGGTCTCTTCCAACCTGGTTGATTCTGTGATTCTAAGAGGGAATGGCCTGAAGCTGTGACAGGCTGGGTTTAGACTGGACACTAGGAAGATTTTTTTCCCAGCAAGAGTGGTCAGGCATGGGGATGAGCTGCCCAGGGAGGTGGTTGAGTCCCCAACCCTAGATGTGTTTAGAAGTTGTTTGGATGTGGTGCTTGAGGATATGGATTAAGGGTGAACTTTGTAAAGTAGGGATAATGGTTGGACTTGGTGATCTTGGGGGTCTTGTCCAACTGGAATGTTTCTGTGGTTCTGTGTCCCTGCCCATGGCAGGGGGTTGGAACTGGATGGTCCTTGGGGTCCCTTCCAGCCCTGACAATTCTGTGATTCTATGATAGGATTCTACTACTTCTGCCTTACCAAGCCACTTACTGCATGATCTTTTCAATTCACCTTCTTGTATTTATTTATCTTTGCAGACTAGAAATTGCAAAGGGTTCCTGAGTTTCCCTGGCTCTCAGAAGAGATGAGGGAATAGTTTGCAATAAGCAGCTCTTCACTGCCTTCCCACCTCTTTTTTTGCTTGTTTTCCCATTTTCATCCACCAACACCTCCCATTTCTCTCTCTCTCTCTCTCACACACATTTCCCTACATCCTTCTTGCTTCCCTCCAGGATTTCATGCCCACAGAATCACCTTAATGCTCAGGTCCAGAACAGAGAGCATTTAATGACCTTCATGTCCCTGTGCAAAGCCCAGATCATGGAAGCCACTGTAAGATGTCAGCAAAAGTGACTGAATGCTTTAACTTGTTTGGTCACCTCAGGCAAATCATCTCTCTTCTTTTGTTCCATCTCTGAGATGGCTCTAATGGTACTTAATGCCTTTGTGATTTATGGATGGAAAACTCTGTGCACAATATGATGTTGTTGTTGTTGTTATTGCTTCTACAGCCTAATTTGACCCTCTAGTTCCTTCCAGCTGAATTAATGAGTGTGCTAAGATCCTAGAAGTACCCAAAAATGATAAATCAAGAACAATTTGTTGTTGTGAAGCCTCTTTTGCACAATATGGCAACAGTGCTAAGCATGTTGCTAGGTCTTGTAGGACAAAAAATGAGAGAGGCAAAAGCCCATTTAGAACTTAGGCTGCCACTGCTGTTAAGCAGAATAAAAAGTGTTTCTCTAAGTATATTGATGGCAAAAGAAGGGCCAAGGATAACCTCCACTCCTTATTAGATGGAGAGGGGAATATAGTGACAAAGGATGAGGAAAAGGCAGAGGTGCTTAACACCTTCTTTGCCTCAGTCTTCAGTAGTGGGACAGGTTGTCTCCAGGACAACTGGACTCCTGAGCTGGCAGATGGAGTCAGGGACCAATATAGTCCCCCTGTAATCCAGGAGGAAGCAGTAAGTGACTTGCTGAGCCACTTGGATCCTCACAAATCCATGGAACCAGATGGGATCTCTCCTAGGGTGCTGAGAGAGCTGGCAGCTGAGCTGGCCAAGCCACTCTCCATCATTTGTCAGCAGTCCTGGCTCACTGCAGAGGTTCCCTGAGACTGGAAGCTGCCAATGTGATCCCATTCACAAGAAGGGCTGGAGGGAGGAACCAGGAGATTACAGACCTGTCAGCCTGACCTCAGTACCTGGTCATGGAAAGGTTGTCTTGGGTGCCATCACAAAGCACCTACAGCATGGCCAAGGAGGTGTTGCAGCCAAGCCTGGCTGGGGCACTTAGTGCCATGGTCTGGTTGATTGGGCAGGGCTGGGTGCTAGGTTGGGCTGGGGGAGCTTGGAGCTCTCTGCCAACCTGCTTGGTTCTATGATAAAAGGCTTAAAGGGAGCAGCACCTTTCTGGGACTCTGCTTTTAGCTAATGTCCAAGAGGTCAGCTGTGAAACCTCCTCCTTTGTCAACCATGTTTTGGTTCTCAGAATGGTTTTTGTAAGCAGTTAGGAAAGGGAACAACAAAACCCACACAGAATATTTGGAATAATGACTCTAAGTCATTATTCTAAGTCACTCTAAGTGAATTCTTTCTCATATAGTGGTAGGTTGCTTCTCTTTCTGATCTGGCAGGAGAGAGCTGTACCCAAGAGGAGTGACCTGCATACAGATTCCAAGGGACAAACCTTTTTAAAGAGATTGGAGATCCTGCTCCATGTCAGTGATGGGCATGGAGCTGCACTGAAGGGCTGAGGGTATCACTCACCCAGCAAGGAGCTGGGGCACTGAGCAGTGGTTTCAATGAAGGGCTGTGGTTAATAGGTTGAGAGAGATTCTCCTCCCCCTCTAGTCTGCCCTGGTGAGGCTGCATCCCTAATGTTTTGTCCCATTCCCCCCAGTTCAAGAAGGACATGTTATGTGGCCTGCCAGTATCTGAAGAGGGCTACAAGAAGGCTGGGGAGGGACTTGCATACTGTTAAATACCTCCTAAGACCTCTTAGCAGCCTCATCTGGGATGTGACTTCTCCCCTCAGGTAATACAAGGTTATCACAGTAGCACAGACCCCTGCAAACTGATGTCCCAGGGATAAAACCTGGCTGCCTGCCAGTGACAGGACATGAACACCCAGAGAACAGTTGTGGATTCTGCTCCCTGTTGCTCAGGGTACACTCAGCTAACGAATTCAACTCTCTCTTGGCCTCCTGGGTTAGTGAATCTTGCATTCTTGAACACACTCCTTCAAAGGGGCTTTGAAAGGTGGTTTCTGTCTGGATTTATATTACAGGAGCTTTGGATTTGTCCTTAAATTGAAGACAAATTGGAGCTGAGTTTCACACATTGTTAGTTGTGGCAATTAAGGGAAGCAGCAGTTACAAAAGCTGTAGTTCATTTTCTTTCTGGCAAGCCCTGCCCACAACTCTACACAAATGAGTTGCATTTGGGTTCTAATTGGGTTGGAAAAGTCTTCCCAAGGATGCTTCTGGGCTGTTCATTCATTTAGGAGAATCAGAACACTGAAAATGTGTAGCCACAAAATGGCTTTGCCTCACTTACAAATAGGCAGCTTGGAGCCTTAGGGCAAGTCTGTGCTGCTCACTGTGGTGGAGGAGGAATTTCCAGGTAGTCCCTGGCTCCTCTGTGGCAGTGTTGGAGCTGCTCAGCCCTTGAGAGGCTTCCAGATCTTCCCAGGGTGCTGGGAAAGAGGCAGAGGATCTCTGACCTGCTCCTGGTTCCTCTTGGCACAGAGGTTTGCAGGGGTGCAGGCAGATCTCTTGCAGCTGTGCAGGGAGCACCATGGTGGTGGCACTTCTTGCCATGACATGAGGCACTTAAATGCCTTCTCCTGGCAGACTTGAGGCACTTGAGTTGCCAGGTAGCTCAAGCCCGAAATATCAGGGCTGAGCTGGTCTGAAACACGAGGCAGAGCAGAACAGGTTGGCCAAGAGCAGTGAGGCAAAGGCAGCCAGACAGAGGCAGCAGGGCAGGGGCAGCTCCATGAGGCAGAAGCAGCAAAGCAGAGGCATCAAGGCAGAAGCAGCCAGAGGAAGGCATCAAGGCAGAGCAGCACAACTGCTTGCAGCTTAGCTCCATTTCTGTTCCTTGCCCAAGTGCAAAGGCTCCTTTGGCCACAGAGATTCACCAATCAGATGGCATTTGCCCAACTTCCCATATGAGGTGGCCCCAGGGCTTGCTCAGCCTTACTTGGGCAAGGCACCAACAAGTAGCTAACCACCTGTGGGTCCCTGTTTATCACTTTGGGAGGGGACATAAAGGCTCCAGCCTTTCCTGCTGCCCTTGTTTTTCCCATCAGCAGAAGAGTGGGGCAAGCCAGGACATCTAATAGGCCTGTTAGCCTTCCAGGACAACCAGAGGTCACTACCCAACTAGGAAGGGAGTCACCACCACTTTTGGAAGTCTGCTGAAATGGGCATCTCAAGCACCTCAACTCATAGCATTATTGTCAGCTGAGTTGTCTGAGTCACACAGAAACACATCTCAAGGCTGTGAACATGCATCCTAAACTGGGAGCTGGAGAGATTTTCAGAGGACTCCATCTGTTGGGATTTTTGTCTGAGCCCTGGTATCTTCCCCCACTCACTGGGTAACATCCTTAGATGTCTACTTTTTTTTCTCCCTCTTTTTTAATTCCTGGATGCATTCCTCCTGCATTGAGCAGCCTGAAAGCCAGACTGGAGATGCTGCACATCATCCTGCCTAAATTCCTCTTTTATATGTGATTCTTTAATCTGAGCAAATGAGAATACATCTTCAGAACAGTTTGTTGCCAACTTCTCACCCTCTACATCCCACCATCATTAGGTGGTGAGTGATGAGCACATCATCTGTTCATCAAAATGGTCTGCTTAATTAGCAGCTGTTAAAGACAGCAGATGGAAAGAGCTGTCTGATCTCCCCTGGCCATCTAAATGTCTGACAGTGTGTGCCTGTGGTCTTCTGCCTTGTTAGTCCTGCTCAAAACAATTCCTTCAGTGAGCAGAGGAGTCAGCAGGAATGAAAGCAGCTCAGCATCTTGGAAGATCCTCCTGCTTGTTTAGGTGCTTAGATGTGGCATGTACCCATGTCTGACCTAGATTCTGGAATGAAAGAGCCAGCCACTCCTCCTAGCCCCTGCACACACTGTGAGAAACAGGCAAGAGCTTCTTAGTGCTCATGATTCCTAGAATCATAGACTGGTTTGGGTTGGAAGAGACCTCCAAAGGTCAGCCAGTCCATAGAATCATAGAATCAGCCAAGTTGGAGGAGACCTCCAAGCTCACCCAGCCCAACCTAGCACCCAACCCTGGCCAACCAACCAGACCATGGCACTAAGTGCCCCAGCCAGGCTTGGCTGCAACACCTTCAGGCACAGAGTCTCCACCACCTCCTTGGGCAGCCCATTCCAATGCCAATCACTCTCTCTGCCAACAACTTCCTAACAACATCCAGCCTAGACCTGCCCTGGCACAACTTGAGCCTCTGTCCCCTTCTTCTGCTGCTGGCTGCCTGGCAGCAGAGCCCAACCCCACCTGGCTACAGCCTGCATTTGATACTCAAAGCTGGGAATGCAGCTATTTTGGTTCAAAGTTTAATTTATCCAAGGAACACACTTGACCCCAAAAGCCTTTTTGTTGTTGTGGTTTTGGTTTGTTTGTTTGCTCTAATTATTTCCCCTCCTCAGCAGTCATGAGTCAGTCCAGTGGTGGATACATGCATGAGTGATTCCAGCCACCAGTTGCTGAAATCAGATGCTGGCTGGTGTGAAAGTGTAGCTATTAGAATGATTTGACACCTAGCTCTACAACTTGAGTAGACACCACTACCCCATTTAAAGCTAATTCCTCAGCAGTCACATCTCATGGCCCAGGGATTATGAGTCATTAAGCAATCATTTAGTCCCAGGGCATCCCCTTGCCTCTGGAAGCAGTGTTCAGTATGGTGCAATTCATCAACCTTCAAATAATCCTTTCCAAAGGCTCTCCTAAATTGCACTTCCCCTTCTAAGTTTGTAGGAAAGGCTCACTTAGCTAGAACATGATTTGAAAGGTAGAAATTAGCTTGGGCCATGTAACTGGGATTCAGATATGGCCTTTGTCAAAGGGCTGAGTGATTCAATCTGGTGCCAGAGGATGCTTTATGGCCCATTTGAACTGCTCTGCTGGTACAAGTCAGAGGGGAAGTCATTACCACCCCTGGAGGTGTTTAAGAGGAGGCTGGATGAGGCACTTAGTACCATGGTGTAGTTCATTAGAAGGGTTAGGTGATCCAGGTTGGACTTGATGATCCTGGAGGTCTCTTTCAACCTGGTTAATTCTGTGATTCTGTGTGTCTGTGATTTTGTGATTCTGTGACTGTTGCTCCCTGATGACTCCCCCAAGAAAATCTGTGGAGCATGGCAAGATCTGATCCTTGTGTGCAAATATCTGAGGGGTGGGTGGCAAGTGGAGGGGGCCAAGCTCTTTGTGGTGGTCAGCAGCAATAAGCCAAGGAGCAACAGCTACAAACTGGAACAGAGAAGGTTTCAGCTCAACAGGAGGAGAAACTTCTTTGCAGTGAGGGTGGCAGAGCCCTGGAGCAGGCTGCCCAGAGAGGTTGTGGAGTCTCCTCTGGAGACTTTCCAACCCCACCTGGATGCATTCCTGTGCAGCCTGCCCTAGGGGATGCTGCTCTGGCAGAGGGGTTGGACTGGGTGATCTCTGGAGGTCCCTTCCAACCTCTAAGGTTCTGTGATTCTGAGAAGGGCTGCTGGTTTGGGGAGCTTCAGCTACTCTCTTTTATTGTAGTGGCCTTTTGAGGCTCTGAACATCAAATGTGCATTCTGGAGCAGCTGGAGTGTCCTTGCTTGATGACTGCTTCTGGACAAGGCTGTGCTTATTCCTGAAGGAGGAGAGCATTTAGTTCCCACACTCAGCCTGCCTTGTAACAGAGCAAGCCTCAGTCACTTAAAGCAGAGATCACAGGATCACAGATCACAGATGTCAGGGGTTGGAAGAGACCCAAAGAGATCATCGAGTCCAACCCCCCTGCCAGAGCAGGACCATACAGCCTAGCTCAGGGCACAGAGGGACAGCATGGCAGGAGGTGTGGCAGGTATCAGGAACAGCAGGGTGAGTATCAATAAGGGCAAGTCTCTCTCTCCTGTACTGTGTGTATGGCTCAGAATAGCTGAGGCACTACTCATGGCACATGTGTTAGAGCTGGTAACTCCTAACAGCCTCCAGTTCACAGCTGAGAACTCCTGCAAGTCTGGCTACTGGCCCACAGCTATTTAACTCATGTTCTACAGGTGTGCCATGAGGTTCAGGGCTGAGCCAAGATTGCTTTGGATTTGAAGCTTTGGCACTATTAAATAAATGAAAATACATGGAAATGTCATCCCCACAATCTGCTGAGACCTCACCTGGGGTGCTGTGTCCAGCTCTGGAGCCCTCAGCACAGGAAGGACATAGAGCTGATGGAGCAGGTCCAGAGGAGGGACATGAACATGGCCAGGGGGTTGGAGCACTTCTGGTATGGGGACATGAGGGAGCTGGGGGTGTTCAGACTGGAGAAGAGAAGGCTCCAGGCAGAACTAAGAGCAGCCTGCCAGTGTACAAGCAGGCTGCAGAGGGACTGTCTGCAAAGCCCTGCAGGGACAGAATGAGGGCAGTGGCTTGAAACAAGAGCAGAGCAGATTGAGATTGGATGTTAGGAACGAGTTCTGCACCATGAGGGTGCTGGAACATTGCAACAGGTTGCCCAAGGGGGTAACTGAGACCACATCCCTGGAGATATTAAAGATCAGGCTGGACAAAGCTCTGGTCTAGTGAAGGAGGTCCCTGCTGACTGCAGGGGGGTTGCACTGGATGAGCTTTGGAGGTCCTTTCCAACCCAGAGCATTCTATGATTTTATGTTTGTGAAACTACAGGGTGAAGGCAAAGTTTGCTGTTGCCACGACAAAGAACATCACTGTTGCTCCTTGTGAAGGAACTAGGCTAAGACAAACTCTTTTAAATATCACTATTCATAGAGTAGAATCATAGAATGAAGCAGGTTGGAAGAGAGCTCCAAGCTCCCCCAGCCCAACCTAGCACCCAGCCCTGCCCAACCAACCAGACCATGGCACTAAGTGCCCCAGCCAGGCTTGGCTGCAACACCTCCAGGCACAGCCACTCCACCACCTCCCTGGGCAGCCCATTCCAGTGCCAATCACTCTCTCTGACAACAACTTCCTCACAACATCCAGCCTAGACCTGCCCTGGCACAACTTGAAGCTGTGTCCCCTGGTTCTGGTGCTGGCTGCCTGGCAGCAGAGCCCAACCCCACCTGGCTACAGCCTCCCTGCAGGCAGCTGCAGGCAGCAATGAGCTCTGCCCTGAGCCTCCTCTGCTGCACGCTGCACCCCCCCAGCTCCCTCAGCCTCTCCTCACAGGGCTGTGCTCCAGGCCCCTCCCCAGCCTTGCTGCCCTGCTCCAAACACCTTCCAGCACCTCAGCAGCTCTCTGCAATGGAGGAGCCCAGAACTGGACACAGTTAGGAACTAAGGAATGTCCATGGACATTAAACATCACTGCTGCTCCTTGTGAAGGAACTAGGCTAAGATAAAGGCTTTTAAACATCACTGTTGCTCCTTGTGAAGGGACTAGGCTAAGATAAAGGCTTTTAAACATCACTGTTGCTCCTTGTGAAGGGACTGGGCTAAGATAAAGGCTTTTAAACATCACTGTTGCTCCTTGTGAAGGGACTGGGCTAGGATAAAGGCTTTTAAACATCACTATTCATAGAATAGAATCAGAGACTCAACCAGGTTGGAAGAGACCTCCAAGATCATCCAATATCATCCAGTCCAACCTATCACCCAGCTCTACCCACTGCTTTAGCAGACTTTGCTAACATCAACATAAAGAAAACAAGAGGTTATAAAATGACATAATTGATGGGAAATGGTCACTAATTGTTTTTCCTGACATGTCTTTAACCTTACTTAGTTATTTTGTCCTACATGAATTATTTCCTGCAGTGCAGTGTGGCAAAATTCAATGTAACAGGAGATACCAATCATTCACATCTGACCTCTTGCTCCTTTGCTTTTATGATAGGACTCTTTCTCCCCTTGCTTTCTCTGCTTAAAAGTACTTATCTGGTTGTCTGGGCTTACTGTCTGCCCAAGGAAAGAGATAGATAGGATGAATGCTCCTCGGGGGGGACATTTGTCTCCTTTTCAAGTGACAACAGGGAAAGCTGGAGAAGCCAGCTAGTTGAGGCTACTTTCTGGCAGTTCAGTGAGGAATTTTAGCCCCACTGCACTATCCAGATCATATCTCATCAGCTCCTTGGCATTTTGTTCTTGCAGTGAAACAGGGCAGAGTCGTGGCAGAGAGTTTTTCATCCTAGAGAGGCTTCATTCTTCCTGTGCCACTTGTGATCTGTAGGCAGAGAGGAAAACTGCTCAGCTCGAACTTCCTTCTCAGGAAGGGCATGGGACTTTGCCAGGAGAATTTACCCAAGATTTAGGCCACAACTTTGGAAAAGCATAGAATCATAGAATTAGCCAGGTTGGAGGAGACCTCCAAGCTCATCCAGCCCAACCTAGCACCCAGCCCTTGCTGCCATTCTCCAAACACCTTCCAGCACCTCCACAGCTCTCTGCAATGGAGGAGCCCAGAGCTGGACACAGCACTCCAGGGGTGGCCTGAGCAGTGCTGAGCACAGGGGTGGGCACAAGAACTTCCCTTGTCCTGCTGCCCACACTGCTCCTGAGCCAGCCCAGGATGCCATTGGCTCTGCTGCCCACCTGGGCACTGCTGCCTCCTCTGCAGCTCCTCTCTCCCACCACCCCCAGCTCCCTCTCTGCCTGCCTGCTCTCAGCCACTCTGGCCCCAGCCTGTAGAGCTGCTTGGGGTTGTTGTGGCCAAAGTGCAGAACCCTGCCCTTGACCTTGTTAAATCTCATCCCCTTGGCCTCTGCCCACCCATGCAGCCTGGCCAGGTCCCTCTGCAGGGCTCTCCTACCCTCCAACAGCTCCACAGCTGCTCCTAGCTTGGTGTCATCTGCAGCCTTACTGATGCTGGACTCAACCTCTTAGTCTGTACCCAGAGTTAAAAGTGTTAAAAGCATTCACCTGACTGTTTTTTGCCTGAAGGGTTTGAATCTCAGCTTCCATCTTTAGTCTCATTCCAAAGCTTTGTCTGATGGTTTGGATGCACCTTGTTCTAGATAGGGATATTTGCTTCTTGTTAACAGGGATATTGGCTGCTTGTTCTAGATAGGGATATTTGCTTCTTGTTAACAGGGATATTGGCTCCTTGTTCTAGATAGGGATATTAGCTTCTTGTTAACAGGGATATTGGCTCCTTGTTCTAGATAGAGATATTAGCTTCTTGTTAACAGGGATATTGGCTCCTTGTTCTAGATAGGGATATTAACTTCTTGTTAACAGGGATATTGGCTTCTTGTTCTAGATAGGGATATTAGCTTCTTGTTAACAGGGATATTGGCTCCTTGTTCTAGATAGAGATATTAGCTTCTTGTTAACAGGGATATTGGCTCCTTGTTCTAGATAGGGATATTAACTTCTTGTTAACAGGGATATTGGCTCCTTGTTCTAGATAGAGATATTAGCTTCTTGGTAACAGGGATATTGGCTCCTTGTTCTAGATAGGGATATTAACTTCTTGTTAACAGGGATATTGGCTTCTTGTTCTAGATAGGGATATTAGCTTCTTGTTAACAGGGATATTGGCTCCTTGTTCTTGATAGGGATATTAACTTCTTGTTAACAGGGATATTGGCTCCTTGTTCTAGATAGGGATATTAGCTTCTTGTTAACAGGGATATTGGCTCCTTGTTCTAGATAGGGATATTAGCTTCTTGTTAACAGGGATATTGGCTCCTTGTTCTAGATAGGGATATTAGCTTCTTGTTAACAGGGATATTGGCTGCTTGTTCTAGATAGGGATATTAACTTCTTGTTAACAGGGATATTGGCTCCTTGTTCTTGATAGGGACATTAAAGGCTGTGTTCAGCTCAGCACTTACCTCTCTCTCTTTTTGATAAACATAATCAATCCAGGTCTTTGAGTCTCAGGATGTGTTTTCCAATCCTTTAATGTTTCTCCTGGCTCTGGTCTGATTCCATGTTAAAGCATGCATACTGGCACTGGGCCCTATCCCAGCACCAATTATGCAGCTGATACAGCTTCCCCACTGGGTTATCCCTCCTGGCTGCAACATTTATACTGTAGCTCACATTCAGCAGATCATCCATTATGGTTTGCAAATTGATTTCAGAATTGCCACTTCCTAAGATGTAGTTTCCTAGCCTGTAAGGCTGATGCATGTCTTCTTGTCCTGGTTCTACATTAGGCCACTTTAAACTGCACACATTTTGCCTTCACCTCTTTTTTTATCCCCCCCTAAGTCTACCAGCCTGTTGTGCATGATCTATTCCCTGCTTCATCTGAAATTCCTCTGGTCTCTGTACGCCCACCAGCCTTATCAGTAACACTTTCACACTGAGTCATCAATACAAATGCTGTTTGCTGTGAGGACAAAGACAAATTCTGGGAAAGCCGAGCCAGGACAAGTGCAGCTCAGTAGGTTATTTGGTTACAGGCTGAAAGCTGCCTTCAGCTCTTTCTAGAATTTCAAATGTGGCATGTGTCAAACAGGAGTGCCTGCTTGAATGCATCATAGAATCAGGCAGGGCTGGAAGGGAGCACAAGGAACAGCCAGTGCCACTCCACCACCTCCCTGGGCAGCCCATTCCAGTGCCAATCACTCTCTCTGTGAAGAACTTGGACTTCAGCAAGGCCTTTGACACTGTCCCCCACAGCAAACTCCTGGCTAAGCTATCAGCCCATGGCTTGGATGGCAACACTCTGTGCTGGGTTAGGAACTGGCTGGAGGGCCGGACCCAGAGAGTGGTGGTGAATGGTGCCACATCCAGCTGGCAGCTGTCACTAGTGGTGTCCCTCAGGGATCTGTGCTGGGCCCCATCCTCTTTAACATCTTCATAGATGATCTGGATGAGGGCATCGAGTCAGTCATCAGCAAGTTTGCAGATGACACCAAGCTGGGGGCAGATGTGGCTGGGTTGGAGGGCAGAAGGGCTCTGCAGTGGGACCTTGACCGCCTGGACAGATGGGCAGAGTCCAAGGGGATGGCATTCAATAGCTGCAAGTGCAGAGTGCTGCACTTTGGCCACAACAACCCCATGCAGAGATACAGGCTGGGGTCAGAGTGGCTGGAGAGCAGCCAGACAGAGAGGGATCTGGGGGTGCTGATCAATACCTGCCTGAACATGAGCCAGCAGTGTGCCCAGGTGGCCAAGAGAGCCAGTGGCATCCTGGCCTGCATCAGGAATGGTGTGGTCAGCAGGAGCAGGGAGGTCATTCTGCCCCTGTACTCTGCACTGGTTAGACCACCCCTTGAGTGCTGTGTTCAGTTCTGGGCCCCCCAGTTTAGGAGGGACATTGAGATGCTTGAGTGTGTCCAGAGAAGGGCAACGAGGCTGGGGAGAGGCCTTGAGCACAGCCCTACGAGGAGAGGCTGAGGGAGCTGGGATTGGTTAGCCTGGAGAAGAGGAGGCTCAGGGGAGACCTTATTGCTGTCTGCAACTACCTGAGGGGTGGTTGTGGCCAGGAGGAGGTTGCTCTCTTCTCTCAGGTGGCCAGCACCAGAACAAGAGGACACAGCCTCAGGCTGTGCCAGGGGAGGTTTAGGCTGGAGGTGAGGAGAAAGTTCTTCCCTGAGAGAGTCATTGGCCACTGGAATGGGCTGCCCGGGGAGGTGGTGGAGTCGCCGTCCCTGGAGCTGTTCAAGGCAGGACTGGACGTGGCACTTGGTGCCATGGTCTGGCCTTGAGCTCTGTGGTAAAGGGTTGGACTCGATGATCTGTGAGGTCTCTTCCAACCCTGATGATACTATGATACTATGATACTATGAACTTCCTCCTAACATCCAGCCTATACCTACCCTGGCACAACTTGAGACTGTGTCCCCTTGTTCTATTGCTGCTTGCCTGGGAGAAGAGGCCACCCCCACCTGGCTACAATGTCCCTTCAGGTAGTTGTAGACAGTAGTTTGGTTGATTGTGAGAAGATCTCTCTTTGAAAAGTAACAGGAACCCCCTCCCTGCCCAGAAAAAGGAGGAGGACCTTTGCAGCCTGCAGTGTCTTAGGTTGAATCTCTTGCTTTAAAGCTCCACACCGGTGCGTGGTGGCAGTTAACTTTGCTCTGGTTTAACACAGGCTTCCTTTCAGCCAATGCTGTCTGCCCAGCAGGGATCAAACCTCATGCGGGTGGCTCAAGAACAGATGGTTCAAGGAGCATGGATGGGTTCAGCCATGCAGCTTACACAGCAGCCCTCTTCCTCTAGAGGTTTTTGAGTTGCCCTATAATGGTTTGGCTTTGCTGCTCTATTGTCAGGCTGTGAAAGTCAGCATGCGTGAGAGAGTGAAAGCAGAAGGTGGTATAAGAGGGAAAGTTCAGCATGCTCCACTCAGGGGAAAAACCCTGCGTGGTAAAAAGGCACAGTGGGGTGGTTGCAAAGCCAGAGACCTGAACGTTCTTCCTGCAGCCTGCTTTGCTTTGAAATCAGATCTCACTGCTGTCTATGACTACCTGAAGGGACACTGTGGAGAGGCTGCTGCTGGGCTCTGCTCACAGGTAATTGGAGACAGAACAAGGGGGAATGGCCTCAAGGTGAGGCTGGGGAGGTTTAAATTGGACATTAGGACAAAGTTTTTCACAGAGAGAGTGGTCAGGCACTGGAATGGGCTGCCCAGGGAGGTGGTGGAGTCACCCACCCTGGGAGCGTTTAAGGGTGGTTTGGATGTGGTGCTTGGGGCTATGGTTTAAGGTGAATCTTGTGGAGTGGAGTTGTAGGTTGGACCTGAGAGGCTTTTCCAGCCTGCATGTTTCTGTGTTCTGTGAAATGTGAAGCAGGCTCTGGGGATAACTCTGGCAAGCAATGCTGCAGGTAGCTAGCGAGGTGTTGCCAGGGAAGAAGAGGAACCATCCCAGCAGCTTGCCTGTTAACAGGACCAGAAGTGTGTCTCTTGCAGCTCCAGGAGACAAATCAGTGCCTGGTTATGTCTGAAGCATGCTTATTACAGCCATGGAGCTGTCAGCAGCCCTTGCAGGACTCTGTGGTTACACATCACAGCAATGACTCAGGGCAAAAATCTGTTTCAGGGCTCTAAAAGACATCTCATAGAGACCACAGCAGGCAGACTCATTCATTTACACCATCCCTGCACTAAAGACACAATGGGTGTGATTGAGTTGCAGCATTGTCTCAGCTGAGCACAAGGACTAGGTCTGGTGTTAGTCCTTACACCTGACATTGCCTTGCTGAAGCCTCTTACCTGACTGAGCCTTACAAACCCATCTCACCCATCAGGAAACTCAAGGAATGGTATTAAGGCTGAAATAGTTTGGTTGCAGAAGTCTTGCTCTCATTCTGCATACAATCAACACAGCTCTGAGTAACTGCTCTCATCCTGAGTGCATCTTTTTTGTTGTCTGCAGCTGCCTGCAGGGAGGCTGTAGCCAGGTGGGGTTGGGCTCTGCTGCCAGGCAGCCAGCAGCAGAACACAGTCTCAAGCTGTGCCAGGGCAGGTCTAGGCTGGATGTTGTTAGGAAGTTGTTGTCAGAGAGAGTGATTGGCATTGGAATGGGCTGCCCAGGGAGGTGGTGGAGTGGCTGTGGCTGGAGGTGTTGCAGCCAAGCCTGGCTGGGGCACTTAGTGCCATGGTCTGGTTGGTTGGGCAGGGCTGGGTGCTAGGTTGGGCTGGCTGAGCTTGGAGCTCTCTGCCAACCTGCTTGATTCTATGATTCTATGATTTTTCCTCCCAAATATATAATCAGAACAAGTATCCACCTGATGCCAACAGGACACAGATCTGCAGGAGCAGAGCTGCTAGAGCAGGATGAGAAACAGGTTCTGCTTAGCTCCATTTAAAATTCTCAGGCTCCTGGCTGTTATAAGATCATTGCAAGATTCCTACTGTAAGATTCCTAAGATTTCTGAATGCCATTCCAACAATAAAGTCAGATCACTGAGGGAGTTACAGATCCCTGCATGTTCTCCCTTCCTCTGCCAGTCATTTTCAGCAAGCAAAATGAGATCCTTCCAGGTCAGTGTTGTTTAGCTGTTCTAACCACTTAGCATAGATGAGGACAGGCTGAGGGAGCTGGGGTTGTTCAGCCTGGAGAAGAGAAGGCTTCAGGGAGACCTAAGAGCAGCCTGTTTTGACCTGAAGGCTGCAGAGGGACTGTTTGCAAAGGCCTGCAGTGACAGGACAAGGGACAGTGGTTTGAAAGGAGAGCAGAGCAGATTTAGGTTGGATGTTAGGAACAAGTTCTCTAGCACAAGGGTGGTGGAACACTGGAATAGATTGCTCAGGGAGGTAGCTGAGCCCCCATCCCTGGAGATATTCAAGTTCAGGCTGGACAAGGCTCTGAGTGAGCTGATCTAGTGGAGGATGTCCCTGCTGACTGCAGGGGAGGTTGGACTGGATGAGCTTTGGAGGTCCCTTCCAACCCAAACCGTTCTGTGTAAAGCAATGAAAGCAAATTTCAGTGATGGCATCATCCAAAACTAATGCCACAAAGTGATTTTAAAGCATTCTCTTGGTCTTTTCAATACTTCAATTTTTTCTGCTTCAGTAGATGTACTCAACAAGCACTTTTCTCCCCCCCAGGCCTTTTGTATTTCTTTAAAAGCAAGTGAAATATTAATGACAGTGATTATGTAGTCAAAGGATTTTTATGATGAGGGTATCTAACCCTGTTGGATGCACAAGCCATGAAGTTTACCTCATCAACTGAGTTAAAATACTCCTTGTGTGGCAAGTCTACATGAAAAGTGGTATGTGTGGTCCAGGGTTAGCCCAGCCAGCCCTAAGCAGATTAGCCTGGGGACCAGCTGCTGTGTAACTGTGTTAGCTGAATGCTCCATCAAGGCTAATGAGTTCTGCTGAGAAGCAGGCAGCATAAAACCAGGTGAAGCACTGCTGCTGTGATGTTCTCTTACTCTTTATTTCATAGTTTGGCTGTTGTGGTGATTTTCAGCAGCTAAAGGTCTCTTGCATAGGTTTTGGGTATTATTTGCCTATGTTTAAGCTTTGGAATTAAATTGTTCAGAACCAGATGTAACTTAGCTGTGTATTTGGGTATGTGGAATCACAGAATTGTGGAATGGGTTGGGTTGGAAGGGACCTCCAAAGGTCTTCTAGTGCAACCCTCCAGCAGTCAACAGGGACATCCTCTGCTGGAGCAGGTTGGCCAGAGCCTGAGCTTGAATATCTCCAGGCATGTGGCCTCAACTACTTCTCTGGGCAACCTGTTGCAGTGTCCCACTACCCTCATGGTTCAGAACTTGTTCCTCACATCCAATCTCAATCTACTCTGCCCTCACTTTGAGCCATTGCCCTTGTCCTGACCCTGCAAGCATTTACAAACTGTCCCTCTGCAGCCTTCTGGCAGCTCCCTTTAGTTACCAGAAGGCTGCTCTTAGGGGAGGTGGTGGAGTGGCTGTGCCTGGAGGTGTTGCAGCCAAGCCTGGCTGGGGCACTTAGTGCCAGGGGCTGGTTGGTTGGGCAGGGCTGGGTGCTAGGTTGGGCTGGCTGAGCTTTGGGGGTCTCTTCCAGCTTATGGATTCTATGATTCTATGAATCTAAAGAGGACTTTGTTTTACACACACACCCCCCAGAAATCAGGTCCCTTCCTATAACAAAACATTTGTTCTTCTCAGGAAGGAGTTAGATTCTGTGATTCTATGGTTCTGTGCTTCTGTAATTCTGTGATTCTATGATTTTGTGATTCTGTAATTCTGTGGTTCTATGATTCTGTGGTTCAGTGATTATGTGATTCTGTGGTTCTATGGTTCTGTGATTCTGTGGTTCTATGATTCTGTGTTCCTGTGATTAAGTGGTTCTGTGTTTCTGTGATTCAGTGGTTCTGTGATTCAGTGGTTCTGTGGTTCTGTGATTCTGTGGTTCTAAGATTCTGTGGTTCTTTGATTCTGTGGTTCTATGATTCAGTGGTTCTTTGATTCTGTGGTTCTTTGATTCTGTGTTCCTGTGATTCAGTGGTTCTGTGGTTCTGTGATTCAGTGGTTCTGTGATCCTGTGATCATGAGATACATTTATTCCTTTCTCTTTTTCACTGGATGCTCTGAGTTGCTACAAGCCACAGTGGCCAAACCAAGGCCTTGCTAGGTGTAGCTGCCTGATTAGAGGCAGACAGACTTCTCTCCCAGATGGCTCAACCCCCACAGCTCCTGAATGTTTGGCCTCATGACAAAGAAAAAATCTAAAGCTGTATGGGTGTTCTATGCAGCAACACAACACACATCATATCTTCTCTGCCTCCAAACAACAGGAGAAGAAAAATCTACTTATAGCTAAAGAAAAAAACCCCAAACCAAGCCCACACTGGCATGCATTTGAGACTGGGTGCTGAAAATCACCAGCCTCTTGGAAGAGGCAGTGATGTGCCTAGGAAAGTGCGTGGGGCTGGCAGAGCTTGAGAGACAGAACCACATGGCAGGGCTCTCTGGAACTCCTCCTAGCTTGTTAGTTGGGTTTTTTTAATCATTTAAATCCCTTTTTTCCTTCCCAGAAACTCTTCTCCATAATAAGTGTCACCTCCTCTGGGCATTTCCAACTTGTCAAATTGAAAACATCACCAAGATTTTGAGGCTGTGGCCAGCCTGATCTAGGGTAGGGTGTCCCTGCCCAAGGCAGGGGGATTGGAACTGGATGATCCTTGAGGTCCCTTCCAACCTAAACCATTCTATGATTCTATAAGTGTGGGGTCCTGTACCTGGCTTGGAGAAATCCTCACTATCAGTACAGACTATGGGATGAGCAAAACAGCCCCGTGGAAGAGGACTGAAGAGCACAGGATGATCTTTGTGGTCCCTTCCAACGCTGACTGATTCTGTGATTCTATGATTTTAATTTGTGGGGGCTGGCTTTAAAAGGATGAAAATTGCTTTCACTTCTTATTCAGGAACTTTTGCCCTGTGAGGGTGCCAGAAGACTGGCACAGGCTGCCCAGGGTGGGTGTGGAGTCTCCCTCTTGGAGATATCCAAACCCTGCCTGAGTGTGTTCCTGTGTGAGCTGCTCTAGGTGCTGCTGCTCTGGCAGGGGGGTTGGACTGGATGAGCTCTGGAGGTCCCTTCCAGCCCCTGCCATTCTGTGATGCTGTGACATTTGTGCTCACTGGCAGTGCTCTTTGTGTGGCTCCAAGGGGCTGGGAGAACATGAAGGCACTGACAGAAACTTCCATGGTGGTATTGCCAACAAAATTCTAGGCACAGAGTCACAGAGTGGCAGGAGGCTGGAGCCAGGCTCTGCTGGGGGATGCCCAAGGCCAGCACAGGGGGCACTGTGTGGGAGCTGAGGCATAGGAAGTTCCATGGAAACATAAGGAGGATTTTTTTCCCTGTGAGGATGGCAGAGCTGTGGAGCAGGCTGCCCAGGGAAGGTGTGGAGTCTCCCTCTCTGGAGATATTCAAAGCCTAACTGGATGTATTCCTGTGTGAGCTGCTCTGGGTGCTGCTGCTCTGGCAGGGGAGTTGGACTGGATGAGCTTTGGAGGTCCCTTCCAGCCCCTGCCATTCTGTGATCCTGGTTCTGTAGCCAGCTGAAGTGCAACCTTCTGTACTGCAGCTCCTTTAACTTTGTCACAATGAACTCCAGTGATAGAATTGAATCCTCTCCTTCACCTCAAGCAATTTATGTCTTAGAGTGCTGAGAATAGATTGGTAATTTTCAGGAGAGGGACCATAGTAAATTAGTCACCCAGCTGTGGGAGCTCTGAAGCAGCACAAGCTGCAGAACACAGCCCTGTTGTCCTTTCACAGCATCACAGAATGTTAGGGGGTGAAAGGGACCTCAGAACCTCATCCCGTCCAAGCCCCCTGCCAGAGCAGCAGCACCCAGAGCAGCTCACACAGGAACACATCCAGGAGGGTTTTGAATGTCTGCAGAGAGGGAGACTCCACACCCCCCCCCCCACCCATGGCAGCCTGTGCCAGGGCTCTGACACCCTCACAGGGAAAAATGTTTCCTTGTTTCCATGGAAATTCCTATGCCTCAGCTGCCACCCATTGCCCCTTGTCCTGTCATCAGGCATCCCCCAGCAGAGCCTGGCTCCAGCCTCTTGGCACTCACCCTGCACATCTTTAGCAGCATGAATGAGGTCACCCCTCAGGCTCCTCTGCTCCAAGCTCCAAGCCCCAGCTCCCTCAGGCTCTCCTCCTAAGGAAGATGTTCCACTGCCCTCATCGGTTTTGTGGCTCTGGGCTGGATTCTCTCAAGCAGTTCCCAATGTCCCTCTTGACCTGAGTGGCCCAGAATTGGATACAGCATTCCAGATGCAGCCTCACCAGGGCAGAGTAGAGGGAGAGGAGAACCTCTCTTGACCTACTCACCACAAGCCAAGTAACACCAAGTCAAGCTGAAGCATAGCTGTTAGCAAGGCACCCTCTGAGAAGCCATGCTAGAGGGTAGGCTTTTATGCTGAAGGCTTTGAGGGGGGAAAGTGCCTTTGTAAAGGCTTCCAATGTCTAATTATGGTCTCCTTTCCTTCATTAGATACAACTGCAGTGGAATTCCTATGGGCACAATGTTGTCACCTGGGCAGTGACTACCTTACAGAACAAGGGAAAAGCATAGAATCACAGAATCAGCCAGGTTGGAAGAGAGCTCCAAGCTCATCCAGCCCAACCTAGCACCCAGCCCTGCCCAACCAACCAGACCATGGCACTAAGAGCATAGGATCATTAATGCTGGAAAAGACCTCCAAGATCATCAAGTCCAGCCATCAAACTAACACAGCACCTTAACCACTAAACCATGTCTTGAAATGCCACATCTATACCTTTTTTAACACTTCCAGGGGTGATGACTGCACCACCAACCTGGGCAGCCTGTTCACAGGCTCACAGGATGTTAGGGCTGGAAAGGACCCAAATTGATCCTTGAGTCACAGTATCACAGCACCCCCCCAGCTCCCTCAGCCTCTCCTCACAGGGCTGTGCTCCAGGCCCCTCCCCAGCCTTGCTACCCTTCTCCAAACACCTTCCAGCACCTCCACAGCTCTCTGCAATGGAGGGGCCCAGAACTGGACACAGCACTCAAGGTGTGGCTTGAGCAGTGCTGAGCACAGGGACAGAAGAACCTCCCTTGTGCTGCTGCCCACACTGCTGCTGAGCCAGCCCAGGATGCCATTGGCATTGTTCCTCCCCATTTCTAATACCTTAGAAATTGTAGTTCTCCTTAATTTCTCATTAACTGCCTGACAGTGCAGCACAGCTACAGACAGCAGTTTGCTCAGAAGCAAATCCCACCTTTTCTTTGTGCCACTGATTTGCTGGGGGCTTTGGTGAGCACCTGGAGGTGAGTTGCTTTGCCACGCTCTGTGCCAGCAGTCATGCTGAGCATAGTGATGAGTCAGTCGAGTCCTGCAAGGCTCCTGCCTGCTGACCAGATCTGCTCACAGCTACCACTGCCATTCATGGCAGAAAAACAAGCTGGGAAAGGCACAGGTCAGGTGCTCACGCCAGGCTGTGTAGGGCTTTGCCACCTGTCTCAGCCTTCAGGGCAGTGTTTCTCAACCCAAGAGCTGAAAAATGGTCTGCAGAAGGATCACAGTGTTTTAACTGGTTCAGCTCCATTCCTCCTGCCTTATTTTCCAGGAGGCAAATCTTCCTTAAGGAAAAAAAAATGAAGTAACAAATTAAACATTCCAGCTGTTCACAGAACCACAGAATCACAGAATCATAGAGTCACAGAACCATAGAATCATAGAGTCACAGAGTCATAGAGTCACAGAACCTTAGAACCACAGAATCATAGAGTCACAGAACCATAGAACCACAGAATCATAGAGTCACAGAACCATAGAACCACAGAATCATAGAGTCACAGAACCACAGAACCACAGAATCATAGAGTCACAGAACCACAGAACCACAGAATCATAGAGTCACAGAACCACAGAACAACAGAATCATAGAGTCACAGAACCATAGAACCACAGAATCATTGAGTCACAGAACCACAGAACCACAGAATCATAGAGTCACAGAACCATAGAACCACAGAATCATAGAGTCACAGAACCACAGAACCACAGAATCATAGAGTCACAGAACCATAGAATCACAGAATCATAGAGTCACAGAACCACAGAACCACAGAATCATAGAGTCACAGAACCACAGAACCACAGAATCATAGAATCATAGAGTCACAGAACCACAGAATCATAGAACCACAAAATCAGAGAATCATAGAACCATAGAATCACAGGACCACAGAATAACAGAACCACAGAACAACAGAATCATAGAATCACAGAACCATAGAATCACAGAACCATAGAACCACAAAATGTCAGGGGTTGGAAGGGATCTCATCCAGTCCCCCCCCCCCTGCCAGAGCAGCAGCACCTAGAGCAGCTCACACCGGAGCACACCCAGACAACTCTTGAATGTCTCCAGAGAGGGAGATTGCACACACCCCCAGGAAAGCCTGTTCCAGGGTTCTATCACCCTCACATTGAAGATTTTTCTCCCTCTTGTTTCAATGGAACTTCCTATGCCTCAACTTCCACCCATTGGCCCTTGTCCTGGCATTGGGCTTACCTGATAGCTCAGTGATTGTCAGTGTCATTGTCAAGGATGAACAGTAGCTTTTTAGACCTCTTTCCCCCACTATATTCTTTTGGCTTTAAAAGAATTGCAAGATTTAATCATGTCTCTGGGGAGCATATATTAGGAGTGAGCATTTTGCAACCCCTTTTGACTAAATGTCTGAAATAGCACCAAAGTAAGCTAAAAACATCTCACTGTCCCTCAACAGGGGACACTGCTTGGGTTGCATCCAAAGCAGCACTGCCAGCAAATCCAGAGAGGAGATTCTGCCACTCTGCTCTGCTCTGCTCTGGTGAGACCTCTCCTGAATCCTGCATCCAGCTCTGGAGCCCTCAATATAGGAAGGACATGGAGCAGGTCCAGAGGAGGGCCATGAAAATGATCAGGGGACTGGAGCACCTCTGTTATGGGGACAGGCTGAGGGAGCTGGGGGTGTGCAGCCTGGAGAAGGGAAGGCTCCAGGCAGACCTCATAGCAGTCTTCCAGTACCCGAAGGGGGCTACAAGAAAGCTGCAGAGGGACTGTTTGCAAAGGCCTGCAGGGACAGAATGAGGGCAGAGCTCATTGCTGTCTACAAGTACCTGCAGAGAGGCTGTAGCCAGGTGGGGTTGGGCTCTGCTGCCAGGCAGCCAGCACCAGAACAAGAGGACACAGCCTCAAGCTGTGCCAGGGCAGGTCTAGGCTGGATGTTGTTAGGAAGTTGTTGTCAGAGAGAGTGATTGGCACTGGAATGGGCTGCCCAGGGAGGTGGTGGAGTGGCCGTGGCTGGAGGTGTTGAAGCCAAGCCTGGCTGGGGCACTTAGTGCCATGGTCTGGTTGGTTGGGCAGGGCTGGGTGCTAGGTTGGGCTGGGGGAGCTTGGAGCTCTCTTCCAACCTGCTTGATCCTATGATGATTCATCCTATCAGAGCAGATCTCGTTGGTTGTCTGTTGCTGGAGGAGCTGTGCTGAGAAACAGAGAGGAAATTCCAACCTTGTTTTTAAATACTGTGTCTGGAAAGCAGAAGTTGTTGTTTACCTCCTGTGGAAAACGAGGAGGTGCTTTCCCTGCAGCCATGATAATAAAGACTCTTTAAGAACTTATTGATTAGTCAGAAGAGAAGGACAGAGCGAGGTGGTGAGTGGCAGATGAATAAGGCTTAGTGTGCAAAGAACATTTCACAGCTAATAATCCTGCTTTGTTCAGTACAAGTCCTTGAGCTGTGTCCATCATCATCTTATAATAGGAAGCCAGAGGAAAGGAGAAATTACAGGGTTGCAAATAACTACTAAATATTTCCCCCATAGTGCTGAAGGAGAAAGTTTTTTTCCTTCTCTTTTCTTAGTCTCTTCATTTGTTTTGTGCAAAACAGAAAAGAAAGATGAGTAGCCAGGCTGCTAACACTCTTGAATATGGGTTTGCTTTTCAGTGGCATTCAGAGCTTAGTATCATAGAATCATAGGATGGCAGGGGCTGGAAGGCACCTCCAGAGCTCATCCAGCCCAACCCCCTGCCACAGCAGGACCTTATTTAATAGCATCACTAATGGCAGGGGCTAGGAGGGACCTCTAAAGCTCAGCCAGTCCAACCCCCTGCCAGAGCAGGGCCTTATTTAATAGCATCACTAATAGCAGGGGCTGGGAGGGACCTCCAAAGCTCAGCCAGTCCAACCCCCTGCCAGAGCAGGACCTTATTTAATAGCATCACTAATGGCAGGGGCTGGGAGGGACCTCCAGAGCTCAGCCAGTCCAACCCCCTGCCAGAGCAGGACCTTATTTAATAACATCACTAATGGCAGGGGCTAGGAGGGACCTCCAAAGCTCAGCCAGTCCAACCCCCTGCCAGAGCAGGACCTTATTTAATAGTCAGGGTCTGGAAGGAACCTCCAAAGCTCAGCCAGTCCTCGTTGATTCTATGACTCTGTGTTTGCAAAGGCCTGCAAATACAGGACAAGGGCAATGGCTTCTGGCTAGAGAAAAGCAGATTTAGATTAGATGTTAGGAACAAGTTCTGCACCATGAGGGTAGTGGAACACTGCAACAGGTTGCCCAGGGAGGTGGTTGGAGCCTCATTCCTGGAGTTCTTCACTGTGAGGCTCGACAGGGCTCTGGGCTACCTGATCTAGTGGAGGATGTCACTGCTGACTGCAGAGGGGGTTGGACTGGATGAGCTTTGGAGGTCCCTTCCAACCCAGACCATTCTGTGATTCTATCTCAATGTGTGAAAGCAAGATTGACTTGGGTTTATTGGGCAGAACATCCTTTAAATGTACAACCAAGTAAGTTCTGTGTCTGGTGTGAACAGAATACCCTTTGAAAGCACAACAAAGCAAATCTGTGTCTGGTATGGATTGGTTAAACTTGTGTGCACTTTTCCTTTCCTGATCTTCTGCTGAGCATGTGCAGAGATTTTGGTCTCTCATTTACCATCAAGCCAGTGGGAATTCTTCTGGCATCCCCCATGGCTGAGCTTGGGTGAATGCTGCCTGCCCATGGCTGCAGGTTCTTGAATGCAGATTCTTTAATGCATAAGAAATGCAGGCAATCATTTTATGCTTCTTGGTTCATAGAAACGAGGCTGATTCTGGCCTGGGTTTTGTTTTCTCTTTCCTTTCTGTTTTAAATCAATGTCTAAAAGCAAGCAGAGACCTGCTGTCACCTCATCACCTCTGCTTCTGTGGAGAACAGTGCCTGCAAGAGAAGCAAATAAACACCCAGCAGTTGTTGGTGTGAGTCATGCTCATGAATAATGGTGATCAGGAGAATGGTGGAGTGTGTGTCCAACCTGGGATCTCTCTTTCTGAAGCAGGTTATTCTCCTCCTGAATATTTCAACCTGTCTTTCATATCTATCTACATGAAGTTTTAAATGGCTTTAGCTTACAGTTCCTTTGTCTTTCTGTTACAGAAAAGGTTCCAGAAGCTGGTACAGAAGGCCAGAAAAGTGTAAGTAATGATCAGTGTTTTAATCATGGAGTCATAGAATGGTTTAGGTTTGAAGGGACCCCAAAGTGAAGAAGTGCCTGGGTTAAGGTATCCTTTACCAGCAGAATTAGATCTCTTATGTGTACGTTGCCCTGCTCTTGTGGAATTGTAGAACTGTCAGGGCTGGAAGGGACCTCGAGGATCAGCCAGTTCCAGCTCCTCTGCCATGGGCAGGGACACCTCACAGGGGTGACCTTATTGCTGTCTACAACTACCTGAGGGGTGGTTGTGGCCAGGAGGAGGTTGCTCTCTTCTCTCAGGTGGCCAGCACCAGAACGAGAGGACACAGCCTCAGGTTGTGCCAGGGGAGATTTAGGCTGGAGGTGAGGAGAAAGTTCTTCACTGAGAGAGTCATTGGACACTGGAATGGGCTGCCCGGGGAGGTGGTGGAGTCGCCGTCCCTGGAGCTGTTCAAGGCAGGACTGGACGTGGCACTTGGTGCCATGGTCTGGCCTTGAGCTCTGTGGTAAAGGGTTGGACTTGATGATCTGTGAGGTCTCTTCCAACCCTGATGATACTGTGATACTGTGATACATCAGGTTGCCCACAGCCACATCCAGCCTGGCCTTAAACACCTCCAGGGATGAGGCTTCCACCACCTCCTTGGGCAACCTGTGCCAGTGTCTCACCACCCTCACTGGCAAGAGCCCTTTCCTAACACCTGGTTTGAATCTCTCCTCTGCCAGCTTAAACCCATTCCTCCTCGTCCTGTCATTACCAACTAACCTCTTTGGACAAGAATGTCTTCCTAACATTCAGTCTAAATCTGCTCTCCTCGAGCTTGGATCCATCTCCCCAAGCCCTATCACTACCCAACACTCTAAAAAGTCCCTCCCCAGCTTTCTGGTAGTCCACTTCAGCTACTGCAAGGCCTCAGAGCCTTCTCCTCTCCAGCCTGCACAGCCCCAACTCTTTCAGCCTGTCCTCACAGCAGAGCAGCTCCAATCCTCTGTGCATCCTCGTGGCCCTTCTCTGGACACCTTCCATCACCTTCAGATCTTTCCTGTAATAGAAGTAGAGAGAGTGATTTGCACTGGAATGAGCTGCCCAGGGAGGTGGTGGAGTCACCGTCCCTGGAGGTGTTCAAGAGAAGACTGGATGAGGCACTTAGTGCCATGGTCTACTTCACTAGCTAGGGCTGGGTGCTAGGTTGGACTGGATGAGCTTGGAGCTCTCTTCCAACCTGCTTGATTCTAAGCTCCAGAACTGTACACAGTGCTCCAGGTGGGCTCTGACCAGAGTGATGTAGAAGGGCAGAATCCCCTCCCTCAGTCTGCTGCCCACACTGCTCTTGATGCAGCCCAGGACATGCTTTGTTTCCTGCACCTCTATATCTGTCTTGCAATAGGTGCTCCAGAACTGGGTGCAGTGCTCCAGGTGGGAGTGCACACTCACCCCAGCTGCACATTCATGTTTGTATTTTGGCTGTAGTTTTGCTTTTGATTGCACCACAAATGATTATCTGTCACCACCTTTCCTAATTACAAAGCAAGAAGCTTGGAGGCAGAACTCACACCTTACACCCGTGGCCTCCTATCTACTTCACAGAGGTCACTGCAGCACTGGGAGGTTATCTACTGCTCCCTTGATTAAAAGGCATTTAATTACTCTTAACCAGGTGTACAGCAGCTGGGTGAAGGGAGTTCTGGGGAGGGTTTTTTTGAGGACATTTTCAACCTCTAACCGCGTTGTCGTAGTTACAGCTCGGGAGATGCACTGCTGAAACTGATTACTCAGACATGTGTGACTATGATTCATCTAAGAGCTTGGAAGAGAAAAAGATGCACCAAGTTTCCTTTCCCAGCTCCAGCATTTCTTCCTTTCTGCCTTTATTTGAAACCTTGTGTACTCAGCACTGCTCAGGCCACAGCTTGAGTACTGTCTCCAGTTCTGGGCTCCTCTATTCAAGAGAGGTGTTGAGGTGCTGGAAGGGGTTTGGAGCAGGGCAGCAAGGCTGGGGAGGGGCCTGGAGCACAGCCCTGTGAGGAGAGGCTGAGGGAGCTGGGGGGGTGCAGCCTGCAGCAGAGGAGGCTCAGGGCAGAGCTCATTGCTGTCTGCAGCTGCCTGCAGGGAGGCTGTAGCCAGGTGGGGTTGGGCTCTGCTGCCAGGCAGCCAGCACCAGAGCAAGGGGGTTGGACTTGATGATCTCCTTGGGTCCCTTCCAACCCCTAACATCCTGTGATCCTCTGAAGGGGACACAGCCTGAAGCTGTGCCAGGGCAGGTCTAGGCTGGATGTTGTGAGGAAGTTGTTGTCAGAGAGAGTGATTGGCACTGGAATGGGCTGCCCAGGGAGGTGGTGGAGTGGCTGTGGCTGGAGGTGTTGCAGCCAAGCCTGGCTGGGGCACTGAGTGCCATGGTCTGGTTGGTTGGGCAGGGCTGGGTGCTAGGTTGGACTGGCTGAGCTTGGAGCTCTCTTCCAACCTGCTTGATTCTATGATTCTATGATTTTCTGACTCAGATGCTAACTGTGCACTTCCTTTCCCCCCCCACCCCGGGCATGACCTGAGATGTGACTGCATGAAGCTATCATTCCTGCCCTGCAGTTCTTAGCAATTCACTCTGAGGCTCTTCTGCACACCTGATGGCAGCTCTCCATCTCTGCAGGCTTTCAAGGCCTGTCTGGATGTGTTCCTGTGTGACCTGAGCTAGATTGTGTGGTCCTGCTCTGGCAGGGAGGTTGGACTTGATCTCTTTGAGCCCCTTCCCATCCCTGATACCCTGTGATCCTGTGATCTTGAAGCAGCATCCCTCTCAGGGGAAGGAGAGTGAATAATGAACTAAGCAATCTATCTCTTAAAAGCAACCCCAAAAGTTATTGCTGCTGCTGAAAACCAACCTTTTAAATCCAAAATAAATCACTGCCATTTTTACAGTGCCTGTCCACCCCCTGCATGGGCACCTGGACAGGACCAGCTCCCTCTGGGCTTTCCCAAAAAGCCTATCCCTATCAATTTGTCTCCTTGCAACAGTTTTTAATCTGCCCTGGTCGTTCCTCAGTGACTCATCACCACTTAATGGGGATTGTTTATAAGCCTGCAGACCTTCTGCCTTGGCTGAGAACCTGGAAATGTGCCACTGCACTTCAAGCAGGAGTAGTGGTGGCTGTGAGCAGAGCAAGGGTTGTAGGCAGAGGGAATGTGAGTTTGGTTGGGCTGATTGCTGTGGTTGGGGAAAAGAGAGAGCTTTTGGGGTGCAGTGCTTTGGGAAAGAGAGAGCTTTTGGGGATGCAGTGCTTTGGGAAAGAGAGAGCTTTTGGTGATGCAGTGCTGTGGGAAAGAGAGAGCTTTTGGGGATGCAGTGCTTTGGGATAGAGAGAGCTTCTGGTGATGCAGTGCTTTGGGAAAGAGAGAGCTTTTGGGGATGCAGTGCTTTGGGAAAGAGAGAGCTTTTGGGGATGCAGTGCTGTGGGAAAGAGAGAGCTTTTGGGGATGCAGTGCTTTGGGAAAGAGAGAGCTTTTGGGGATGCAGTGCTGTGGGAAAGAGAGAGCTTTTGGGGATGCAGTGCTTTGGGAAAGAGAGAGCTTTTGGGGATACAGTGCTTTGGGATAGAGAGAGCTTTTGGGATGCAGTGCTGTGGGAAAGAGAGAGCTTTTGGTGATGCAGTGCTGTGGGATAGAGAGAGCTTCTGGTGATGCAGTGCTGTGGGAAAGAGAGAGCTTTTGGGGATGCAGTGCTGTGGGAAAGAGAGAGCTTTTGGGGATGCAGTGCTTTGGGAAAGAGAGAGCTTTTGGGGATGCAGTGCTTTGGGAAAGAGAGAGCTTTTGGGATGCAGTGCTGTGGGAAAGAGAGAGCTTTTGGGGATGCAGTGCTTTGGGAAAGAGAGAGCTTTTGGTGATGCAGTGCTGTGGGAAAGAGAGAGCTTTTGGGGATGCAGTGCTTTGGGATAGAGAGAGCTTCTGGTGATGCAGTGCTTTGGGAAAGAGAGAGCTTTTGGGGATGCAGTGCTTTGGGAAAGAGAGAGCTTTTGGGGATGCAGTGCTGTGGGAAAGAGAGAGCTTTTGGGGATGCAGTGCTTTGGGAAAGAGAGAGCTTTTGGGGATGCAGTGCTTTGGGAAAGAGAGAGCTTTTGGGGATGCAGTGCTGTGGGAAAGAGAGAGCTTTTGGGGATGCAGTGCTTTGGGATAGAGAGAGCTTCTGGTGATGCAGTGCTTTGGGAAAGAGAGAGCTTTTGGGGATGCAGTGCTTTGGGAAAGAGAGAGCTTTTGGGGATGCAGTGCTGTGGGAAAGAGAGAGCTTTTGGGGATGCAGTGCTTTGGGAAAGAGAGAGCTTTTGGGGATGCAGTGCTTTGGGAAAGAGAGAGCTTTTGGGGATGCAGTGCTGTGGGAAAGAGAGAGCTTTTGGGGATGCAGTGCTTTGGGAAAGAGAGAGCTTTTGGGGATGCAGTGCTGTGGGAAAGAGAGAGCTTTTGGGGATGCAGTGCTTTGGGAAAGAGAGAGCTTTTGGGGATGCAGTGCTTTGGGATAGAGAGAGCTTTTGGGATGCAGTGCTGTGGGAAAGAGAGAGCTTTTGGTGATGCAGTGCTTTGGGATAGAGAGAGCTTTTGGGGATGCAGTGCTGTGGGAAAGAGAGAGCTTTTGGGGATGCAGTGCTTTGGGATAGAGGGAGCTTTTGGGGATGCAGTGCCTTGGGATAGAGAGAGCTTTTGGGGATGCAGTGCTTTGGGAAAGAGAGAGCTTTTGGTGATGCAGTGCTGTGGGAAAGAGAGAGCTTTTGGTGATGCAGTGCTTTGGGAAAGAGAGAGCTTTTGGGGATGCAGTGCTGTGGGAAAGAGAGCTTTTGGGGATGCAGTGCTGTGGGAAAGAGAGAGCTTTTGGGGATGCAGTGCTTTGGGAAAGAGAGAGCTTTTGGGGATGCAGTGCTGTGGGAAAGAGAGAGCTTTTGGGGATGCAGTGCTTTGGGATAGAGAGAGCTTTTGGGGATGCAGTGCTTTGGGATAGAGCTTTTGGGGATGCAGTGCTTTGGGCAGAACTTAAAAGGATGCTTAGAATCATAGACTGGCTGGGTTGGACGGGACCTCCAGAGTTCATTCAGTCCAACCCCCCTTTAGCATAGCCACACTGAGATTTTGCTTGTTGTTCACACAGCACCTCCAGATCAGGAGAGCAGGTACTAGAAATCCCTTCTCTTACAAATACTGAGAGATTGAAGACCTTTTGAGGCCCCAGTGTGATCGGAGGGCTGGAGCACCTCTGCTGTGAGGAGAGTGAGACAGTTGGGGCTGTTCAGACTGGAGAGGAGAAGGCTCCCAGGTGACCTTATTGTGGTCTTCCAGGATCTGAAGGGGGTTACAAGAAAGCTGGGGAGGGACTTTTTAGGCTGTCAGTAGTGATAGGACTGGAGGGAATGGAACAAAGCTGGAGGTGGGGAGAGTCAGAGTGGATGTTAGGAAGAAGTTCCTCAGCATGAGGGTGGTGAGAGGCTGGAACAGGGTGGTCAAAGCCTCATCCCTGGAGGTGTTTAAGGCCAGGCTGGATGAGGCTGTGGGCAGCCTGATCCTATGTGAGGTGTCCCTGCCCATGGCAGGGGGTTGGAACTGGCTGATCCTTGTGGTCCCTTCCAACCCTGCCTGATTCTATGATTCTATGTGTTCACTTACACCACTTACACCACTCCAAACTAAGCTCTCCAGTAAAATATACACAGCCTATTTCTTACTCTTCCCCAGACTATTTATCAACATTATTGTCTCCTCAGCTACTTACTACTTTATCCTTGGTGTTGTTTGAGAGCCTGATGGGTTAACTTCCAGCTTTTGCAGCTGCTGTTTCTATTTCAGACCTGAAGAGGGGCTTGTGTGCCCAACCACTTCTCTGCTGCTTCCAGCTGTAGTAAAGCACTCTAACGAGAGATCTTACTTCTCCCTACAAACCCTGCTTTACTTCTGCTCTTAGACCATCATACTACTGCAACAGCCAACAAAAAGGGGTTCAATCTCTGTTATTCCTTCTCTTTTTACCTGCCAGCAGCTGCCTGCCAGGCAGACTGAACTTCTAAACTGAATTATTTCCCAAACTGTTGCTGGAGCTGTGGGCTGCTGCGTTCACCACCTGTGCTGCTCTGTGCTCCAGCAACTCAGAGGATCATAGAATGGTTTGGGTTGGAAGGGACCTCAAGGATCATCCACTTCCAACCCCTTGCCACAGGCAGGGACACCTCCCACTAGAACAGGTTGCTCAAGGTCTCATCCATCCTGGCCTTGAACACCTTCAGGGAGATTGTGGAGCACAGAATCAGCCAATGTGATCTTTGATCACATTGGCTGATTCTGTGCTCCACAACCTCCCTTGGGTAACCTGTGCCAGTGTCTCACCACCCTCACTGCAAAGAACTTCTTCCTATCATCCAGTCTAAATCTCCCCTTTGCCACTTCAAACCCATTGCTTCTGGTTCTCTCATTACAAGTCTTTGTCAATAGTCCCTCCCCAGCCCTCCTGTAGCCCCCTTCAGATCCTGCAAGGCCACTCCAAGGTCTCCTCCAAGCCTTCTCCTCTCCAGCCTCCACAGCCCCAACTCTCTCAGCCTATGCTCACAGCAGAGCTGCTGCAGCCCTCTGAGCATCTTCATGACCCTCCTCTGGACTGGCTCCAACACTTCCATGTCCTTCTTGTGCTGGGGGCTCCAGAAGTGTCCCCAGGACTGCAGGTGGGGGCTGAGGAGAGCAGAGCCAAGGGGCAGAATCCCCTCCCTTGCCCTGTGCCCACACTGCTCTTGCTGCAGCCCAGCACAGGGTTGTGTCTGGGCTGCACTCACCCTGCAGGCTCCTGTTGAGCTTTTCATTACCCCAGACCCCCAGGGCCTTTTCCTCAGGGCTGCTCTCAGCCATTCCCCATCCAACCTGGAGTTGTGCTTGGCATTGCACCCACCCAGCTGCAGGACCTTCCACTGGAATGCTTCTTAGCCACCTCTTTGCCTGGGGGTAGCCCCACACAGCCCTGGGGCTGCCATGCAGCTCTGCCAGGTGCCAGTGGCACCTGAATGCAAGCTGGGAAGCTCTGCCCTCATAGCAGCTTGGGAAAACAAACTTGCTGAGTGCCTTCTGGGGCCAGCAGCTGTCAGAAACATGCTCACTGCAGGAGCAGTGAGAAACTAATAACATCTGGCATTCATTTAGTGTTTTCCTAAGTGACCAACACTATGCTGGCATGAAGCTGGGGAAACTGCTGGTATGAGCTCTGAAATGGGAAGGGACTGGGGTGGGGGGGAATAAATCAAAGAATAATGCAGCCAGAAGCTAAAAATAGAGCATGAAACTGCTACCTTTTCCCCCAGATGGGTTTGTTTTCAGAGCTAATAGTCACTCACACCTCCCACACAATTTGTTTTTCAGCTGTGGAAGCCAGAGCAAGTTGCAGATCTACTCTGCAAGGCCATTGCCTGGCTGACTAATTGGGAGAGGGGAGTGTCTGGAGGGAGGTGGCAGGTTTCATCTTGAAGCTCCTGATTTTGGCAGGGTGGGCCAGGTACATGTGACATTCCAGCAGCAGGCTGTTGAGCCACTTGCTTCTTGTCCCACTGTGAATTTGGAGGATCTCAATTGCCTCTTGGAGCAAGATTTTCTTTGTCTAAAGAGCCCTGAACACCAGCTTAGTTAAATCAATTAACAGACTGTTCTCTGCACAGACAGGGCCTGAAATTCCTTCACATCTCAGAGGCTTTCCTAATGATGTAAACAGCATCACAGAATGGCAGGGGCTGGAAGGGACCTCCAAAGCTCAGCCAGTCCAACCTCCTGCTAGTGCAGGAGTACCTAGAGCAGCTCATGCAGGAGTGCATACAGGCAGAGTTTGAGTATCTGCAGAGAGGGAGACTCCACACCCTCCCTGGGCAGCCTCTTCCAGGGCTCTGGCACCCTCACAGGGAAAAATTCCTCCTCATGTTTCCATGGAACTTCCTAAGCCTCAGCTTCCACCACTGCCCCTTGTGCTGGCACTGGGCATCCCCCAGCAGAGCCTGGCTCCAGCCTCCTGCCACTCACCTGCACATCTTTACCAACATGAATGAGGTCACCTCTCAGCTCCTCAGCTCCCAGCAGCACAGCCCCAGCTCCCTCAGCCTCTCCTCATAACAGAGATGTTCCATTCCCTTCAGCATCTTTGTGACTCTGTGCTGAACCCTCTCAAGCAGTTCCCTGAGACCCTTCTTGAACTGAGGGACCCAAAACTGGACACAACATTCCAGATGCAGCCTCCCCAGGGCAGAATAAAGGGGGAGGAGGACCTCTCTTGACCTACTTATCATAGCCCTTCTAATCCCCCCAGAATGGCTCTGTCCCTCCTGGCCACAAGAGCAGCCAGCATTCAGGACCCAAGTGGTCCATGCAGTGAGTAAGGGAGAGCTGCATTTTACCTGTGAAGAGAAGGAACAGCAGCATGGCTCTCTGTGGCTCAGGTTGGAAGGGACCTCAGAGGTCATCTACTACAGCCTCCCTGCCATGGGCAGGGACACCTCTCAACTAGGCTTGGGTGCTCAAGGACTCATCCAACCTGGCCTTGAACACCCCCAGGTGGGAGACATCCTCAGCCTTCCTGTGCAGCCTATTCCAGAGTCTCACCACTCTTGTACTGAAGAGAACTTCTTCTTCAGCTCCAGTCTAACCCTGCTACCCCTCAACTTCAAACCATTCCCCCTTGGCCTGTCTCTAGGCACCCTTTGGTCCATTTTCCTAGGGGCTCTGAACCTTACCCACTTCTCTCTTGCAATAGATGGTAGGAACCTTGCTTCCACATTGCAGAGAGGGAAACTAAGTACTTAACAGTTCAAATGCAACGAGCCAAGGGCTCAGTGTTGGAACCACTTCCATTTAACATCTTTATTGATGGCCCTGATGAAGACTCAGAGTGTGGCAGCAGTAAGTTTGCAGATGACACCAAGTTGGGTGGTGGTGTTGCTCTCCAGAAGGACCTGGATAGGTTGGATCCATGGGCCAGTGTTCATAGGATGAGCTTCAATAAGGCCAAATGTCAGGTCCTGCACTTGAGCCACAGCAACCCCAAGCAGCAATCTGGGCTTGGGGCAGTGTGGCTGGAGAGCTGCCTGCAGAAAGGGAGCTGGGGGTTGTAATGGACAAACAACTCAGTGTGAGCCAGCAGTGTGCCCAGCTGGCAAAGCCAGTGGCATCCTGGCTGGGATCAGAAATGCTGTGGCCAGCAGGAGCAGGGAGGGGATTGTCCCCTTGGACTCTGCTCTGGCGAGGCCACACCTTGAGTGCTGTGTTCAGTTTTGGGCACCTCAGTACAAGAGAGATGTGGAGGTGCTGGAGCCAGTGCAGAGGAGGGCAAGGGAGCTGGGGAAGGGCCTGGAGGATTGATCTGATGAGGAGAGACTGAGGGAGCTGGGGATGGTTAGTGTGAAACAGAGGAGGCTGAGGGCAGAGCTCACTGCTGTCTGCAGCTACCTGAAGGGACCTTGTGGAGAGGTTGGTGCTGGGCTCTGCTCACAGGTGATTAGTGCTAGAAGAAGAGGGAATGGCCTCAAGCTGCCACTGGACAGGTTTAAACTGGACATTAGAAAACCTTTTTTCCCAGCAAGAGGTGGTCAAGGACTGGAACAAGCTGCTCAGGGAGGTGGTGGAGTCACCAAGCCTGGATGTGTTCAGAAGTCATTTGGCTGTGGTGCTTGGGGCTATGGTTTAGGGTGCACCTTGTAGAGCAGGGACATGGCTTGGGCTTGGTGATCCTGGGAGGCTTCTCCAACCTGAATGTTTGTGTGATTCTGTGCAAAGTGTGAGGCAGGTTTGTACCTCCTGCCCCTGCAGTCTAGCAGTGAGGGATGTCCACCACCAGCCAGCCTGGCCCCGGGTGTGAGCAGGGCTGGGACACAGCTTTTGCCCAGAGGAGCTTCCCATTGGACACTCAGCTCCAGCTCAGTCTCTGAGTGCTGCGGCTTGAGGAGTGTAGTGCAAAACTGATGCCTTCTGCTTAGCTTTTGGGTGGATTCGTTGGGATTTTGGGTTTCTGTGGGATTCATTTGGTTCAGCTTTTGTTTGGTTTGGTTCACTTTATTGTTTTGGTTTCAGTGTTTTTGTTTTGGTTCATATTTTTGGTTTGGTTCACATTTTTGATTTGGTTCTGGGGTTTATTTGCTTTGGTTTCAGGTTTTTTTTGTTTTGGTTCACTTTTTTACTTCTTTTGGTTCAGTTTTTTTGGGTTTTTTTTGTTCATTTAAAATTTTTGGTTCATTTGTTTTGGTTTAGTTTTTTGTTTGCTTTGGTTTCATTATTTTTCTTTGGTTCATTTTTAAACTTCGGTTCAGTTTTTTGTTTTGGTTTAGTTTTTTATTTGCTTTGTTTCACTTTTTACTTTGTTTTGGTTCAGTTTCTAATTTTGGTTCAGTTCTTTCATTTTGGTTTAGTTTTTTGTTTGCTTTGGTTTCAGTTTTTTGCTTTGGTTCAATTTTTAATCTGTTTTGGTTCAGTTTTTAATTTCTTTTGGTTCAGATTTTTGCTTTGGTTCAGTTTTTACTTTGCTTTGAATCAGGTTTTTGTTTTGGTTCATTTTTTTGTTTGCTTTGATTTCAGTTTTTTGCTTTGGTTCAATTTTTATTTTGTTTTGGTTCTTTTTGGTTTGGTTCAATTTTTTATTTGCTTTGGTTTCAGTTTTTTTTGCTTTGGTTCAGTTTTTTATTTGCTTTGGTTCAGTTTTTTGTTTGCTTTGGTTCAGTTTTTTGTTTTGATTCATTTTTTGTTTGCTTTGGTTTCAGTTTTTTATTTCCTTTGGGTCAGTTTTTTGTTTTGGTTCATTTTTTAATTTGTTTGGTTCAGTTTTTTATTTCTATTGGTTCAGTTTTTTGCTTCTGTTCAGTTTTTTTGCTTTGGTTCAGTTTTTGCTTTGGTTCAGTTCTTTGCTTTGGTTCAGTTCTTTGCTTTGGTTCAGTTCTTTGCTTTGGTTCAGTTTTCTGCTTTGGTTCAGTTCTTTGCTTTGGTTCAGTTCTTTGCTTTGGTTCAGTTTTTTTGCTTTGGTTCAGTTCTTTGCTTTGGTTCAGTTCTTTGCTTTAGTTCAATTCTTTGCTTTGGTTCAGTTCTTTGCTCTGGTTCAGCTTTTTGCTTTGGTTCAGTTCTTTGCTTTGGTTCAATTCTTTGCTTTGGTTCAGTTCTTTGCTCTGGTTCTGTTTTTTGCTTTGGTTCAGTTCTTTGCTTTGGTTCAGTTCTTTGCTTTGGTTCAGTTCTTTGCTTTGGTTCAGTTTTTTGCTTTGGTTCAGTTCTTTGCTTTGGTTCAGTTTTTTTGCTTTGGTTCAGTTCTTTGCTTTGGTTCAGTTTTTTTGCTTTGGTTCACTTCTTTGCTTTGGTTCAGTTCTTTTGCTTTGGTTCAGTTTTTTGCTTTGGTTCAGTTCTTTTGCTTTGGTTCAGTTCTTTGCTTTGGTTCAGTTTTTTTGCTTTGGTTCAGTTCTTTGCTTTGGTTCAGTTTTTTTGCTTTGGTTCAGATTTTTTGCTTTGGTTCAGTTCTTTGCTTTGGTTCAGTTCTTTACTTTGGTTCAGTATTTTTTGCTTTGGTTCAGTTCTTTGCTTTGGTTCAGTTCTTTACTTTGGTTCAGTTTTTTTTACTTTGGTTCAGTTTTTTTGCTTTGGTTCAGTTTTTTGCTTTGGTTCAGTTCTTTGCTGTGGTTCAGTTTTTTGCTTTGGTTCAGTTCTTTGCTTTGGTTCAGTTTTTTTGCTTTGGTTCAGTTCTTTGCTTTGGTTCAGTTCTTTTGCTTTGGTTCAGTTTTTTATTTGCTTTGGTTCAGTTCTTTGCTTTGGTTCAGTTTTTTTTGCTTTGGTTCAGTTTTTTTGCTTTGGTTCACTTCTTTGCTTTGGTTCAGTTCTTTTGCTTTGGTTCAGTTTTTTATTTGCTTTGGTTCAGTTCTTTGCTTTGGTTCAGTTTTTTTTGCTTTGGTTCAGTTTTTTTGCTTTGGTTCACTTCTTTGCTTTGGTTCAGTTTTTTTGCTTTGGTTCAGTTCTTTGCTTTGGTTCAGTTTTTTTCTTTGGTTCAGTTCTTTGCTTTGGTTCAGTTTTTTGTTTGTTTTATTTCAGTTTGAATTTCTTTTGTTTCACTTTGTGTGGGGTTTGTTGTTGCTTAGGTTTAGTTTCATTGTAGTGTTTTTTCCTGTGTTGTTCTTGATACCTTGGGGGTTTCCCATCCCTTCCCCTCCCCCCCCTTTTTTTTCCCCCCCTTTTTTTGTTTTGGTTACTTTGCTGACTGGGAGTTTTTTGTGGGGTTTTTTTTGCTAGTTTTGGGGGAGTTTCCTCATTTTCTTTTTTCTTTTCTCCCCTATTTTGCTCTACTTCTTGTGGTTTTTTCCTCCCCTGATTTTTCCCTTCTTGTTCTGTTTGGTTTTATTATTTTCCCTTATTTTCATTGTTCTTTTTCCCCTGATTTTCCCCCCTCTTTTTTCTGTTTGCCTTTTTAATTTTCCCTTCTTTTCATCGTTGTTTTTCCCCTGATTTTCCCCTCTTGATCTGTTTGCTTTTATTATTTTCCCTTCTTTTCATTGTTTTTTCCCTGATTATTTCCCCTCTTGTTCTGTTTGCTTTTATTATTTTCCTTTCTTTTCATTGTTGTTTTTCCCTGTCTTTTTCCCCTCTTGTTCTGTTTTGTTTCATTATTTTCCTTTCTTTTCATTGTTCTTTTTCCCCTGATTTTTCCCCTGATTTTTTCTGTTTGCCTTTTTAATTTTCCCTTCTTTTCATCGTTGTTTTTCCCCTGATTTCCCCCTCTTGATCTGTTTGCTTTTATTATTTTCCCTTCTTTTCATTGTTGTTTTTCCCCTGATTTTTTCCCCTCTTCTTCTGTTTTGTTTCATTATTTTCCCTTCTTTTCATTGTTCTTTTTCCCCTGATTTTTCCCCTCTTGTTCTGTTTGCTTTTATTATTTTCCCTTCTTTTCATTGTTGTTTTTTTCCCCCCTGATTTTCCCCTCTTGTTCTGTTTGCTTTTATTATTTTCCCTTCTTTTCATCGTTGTTTTCCCCCTGATTTTTTTCCTGTTGTCTTCCCCCTCCTCCTCTTAGCTTCAATGATTTTTGTTTGGGATTTCTTTCCTGTGTGTTTTGGGGTTTATTTGTTTGGGGGGGTTGCTTATTTTACTTTCAGTTTGACTTGCCAAGGTTCTTTTTGCAGTAGCACCAATGGCACTGGTTTTAACTGCTGTTACCTGTTGTGGGTGGCTTATGTAATGCTTCGTTTTCACTTGGCTGCAAAGCACCCAACTGCCAAGACCATAAGGGTTACATAAACTGCTACATTAAATAACTACATGAGAGGTTTCTCCAAAGACTCAGTGGAAATTCAGAGCTTTAGCAGAGCTCTGAAAGAGGAATGACAGGAATGAAGTTCATGGAATCATAGAATCCAGCAGGTTGGCAGAGAGCTCCAAGCTCCCCCAGCCCAACCTAGCACCCAGCCCTGCCCAACCAACCAGACCATGGCACTCAGTGCCCCAGCCAGGCTTGGCTGCAACACCTCCAGCCACAGCCACTCCACCACCTCCCTGGGCAGCCCATTCCAGTGCCAATCACTCTCTCTGACAACAACTTCCTAACAACATCCAGCCTAGACCTGCCCTGCCACAGCTTCAGGCTGTGTCCCCTTCTTCTGGTGCTGGCTGCCTGGCAGCAGAGCCCAACCCCACCTGGCTACAGCCTCCCTGCAGGCAGCTGCAGGCAGCAATGAGCTCTGCCCTGAGCCTCCTCTGCTGCAGGCTGCACCCCCCCAGCTCCCTCAGCCTCTCCTCACAGGGCTGTGCTCCAGGCCCCTCCCCAGCCTTGCTGCCCTGCTCCAAACACCTTCCAGCACCTCAGCATCTCCACAAGTTAGCAGAGTCTGCTTTGCTTTTGGGGCAGGTTCCATGCAAATACTTCTGCCTCCTTCTATGAGCATGGAGGTGCTCCCACCAAGCCACAGCCCCTTGTTGGGCTTCCTATGTGTGAGAAGAGAAAGGCAACACTGCCTTGTGTCATGAATCAGTTCCTGAGCCAGTAGCTGACCTCTACCTCATGTGTTATGTCTCACTCCTTCTTCCATGCCATCTTTCTTCTTCCTATACAAGGAAGCCCTGCAATGTGTTGAGGTTTTGGCTGAGGTCCTGAGCTTGCATGGGGTATGGTGAATAACAGGGGTAAGAAGGAGCTTAGAACTTCCTCTGTGGTTTGGTAGACCTCAAAAGCTGGAAGAAGAATCTCTAAGTGTAAAAATGTCTTTGTGTCTTTGGGTGTCCCTGAAAAGCCCCTCTGGAGAGGGTGAATGCAGCCATGGCACCTCAGGAGATGGCTTAGTGGCTGTGGGCTTGATGGTGTAGTTGAGTGGACAGGGCTGGGTGATCTTGGAGGTCTCTCCCAACCTGGTTGATTCTATGATTCTATGATCTCAGAGGTCTTTTCCAACCTTAATGGTGCAGGTGCTGGAACATGTCCAGAGAAGGGCAACAAAGCTGGTGAGGGGCCTGGAGCACAAATCCTATGAGTAGAGGCTGAGGGAGCTGGGCCTGTTTAGCCTGGAGAAGAGGAGGCTCAGGGGTGATCTTATTACTGTCTACAGCTACCTGAAGGGGCATTGTAGCCAGGTGGGGGGTGGCCTCTTCTGCCAGGCAACCAGCAATAGAACAAGGGGACACAGTCTCAAGTTGTGCCAGGGTAGGTATAGGCTGGATGTTAGGAAGAAGTTCTTCACAGAGAGAGTGATTGGCATTGGAATGGGCTGCCCAGGGAGGTGGTGGAGGCACCATCCCTGGGGGTCTTCAAGCAAAGCCTGGATGAGGCACTTAGTGCCATGGTCTGGTTGATTGGTTAGGGCTGGGTGCTGGGTTGGACTGGATGAGCTTGGAGGTCTCTTCCAACTTGCTTGATTCTATGATCTATGATCTATGATGATAAACTGAAGAGAAACCAGAGCCCTTTTTGACTGCAGCTTTGAGTTTTGCTGACTCTTTGCCATTGCTTGTGACATTGAAAGGATGCAGAATCAATGCAAGCTGTGGCAACTCCAACTTAAAGCTCTCTTGGGACTTTGCAAGCTGGCTACAGCTTTTGAGACACTGTGCTGCAGCCCACTGCCCAGTTGGACAGGATGATCCTGGAGGTCTCTTCCAACCTGGTTGATTCTATGATTCTGCTGTCCACACACAAAGGTATCCAACATATTTTAGCTGGTGGCACTGTTCCTTAACAGATCTTTCCATGCTAGGACACAGTGGGATTTGGAGTGAGAGCTGGAAGTGTAAACAAATCCCACTGTTCCCAGATGGCATGGCTTGAGACTGTCATCTCCATCTTGTCACATCTCATTTATTTATCCTAGTTTAATGCTACAGCAAGTAAGATAATTAAGAATTTCACATGTATAAGGAAATTTAGTGCCTGGGAAAATGACACCACCCTGTATTAAACATGTGAGCAGCCCACAGGCAGCTCTAACAGCAGAGATAGGATAACTTAACTCACCAGAAATGAGGTATTTCATGTGAAAGGGCAAATCACCAGCCCTGAGGAGAGGGACTTGGGGGTGCTGGTGGATGAGAAGCTCAGTAGGAGCTGTCAGTGTGCTCTGGCAGCACAGAGAGCAACCAGAGCCTGGGCTGCAGCAAGAGCAGTGTAGGCAGCAGGGTGAGGGATGAGATCCTCCTCCTCTGCTCCATGCTGGTGAGACCCCACCTGGAGTAGTGCATCCAGTGCTGGAGCTTCTGTTACAGGAAAGATCTGCAGGTGTTGGAAGGTGTCCAGGGAAGGGCAATGAGGGTGATCAGAGGGCTGGAGCTGCTCTGCTCTGCTGTGGGGAGAGACTGAGGGAGTTGGGGTTGTTCAGTCTGGAGAGGAGAAAGCTCCAAGGTGAACTTATTGTGGCCTTTCAGTGTCTGAAGGGGGCTATAAGAAAGCTGAGGAGGGACTTTTTAGGGTGTCAGGACCCGGGGGGGAATGAAACAAAGCTGGAAATGGGTGATTCAGATTGGATGTTAGGTAGAAGTTCTTCAGCATGAGGGTAGTGAGAGGCTGGAAGGGGTTGCCCAGAGAGGTGTTGGAAGCCTCATCTCTGGAGGTGTTTAAGACCAGGCTGGATGAGGCTGTGGGCAGCCTGATCTAGTGTGAGTGGCAGGGGGGTTGGAACTGGCTGGTCCTTGTCACTTGGTAGCATGGCTTGGCTGATGTGGTGGTGTTGGGTCATAGGCTGGACTTAAAGATCTGAGAGGTCTTCTCTAGCCTGGGTGGTTCTGTGAAGGTATCTTTGAGTGGAGTGTTTGGAAATGTAGCTGTAACTCCTAAGGGAACCGAGCACAGAACAGTTCTTCCTTCTTGCTCAGCTGAATTTGAGCAGTGGCAGTGCTGTTATCAGTCCTGCAAGCTGGAACACAACTCATAGAATCATAGAATGGTTTAGGTTGGAAGCCACCTCAAGGATCATCCACTTCCAAGCCCTTGCCATAGGCAGGGACACCTCCTACTAGAGCAGGTTGCTCAAGGTCTCATCCAACCTGGCCTTGAATACCTTCAGGGAGGTTGTGGAGCACAGAATCAGCCAATGTGATCAAAGATCACATTGGCTGATTCTGTGCTCCACAACCTCCCTGGGCAACCTGTGCCAGTGTCTCACCACTCTCAGCCTGTGCCAGTGTCTCACCACCCTCACTGCAAACAACTTCTTCCTAACATCCAGTCTAAATCTCCCCTCTGCCACTTCAAACCCATTCCTTCTGGTTCTCTCATTACAAGTCTTTGTCAATAATCTCTCCCTTTCAGATGCTTGAAGGCCACTCCAAGGTCTCCTCCAAGCCTTCTCCTCTCCAGCCTGCACAGCCCCAACTCTCTCAGCCTGTCCTCACAGCAGAGCTGCTGCAGCCCTCGGAGCATCTTGGTGGCCTCCTCTGGACTGGCTCAAACACTTCCATGTGCTGGGGGCTCCAGAACTGCACACAGTACTCCAGGTGAGCCTCCTAATGAACTCTTGCCCTGTGCAAACTGATGAGGGAAGGAAGAGCTCTCTTCCAACCTGGTTGACTCTTTGCTTCTGGTGTCAGACAGGGGCTTTATGTCACCAGGCGCTCCGGCGACGAGGAGAAATGAATTGCCACCTTGTTTCAGTTTGTCTTTCCAGAGTGGTACTTCTCAAGCATTTTGCAAGTGCAGCCTCCCCTTGGCTCTTGCTTGCTCATCCCTTTCTGTTGGCAGCTGCTCATCTCCAAGGCAGGGGTGGTAGGAGTTGGCTGCCTTTACTGGCTGCAAGCGCTGACGCCCGTTTGCTCCCTCTGGTTAAGCAGAGCTGCTGCTGGCACTTAGAAGTAGTTAGCAGCTCTCTGCTTGGTTGAAATGCTTGCAGCCCAGGAAGGAAAAAAATCTGTTCCTCCTAAGAATGGAACTGCCACCAGCTTAGGAGGAAACCAAATGGCTACAGATAGATCTCATCTAGCACTTCATTGAATGATTTCAGCCCTTGTGTGATTACTCACCCAGGGCAGTTCTGGAGCTGAGGTGTAGCCATGGCACACACAGACCTGGAAGAGAGACTTCCTGGATCATTTGTTCTTAGGGGGAGCTATTTTTGAGCACTTAAGATGCTCAGAAGCATGTTCAGAAACAGAAGTGGCTCTTTTGCTGTCACTGGAAGGTTGTTCCAATACCTTTGGCATTAGAATCCTGCTTCTAATTTCCAGGAATTTGTTTTGGTGCCAATGCTACAAAAATATCCTCAGAGTTGGTTAATTTTTGTTTCCACTCCTGCAGACCCCTTCTCTCTTCTCCTGTATCACAGAATCAGTCAGGGCTGGAAGGGAGCACAAGGAGCAGCCAGTGCCAACCCCCTGCCATGCCCAGGGACACCCTACCCTAGAGCAGGCTGCACACAGCCTCAGCCAGCCTGGCCTCAAACACCTCCAGCCATGGGGCCTCAACCACCTCCCTGGGCAACCCCTGCCAGCCTCTCACCACTCTCCTGCTCAACAACTTCCTCCTCACATCCAGCCTCACTCTCCCCACCTCCACCTTTGCTCCATTCCCCCCACTCCTGCCACTCCCTCACAGCCTCAAAAGTCTCTCCCCAGCTCTTTTGGAGCCCCCTTCAGATGCTGGCAGGCCACAAGAAGGTCCCCTGGGAGCCTCCTCTGCTCCAGCCTGCACAGCCCCAACTCTTTCAGGCTGTGCTCACAGCAGAGCTGCTGCAGCCTCTCAGCATCCTCCTGGCCCTGCTCTGGACACTCTCCAGCATCTCCACAGCCCTCTTGTCCCAGGGGCTCCAGAGCTGGATGCAGAACTCCAGCTGGGGTCTCAGCAGAGCAGAGCAGAGGGGGAGAATCCCCTCCCTGGCCCTGCTGGCCACACTGCTGCTGCTGCAGCCCAGGCTCTGCTTGGCTTTCTGGGCTGCAAGTGCACACTGCTGGCTCCTGCTCAGCTTCTCCTCCAGCAGCAGCTCCAGGTCCCTCTCCTCAGGGCTGCTCTCCAGACACTCCCTGCCCAGCCTGTATAGATGTGCTTATAAACAGCATGGAAGCAAAATGAAGTTTTTCTGTCCTTTTCTCCTGTCTTTCCATCTTCCTGCTTGCAGTGTTAGATATCTCTGATGTCTTCTTAGCATCATAGAACCAACAGTTTGGAACAGACCTCCAAGCTCACCCAGTCCAACCTAGCACCCAGCCCTGCCCAATCAACCAGGCCAATCTGCCCAGAGAGGTTGTGGAGCCACGAGGATGGCTGGGGGACTTGAGCATCTCCCCTCTGGAGGCTTTGCTTGAGCACCTCCAGGGAAGGCAGCTCCACCACCCCCCTGGGTATCCTATCCCATCCCATTCCAGTGCCCATCACTCTCTCTGCTGGGCTGTTTTGCTGCCTGAAAACAAAGCTGGTAGAGGAGGCAAGAATGCTTTTGCATCACAGCTCCATAGTAACTTTCACCTAGCACATCTTGTTTAAACAATGCTTGAAAGCTTCTTTCTTTGGATCTCTCAAGCTGTGATGCTTTAAAGCACCACTCCAGCTGCAGTGAAAGCTATGAGCAGTAACTGCCACTCCTAGAGGGAATCTGTCACACCAGATGTTGGAGAGGTCTTTTTATGACCTACTGGTGTCTCATAAATGTGTTTGTAAAACAGAGGCTTTAAAGGCCAATCCTCTAAGTGCTTTTCATTAAAAACCAGGTATGTTCCATGCTCAGCTTTTAGCTAGGAAGGACACTTGTTCTCCCCTCCCTTCCCTCTGCCCTGCTGAGACCCCACCTGCAATATTGCATCCAGTTCTGGGCTCTCCAGTTCAAGAGGGACAGGCATCTGATGGAGAGAGTCTACCAGAGGGCTGCAAGGATGCTAAAGGGACTGCAGCACTGCCTGATGAGGAGAGGCTGAGAGCCCTGGGGCTGCTTAGGCTGGAGAGGAGAAGGCTGAGAAGGGATCTGAGCAATGTTTGTAAACAGCTGAGGGCTGGGGACAGGAAGGGACAGGGACAGCCTCTGCTCACTTGTGCCCTGGCATAGCACAAGGGGCAAGGGATGGACACTGCAGCACAGGAACAGCCTCTGCTCACTTGTGCCCTGGCATAGCACAAGGGGCAAGGGATGGACACTGCAGCACAGGGACAGCCTCTGCTCACTTGTGCCCTGGCATAGGACAAGGGGCAAGGGATGGACACTGCAGCACAGGGACAGCCTCTGCTCACTTGTGCCCTGGCATAGCACAAGGGGCAAGGGATGGACACTGCAGCACAGGGACAGCCTCTGCTCACTTGTGCCCTGGCATAGCACAAGGGACAAGGGATGGAAACTGCAGCACAGGGACAGCCTCTGCTCACTTGTGCCCTGGCATAGCACAAGGGGCAAGGGATGGAAACTGCAGCACAGCCAATTCCACCTCAATATGAGGAAGAACTTCTTTAGCCCAGAGAGGTTGTGGAGTCTCCTTCTCTGGAGCCTTTCCAGCCCTGTCTGGATGTGTTGCTGTGTGACCTGTGCTGGTTTCTCTGCTCCTGCTCTGGCAGGGGGGTTGGACTGGAAGCTTTCTAGAGGTCCTTTCCAACCCCTAACATAGAATCCTAGAATCAAGCAGGTTGGAAGAGAGCTCCAAGCTCATCCAGTCCAACCTAGCACCCAGCCCTGGCCAATCAACCAGACCATGGCACTAAGTGCCTCATTCAGACTTTACTTCAGGGGTCAGCAACTCCACCACCTCCCTGGATATTGAACAGGACTGGGCCCACTGTGACCCTGTGATCTTTGCTACTTGAACTTTTGCTCTTTGTATTTCCATAACCAGCCACAGACTCCAGATTTGTTAGCTGTGAAGATGAGCCTTGAACACAATAGAAGGCAGGCTCAGGAATGATGGAACATACATATGCACGATAGTTCCCTGGGTGGCAGATGCCACAAGCTGCTGAAGATTAAACTGTGGCTTGACAGAAGGCCTGTGGTCTTCAAGGAGGCATTGTTCCTTAATTGGATTGTCTTGCCAAAAATGTGTTTCCATTTAACACAGGCTCACAGGGTGTTAGGGGTTGGAAGGGACCCAAAGAGATCATCCAGTCCAACCCCCTGCCAGAGCAGGACAATCCTATCTAACACAGATCACACAGGAACACATCCAGACAGGCCTGGAAAGGCTCCAGAGAAGGAGACTCCACAGCCTCTCTGGGCAGCCTGTGCCAGGGCTCTGGGACCCTTCCAGTCAAGAAGTTCCCCCTTGTGTTGAGGTGGAACCTATTTTGCTGCAACTTACACCTGTTCTCCTTGTCCTGTCCCAGGGAGCAGTGAGCAGAGCCTGTCCCCCCCTTCCTGGCAGCCCTCAGATACTGATAAACATCGATCCAATCCCCTCTCAGTCTTCTCTTCTCCAGACTAGGCAGCCCCAGGGCCCTCAGCCTCTCCTCATCAGGCACTGCTCCAGTCCTCTAATCATCCTTTTAGCCCTCTGCTGGACCCTCTCCAGCAGATCCCTGCCCCTCTTCAACTGGAGAGCCCAAAACTGAGCACAGCTGAACATGCTGGACCTGCTTTCATGTTCAGTCTGATGGACCTGGTTTGGGTAGTTTCACCCTTTTCTTTTAAACAACAAATATCAGAACTAACATATTGCTAACTAATGTAACTAACTAAGCTAACAAAGTAAGCTCACACATGTAGAGCTCATTTTCCTTTACAAAATGCAGTAGATACTTGTGGAACCTTGGGGGACAGCAGGAAAAGTGTGGCCAGCAGGGCTAGGGAGGTTCTTTCCCCCCTCTGCTCTGCCCTGCTGAGACCACACCTGCAATACTGTGCCCAGTTTTGGGCTCCTCAGTTGAAGAGAGACAGGGACCTGCTGGAGAGAGTCCAGTGGAGAGCCATGAAGATGAATGGGGCACTTGAGCATCTCCCCTGTGGAGAGAGCCTGAGAGCCCTGGGGCTGTTCAGTCTGGAGCAGAGAAGGCTGAGTGGGGATCTGAGCAATGTCTGTAATAGCTGAGGGGTGGGGGTCAAGAGGAGGGGGCCAAGCTCTTTTGGGTGCTGCACAGCAATAAGCCAAGGAGCAATGGATACAAACTGGAACAGAGAAGGTTTCAGCTCAGCATGAGGAGAAACTTCTTTGCAGTGAGGGTGGCAGAGCCCTGGAGCAGGCTGCCCAGAGAGGTTGTGGAGTCTCCTTCTCTGCAGACTTTCCAACCCCACCTGGATGTGTGGCCTGCCCTAGGGGATGCTGCTCAGGCGGGGGGGGTGGTCTGGATGATCTCTGGAGGTCCCTTCCCACCTTTAATGTACTGTGGTTCTGAGGACACATGGCTAGCCACAACAGGCCACAGAAAATGCTTCTGTGAAGGGAGACTCAGAAGAAAACTGGCTCAATTTCGTGGCAAATCCATAAAACAGAGCCTTAGACAGGGAAATACCTTCCCCAGATCACAGGGGTATTGAGTTCCCTGCAGACATGGGCAGACTTTGAGGAGTATCACAGAACCAATCAGGTTGGAAGGGACCTCCAAGCTCCCCCAGCCCAACCTAGCCCCAGCCCTGCCCAACCAACCAGACCATGGCACTCAGTGCCCCAGCCAGGCTTGGCTGCAACACCTCCAGGCACAGCCACTCCACCACCTCCCTGGGCAGCCCATTCCAGTGCCAATCACTCTCTCTGCCAACAACTTCCCAACAACATCCAGCCTAGACCTGCCCTGGCACAGCTTGAAGAGTTCCTTTCTCATGTATTTCACAGCAGCAGAGTATCTTGTCTAACATTTTCATTTGAAGCTTCACCCTTTGTTTAGAATCATAGAATCAGTCAGGGCTGGAAGGGACCACAAGGATTGTCCATTTCCAACTCCCCTGCCATGGGCAGGGACACCCTACCCTAGATAAGGCTGGCCAGTATCTGAAGGGGGCTATGGGAGGGCTAGGAAGGGACTGTTGAGAAGGTCTTGTAATGACAGGAGGAGGAGGAATGGGTTTAAACTGGCAGAGAGGAGATTCAAACCAGATGTTAGGAAGAAGTTCTTTCTACTGAGGGTGGTGAGACACTGGCACAGGTTGCCCGGAAAGGTTGTGGAGCACAGAATCACCCAATGTGATCTTTGATCACATCCTGAGGTAGGGACACCCTACCCTAGAGCAGGCTGCACACAGCCTCAGCCAGCCTGGCCTCAAACACCTCCAGCCATGGGGCCTCAACCACCTCCCTGGGCAACCTCTGCCAGCCTCTCACCACTCTCCTGCTCAACAACTTCCTCCTCACCTCCAGTCTGACTCTCCCCACCTCCAGCTTTGCTCCATCCCCCCTAGTCCTGTCACTGCCTGTTTGCTGGAGAATGTTGAATGATTACCCCCGAGGGCAAGTTAGCTTCAGCTCCTAAGCAAAATCACTGTGAGCAGAAGAAGTGAGCTTTGTTTTTAGCAGCACTGCTGAACTTGTGTGACACTGCTGAGCACTTTGTGTGCTGCTAGCTGCTGGCATGCAAACTGAAGCTCCACCTGCTGCAGCTGGAGTCCTCTCTAACTTCCTGGAGTGAAGAGGATTGCCAGAAATGTGACTGAGAAATGAAGCATCAGCTGGTTTCTGTTACTCATCCAGCACCATCATTGGGTGTATTTTTAAACTTCCTTCTTGGCCTATGTCTGCTTGAGTCACTCAGATGGGTGAATGTCTCTTGTCAAGAGGCACCTGGCTGAGAATGGCAGAAGCAGTGTAAAACCAAGCATATGTCCATGAGAACAGATGCAGGTGGATCACAGAAGGCTGGAAGGGACCTCCCAAGCTCAGCCAGTCCAACCCCACCCTGCCAGAGCAGCAGCACCCAGAGCAGCTCACACAGGAACACATCCAGGCAGGTCTTGAATATCTCCAGAGAGGGAGACTGCACAACCCCCTTGGGCAGCCTGTGCCAGGGCTCTGGCACCCTCACAGGGAAAAAAATCCTCCCTATGTTTCCATGGCACTTCCTATGCCTCAGCTTCCACCACTGCCCCTTGTGCTGGCACTGGGCATCACCCAGCAGAGCCTGGCTCCAGCCTCCTGCCACTCCCCTGCACATATCCATAAACAATGATGAGGTTGCCACCCTGGCTCCTTTTCTCCCAGCAGCACAGCCCCAGCTCCCTCAGCCTCTCCTCATAACAGAGCTGTTCCATTCCCTTCAGCATCTTTGTAGCTCTGTGCAGGACTCTCTCCAGTAGTTCTGTGTCCCTTTTGAACTGGGGAGCCCAGAACTGGACACAGTAATCCAGATGTGGCCTCCCCAGGGCAGAGTAGAAGGGCAGGAGAACCTCTCTCCACCTCCTTGCCACAGCCTTTCTAGTCCACCCCAGAATGGCATTGCCCCTCCTGGCCACCAGAGCACATTGCTGGCTCCTGGGCAGCCTCCCACCCACTGGGACCCCCAGATCCTTTTCCCCTTTGCTGCCTTCCAGCAGGTCAGTCCCCAACCTATCCTGCTCCCTGGGCTTGTTCTTTCCCAGGTGCCAGACTCTACACTTGGCCTTGTTGTATTTCATTCCATTTCCCCCTGCCCAGCTCTCAGCCTGGCCAAGTCTCTCTGGATGCCAGCACAGCCTTCTGGTGTGTCACCACTGCACCCAGCTTGGTGTCATCAGCAAACTTGCTGCCAGTGCCCTCTGTGCCCTCATCCAGGTCATTGATGGATACACTGAACAGAACTGGTCTCAGTACTGACTCCTGTGGGTCCCCCCTAGTTAGAGGCCTCCAACTAGATGAGATGGATGGGAAAGCTGCTTATCTCTGCCAGTTTTGTTAGCAGGGTGATGCATGTGAAGAGGTGGAACACGACTCTGCTTGTGGCACAGATAGAATCCCATCCTACCATCAGTCAGTGGCCTCCCTCCCAGAACCTGCTGGTTTTCAAGCCTCTGAGAGCAGAGCTGAAATTCTCCTGGCTCACTTCAGTTGTACAGCTGGACAAAGAGGTGGAGACACAAGGGTGAGCAGTTAACATACTGGGTGAAGGTGTTCTTGAAAGCTGAGGCCAGGGTTGTCTGAGATGGAAACAGTCAAATGAGTTTTGATTGGGTCTGTATGGGATGGGGAGGTGAGTGTCAAGGAAACTCTCAGAAAGGAAACTGCAGTCTACAACTTGTAGTCTAAATTGTAGTCTACAACTACCTGAAGGGAGGCTGTAGCCAGGTGGGGTTGGGCTCTTCTCCCAGGCAACCACCAACAGAACAAGGGGACACAGCCTCAAGCTGTGGCAGGGGAGGTCTAGGCTGGATGTGAGGAGGAAGTTGTTGGCAGAGAGAGTGATTGGCACTGGAATGGGCTGCCCAGGGAGGTGGTGGAGTGGCTGTGGCTGGAGGTGTTGAAGCCAAGCCTGGCTGGGGCACTTATGCCATGGTCTGGTTGGTTGGGCAGGGCTGGGTGCTAGGTTGGGCTGGGGGAGCTTGGAGCTCTCTGCCAGCCTGACTAATTCTGTGATTCTTTTCCTTATGTTGCCCATAACAACTGATATTTTTCTTCACCAGAGAGAGTGATTGGCATTGGAATGGGCTGCCCAGGGAGGTGGTGGAGTCACCATCCCTGGAGGTGTTCAAGAAAAGCCTGGCTGGGGCACTTATGCCATGGTCTGGTTGACTGGCCAGGGCCGGGTGCTAAGTTGGACTGAATGAGCTTGGAGGTCTCTTCCAACCTGGCTGATTCTATGATAGTAAAGAAGCTGAACAGGTGCTTGGAGCAGGTGTGCCTGACAGAGCCCTGGCCTGTCCCCTTGCCAAAACATTGCCTGGGACTGAAGTTTCATTTCAGCTGCACAGGAGATAATGTGGGCTCCTCTTCTCATGGGCTCCTCTCCTTACTGGGGAGCAGGTTTTTCCATATAGATACATATGCAGTCAGATGCACTCTGTATTTCTGGCATGGCTCAAGAACAAAATGCAGAGAAGGGAACAAAAGCAAAGGCTGTGCTTTTGTCCCAGCCTGTTTTACACTCTCAAGAAAGGAAGACAAGAACATCCTATCTTAGGGCTCCTAAACTCACTCCTGGTAGCAGGCCATGAGCTTATACACTATATTTGTGTTCAAACAGGTGATGATCTTAGCTTGTTCAATATCAAAGGCTAGTTGAGACAGAATATCCATTCCATTCTTTGTTGGTTCCATTTGTATCCATCTGCCAATCAAAGGCAGATGAGATGCAGTAGATAGCTGTGCAACCCTGGGGGACAGCAGGAAAAGTGTGGCCAGCAGGGCTAGAGAGGTTCTTCTCCCCCTCTGCTCTGCCCTGCTGAGACCACACCTGCAGTACTGTGTCTAGTTCTGGGCTCCCCAGCTCAGGAGAGACAGGGAGCTGCTGGAGAGAATCCAGCAGAGAGCCATGAGGATGGTTAGGGGAGTTGAGCATCTCCCCTATAGAGAGAGGCTGAGAGCCCTGGGGCTGTTTAGTCTGGAGAAGGCTGAGGGAGATCTGAGCAATGTCTTTGGAGTGGGGGTCAAGTGGAAGAGGCCAATCTCTTCTTGGTGGTGTGCAGTAATAAGCCAAGGAGCAATGGATGCAAACTGGAACAGAGAAGGATTCAACTCAACATGGGTACAAACTTCTTTAGGGTGAGGGTGGCAAAGCCCTGGAGCAGGCTGCCCAGAGAGGTTGTGGAGTCTCCTTCTCTGCAGACTTTCCAACCCCACCTGGGTGCATTCCTGTGTGCCCTACCCTCGAGGATGCTGCTCTGGCAGGGGGCTTGGACTGGATGATCTCTGGAGAACCCTTTAAACCTCTAACATTCTGCAATTCTGTGATGATCCCAAGGGTCTTTTCCAACCTGAATGTGTCTGTGATAAGAAGTTTTGTGGGTGAGCACCTCTTCACTCTCATCTGACCACACCAGGTTACCTGGAGACCAGGTGCACTGAGCACTGAGCACCATGGACACCTGCTCAGGCTGTGTGTGCTTCCCTAGGGGATCCTGCTTTGGACTCAATCTCTGGAGGTCTCTTCCAACCTTTAATGTTCTGTGATAATGCCCAAAATGTCCTCTCTGCTCATCTGCTTTTATGATAAGCAGGCCCATGCCTTGATGTGTAGATCTGCAACCAAACCCTACCTGATTCAAAATGAAGCAGAGCATTTCCAATTTCCCCTTAGTTATTGCATCTGTCAAGCAGCTACTCCCTGCCTGCCAGCATTTGCATAGCCACTGTGTACATGCACTTACACCAGGTAGCAAGGGGAATGCTTTTAGGTTTGATAGCAAGGTCCTACAAAGCACTTCTGCTTGATTTGCCCTTTTTTCCTGACATAGAAAATCCTTCAAACACAAAACTAAACCCATCTTGGCCACCTCTGCTTAGATTGCTGAGTGCTTTGCCAAAGAACTCAGTTCAGCCCCAGGGTGGCACAGCTTTTGTGCCCTGGTCAGAAATGCCACTCAAGTTAATAATAACAAGCAAGGAACTCACCCAAGCAGTGTTCACACTTGCAAGGTTGAGAATCCTCCTGGGCACAAGCAGGCATGTGGAGTGATCCACTGTGCTGTGAGGTTTTCATGCTGATCCAGCAGACTGCAGGCTGGGGAGATGCAATAGAATCATAGAATCAACCTGGTAGAAAGAGAGCTCCAAGCTCCCCCAGCCCAACCTAGCACCCAGCCCTGCCCAACCAACCAGACCATGGCACTAAGTGCCCCAGCCAGGCTTGGCTGCAACACCTCCAGGCACGACACAGCCCTGTGAGGAGAGGCTGAGGGAGCTGGGGGTGTGCAGCCTGCAGCAGAGGAGGCTCAGGGCAGAGCTCATTGCTGCCTGCAGCTGCCTGCAGGGAGGCTGTAGCCAGGTGGGGTTGGGCTCAGCTGCCAGGCAGCCAGCAGCAGAAGAAGGGGACAGAGGCTCAAGCTGTGCCAGGGCAGGTCTAGGCTGGATGTTGTTAGGAAGTTGTTGTCAGAGAGAGTGATTGGCACTGGAATGGGCTGCCCAGGGAGGTGGTGGAGTGGCTGTGGCTGGAGGTGTTGCAGCCAAGCCTGGCTGGGGCACTTAGTGCCATGGTCTGGTTGGTTGGGCAGGGCTGGGGGCTAGGTTGGGCTGGGGGAGCTTGGAGCTCTCTTCCAACCTGCTTCATTCTATGATTCTATGGTGCTTGGAAATGCTTGGAGACAGAACAAGGGGGAATGGCCTCAAGCTGAGACTGAGGAGGTTTAGATTGGGCATTAGGAACAAGTTTTTCACTGGGAGAGTGGTCAGGGACTGGAATGAGCTGCCCAGGGAGGTGGTGGAGTCACCCACCCTGGGAGTGTTTAAGGGTTGTTTGGATGTGGTGCTTGGGGATATAGTTCAAGGTGAATCTTGTAGAGTAGAGTTCTAGGTTGGACTTGGTGATCCTGAAGGGCTTTGCCAAGCTGCATGTTTCTGTGAGCCTGTGATCTTTTCATGACTGTTCACTTTGAATATCTCAACTCCTTTTCTCTCTCAGAAGAATGCAGGATTTTGCTCTGGAGACATGTAGAAGGAATAAAAAAGCAGTGGAAAACAACCTAGAAAGCAGCCAAAAGAGATCTATGAAGTCTTTTGCTTTAAGGCACCAGCAGCTGTACTTATTCCTGACAAACATTTGTGTAAGCTGCTTTTAAAGTGTCCCATGGTGCAGACTCCACTGTCTTTTTCCCTTCTAGGAAGCCTTCCATGTAATGTAAATCTTTGTTGCAGTTTTTAGCTGGCTGCTTCTTTGTGCCCCCATGGGTTGGTGTAGAGAAGGCTTTATAATATGCATCTCAGTTCCTCCTAGGTGAGTGATTTCCCAGCTTCCAGGAACAGGCTGGGTTTTGTGGGGCAGGCTGTGGATGGAGTCTGCCTGGACTGCAGCAAAGCCTTTGACACCCTCTGCCACAACAAGCTCCTGGCACAGCTGGCAGCTTCTGGCTTGGACAGCTTCACTCTAATATGGGTCAAGAACTGGCTGGAGGGCTGGGCCCAGAGAGTGGTGGTGAATGGTGCCACATCCAGCTGGCAGCTGGCACCAGTGATGTCCCCAGGGATCAGTGCTGGGCACAGTCCTGTACAATATCTTTATTGATGATCTGGAGCAGGGGATTGAGTCCAGCAGCAGTAAGGTTGCAGATGACACCAAGCTAGGAGCAGCTGTGGAGCTGTTGGAGGGTAGCAGAGCCCTGCAGAGGGACCTGGCCAGGCTGCATGGGTGGGCAGAGGCCAAAGGGATGAGACTGAACAAGGCCAAGTGCAGGGTTCTGCACTTTGGCCACAACAACCCCAAGCAGCACTGCAGTGTTGAGGTGCTGGAAGGTGTTTGGAGCAGGGCAGCAAGGCTGGGGAGGGGCCTGGAGCACAGCCCTGTGAGGAGAGGCTGAGGGAGCTGGGGGGGTGCAGCCTGCAGCAGAGGAGGCTCAGGGCAGAGCTCATTGCTGCCTGCAGCTGCCTGCAGGGAGGCTGTAGCCAGGTGGGGTTGGGCTCTGCTGCCAGGCAAGCAGCAATAGAACAAGGGGACAGAGGCTCAAGCTGTGCCAGGGCAGGTCTAGGCTGGATGTTGTTAGGAAGTTGTTGGCAGAGAGAGTGATTGGCACTGGAATGGGCTGCCCAGGGAGGTGGTGGAGTGGCTGTGGCTGGAGGTGTTGCAGCCAAGCCTGGCTGGGGCACTTAGTGCCATGGTCTGGTTGGTTGGGCAGGGCTGGGTGCTAGGTTGGGCTGGGGGAGCTTGGAGCTCTCTTCCAACCTGGCTGATTCTGTTCTCCTCTATGCAATGCTGTTGACAATTTGAATAAGGCAGCCCAGTCCAAGTGCACCCAGAGTTAAAACACAAGACAGAACTGCTGGGGGGAATTGTTCTGCCTTTCCAATATGCATTGCCACTCAAGCAGTGGTTGTTCAGAAGCCATTAGCTAACCTTTGGCATCTCATCTGGGCTACTGCAGCTTTGCCACCAGACTTGGCATTAATATCTGAGCAGTGGCAGAACCCAACCAAGTGAAGGATTTGTGATTACCAGAAGGGAAATCTATGGTAGCCATCAGCAAAATCAGTAGCATCACTCAGAGGGGCATGGAGAATGCTGCAGTCTGTGCTGCAAGCACAAATTTCATGCCACTGTATTATGGTCTGATGAATCCTTGTCCTGAAGTAATTTCCTCCTGTGTTTATTACTCCCTAGCTTCAGCCTTTCCTTTGTCAAACAAGTTTGTTTGTGCAGAGGGAGATGGCAGAGGGGGAATCAAATTTGTTAGAGTAGCAAAAAGCCAGCTTTGGTTTTTGTCTTGAGGGAGGATTTATCTGTGCAAGCAGAGATGTCTGCCTTGTAGGTCACTGAGCTGACCTCACTTTGCAGGTCTCTTGTCAGTCAGAGAAAAGAAATGGGCACATCTCCTGCAGGATCCACCTGATGTACTTCAGATTCCCTACCTTAGGATGACAGGGATGAGACCTTCAGCATGCCTGTCCCTCTCCAGGGACCATAAAGAAGCCAAGGCAGCTAGCTCAGAGGCAAATGCTCCCAGGGTAGATATTCCTGTGGAGAGAAATAAACAATTCCACAAACCTGGCAATGAGAATCATAGAATCAAGCAGGCTGGCAGAGAGCTCCAAGCTCCCCCAGCCCAACCTAGCACCCAGCCCTGCCCAACCAACCAGACCATGGCACTAAGTGCCCCAGCCAGGCTTGGCTTCAACACCTCCAGGCACAGCCACTCCACCACCTCCCTGGGCAGCCCATTCCAGTGCCAATCACTCTCTCTGACAACAACTTCCTAACAACATCCAGCCTGTGAAAAATCCCAGGTTTGGGGAACTGTGGTTTTATTTTTAATGCAAACAACTTATCATAGAATCACAGAATCAGGCAGGGTTGGAAGGGACCACAAGGATCAGCCAGTTCCAACCCCCTGCCATGGGCAGGAACACCTCACACTAGATCAGGCTGTCCAGAGCCTCATTCAACCTGGTGTTAAGCACCTCCAGACATGAGGCTTCCACCACCTCCCTGGGCAACCTGTCCAGACTCTCACCACCCTCATGCTGAAGAATTTCTTCCTAACATCTAGTCTAAATCTGTCCATTTCTGGCTTGTTTCAATCTCCCCCAGTCCTATCTCTACCTGACAACCTAAAAAGTCCCTCCCCAGCTTTTTTGGAGCCCCCTTCAGATGCTGGCAGGCCACAAGAAGGTCTCCTGGGAGCCTCCTCTGCTCCAGCCTGCACAGTCCCAACTCTTTCAGGCTGTGCTCACAGCAGAGCTGCTGCAGCCTCTCAGCATCCTCCTGGCCTGCTCTGGACACTCTCCAGCATCTCCACATCCCTCTTGTCCCAGGGGCTCCAGAGCTGGATGCAGCACTCCAGGTGGGGTCTCAGCAGAGCAGAGCAGAGGGGGAGAATCCCCTCCCTGGCCCTGCTGGCCACACTGCTGCTGCTGCAGCCCAGGCTCTGCTTGGCTTTCTGGGCTGCAAGTGCACACTGCTGGCTCCTGCTCAGCTTCTCCTCCACCAGCACTCCCAAGTCCCTCTCCTCAGGGCTGCTCTCCAGACACTCCCTGCCCAGCCTGCATTGGTGCTTGGCATTGCCTCCACCCAGCTGCAGGACCTTGCATTTGGTCTTGCTGAACCCCCTGAGGTTGGCTTGTGCCCACCTCTGCAGCCTAAATCAAATGGAAACTCCAGCATCTCCACTCAGAGGGGCATGGAGAATGCTGCAGTCTGTGCTGCAAGCACAAATTTCATGCCACTGTATTATGGTCTGATGAATCCTTGTCCCAGGGTCTCCAGGACTGTATGCAGGACTCCAGCTGGGGTCTCAGCAGAGCAGAGTCAGGTCTTGGAGGTTTCTTCCAGCCTTGTTGATTCTATGATTCTATGAAAGTGTCTATTCCCAATCTGGAATTATCCTCTCTTCTCAAGTTCTCATCCCATTTTTTTTGACCTGTTTTCAACACAGAAAGATTCTGACATAATTTTTTCCCCTCCCCTATCTAAAGACACTCTTAAAGGCTGCAAAGCCACCAGAGCAGTGCTTGCAGCTTCAGATAGCCATGGAAACAGGAGGCTGGGAGCAGGCAAGAGATGTGCCAGGGTAACAACCAAGATCTTTCATTTATCTTTAGTGCTTGTTTTCTTGCTGCACAGCTCCAGGAGCAGATTCTGGCTGCATCTGAATGCATCAGGAATTGTGCATTTAGAAGGAGAGATTAACTGTTACAAATACACCCACAAGATCTGCTCTCTGTAGTGAAAAAGAGTAATGGTAGCCTCTTGTACTCCTGACTGGACACAGCACTCCAGGGGTGGCCTGAGCAGTGCTCAGCACAGGGGTGGGCACAAGAACCTCCCTTGTCCTGCTGCCCACACTGCTCCTGAGCCAGCCCACGATGCCATTGGCTCTGCTGCCCACCTGGGCACACTGCTGCCTCCTCTGCAGCCCCTCTCTGCCAGCACCCCCAGCTCCCTCTCTGCCTGCCTGCTCTCAGCCACTCTGGCCCCAGCCTGCAGTGCTGCTTGGGGTTGTTGTGGCCAAAGTGCAGAACCCTGCCCTTGGCCTTGTTCAATCTCATCCCATGGCCTCTGCCCACCCATGCAGCCTGGCCAGGTCCCTCTGCAGGGCTCTCCTACCCTCCAACAGCTCCACAGCTGCTCCTAGCTTGGTGTCACCTGCAGCCTTACTGCTGCTGGACTCAGTCCCCAGGTGCAGGTGGTTAGGGGCTGCTATCCATTAATACCTGCCCTCTGAGTGTCACATACTTACTTTTAAAATGGATATCATTAAAGAGCTGCTAAATTCCTGGCTTAAAATATTGAACTTTGGGAAATCATTTTGAGAATTTTGAACCTCTGCTAGCACTGTGCTGGATAAATTCCTACTCTGAGCCCTGGAAATGTGACTAATAGGGGGAAAAATATATATAAAGATGAATTGCACCTCCAAGTTGGGTTTTTTTTCCTCTCCAAACACCAGAATGAATGTGACTGTGGAGCATTTTCTGGTCTCATATATAAAATGACTCAAAGGTCATGATTCTAATTCTCTCCTAGCAGAGGCAGTTGAAGACATCTTGCTTAGTAACTCAGCATTGGGGTTTTGATGAATTGCAGCTCATTCCATTCACAGTTTGCTTTTTACTCTCTCAGTCCTGTCTGAAATCAACACTAAAAGAGCATTTGGGTGATCTTAACCACTGTGCTTGTCTTGGTGTTGCTGATGGCAGGTGGCAAGCTGTGAGTGGCCCAGTTAGCTGCAAACCAACCTGGCAGTGCTGGGGGCTGTTGTGCCCTCCTGGCTTCTCTTGAGGTCTGCCATTTCCAAAGGTGAGGTGCAGGGTTCTGCTTCTGGGGAGGAATAACAGCAGGCACCAGTAGAGGTTGGGGCTGCACTGCTGGAAAGAAGCTCCATGGAGAAAGACTTTGGGGTGCTGGTGGGCAGCAAGTGCTACATGGGCCAGCAGTGTGCCCTTGGGGCCCAGAGAGCCAATGGCATCCTGGGGGACAGCAGGAAAAGTGTGGCCAGCAGGGCTAGGGAGGTTCTGCTGCCCCTCTGCTCTGCCCTGCTGAGACCACACCTGCAATACTGTGTCCAGTTTTGGGCTCCTCAATCGAAGAGAGACAGGGATCTGCTGGAGAGAGTCCAGTGGAGAGCTGTGAGGGTGACTGGGGAACTTGAGCATCTCCCCTGTGGAGAGAGACTGAGAGCCCTGGGGCTGTGCAGTCTGGAGCAGAGAAGGCTGAGAGGGGATCTGAGCAATGCCTGTCAATAGCTGAGGGCTGGGGGTCAAGTGGAGGGGGCCAAGCTCTTTTGGGTGGTGCACAGCAATAAGCCAAGCAGCAATGGATGCAAACTGGAACAGAGAAGGTTTCAGCTCAGCATGAGGAGAAACTTCTTTAGGGTGAGGGTGGCAGAGGCCTGGAGCAGGCTGCCCAGAGAGGTTGTGCAGTCTCCTTCTCTGGAGACTTTCCAAGCCCATCTGGATGCATCTCTGTGTGGACTACCCTAGGGGATGCTACTTTGGCAGGGAGGTTGGACTGGATGATCTCTGGAGGTCCCTTTTAAGCTCTAACATTCACCACCACTCTCTGGGCCCAGCCCTCCAGCCAGTTCTTGACCCATACCAGAGTGAATCTGCCCAAGCCAGGAGCTGCAGCTGTGCCAGGAGCTGCCTGTGGCAGATACTGTCAAAGGCTTTGCTGCAGTCCAGGCAGACTCCATCCACAGCCTGCCCCACACTCACCAGGCAGGAACCTGATCATAAAAGGAGCTCAGGTTGGTCAGGGAGGACCTGCCCTTCCTAAACCCATGCTGTCTGGCCCTGATCCCTTGGCCACCTTGTAGGTGCTGTGTGATGGCACCCAAGCCAGGAGAATGATCTTTGAGTGGTAAGTAACAAAACAGAAGGAAATTACACCTAGAAGCAAGCCTCTCAGGCTGGAACAGGCAGTTTTTGGTTGCCTTGCAGTAGTCATCTTGCTTCCTGGCTTGGATCTCAACTAATTACATGGCTGGGTTTGAGGATGGGTGGCAAGGCCATTCAAACCAATCCTTTTTTAAGCCTAGAGGGAACTGTAACAAGTAGAGTTGCTTTCCCAGGATGAAAAAGGAAGACCTTGGTCCTTGTAAGATTTCTCACTGCATGCAGGCAGTTGCTATGCTGCCTCCTTCTCCTCCTCCTCCCTGGAGCAGAGCCAGCAGCAGTGATGCTGGGAGGCCTTGGGGAAAGCAGGATAGAGGGAAAAGGCCATGCACAGTCCCCATGACTCAGCTTCTCTCCCTGTTCTAAGCATCCTCTTGATACAGTCACACTGCTTCATATTTTGTGTTGTTTCATTATTCATAGCAAGAGACATCTGAGAGGGCCAAGAGAGGAATTAAAAAGTAGACTTTCAATTAAAAGAGAAGTATTTAAATAGATCAGCTTCAAAAGATTATGGAAAGCAGCAAATGTGTTAGTGATGGAGAAAGGGAACAGGCATTTGACATGAGGGGATTCCAGGTCCACCTAGAGAGAACAAGTGGGACCCACTGCACGTCTTTATTGCTCAATCCATGAAATTAGGGTTGTTTCATAACACTTCAGCTAATAAATATTAGTCTTTCCCTAGGGAAATGCTTCCTAGTACTCTGAAAAATAACAGTGGCACTGAAAAGGTTAAGTAACCCAAGGGAGCTGTGCTGAGCTTTGCCATGTTTCAGCTGGAGGCTTTGTCACAGACAGGTTTGTTTCTCTCTTCCTTGCCTTGATAGAATCACAGAATCAGGCAGGTTGGCAGAGAGCTCCAAGCTCCCCCAGCCCAACCTAGCACCCAGCCCTGCCCAACCAACCAGACCATGGCACTAAGTGCCCCAGCCAGGCTTGGCTGCAACACCTCTAGGCACAGCCACTCCACCACCTCCCTGGGCAGCCCATTCCAGTGCCAATCACTCTCTCTGACAACAACTTCCTCTTAACATCCAGCCTAGACCTGCCCTGGCACAGCTTGAGGCTGTGTCCCCTTCTTCTGGTGCTGGCTGCCTGGCAGCAGAGCCCAACCCCACCTGGCTACAGCCTCCCTGCAGGCAGCTGCAGACAGCAATGAGCTCTGCCCTGAGCCTCCTCTGCTGCAGGCTGCACCCCCCCAGCTCCCTCAGCCTTTCCTCACAGGGCTGTGCTCCAGGCCCCTCCCCAGCCTTGCTGCCCTGCTCCAAACACCTTCCAGCACCTCAGCAGCTCTCTTGAAGTCAGGAATCCAGAATTAGGAAAACTGGGGCCCTTCCAACCTCTAACATTCTGTGATGATCCCAAGGGTCTTTTTGAACCTGAATGTTTCTATGATAAGAAGTTTTGTGGGTGTGCATCTCCTCACTCTCATCTGACCACACCAGATTACCTGGAGTCCAGGTGCACTCAGCACTGAGCACACTTGCTGAGACTTCAGCACTCATTTGTGTCCCAGAGCTCATCCAAATGCCATAGCAGAGTGGTGTGTTCAGTCCTAGGAGGTGGTTATCATAGAATCAAGCAGGTTGGAAGAGAGCTCCAAGCTCCCCCAGCCCAACCTAGCACCCAGCCCTGCCCAACCAACCAGACCATGGCACTCAGTGCCCCAGCCAGGCTCTAGGGTAGGGTGTTCCTGGGCATGGCAGGGGGGTTTGGAACTAGATGATCTTTGTGCTCCCTTCCAGCCCTGCCTGATTCTATGCTTCTAAGAGCAGGAAGGACTTTTCTGCTGTTAGGATCTCCAGGCAGAGCTCAAACACCACACTGAGGAGCCAAGAGAGAGCAATGAGACAGCAGTTTTGCTTCCTCTGTGGTTCCCTGCTTCTTCTGCACATGATATTTAAAGAGTATTATGGGATTCTGCGTACTTAATAGCGGCTCCCTCAGAAGGATTTGCTTGCTGAACACCAATAAGTAGGCTCTGTGATGAAGTTTCCTGCATTTGGGTACTTTTTATTACATTTCCCATTCAGTTCAAGCAGTGAGGAAATGCTCTCCCTGCCAAGGCTCTTGTTGCCAGCCTCCTATCTTGCAAACTCCCAGGGCAATGCTTGTCCCTCCAGATGTGTGCCTGCTTTGCTAAAGAGCTCTGTTTCAGAGGTGTAGCTCAGAGGAAGCTTTGCACTATCAGCTCCAATTATCTCAGGTGGAAACCTCAACTGGCTGAGCAGGCACTGACTGCTCAGATCTTGGTAGCATTTCAGTTCTGCTTACAGCCGGGAGGAGAAAACTCTCACTCTGTACCTCTTTGCCATGGTCCCTTACCTGACAGCCTCTCTCCACCCAAACTGTTTGCTCCCTCACCTTCTCTTCTTTGCTCAACTCCTAATCCTGCTCCATCTCCCGCTGAGGCTTTTCTTTGTCTTCATCATCTCCTGTCCATCCTGCTGTGTTCCCAGCAGCTTCCATCTCAGTGCCACCCTCTGGTCATGTTCCACATCTGCTCAGCTCTCTCTGGACCTTTTACCACTCTTCCATCCTTGCTCACCTTCCTGACTTCCCCTTCCCTTACCCACACCTTCCCTTCTGCTGCCACCTCCACTCTCTTCCATCCTTGCTCACCTTCCTGACTTCCTCTACCCTTACCCACACCTTCCCTTCTGCTGCCACCTCCACTCTCTTCCATCCTTGCTCACCTTCCTGACTTCCCCTACCCTTACCCACACCTTCCCTTCTGCTGCCACCTCCACTCTCTTCATCCTTGCTCACCTTTCTGACTTCCCCTACCCTTACCCATACCTGCCCTGCTGCCACCTCCACTCTCTTCCATCCTTGCTCACCTTCCTGACTTCCTCTACCCTTACCCACACCTTCCCTTTTGCCACAGTTGTCCTTCTACTGCCACCTCCACTCTCTTCCATCCTTGCTCACCTTTCTGACTTCCTCTACCCTTACCCACACCTTCCCTTCTGCCACAGTTGCCCTTCTGCTGCCACCTCCACTCTCTTCAATCCTTGCTCACCTTTCTGACTTCCTCTACCCTTACCCACACCTACCTTTCTGCCACAGTTGTCCTTCTGCTGCCACTTCCACTCTCTTCCATCCTTGTTCACCTTTCTGACTTCCCCTATCCATACCCACACCTACCTTTCTGCCACAGTTGTCCTTCTGCTGCCACCTCCACTCTCTTCCATCCTTGCTCACCTTTCTGACTTCCTCTACCCTTACCCACACCTTCCCTTCTGTCACAATTGTCCTTCTGCTGCCACCTCCACTCTCTTCCATCCTTGCTCACCTTTCTGACTTCCTCTACCCTTACCCACACCTTCCCTTCTGCCACAGTTTTCCTTCTGCTGCCACCTCCACTCCTTTCCTTTCTGCACTGCTGGACTGGATGATCTTGGAGGTCTCTTCCAACCTGGTTGATTCTATGATTCTATGATTCTATTCTCTTCTGGCTGATCCATGGCTTAGGGAAGGATGCTCATGGCAGTGCAGCCACCAAGGAAGCAAGGCCAGCTTTCTGCTGCTGTAGCACACATGCTACATCTCAGGCGTGGGTGCTTCATATCCATCAGTACATCTGCAGTCTGAAATTAGAAATCTGAAATCTTAATTGTGTGCTCAATAATGGGACCCATATGTTGCCATGGTGAGATAACAAGAGGAAGGATCAATGCTAAGACACTGAGAAATGAGATTTCACCAAAGCATAATGTCCCACGTGAAGAGAAAAGGGCTCAGCTTACCCCTGTTCTGTAGGGGCTTTTATTTGGGCCAGAATAAAGGAGCTTTGATTTCCATGTCAGCAAATTGAATCCATCTTTTGCAAGTGGAGTGAGCCAGAACAGGAGCATTTGGAGTAGTTTTCACCCATCTAGAGAGCTTTGTGCTCCTGTGATGCTGTGTTTTATCCCTGGTCCACACTCAGCACTCCCCTGAAGACACAGCATTGACAGCTACTGTAGAGGCTGGCAGCTGTATCCAGCCCAAATTGCTCTTCACTTCTGCTGGGGCTTGGATTGAAAGTAGTGAGCTGAAACTACAGATAGGAAAAAGTTTTCCCTGGTCCTTAGGGATAATTCTGCAGCATTTGAGTTGGTGAAGCAAAGGAGTGGATTGGTGAGGGATGCCAAGGAAAGCTCATTAAGAGAGAGCCTGTGGAAGAGGTCAGAATAACATCTCTCAGAATAGGTTTTGGTAGAGATCCTGCCTTGGGGCAAAGGATGCTGTCAGGCCCTGAAAGGTCTCTTTCCTAATAATCTTCTTGAGCAGTTTTTCAGGACCATTTCTGTGGCTGTGCAAAATCTCAAGGAGGAGTTTCCTTCTGTTTAGCTTCCCAAAAGGGAAAAAAGAAAAGCTAGGAGCAGCTGTGGAGCTGTTGGAGGGCAGGAGAGCCCTGCAGAGGGACCTGGCCAGGCTGCATGGGTGGGCAGAGGCCATGGGATGAGACTGAACAAGGCCAAGGGCAGGGTTCTGCACTTTGGCCACAACAACCCCAAGCAGCACTGCAGGCTGGGGCCAGAGTGGCTGAGAGCAGGCAGGCAGAGAGGGAGCTGGGGGTGGTGGGAGAGAGGAGCTGCAGAGGAGGCAGCAGTGCCCAGGTGGGCAGCAGAGCCAATGGCATCCTGGGCTGGCTGAGGAGCAGTGTGGGCAGCAGGACAAGGGAGGTTCTTGTGCCCACCCCTGTGCTCAGCACTGCTCAGGCCACCCCTGGAGTGCTGTGTCCAGTTCTGGGCCAGGAGTGCCAGGAGTGGGGGGAATGGAGCAAAGCTGGAGGTGGGAAAGTTCAGCCTGGAGGTGAGGAGGAAGTTGTTGAGCAGCAGAGTGGTGAGAGGCTGGAATAGGTTGCCCAGGGAGGTGGTGAGACACTGGCACAGGTTGCCCAGGGACATTGTGGAGCACAGAATGACCTCATGTGATCAAAGATCAAAGATCACATTGGGTGATTCTGTGCTCCACAGCCTTCCTGGAGGTGTTCAAGGCCAAACTGGATGAGGCCTGGAGCAACCTGTCCCTGCCACACTGGATGATCTTTGAGGTCCCTTCCAACCTAAACCATTCTATGATCCTCTGCAGTGTTTTCATCCAAACATTGTAAACTATGGGCAAAAATGAGAGTGGTTTTAAGTGGATACAGGACTGGAACACCCTCATCAGAGAGTAGTGATGGATGTTCTACTGTCAATACAGGAGGGCATCTCCAGTGGGGTCAGTGCTGAGTATGAGTCTGTGGAGGATTTCCAGTGCCAGCCTGCATGATAAGTCTGCCTGCTTATAAAATCTGAGCATGCTACCAAGCTAGCAGGGCTTGCAAGCACCTCAAAGGACAGGCTGAGAGTTCCAAATGATGTTGATAAATTGAAGGAACAGAAATCAATGTGATGAAATTCAATAAAGGCAAGTGCAAAGTGATACACTTAGCAAAGAGAAATCAAATGCCCAAGCCCAAAATGAGGAGTAGCTGGTGAAGCAGCAGCTCTGCCACAAGAGGCCCTGGGGGCAGGAGTTCACCCTGAGCTGAATATAAAGGAGCAAAACAGGATCTTGCCTTAAATAAAATGGCTGATGGCATTCCCAGGTGCCTCTGACACTGTCCTGAACCACGTTCTGCTCTCCAGGCTGGTGACACATGGGTTTGATGGGTGCACCACTGGATGGATACAGAAGTGGCTTGATGGCTGCACCCAGAGCGTGGCTGTCAATGGCTCCATGGCCAAGTGCAGGCAGTGACAAGCAGAGTCCCTCAGGGATCAGTCCTGGGACCAGTCGTGTTCAGCATCTCTGTGGGTGCCATGGACAGAGGCACTGAGTGCAGCCTCAGCAAGTTTGCTGCCCACACCAAGCTGTGTGGTGCAGCAGCCAGGCTGGAGGGCAGGATCCATCCAGAGGGACCTGGGCAGGCTGCAGAGGTGGGCACAAGCCAAGCTCAGGAGGTGCAACAAGAGCAAGGGCAAGGTCCTGCAGCTGGGTGGAGGCAATGCCAAGCACCAATGCAGGCTGGGCAGGGAGTGGCTGGAGAGCAGCCCTGAGGAGAGGGACTTGGGGGTGCTGGTGGAGGAGAAGCTGAGCAGGAGCCAGCAGTGTGCACTTGCAGCCCAGAAAGCCAAGCAGAGCCTGGGCTGCAGCAGCAGCAGTGTGGCCAGCAGGGCCAGGGAGGGGATTCTCCCCCTCTGCTCTGCTCTGCTGAGACCCCACCTGGAGTCCTGCATCCAGCTCTGGAGCCCCTGGGACAAGAGGGCTGTGGAGATGCTGGAGCTGGACACAAGAAGGTCACCTGGGAGCCTCCTCTGCTCCAGCCTGCACCGCCCCAACTCTTTCAGGCTGTGCTCACAGCAGAGCTGCTGCAGCCTCTCAGCATCCTCCTGGCCCTGCTCTGGACACTCTCCAGCACTCCACATCCCTCTTGTCATAGGAGATTCACCTGAACCCCAGCCCTAAGCACCCCATCCAGAAGGCTGGCTGTGCCTTGGGAAGCAGTGCAGGGGCTTTTCCCAGCTGGCCCTCGCGTTTCTGCTTCATGGGAAGGAAGGATCAAGGGCAGGCAGCAGCCTTGAGATGGTGCAGTGTGAGGGGGCTGGGGCATGGCTCCTCATGTGTGCTGCAGCTAGGAAGCTGACAGCTGTCTGCTCTGATAAAGCTGGCCTTCATGAGGGAGCCATCATGCTGCAGGTTGCTGCTTTGTCTGTGAGAGTGTCAACAGCAGCTAAGGATCTTTTGCCTTCCAGACATAAGAAATTCTCAGGCTCCCATGGTTTTAGGCTTAAAAAAAACCAACACCCTAAAGAAATGGATCTGAAAGCATGAAAGAAAGCTACAATCCATGAAAAAGACTGCCCTCAATTTCATGTCCCTGTATCCTACTGACCTTAGGAGGCAGGGAAAGCCCAAACAAACCATCCCATAGGCTGGCAAGATGGGAATTGCTCTTCCTTTCCCCCCCCCACCTCTTCCTCTTGATTCTGTAAAAGCCTCCCTGTACCTGGGAAGCAGAACAGTTTCTCCTCAGCTGCCTTCTTTACCTGGCAAAAAGTCTTGACCAGGAAATCAAAGCACTCAGCAGAAGAGAGAAAGTACCACAGTGGAAGTAGGTCACAACCACAGCAGCTCTCTTTTTGCCTGGAAGCCCTGCCCCTCTCTGCTCTGTTTTGTGTTTCAGAGCAAAAATAGGTTGCTCTTTCAAGAAGCTCCACTGCAAAACTTCTCTGAGCTGTGAGCTTTTGGAGCTGGGGGGGTGCAGCCTGCAGCAGAGGAGGCTCAGGGCAGAGCTCATTGCTGTCTGCAGCTGCCTGCAGGGAGGCTGTAGCCAGGTGGGGTTGGGCTCTGCTGCCAGGCAGCCAGCAGCAGAAGAAGGGGCCAGAGGCTGAAGCTGTGCCAGGGCAGGTCTAGGCTGGATGTTGTTAGGAAGTTGTTGTCAGAGAGAGTGATTGGCACTGGAATGGGCTGCCCAGGGAGGTGGTGGAGTGGCTGTGGCTGGAGGTGTTGCAGCCAAGCCTGGCTGGGGCACTTAGTGCCATGGTCTGGTTGGTTGGGCAGGGCTGGGTGCTAGGTTGGGCTGGGGGAGCTTGGAGCTCTCTGCCAGCCTGGCTGATTCTGTGATTCTGTGATTTCATTTCTGAGCATTGGTGCATTGGATGTTCTAAGATGTGTATGATACACAACCAGTCCTCAAGCCCATCCCTTGCAGCATTCCCTCTTGTAAGCAGTCCAGAGAAAATGTCATTCCCATGGCTCATGCTGAGCATTTAAACAAGGGTCAGGTAGCTCTTACTAGTGCCATAGTCCTTGGTGGTTCTTTACTGGTAACTTATCCCAACCTGCTGAATACACAGAATCCTGGAGGTCTTCAAGCAAAGCCTGGATGAGGCACTTAGTGCCATGGTCTGGTTGACTGGATAGGGCTGGGTGATAGGTTGGACTGGCTGAGCTTGGGGGTCTCTTCCAGCCTGGTTGATTCTATGATTCTATGAATCACAGAACATTAGGAGATGGAAGTGACCTCCAAAGCTCATCCAGTCCAAGCCCCTGCCGCAGCAGGAGCACCTAGAGCAGCTCACACAGGAACACACAGAATCATAGAATCACCTAGGTTGGAAGAGACCTTCAAGATCATCCAGTCCAAGTGGGTTTGCAATGGCTGCAGAGAAGGAGACTCCACAACCTCTCTGGGCAGCCTGCTCCAGCTCTCTGGCACCCTCACTGTAAGGAAACCTCCTCTGCCCCAGCTTGCCCCCAGTGCCCCTTGTGCTGCCCTGGGCCAGCCCTGAGCAGAGCCTGCCTGCGTCCTGCCCACACTGCCCTGCACAGCTTGGGCACAGCACTGAGGGCAGCCCTCAGGCTGCTCTGCTGCCAGCTGCCAGCCCCAGCTGCCTCAGCCTGGCCCCACAGGAGATGTGTATTGCTTGCAGAGCTCTGGGCTGGGCTCCCTCAAGCAGTTCCCTAAAGCTCTTTTTGACCTGAGTGGGCCAGAACTGGACATGGTATTCCAGATGTGGCCTCCCCAGGGCAGAGCAGAGGGGCAGGAGAACCTCTTTTGACATCCTAACCACATCCCTTCTAATCCACCCCAGGATGCCCTTGGCCTTCTTGGCCACAGGGGCAATTGCTGCCTCCTGGGCGTCCTTCTGTCCACCAGAACCCTCAGATCTCCAACAAGTCAGTCCCAACCTATCCTGGTCCATGAGGTTGTTCTTTCCCAGATGCCAGCCTCTACCCTTGCCCTTGCTGTACTTCATTCACTTTGTCTCTACCCAACTCTCAGCCTGTCCAGGTCAGGCTGAATGGCAGCACAGCCCTCAGCTCTCTCAGCCACTGCTCTGCTCCCAGGTTGGTGTCAGCAGCATTTTAGTGGTGGAAGCTAAGTTAACATGGATGAGAAGGACCACCCTCCCAAAAGTCCATTTCCCTTTCTCCCAGCAAGTTTCACAGCCCTAGCACAAGGCAGTAGTTTGGCAGGCTGGAGCAGAGGAGGCTCCCAGGTGACCTTCTTGTGGCCTGCCAGCATCTGAAAGGGGCTCCAAAAAAGCTGGGGAGGGACTTTTGAGGCTGTGAGGGAGTGTCAGGAGTGGGGGGAATGGAGCAAAGCTGGAGGTGGGGAGAGTGAGGCTGGAGGTGAGGAGGAAGTTGTTGAGCAGGAGAGTGGTGAGAGGCTGGCAGGGGTTGCCCAGGGAGGTGGTTGAGGCCCCATGGCTGGAGGTGTTTGAGGCCAGGCTGGCTGAGGCTGTGTGCAGCCTGCTCTAGGGTAGGGTGTCCCTGGGCATGGCAGGGGGTTGGCACTGCCTGATCCTTGTGCTCCCTTCCAACCCTGCCTGGTTCTATGTTTATGTGAGGAAGAACTTCTTCACTGTAAGGGCACAGGCTGCCCAGAGAGGCTGTGGAGTTTCCTTCTCTGGAGCCTTTCCAGCCCTCTCTGGACGTGTTCCTGTGTGCCTGTGCTAGATCCTCTGCTCCTGCTCTGGCAGGGGGGTTGGACTCCATCTCCAGAGATCCCTTCCAACCCCTGTGATGCTGTGATGCATGTCCTGATGGAGCTCTCCCTGGGCAGTGAGCTAGGCAAACACAAACATTCACTTACTCCACGTGGGTTTATTATTCCAGTCTTCTGGAGCCAGGAGAGCAGTAAATAGTGTGCTAATTAAATCCCCAGAAGGCAGTAAGTCAAACCCTGCTGCAGAGGACTGCTGTGGTCTCAGGATGCTGCAGCAGTGAGATCAGAGCTGAGATGTTCTTCTGGAATGGAACAAGATGAAATTCCCCTCTGCAGCAAGAATGCTAATGCAGCTGAGCAGCAGGCACACAAACAGGGAGAGCAGTGAAGGCAGACACCTGTGTTTTGCAGCAGCAATGACAAAGAAGTTAAAGTTAGTAGACAGCTGCAGAGCTTTCCATGCCCTTCCTCTGTGCCCTTCCATGCCAGCTGCCATTCTGAGCCCTGGTTGAGGCACCCTGCTGACTCTCTTTGCTTTGCTCCTGGTTGCTGTGCTCCCCAGGGGCATCCTTCATAGAATCCAGAATGCTAGAATCAGTCAGGGTTGGAAGGGAGCACAAGGATCATCTAGTCTAACCCTGCTGCCATGGGCAGGGACACCTCACACCAGAGCAGGCTGCCCACAGCCTCATCCAGCCTGCCCTTAAACACCTCCAGGGATGAAGATTCCACCACCTCCCTGGGCAGTCTGCTCATAGGCTTGAGTGTGGTTGCCATAGCCCTGGCAGCACCCAATTCTCCTCAGCCTTTCTTGCAAGAGCTGCTGCCTGCTGGCTCCTGGCAGGTCTGTCCAACTCCCCTGGTGCTTCCCTGCCTCAGAAAAGCTGTAGGGAACTCTCTGGAGCTTGAGCTCTGCTGTTTTGCTGCAGGTCAGGTTGGTTTCAGTGCCTCCACTGAAACCACCTCCACAAACCAGGTTATTTGTTCTCTTGCTTTGTGCCATTGAGAAACCAAGAGAAAAACCAAAGCTGTTTGTGGAGGTTCCTAGGAACTCCTCTCAGGTAGGATGAGAGAAGCTGCACTGAAACCAACCTGACCTGCAGCAAAACAGCAGAGCTCAAGCTCCAGAGAGCTCCTCTCCAGGCTAAACAACCCCAGCAGCACTCCAAGCTCCCTCAACCTCTTCTTATACCCAACTGCTCCAGGCCCTTCTCCAGCCTCATTGCCCTTCTCTGGACAGGCTCCAGCCCCTCAATGTCCTTCCTGTAGTGAGAGCCCAGGAGCTGAACACAAACCACATGAAACATTTCCCCCAGCCCGCTGGAATTCTACCTTGTTCCCATCCATTTTCTCTTCTTGGGCACTCCCTGGCCCCTGTTGGCAGGTGCCTGCCTTTGAATTCTTGCAATCTCAGACAGATTAGAGCCAGGGTTGCCATAGCAACCTTAACTCCACTCCTCATTTGCATCACAATACAATTAATGCATTTAGTGTTCACAGGGCCCTGATGTGTGATCTTAGCATGAGGATTCTATTGTCCTGAGCAACCTGCTCTAGTGTGAGCTGTCTCTGCCCATGGCAGAGGGGGTGGGGGTTGGAACTAAATGATCCCTGAGGTCACTTCCAGTCTATGATGCTATGAAATCCAAGTCCTTGCTGAGATCTCTGAGGATGGAGAGGGATATGACACACATATATATGTTGTTAGTGTGTTTCCAAGGGACTGGAATTAATAAGTCAGGAATGAGATTGGTTTGATGTTCAGAAGATGCTAATAGCTTTAACATGTCTGGTTTGCACTGTTGGTGATGCTTTTTTAATCACTGAGGGGGGAGAAGGAAATGGTTTCAAACCATAATTGATGAGGAAGTCTCTGGAAAGGAAAGGGAGAGTTCTGTCTGATCACTGGTTTTGTGTACTGGGGTCCTTGGAATCCTTTTGGAGCTAGTGGCTGCCTTGTCAGGTCACCCCTTGTCAGGTCACATCATGTTAGGCCATCCCTGGAGTGCTGTGTCCAGTTCTGAACTCCTCCATTGCAGAGAGCTGTGGAGGTGCTGGAAGGTGTTTGGAGCAGGGCAGCAAGGCTGGGGAGGGGCCTGGAGCACAGCCCTGTGAGGAGAGGCTGAGGGAGCTGGGGGTTGCAGCCTGCAGCAGAGGAGGCTCAGGGCAGAGCTCATTGCTGCCTGCAGCTGCCTGCAGGGAGGCTGTAGCCAGGTGGGGTTGGGCTCTGCTGCCAGGCAGCCAGCAGCAGAAGAAGGAGACACAGCCTGAAGCTGTGCCAGGGCAGGTCTAGGCTGGATGTTGTGAGGAAGTTGTTGTCAGAGAGAGTGATTGGCACTGGAATGGGCTGCCCAGGGAGGTGGTGGAGTGGCTGTGGCTGGAGGTGTTGCAGCCAAGCCTGGCTGGGGCACTGAGTGCCATGGTCTGGTTGGTTGGGCAGGGCTGGGAGCTAGGTTGGGCTGGGGGAGCTTGGAGCTCTCTGCCAACTTTCTTGATTCTATGACAGTTTTATTTCCCCCCTCCAAAAGAGTCAAGAGCTTCAGTTGTTGTGTTTTTCAAGGAGATCAGGAATTACAGCAATGACTCATTAATGCTAATGTGTCTTGTAGAAGCACCCAGAAGTGGTCAGTTACAGGAACCCAGAAGTTAAGGAGGGTTTATTTACCTGTGGGAAGTACTCATCTGTTTACTGTTATTTAGCACATCACAGCATAGAACAGTCAGGGATGGAAGGGACCTCAAGGATCAGCCAGTTCCAACCTCCCACCCATGGGCAGGGACACCTCACACTAGATCAGGTTGCTCAGAGTCACATCCAGCCTGGCCTTAAAAACCTCCAGGGATGAGGCTTCCACCACCTCCCTGGGCATCCTGTGCCAGTGTCTCAGCACCCTCATGCTGAAGAACTTCTTCCTCACATCTAATCTACATCTCCCCTCCTCCAACTTTGCTCCATTCCCCTCAGTCCTATCACTACCTGACAGCCTAAAAAGTCCCTCCCCAACTTTCTGGTAGCCCCCTTCAGATATTGAAAGGCCACAATAAGGTCACCTGGGAGCCTTCTCCTCTCCAGCCTGCACAGCCCCAGCTCCTTCAGTCCAGCAGGTCTAAAGCAATCACTGAGTCTTCTCTCTGCTTTGCTTTGCTGATTGTTTAACGTCAGTGCAGGCAAACTACAGCTCAGCCAAAAAGATACTTTCAAGGCATCAAAAGAAATGGTTTGGTTGTAAATGCACTCCTCAAACTCCACTCTGTCTCCTCAGGTTTGTGCCTGCATTCATCCCAAATGCAAGCTATTTTAGTTAGCCAGAAAGAAGCTCCCCAAAAAGCTGTGTGTGCACTGTGAATGTGTCTAGAATGAAATGCTTCCTGTTTCAGATATATTTAGGGAGCTCAATCTACAGCCAGACAGTACAACCCCACCTCACTTGGAGTAAACATGAGGAGAATTGCTCTATGTATAAAAAAAAACCCAGAGAGATTGCTAGGGGAGAGTCAGTTTCAAACAGTGAACCTGCAGCTTTCTCCATGACATAGTCACAGAATGGTCAGGACTGGAAGGGACCTCAGGGATCAGCCAGTTCCAACCTCCCTGCCATGGACAGGGACACTTTCCACTACATCAGCTTGCTCAGAGTCACATCCAGCCTGGCCTTAAACACCTCCAGGGGTGAGGCTTCCACCAACTCTTTGGGCAACCTGTGCCAGTGTCTCACCACCCTCATGGTGAAGAACTTCTCCCTAACATCTAATCTAACTCTCCCCTCCTCTAGCTTGGATCCACCCCCCCAGTCCAGCCAGTGGCCTGACACCCTAAAAAGTCCCTCCCCAGCTTTCTTGTAGCCCTCTTCAGATCCTGGAAGGCCACAATAAGGTCTCCTTGGAGCCTTCTGCTCTCCAGACTGCACAGCCCCAACTCTCTCAGCCTGTCCTCACAGCAGAGCAGCTCCAGCCCTTTGCTCATCCTTGTGGCCCTTCTCTGGACACCTTCCAGCACCTCCAGGTCTTTCCTCTAACAGGGGCTCCAGAACTGGACACAGTGCTCCAGGTAGGGTCTCACCTGGGTGGAGTAAAGGGACAGAATCACCTCTCTTGCCCTGCTGCCCCCACTTCTGCTGCTGCAGCCCAGGACACGGTTGGCTCTCTGGGCTGCAAGTGCACACTGCTGGCTCATGTTGAGCTTCTCCTCCACCAGAACCTCCAAATCCTTTTCTTCAGGGCTGCTCTCCAGCCACTCACTGCCCAGTCTATATTGGTTCCTGGGCTTGCCCTCACCCAGATGCAGGAACCTGCACTTAGAATCAATAGAATCAATAGAACCAACCAGGTTGGAAGAGAGCTCCAAGCTCACCCAGCCCAACCTAGCACCCAGCCCTGCCCAACCAACCAGACCATGGCACTAAGTGCCCCAGCCAGGCTTGGCTGCAACACCTCCAGGCACAGCCACTCCACCACCTCCCTGGGCAGCCCATTCCAGTGCCAATCACTCTCTCTGACAACAACTTCCTAACAACATCCAGCCTAGACCTGCCCTGGCACAGCTTGAGCCTCTGTCCCCTTCTTCTGCTGCTGGCTGCCTGGCAGCAGAGCCCAACCCCACCTGGCTACAGCCTCCCTGCAGGCAGCTGCAGACAGCAATGAGCTCTGCCCTGAGCCTTCTCCTCTCCAGACTGCACACCCTCAGCTCCAGCTCTCTCAGCTTCTCACTGCAACCTGCTTTCAGGGAGCTGTAGAGAGCAATGAGCTCTGCCCTTAGCCTCCTTTTCTCCAGCCTGAACACCCCCAGCTCCTTCAGCTTCTCCTTGTAGGTATCAGATACATTAAGGTTTTAGTTAGCCTTTTGTTGACAAGTCACAGGAGCAGGATCTGGACAAGATCTGTTCTCTTCTTACTCTATTTACTGATGAAATCTTGCTTACCCCACACTATTTTTTGCCCACTGATGAGCTCATATCTCATCTTCAGCACTGGTTCCTCACCAAAGCCATTTTGTGGCACCCTAATTCTCCTCTTCTCATCAGAGATGCCTCTAACATTCAGATGCCATCTTTACAGCCATTTCAAGCTGCCTGCTTGCTTCTCATTAATTATTTCATTGCTATTTCAATTGCCCAGGACAGTTGGACAGTAGAGAGACTCCTCTGGTGACTTTTGCTGCCCACCTGGTTCTGACAGTGAAATCAGAGGTTTCAGCAAGTCTTAGCCCCACAGGGACTGGGGTCTGGGCTTCTTGCTCTGTAAACCACACCAAAACCTGGGGATTGATTGAGGTATTTTTGTGCCTGACCCCTTGTATTGTACAGCCAGGGAGAGCAGAGGCCAGAAGGGCTCAGGAGAAGCCACTCTCCACTAGAATTTGATCCCTTCATTGTTCTGCCCAAGCCAGAATCTTTTGACCTTTTGGGGCACATTATAAATCTCTGTTGCTCGTTCAGGCTCCTGCTCTGAAGCATTCACTGTGGAGAGTGCAGAGGACTCTGTGTGGCTTCAATGAAGTCATTCAGCTTTGCTTTTCATGCACATGCAGGAAGCACATTGCTTGAAAGCACTTAGGCCCTGGCAGTACCATACAAGTGAATTCTGAGAGTGGAAAAGGTGGAGATGGGTTTGATTTCATCCCCATTTACACAAAGCAGAGCAACACAGCTCAGTAAACAGTTCTTAACTGGCTGCTAGAGTGGCACTGCTGATACTTAGCTGCAAAGGTTGATTTCCTGCTTCTCCTTTCTCTGCTGGGTGAGTTTGTCTCTAATGATGCTAACTAGGGAATGCACAGTCCTAGAGGTATGGAAAGCTTTCTGCTGCCCTTGATTGTGAAGCCTTAAAAAGCACTGTGCAAAAGAGCTGCCTGAAAGCTTTCTGCTGCCTTTGATTGTGAGGTCTTCAATATCACTGTGCAAAAGAGCTGCCTGAAAGCTTTCTGCTGCCTTTGATTGTGAGGTCTTCAGTATCACTGTGCAAAAGAGCTGCCTGAAAGCTTTCTGCTGCCTTTGATTGTGAGGTCTTCAATATCACTGTGCAAAAGAGCTGCCTGAAAGCTTTCTGCTGCCTTTGATTGTGAGGTCTTAAAATGCACTGTGCAAAAGAGCTGCCTGAAAGCTTTCTGCTGCCTTTGATTGTGAGGTCTTCAATATCACTGTGCAAAAGAGCTGCCTGAAAGCTTTCTGCTGCCTTGGATTGTGAGGTCTTCAGTATCACTGTGCAGAAGAGCTGCCTGAAAGCTTTCTGCTGCCTTGGATTGTGAGGTCTTAAAATGCACTGTGCAAAAGAGCTGCCTGAAAGCTTTCTGCTGCCTTGGATTGTGAGGTCTTAAAAGGCACTGTGCAAAAGAGCTGCCTGAAAGCTTTCTGCTGCCTTTGATTGTAGTGGTAGGACTGGGGGGAATGGAACAAAGCTGGAAATGGAGAGATTCAGACTGAATATTAGGAAGAACAAGGGGACACAGCCTCAAGCTGTGCCAGGGCAGGTCTAGGCTGGATGTTGTTAGGAAGTTGTTGTCAGAGAGAGTGATTGGCACTGGAATGGGCTGCCCAGGGAGGTGGTGGAGTGGCTGTGGCTGGAGGTGTTGCAGCCAAGCCTGGCTGGGGCACTTAGTGCCATGGTCTGGTTGGTTGGGCAGGGCTGGGTGGTAGGTTGGGCTGGCTGAGCTTGGAGCTCTCTTCCAACCTGGTTGCTTCTATGATTCTAAGTTCTGCACCGTGGGGCTGGTGGAATGCTGGAAGAGGTTGCCCAGGGAGGCCCTATTCCTGGAGATCTTCAAGGTGAGGCTCTGCAGGACTGATCTAGTGGAGGCTGTCCCTGCTGACTGCAGAGAATGACCTTTGAAGGTCCCTTCCAACCCAGACCACTCAGTAATTCTGTGGAAATCAGTGTGTGTGCTCTCTTTAGGGTTGTAAATGTAGACGGAACAGATGCTAAGGTAGCATGGAGTTAAAAAGAGAATGAGAAGAGAAATGGAGGTTACAGACCTGAACCTGAACATATGGCTAAAACTGATTGCATCAATACCTTCAGCTCACCTCATGCTGGATTCTTGAGCCCTTCCCTTTCTGCTCTGTGAAGGCAAAGGCAATAATGAAAGTGGCATGAATGATGCAGATTCATATGGCAGCCTGAGAGCACAGCCTTGCACTGCTGCTAATTTGTCACTTAACAACGTTCCATGGAGGGAACAATGAAATCCTCTTAGTCAGGAGTCTGCCTCTGAGTCACTCAGAGAGATGCAAGCTCACAAGTCAGCTTCCTCCTCAGTTTTTAGCCCAGTCCTTCTGTTCCCAGACATTAGATGCTCCAGCAGTTGGCAAATGGAGAACACTGCTGAGCTTTCACAGGAGTCACTTCGTGTCCTGGCTTTTGTTGGCAGATATGTTCAGGCAGAAGAGTTCTGAACGGGAGGCTGCAACCACCTGGCCCTGGAAGAGAGATCCTAGTGGAGAAATGGCAAATGAGCAGGTAAACAGCAGCATTGCTTCTTAGCAAGGCCCAGGGTGCAAAGACTTCATTCCAGAGCTGCCATTTCTTCCCAAATTAATTAATCACAATATTTTGTACTGTTTCATTTTCTATTTTCTGTCTCAGTGGAATAACTGAACTGGAACTGGTTTTAGTATCCTTTTAGTCCTTATTTCTCCACTGTGAGACTCCAGTTAATGTTTCTTCAGTCTTTATTTCTCCACTGTGAGACTCCACTTAATATCCTTTTATTCTTACTTTTTCCAGCATCAGACTCCACTTAATATCCTTTTGTTTTCTTTTTTCTCCAGTGTGAGACTCCAATTCATCTTTTATTCTTTCTTTCTCCAGTGTGAGACCCCAATTCATCTTTTATTCTTTCTTTCTCCAGTGTGAGACTCAAATACATCTTTTATTCTTTCTTTCTCCAGTGTGAGACTTCAGATAACATTCCTTCATTCTTCCTTTCTCCAATGTCAGGCTCCAGTTACCATTCCTTCATCCTTCCTTTCTCCAATGTCAAACTCCAGTTAATATCCTTTTATTCTTCCTTTCTCTATTGTCAGACTCCAGTTAATATTCCTTCATTCTTTCTTTCTCCAGTGTCAGACTTCAGATAACATTCCTTCATTCTTCCTTTCTCCAATGTCAGGCTCCAGTTACTATTCCTTCATTCTTCCTTTCTCCAATGTCAGGCTCCAGTTACCATTCCTTCATTCTTCCTTTCTCCAGTGTCAGACTCCAGTTACCATTCCTTCATTCTTCCTTTCTCCAGTGTCAGACTCCAGTTACCATTCCTTCATTCTTCCTTTCTCCAATGTCAGATTCCAGTTACTATTCCTTCATTCTTTCTTACTCCAGTGACTATTCCTTCATTCTTTCTCCAGTGTCAGACTCCAGTTACCATTCCTTCATTCTTTCTTACTCCAGTGTCAGACTCCAGTTAACATTCCTTCATTCTTTCTTACTCCAGTGTCAGACTCCAGTTAACATTCCTTCATTCTTTCTTACTCCAGTGACTATTCCTTCATTCTTTCTCCAGTGTCAGACTCCAGTTACCATTCCTTCATTCTTCCTTTCTCCAGTGTCAGACTCCAGTTACCATTCCTTCATTCTTTCTTACTCCAGTGTCAGACTCCAGTTACCATTCCTTCATTCTTCCTTACTCCAGTGTCAGACTCCAGTTAACATTCCTTCATTCTTTCTTACTCCAGTGACTATTCCTTCATTCTTTCTCCAGTGTCAGACTCCAGTTAATATCCTTTCATTCTTTCTTTCTCCAGTGTCAGACTCCAGTGACTATTCCTTCATCCTTCCTTTCTCCAATGTCAGACTCCAGTGACTATTCCTTCATTCTTTCTTTCTCCAATGTCAGACTCCAGTTAATATCCTTTCATTCTTCCTTTCTCCAATGTCAGATTCCAGTTAATATTCCTTCATTCTTTCTTACTCCAGTGACTATTCCTTCATCCTTCCTTTCTCCAGTGTCAGACTCCAGTTAACATTCCTTCATTCTTTCTTACTCCAGTGACTATTCCTTCATTCTTTCTTTCTCCAGTGTCAGATTCCAGTTAATATCCTTTTATTCTTCCTTTCTCCAATGTCAGACTCCAGTGACTATTCCTTCATCCTTCCTTTCTCCACTGTCAGACTCCAGTTAATATCCTTTTATTCTTCCTTTCTCCAGTGTCAGACTCCGGTTACTATTCCTTCCTCCTTCCTTTCTCCAATGTCAGGCTCCAGTGACTATTCCTTCATCCTTCCTTTCTCCACTGTCAGACTCCAGTTAGTGTTCCTTCCTTCTTTCTTTCTCCACTGTCACTCCAGTTAATATTCCTTCATTCTTCCTTTCTCCAGAGTGAGACTCCAGTTAATATTCCTTCATTTTCTTACTCCAGTTACCATTCCTTCATTCTTCCTTTCTCCAAAGTGAGACTCCAGTTAATGTTCCTTCATTCTTTGTTTCTCCAGTGTCAGACTCCAGTTAATATCCTTTTATTCTTTCTTTCTCCACTGTCAGACTCCATTTAATATCCTTTTATTCTTCCTTTTCCCAGTGCCAGACTCCAGTTAATATCCCTTTATGTTTTCTTTCTCCACTGTGAGACTCCAGCAGAGCAGCTGCAGCCCTCTGATCATCCTCATGGCCCTTCCCTGGGCATGCTCCAGATCTTTCCTGTAATAGGGGTTCCACAAGTGGACACAAGCAAAACATCCAGCATAAGATCCTGAGCTAGGGGAGGTCATCAGAGCTCCACTGATCTCTTTTGGTCAACTCCTGAAAGGATGATCTGGCTCTTCAGCTTTAGGAAAGGCAGGCTAAGAATGTAGTAGCAGTGGTATGTGTTGGGACAGACCCTTACATAGCAGAGCTCCAAGCAGCAGGACATGTGCTTACCACAGAACAGTGATTGCCAATGTCTAGGTGCTAGCAGAGGAAGCTGTGCCACTGCAAATGCCTTTGGGAGCACACAGCACACAATGTTCTCCTCCTCCATCTGACTTCAGTTTCTCAGTCCACAGAAGACTGCTGTCTGGAGAGTAAGATTGCACCAAGAGGGGTTTAGATTGGATATTAGGACAAACTTCTATGCAGAAAGAGTGGTCAGGCATTGGAATGGGCTGCCCAGGGAGGTGGTGTGATCACCATCCCTGGAGGTGTTCAAGAAACACTGGTGTGGAGGCCAGGGACAAGCAGAGTCCCTCAGGGATCAGTCCTGGGACCAGTCTTGTTCAACATCTTTGTGGGTACCATGGGCAGAGGCACTGAGTGCAGCCTCAGCAAGTTTGCTGAGCACACCAAGCTGTGTGGTGCAGCAGCCAGGCTGGAGGGCAGGATCCATCCAGAGGGACCTGGGCAGGCTGCAGAGGTGGGCACAAGCCAAGCTCAGGAGGCTCAGCAAGACCAAGTGCAACAGCTGGGTGGAGGCAATGCCAAGCACAAAACCAGGAAGAAAGGGACCTGGGGTACTGGTGGATAGTAGGCTGAAGCTGAGGCAGCAGTGTGCCCAGGTGGGCAGCAGAGCCAATGGCATCCTGGGCTGGCTCAGGAGCAGTGTGGGCAGCAGGACAAGGGAGGTTCTTGTGCCCACTCCTGTGCTCAGCACTGCTCAGGCCACCCCTGCAGTGCTGTGTCCAGCTCTGGGCCCCTCAATTGCAGAGAGATGTTGAGGTGCTGGAAGGTGTTTGGAGCAGGGCAGCAAGGCTGGGGAGGGGCCTGGAGCACAGCCCTGTGAGGAGAGGCTGAGGGAGCTAGGGGGGTGCAGCCTGCAGCAGAGGAGGCTCAGGGCAGAGCTCATTGCTGCCTGCAGCTGCCTGCAGGGAGGTTGTAGCCAGGTGGGGTTGGGCTCTGCTGCCAGGCAGCCAGCAGCAGAAGAAGGGGACACAGCCTGAAGCTGTGCCAGGGCAGGTCTAGGCTGGATGTGAGGAGGAAGTTGTTGTCAGAGAGAGTGATTGGCACTGGAATGGGCTGCCCAGGGAGGTGGTGGAGTGGCTGTGGCTGGAGGTGTTGCAGCCAAGCCTGGCTGGGGCACTTAGTGCCATGGTCTGGTTGGTTGGGCAGGGCTGGGTGCTAGGTTGGGCTGGGTGAGCTTGGAGCTCTCTGCCAACCTGCCTGATTCTGTGATTCTGTGATTCTGTGGATGAGTTGACATTAGTGATACTATTAAATAAGGTCTTGCTCTGGCAGGGGATTGGACTGGATGAGCTTTGGAGGTTCCTCCCAGCCCCTGACATTCTGTGATGCTGTGATTTTCAGATCCAACACATGCCTTAGATGGAAAAAAAAGCCTTTTCCCTTCCAGCAGAACTCTCTTTCCCTTCTTTTATCAAAGAGTGGCTGCAGTGGTACCAAAACAGCTACTCAAGCACATGGATTGAGATGCCTGCTCACCACCCTGCCTTACCAAGCAACATCCCCAGGATCCCAGGCTTCATCCCTTTCTTCCCTCTCATGCTGAAAATGCTGCCCTGGAAAGAAGAGGGCACTGAGGGTTAATGTTTGAGGAATGCAGGGCCAGGATTAATGTTTGTGGCAATTAGTCAGTGGAGCTTCCAGTGCACACCAATTTTCCTGAGGCTTGACACAAGCAGTGCTAAAGCACAGGAGGAAATTTAGGTACCTGAAAACTCTCCTTTCACCTAGACAGGAGAGATACAGATTAGGAAGTAGAACTTTTCCATTTAAACATCCAACCAGTGTGGAACATTTGTTGTTTTACTCCTTGGAAAGGAGTTAAATTACATTTTTCTGTCCTCCTGGCTCAAAACCAGGATGCAAACTTCAGTCAAGTTGGTCACATCCATAAGGATTTGGAGCATCCAATCCTAAAGCAGTAAAAATGAACTTCATTTACCAAACCTTACACTGAAATCATAGAATCAAGCAGGTTGGAAGAGAGCTCCAAGCTCACCCAGCCCAACCTAGCACCCAGCCCTGCCCAACCAACCAGACCATGGCACTAAGTGCCCCAGCCAGGCTTTGCTGCAACACCTCCAGCCACAGCCACTCCACCACCTCCCTGGGCAGCCCATTCCAGTGCCAATCACTCTCTCTGCCAACAACTTCCTAACAACATCCAGCCTAGACCTGCCCTGCCACAGCTTGAGGCTGTGTCCCCTTCTGCTGCAGGCTGCCTGGCAGATGTCACAAAAAATGAACCAAATAACACAGAAGTGAACCAAAAACCTCACTTTGAGCTGGAGAGAAGTCCAAAATCCCCTCATCCCTCACCACCAACCTAATTGCCATGCAGTGGTAGGTTCCTCATGATCATAGAATCATAGAATCAGGCAGGGTTGGAAGGGACCACAAGGATCAGCCAGTTCCAACCCCCCTGTCATGGGCAGGGACACCTCGCACTAGATCAGGCTGTAGAGCCACAGAAACATGTTCAGAATCAGAAGTAGCTCTTTTGCTGTCACTGGAAGGTTGTTCCAATACCTTTGGCATTAGAATCCTACTTCTAATTTCCAGGAATTTGATTTTGTGCCAATGCTACAAAAATATCCTTAGATGTGGTTAATTTTTTTTCTTCCACTCCTGCAGGCCCCTTCTCTCTTCTCCTGTATCACAGAATCAGGCAGGGCTGGAAGGGATCACAAGAAGCAGCCAGTGCCAACCCCCTGCCATGCGCAGGGACACCCTACCCTAGAGCAGGCTGCACACAGCCTCAGCCAGCCTGGCCTCAAACACCTCCAGCCATGGGGCCTCAACCACCTCCCTGGGCAACCCCTGCCAGCCTCTCACCACTCTCCTGCTCAACAACTTCCTCCTCACCTCCAGCCTCACTCTCTCCACTTCCAGCTTCTTTAGGCTGGGCATTAGGAAGCATTTTTTCCCCTACAAGAGTCTGGGATCATCTGGCACAAATGATGATCTTGCAGCAGGTACAAAGAGCATTCCTGGAAGGTTAACCCCCAGAGAGAGCTTAGAGTATCCACTGTGCACCTCCATCATGCCAAAGCAAACTGCCTTGGAAGGCATCAGACATGCTTGCTCTGTAATTGCATTAATCAGAGGGAGCTGCTTCCCTGCCTTCCCCTGCTGTTGCCATGGCAGCCTCCCCATGCTGGCAAAGTGCAGGGGCACCCATTCTCAACTGTACTTACAAAGCAGCTACATTTCAAAGGCAAACAACAAATAAGAAGCTGAAGGGAAGATGCTGGGCAGAAGTGACACAAACCCCACAAGCTTTTGTCACCTCCTCCACCTCCTGCACGCCTCAGACCTGTGCTTACAGCTCCCTGCCTGACTCCCAGCTGCCTTCAGTGCGTGCAGGGAAAACTCTGGGATGTTGTCTGCCAGAACATGGAGTCTCTGTGGCAGGCCCAGGAGCTGAGGAGAGGCTGAGGGGGCTGGGGGTGTGCAGCCTGCAGCAGAGGAGGCTCAGGGTAGAGCTCATTGCTGCCTGCAGCTGCCTGCAGGGAGGCTGTAGCCAGGTGGGGTTGGGCTCTGCTGCCAGGCAGGCAGCAGCAGAAGAAGGGGACACAGCCTCAAGCTGTGCCAGGGCAGGTCTAGGCTGGATGTTGTGAGGAAGTTGTTGTCAGAGAGAGTGATTGGCACTGGAATGGGCTGCCCAGGGAGGTGGTGGAGTGGCTGTGGCTGGAGGTGTTGCAGCCAAGCCTGGCTGGGGCACTTAGTGCCATGGTCTGGTTGTTTGGGCAGGGCTGGGTGCTAGGTTGGGCTGGGGGAGCTTGGAGCTCTCTGCCAGCCTGGGGTTGATTCTATGATTCTATGGTCTTCTGAGGTCCCTTCCAGCCTCTGACACTCTATGATTGTGTGCAACCTGTGCTGGCTTCTGTGCTGCTGCTCTGGCAGGGGGGTTGGACTGGATGATATTTCGAGGTGAGGAGAAAGTTCTTCCCTGAGAGAGTCATTGGACACTGGAATGGGCTGCCCGGGGAGGTGGTGGAGTCGTCGTCCCTGGGGCAGTTCAAGGCAAGGTTGGACGTGGCACTTGGTGCCATGGTCTGGCCTTGAGCTCTGTGGTAAAGGGTTGGACTTGATGATCTGTGAGGTCTCTTCCAATCCTAATAATACTGTGATACTGTGGTCCCTTCCAGCCCCTGACACTATGGTTGTGTGCAACCTATGCTGGATTCTGTGCTGCTGCCCTGGCAGGGAGGGGTTGAACTGGAAGCTTTCCAGAGGTCCCTTCCAACCCCTAACACCCTCTGATCAGCCTCCAAGATGAGCAAGCAGAAGTGAGTTCTTTAGGGTGCATGAACCAGGAGCGTGGTGCAGCAGATGCCACCAGCAGAGCCCTCCCTCCCTTGCAGCTGACTAAGATGGGAATTGCAGCTGACGTGGAGAGTGCCTTTTTTTGTTCCTCTCCTTCTTGTGAAGCAAGAGGGGATTCCCTCATTCTCAAACGAGTGCCTCTCTCCCCCTGAAGTTGAAGAGAGCTTTATACAGCTGCTGGATTGCAGCTATGAATGATGCATTTTTCTGGGGGTGGAATGTCAAGCATTTTTTTTTTTTTTTTAACTGCTCTTCAAGCCACAAAGATCCATCAGGGAAGAAGCAATTAGAATATTTCAGAAGCCCCAGAATTTACATTGCTTGAGCTCGTGAGTGAAATGAAATTGGCTGCCTCCAATTTACATGTCTGCAATTGCAGCAGGAAGAAAAGCTGTCAGAGCTCAGCTTTTGAATCTGAAACCTCTTGGGGAGAGAGCAGGTGTGCTGGCAAGGGATGCTTTGGGGTCACTTTGCAGACAGCTAAGGCTGAAAGGAATCCCTGCTGAGGTGTAGAGGGCACTGTGTAGCTGGTGAGAGGCCTGGGACACAGCCCTGTGAGGAGAGGCTGAGGGAGCTGGGGGGGTGCAGCCTGCAGCAAAGGAGGCTCAGGGGTGAGGTTGTTGCTGTCTGGAGAGCAGGCAGGCAGAGAGATGGGATGAGACTGAACAAGGCCAAGGGCAGGGCTCTGTACTTTGGCCACAACAACCCCAAGCAGCACTGCAGGCTGGGGCCAGAGTGGCCGAGAGCAGGCAGGCAGAGAGGGAGCTGGGGGTGCTGGCAGAGAGGAGCTGAAGATGAGCTCTGAGTGGCTCTGAGCAACCTGCTGGAGCTGAAGACATCCATACTTACTGCAGAGAGTTTGAGCTAGATGACTTTTAGAGATCCCTTCCAACCTGCCCTGTGATCTTTGATCACATTGGGTGATTCTGTGCCCCACAACCTCCCTGGGTAACCTGTGCCAGTGTCTCACCACCCTCACTGCAAACAACTTCTTCCCAACATCCAATATCACTCTCCCCTCTGCCACTTCAAACCCATTCCTCTTCATCCTCTCATTCCCAGACCTTGTCAATAGTCCCTTTTCAGCCCTCCTGTATCCCACTTCACATCCTGCAAGGCCACTCCAAGCTCTCCTCCAAGCCTTCTCTTCTCCAGCCTGCACAGCCCCAACTCTCTCAGCCTGTCCTCAGAGCAGAGCTGCTGCAGCCCTCTCAGCATCTTGGTGGCCTCCTCTGCACTGGCTCCAACACTTCCATGTCCTTCTTGTGTTGGAGGCTCCAGAACTGCCCCCAGGACTGCAGGTGGGGGCTGAGGAGAGCAGAGCCAAGGGGCAGAATCCCCTCCCTTGCCCTGCTGCCCACACTGCTCTTCATACTTCTTAGACTCTTAATACTGCAGTAACCTCCAGCCACACTTTCAGTCTCTCTTGATTCTATCCATCCAAGACAGGTTACAGAAGCCTTCAGGTTGCCCTGACTTGGAGCTGTGGTGTGGGCAGGAGGCCACAGGACAGCTTCAAGGCAGGAGTGAGTTGTTTCTTACAGACCCCTCATGCTGATTTCCATCACTGGGGTCTGCAGGTGCATTTGCTTTGCTGCTTCTGCCAGCAGAAGACAAACGGTGCCAGAGCAGTTTGGACTTGCTGATGTGTGAGGTTTTCTTTTGCTCTACCTTGTGCAGGCAGGCTCACATTTCCAGAGCTTTTGGACTAAAATAGTCTCCCCCCAGACTTGAGAGAGGTACTGCAGGAAGCAGAAACTCTGTCAATGAAGACTGATTTATCCCTGTTGGGGTTTGATAACACACAGACACATACAGGTGTAGACATACATGTGAAGCCTGTCCCACTGCTGAGCTTATGCAGAGCACAGATGTTACATAATGCTTCCAGCCTCCAACTGGGAAGCAGGGATATGACTAAGCAACAGAGCATGACTGATGAATAACAAACTGTACATGTTCCCAAAGATCTGTTCTCCAAGGAAGGAAATCTTCCAAATGGATAGATTTGAGAAGTTTCCCATCCCCTAGAGGACTGCAAGGAGAGAGTGGAGGACAAGAGGCAAACAGGAGAGTAGACACAAGTCATAGAGTCCTAGAATCAGGCAGGGTTGGAAGGGAGCACAAGGATCAGGCAGTTCCAACCCCCCTGCCATGCCCAGGGACACCCTACCCTAGAGCAGGCTGCACACAGCCTCAGCCAGCCTGGCCTCAAACACCTCCAGCCATGGGGCCTCAACCACCTCCCTGGGCAACCCCTGCCAGGCTCTCACCACTCTCCTGCTCAACAACTTCCTCCTCACCTCCAGCCTCACTCTCCCCACCTCCAGCTTTGCTCCATTCCCCCCACTCCTGCCACTCCCTCACAGCCTCAAAAGTCCCTCCCCAGCTCTTTTGGAGCCCCCTTCAGATGCTGGAAGGCCACCAGAAGGTCCCCTGGGAGCCTCCTCTGCTCCAGCCTGCACAGCCCCAACTCTTTCAGGCTGTGCTCACAGCAGAGCTGCTGCAGCCTCTCAGCATCCTCCTGGCCCTGCTCTGGACACTCTCCAGCATCTCCACAGCCCTCTTGTCCCAGGGGCTCCAGAGCTGGATGCAGGACTCCAGGTGGGCTCTCAGCAGAGCAGAGCAGAGGGGGAGAATCCCCTCCCTGGCCCTGCTGGCCACACTGCTGCTGCTGCAGCCCAGGCTCTGCTTGGCTTTCTGGGCTGCAAGTGCACACTGCTGGCTCCTGCTCAGCTTCTCCTCCACCAGCACCTCCCAAGTCCCTGTCCTCAGGGCTGCTCTCCAGCCACTCCCTGCCCAGCCTGCATTGGTGCTTGGCATTGCTTCCACCCAGCTGCAGAACCTTGCCCTTGGCCTTGTTGAACCTCCTGAGCTTGGCTTGTGCCCACCTCTGCAGCCTGTCCAGGTCCCTCTGGCTGGATCCCTGCCCTCCAGCCTGGCTGCTGCACCACACAGCTTGGTGTGGGCAGCAAACTTGCTGAGGCTGCACTCAGTGCCTCTGTCCATGGCACCCACAGAGATGTTGAAATGATTCCATATATTTATACTGCTTCTTGCAGCTTAGTCACCTGCCTCTGCCAGTGACTTCATGTGCTGCTTCAGATGGCCAATAAATATGTGGAGTAAGAGGTTTTAACCTACTGCACAGCAGTGCAACTGAACTCCACTTTGCAGCTGAAGGCAGAATGCAAACTCCTCACAGGCACTGGAGAGAGTTTGAGGCAAATTAAAACTCTGGGGAATTTGCTTTCCTCCTTCTGCTTGACCAGAAACCTGCACACAGACACCTACAGCTTTGTCAGCTTATGGTGTTGAAGAACCCTCTTTGGGTTGTCAGTGGCTCATGCATGATCTAGCACCTGAAGAGCCTTCTGAAGGTACCAATTTGCACAGCCAGGGCCCTGTTAAGTGGCAGCATCAGCAAGGCAGGCACTTTAAAACCTTCAAGCCAGATCTTTGCCTGGTAGAAATTCATCAGAGCTGACTCCTGTGGGGCTCTCAACCTCAGATTTCTCAGAGAGGGAAAAAAAAAATGAAGTCTAATTGATGATAAAATAAGAGAGGAGGAGGAGGTGGAGGCAAAGCTTTTAAATGCCTCAGAGATTATTTGGAGGCAGGAAAGGAAGGGCCAGGGGCAAAGAAACAAGGACATGTTTGGAATGATTCAGTTAGCAAATGGGCAGAAAGATAAAAGGAATATCAGCTGTAATGAGAGGAGGGGAATTAATTTTTCTCTCTCCTCTCCAGATCCACATTTTGTCAAAGCAATCATGGCCTTTCCATGGAGACTTCTGATCCAAGAAGCTGCCATTTGGCTGAGACATCTGCTTGCAGTAGCAACCTCCCAGCCCTGGAGGTGACCCTGCTCTGGCAGGGGGGGTTGGGCTGGATGATCTTTCATAGAATCACAGAATCAGGCAGGGTTGGAAGGGAGCACAAGGAGCAGCCAGTGCCAACCCCCCTGCCATGCCCAGGGACACCCTACCCTAGAGCAGGCTGCACACAGCCTCAGCCAGCCTGGCCTCAAACACCTCCAGCCATGGGGCCTCAACCACCTCCCTGGGCAACCCCTGCCAGCCTCTCACCACAACTATAACTACCTGCAGGGAGGCTGTAGCCAGGTGGGGTTGGACTCTGCTGCCAGGCAAGCAGCAACAGAAGAAGGGGACACAGCCTGAAGCTGTGCCAGGGCAGGTCTAGGCTGGATGTTGTTAGGAAGTTGTTGGCAGAGAGAGTGATTGGCACTGGAATGGGCTGCCCAGGGAGGTGGTGGAGTGGCTGTGCCTGGAGGTGCTGAAGCCAAGCCTGGCTGGGGCACTTAGTGCCATGGTCTGGTTGGTTGGGCAGGGCTGGGTGCTGGCTGGCTGAGCTTGGAGCTCTCTTCCAACCTGCTTGATTCTATGATTCTGTGATTCTAATGCCTCTGCTCCACTTGTGCTACAAAAAATTAAAGTGCTCAGCTCCTTTTGCTTCTCCCAGCATGAAACAGAGCAAAATCACCACTCAAAATGAGGCAGAAATGTGGCTTAGTAACAGAGGTGCTAGGTTGGACTGGATGAGCTTGGAGGTCTCTTCTAACCTGGCTGATTCTATGGTGCTGATCTTGGGTGGGACTAGGAGTAGGGGGAACAGAGCAAAACTGAGAGTGGGTAAATTCAGATTGGAGGTTAGGAAGAAGTTCTTCAGCATGAGGGTGGTGAGAGCCTGGCAGGGGTTGCCCAGGGAGGTGGTTGAGGCCCCATGGCTGGAGGTGTTTGAGGCCAGGCTGGCTGAGGCTGTGTGCAGCCTGCTCTAGGGTAGGGTGTCCCTGGGCATGGCAGGGGTTGGCACTGCCTGCTCCTTGTGCTCCCTTCCAACCCTGACATTTCTGTGGTTCTGTAATCTGGGCAGTGAGGGCAGGGCAGCTGCTCCTGCTGATTTTGTGGCTGACTGCAGTGTGGGCTGCACCAATTCTGACCAAACCAATTGGATGTCTCTATCAGATGCTCTTTTTTTTTTAAGTGAGGGTACAACAACTTCATCTTAAGCCTGAGTGTAAAAAAAAAAGCTAATCAACTGCTCCAAAGAAATGAAATCAACCTTTGTAGCTTGCCCAGGAACTAGTCAAAGGTGTAGCAAGGCTGAAGTGTTTGAGGGCCACCATTAAGGGGAAAAGGATGCATGTTTGGGCAGGCTGCTGATATCTTGAGTTCCAAAGGACCTACTACCTGATTTGGAAGGACTTCAAATGTCTGGAAGGTGAGCTTCATGTGTGTGAGGGTCCAATTACTCAAAGCACTGAAATAAGTGCACATCATGAATCTTGCCTCAATGATATGTCTGTCAGAACTGATGATAAGGCAGCAGCACAGAGATGGCAAGTTGGAAAACTCTCCTTCTTTGATTCCTCCTTTCATACCTTAGACCAACTCTCCAAGCTTCTCTGCAGCTGTCAGCTCTGGTGAGATTTATCTACCAGCAATAAAGATTCCAGGCATTCCTGGGAACTCACTTAAACAGCTACACCAAGTTCCATTCCTCCTTTTAACCCTCATCTGTGCCTGTGTCCTCTCTTCCCAGCTCCATTTCTCTCCAGCTTCTTCCTTCTTCCCTTTAACCCTCATCTGTGCCTGTGTCCTCTCTTCCCAGCTCCATTTCTCTCCAGCTTCTTCCTTCCTCCCTTTAACCCTCATCTGTGCCTGTGTCCTCTCTTCCCAGCTCCATTTCTCTCCAGCTTCTTCCTTCCTCCCTTTAACCCTCATCTGTGCCTGTGTCCTCTCTTCCCAGCTCCATTTCTCTCCAACATCTTCCTTCCTCAGGGGGAGTAGTGACTTTTCTTTCCTCCCATCACACATTTCTGTTCATGGTAACTCCAACAGGCAGCAACAGTGAAAATGTTAGCAGCCAGACACCAATGGTGTTCCCCAAGGATCAGTGCTGGGCCAGTCCTGTTCAATATCTTTATTGATGACCTGGAGCAGGGGATTGAGTTCAGTATCAGCAAGTTTGCAGATGACACCAAGCTAGGAGCAGCTGTGGAGCTGTTGGAGGGTAGGAGAGCCCTGCAGAGGGACCTGGCCAGGCTGCATGGGTGGGCAGAGGCCATGGGATGAGACTGAACAAGGCCAAGGGCAGGGTTCTGCACTTTGGCCACAACAACCCCAAGCAGCACTGCAGGCTGGGGCCAGAGTGGCTGAGAGCAGGCAGGCAGAGAGGGAGCTGGGGGTGCTGGCAGAGAGGAGCTGGAGATGAGCTCTGAGTGGCTCTGGGCATCCTGCTGGAGCTGAAGACATCCATACTTACTGCAGAGAGTTTGAGCTAGATGACATTAAGAGATCCCTTCCAACCTGCCTGCTCTATAAAATAGACCAGTCTCTGCAAACAACTTCTTCCTCATCTCCAGTCTCAATCTGCCCTCTTCCAACTTCAATCCATTGCCCCTCGTCCTGTCACACTGAGCCAGCAGTGTGCACTTGCAGCCCAGAAAGCCAAGCAGAGCCTGGGCTGCAGCAGCAGCAGTGTGGCCAGCAGGGCCAGGGAGGGGATTCTCCCCCTCTGCTGTGCTCTGCTGAGAGCCCACCTGGAGTCCTGCATCCAGCTCTGGAGCCCCTGGGACAAGAGGGCTGTGGAGATGCTGGAGAGTGTCCAGAGCAGGGCCAGGAGGATGCTGAGAGGCTGCAGCAGCTCTGCTGTGAGCACAGCCTGAAAGAGTTGGGGCTGTGCAGGCTGGAGCAGAGGAGGCTCCCAGGTGACCTTCTTGTGGCCTTCCAGCATCTGAAGGGGGCTACAAAAAAGCTGGGGAGGGACTTCTGAGGCTGTGAGGGAGTGTCAGGAGTGGGGGGAATGGAGCAAAGCTGGAGGTGGGGAGAGTGAGGCTGGAGGTGAGGAGGAAGTTGTTGAGCAGGAGAGTGGTGAGAGCCTGGCAGGGGTTGCCCAGGGAGGTGGTTGAGGCCCCATGGCTGGAGGTGTTTGAGGCCAGGCTGGCTGAGGCTGTGTGCAGCCTGCTCTAGGGTAGGGTGTCCCTGGGCATGGCAGGGGGTGGCACTGCCTGCTCCTTGTGCTCCCTTCCAACCCTGCCTGATTCTATGCTTCCATGATTCTGTCACTTCAGGCCCATGTAAGAAGTCCCTCTCCAGCTCTCCCATAGCCCACTTCAGGCACTGGCAGGCTGCTTTAAGGTCTCTCTGGAGCCTTCTCCTCTCCAGGCTGAACAGCCCCAACTCTTTCAGCCCATCCCCATAGCAGAGGTTCTCCAGCCTACCTTCTACAAAGCAACTGATGCCAGGAAGCAACCAATTGTGCAGGTTAGATTCCTGGAGACAGAAATACAAAGGAAAACACATCAGCTACCAACCTAACACTCCAGGGCAGTGTCACTGCCATCAACCAATTATGACTTCTAAAGGGCTGCATTGAAGACCTCCTGAGCCTTTTGACAACAACTGGAGCAGAGTTGGTGTCCTTCCTTATTGCTCTTTGAACCTTTTGCTTGTTTGTTGCTGTTGTTGCTTTTTCTGCTGCTAAGTTTTCTAAGCCTCCTTCCAGTTTTTCTGCCTGAAGCACCTCAGTTTCCATGGAAACACTGTAGGCATTTCTGGGCATGGTGTTTTCCAACCTCCATATGTGGAGTCTAAGGCTAAGTGATGTCACTGCTGTGAAATGTGGGCATTTATGTGGTGCTTAGCCTGCAGTGCTGAGGGTACCTGTAGAATGTTACATAACAGAAGCCCAGGTACAGAGAGGCAGCAGTAAGCTGGGCTGTGGCATCTGACACACTCAAGACATCCATAAGGACACCAAAAACAACCCCATGTGGGATTCTCTTGATGGTTTGGCTCTGCATGTTTGCTGCCTTGTGCCTGTTTTCAGTGTGTGGAGCAGCACTGAAACCTCAGTGGTTAGCAGGTTGAGAGAGCTTCTCCAACCTGCTGGATTCTGTCATTCTATGATTCCTTCTTCTCTGCTGTGCTCTGGGGAGGATGCATCTGGAGGTTTGTGTCCAGTTCTGAGCCCCTCAGCTCAAGAAGAGCCTTAGGGAACTGCTTGAAAGGGTCAAATACAGAGCTAGAAAGATGCTGAAAGGAATGGAGCATCTCCCTGCTGAGGACAGGCACACTCAAGACCTCAATAAGGACACTAAAAACAATCCCATGTGGGATTCTCTTGATGGTTTGGCTCTGCATGTTTGCTGCCTTGTGCCTATTTTCAGTGTGTGGAGCAGCACTGAAACCTCAGTGGTTAGCAGGTTGAGAGAGCTTCTCCAACCTGCTGGATTCTATCATTCTATGATTCCTTCTCCTCTGCTGTGCCCTGGGGAGGATGCATCTGGAGGTTTGTGTCCAGTTCTGAGCCCCTCAGCTCAAGAAGAGCCTTAGGGAACTGCTTGAAAGGGTCAAATACAGAGCTAGAAAGATGCTGAAAGGAATGGAGCATCTCCCTGCTGAGGACAGGCACACTCAAGACCTCAATAAGGACACTAAAAACAACCCCATGTGGGATTCTCTTGATGGTTTGGCTCTGCATGTTTGCTGCCCTGTGCCTGTTTTCAGTGTGTGGAGCAGCACTGAAACCTCAGTGGTTAGCAGGTTGAGAGAGCTTCTCCAACCTGCTGGATTCTATCATTCTATGATTCCTTCTCCTCTGCTGTGCCCTGGGGAGGATGCATCTGGAGGTCTGTGTCCAGTTCTGGGCCCCTCAGCTCAAGAAGGACCTCAGGGAACTGCCACAAAGATGCTGAAGGGAATGGAACATCTCCTGTGGGGCCAGGCTGAGGCAGCTGGGGCTGGCAGCTGGCAGCAGAGCAGCCTGAGGGCTGCCCTCAGTGCTGTGCCCAAGCTGTGCAGGGCAGTGTGGGCAGGACGCAGGCAGGCTCTGCTCAGGTCTGGCCCAGGGCAGCACAAGGGGCACTGGGGGCAAGCTGGGGGAGAGCAGGTGCCAGGGAACAGGAAGGGAAACTTTTTCCACTATGAGGGTGGCAGAGGCCTGGAGCAGGCTGTCCAGAGAGGTTGTGGAGTCTCCTTCTCTGCAGACATTCCAGACCCCCCTGGCTGTGTTCCTGTGTGCCCTGCTGTAGGTGCTCCTGCTCTGGCAGAGGGCTTGGACTGGATGAGCTCTGGAGGACCCTTCCAACCCCTAACATTCTGTGATGCTGTGAATTACCAGGGTGAGCCCAATGATGCAGCTCAGCCTTTCTGTGACAACATCCAATGTTGCTGAAGGAAAGAGAATGAGAACAGAACTGCTCTTCCTTCCTTCCTCCTCAACTACCCTGTGGCACAAGGAGTGAATAACAGAACCCAAGCCATTGGCTCTCTGAGCATCTCATTCAGGGAGATGAAACAAGCTCTCAGCGACTGACACTTGGTGCTTATGTTTTAATCAGGCTTCTCTGCAGCTACGTTTCCTGCCTTCTGAAGGGTTAGTTAGAGATGCTCCCCATTTGAAGTGCATTTTAGAAAGCAGTGCTGTGACAGCCTAGGATGCTTAGAGGAGAGAATGATTACTGCTCCTTGGGCACGCAGCAGAGCTGGAGTGTGCCCACACAAATCCTCTTTGGTGCAAGGTGGGAAATGGCAGTTTAGGAGGTACCACTCTGCTCGTTGAGATTGCCACCATGCTGCCTCTTCCATGTCTTTTAGCATAGGAACATAGAGCAGCCAGGCTGGCAGAGAGCTCCAAGCTCCCCCAGCCCAACCTAGCACCCAGCCCTGCCCAACCAACCAGACCATGGCACTAAGTGCCCCAGCCAGGCTTGGCTGCAACACCTCCAGCCACAGCCACTCCACCACCTCCCTGGGCAGCCCATTCCAGTGCCAATCACTCTCTCTGACAACAACTTCCCCCTAACATCCAGCCTAGACCTGCCCTGGCACAGCTTCAGGCTGTGTCCCCTTCAGAGGATCACAGGATGTTAGGGGTTGGAAGGGACCCAAGGAGATCATCAAGTCCAACCCCCTTGCTCTGGTGCTGGCTGCCTGGCAGCAGAGCCCAACCCCACCTGGCTACAGCCTCCCTGCAGGCAGCTGCAGGCAGCAATGAGCTCTGCCCTGAGCCTCCTCTGCTGCAGGCTGCACCCCCCCAGCTCCCTCAGCCTCTCCTCACAGGGCTGTGCTCCAGGCCCCTCCCCAGCCTTGCTGCCCTGCTCCAAACACCTTCCAGCACCTCAACAGCTCTCTGCAATGGAGGAGCCCAGAGCTGGACACAGCACTCCAGGGGTGGCCTGAGCAGTGCTGAGCACAGGGGTGGGCAGAAGAACCTCCCTTGTCCTGCTGCCCACACTGCTCCTGAGCCAGCCCAGGATGCCATTGGCTCTGCTGCCCACCTGGGCACACTGCTGCCTCCTCTGCAGCTCCTCTCTGCCAGCACCCCCAGCTCCCTCTCTGCCTGCCTGCTCTCAGCCACTCTGGCCCCAGCCTGCAGTGCTGCTTGGGGTTGTTGTTGCCCAAGTGCAGAACCCTGCCCTTGGCCTTGTTCAGTCTCATCCCATGGCCTCTGCCCACCCATGCAGCCTGGCCAGGTCCCTCTGCAGGGCTCTCCTACCCTCCAACAGCTCCACAAACAGGTTGGTAGAGACTTCCAAGATCATTCAGTCCAACCTAGCACCCAGCCCTATCCAGTCAACTCAGCTCCAGTCTGACCTTGCTCTCTCTCAGCCTAAATCCACTCCCCCTTGTCCTATTGCCAGACACCATCAGGACACCATCTTGTATTGCTTCCTGTAGCTTATTCCCTGCCATTCCACTTCACTCCTTTTATGATGCCACATTTCAGCTTGCTCCATCAATTTGCTCTGTACTGATGCTTTCCCTTCAGTATTTCAACCCTTCCCTTGCAAAAATGTTCCTTGCACTTCTCTTTCATAGAACAAATATTCCTTTGCCTTAGCCTTCTTTCTCATATTTCACCATATCATAGAATCATAGAATGAAGCAGGATGGAAGAGAGCTCCAAGCTCAGCCAGTCCAACCTAGCACCCAGCCCTGCCCAACCAACCAGACCATGGCACTGAGTGCCCCAGCCAGGCTTGGCTTCAGCACCTCCAGGGATGGTGACTCCACCACCTCCCTGGGCAGCCCATTCCAGTGCCAATCACTCTCTCTGGTGAAGAAAAACATCAGTTGTTATGGGCAACATAAGGAAAAAAAGTGCTTTCTCAGACTCCCTCCCCTGATGTACAGGGACACCTCACACTAGATCAGATTGCTCAGAGCCACATCCAGCCTGGCCTTAAAAATCTCCAGGGAGAGGCTTCCACCACCCCACTGGGCAACCTGTGCCAGTGTCTCAGCACCCTTACAGTGAAGAACCTCTTCTTAACATCCAGTCTGAATCTCTCCTCCTCTAGCTTGAATCCATGAATGAATGTCTGAGTGTGTCTCATGGGGGCAAGGAACTTAACAGTGGTTTTGTAGAGAGCAGCAAACATTCCCCCCCTCCTTAGCACTTAAATGATATATTCATATAGGAACTGACCCTGCATTTTAAACAGCTGGAAAACCATTTCTGAGCTTGCAGTCACAAGGAGGAACTCATGAGAATACCAAAAGTCACTAGGTTTAGATCATGGAAGCACAGAATTGCCAGGGTGAGAAGGGACCTCAAGGACCATCCAGCTCCAACCCCCCTGCCATGGGCAGGGGCACCTCACGCTGGATGAGGCTGTCCAGAGCCACTTCCAGCCTGGCCTTAAACACCTCCAGGGATGAGGCTTCCACCACCTCCCAGGGCAACCTGTGCCAGTGTTTAAGCATCCTCATGCTGAAGAACTTCTTCCTAACATCCTAAGCACAGCACTGCAAATCCCTGCCAGAGCACTGCTGAGTTTAGGCTGCCCTCACTGTGCCCTGAATCTGTCCCTTAGGCTACTCTTCAGTGACATCTCAGAGTCAACCTTGGTCCTCTGCAGGCTGTTCCTGGCTCCCTTGGGCTTGCCATCGAGTGGATGTCTCTGGGGCTCTGCCTTCCCATGGCTGCAAGGAAGAAGAAGGTGAAGAAGCCTTTGGATTGCATTTCTGCTGCCTGACAAAGCATTTGAGGTGAGGTGATCCCCCTCTGAGTTCATTTCAGGTGGAAAGGCAATTCTTCTGTTGCAGGGAATGCTAAAGTACCTGTCCTGGCACAGGGACATCTGACCTTGAGTCTGGGATAAAGTGATTGCTGAGTGTAGGATTTCTTTGGGCAGTGCTGGGTGCACTGAATCCTGTACCACAGCTTCAGCAGTTCCATCAGCCTGCCTCTCAGCCTTGAATCTGCATCCAGCAGTGTGGGCTACCCTAGAATACCTGAATTACTGTGCCCAGTTTTGGGCTCCCCAGTTCAGGAGAGACAGAGGCCTGCTGGAGAGAGTCCAATGGAGAGCCATGAGGATGCTCAGAGGGCTGCAGCAGCTCTGCTGTGAGCACAGGCTAGGAGAGTTGGGGCTGTGCAGCCTGGAGAAGAGAAGGCTTTGAGGAAACCTTGGAGTGGCCTTGCTGTAGCTGAAGGGGGCTACAGGAGGGCTGGGGAGGGACTACTGACAAGGTCTTGTAATGAGAGGAGGAGGAGGAGGAATGGGATTAAATTGGCAGAGGGGAGATTGAAACTGGCTGTTAGGAAGAAGTTGTTTGCAGTGAGGGTGGTGAGACACTGGCACAGGTTGCCCAGGGAGGTTGTGGAGCACAGAAGCACCCAATGTGATCTTTGATCACATTGGGTGCTTCTGTGCTCCACAACCTCCCTGGAGGTGTTCAAGGCCAGGTTGGATGAGGCCTTGAGTGACCTGTTCTAGTGGGAGGTGTCCCTGCCTATGGCAGGGGGTTGGAACTGGCTGAGCTTTGAGCTCCCTTCCAACCTTAACTTAAATTGTATAATTCTGTGATTTAGGGAGTTGAGCATCTCCCCTGTGGAGAGAGCCTGAGAGCTCTGGGGCTGTTCAGTCTGGAGAAGAGAAGGCTGAGAGGGGATCTGAGCAATGTCTGTCAATAGCTGAGGGGTGGGGGTCAAGTGGAGGGGGCCAAGCTCTTTTGGGTGCTGCACAGCAATAAGCCAAGCAGCAATGGATGCAAACTGGAACAGAGAAGGTTTCAGCTCAGCATGAGGAGAAACTTCTTTAGGGTGATGATGCCAGAGCCCTGGAGCAGGCTGCCCAGAGAGGTTGTGGAGGCTCCTTCCCTGCAGACTTTCCACCCCCACCTGGATGCATTCCTGTGTGCCCTACCCTAGGGGATCCTGCTCTGGCAGGGGGCTTGGACTGGATGATCTCTGGAGGTCCCTTCCAACCTCTCACACTCTGTGATGATTCTGTGATTCTTCTGGACTGTTTTGCTCTTCAGCTGAAGTATCTTTGGGCAATGCTTGGTACACTAAATCCTGTATCACAGCTTCAACTTCACTTTTTTTTCCCTCCTTCTTTTATTCTTCTCTTGTTTTCTTCCCCCTCCCTCCCCTCTTTCTCTTCTCCTCCCAAGGAGAGCTGTCCAACATTGGCAAGGATGTCAGCTGGGTCAGCTGGGGAAGTAAACAGCCCTGCTAAAACAAGAACAAGAAAGGTGAAGTGAAGGGAAATGCTGAATATTAATCTAGGTGTTGGCTCTGGGAACAGTTCCAGCCCTCAGCTCCACGGTGCTGTGTCAGTGATGGAGACAGGACACTAACCTGCTGCCACTCTCAGCTGCTCCTCACAGGGTCCCTTCACTCTTTTCAGCCCAACAAATAGACAGCTTAGGAATTTCCTAGGAAAGCCTGTGGGTTTCTGGACAGATCTGCTGATCTGGTGGCATCAAGTGACACAGGCAACATTGTCAAGTGGTCCCTAATATGAGGGTGGAGTGGATCTGTGTGGGTTATGCCTCAAGATGCTGCTGCTGCTCGCCTCGAGTGCTTGTGGCTGTTGAAAAAGAACCACATCTCTGCCAGGCCTGAGGAAAATTGATTCTATTTAGCTTACCTTTACTCAGCTATCTGTAAATCAGTCCTTTTCACTTTGCTGGTCTTTAAGTGTAGCTGTGAATTTCCCCTCTCTTAGAGCTGTCTTCTGTCACTCACCCCCATCACACATAAAAGTGCTCCGTGCAGGAGGTATAGCAGCAGCAAATTCCCTGGTGGGCTTCAGGGAGTCTCATGTCTGTTATTAGGCCACATCTCTGCCTGAGAAACCTCCTTCTGAATGGTGATTTTGCTCTGTTTCATCCTGGGAGAAGCAAAGAGAGCTGAGCACTTGATTTATTAGCACAGCAAGTGGAGCAGAGGCCATAGGATTATGGAATCAGCCAGGTTGGCAGAGAGCTCCAAGCTCCCCCAGCCCAACCTAGCACCCAGCCCTGCCCAACCAACCACACCATGGCACTAAGTGCCCCAGCCAGGCTTGGCTGCAACACCTCCAGCCACAGCCACTCCACCACCTCCCTGGGCAGCCCATACCAGTGCCAATCACTCTCTCTGCCAACAACTTCCTCCTCACATCCAGCCTAGACCTGCCCTGGCACAGCTTGAGGCTCTGTCCCCTTGTTTTATTGCTGGTTGTCTGGGAGAAGAGCCCAACCCCCACCTGGCTACAACCTCCCTTCAGGATCACAGATCCTGTGATGCTGTGAGGTATGATCACTAGCAGCCAACAGCTGGGGAGCAATAGTACCTCACAGAGGTGTCAGCCTGCCCAGCACCTGATGCATTGACTCTGGTCTTCAGAGTCTCCAGGGATGGGGGCTCAACCACATCCCTGGGCAGCCTGTGCCAGTATTTTACCAATCTCACTGTAAAGAACTTCTTCCCCTCTCAACCTGTCCCCATAGGAGAGGTGCTTCAGCCCTCTGATCATCTTGACAGCCTCCCCTGGACCTGCTCCATGTCCCTCTTCTGCTGGAGGCACCAGAACTGGGGAGGGTGCTGCAGGTGTGGTCTCAGCAGAGCTGAGCTGAGCAGAGCAGAGGGGCAGAATCCCCTCCTTGTGCTGCTGCTCTCCCACTGCTACTGGGCTGGCAGTGAGCAGTGCTGGCTCATGTAGAACTCTCCAGCCACTCCTCACCTAGCCTGTGTCTGTGCTTGGCATTGCCCAAGCACTGAGCAGGACCCTACGAGGCTGTGTTAGTGGCTGCAGCATTCCAGTTGTAGTTCTCTTTGTTTCCCATGTTGTTTTCCATGCTGTTTCCCAAAGAGCACCCTCATAAAAGGATTCCCTGAGCACAGCTGTGACAGACACAACTGCACAGCACCTCACATGTACACCTGAAGAGACTGAGGTGCTCTCTGTGTCCAGGCTAGCAGCCAAAGTGCTATGAAACCCACATCTTGTTAATCTGCAGATCAGCACTGATCCTCTCCCACTGCTTTTGAGCACTCTCTCCTTGGGCTTTTACCCTGTGCCTTGCTGTTAACTCTTTGGTCAGGCACATGGAATTCTGTCTGGTCATCATAGCTGCTTGTTTGTACTTCACAGCATCACAGAATGCCAGGGGCTGGAAGGGACCTCCAAAGCTCATCCAGTCCAACCCCCTGCCAGAGCAGCAGCACCTAGAGCAGCTCACACAGGAACACATCCAGGCAGGGTTTGAATATCTCCAGAGAGGGAGACTCCACAACCCCCCTGGGCAGCCTGTGCCAGGGCTCTGGCACCCTCACAGGGAAAAAAATCCTCCTCATGTTCCCATGGAACTTCCTATGCCTCAGCTCCCACCTATTGCCCCTTGTGCTGGCACTGGGCATCACCCAGCAGAGCCTGGCTCCAGCCTCCTGCCACTCACCTGCACATCTTTACCAACATGAATGAGGTCACCTCTCAGCTCCTCTGCTCCCAGCAGCACAGCCCCAGCTCCCTCAGGCTCTCCTCCTAACAGAGCTGTTCCATTCCCTTCAGCATCTCTGTGCTGGACTCCCTCAAGCAGTTCTGTGTCCTTCTTGAACCGAGGGGCCCAGGACTGGACACAGCCCTCCAGATGCATCCTCCCCAGTGCACAGCAGAGGGGCAGGAGAACCTCTCTCACCCTATTAGCCAAAGAAATGCCTGCAAAAGACATTTCCCACTCTTTGATTTCTCTTTTGCCTTTAATGAGTGGGTGAACAGAACATTCTGTACAAGCTTGGAAAAGCCTTCCTAGACTGCAGAGGTTTGCTGGCTGGTGGAGCAAAGCATAAAAAATGATGATGATGATGATGATGATGATGATGATGATTGAGGGATTTGTTTTTCCCACTTTGCTGAAGGGAGAATGCAGATTGTCAAGCTGGAATTTCAGGGTAGGTGGATTACAAGCTACTCTTTATGCCTCCTTGTTTGTTTGGTGTTTGGTTTTGAAGGGGTGCACAAAAATAGTGGCCAGGAGTTAAAAAATTCTGGTGCCTGAAACTTCCTTAAAAGGGCTTCTTCTTGTCCCTGAAGGAGCTCCAGCATCAGTTTGTCTTCCCTTACAGTATGCTTCTGGATGCTTTAGAAATGGAAACTACTCTGAGTGTGGTGTTTGGTTGAAGCATAGAATCAACCAGGTTGGAAGAGACCTCCAAGATCATTCAGTCCAACCTAGCACCCAGCCCTGGCCAATTATAGCAGTCAGGGTTGGAAGGGACCACAAGGAGCAGCCAGTTCCAACCCCCCCCTTGTCATGGGCAGGGACACCTCACACTAGAGCAGGCTGTCCACAGCCTCGTCCAGCCTGGGCTTAAACACCTCCAGGGATGAGGCTGCCACCACCTTCCTGGGTAGCCTGTTCCAGGCTCTCACCAGCCTCATGCTGCAGAACTCCTTCCTAAGATCCAGTCTGAATCTACCCATTTCTAGCTTGGTTCCTTTCAGTCCTATCACTGCCTGAGAGATGAGGCTTCTATCACCTCCTGGGCAAGCTATTCCATGCTCTCAAAAGCTTCATGCTGAGGAACTCCTTCCTAACATCCAGTCTGAATCTACCCATTTCTAGCTTGGTTCCTTTCAGTCCTATCATTGCCTGAGGGATGAGGCTTCCACCACCTCCCTGGGCAGCCTGTGCCAGGTTTGCATCACCCTCATGCTGAAGAACTTCTTCCTAACATCCAGGCTGAATCTCCCCACCTCCAGCTTTGCTCTATTCCCCCCAGTCCTATCACTACCTGACAACCTAGAAAGTCCCTCTCCAGCTTTCTTGTAGCCCCCTTAAGATACTGGAAGACCACAATAGGGTCACCTTGGAGCCTTTTCCTCTGCAGACTGAACAGTCCCAACTCCCTTCTGCATAACACTCAGCAGCAGGATGTGAGCAACCTGCTCTAGTGGAGGATGTCTCTGCTGAGTGCAGAGGGGCTTGGGCTGGATGCCTTTTGGAGGTCCCTTCCAAGCCAGACCATTCTATGACTCTAAGATCAGTGTCTTGCACTATGAACAGGTATCAGAAGGTGAAGCATCCTGTGGCAGCAGCTCAGCAGCACAGCTGTGCATCTGCATCTGCTCAAAGGCAGAGAGGAGAACCTTCCCTGTGACTTACAAGTGGAGGTTGAAGTGAGGGTTTATTGCCAGCTCAGGGCAGCAAGCTCTGCTCATTCCTTATTCCAAGAGAGTCTCCACCACTCCCTGCCCTCTGCTCTTTGGGAGTGAAATGCAAGTTGGAATAGGAAGTGGTGAGAGGAGATAAGAGCACCCAGGTGTGTTGTGTGTTACCTAGCAATGAAAGCCCTCTGTGGTGTGAGAGCAGAGAATTCTGAGCACCTGGGGTCATTTATCTGGGCCTGAGCAAGGCCTTTGGCACTGTCCCACACCACATCCTGGTCTCCAGGCTGGTGACACAGGGATTTGATGGGTGGAGCGCTGATGGATAAAGAAGTGGCTTGATGGCTGCACCCAAAGAGTGGCTGCCAATGGCTCCATGGCTCAACAGGAGCCAGCAGTGTGCACTTGCAGCCCAGAAAGCCAAGCAGAGCCTGGGCTGCAGCAGCAGCAGTGTGGCCAGCAGGGCCAGGGAGGGGATTCTCCCCCTCTGCTCTGCTCTGCTGAGACCCCACCTGGAGTCCTGCATCCAGCTCTGGAGCCCCTGGGACAAGAGGGCTGTGGAGATGCTGGAGAGTGTCCAGAGCAGGGCCAGGAGGATGCTGAGAGGCTGCAGCAGCTCTGCTGTGAGCACAGCCTGAAAGAGTTGGGGCTGTGCAGGCTGGAGCAGAGGAGGCTCCCAGGGGACCTTCTTGTGGCCTTCCAGCATCTGAAGGGGGCTACAGGAGGTCTGGGGAGGGACTATTGACAAGGTCTGGGAATGAGAGGAGGAGGAGGAATGGGTTTGAACTGGTGGAGGGGAGATTGATATTGGATGTTAGGAAGAAGTTGTTTGCAGTGAGGGTGGTGAGACACTGGCACAGGTTGCCCAGGGAGGTTGTGGCTGCTCCCTCCCTGGAGGTGTTTAAAGCCAGGTTGGATGAGGCCTTGAGCAACCTTTTCTAGTGGGAGGTGTCCCTGCCTTTGGTGGGGGGGGTTGGAGCTGGATGATCCTTGAGGTCCCTTCCAACCTAAACCATTCTATGTTTCTAAGAAGGTAGATATGCAGGAGGTTGGAACAAGATGATCTGGAAGTGCCTTCCTAACCCAAACCATTTTGATTCTATTGATTTACAGAGCTTCATCCTGCTATAGATGCAGATAGGATGCAGAGATATATTCTGATAGGCTTGGGGAGTGCAGGTAACCAAAAAAAAAGGGCAGAATTGAGTATAATAAATGCATGAAGCCATTCCTGATCCTCTTTCAAAAAGCTAACTTGCCAGACTGAATATCTGAGCTGGAGCATGTGTTGCAAACTCTTTAATAAGGTATTAAAATGCCCTGCTCAGAATTCCCAGCCTAATTATCTGACTGGGCAGCTCAATATACCAGCCAGAAATTGCTTTTGATGGTACATTGCCAAGCTAAACAGCTCCAGAAAAGCAGAACAGATGCTCTCTGGAATAAGCAGTCTGGCTCAGCTTGGTCATTGTACATTTGCATGAGAACCACAGAATCACTGAGGCTGGAATAGGACCTCTGAGATCATCACGTCCAGCCTAGGAGCTAAACAACACCACATTGAGCAGACCATGGCACTGAGTGCCACACAGATCTAGTCTAGAGTCATGGAATCAGCCAGGCTGGCAGAGAGCTCCAAGCTCCCCCAGCCCAACCTAGCACCCAGCCCTGCCCAACCAACCAGACCATGGCACTAAGTGCCCCAGCCAGGCTTGGCTGCAACACCTCCAGCCACAGCCACTCCACCACCTCCCTGGGCAGCCCATTCCAGTGCCAATCACTCTCTCTGACAACAACTTCCTAACAACATCCAGCTTAGACCTGCCCTGGCACAGCTTCAGCCTCTGTCCCCTTCTTCTGTTGCTGGCTGCCTGGCAGCAGAGCCCAACCCCACCTGGCTACAGCCTCCCTGCAGGCATCTGCAGGCAGCAATGAGCTCTGCCCTGAGCCTCCTCTGCTGCAGGCTGCACCCCCCCAGCTCCCTCAGCCTCTCCTCACAGGGCTGTGCTCCAGGCCCCTCCCCAGCCTTGCTGCCCTGCTCCAAACACCTTCCAGCACCTCAGCAGCTCTCTGCAATGGAGGAGCCCACAACTGGACACAGCACTCCAGGGGTGGCCTGAGCCGTGCTGAGCACAGGGGTGGGCACAAGAACCTCCCTTGTCCTGCTGCCCACACTGCTCCTGAGCCAGCCCAGGATGCCATTGGCTCTGCTGCCCACCTGGGCACACTGCTGCCTCCTCTGCAGCTCCTCTCTCCCAGCACCCCCAGCTCCCTCTCTGCCTGCCTGCTCTCAGCCACTCTGGCCCCAGCCTGCAGTGCTGCTTGGGGTTGTTGTGGCCAAAGTGCAGAACCCTGCCCTTGGCCTTGTTCAGTCTCATCCCTTTGGCCTCTGCCCACCCAGGCCAGGTCCCTCTGCAGGACTCTCCTACCCTCCAACAGCTCCACAGCTGCTCCTAGCTTGGTGTCACCTGCAAACTCACTGCTGCTGGACTCAATCCCCTGCTCCAGATCATCACTAAAGATACTGATCAGGACTATGCCCAGCACTGATCCCTGGGGACATCACTGGTGCTAGCTGCCAGCTGGATGTGGCACCATTCACCACCACTCTCTGGGCCCAGCCCTCCAGCCAGTTCTTGACCCAGATGAGAGTGGCTCTGCCCAAGGCAGGAGCTGGCAGCTGTGCCAGGAGCTTGTGGTCATTTTGCAAGTGGTCATTCTGATAAGATTTTATTTGCCTGCCTTTAGCACTCAGTCATTTTGGCCACGTTTCCTGGGAAGCCTTTGTCTTATCATTGCATCAGCCACAGGATGATTCCCATCACTAAGCTAAGTGCTGCAAACCCAACTTTGAATGCAGCAGGGAAGCTTAGTGAGAAATCATCATCATCATCATCTCTGATTGGGAAGCTCATTTGGTGGAGTAATTCAGGACAAGGGAAAGCTGAGCTCAGGAATAACCTGGGGCCTGCTGCTTCCCTGGCAGATGGCAAAGCTCAGGGGGGACAAGTCTGGTCCCTGGGGGGAAAGGATGCCAGACACTTTGACAGCACAGTTCCTCCACACCAACTACATCAGCCTCAGAGGAGTTTATAGCTCCTGCACTGCCAGCAGAGGAAAGCATTTTTGCAGGAGTAAATGGAGGAAGAAACATCAGGGCTGTGTTTGTGTGCAAGGAGCAATGTTAGGAGCTGCTGCAGGTCTCTGCTGAGAGCCCACCTGGAGTCCTGCATCCAGCTCTGGAGCCCCTGGGACAAGAGGGCTGTGGAGATGCTGGAGAGTGTCCAGAGCAGGGCCAGGAGGATGCTGAGAGGCTGCAGCAGCTCTGCTGTGAGCACAGCCTGAAAGAGTTGGGGCTGTGCAGGCTGGAGCAGAGGAGGCTCCCAGGTGACCTTCTTGTGGCCTTCCAGCATCTGAAGGGGGCTCCAAAAAAGCTGGGGAGGGACTTTTGAGGCTGTGAGGGAGTGTCAGGAGTGGGGGGAATGGAGCAAAGCTGGAGGTGGGGAGAGTGAGGCTGGAGGTGAGGAGGAAGTTGTTGAGCAGGAGAGTGGTGAGAGCCTGGCAGGGGTTGCCCAGGGAGGTGGTTGAGGCCCCATGGCTGGAGGTGTTTGAGGCCAGGCTGGCTGAGGCTGTGTGCAGCCTGCTCTAGGGTAGGGTGTCCCTGGGCATGGCAGGGGTTGGCACTGACTGATGCTTGTGCTCCCTTCCAACCCTGCCTGGTGCTGTGATTCATTAGAGGGACAGAGGAAAGACTGCCACAGCTCCTCACATGCAGCCAGCAGCCAGGCAGAAGAGGTGGTGCCAGGGTGCCAGTGCACATCCACATGCACTCAGATCATGGAATCAGTCAGGGTTGGAAGGGACCTATTGCAGCCATCTGAGTGCCAGTGGAGTTACCTCTGGGTTCCTCAGCAGTGTCTGAACTTTAGGCTCTCCCCCCAAACTAACTGAAAAACCTCTAAACTAGAAAGCAGGCTTATTATGAAGGCATGCAGGAGAGGGAATCAAATAGAAGTAGAATGTAAGGGTGCCTAACCTGCAGGCTGATCAATGCCATGTGGGTGCTCTTCTGCAGGCCTAAAATGGTTTTCCTGCTCTGTAGCTTAATTCTCTTGGAATTGCTGCAAACTCTCAGCCCCTCTTATTCTGAGTGAACACACATGTCCAGGGAGTTTAACATGCTTCACCTTATGCCTGTTAACTTCTCCACTTGATCATCCATAGCTTTCTCATGTCTCCCCACCCAAAAGTTGCCATGAAAACTGGATCAGCATAGAATCATAGAATCAGGCAGGGTTGGAAGGGAGCACAAGGAGCAGCCAGTTCCAACCCCCCTGACATAGGCAGAGACCACCTCACACTAGAGCAGGCTGCCAACAGCCTCATCCAGCCTGACCTTAAACACCTCCAGGGTTATGAGGCTTCCACCACCTCCCTGGGTAGCCTGTTCCCAGCTCTCACCACCCTCATGCTGAAGAACTTCTTCCTAACATCCAGGCTGAATCTACCCATTTAGAATCATAGATTCAGTCAGGGCTGAAAGGGAGCACAAGGAGCAGCCAGTTCCAACCCCCCTGCCATGCCCAGGGACACCCTACCCTAGAGCAGGCTGCACACAGCCTCAGCCAGCCTGGCCTCAAACACCTCCAGCCATGGGGCCTCAACCACCTCCCTGGGCAACCCCTGCCAGCCTCTCACCACTCTCCTGCTCAACAACTTCCTCCTCACCTCCAGCCTCACTCTCCCCACCTCCAGCTTTGCTCCATTCCCCCCACTCCTGCCACTCCCTCACAGCCTCAGAAGTCCCTCCCCAGCTCTCCTGCAGGTCCCTTCAGATCCTGGAAGGCATTGCTGGTGGTGACACCAAACCTGGCTCCGCTCCTGCTCTCCACATCTCTTCCTGCCACAAACTCAGCAGAGCACAACTTCCACAGCCCAGCTCCTGCCCACCTCCATACCTCCAAGCCCAGGTGACTGCAGCCCGGGTGGGACCCATCAGGGCACCCAGGCAGCAGTGGCTTGAGCTGAGCCATGGGGTGGGTGGATGCCTGCATAAGCAGCTCCCAGTAATAGCCTTTGAGCAGGTGGCTCCTGGTCAGCTCAGCTCAGCTCTGCATCCATATTAGGATAAATGGGATGCTTCCCAGCCTTGGAAGTGGTTTGTGTGATGCCAGCAACACTCCTGCCACAGGTGAGGAACCACAGCTGATGTCAGTCAGCACCGAAATAGATCAAGGCAGTGCTACCTTCGTGCTCCACAGAACAAGACCTGCACGAGTGAATTATTTAGTGGTGAGTCACATCCTCGGAATGTTCCTGCCCTATTTAGGAAGGCACAAATGAAAGAGCTGCTCTGAGAGCTTATGGGCTTCATCCCTCCTCATCCTCACCATCAACGTTTGGCAGCAGGCTGGTCCCCCAGCCACCAACCAGGCTGCATTTGTTGCTTTTCTTTTGCCTTTTCTTCTTCTTTTTACTTTTCCTTTTTCTTTTCTTTTCCTTTTCAATTTTCCTTTTTCTTTTTCCTTTTTTTCATTGCCTTAAAGGAAGTTTTGCATTTGCTGTGTGAGCAAGAGGGGAGGTGGTGGGGGGGGAAATCCAAACCTGTCTCCTTCAGATGGAAAAGTCCAAGCTCCAAGGATACTGTTGTTATAAGAGACCTTTATCATTCTATAGCTGGAATAATGCAGATGAAAACAGAGCTTGGGTGGGAAGATTTGGGATCAGTCCTGTTCAATGTCTTTATTGATGATCTGGAGCAGGGGATTGAGTCCAGCAGCAGTAAGGCTACAGATGACACCAAGCTAGGAGCAGCTGTGGAGCTGTTGGAGGGTAGGAGAGCCCTGCAAAGGGACCTGGCCAGGCTGCATGGGTGGGCAGAGGCCAATGGGATGAGACTGAACAAGGCCAAGGGCAGGGTTCTGCACTTTGGCCACAGCAACCCCAAGCAGCACTGCAGGCTGGGGCCAGAGTGCAGGGATGTGTTCCTGTGTGACCTGCTCTAGGTGCTGCTGCTCTGGCAGGGGGGTTGGACTGGATGAGCTTTGGAGGACCCTTCCAACCCCTGACATTCTGTGATGCTGTGGATGTGTTCCTGTGGGATGTGCTATCCTGCTGTGGCAAGGAGTTGGACTGGATGAGCTTTGGAGGCCCCTTCCAGCTCCTGACATTCTGTGATTGTGTGGACATGTTTCTGTGGGATGTGTTATCCTGCTCTGGCAGTGGGGTTGGACTGGATGAGCTTTGGAGGTCCCTTCCAGCCCCTGGCATTCTGTGATGCTGTGGACATGTTTCTGTGGGATGTGTGCTCCTGCTCTGGCAGGGGGTTGGACTGGATGAGCTTTCAAGGTTCTGCTGTGGCAGGGGGTTGGACTGGATGAGCTTTCAAGGTTCTGCTGTGGCAGGGGGTTGGACTGGATGAGCTTTCAAGGTCCCTTCCAAGCCCCAAGATTCTGTGACTCAAAGAGAGGGGAGAGGCTGCCCAACAGGTGCCTGCCCTTGCATTCTGTACTGTGGATGCTTTCTGCCCTGAACATGCTGTCCCCCCACTGCCTCCCCTCTCTGTCCTCCACTAAATCAATCATCCTCCTGGAAGCATCATTGTTTTGTTGCATTTCTTGCTGTACCAAATCCCATGGGATAAAACTCTGGGGAGTATTGTGGGATAGCTGTTCTGGGAATGCCTCTGGGAGTTAGAGGCTTGCTTTCTGAATTGGCCCAAAGGGAAAAGAGCCTCTTGTGGTTAAGAGCCTGGGAGTCATAGAATGGTCTGTGTTGGATGCTTCTGCGGTCAGCAGGGGCATCCTCAACTAGATCAGGATGCCCAGAGCTCTGTCCAGCCTGCCCCTCCAGGAGTAGCTCCAGGGATGGGATCCCAACCACCTCCCCAGGCAACCTGTTCCAGTCAGAAGCTGGAGCTGCCAGCTGCATGTGTCACACAGGTTGCTTAGTCCTTGTGTGTTTTGTTTTCCACCTTCACAAGAGTAGGGTGATAAATATTTCAGAGGGGCTTTAGACAAGTTCTTGTCGTGATACTTGTGCTGCCTGAGCCCCCTGAATGAGAGATGCTGTGCAAGGGCAGAGGCAGTGGCAGGTGCTTCTGTCAAGCAGCAGAAGAAACAGAGAGGCAAAGCTTTTTAGAGGCTAATCCTAACCATGCCCACATGCATGCACTCAGGAAACCTCAGCTTGCTGGAGGCATCAGTGGGATTCTTGGGAGGTGGTGGAAATGAATGGAGCTACCCACAGGAATGCCACCAAGCACTAAAGGCTGGGAGCATCCTAAAGAGTCTGCCTGCTGCGTGCTGTGGCAGGACATCAGCTGCCTGCTCTCTGTGTTCCAGTGGCACAGGAAAAGGTGTCTGGGCTGTAGGTTTCACAGAGCATAGAAGTAGTCAGGGCTGGAAGGGAGCACAAGGAGCAGCCAGTTCCAGCCCCCTGCCATGCCCAGGGACACCCTACCCTAGAGCAGGCTGCACACAGCCTCAGCCAGCCTGGCCTCAAACACCTCCAGCCATGGGGCCTCAACCACCTCCCTGGGCAACCCCTGCCAGCCTCTCACCACTCTCCTGCTCAACAACTTCCTCCTCACCTCCAGCCTCACTCTCCCCACCTCCAGCTTTGCTCCATTCCCCCTACTCCTGACACTCCCTCACAGCCTCAAAAGTCCCTCCCCAGCTTTTTTGGAGCCCCCCTCAGATGCTGGAAGGCCACAAGAAGGTCCCCTGGGAGCCTCCTCTGCTCCAGCCTGCACAGCCCCAACTCTTTCAGGCTGTGCTCACAGCAGAGCTGCTGCAGCCTCTCAGCATCCTCCTGGCCCTGCTCTGGACACTCTCCAGCATCTCCACAGCCCTCTTGTCCCAGGGGCTTCAGAACTGGATGCAGGACTCCAGGTGGTCCATGCCCTTCCTGTGTTGAGAGCTCTTAGAGCACCTAGAGCAGGTCACACAGGAACACATCCAGGCAGGGGTTTGAGTATCTCCAGAGAGGGAGACTCCACAACCCCCCTGGGCAGCCTGTGCTGCTGGATGCAGCACTCCAGGTGAGGTCTCACCAGAGCAGAGCAAAGCAGCAGAATCACCTCTCTGAGTCACAGAATCACCTCTCTGAGTCACAGAATCACCTCTCTGAGTCACAGAATCATGCAATCAACCAGGTTGGAAGAGACCTCCAAGACCATCCAGTCCAACCTAGTGCCCACATAGGGGTTAATATCAACTAATGTCTGACAAAATCCAATCTTTCCCCATCATAATTGTTCCCTTTCCTCATTTAGCCTCTGAAACCAAAAAGGTAGTACCTAACATGATGGTTACAGCACTGTGTTTGCCCACTGCTAAGTGTGTTTCTGGCTGATCAAGACCTCTGATGCATTAGGATGAGACAACCTGATCGACTTTTAGGAGGAAAAGAGCAGAACAATTTATCCCAGGAATATGTATTTGTTGTTTTTTTTCCCCCTGGGCAGAAAGGTCATGATGACAAAGTAAGAAAACCTGGAAAAATGATACCATTTTGAGAAATAAGAGGGGAAAATAATCCCATTGCTCTTCTCTGTGACAAGCTTGTGCCACCTCCAGCTGGCAGCCAGTCACCAGTGGTGTTCCCCAGGGATCAGTGCTGGGCACAGTCCTGTTCAGTATCTTTAGTGATGATCTGGAGCAGGGGACTGAGTCCAGCAGCAGTAAGGTTACAGATGACACCAAGCTAGGAGCAGCTGTGGAGCTGTTGGAGGGTAGGAGAGCCCTGCAGAGGGACCTGGCCAGGCTGCATGGGTGGGCAGAGGCCATGGGATGAGACTGAACAAGGCCAAGGGCAGGGTTCTGCACTTTGGCCACAACAACCCCAAGCAGCACTGCAGGCTGGGAACAGAGTGGCTGAGAGCAGCCAGGCAGAGAGGGAGCTGGGGGTGGTGGCAGAGAGGAGCTGCAGAGGAGGCAGCAGTGTGCCCAGGTGGGCAGCAGAGCCAATGGCATCCTGGGCTGGCTCAGGAGCAGTGTGGGCAGCAGGACAAGGGAGGTTCTTGTGTCCAGCCCTGAGCTCAGCACTGCTCAGGCCACCCCTGCAGTGCTGTGTGCAGTTCTGGGCTCCTCCATTGCAGAGAGCTGCTGAGGTGCTGGAAGGTGTTTGGAGCAGGGCAGCAAGGCTGGGGAGGGGCCTGGAGCACAGCCCTGTGAGGAGAGGCTGAGGGAGCTGGGGGGGTGCAGCCTGCAGCAGAGGAGGCTCAGGGCAGAGCTCATTGCTGCCTGCAGCTGCCTGCAGGGAGGCTGTAGCCAGGTGGGGTTGGGCTCTGCTGCCAGGCAGCCAGCAGCAGAAGAAGGGGACAGAGGCTGAAGCTGTGCCAGGGCAGGTCTAGGCTGGATGTTAGGAGGAAGTTGTTGTCAGAGAGAGTGATTGGCACTGGAATGGGCTGCCCAGGGAGGTGGTGGAGTGGCTGTGCCCCTGCTCCAGATCATCACTAAAGACACTGAACAGGACTGTGTCCAGCACTGCTCCCTGGGGGATCAGTTGGCCAAACTAACTCCTATGCTCTCAAACAAAAACTGCTGTCTCCAGCTGCAGCCTAGAGCCCTTCCCCAATCACTCTCTGCATTTGCATAGTAATTGCATTTGCAGTACAATATGAAGTGCCCCAAATCAAATCTATCCCTAAGACTTTTCCATTCCTCAAATGCATGCATATTAACCAGCAAGCTTTTATCTTTCACATACTGACTCATCTCCTCCTCCAGTGAATGATCCCTGGGTAACCCATTGAGTTCCTCCATGGTCCTTGGCAGCTACAAGGAAGATTTCTTGCACGAGCAGTAAGGGAGATGCTCTGGAAATTGGGATATATTCATGTCCCTCTATATACAGCTTGGAGAAGAGGAGCCTCCAAGGAGACCTTATTGTGGCCTTCCAGTGTCTGAAGGGAGCTACAAGAAAGCTGGGGAGGGACTTTTTAGGGTGTTAGGTAGTGATAGGACTGAGGGGAATGGAGCAAAACTAGAAGTGGGTGGATTCAGATTGGACATTAGGAAGAAGTTCTTCACCATGAGGAAGGTGAGACACTGGCACAGGTTGCCCAGGGAGATGGTGGAAGCATCATAACCCTAGAGGTGTTTAAGGCCAGGCTGGATGTGGCTCTGAGCAACCTGATCTAGTGTGAGGTGCCCCTGCCCATGGCAGGAGGGGTTGGAACTGGCTGATCCTTGAGGTCCCTTCCAGCCCTGCCAATCCTGTGATCTGTAGTGATGCTCTCTGGCGAAACTGCAGGAGCCTTCCCTATCCTTGTTTCCCCCCTGTGATCACTTCAATAGTGATAATGACACCAGATGTCTGATGTGCCTTCCCCTCCTGCCCCTGGTGAGCAAGAAGAGGACCCAAAATCAGTGTTCATTAGATTATGCAGCAGACTCATTGAATTCTCTGAAATGCTCAGAAGAGCAGAGTGGAAATCACAGAATTATAGAATCAACCAGGCTGGAAGAGCTCTCCTTTGGGGTTTGTGACACCTCCAGGACATCCTTGATTGTTGCTTGCCAAGGAATAGGAACCAGGTGACCACCTGGAGGCTGCCCAAGCCCCAGGGAACCTCCTCAGGCTTCCCCCAGGTAACTCCAGAGCTCTCCTTTGGGGTCTGTGAAACCTCCAGGACAACCTTGATTGTTGATTGCCAAGGTGTAGGAACTGGGTGACCACCTGGAGGCTACCCAGCCCAAGCTCCCCCTGCTTGGGGCACAGCTACAGCCTGCTCTAGTCATGGAAAGCAGTGCCAGAGCCTGTGGTAGAAATGTAGGCTTGTCCTTAAGTCCCCAACACTCAATCTGTCAAGGTCTTGGACTATTTCCAGGCATGAGAAGCTTGTTCTACCAAACTGTTCCAATGTTCCCTGGCACAGCTTTGGGCTGTGCCATCTAACACCTCCCAAACAAGTCCTCAGCTCTGTTTGGGTGTTAACATGGCCAAGAGCCATTCAAAAGAGACAGGCTGCGTGCAGCCACTCAGTTTTGGAGGCAAAGGCTGTTTAATGCCATGGGCAGGAGCCTCTCTATAGCAACTGAGATCAGTGCAAGGGAATGAGCAAGGCAGAGCTCAGTTCATTAGCTCTAAGTCCATCAAGGAGCAGGAGGAAAAATAACAGCCACAAAAGCTTTTGCTTAGCACTGGATCTGGGTCTCTGCTGTGAAAAGTTTTCTTGCTCCTCTGGTTCATTATTTTGACTGCTTCTCCATGGCTTAATTCTTGCTGAGTTGCTTTGTGCATTTCAAATCCACTCTGTCCAATTTGCCCTGCCTTTGTAAAAGCCTCTTCTCTAGAACCTGTCCATCTTTCCTGCCTCTGGGCTTTGCTGCTCATAAACTTGCATTTCATAGCATCACAGAATCAGGCAGGGCTGGAAGGGAGCACAAGGAGCAGCCAGTGCCAACCCCCCTGCCATGCCCAGGGACACCCTACCCTAGAGCAGGCTGCACACAGCCTCAGCCAGCCTGGCCTCAAACACCTCCAGCCATGGGGCCTCAACCACCTCCCTGGGCAACCCCTGCCAGGCTCTCACCACTCTCCTGCTCAACAACTTCCTCCTCACCTTCAGCCTCACTCTCCCCATCTCCAGCTTTGCTCCATTCCCCCCACTCCTGACACTCCCTCACACCCTCAAAAGTCCCTCCCCAGCTTTTTTGTAGCCCCCTTCAGATGCTGGAAGGCCACAAGAAGGTCACCTGGGAGCCTCCTCTGCTGCAGCCTGCACAGCCCCAACTCTTTCAGGCTGTGCTCACAGCAGAGCTGCTGCAGCCCTCTGAGCATGGCAGTGGCTCCTCTTTGGACACTCTCCTTGATTTTCCATATCTTCCCACTTCACTGCTTTCTCAGTCTCCTTAACCTTCCCCACCTCAATTTCCAGTTGTACCTACAGATTGATCCACAGAGAACCTTGCTTTCATTTCCTCTTGTGCTCTTCTTCTTCCAGTGCTTTGATTTCTGTAGCTTATTCCCTGCCATTCCACTTCACTCCTTTCATGATGCCACATTTCAGCTTGCTCCATCAATTTGCTCTATACTGATGCTTTCCTTTCATTATTTCTGCCTTTCCCATGCAAAAATGTTCCTTGCACTTCTCTTTCATAGAACAAATATTCCTTTGCCTTATTCTTCTTTCTCATATTTCACCATATCATAGAACCATAGAATCAAGCAGGCTGGCAGAGAGCTCCAAGCTCATCCAGCCCAACCTAGCACTCAGCCCTATCCAGTCAACCAGACCATGGTACTAAGTGCCCCAGCCAGGCTTGGCTGCAACACCTCCAGGGATGGCAACTGGATGAGCTTGGAGGTCTCTTCCAACCTGGTTGATTCTATGCTACAAGCCCCAGATGCAGCCCCCTGTCTGGTCAGAGCAGGTGATGTCACACCTGGTTTGAGACATCAGACTCACTAAGGGCTATCAGCCTTGCCCTGCCACATGTGTTCATAGAATGATAGAATGCTCCAGAGCTGGAAGAGACCTCCAAAGGTCATCCAGTCCAACCCCCTCTGCACTCATCCTCCACTAGATCAGCTTGCTCAGAGCCCTGCTGAGCCTCACCTTGAATATCTCCAGGGATGGGGCACCAACCACCTCTCTGGGCAACCCATTCCAGTGTTGCACCACCCTTATGGTGCAGAACTTGTTCCTAACATCCAATCTAAATCTGCTCTTCTCTGGTTTGAAGCCATTGCCTCTCATCCTATCACTGCAGGCCTTTCCAAACAGTCTCTCTCCATCCTTCTTGTAGGCACCCTTCAGGTACTGAAAGAATGCTCTTAGGTTTCCCCAGAGCCTCTTCTTCTCCAGGCTGAACACCCTCAGCTCCCTCAGCCTGTCCTCACAGCAGAGGTGTTCCAGCTCCCCAGTCATTTTGTGGCCCTGTTTTGGACCTGATCCATCATGTCCATGTCCTTCCCATATTGAGGGCTCCAGAGCTGGATGCAGCACTTCAGGTGAGGTTTCACCAGAGCAGAGCAAAGTAGCAGAATCCCCTCTCTGGATCTGGGTCAGGGGAGGTTGGAACTAGGTGATCCTACTCCATCAGGTCTATGTCCTTCCTATATTGTGGGCTCCAGATCTGGATGCAGCACTCCAGGTGAGGTCCTTCCAGAGCAGAGCAGAGCAGAGTGGCAGAATCTCCTCTCTGGATCTGGATCCGGGGGGGTTGGAACTCGATGATCCTTGAGGTCCCTTCCAACCCTGACTGATTCTACATTGAGGGCTCCAGAGCTGGATGCAGCACTCCAGGTGAGGTCTCAGCAGAGCAGAGCAGAGCAGAGCAGAGCAGAGCAGCAGAATCCCCTCTCTGGATCTGGATCAGGGAGGGTTGGAATTAGATGATCCTTGAGGTCCCTTCCAACCCTGACTGATTCTATATTGAGGGCTCCAGAGCTGGATGCAGCACTGCAGGTGAGGTCTCACCAGAGCAGAGCAGAGCAGAGCAGCAGAATCCCCTCTCTGGATCTGGATCAGGGAGGGTTGGAATTAGATGATCCTTGTGGTCCCTTCCAACCCTGACTGATTCTATGGTTCTGTATTGAGGGCTCCAGAGCTGGATGCAGCACTGCAGGTGAGGTCTCAGCAGAGCAGAGCAAAGTGGCAGAATCCCCTCTCTGCATCTGGACAAGGCAGGATTGGAAGTGGCTGATCCTTGTGGTCCCTTCCAAGCCTGACTGCCTCTCTGCTTCTCTGATCTGCTGGCAATGCACCTTTTGATGCAGTGCAGGCATAGAAACTGGCAGTGAGAAGAGAGGACTGAGCTGTCACAAGGTTTTGGAGGCCATGCCTGGCTTTGAGGCCATATGGCAATGCTTCCTGAAGCCAGAGATGCCAATGTAATGCTGGTAACATGGCCTGGAATGCTTCCTGTGCTCCACCAAATCACCAGGGAGACAGAGTGTACTTTCCTGAGCGTGCTGACAAATGTCCCTGCTCATTGTGGGTTTGCCCTTTTTATATTCCCATATCATTATTCTCTTTTTCTCCCCCTCCCTTTTGGACTCCAGCCTGCAATTTGGATTCTGACATTTCTCCTGCAATTCTAAACATTGGTTTGTGTTTCAGGCTTGCTTAGGAAACAATCAGACATTTTAGTGCTCCTGGGCTAAGGAAAAGCCATCAGCAAAAATAGCTACCTCAAGGCAAGTCACCCCTTGCATTTTGGCCAAGGCACCCAGCCACTTCCAGAGGTGACACAAGAGCAGTTCCAACCAGGAATCAGCTGTAGGAAGCTTCATGGAAACATGAGGGGGAATTTTTACCCTGTGAGGGATAACAGAGCCCTGGCACAGGCTGCCCAAGGGGGTTGTGGAGTCTCCCTCTCTGGAGATATTCAAACCCTGCCTGGATGTGTTGTGGCCTTTCAGTATGTCAAGGAGGGGGTACAAGAAAGCTGGGGAGGGACTTTTTAGGCTGTCAGGGAGTGAGAGGACTGGGGGGGATGGAACAAAGCTGGAAATGGGGAGATTCAGACTGGATGTTAGGAAGAAGTTGTTCAGCATGAAGCTGGTGAGAGCCTGGAAGGGGTTGCCCAGGGAGGTGATGGAAGCCTCATCCCTGGAGGTGTTTAAGGTCAGGCTGGGTGAGGCTGTGGACAGCCTGCTCTAGTGTGAGGTGTCCCTGCCCATGGTAGGGGGCTTGGCACTGCCTGATCCTTGTGCTCCCTTCCAACCCTGACTGATTCTATGGTTCTGTGATTCTGATTCTATGAAATGGGTGGATTCAGACTGGGTGTGAGGAGGAAGTTGTTGAGCAGGAGAGTGGTGAGAGGCTGGCAGGGGTTGCCCAGGGAGGTGGTTGAGGCCCCATGGCTGGAGGTGTTTGAGGCCAGGCTGGCTGAGGCTGTGTGCAGCCTGCTCTAGGGTAGGGTGTCCCTGGGCATGGCAGGGGGTTGGCACTGCCTGCTCCTTGTGCTCCCTTCCAACCCTGACTGATTCTGTGATTCTGTGAATTGGGGAAATTCAGCCTGGATGTTAGGAAGAAGTTCTTCAGCATGAGGGTAATGAGAACCTGGAACAGGTTGCCCAGGGAGGTGGTGGAAGCCTCATAACCCTGGAGGTGTTTAAGGCCAGGCTGGCTGAGGCTCTGGACAGCCTGATCTAGTGTGAGGTGTCCCAGCCCATGGCAGGGGGTTGGAACTGGCTGCTCCTTGTGCTCCCTTCCAACCCTGCCTGATTCTATGGTTCTGTGTGTTCCTGTGTGAGCTGCTCTGGGTGCTGCTGCTCTGGCAGGGGGGTTGGACTGGCTGAGCTTTGGAGATCCCTTCCAGCCCCTGCCATGCTGTGATGCTGTGCTGCTAATGAGAGTTCTGCTTGGCAGCCATTTCACATTGGTGATGCTGATGGTGAGTGGGATCCTGATGTTAATAATTAGCAGCAGTGTTCTTTTCTAAGCTTTCTCTCACGAGTTTAGCACAGAAGCAGACCTCCCTCAGGTTTCTTAGCATCTCAAAGTGGGGGGTGGGGGGGTGGGGGGTGGAGGGGCACTTGTATTGCAGCAGCATAAATGCAGCCTGAGCCTAGCACAGGAGCTGAACAAATAAACAACCTCCCCAAGCTTGTGCCTGAAAAAAAGCAAATGAGGAGGCCCACACAATACCACCTATGTGTATTTATTCTCCTGAAGGCACAGCAAATGCTGGGTTTTGGAGCTGGCAGCTTCCCCCACACCTCCAACTTAGGGGCTGAGGCTTCTTTCCCCCCTCCCAAAAAAAAAAGCCCTCTGCAGCTGCATGGACACATTCACTGCCCCTCTACAGTTGACACCAAGCTGAGGGAGGAGAGTTGAGCTCCTGCTGCAGAGGGACCTGGCCAGGCTGGGTCAATGGGCTGAGATTCAGCAGGACCAAGTGCAGGCTCCCACACTTTGGCCACACTAACCCCATGCAGCTACAGACTGGAGGTGAGTGGCTGGAGAGCAGCCTGGCAGAGAGGCAGCTGGCAGTGCTGGGATGAGCCAGCAGTGTGCCCAGCTGGCACAGAAGGCCAGTGGCATCTTGGCTTGGGTCAGGAATGGTGTGGCCAGCAGCACTGGGGATGTGATTCTGCCCTGGACTGGCACTGGGGAGGCCTCACCCTGAGCACTGTGTGCAGCTCTGGGCCCTCACTGCAAGAGAGATACTGAGATGCTGGAGTGGGTCCAGAGGAGAGCAATGAGACTGGGGAGGGGGCTGGAGGGGAAGGCTGATGAGGAGAGGCTGAGGGAGCTGGGGGTGTGCAGCCTGAAGAAGAGGAGACTCAGGGGGGGACATTATCACTCTCTGCAACTACCTGGAGGGAAACTGTAGTCAGGTGGGGGTCAGGCTGTGCTCCCAGGCAACTTGTGACAGAAGGAGAGGGCATGGCCTGAAGCTGTGCCAGGGGTGCTTTAGGTTGGATGCTAGGAAGCACTTCCTCATGGAAAGAGAAATTAGAGACTGGAATGGCCTGCCCAGGGCAGGGGTGGAGTCACCATCCCTGGAGGTGCTTAAGGACAGATTGGCTGTGGCACTTAGTGCCATGGGTTAGCTGATGTGGTGGTAAGTTATAGGCTGGACTTGAGAATCTCAGAGGTCTTTTCCAGCCTCAGTGGTTCTGTGCTGCCAGCCTGCACTTTGCCCACTGCAGCACCAACCCTTCCCCCATGGCAGCATCAGGTTGCTGTAGCTGCACTGAGAACCTTGGCTGTCAGCAGCTCTGGGATGGAAAAAGACAAGACCCCACCACATTATCAGGCAGTCCTGATGTGGAACTCTTGGAGCCAGTCCAGAGGAGGGACCAAGATGCTGAGAGGGCTGCAGCAGCTCTGCTGTGAGGACAGGCTGAGAGAGTTGGGGCTGTGCAGGCTGGAGAAGAGAAGGCTTGGAGGAGAGCTTGGAGTGGCCTTGCAGGATCTGAAGTGGGCTACAGGAGGGCTGGGGAGGGACTATTGACAAGGTCTGGTAATGAGAGGAGGAGGAGGATGAATGGGTTTGAAGTGGCAGAGGGGAGATTGAAAGTGGATGTTACGAAGAAGTTGTTTGCAGTGAGGGTGGTGAGACACTGGCACAGGTTGCCCAGGGAGGTTGTGGAGCACAGAATCACCCAACGTGATCTTTTGATGTTAGGAAGAAGTGAGGGTGGTGAGAGACTGGCACAGGTTGCCCAGGGGGGTTGTGGAGCACAGAATCACCCAATGTGATCTTTGATCACATTGGCTGATTCTGTGCTCCACAACCTCCCTGAAGGTGTTCAAGGCCAGGCTGGATGAGGACTTGAGCAACCAGTACTAGTGGGAGGTGTCCCTGCCTATGGTGGGGGATGGGAACTGGATGATCCCTGAGGTCACTTCCAAGCCAAACCCTGCTAAGATTTTATTCTATGACAAGGCATGGGCTCAGACACCACTCTGATGGTAAAAAAGCCCCTGGGAACCAGAGGACAGATGGCAGCCCACTCATGCAAGGAAATGAACCCACTGTCTGTTTTCAAGGAGAGCAGCAACTTGCTTTGCATCTTGTCCCAAGCTGTGGAATAAAATACACTCTGGTAACACAGATACAGCATCCAAAGCATCAGCTAATAGCACCATAGACTCCTAGAATCATAGAATCAGGCAAGTTGGAAGAGAGCTCCAAGCTCCCCCAGCCCAGCCTAGCACCCAGCCCTGCCCAACCAACCAGACCATGGCACTAAGTGCTCCAGCCAGGCTTGGCTGCAACACCTCCAGCCACAGCCACTCCACCACCTCCCTGGGCAGCCCATTCCAGTGCCAATCACTCTCTCTGACAACAACTTCCTCACAACATCCAGCTTAGACCTGCCCTGGCACAGCTTGAGGCTGTGTCCCCTTGTTCTGCTGCTGGCTGCCTGGCAGCAGAGCCCAACCCCACCTGGCTACAGCCTCCCTGCAGGCAGCTGCAGACAGCAATGAGCTCTGCCCTGAGCCTCCTCTGCTGCAGGCTGCACCCCCCCAGCTCCCTCAGCCTCTCCTCACAGGGCTGTGCTCCAGGCCCCTCCCCAGCCTTGCTGTCCTGCTCCAAACACCTTCCAGCACCTCAGCAGCTCTCTGCAATGGAGAAGCTCACAATTGGACACAGCACTCAAGCTGTGGCCTGAGCAGTGCTGAGCTCAGGGGTGGGCACAAGAACCTCCCTTGTCCTGCTGCCCACACTGCTCCTGAGCCAGCCCAGGATGCCATTGGCTCTGCTGCCCACCTGGGCACACTGCTGCCTCCTCTGCAGCTCCTCTCTCCCAGCACCCCCAGCTCCCTCTCTGCCTGCCTGCTCTCAGCCACTCTGGCCCCAGCCTGCAGTGCTGCTTGGGGTTGTTGCAGCCAAAGAGCAGAACCCTGCACTTGGCCTTGTTCAGTCTCATCCCCTTGGCCTCTGCCCACCCATGCAGCCTGGCCAGGTCCCTCTGCAGGGCTCTGCTACCCTCCAACAGCTCCACAGCTGCTCCTAGCTTGGTGTCATCTGCAAACTTACTGCTGCTGGACTCAATCCCCTGCTCCAGTTCATCACTAATGATACTGAACAGGACTCAGCCAGGAAGCAGCTTCATTCTTATCAAATAAAGCCTCCCTTGTGAAAATCAGGAATCTATTTCCCAGCCAAAAGGTACAGAAGACTTCTTAACTGATAAAAAGCATTTTTATTGGTTGTTATCATTATGGGTTTGGTTTGTTTGCTTTGTTGTTTGTTTAAGTCCAGCTGGGTTTATTACTCCTCAGCTTCAGGCAATGTTAATTTACCTTTGCTTGTTTTCATCTTCCTTCCTCTCAAGGAATCTGCTTTAATATCCAGCACCAGAAAAGGAAAATCAACAACCAAACAAAACAGAAGTCTTCATTTGAGAGCTAAATTCTTTTCCCTAACTTCAGGGCAAGATTTCAGCTTCTCATTCCTGAGTACCTTGTCTGTTTTCCAGGCCCTTAGCAGAACACCCATGAAACCTCTGGGGGACCTGCACTTAAGCTTGCAGCCATCAGCAGTGCCAGCTGCCAAGTCTAGCTTCATGCACATGAACCAAACAGCAAGTCAGTGCACCAACATCACAACTCAGATCTAATACGGCCACTCTTCATGGAATCATAGAATCAGGCAGGCTGGCAGAGAGCTCCAAGCTCCCCCAGCCCAACCTAGCACCCAGCCCTGCCATATCAACCAGACCATGGCACTAAGTGCCCCAGCCAGGCTTGGCTGCAACACCTCCAGCCACAGCCACTCCACCACCTCCCTGGGCAGCCCATTCCAGTGCCAATCACTCTCTCTGACAACAACTTCCTAACAATATCCACCCTAGACCTGCCCTGGCACAGCTTGAGCCTCTGTCCCCTTCTTCTGCTGCTGGCTGCCTGGCAGCAGAGCCCAACCCCACCTGGCTACAGCCTCCCTGCAGGCAGCTGCAGGCAGCAATGAGCTCTGCCCTGAGCCTCCTCTGCTGCAGGCTGCACCCCCCCAGCTCCCTCAGCCTCTCCTCACAGGGCTGTGCTCCAGGCCCCTCCCCAGCCTTGCTGCCCTGCTCCAAACACCTTCCAGCACCTCCACAGCTCTCTGCAGTGGAGGAGCCCAGAAATGGACACTTCTGGCTCATGTTCAGCTACCAGCAATCCCCAGCTCTCTGCCTGGCTGCTCTCAGCCACTCTGGCCCCAGCCTGCAGTGCTGCTTGGGGTTGTTGTGGCCGAAGTGCAGAACCCTGCCCTTGGCCTTGTTCAGTCTCATCCCATGGCCTCTGCCCACCCATGCAGCCTGGCCAGGTCCCTCTGCAGGGCTCTGCTACCCTCCAACAGCTCCACACCTGCTCCTAGCTTGGTGCCATCTGCAACCTTACTGCTGCTGGACTCAATCCCCTGGTCCAGATGATTGATAAAGATACTGAACAGGATTGGGCCCATGTCCAGCACAGATCCCTGGGGCACACCACTGGTGCCAGCTGCCAGGTGGATGTGGCACCATTCACCACCACTCTCTGGGCCCAGCCCTCCAGCCAGTTCATATTCAGGCTTAGCAGTGCTCTACTTCAGCAGTTGTCCTGGTGACTAAGAAAGAAACCCAAAGTGCCTATTCAGGCACAAATTACTGCCCTGCTGTTATTTGCCATTTGTGTTGTAGCAGCTACAATTGCCAGCCCAGCTCTAAAGGCTTCTGCTTTTGGCAGTGTACAGTGGTACCTCCTGTGAAGTTGCAGGAGGTAGCTGTGCCCAAACTTACCTGCTGGATGCATGGATGCTTAGGCAGTTGTGTAGTCTGTAGTGCTGGGTCCAGGCTTGCATTCCAGTTGTAAACTCACTCCTGATCCTTTTATTCTTTCTTTCAATATTGAATTTTACAGTGTAATTACTTTTATAACCTAAGAAATTGAGGCTTGCCTACCAAGGACATGTATATTTAGCTTTTCTTCCTTTCTTTTTTCCTTCAACCACATTAATTTTTAATGCACTGTATGGACCTAAGTAATTACAAAAGATGAGTTAAGACCTAACTCTGCAGTTTAGCAGCTCTGCAGAAGCACATCCCATACATAAAAGGCCTGACTCATGCAGGTGTGACAGCCACACGAGAGGGCCACTACACTGAAAGACAAAAACAGCCCCAAAGGTTTGGGGTTAAAGCATTTTGGATGAGACATTTTTGTTTGGAATCACAGAATCATAGAATCGGGCAGGGTTGGAAGGGAGCACAAGGATCAGCCAGTCCCACCCCCCTGCCATGCCCAGGGACACCCTACCCTAGAGCAGGCTGCACACAGCCTCAGCCAGCCTGGCCTCAAACACCTCCAGCCATGGGGCCTCAACCACCTCCCTGGGCAACCTCTGCCAGGCTCTCACCACTCTCCTGCTCAACAACTTCCTCCTCACCTCCAGCCTCACTCTCCCCACCTCCAGCTCTGCTCCATTCCCCCCACTCCTGACACTCCCTCACAGCCACAAAAGTCCCTCCCCAGCTTTTTTGTAGCCCACTTCAGATGCTGGAAGGCCACAAGAAGGTCCCCTGGGAGCCTCCTCTGCTCCAGCCTGCACAGCCCCAACTCTTTCAGGCTGTGCTCACAGCAGAGCTGCTGCAGCCTCTCAGCATCCTCCTGGCTCTTTAAGGAGGTCAGCAGGAATAAAGCCTGGAGAAGAGGAGGCTCAGGGCAGAGCTCATTGCTGCCTGCAGCTGCCTGCAGGGAGGCTGTAGCCAGGTGGGGTTGGGCTCTGCTGCCAGGCAGCCAGCAGCAGAAGAAGGGGACAGAGGCTCAAGCTGTGCCAGGGCAGGTCTAGGCTGATGTTGTTAGGAAGTTGTTGTCAGAGAGAGTGATTGGCACTGGAATGGGCTGCCCAGGGAGGTGGTGGAGTGGCTGTGGCTGGAGGTGTTGCAGCCAAGCCTGGCTGGGGCACTGAGTGCCATGGTCTGGTTGGTTGGCCAGGGCTGGGTGCTAGGTTGGGCTGGGGGAGCTTGGAGCTCTCTGCCAACCTCCTTGATTGTATTTTATTCTTTTTGATTCCATTCTATTCTGTTCTACATCATTCAGCCCTCCTGTGTAACTTTTTAGCCTAGGAAAAGAAAACAATAATAGGAACAGGCAGCAATAAATTCTGAGCAAGCTGAAACCAAAACAAAACCCCAACCAAGCCAAAACCTCAAACACCACCCCCCCACCCCCCCCGAACCAAAGCCAAACAAAACACACCCTGGCTTTAGAATTCGTGGCTGTAATAGGTCATGAAGTTAAATACCATGGCTGGATAATTTTACCATTACTCATATTAAGCCAAATCCTCCCCACAACAGCCAAGCCAATACCCTTCAGTGAGAATGAGACAAGAAATGAGCAAGGAGTGGGATTTAGCCCAGGATCTGAGATTGGCTGTGCTCTGTGAGAAGAACAATGTGGGTATTGAGAGCTCATGCTCAATACATCACCTGTTTGCTGAAGTGGGGGACTAAGTAAGTGCCCTCTGACCACTCCATGATCTGCTAGAACCACTATAAAGGAGTGTTAAAAGTAGCAGATCCTGAGCACTGGGACAGTACTGGGTCACACATGCTTTACTCAGACACTTCTTCTGTCTGCAGATTGCCCTGGGGAGCTGTACCGATCCCAAGGCAAGACTTGAGGGTGCTGATGGATGAGAAGCTGGACATGAGCAGGCAGTGGGAGCTTGCAGCCCAGAAGGCAAATCACATCCTGGGCTGCATCCAAAGCAGTGTGGCCAGCAGATCCAGAGAGGGCATTCTGCCACGTTGCTCTGCTGTGGTGAGACCTCACCTGAAGTGCTGCATTCAGCTCTGGAGCCCTCAATATAGGAAGGACATAGACCTGATGGAGCATATTCAGAGGAGGGTCATGAAAAATGATCAGGGGGTTGGAGCAGCTCTGCTATGAGGACAGACTGGGGGAGCTGGGGGTGTTCAGTGTGGAGAAGGTTCCAAAGAGACCCAGTAGAATCATAGAATCAACCAGCTTGGAAGAAACCTCCAAGATCATCCAGTCCAGCCTATCCCCCAGCCCTATCCAGTCAACTAGACCATGGCCAGCCCCTAAAGGGGGCTACATGAAGGATGCAGAGAGGCTGTTTGCAAAGGTCTGCAGTGACAGCATGAGGGCAAGGAGAAGAGCAGATTCAGGCTGGATGTTAGCAACAGGATCTTTACTATGAGGGTGGTGGAACACTGCAACAGGCTGCCCAGGGAGGCAGCTGGGGCCCCATCCCTGGAGACATTCAAAGTGAGGCTCAACAGGGCTTTGGGCAACCTGATCTAGTGGAGGATTGTCCCTGCTGAGTGCAGAAGGCGTTGGACTGGATGACCTTTGGAGGTCCCTTCCAACTCAGACCATTCTATGACTGTATAATCAGGAACAATAGGCTTTCCTACACATGTCCTGAGAACTTACTTGTCCTCTCCTCACCCATGAAGAACTTTGCAGCACAACGAGAATGACACAGTGGTGCTATAAATCACATGCCAGGTTTCAGTCTCATCTGGGGTACTTCTAAAGCTTTCAAGCCACCGGTTTCTAATTAAAATGATGACACACTCTTTCAGCAATAACCCAGGATGGAAGGAACCTGCATCCTTTGCAAGCCTTTCATAAGGAAAGAAAAGCCAGCCTGAATTTTTAAGTGAGGTTTATTGTTTCAGTGGTTTTAGGTAACACAGCCTCTTCAGAGGCAGAGTGCCTCCGGTGTGCAGGCAGGAATGTGACCCAGCAGACACGTCTACAGCTCCAGCTGTCAGTAAAGGAAGAAGCTTCTTCTCAAGGAGAAATACATCCTGTAAAGTGAGGGGTAAGTTTAACTAATGCTGCTAGGGAGACTCTTCCTGGGTCTCCAAGCGTGGGTGTTACCAGCCCCGTGAGCGCCTTACTCGCCCTCATTGCTGCTGCTTGAGCCCCACGTAGGGAAACGGGAGAGCTTTTGTCGCTGTCCATGTCATGCAAAGGGATTCCTTTGCTGCTGCCACTTCAGAGTTGAGGAAATCCTCTCTTCTTTTTTTTTTCTCCCCCCTCTCCCCCCCTTACACATGCAGATATTAAATGTCAGCGTCAGCAGCTGGCGTTCAGCAGCCGACACCATCAGAGGGAACATCTCGATGGCCGTCTCTTGGCAGGAGAAGCAGGGCAGATGCAAGCGCAGGCAAAGCTGTGCCCTGGCCAAGTCACTAGCAGGAAAACACCCTTCGGCGGTATTTATCCTCCGCCCGGAGCTCCCAGGTGGGTACCACCTCCTCAGAGCAGAGGCTCGCAGGGAAGGTGCCTGAAAAACACCCACGGCCATCCTAGGAAGAATCGCTCTGTTCTTTAGGAGGGCCTCCTACAGACACTGTGGCCCTGGATCTGTGGGAATTGCCCCCTGGGGGCAGCCTCCAGGACAGTGCAGCCTGGAGGAGACAAAAGAAGAAGACAACGGCTGCAGCAGTGATGGTGTGCCGCCGGGACGGTGCATCTTTGCACTTGCAGCCATCACACCAAGGTGCGCTCAGCAGACAGCACAGGCAGGGCTGCTCCTGCGGTGCCCTCTCTGCTGAGGGTGTCCAACTCCTAGCCCGGTTCTGCTGGCTGACCTCGTTGCAGTTTGTCCCATTACTCACCCTCGGGGCGAGGCAGGCTAAATAACAAGGTGCAGCTCGTCTGCTCTGCGGGCCGCCAGCCTAGCCCAGCCAAGCCCAGCCCTCCCCTGCTGCCCGCCAGCAGCGGCTCCCTCCCGGCGTTCGGCGGCACCGTCCATCGCGGCCGCCTTCTCCAAAACCAGACCACCTTTGCCGCTCACGCAGCGATGCTTTCCTCCAGGGGCAAAAAACCCCAACCCCCAAAACCCCCGACCCCAACAGACCCAAGCGCCGGCTCGGTGCAGCTGGCTGCGCTCCCCCGCACCCCTCCCTCTGCCCCGTGGCTGCCCCGGGCTCGGCGGGAGCAGGTGCTCCTCATTGCTGCTGCTGCTGCTGCTGCCGCCGCCCCAGGCCCGCTCCCCCTCCCCGCCCCCGCCGCCAGCACCTTGCGAGTCATCCCGCCTCCCCCCTGCGTTCCCCCGCCCCGGGCGGCACTCGGGTGTCGCTTCCCATTTCACTTGGAGATATTTTCGGGTGGCAGGAGCCGCCTCGTCATTTCCGCCAGGAGAAAAAGACACCGGCGCGGCCGGCGCGGAGAGCCGCGGGAGCGGGCGGGCAGAGCCGCCTGCAGCCCAGCCAGCCTCCCGCTCGCCGCTCCGCCGCCGCCGCCGCCGCCTCGGGGACTGACCTCTCGGCGGGGCCGGGAGCCGCCGCCGCCGCCCGTGGGTCTGCGGGGGCGGGAGGCGTCGGAGCGTGCTGCTGCCGCCTCCTCCCTCTCCCTCCTCCTTCTCTATCTCCCTCCTCCTTCTCCCCCTCCCCGCCGAGCCGGCAACATGAACTGAAATCCCCAGAGGAGCACGGAGGCGGCGAGCGAGCGAGCGGAGGCAAGCGGGGATTTAGCGGCTCTTTTCCTCCCACCGCCGCCGGGCTCCGGGCAGTGCGGTCCCGCCGCTCCGCTCCGCTCCGCACAACCCCGTTCTTCGCCTAGAGAGCCGGCGGCCGCCCGAGCCCCGCACCCCGGAGCCCCCCATGGCCCTCATCATGGAGCCCGTCAGTAAGTGGTCGCCGAGCCAAGTCGTCGACTGGATGAAAGGTGAGGAGCGCTACCGGTACCGCACCGTGCCCCTCTCCCATCCCCATCCTCCCCCCAACCCTGTCCCCTCAGGTGCGGGTACCTCCGCGGTTTCCCCCGCACCGGGGTCCCGCCTCCCGGCACCGCCGGCTCCCCGCCACGTTTCGGCTGAAGGGTGGGAAGAGGGAAGGGAGACCTTCGGAGCCGCGCCGCTGGAGCGAGGCGGCGGGCCGGGGGGGCGCCCGGGGTCGTTTTCCCTGCTCCGTCCCCGGGTTTAAGCGTGGGGGCGGCTGGCCATCTCCAGCGGTCCTTAAAGCCAGGTGCGGGGGAGGGATGAGGAGCAGGCTGAGCCCGGGATGCTCCCGGCCAGCGGCCGCGGTGAGGCGATAGAGCCGCCCCCGCTCCCCGGCGGCGAGAGGATGCGCGGCCGGCTGCGGCCGGCAGATGCGGCGGAAGCCAAAGTTGAAGCTAACGCGGGGGCTCCGGGGCCCTGCGGGAATCGCGGAGCTGCGGCGTGCTGGGGAGCGGGGGCGGTGGTCGGGGTCAGTGGGTCGGTCCGCGCCCCCGGGAGCGCCGGGGTTCCCGCTGCCCCCCTCCCCCTCTATCTTCCCGCCTCCGCTGCCGCGGAACCGCCTCGGCGGGCGAAGGGGGGGGGAGGGCAACTCTCTTCCCCCGGCCGGGCAGAGCGCACCCACGCTTGGATAAAGGCGTGAGGCAGGGGGGGGGGATCGCCATCCCCGCCCCCGAGGGACAGCATTTAAAGACTCCGAGTTTCCACTGCCCGAAGGAGCGCGGGGAGGCGGCTGCCGTGCGCTTGCACCGCTGCTTCTCCCGCTCCATCCCCTCTCTCTTTCCCCCCTCCTAAATAAAGTCTGCCCAGCATAAAAACACAGACTTGCTGGAAAGGCTGGAGCGCACCGACGTGGCTTTAACTCCGCGAGTTAAAAACGTCGTCTTCTGCCGGTGGCGCTGGTGTTTGGTAGTGATGCTTTGGGGTTTTTTTTGGTGGTTGTTATTTCGTTTGGGGGTTTACGACCTTTAAATTAGGCTGCAGCTGTGTTTGGACTAAATCGCCAGCTAGAGCGTTAGGTGAAAAGACAGACTCGGCCGGATGGGTCCAACTTGAGAGCAACTGCGACATTGTGGGAGTTCTTTCTAACATGCTGCGTCCTACTAATGTGACACTTCCATCATCCTTAAAAATCTCAGGCTGTAACATATGTTTCCAGTTATTCGGTCCTGACATTTGTAGCCGTCGACTTGCCCTCCTATTCGACATCTTTTACATCGTTTTGCTCTTTCTGAACTGTTTTTTTTCATCCACATATATATATTTAAAAGAAAGTGGAATTTAATGCCCTAAGAAATTAGTAAATGTTAATAAAATAAGCTTGAAGGAGCTACAGGTGATCTGTAGGAAAGGCAAAGGCTTTTGAACCTCAGATAGTCCTACAGATATTTAGATGTCAATGTTTTTACTTCTGAAAGCCATAACTGGATGGGGCACTTAGTGCTGTGGTCTGGTTGAGTGGATAGGGCTGGGTGCTAGGTTGGACTGGATGAGCTTGGAGCTCTCTTCCAACCTGCTTGGTTCTATGACTGGCCAGGGCTGGGTGCTAGGTTAGACTGGATGAGCTTGGAGCTCTCTTCCAACCTGCTTGATTCTATGATTGGCCAGGGCTGGGTGCTAGGTTGGACTGGATGGGCTTGGAGCTCTCTTCCAACCTGCTTGGTTCTATGATTCTCTAAACTCAAACAACAACAACAAAAGCACAAAAAGGTCATGTAGAAGGCATTACTTTTTTTCTCCAAATCAGTCTCTCTGATGCTTGCTTCCTATTTTGAGATTGTAGGGGGAAAAAACAACCTATAAACAAACTTAAATGCTTTGCAGATGGTGCATTTTCAAAGCACTTACAAATACAGAATGCATCAGGGAGTTTTCATGAGACAGGTGAGTCAAATTGCTTGCTCTGCATTCGTGTTGCACTGATATAAGAATCATAGAATCAGGGTTGGAAGGGAGCACAAGGAGCAGCCAGTGCCAACCCCCCTGCCATGCCCAGGGACACCCTACCCTAGAGCAGGCTGCACACAGCCTCAGCCAGCCTGGCCTCAAACACCTCCAGCCATGGGGCCTCAACCACCTCCCTGGGCAACCCCTGCCAGCCTCTCACCACTCTCCTGCTCAACAACTTCCTCCTCACCTCCAGCCTCACTCTCCCCACCTCCAGCTTTGCTCCATTCCCCCCACTCCTGACACTCCCTCACAGCCTCAAAAGTCCCTCCCCAGCTTTTTTGGAGTCCCCTTCAGATGCTGGAAGGCCACAAGAAGGTCCCCTGGGAGCCTCCTCTGCTCCAGCCTGCACAGCCTCAACTCTTTCAGGCTGTGCTCACAGCAGAGCTGCTGCAGCCTCTCAGCATCCTTCTGGCCCTGCTCTGGACACTCTCCAGCATCTCCACAGCCCTCTTGTCCCAGGGGCTCCAGAGCTGGATGCAGGACTCCAGGTGGGGTCTCAGCAGAGCAGAGCAGAGGGGGAGAATCCCCTCCCTGGCCCTGCTGGCCACACTGCTGCTGCTGCAGTCCAGGCTCTGCTTGGCTTTCTGGGCTGCAAGTGCACACTGCTGGCTCCTGCTGAGCTTCTCCTCCAGCAGCACCCCCAAGTCCCTCTTCCCAGGGCTGCTCTCCAGACACTCCCTGCCCAGCCAGTGACTGCCCATATAAAATCAGTTGAGAGCCACAGGCTGGCTATATTGTAATGTTAAAAATGGTGAGGCTGGATAAATGTGCTTAGAAACCTGAGAGCTGTAGGTCTGTGTGTGAACCAATCCAGTTACTGCCATCGTGCCTAGGTTTTGGGTTCTGAACCTTGCTTTTAATTTGTTTACTTGGCTCTTAATGCTTGATTGCTTCTCTGGAGCAGCTGGATTGTTACTGAGCAAACACAGAGCTGTTGCTTTCCAGCTTTGCTTGCTTCATTTTGTCTCCTGGATTTGCAGATGAGCCTTCGTTTAGAGCGAGGTGCAAAGAGATGAAGCAAGCACCTGCCTTTGCTTGGCACTGCTGGAGCAAAGCCACCCAAGTGGCCACTCTCAGAATTTGGGGCTGGGAATGAGTATGAGCAGCACCTGTCAGCATGGGTCACACCTGTTTGATGGGCACACTTTGCTAAGGACTTCAAGTGAAGGATGAGGGCAATTGGTCTCAGCTGCAGCAACTTTGTTTTCCTCCCTTTACCCTTTGTAGGGTTGCAAACTTTGTTATTGAGAATCTGGGTGAATAAAGTGTTCCTGTGCTGCTTGAAATGCAAATTACACTTCTGAGAGCCTGACAAATAGCTTATTTGGTGGTTTAGGGGTACCCTAGGCAGTTCAAGAAGCAAAACAAACATGCAGTGGATATCAGCTGCAGCAGTGGAGGTTCCATCTCAATGCAGGGGGGTTTAATGTGAGGGTCACAGAGCACTGGGAATATTGCATCCACTTCTGGGCTCTCCTGTTCAGGAGGAACAGGGATCTGCTGGAGGGCTACAAAGATGATGGAGGGACTGCAGCACTGCCCTGTGAGGAGAATCTGGGGCTGTTTGGTCTGGTGAAGAGAAATATCTGTGGGCTGGTGGTCAAGAGGGAGGGGACAAAGTCTGCTCAGTTGTGCCCTGGGATAGCACAAGGTGTAATGGATGGAAACTACAGCACAGGAAGTTTCACCTCAACATGAGGAAGAACTTCTTGATTGTAAGGGTCCCAGAGCACTGGCACAGGCTGCCCAGAGAGGCTGTGGAGTCTCCTTCTTTGGAGACTTTCAAGTCATGTCTGGATGTGTCCCTCTGTGACCTGAGCTAGATTGTGTGGTCCTGCTCTGGCAGGGGGGGTTGGACTGGATGATCTCTTTGGGTCCCTTCCAACCCCTAACATCCTGTGAGCCTGTGTGGCTTCGTCACAACAGCTTAGCATTAGTGGTCTTTGACTTAGCATCCATGGAGTATGGGTTGCATAAGTCCCATTCAGCATCAAGATGTGAGAAGAGTTTATTGCTCATTGAGGTTATTTTACAGAATCACAAATGTTGAACCAGATTCTCTGGTCCTACTCTGGCAGGGGAGGTTGGACTGGATGATCTCTTTGGGTCCCTTCCAACCCCTAACATCCTGTGAGCCTGTGTGGCTTCGTCACAACAGCTTAGCATTAGTGGTCTTTGACTTAGCATCCATGGAGTATGGGTTGCATAAGTCCCATTCAGCATCAAGGTGTGAGAAGAGTTTGCTGCTTTATTGGGGTTATTTTACAGAATCACAGCTGTTGAATCCTGTTTTAACCTTTTCCCTGAAGTGAGTGCCCTGCTCTGTGTTTTAACCTATTCCCTGGAGTGAGTGCCCTGCTCTGTAATATGCCTGCTCAGAGCAGCTCTTTAAAGAGCCTTCTTGGGAACAGATCTCAGCGTTCAAAGCAAAGCCTTTCCCTGCAAAAGGGAAAATCCTCCTGTTTAACATTGTGTACAGTTATCTGAAAGCAAGGGGAAATGAAACACTTTGGATTTTATTGCCCTTAAGTGTTTTTGTGATGGTCTCCCTGCTACGACCTGCACGTTTGCAAGAAAAGGCTCCCGGTCTGGAAGCCTTTATTTGGGCAGAAGAGCAATTACCTCGGTGGCATTTTGGTCAGGGCAGTGAGAAAGCATTGGGCCTGATACTGAAGATACAGGAAAAGAGGATGGATAAAGTATTCCCACTCAAAAACGTTACATAAAACTGCTGGCTGCCTGGATAGGGAGCAGGCTCAAGAGCATGAGCTTTCATAGAAGCAAGCAGGCTGGCAGAGAGCTCCAAGCTCACCCAGCCCAACCTAGCACCCAGCCCTGCCCAACCAACCAGACCATGGCACTCAGTGCCCCAGCCAGGCTTGGCTGCAACACCTCCAGCCACAGCCACTCCACCACCTCCCTGGGCAGCCCATTCCAGTGCCAATCACTCTCTCTGACAACAACTTCCTAACAACATCCAGCCTAGACCTGCCCTGGCACAGCTTGAGCCTGTGTCCCCTTCTTCTGTTGCTGGGTGCCTGGCAGCAGAGCCCAACCCCACCTGGCTACAGCCTCCCTGCAGGCAGCTGCAGGCAGCAATGAGCTCTGCCCTGAGCCTCCTCTGCTGCAGGCTGCACCCCCCCAGCTCCCTCAGCCTCTCCTCACAGGGCTGTGCTCCAGGCCCCTCCCCAGCCTTGCTGCCCTGCTCCAAACACCTTCCAGCACCTCAGCAGCTCTCTGCAATGCAGGAGCCCAGAACTGGACACAGCGCTCCAGGGGTGGCCTGAGCAGTGCTGAGCACAGGGGTGGGCACAAGAACCTCCCTTGTCCTGCTGCCCACACTGCTCCTGAGCCAGCCCAGGATGCCATTGGCTCTGCTGCCCACCTGGACACTGCTGCCTCCTCTGCAGCTCCTCTCTGCCAGCACCCCCAGCTCCCTCTCTGCCTGCCTGCTCTCAGCCACTCTGGCCCCAGCCTGCAGTACTGCTTGGGGTTGTTGTGGCCAAAGTGCAGAACCCTGCCCTTGGCCTTGTTCAGTCTCATCCCATTGGCCTCTGCCCAACCAGCCTGCCATGTTACAAAGAGAGTTCCTCCAATGTCCTCTCCTTTAATTCCTTTGTGTGCATGGTCTGTGGATCCCTTAGTGGCCTGTGAACCATTGGACACTGGTCAGAGAGAGCTGTGCCTGGATCTGGCTCTGCAAATCAGTGACTGCCTGGGAAGATGCCTGCGCTAAGAAGCTGTGGATCAAAGTGCAGGTTCCAACTTTGCAAGTGAGGAGGTCATAAGGAGAGGAGCCTGTGTCAGCAGAGGAGTCTTTGCATGGTTTAAAATGATCCCTCTGACAGAAGATTATCTGTCACTGAGCTGGGAAAAGGAGCAGATGGATTAGCTCATCTCTCCCACAGGATGGCATATTGGATGGGGAGGATCAAATGAATATGGAAATGGAGCCGAGTGGTCTATTATTTTGCTTTCCATGTGGTTGGTGCTAATTTTACAGTAACCCTGCCTGGATCAGTGAGCTGAAACTGTGTCAATCACCTCCTCTGCCTCCCCTTCGGAGAGCATGTGTGGAGTCTTGCTGTAAGGTTGCAAGATGCTGAGAGCGTCGCAGGGGCGAGCGGCGTCGGACGTCACTGCTTTCCCCGAGTCTGGGGGGGGATGTGGCAGCTATGTGTGACAGTTTCTGAGGTGCTGAAAGAACTCAAAGCCAGGTCATTGCTTTGGTGGGCTTCTTCTCTGTTTAGACCTCAGGATGTTTTTAACTGAGCCTTGCAGTTTGACTTCTTTTGCCTGAAGGTGTCTATGGTAGCTGTGGCTTGGTAAGGACTTGCTGCTTCAAGCCATATCGAAGCACAGAATGGTCTGGGTTGGAAGGGACCTCCAAAGGTCATCCAGCCAAACCCCCTCTGCACACAGCAGGGACAATCCTCCACTAGATCAGGTTGCCCAAAGCCCTGTTGAGCCTCACTTTGAATGTCTCCAGGGGTGGGGCACCAACCACCTCCCTGGGCAGCCTGTTGCAGTGTTCCACCATCCTCATAGTAAAGAGCCTGTTGCTAACATCCAGCCTGAATCTGCTCTTCTCCTTGCCCTCATGCTGTCACTGCAGACCTTTGCAAACAGCCTCTCTGCATCCTTCATGTAGCCCCCTTTAGGGGCTGGCCATGGTCTAGTTGACTGGATAGGGCTGGGGGATAGGCTGGACTGGATGATCTTGGAGGTCTCTTCTAACCTGGTTGATTCTATGATTCTACTGGGTCTCTTTGGAACCTTCTCCATGCTGAACACCCCCAGCTCCCTCAGCCTGTCCTCTTAGCAGACCTGCTCCAACCCTCAATGGCTTTTCATGCTCCTCCTGTGGACCTGCTCCATCAGGTCTATGTCCTTCCTATATCGAGGGCTCCAGAGCTGGATGCAGCACTCCAGGTGAGGTCTTAATCTGCCCTACTCTAATCTGAAGCCACTGTCCCTCATCCTATCATTCCAGCTCCTCTGCAGCCTTCTTGTAGGCTGCCTTCAAGTACTGAGAGGTCATTATTAGGTCTGCTTGGGACCTTCTCTTCTCCATGCTGAACACCTCCAGCTCCCTCAGAGTGCCCTCATAGCAGAGCTGCTCCAACCCTCAATCACTTTTCATGCTCCTCCTCTGGACCTGCTCCATCAGGTCTATGTCCTTCCTATATTGAGGACTCCAGAGCTGGATGCAGCACTCCAGGTGAGGTCATAACCTGCTCCACTCTAATTCAAAGCCATTGTCCCTCATCCTATCACTCCAGCTCCTCTGCAGCCTTCTTGTAGGCCCCTTTCAAATACAGGGAGGTCATTATTAGGTCTCCTTGGAGCCTCCTCTTTCCCAAGCTGAACAACCCTCAGCTCCCTTAGTTTTCACTCAGTCCCAATGGCATTTAATGAATTTTCAGTGGCAGAATCTGTTCAAAGAGGAACTGCACCTGGAAAAATCAATATTGCTGTATCTAGCAAAGCTTAAATAGTTACTTCATTTGTTCCCTGAATGACAGCTCAGAGAGTTTATACTAAGCTCATACAGCTTAAACTGTTGTAATGGTAGTCATGCTCATAAAAGCTGACATCTGAGGCATGGAGTTGCTCTAAAGGCTTCTAATGCTGAGGAATTGGGGGGCTTTTGCCTTTAGAAAGTCTGCTCTAGAAGGATCTCAATGTTTAGAAGGTCTGGAGGAAGAGAAGAGGAAAGGTGGATGGGTTAGCCAAGTGAAAGCAGAGTGCACAAGTTCCCCATGTGGGTGGTTGAATGGATTTAAGACCTGAGTTTCTGCCTGCTCTTCACATAGAGAACTTCATGTCTGTTTTCAGTGGGCTGTGTGTGCCTGCATGAAGTCCTTGTGGGCAGCTGGGTTCCACTGGGTGTAATGGGAATGAGATCCATCAAGAGAGTCACAGAAATGCATCAGGAAGATCACAGAAATGCTCAGGAGAAGACACTGGGGATTGCCAAGTCCAATTCACAGCTCTGCTCCACAAGGTTCAATCTGAGTCATATCATAGAATTAAGCAGGTTGGGAGAGAGCTCACTCAGCCCAACCTAGCACCCAGCCCTGCCCAACCAACCAGACCATGGCACTAAGTGCCCCAGCCAGGCTTGGCTGCAACACCTCCAGCCACAGCCACTCCACCACCTCCCTGGGCAGCCCATTCCAGTGCCAATCACTCTCTCTGCCAACAACTTCCTAACAACATCCAGCCTAGACCTGCCCTGTCACAGCTTCAGACTGTGTCCCCTTGTTCTGCTGCTGGCTGCCTGGCAGCAGAGCCCAACCCCACCTGGCTACAGCCTCGCTGCAGGCAGCAATGAGCTCTGCCCTGAGCCTCCTCTGCTGCAGGCTGCACCCCTCCAGCTCCCTCAGCCTCTCCTCACAGGGCTGTGCTCCAGGCCCCTCCTCAGCCTTGCTGCCCTTCTCCCAACACCTTCCAGCACCTCAGCATCTCTCTGCAATGGAGGAGCCCAGAGCTGGACACAGCACTCCAGGGGTGGCCTGAGCAGTGCTGAGCACAGGGGTGGGCACAAGAACCTCCCTTGTGCTGCTGCCCACACTGCTCCTGAGCCAGCCCAGGATGCCATTGGCTCTCTTGGCCACAACATCATATCCAAACGACCCATTAAAGGCATCTAAAAGACAAGATGTTGTGGGAATGCTCTGACATGAAAGACTCTGATACTACTGCTGTAAAACACCCAAGGACTTGCTGCTACTGGGATCATTTTGTTCTATCCATGCACTTGCAAACCCTAGGGCTTTGGTGGTCCTGCTGCAGTTCTTAAACCCCTAGGTAGCAAGAAGGTAACTCAGCACTAAAGGCACAAACCCTCCCAGAGTGCTGGGATCTGGCAAACCAAACAACACTTAGAAGCAGGAAGGATGATTCCTGTGTTTAGGATCACTCTGCGACCTCCATGCAGAGCTCATTTATTTCTTTCCCCCCTGTCTTTCTAAGGCCCTAATTGTAAATAAAGTTTTCTTGAGATCTCAGGGAGAGTCCAGGGGATATGGGCTCTAATCTCATGGAATCACAGCATGTCAGGGGCTGCAAGGGACCTCCAAAGCTCAGCCACTCCAATCCCCCTGCCAGAGCAGCAGCACCCAGAGCAGCTCACACAGGAACACATCCATGCAGGTTTGAATATCTGCAGAGAGGGAGACTCCACAACCCCCCTGGGCAGCCTGTGCCAGGGCTCTGGCACCCTCACAGGGAAAAAATTCCTCCTCATGTTTAAATGGAACTTCCTGTGCCTCAGCTCCCACCCATTGCCCCTTGTACTGGCACTGGGCATCACCCAGCAGAGCCTGGCTCCAGCCTCCTGCCACTCACCTGCACTTCTTTATCAACATGAATGAGGTCACATAAACAATGATGAAGTCAGAGTAATCTCAAAGGGCCCTGGGGCTGCTCAGTCTGGAGAAGACTTAGAGGTGCTTTGATGAATGTTTATCAGTATCTGAGGGCTGCCAGGAGTGGGGGACAGGCTCTGCTCACCGCTCCTGGGGAGAGGACAAGGAGCAATGGGTGTAAGCTGCAGCAAAAGAGTTTCTGCCTCAACACAAGGGGTCCCAGAGCCCTGGCACAGGCTGCCCAGGGAGGTTGTGGAGTCTCCTTCTCTGGAGCCTTCCAAGGCCTGTCTGGATGTGTTCCTGTGTGATCTGTGTTAGGATTGTCCTGCTCTGGCAGGGGGGTTGGACTGGATGATCTCCTTGGGTCCCCTAACATCCTGTGAGCCTCTGAAGAGTTAAACATATCTCATTGTTCTAGTGGAAAGTGTCCCTGCCATGCAGGGGGGTTGGAACTAGATGATCTTTAAAACCCTTTCCAATGCAAACCACTGCATGACTTTGTGAATGTGATCCTGTGCAGCCTGCTCCAGGTGCTCCTAACTCAGCAATGAGGGGAATGGATTATGTGGGGAGGGGCCTGGAGCAGAGCCCTGTGAGGAGAGGCTGAGGGAGCTGGGGGGGTGCAGCCTGCAGCAGAGGAGGCTGAGGGCAGAGCTCATTGCTGCCTGCAGCTGCCTGCAGGGAGGCTGTAGCCAGGTGGGGTTGGGCTCTGCTGCCAGGCAAGCAGCAACAGAAGAAGGGGACACAGTCTCAAGCTGTGCCAGGGGAGGTTCAGGCTGGATGTTGTTAGGAAGTTGTTGTCAGAGAGAGTGATTGGCACTGGAATGGGCTGCCCAGGGAGGTGGTGGAGTGGCTGTGGCTGGAGGTGTTGCAGCCAAGCCTGGCTGGGGCACTTAGTGCCATGGTCTGGTTGGTTGGGCAGGGCTGGGTGCTAGGTTGGGCTGGCTGAGCTTGGAGCTCTCTGCCAACCTGATTTTATGCTTCTATGATTCCTAGATTTAGCCTGAATCATGGAGTTTTCTGGCCACAGTCCTCCTGCTGATAGGTTGGACTGGATGAGCTTGGAGGTCTCTTCCAACCTGCTTGATTCTGTGATTCCATTGGTCTAAGATAATCCTGTGTAGTTTGGGCTTCAGAGTGGTTTTGCCTATTTCCCCCTTGCCTCTCCCTCTGTCCTTGCTTGCTTCTCTGCTCTGACCACTGGGTTGTGTTGCACTAGGAGATAAAGCAGGCTGCTGTGTCCAGAGGGATGTCCTGGGCTTTGTCCAGGGAGCATCTGGGCTGTTGTATGTATATATATATATATATATTCATGTGTGTCACTACCTCTTCTATTTAGCCTACTTCTGTAAGTAACAATTTCATTTTACTTCCAAAATTTTGGCTCTTTTGATAAGTTTCCTTTGAGGGAAAGTAAATCCCAAACACTAAGTGGTGCAAAACCACCACTGAGGAAGACTGTGAAGTGGGCAAAGTTGAGGAGGGAGCTTTTTGTGCAGTGTGGGCTGGATTATAATGCTCCAAAGGCCTGTGAGCAAGTGGTTTTATGATAGAGGGGGGGGGGGAAAATGTGTGCTTGCATGTATGTATGTGCCTCACTTTAGGCTTTCACTTTTGCCTGCCTGATTTGGTTTGGTTTCCCATGGTTTATTGCATCAAAGGGACTTTGTTGTTCTGCTTCCCCTCATATTGCTTTTGCTCAGGCCCTTAATGAATGTGGTTGTTAGAAATGATTAGGGGAAAAAAAAGGCTGAGTTGGGAACCAGAACTTGGATGTTTAATAAGAGCAGGAAGAATGGTTTGGGTTCTGGAGCTTTAGTTCCTTGTGAAGTTTCTGTGGGTGACTGATGAGCCACAGGACTGTCATCAATTTGAACAGGATCCCAGAATGGCAGGGACCTCCAGAGCTCAGCCAGTCCAACCCCCTGCCAGAGCAGGACCTTACTTAATAGCATCACTAACGTCAGGGGCTGGGAGGGACCTCCAGAGCTCAGCCAGTCCAACCCCCTGCCAGAGCAGGACCTTATTTAATAGCATCACTAATGGCAGGGGATGGAAGGGACCTCCAGAGCTCAGCCAGTCCAGCCCCCTGCCAGAGCAGGACCTTATTTAATAGCAACACTAATGGCAGAGGCTGGGAGGGACCTCCAGAGCTCATCCAGTCCAAACCCCTGCCAGAGCAGGACCTTATTTAATAGCATCACTGGTGGCAGGGGCTGGGAGGGACCTCCAAAGCTCAGCCAGTCCAACCCCCCCTGCCAGAGCAGCAGCACCTAGAGCAGCTCACACAGGAACATATCCAGGTGAGCTTTGAATATCTGCAGAGAGGGAGACTCCACACCCCCCCTGGGCAGCCTGTGCCAGGGCTCTGGCATCCTCACAGGGAAAAAATTCCTCCTCATGTTTCCATGGAACTTCCTATGCCTCAGCTCCCATCATTGCCCCTTGTGCTGGCATTGGGCATCACCCAGCAGAGCCTGGCTCCAGCCTCCTGCCACTCACCTGCACATCTTTACCAACATGAATGAGGTCACCTCTCAGCTCCTCTGCTCCCAGCAGCACAGCCCCAGCTCCCTCAGCCTCTCCTCCTAACAGAGCTGTTCCATTCCCTTCAGCATCCTTGTGGCTCTGTGCTGGACTCTCTCCAGCAGTTCTGTGTCCCTTTTGAACTGGATGGGGACCCAGAACTGGACACAGTACTCCAGATGTGTCCTCCCCAGGGCAGAGCAGAGGGGCAGGAGAACCTCTCTGGACCTACCAACCGCAGCCTTCTAATCCAGCCCAGAATGGCATTGCCGCTGCCAGGTGCCATATCTGGAACAGATCAGGTGGTTTACAACTTGTCAGCCTGAAAACATTTGGGGGTTTGGTTTTTCTTTCCCTCCCAAGAAAAGCAAACTGAAATGTTGCAGAGTTGGAGAGCACAGGTAGTAGTACTCCATTAGCTTTGAAGTGGTGCTGTGAGGTGGATTTATGACTTGAGTGAGTAGCGAGTAAAGGTTGGGGAAAGATGTAGGGGAAAAGCAAATACAATAGTGCTGAAGTTGCAGTTTAACTTTGAGCTCCTGATCTTTTAAATGCATAGAGAGTTACTGGGTTTGTGACAGGGCAGTAGGAATTGCACTAAGATGGTTTGGGGGCCTTTTGGTGAGAGGAGTTTCACAGGATGGCATGGAGACACAGGCTCAAGTTGTGCCAGGGCAGGTCTAGGCTGGATGTTAAGAAGGAGCTCTTGGCAGAGAGAGTGATTGGCATTGGAATGGGCTGCCCAGGAAGGTGGTGGAGTGGCCGTGGCTGGAGGTGTTGCAGCCAAGCCTGGCTGGGGCACTTAGTGCCATGGTCTGGTTGGTTGGGCAGGGCTGGGTGCTAGGTTGGGCTGGGGGAGCTTGGAGCTCTCTTCCAACCTGCTTGATTCTATGATTGCATCAACCACCAAGATGCTATTAATTACCAAGATGCTGTTGTCCATGGGGAAGTCTAGACTGGATGTTAGGAGGAAGTTGTTGGCAGAGAGAGTGATTGGCATTGGAATGGGCTGCCCAGGGAGGTGATTGAGTCACCATCCCTGGAGGTGCTGAAGCCAAGCCTGGCTGGGGCACTTAGTGCCATGGTCTGGTTGGTTGGGCAGGGCTGGGTGCTAGGTTGGACTGGATAAACTTGGAACTCTCTTCCAACCTGCTTGATTCTGTGATTCTGTGTTAAGGGTTGGAAGAGACCTCCAGAGATCATCCAGTCCAACCCCCCTGCCAAAGCAGGAGCAGAGAATCCAGTGCAGGTCACACAGAAACACATCCAGACAGGGCTGGAAAGGCTCCAGGGAAGGAGACACCACAACCTCTCTGGGCAGCCTGTGCCAGTGTCTCACCACTCATCCAACCTGGCCTTGATCATCTGATTCTGATAGACTGGTAGAATGGTTTAGTTTGGAAGGAACCGCAAAGCTCAGCCAGTTCCAACCCCCTGCCATAGGCAGGGACACCTCCCACTAGAACAGGTTGCTCAAGGACTCATCCAGCCTGGCCTTGAGCACCTCCAGGGAGGTTGTGGAGCACAGAATCACCCAATGTGATCTTTGATCACATTGGGTGCTTCTGTGCTCCACAACCTCCCTGGGCAACCTGTGCCAGTGTCTCACCACCCTCAACCTGTGCCAGTGTCTCACCACCCTCACTGCAAGCAACTTCTTCTTTACATCCAGTTTCAACCTCCCTTCTGCCAATTTAAACCCATTCCTCCTCATCCTCTCATTCCCAGACCTTGTCACCAGTCCCTCCCCAGCCCTCCTGTAGTCCCCCTTCAGATGCTGCAACATCTTGACTGGTGATGAGCAAACCTCTCCTGCCGCTGTTGATCATCAGAGGAACGAAACCGCAACCGCAACTGGGATGTGTCAGCGCTTAGCAGCCTTGAGTGTTGCCATAGCAAATGCAACAGTTACATAAGCAAGCCACTCTGCAAATAATTCATGCAGCCAGATTGGAGGCCAATAAAAAAGAGGAGATGAGAATTGGTTTCTGAGTTGATGATTTTGGTTTTGTCAGGCAGGAGCTCACTCCCAAAACGAACTGTGCTGGCCGTGAAGCTCCTCGTTTAACGTTGCTCATTGACACCTTTGTTTGCTTGGGACATATTGGTTCTGTGTTTCTGTTTCAGCAGCTGTTGGTTAAAATATGGCCTCACAAGATGTTTTCTCAAGTGGTTTCTTGCAGCAGTTAGGTGAAGCTCTTCTCTCTGTTCCAGTCTTACTCAAGGCTTGGTTTCTGCCCTGCGGTATTTGAACCAAGGCGTTTAGAAATGCCTCTGCTGGTTGAATGGGTGGCAAGGAATTCATAGCATCAGGCAGGGTTGGAAGGGAGCACAAGGAGCAGCCAGTGCCAACCCCCCTGCCATGCCCAGGGACACCCTACCCTAGAGCAGGCTGCACACAGCCTCAGCCAGCCTGGCCTCAAACACCTCCAGCCATGGGGCCTCAACCACCTCCCTGGGCAACCCCTGCCAGCCTCTCACCACTCTCCTGCTCAACAACTTCCTCCTCACCTCCAGCCTCACTCTCCCCACCTCCAGCTTTGCTCCATTCCCCCCACTCCTGCCACTCCCTCACACCCTCAAAAGTCCCTCCCCAGCTTTTTTATAGCCCCCTTCAGATGCTGGCAGGCCACAAGAAGGTCACCTGGGAGCTTCCTCTGCTCCAGCCTGCACAGCCCCAACTCTTTCAGGCTGTGCTCACAGCAGAGCTGCTGCAGCCTCTCAGCATCCTCCTGGCCCTGCTCTGGACACTCTCCAGTATCTCCAAGTCTCTCTTGTCCCAGGGGCTCCAGAGCTGGATGCAGGACTCCAGGTGGGGTCTCAGCAGAGGACAGTAGAGGGGGAAAATTACCTCCCTCACCTGCATTTGGTTAAGCCAGCGATGTAAATCTGATCACTTTGCAGATCAGAGCTATGAAATGTGTATGGAATCAGAGAATGGAAGCACAGAATAGTCAGGGCTGGAAGGGACCTCAAGGTTCAGCCAGTTCCAACCACCCTGCCATGGACAGGGACAGTTCACACTAGATGTGTTGATTAGCTCTGGGCAGAGCTCATTGCTGCCTGCAGCTGCCTGCAGAGAGGCTGTAGCCAGGTGGGGTTGGGCTCTGCTGCCAGGCAGCCAGCAGCAGAAGGGGACAGAGGCTCAAGCTGTGGCAGGGCAGGTCTAGGCTGGATGTTGTTAGGAAGTTGTTGTCAGAGAGAGTGATTGGCACTGGAATGGGCTGCCCAGGGAGGTGGTGGAGTGGCTGTGGCTGGAGGTGTTGCAGCCAAGCCTGGCTGGGGCACTTAGTGCCATGGTCTGGTTGGTTGGGCAGGGCTGGGTGCTAGGCTGGGCTGGAAGCCAGTGATGTAAACCAGATCACTTTGCAGGTGAGAGCTGTCTAATGCATATAGAATCATGAAGTAGAAGCAGAGAATAGTCAGGGCTGTAAGGGACCTCAAGGATCAGGTAGTTCCAACCCCCCTGCCGTGGTCAGGGATACCCTACCCTAGACCAGGTTGGCCAGAGGGCTTGGACTCAGGCTGTGGAGGTCTCCTCCAACCTCTTATGTTCTCTGATTCTGTGAAAACTGAGCCTTTTTTCCCCCCTCTGCTTATCCCCCAAGGAATATTGTCTTGGAGAGAACAGCTGTGGGTGTGAGCTGGTAGGGTGCTTGGCATTTCCACTTTACATTTAGGTAGGAATTTAGGACACTTGGTACCTCAGCTGAAGTGCCTAGAACAGCACTTTCAAAGTGTTTGCTCCTTAGATGATTAGCAGCTGCTAGGGGTGCCATATGGTGGGAGTCTCCAAGTAACCTCTTAGTTCATATAGGAGTGTACCTGTGCAAGCCATAATTAAACCTCAACCAGCTGAAGTGTATTATTTTAATAGAGGGGGATGCAAAAATCTCTGCTTTTGCCTTATAGCTTCTCTCTCCTGTCTGTAAGAAGAGGGGAGGGGGGAAAAAAAAAGGCTGTTGGGAATGAGCTGTGGTTTTAAATTAAAGGTTCAGGCAGCTTTTTAAAGTAGATGGTTTGAGGTTTGAGTCAGCATCAAACCTCCAACCGTGCTTGAAGTGGCCCAATTGCTGTGTAGGTTTGTTGGTTGCCTTCACAGGGTTCATTTGCTGCCATTCAGCAGCACTTGACCAGGCTGGAGGGTTGGGCAGGAAGAAATGGAATGAAATTCCACAAGGACAAGTGTAGAGTCTGGCACCTAGGGAAGAACAACCTCAGGGAGCAGGATAGGTTGGAGATTAACCTGTTGGAAGGCAGCAAAGGGGCAAAAGGATGTGGGGGTCCTGTTCTAGTGGGAGGTGTCCCTGTCTATGGCAGGGGGTTGGAACTGGCTGAGCTTTGAGGTCCCTTCCAACCTAACCCATTCTATGAAGCCTTGAGCCACCTGTGCTAGTGGGAGGTGTCCTTACCTGTGGCAGGGGGTTGGAAGTGGCTGAGCTTTGAGGTCACTTCCAACCTAACCCATTCTATGAAGCCTTGAGCCACCTGTGCTAGTGGGAGGTGTCCTTACCTGTGGCAGGGGGTTGGAACTGGCTGAGCTTTGAGGTCCCTTCCAACCTAACTCATTCTATGATTCTATGAAGCCTTGAGCCACCTGTGCTAGTGGGAGGTGTCCTTACCTATGGCAGAGTTGGAACTGGCTGAGCTTGGAGGTCCCTTCCAACCTAACCCATTCTATGACTCTTAAGGCCTCTTGAAAATACCTCTGAGCAGTAATTTCACTGTTGGGCAGTGGAGTTTAAAAATCACAGAATGATTTGGGGTTTGGAAGGAACCTCCCAAATCATCTCCTGCAACCCTCCCATCCATCATGGCTTTTAATTCCTTAGCTGTTATTTCATTGCTGGGTTTAAACCGTGTGGATCTTTGCTCTTTGATGAAGTCTGTGGTCAGAAACTGATTCCTGGGAGCCCCTGGTAATTGAGTCCAAGAGCACAGTGTAGTGTGAATAATTTGGCATGCTCTGGCTGTGGATTTGAGTGAGAGGCTCAGCCTGGAAGCTTCTGAAAGCCAGGAGGATGCTGAGAGGCTGCAGCAGCTCTGCTGTGAGCACAGCCTGAAAGAGTTGGGGCTGTGCAGGCTGGAGCAGAGGAGGCTCCCAGGGGACCTTCTTGTGGCCTGCCAGCATCTGAAGGGGGCTACAGAGAAGCTGGGGAGGGACTTTTGAGGCTGTGAGGGAGTGTCAGGAGTGGGGGGAATGGAGCAAAGCTGGAGGTGGGGAGAGTGAGGCTGGAGGTGAGGAGGAAGTTGTTGAGCAGGAGAGTGGTGAGAGGCTGGCAGGGGTTGCCCAGGGAGGTGGTTGAGGCCCCATGGCTGGAGGTGTTTGAGGCCAGGCTGGCTGAGGCTGTGTGCAGCCTGCTCTAGGGTAGGGTGTCCCTGGGCATGGCAGGGGGGTTGGCACTGCCTGGTCCTTGTGCTCCCTTCCAACCCTGACTGCTTCTGTGATTCTGTGTTCATTGCACATAAGAGATTTCCATGCCAGTGTCCATCTGAGCATCTAAAAGGAGGAGGACAGTTTATCATTAGGAAAAATAAGAAAGTTGGCTCTGCCAGGACTGCCTGAGAGGCAAATAAGCTCATTTTTCTTGATGAATGGATGTTTCATAAGCTTCAGAGGAGTGTTTTAAATGTCTGCTTTAGCAAATTACATTACTGGCAGAGTATTTGATTGCCTGCATGAGTTATGATGGAGCTGTAGGAAGTCAAATGATGCATGTGCAATCCTGAGTCTTCTGGATACCTACAAGGCTGGGGCAGAGTGGCTGGGAAGCAGCCTGGTGGGAAAGCATCTGGGGTTGCTGGTGGAGAGGTGAACATGAGCCAGCAGTGTGCCCAGGTGGCCAGCAAGGCAAACAGCATCCTGGCCTGGATCAAACCCAGTGTGGCCAGCAGGAGTAGGGCAGTGATGGTGCCCCTGGACTCAGCACTGCTGAGGCCACAGCTTGAGCACTGGGTTCAGTTCTGGGTGCCACCAGATAGGAAAGACACTGAGGGGCTGGAGAGTGTCCAGAGAGGAGCAATGAGGCTGAGGAGAGGTTTGGAGGGCATCATATGAGGAGTGGCAGAGTGAGCTGGGAGTGTTTAGTGTGGAGGAGAGAAGGCTGAGGGCAGATCTTATTGCTCTCTACAGCTGCCTGAAAGGAGGTTGGAGTGAGGCTGGGGTTGGTCTCCTCTCCCAAGTACCCAGCAACAGGACTAGAGGCAGTGAGCTGGAGCTGTGCCAGGGGAGGGTTAGGTTGGACATGAAGAAGAGCTTCTTCAGTGAGAGAGTGGTGAGGGCTTGGAACAGGCTGCCCAGGGTGGTGCTGGAGTCCTCATACCTGGAGGTGTTCAGGAAGCTGTAGCTGTGGAGCCTGAGGATGTGGATTAATGGTCATGGCAGCTGAGTTAGGGTTGGACTCAGTCTTGAAGGTCTTTTCCAGCCTTAGTGATTCTATGACCAAAAAGCTTCCCTGTGCTGTGTGTGTTGTCAGTTTTGTTTGTTTGCAGGGGTTTTGGTGTGCCTTTTCCCCCCATGACCTTTAATTTGTCCATTTGAATGGCTGTTTCGTTTTGGTGGTGGTGTTTGGTGGCTCAGCCTGGAGAAGAGGAGGCTCAGGGGAGACCTTATTGCTCTCTACTACTATCTGAAGGGAGGTTGTAGCCAGGTGAGAGTTGGTCTCACCTCCTAGGCAACCAGCAACAGAACAAGAGGACACAGCCTCAAGCTGTGCCAAGTTTAGGCTGAATGTTGAATCATAGAATCAGTCAGGGTTGGAAGGGAGCACAAGGAGCAGCCAGTTCCAACCCCCCTGCCATGCCCAGGGACACCCTACCCTAGAGCAGGCTGCACACAGCCTCAGCCAGCCTGGCCTCAAACACCTCCAGTGGTGGAGCCTCACCACCTCCCTGGGCAACCCATTCCAGCCTCTCACCACTCTCATGCTCAACAACTTCCTCCTCACCTCCAGGTTGATGAACTTCATCACAGAGAGAGTGATTGGCATTGGAATGAGCTGCCCAGGGAGGTGATGGAGTCACCATCCCCAGAGATGTTTCAGAGGAGGCTGGAAGAGGCACTCAGTGCCATGGCTTAGTTAATTAGAAGGGTTAGGTGCTAGGTTGAACTGGATGATCTTGGAGGTCTTTTCCAACCTGGTTAATTCTGATTCTGTTGCTGGTGTTTCCCCTTGGACTTTTAAATAAGAGCTTTGATGTTCCTGGTTATGGCTTACACCCTAGAAGGAAAATGGCCTTCAGATTACAGCCATTTAGAAGTGATCAAATAGGTAGAAGAAACTTTTTAGTGGCATGATTAGGCATTTAAAACCTGAATCATAGAATCAGAGAATCAGGCAGGGCTGGAAGGGAGCACAAGGATCAGGCAGTGCCAACCCCTGCCATGCCCAGGGACACCCTACCCTAGAGCAGGCTGCACACAGCCTCAGCCAGCCTGGCCTCAAACACCTCCAGCCATGGGGCCTCAACCACCTCCCTGGGCAACCCCTGCCAGGCTCTCACCACTCTCCTGCTCAACCTCCTCCTCCTCACCTCCAGGTTGTTTGGTTTCGTTTCCTGCTCATCTCTTAGGATCGTTCTGGCACTGCAGAACAGAACAAGGCTGAGAAACTGGAAGTGGTACAAACCAGTCAGCAGTGCTGGGAGGTCTCAATCTGTGCAGCTCCTCCAGAAGATTACACAGAGGGAGGCTGTTTCCAGGCACCCTCAGAACAATTCCCTTGAGTGAACTTTTCAGCAGTTCTTAAATTTGCTGCCTTTAAAGTTGTTATCCTATGGCAGATGGGAAGTAAAGAGATAGGGCTTTGGAGAGGTTGGATAAGGGCTGCTAGGGAAAGTTCCTACCTATTTGTTGGGGCAATGTGGTTTCCTCTTTCTTTTTTCCTCTTGGTGCTTGCCTCCTCTCTTTTCCTCTCCTCTTGGTGCTTGCCTCCTCTCTTTTCCTTTCCTCTTGGTGCTTGCCTCCTCTCTTTTCCTCCTCTCTTGGTGCTTGCCTCCTCTCTTTTCCTCCTCTCTTGGTGCTTGCCTCCTCTCTTTTCCTCTCCTCTTGGTGTTTGCCTCCTCTCTATTCCTCTCCTCTTGGTGTTTGCCTCCTCTCTTTTCCTCTCCTCTTGGTGCTTGCCTCCTCTCTTTTCCTCTCCTCTTGGTGTTTGCCTCCTCTCTTTTCCTCTCCTCTTGGTGCTTGCCTCCTCTCTTTTCCTTTCCTCTTGGTGCTTGCCTCCTCTCTTTTCCTCTCCTCTTGGTGCTTGCCTCCTCTCTTTTCCTCTCCTCTTGGTGCTTGCCTCCTCTCTTTTCCTCTCCTCTTGGTGCTTGCCTCCTCTCTTTTCCTCTCCTCTTGGTGCTTGCCTCTTTCTTCTTCTTTTTCTCCCCTCTTGGTGCTTGCCTCCTCTCTTTTCCTTTCCTCTTGGTGCTTGCCTCCTCTCTTTTCCTCCCCTCTTGGTGCTTGCCTCCTCTCTTTTCCTCTCCTCTTGGTGCTTGCCTCCTCTCTTTTCCTCTCCTCTTGGTGCTTGCCTCTTTCTTCTTCTTTTTCTCCCCTCTTGGTGCTTGCCTCCTCTCTTTTCCTCTCCTCTTGGTGCTTGCCTCCTCTCTTTTCCTCTCCTCTTGGTGCTTGCCTCCTCTCTTTTCCTCCCCTCTTGGTGCTTGCCTCTTTCTTCTTCTTTTTCTCCCCTCTTGGTGCTTGCCTCCTCTCTTTTCCTCCCCTCTTGGTGCTTGCCTCTTTCTTCTTCTTTTTCTCCCCTCTTGGTGCTTGCCTCCTCTCTTTTCCTCCCCTCTTGGTGCTTGCCTCCTCTCTTTTCCTCCCCTCTTGCTGCTTGCCTCTTTCTTCTTCTTTTCCTCCCCTCTTGGTGCTTGCCTCTTTTTTTTTTTCCCCTCCTTGGTTCTTGCCTCCTTCCTTTTCTCCCCTCTTTGTGCTTGCCTCCTTCCTTTTCTCCCCTCTTTGTGCTTGCCTCCTCTCTTTTTTTCCCCCTCTTGATGCTTGCCTCCTTCTTTTTCTCCCTTCTTGAAGCTTGCCTCCTTCTTTTTCTCCCCTCTTAGTGCTTACCTCTTTCTTCTTCTTCTTTTTCTCCCCTCTTGCTGCTTGCCTCTTTTTTTTTCCCCTCCTTGGTTCTTGTCTCTTCTTTTTCTCCCCTCTTGGTGCTTGCCTTCTTCTTTTTCTCCCCTCTTGCTGCTTGCCTCCTTCTTTTTCTCCCCTCCTGCTGCTTGTCTCTTCCCCCCTCCCATTCTCCCACTGATTGGGGCTTGTTTTGCTGCTACATACATGACTTTAAGTTTCCTTTGTGCACTCTAATGCAGTTGCTTTGCTCAGTCAGATGAATGTTGGGAGGTTTTTTTCCCCTCTTATTTGAATTTTAGGTCTTGTTTTTAACCCCAACCATGCATCTTGAACCAGGTTCTGTTATTAAAGATCAGCCTCTCACCACGGGGTGAGCTCCAGCTCTTGAAATGGAGCTGTGCTTTGTCAGGAGGTAGTAAATAATGAGCTTAGGCAGGTTTAAAAGCTGTGTCTTGCAAAACATTAGCCCCTGTAATGGGTGCAAAGTGGCAGCAGCACATAAATATCCATCATTTCTCTCCAGTGGATTTGTCTGGATGTGAAGTTTCTTAATTAGAATTGCATTTTCTTCTGCCAGCTTAATGAAACAAGCAGGAAGGGAGGTTTGTCTTGTGAGGAGCCACAGCTTCCCAGCCCAGAACAGTGACTTGTTTTGAGATGGAAGGGAACAACCTGATGGTCACATAGGATCTTGTAACCTCTGTTCCCAAAGCTGTGTTAAAAATCACAGAATGTCAGGGGCTGGAAGGGACCTTGGAGCTCATCCAGTTCCAACCCTCCCCTGCCACAGGCAGGGACACTTCCCACTAGAGCAGGTCACTCATAGAATCATATCATAGAATCAAGCAGGTTGGAAGAGACCTCCAAGCTCATCCAGCCCAACCTATCAGCAGGGGGACTGTGGCCAGAAAACTCCATCATTCAGGATAAATCATAAATTCAGGATGAATCATAAATTCAGGCTGGAAGAGAGCTCCAAGCTCCCCCAGCCCAACCTAGCACCCAGCCCTGCCCAACCAACCAGACCATGGCACTAAGTGCCCCAGCCAGGCTTGGCTGCAACACCTCCAGCCACAGCCACTCCACCACCTCCCTGGGCAGCCCATTCCAGTGCCAATCATTCTCTCTGCCAACAACTTCCTAACAACATCCAGCCTAGACCTGCCCTGGCACAGCTTCAGCCTCTGTCCCCTTCTTCTGCTGCTGGCTGCCTGGCAGCAGAGCCCAACCCCACCTGGCTACAGCCTCCCTGCAGGCAGCTGCAGGCAGCAATGAGCTCTGCCCTGAGCCTCCTCTTTTCTAGGCTAAACACTCAAGGGCTCATCCAACCAACTTGGCCTTGAACAACAATGGTTTATTGAATCAAAGGCACTTATGCAGCTTCCCTCCATATTGCTGTCTGCAGCTACCTGAAAGGAGGTTGCAGCCACGTGGGGGTTGGTCTCTTCTGCCAGGCAACCAGCAACAGCTTATTATGCCCCTGCACTCAGCACTGCTCAGGCCACCCCTGGAGTGCTGTGTCCAGCTCTGGGCTCCTCCATTGCAGAGAGATGCTGAGGTGCTGGAAGGTGTTTGGAGCAGGGCAGCAAGGCTGGGGAGGAGGAAGCCTGTTCTGCAGGCTGCACCCCCCCAGCTCCCTCAGCCTCTCCTCACAGGGCTGTGCTCCAGGCCCCTCCCCAGCCTTGCTGCCCTGCTCCAAACACCTTCCAGCACCTCAACAGCTCTCTGCAATGGAGGAGCCCAGAACTGGACACAGCACTCCAGGGGTGGCCTGAGCAGTGCTGAGCACAGGGGTGGGCACAAGAACCTCCCTTGTCCTGCTGCCCACACTGCTCCTGAGCCAGCCCAGGATGCCATTGGCTCTGCTGCCCACCTGGGCACACTGCTGCCTCCTCTGCAGCTCCTCTCTCCCAGCACCCCCAGCTCCCTCTCTGCCTGCCTGCTCTCAGCCACTCAGTCCCCAGCCTGTAGCACTGCTTGGGGTTGTTGTGGCCAAAGTGCAGAACCCTGCCCTTGGCCTTGTTCTCTCTCATCCCCTTGGCCTCTGCCCACCCATGCAGCCTGGCCAGGTCCCTCTGCAGGAAATTGTTCCCCCAGGGTGTTACAACCTGAATAACAGCATAGAAAAGGTGAAGCCAATTATTGTGCAGGTAATTTGGCAACCAAATGATAATTGCAGGCACTTCTGGCTGAGCAGCAGAAGCCATCTCAGTTTGCCATCTGGTTTGCCCATTATCCTGACTGGATGTAGGAGGGGAGGCAGTGTTTGTAGCTCCTAGCATGGGATTTTGGGACAGGCTTGGTGCTGGCAACCAGCTGGGTAGGGACCTCTTAATGCTGTGCTCTGTAAAAGGTTGGCCCTGTGGTAGCCTGGTTTGTTGGATGTGCAAAGAGGGGCAGTGAGTGAATAGAGGAGAAGGAAAAGTCCTGCAAGAGGCTTTGTTTAGTTTCTGGTTAAATGAGCTTGAGCAAAAGAATCCCTTGGGGCTGTGAAATTCCTGCCTGCCATAAGCTCTAGGCCTGCTTTGATCTTGCAGGGTGCTCATCACCCTTGCAGTGATGAGAGAGGCACTAGAGAACAGGTCTGAGCTGTTGAAAACCAAACAGATGCACCACCAAAAGCTGTTTGAGGAGGTCCTTGAAGCTGTGTAGGTTATCAGAGCTTTGACTAAGTGCTGATACGCTGCTGTGGATGGGGGTTGAGCTCATAGATGATGTGGAGCAAAGGCTGGAGAAGCTTCAGGACACATTGCTCAGGTACCAGTTAGGGGTCAGGACCTAACATGATCGTGGCAGGGAAGTTGGAACTGGCTGATCCCTGAGGTCCCTTTCAGCCCTGACAGTGCTGTGATTCTGTTACTGGTGTGTGCACTCCCCTCCTGATGTGTAACCACGTTCAGCCTGTGTGCTGCTGGGGTCTCAGCTGGTCACAGCTCTGTACTGGCATGCAGCTGGTGGTGGGAGGCATCTCTTGCCTTATCTCCCTTCCTCCCTGCCACATGCATGGGTTATGGTAATGTGCTGCTCACCAGGGGTGAAATTACCTGGCATGTGAGACAGACCTGAGCCCAAAGAAAGGGCACAGTGAACTCTGACAGCTAACAAAGAAACCTCTTTCAGGTTGGTTAATCTGTAGAAGGCAAAGGGAGGGTTAATGTTGTGGCTTTAATTGGATTTAGGTTTCATAGGGAAACCTTGTGGAAGGGAGCACAAGGATCAGCCAGTCCCAGCCCCCCTGCCATGCCTAGGGACACCCTACCCTAGAGCAGGCTGCACACAGCCTCAGCCAGCCTGGCCTCAAACACTTCCAGCCATGGGGCCTCAACCACCTCCCTGGGCAACCCCTGCCAGGCTCTCAGCACCCTCATGCTGAAGAACTTCTTCCTAACCTCCAGTCTGAATCTACCCATTTCCAGCTTTGTTCCATTCCCCCCAGTTCCTTCCTTTCCAGCTCCCTTTCCCCCCATCTCCCTTCTTTCCTCTCCATCTCCCTTCTTTCCTCTCCATCTCCCTTCTTTCCTCTCCATCTCCCTTCTTTCCTCTCCACCTCCTTCCTTTCCCCCATCTTCCTCCTTTCCCTTCCACCTCCTCTTTCCCTCCATCTTCCTCCTTTCCCCTCCACCTCCTCTTTCCCCCCATCTTCCTCCTTTCCCCCAGCTCCCTCCTTTCCTCTCCACTCTTTCCCTCTCCTTCCTCTCAGCACCACCTCCCCTTTCCAACCACACCTGCCCCCTTCCCCTCCCCCCTTTGTTTGCCCCTGTTCTGCCCCAGCCCCAGAGCACCTGGGTGCTGTTGGAGTCTCCTCCCACCCCAGGTGTGACCACTTTGCCCTCCCTGCCCCACTCCCCTTTATAATGGGCCCCAGGAAAGGCAAGCTCTGAGCTTGCCCAACCGGGCAGAGGGATCCTCCTCCTGGTACCACAGGTGAGTGCCCCTGGTGCACACTGGGTGCTTGGTGGAGGAGACTAAAGGCTGGGGGGCCTGGTGGCCCCCTGGTTAGGTAGGAACAGGCTTGATGCTTACTCTAACATCACTCATGGGTCCTGGCTGGGACCTCCTTACTCAGGCTGAGCTCCTCTGTGTTCTGCTGCTGCTTTCTGCTCGCTGGTAAAGCTGTGCAAAAGGAGAGGAGTGAATGTGTGGAACGTTTTGAGAAGCATTGGATGAGCAGGGAGGGCATCTCTGAGAATCCCTAACAAGGGAAATGAGCTTAAACTCAAAGCTCAGGATCACAGAACATACAGTGTGCAGTTGGGTTTGTGTCTGTAAGCCAGATATGCAGTCATAGAATCAGGCAGGGTTGGTAGGGAGCACAAGGATCAGCCAGTTCTAACCCCCCTGCCATGCCCAGGGACTCCCTACCCTAGAGCAGGCTGCACACAGCCTCAGCCAGCCTGGCCTTAAACATCTCCAGGGATGAGGCTTCCACCACCTCCCTGAGCAACCTGTTCCAGGCTCTCACCAGCTTCATGCTGAAGAACTTCTTCCTAACATCCAGTCTGAATCTCCCCACCTCCAGCTTTGTTCCATTCCCCCCAGTCCTATCACTCCCTGACAGCCTGAAAAATCCTTCTCCAGCTTTCTTGCAGCCCTCTTAAGGTACTGTAAGGTCACAGTAAGGTCATTCTGGAGCTTTCTCCTCTCCAGCCTGCACAGCCCCAACTCTTTCAGGCTGTGCTCACAGCAGAGCTGCTGCAGCCTCTCAGCATCCTCCTGGCCTTGCTCTGGACACTCTCCAGCATCTCCACAGCCCTCTTGTCCCAGGGGCTCCAGAGCTGGATGCAGCACTCCAGGTGGGGTCTCAGCAGAGCACAGCAGAGGGGGAGAATCCCCTCCCTGGCCCTGCTGGCCACACTGCTGCTGCTGCAGCCCAGGCTCTGTTTGGCTCTCTGGGCTGCAAGTGCACACTGCTGGCTCCTGTGGAGCTTCTCCTCCACCAGCACCCCCAAGTCCCTCTCCTCAGGGCTGCTCTCCAGCCAGTCACAATATACAATTGGATGTATAAACCACCTCCCCTTTCCAAAAGCAATACATTTCACAGCTTGTAGAGTCCTAGAAACATGTTTATCCCTGAACAACTCTCTTAAGGTCTTGGAAACCTTAATATGAGCCAAGCACCTCCCAAGGAAAAATCTAGGACCTTGCCTCTTGAAATTCCATGATTTTGGGCTATAACATAGCTTGGAAACCTTGGTCTGGGTTTTCTGCTGTTGGCATTTCATTTCTGCTGTCTTGGTACTGCCCTTGTGCTAGCATCTAGCATTCAGCTGGCATGTTGACAGCAGAGTGGTTTGGGGGTTGCCAAATGGCTGGGGAAAGAAGGTAAACCCACAGAGCCCTGCCAAAGTGCTTGTGAGCTGTCACTGTTGCCTTGTTTTCTCTGGGGGGAGAGGTTTCATCTCTGAGGAACTGAAAAAAGCAGTCCTTGGGTGAAGGCAAACCAGATGAAGGTCAATAAGGACAAGTGCAGGGTCCTGCATCTGGGCAGGAGTAACAGCAGGCAGCAGTACAGGTTGGGGCTGCACTGCTGGAAAGCAGCTCTGTGGAGAAAGCCCTTGGAGTGCTGGTGGGCAGCAAGTGCTGCATGGGCCAGCAGTGTGCCCTTGTGGGCAACAGAGCCAAGGGCATCCTGGGGGGCAGCAGGGAAAGTGTGGCCAGCAGGGCTAGGGAGGTTCTGCTGCCCCTCTGCTCTGCCCTGCTGAGACCACACCTGCAGTACTGTGTCCAGTTTTGGGCTCCCCAGTTCAGGAGAGACAGGGACCTGCTAGAGGGAGTCCAGTGGAGAGCTGGGAGGGTGATTGAGAGAGTTGAGCATCTCCCCTGTGGAGAGAGCCTGAGAGCCCTGGGGCTGTTTAGTCTGGAGCAGAGAAGGTTGAGAGGGGATCTGAGCAATGTCTGTCAATAGCTGAGGGGTGGGGGTCAAGTGGAGGGGGCCAAGCTCTTTTGGGTGGTGCACAGCAATAAGCCAAGCAGCAATGGATACAAACTGGAACAGAGAAGGTTTCAGCTCAGCATGAGGAGAAACTTCTTTAGGGTGAGGGTGGCAGAGGCCTGGAGCAGGCTGCCCAGAGAGGTTGTAGAGTCTCCTCTGTAGCCTTTCCAAGCCCACTTGGATGCATTCCCATGTGGACTGCCCTAGGGGATCCTGCCTTGGCAGGAAGGATTGGACTGGATGATCTCTGGAGGTCATTTCCGACCTCTAAGGTTCTGTGATTCTGTGTCTGTGCCCTCAGGAACTGCTTTCTTGTTGTTCTCATTGGAGGCATATAAAAACTATTACTTTCTCATTGGCACTGCTTAATTACTTTTAATTGTTTTAAAACATTTGGGTATTCAGAGGTATTTTTTTCCCCTCAGAATGAGAATAGAGTCATAGAATCAGTCAGAGTTGGAAGGGAGCACAAGGATCAGCCAGTTCCAACCCCCCTGCCATGGGCAGGGACACCCTACCCTAGAGCAGGCTGCACACAGCCTCAGCCAGCCTGGCCTCAAACACCTCCAGGGATGAGGCTTCCACCACCTCCCTGGGCAACCTGTTCCATGCTCTCACCAACTTCATGCTGAAGAACTCCTTCCTAACATCCAGTCTGACTCTCCCTACCTCCAGCCTTGCTCCATTCCCCCCACTCCTGCCACTCTCTCACAGCCTCAAAAGTCCCTCCCCAGCTTTTTTGGAGCCCCCTTCAGATCCTGGTAGACTACCTCAGGCTGGCTTGGGAAGGTGCTGCTGCTGCCCACTGCCTTAGGTATAAACTCCAGCCTGCTAATTTCACATAGCAAAATGCCTTCAGAACTCAACAAGTGTTGGAACCTCCACTGAATTTGGGCTGTGAAAGCCTCTAATCCTCTGTGTCCAAACGAGCTGGGTGCAGAAAGGAGGGGTAAGAGACATTTTGGGATGGAGTTCAGCAGCATCAGGCCAAATGTTGAGGGATTATTTGCACAGCTGTGTCTGAGCAGCAACCAAAACGTTAAACCTCCTTAGCAAGAGAGGGGTGGGGGAATGAATAACAACTCCTGTTGGCCAGAGGGCTGAGTTTCCTGGACAGTGCTCAGGACTTTCTGAAGTCATGGCACATGCTGGGTCAAGCCTCTTACCTTTATTTTCCCTTTTTCTGCTTGGGAATAATTTGTGTTTCCCTTTCCCCCCCCCTCCTCCCCCTAGTAATTAAAGCATCCAAACCAAACTCTGCATTGACCAAGCTTGAGCTGTGGTCTGCTTGGTTTCAACTTCACTTAAAGAACCTTTCTCTGCCAGCAAAGTGATGCAGTGATGTGAGAGGAGACAGTGCCTGTTGCTTCCTTGCAAAGTGTAGATTATGAGCCTGGGCTCCTGAGCAGTAATTGAATCAGTGGCATCAGAGGGGCATTAAGCTCCATTAAAGGTTGGGTCACCCTCAGTGTCAGCTGAGTATTAAATTATGGCTTGCAACTTAGCAGTCCTCATCCAAAAAGGCAATGCTGAGGTTCTTGGCAAGCATGAAACAGTTTATTATGGAACAGATGCTTCAGAGCTTGGCATCTGTCTGCAGTGTCAGGTTGTGTCAGAGGAGATGGGACTGGCCCCACTGTGGAGCTCAGATTTGGTGAGGTACCTGTTATGAGATCTCTCCCTACCTGAGCCATGAGGGTTAAAGTGTTTTTGTTAATAACATCTTGGTGGTTAATGGAATCATAGAATCAAGCAGGTTGGAAGAGAGCTCCAAGCTCATCCAGCCCAACCTAGCATCCAGCCCTGGCCAATCAACCAGACCATGGCAGCAAGTGCCTCATCCAGTGTTAGCACTGGAGGCTAAGCATGGTCTAAGTTCTCGGCCTCCCCATTGGTGGTTTTCAACATTACCTGCAACAGCAGCAAAGTCTGGGGACTTGATTTGCTTATTTAAGCTTCTCAGCATCAAAACTGTGAATTGGCTGAGGGAAGATGTGCATATTGTGTGCATTGTAAAATGGTAGTGGCACTAAACATGAGGCAGCAGTGTGCCCAGGTGGGCAGCAGAGCCAATGGCATCCTGGGCTGGCTCAGGAGCAGTGTGGGCAGCAGGGCAAGGGAGGTTCTTGTGCCCACCCCTGTGCTCAGCACTGCTCAGGCCACCCCTGCAGTGCTGTGTCCAGCTCTGGGCTCCTCCATTGCAGAGAGCTGTTGAGGTGCTGGAAGGTGTTTGGAGCAGGGCAGCAAGGCTGGGGAGGGGCCTGGAGCACAGCCCTGTGAGGAGAGGCTGAGGGAGCTGGGGGGGTGCAGCCTGCAGCAGAGGAGGCTCAGGGCAGAGCTCATTGCTGCCTGCAGCTGCCTGCAGGGAGGCTGTAGCCAGGTGGGGTTGGGCTCTGCTGCCAGGCAGCCAGCAGCAGCAGAAGGGGACAGAGGCTCAAGCTGTGCCAGGGCAGGTCTAGGCTGGATGCCAGGAGGAAGTTGTTGTCAGAGAGAGTGACTGGCACTGGAATGGGCTGCCCAGGGAGGTGGTGGAGTGGCTGTGGCTGGAGGTGTTGCAGCCAAGCCTGGCTGGGGCACTGAGTGCCATGGTCTGGTTGGTTGGGCAGGGCTGGGTGCTAGGCTGGGCTGGGGGAGCTTGGAGCTCTCTGCCAGCCTGCTTGATTCTCTGGTTCTGAACTGCACAAATGACCTCGAGTGTGGTGCTTGTGTTCAGGGAGTGTGGTGCTTGTGTTCAGGGAGTGTGGTGCTTGTGTTCAGGGAGTGTGGTGCTTGTGTTCAGGGAGTGTGGTGCTTGTGTTCAGGGAGTGTGGTGCTTGTGTTCAATGCGCTGCCTCATCCTCTCCTGGGGCATGAGCTTCAGGGGCCAGTTTCACACCATAGATTCAATGCCAGGCAGCCAACAGCTCAAAAGCAACTGCTGTTTTGCCTGATGCATGCACACATCACTTCCCCATGTGAATATTCATTTCTCTTTCCTGGAGAGAGAGCAGTGATGAGACTTGCAAGAGCCTAAGCCATGGCTGCAGATGAATCCAGCCTTCGAAGGCTCTAATTCCTGGTTGCTGTGTTCTGTTCCTGTGGATCAACTGCAGAAGCAAGTTATTATGCAGAGTGGCTGTTGTGTAACTTAGGTTGTCACTTAAACAGGTGGTGGTTTTTTTCCTTCTTAAAAGAGATCTTGATACCCTTAACAAGTTTTTGCAGAGCTGACAGTGAGAGTTTTAACAGTAGATTGACAGGGGAAATTCAGAGTGCCTTAACTGTGATCCAGTTGCCTGAGTTGCACTCCCACTTTGCAGGCTTGTGCTTCATGTTGTGGATTTTCTTTGTGGGATGTGCTCTTCTCTGTTAAAGAGGGAGATTGAAGGGTGGGGGCCATCTGGATGGGCCTTAGAGGTGGCATGTGATGAGTCTCAGGAGGTTCAGTAAGGCGAAGTGTAAGGTCCTGCACCTAGGTTGAGACAGTTCTAAGTGTCAGTATGGTCTGGGGGCATGGTGAAATTGAGAGCAGCCCTGCAGGAAGGGACTTGGAGGTGCTGGTGGGTGAGAGGTTGGTCATGAGCCAACAGTGTGAGCTTGCAGCCTTAGAAGGCCAATGGCAGCCTGAGCTGCATCAGAAGCAGCAGGGCCAGAGATGGAGAGAAGGGATGCCTGTGCTGCTGCCTGTGCTGCTGCCTGTGCTGCTGCCTCACCTGGAGTGCTGCATCCAGCTCTGAAGCCCTCAACACAGGAAGGACATGGAGCTGGTCCAGAGGAGGGCCACAAAGATGATCAGGGGGTTGCGACACCTTTGCTATGAGGACAGGCTGAGGAGGCTGGGGGTGTTCAGCCAGGAGAAGAAAAGACTCCAGGCAGACCTAAGAGCAGCCTGCCAGGACCTGAAGGGGGCTACAGGAAGGATGGAAACACCATTTGCAAAGGCCTGCAATGATAGGATGAGGGCAAGGGTTTGAAATGAGAACAGAGCAGACTGAGATTGGGTGAGAGGAGCAAGTTCTGCACCATGAAGGTGCCAGAACAGGTTGCTCAGGGAGGTAGTTGAGGGCTCTGTCCTTGAAGCTGGGCTGGACAAGGCTTTGAGCCAGCTGCTCTAGTGGAAGATGTCCTTGCTGACTGCAGGACAGGGTTGGACTGGATGACTTTTGGACGTCTCTTCCAACCCTATAATTCTGTGTTTAGTGACTCCTGGGCATGTAAATTTGCCCTTGCATGAACTTCTGTCACCCTCTCTACTTCAGACACAGTTTGAAGCAGGTTGTCTTAGCCAAGGAGCTTTGAAACTGAAATGTTTTTGTGGAATCAGGCAGGGTTGGAAGGGAGCACAAGGAGCAGCCAGTGCAAACTCCCTGCCATGCCCAGGGACACCCTACCCTAGAGCAGGCTGCACACAGCCTCAGCCAGCCTGGCCTCAAACACCTCCAGCCATGGGGCCTCAACCACCTCCCTGGGCAACCCCTGCCAGGCTCTCACCACTCTCCTGCTCAACAACTTCCTCCTCACCTCCAGCCTCACTCTCCCCACCTCCAGCTTTGCTCCATTCCCCCCACTCCTGTCACTCCCTCACAGCCTCAGAAGTCCCTCCCCAGCTTTTTTGTAGCCCCCTTCAGATGCTGGAAGGCCACAAGAAGGTCCCCTGGGAGCCTCCTCTGCTGCAGCCTGCACAGCCCCAACTCTTTCAGGCTGTGCTCACAGCAGAGCTGCTGCAGCCTCTCAGCATCCTCCTGGCCCTGCTCTGGACACTCTCCAGCATCTCCACAGCCCTCTTGACCCATGGTCTCCAGAGCTGGATGCAGGACTCCAGGTGGGGTCTCAGCAGAGCAGAGCAGAGGGGGAGAATCCCCTCCCTGGCCCTGCTGGCCACACTGCTGCTGCTGCAGCCCAGGCTCTGCTTGGCTTTCTGGGCTGCAAGTGCACACTGCTGGCTCCTGTGGAGCTTTTAACTTCTTAACACACACTGGACCAATCATATACAGTGCTCTAGGGTAGGGTGTCCCTGGTCATGGCAGTGGGGTTGGAACTAGATGACCCTTGTGGTCCCTTCCATCCCTGACTGATTCTAGGACTCTATATCAGAAGGTGCTGGAGCTGTGCACTTAGGGATGGTGTCATTGGGGTTCTCAATACTGAAATCCTCCCTGAGAGAAGCTGCAGGCAGCCAGCAAACACCAGGTGTTGTTTTTGCTGGGATTGGAAGGCAAATGAGATGTAGGGGAAGGGAGAAGAAATCGGAAGATGGGTGGAAGTCCTCCTGCAGGCACTGCCATCCTGTCTGCTGTGGTTCCAGAGAGAGCTGCAGTGGAAGTGGAGCAAGAGCAGGGAACTGTGTTGTAAAACTCTTTGCCTTGCTTTCAGTATGATATCTGTAAATCACTAACACCCCCACACTTCACCCCAACCTTCCCCTGCAGGACATCTGTAAATCACAAACACCCCCACACTCCAGCTTTCACCCCAACCTTCCCCTGCAGGACATCTGTAAATCACAAACACCCCCACACTCCAGCCTTCACCCCAACCTTCCCCTGCAGGACATCTGTAAATCACAAGCACCCCCACACTCCACCCTTCACCCCAGCCTTCCCCTGCAGGACATCTGTAAATCACAAGCACCCCCACACTCCACCCTTCACCCCAGCCTTACCCTTGCAGGACATCTGTAAATCACAAACACCCCCACACTCCAGCCTTCACCCCAACCTTCCCCTGCAGGACATCTGTAAATCACAAACACCCCCACACTCCACCCTTCACCCCAGCCTTCCCCTGCAGGACATCTGTAAATCACAAGCACCCCCACACTCCAGCCTTCACCCCAACCTTCCCCTGCAGGACATCTGTAAATCACAAGCACCCACACTCCACCCTTCACCCCAGCCTTCCCCTGCAGGACATCTGTAAATCACAAGCACCCCCACACTCCAGCCTTCACCCCAACCTTCCCCTGCAGGACATCTGTAAATCACAAGCACCCACACTCCACCCTTCACCCCAACCTTCCCCTGCAGGACATCTGTAAATCACAAGCACCCACACTCCAGCTTTCACCCCAACCTTCCCCTGCAGGACATCTGTAAATCACAAGCACCCACACTCCAGCTTTCACCCCAACCTTCCCCTGCAGGACATCTGTAAATCACAAGCACCCCCACACTCCACCCTTCACCCCAGCCTTCCCCTGCAGGACATCTGTAAATCACAAACACCCACACCCTCCACCCTTCACCCCAACCTTTCCCCTCTCCTCCAGCTCACAAAAGGACCTTAAAGCTCTCTCTGAACTATTAAGAGGTTCCTCCAGTGGCTCCTCGCTGTAAGTCAAGCTGTAAGGAGCTGTTGCAGAGCAGGGAAGGTGGAAAGGATCTGGGGGTGTTTGTGGGTGGAAGGATGCCCACGAGGCAGCAATGTGCTCTGGTGGCCAAGAAGGTCAAGGGTTTTCTGGGATGGATTAGGAGGGCTGTGGTGAGTCAAGGCAGGTTCTCCTTTCCCTCTACTCTGCCCTGAGGAGGACACATCTGAAATACAGTGTTCAGTTCTGGGGCAGTTCAGGAAGGACCTCAGGGAGCTGCTTGAGACAGTCCAGCACAGAGCCACAGAGAGGATGGAGTGGAACATCTCTGTTATGAGGAGAGCCTTAGGGGGCTGGGGCTGTGCTGCTTGGAATAGAGGAGCCTGAGAGGTGACCTCATCCATGCTGATAAAGATGTGCCACGAGGAACAAGCCAGGCTCTGCTGGGTGATGCCCAATGCCAGGACAAGGGGCAATGGGTGGAAGCTGAGGGATAGGAAGTTGCATGGAAACATGAGGAATAAACTCTTCCCCTGTGAGGTTGACACAGCCTTGGCACAGGCTGCCTGGGGAGGTTATGGAGTCTCCCTCTCTGGAGATATCCAAACCCTACCTGGATGTGTTCCTGTGTGAGCTGCTCTCAGTGCTCCTGCTCTGGCAGGTGGCTTGGACTGGATGAGCTTTTGGAGGTCCCTTCCAGCTCCTGACATTCTGTGGCGCTGTGATTTAACAACTGCTGCCCTGTTCCTTCAGAGACTCCATGTTCCAGTTTGTTCTGGAAGGAGACTTTGTAGCATCAGAAATTGTGGGCAGCAAAGCTGGTGCTGGTGTTGGTGAGCTGCACAAAAGGGCTTAGGCAGAGCTTGTTTGGCTGTTTTGCAGAACAGCATCTTTCAGGCCAGGTGAAGGAGGGGTGAAGAGATCTCCTTGTGACAACAGGACAGGCTGCAAGAGTTGGGGCTCTTCAACCTGAAGAGGAGAAGGCTCTGAGGAGACTTTATGGTGGCCTTGCAGTATCTTGCTACAGGAGGGCTGGGGGGGGACTATTGACAAGGTCTTGCAATGAGAGGAGGAGGAGGAATGGGTTTGAAGTGGCAGAGGGGAGATTGAAACTGGATGTTAGGAAAGGGTTCTTTGCAGTGAGGGTGGTGAGACACTGGCACAGGTTGCCCAGGGAGGTCGTGGAGCACAGAATCACCCAATGTGATCTTTGATCACATTGGGTGATTCTGTGCTCCACGACCTCCCTGGGGGTGTTCAGAACCAGGTTGGATGAGTCCTTGAGCAACCTGTTCTAGTGGGAGGTGTCCCTGCCTATGGCAGGGGGTTGGAGCTGGATGATCCTTGAGATCCCATCCAGCCTAAACCATTCTATGATTCTAACAGCAGCCTGTCTAATGTGGATCTATGCTGCTCTGCTGAGAGCCCACCTGGAGTCCTGCATCCAGCTCTGGAGCCCCTGGGACAAGAGGGCTGTGGAGATGCTGGAGAGTGTCCAGAGCAGGGCCAGGAGGATGCCGAGAGGCTGCAGCAGCTCTGCTGTGAGCACAGCCTGAAAGAGTTGGGGCTGTGCAGGCTGGAGCAGAGGAGGCTCCCAGGGGACCTTCTTGTGGCCTTCCAGGATCTGAAGGGGGCTCCAAAAAAGCTGGGGAGGGACTTCTGAGGCTGTGAGGGAGTGTCAGGAGTGGGGGGAATGGAGCAAAGCTGGAGGTGGGGAGAGTGAGGCTGGAGGTGAGGAGGAAGTTGTTGAGCAGGAGAGTGGTGAGAGGCTGGCAGGGGTTGCCCAGGGAGGTGGTTGAGGCCCCATGGCTGGAGGTGTTTGAGGCCAGGCTGGCTGAGGCTGTGAGCAGCCTGCTCTAGGGTAGGGTGTCCCTGGGCATGGCAGGGGGTTGGCACTGCCTGCTCCTTGTGGTCCCTTCCAGCCCTGCCTGATTCTGTGATGAGCTGCAGCTGTGCTTCACCCTAGCACATATACACACAACTGTAGGAAGTGTAAAGCCATCAGATGCCCAATCCCACAGCAGGCAGGCAGGCAGGAGGGAAAGTTTCTCCCAACTCCTGGTGAACTCCCTGCTGCTCATTCTCTCCTCTCTCACAACGCCCATGCAGTTCCCAGGCTCGATGCTGTCTTTATCAGCAGCTCACACAATCCAGCCCAGTATCAAACTGGGGCTGCTTGGAGAGCTGTGGGCAGCCAAAGAGAGCAGCCCCTCCGCCTCCACGCCACAAAGAACCAGCTGTGACTCCAGCACCACTGGGCAAACACTTGGATATGTGTAGGACTGTCTGGAAGAAGAAAGAGAAAAGCTCCACTTGTAAATCCTTCAGCACTTTCAGCACTTCCATGCACTCTGCCTCAGGAACCATCCCACCACTCTGCGAGGTACAAAAGTGAATCATGGATTAAAGAGTGAAAAACAGCAGCAGCTCCAAACCAGCACAATGTATGAGGCAGGCAAAAGCTGTTTGTGGAAGCCAAGTATAGCCCTGACATTCACCAAGCAAGTAAATAAGTGCAGGATGTTCTTTCAAATGCCAGCCCACGATTGGAATCATGGAATCAGGCATGTCCAACCTGAACCTACCCACTTCTAGTTTTGCTTCTTCCCCCCCCCACCGAGTCCTGTCACTACCTAACACCCTAAAAAGTCTCTCCCCAGCTTTTTTGGAGCCCCCTTCAGATGCTGGCAGGCCACAAGAAGGTCACCTGGGAGCCTCCTCTGCTCCAGCCTGCACAGCCCCAACTCTTTCAGGCTGTGCTCACAGCAGAGCTGCTGCAGCCTCTCAGCATCCTCCTGGCCCTGCTCTGGACACTCTCCAGCATCTCCACAGCCCTCTTGTCCCAGGGGCTCCAGAGCTGGATGCAGGACTCCAGGTGGGGTCTCAGCAGAGCAGAGCAGAGGGGCAGAATCCCCTCCCTGGCCCTGCTGGCCACACTGCTGCTGCTGCAGCCCAGGCTCTGCTTGGCTTTCTGGGCTGCAAGTGCACACTGCTGGCTCCTGCTGAGCTTCTCCTCCACCAGCACCCCCAAGTCCCTCCCCTCAGGGCTGCTCTCCAGCCACTCCCTGCCCAGCCTGCATCGGTGCTTGGCATTGCCTAGACCCAGCTGCAGGACCTTACCCTTGGTCTTGTTGGACCTCCTGAGCTTGGCTTGTGCAAGGTTGGATGTGGCACGTGGTGCCATGGTCTAGCCTTGGGCACTGTGGTAAAGGGTTGGACTTGATGATCTGTGAGGTCTCTTCCAACCTTGGTGATACTGTGATACTGTGCAGGTCCTTCTGGGTGGATCCCTGCCCTCCAGCCTGGCTGCTGCACCACACAGCTTGGTGTGGGCAGTGAAAAGCTATGGAAAATTAAGGTCTTTTTGTACCCTAAATCCTGAGGGGATGTTTCTGCCTGGTAGTGACTCCCAAACTGTTGCAGGAGCCAACAGCACAGCTATGTAGGCAAAGCCTCCTTTGCTTGGGGGATATGATGGTTGCTTTGCAATGCTTGCAGTCCTGTTTGGGAATTCAGAAGCCTCTCATTGCTGCATGGTGCAAAGTGGCTTTTGAGGACAGGTGCTTCTGTGCTGTTGTCACTGCAGCAGGAGATGTGTAGCCATAGCCTCAGAGCTGGGGCAGAGGGAGGGCTGCTTTAGCTTTTGGCAGGCCACCCCTGCTGGCCCTTTCCTAGTGTGATGCTGGTGGTGTGCTTGAACCTGGTGGCACTCACTTCAGCCTGTTTTAGTATTGTTAGTACTCACATGTCACAGGGTGTTAGGGGTTGGAAGGGACCTCTGGAGAGCTTCCAGTCCAACCCCCCTGCCAGAGCAGGAGCAGAGAATCTAGCACAGGTTGCACTTTTCTCATATATTTCCCTAAGTGTACACACAGGAGCCCAGGATGTGAGGAGTTGGGAGGCACCTCCAGAGACCATCCAGTCCAACCCCCCTGCCAGAGCAGGAGCAGAGAATCCAGCACAGGTCACACAGGAACACATCCAGACAGGGCTGGAAAGGCTCCAGAGAAGGAGACTCCACAATCTCTCTGGGCAGCCTGTGCCAGGGCTCTGGGACTCTTCCAGTCAAGAAGATTCCTGTGCTGTAGTTTGCATCCATTCCTCATTGTCCTATCCCAGGGCACAGCTGAGAAGAGTTTGTCCCCTCCTACCTGACCCCCAGCCCTCAGACATAGATAAACATTACTTAGAGGAGATCTAATCCTCCTCTTCAGCAGATCAAACAGCCCCAGGTCCCTCAGCCTCTCCTCAGAGGGTGATGAGAAGAGCCCAGCACCTACCTCTCTATGTTGTCTGTTCAGGTCATTGCAGAGGGTGATGAGAAGAGCCCAGCACCTACCTCTCTATGTGCTCTGTTCAGGTCATTGCAGAGGGTGATAAGATGAGAAGAGCCCAGCACCTACCTCTCTATGTTCTCTGTTCAGGTCATTGCAGAGGGTGATAAGATGAGAAGAGCCCAGCACCTACCTCTCTATGTTGTCTGTTCAGGTCATTGCAGAGGGTGATAAGATGAGAAGAGCCCAGCACCTACCTCTCTATGTTCTCTGTTCAGGTCATTGCAGAGGGTAATGAGAAGAGCCCAGCACCTACCTCTCTATGTTGTCTGTTCAGGTCATTGCAGAGGGTGATAAGATGAGAAGAGCCCAGCACCTATCTCTCTATGTTGTCTGTTCAGGTCATTGCAGAGGGTAATGAGAAGAGCCCAGCACCTACCTCTCTATGTTGTCTGTTCAGGTCATTGCAGAGGGCAATAGTCTCCCCTCAGCCTCCCCTTCCTCACACTAAACAATCCCAGTTCCCTCAGCTGCTCTTCATTCTCTAAGCCCTTCAGCAGCTTAGTTGCCCTTCTCTGCACCCACTCCAGCCCCTCAATGTCTTCCTTGTGCTGAGGCTCCCTGAACTGAAGCCAGTTAATGGCACTGTGGCTGGTTTGGCTCCTCTCCCTTCCACAAGCAAAGACATTTGTGCTACCATTTGTCAGCCACATGAACTTTTCAGCCCACTTCAGCATTTCTCCTGGTCAAAGGCCACAGCTGTAGTTGAACAATGCAGTTGTTGTGATCTGCTAATGAGTCCTAAATATAACCATAATTACAACCTCTTGGGTTGAGAACAATATTGACAATCAGGGCTACTAATCCTTGATCCTGATAGAAACAGAGCTTGATGGTGGTGGTTGCAATGGTAGCCACATTTGAAGATGTCCAATCCCTAGCAAAAACCTGGCTGTGGGCTTGTGCAAAGGTTTGGCTTGGCTGTAGGGATGGGAGTGATGGAAACAAAGGAGACCCAGAGAAATGCATGGTTGCTCTCATTCCTGAATGGTTCAGTTGAACATAGACTCCATAGACTTTGGAAGAGACCTCTAAGATCATCCTAGCCCAACCTAGCACCCAGCCCTGTCCAATCAACCAGACCATGGCACTCAGTGCCCCAGCCAGGCTTGGCTGCAACACCTCCAGGGAGCACCTAGCTTGGTGTCATCAGGAAACCTACTGCCAGTGCCCTCTGCCCTCATCCCAGTCATTGATGAATCTATTGAACAGAACTGGTCCCAGCACTGACCCCTTTGGGACCCCACTAGTTACAGGCTTCACAGAGCCTTCTCCTGGCAAGGACCTGAAGAAGAATGAAGCAATATGCAAGGTTCCAAATGACTTCTACTTTGGTTCCTCATTGTGTGCCTCTCTCCAGGAGCACAGTGTGATACCTTTCTTATTTATCTCTCTGCCATACACAGTAACTGCTCTTGTAGCCAGGCTCTCAACACCCATACCTCCAGGAGAGGCTGAATTGTGTTACAGATTCTCATGCCCACATCTTGTCACAGAGCTGGAGAATGGCTCAGGTTGGAAGGGACCTTAGGGCTCAAATCTCCCTGCTATGGGGGAGGAAGCTTCTCAGTTAGACTCAGCTGCTCAAGTCCTCATCCAACTTGGCCAGGAGGAAGGCATCCATGGCCTCCCTGGGCAGCATGTTCCAGAGTCTTACCACCTTCCTCCTGAGGAACTTCCTCAGCTCCAGTCTAACCCTACTCTGCTTCACTTTCAAACCGTTCCCCCTTGTCTTGTTTCTAGACACCCTTATGAAAAGTCCCTCTGCAGCCTTCCTGAAGGATCCCTTCAGCTATTGGCAGGCAGCTCTGAGGTCCCTCTGGAGCTTTCTCCAGGCTGAACACCCCCAGCTCCCTCACCCTGTCCTCACAGCAGAGCTGCTCCATCCCTTGCATCATTTTTGTGGCTTCCTCTGGCCTCACTCCAGCATCTCTGTGCCCTTCCTATGATGGGGGAAGCAGAATTGGACTTGATATTCAAGGTGAGGTCTCACCAGGGCACAGTACAAGTGCAAATCCCCTGCCTTGCCCTGCTGGCCACACTCCTCTGGATGCAGCCCAGGCTAAGATTTCCCTTTAGGGCTGCATGAAGCTTTTGATGTTTAAATTCCACACTTAGCCTGGTTTCTGGCTACTGTAGGATGTAGTCAGTAGATATCAAGTGGGGGAGAGTTTTAGTGCATTGTGTTTCTTTTTCACTGCCTAAAAATGTAGTTTTTGGTTGGCATAACCTCTCAGCTAACGTTTTGAGTGTGAATAGCTGAAGAGCTACCCTGAACTGCACATGGAAAACATGGAATCTTGTGCTATGTTCTGTGTTGTGCTGGAAGGAATAATTGTTTGTGTCTTCTCTGTCATTTTTAGTTGGTGTAGAGTCAGGTTTACAGATCATAGAATCAAGCAGGTTGGAAGAGAGCTCCAAGCTCATCCAGTGCAACCTAGCACCCAGCCCTGGCCAATCAACCAGGTCATAGAATCATAGAATCATAGAATCAACCAGGTTGGAAGAGAGCTCCAAGCTCATCCAGCCCAACCTAGCACCCAGCCCTATCCAGTCAACCAGACCATGGCACTGAGTGCCTCATCCAGGCTTTTCTTGAGCACCTCCAGGGACAGCAACTCCACCACCTCCCTGGGCAGCCCATTCCAATGGGAAATCACTCTCTCTGTGAAGAACTTCTTCCTAATATCCAGCCTAGACCTACCCTGGCACAACTTGAGACTGTGGTCTGCAACTTCTGCCTCAGATGGCAGATGATCAGCGCACAAAGTGATTCTCCTGCTCTTCTGCAGCTCCAGGGAGCTCTGAAGTTCTACTCCATCTCTGCTCTGCCCTGCTGAGACCACACTTGGAATGCTGTGTCCAGTTTTGGGCTGCTCAGTTCAGGAGAGACTGGGAGATGCTGGAGAGAATTCAGCAGAGAGCCATGAGGGTGACTGGGGGAGTTGAGCATCTCCCCTGTGGAGAGAGCCTGAGAGCCCTGGGGCTGTTTAGTCTGGAGCAGGGAAGGCTGAGAGGGGATCTGAGCAATGTCTGTCAATAGCTGAGGGTCAAGTGGAGGGGGCCAAGCTCTTTTGGGTGGTGCACAGCAAGAAGCCAAGGAGCAATGGATACAAACTGGAACAGAGAAGGTTTCAGCTCAACAGGAGGAGAAACTTCCTTCCAGTGAGGCTGCCAGAGCCCAGGAGCAGGCTGCCAGAGAGGTTGTGGAGTCTCCTCCTCTGGAGTCTTTGAAGCCATGGCAGTCACCGGTGGCTGCCCAGCTGCTCTTGAGCAGGGCTGTCTGCTGTGGCCCCGGGGACAGGATATGTGGCTGAGGATTGCTGCTGGTGTTTTCTGTCCCTATTATTATTGATACCATGATTTGGTGGTTGCCATTATCTTATTGATACCATGATTTGATGGTTGCCATTATCTTATTGATACCATGATTTGATGGTTGCCATTATCTTATTGATACCATGATTTGATGGTCGCCATTATCTTATTGATACCATGATTTGATGGTCGCCATTATCTTATTGATACCATGATTTGATGGTTGCCATTATCTTATTGATACCATGATTTGATGGTTGCCATTATCTTATTGATACCATGATTTGATGGTTGCCATTATCATATTGATACCATGATTTGATGGTTGCCATTATCTTATTGATACCATGATTTGATGGTTGCCATTATCATATTGATACCATGATTTGATGGCTGCCATTATCTTATTGATACCATGATTTGATGGTTGCCATTATCATATTGATATCATGATTTGATGGTTGCCATTATCTTATTGATACCATGATTTGATGGTTACCGTTGTCTTATCGGTACCATTATCTTATTGGTAACATCATCATTATTTTATCGCTAACATTATTTATTGATACCATTGTTTTATTGCAACCATTATTTTATTGATATCATTATTTTAATGTTGTAATTATCTTATTGATTTCATTATTTTATTATTACCATTGTTTTATTGGAACTATTATTTTCTTGGTAACATTATTTTATTGGAGCCATTATCTTATTGATACCATTATTGTATTGGTGCCTTTATTTTATTGTTATCATTATTTTATTGATTCCATTACTTTACTTGTGCCATTACTATATTGGAACCATTATGTTAATATTATCGTCATTATTGTTATCATTATTTTATTGGAACCATTATCTTATTGATATCACTATTTTATTGGTATCATTATTTTATTGGAACCATTATCTTATTGATATCACTATTTTATTGGTATCATTATTTTATTGGCACCATTATTTTATTGGAACCATTATCTTATTGGTGCCATTATTTTATTGGTGCCTTTATTTTATTGTTATCATTATTTTATGGTACCATTATTTTATTGGAGCCATTATTTTATTGGAGTCATTATTTTATTGGAGCCATTATTTTATTGATACCATTATTTTATTGGTGCCATTATTTTATTGGTAACATTATATTATTGGAACCATTATCTTGTTGGTGCCATTATTGTATTGGTGCCATTATTGTATTGGTGCCATTATTGTATTGATGCCTTTATTGTATTGTTATCATTACTTTATTTGTGCCATTAGTATATTGGAACCATTATGTTAATATTATCATCATTATTGTTATCATTATTTTATTGGCACCATTATTTTATTGGCACCATTATATTATTGGAACCATTATCTTATTGACATCATTATTTTATTGGCAACATTATTTTATTGGCAATATTATCTTATTGGTACCATTATTTTATTTGCAACATTATTTATTGGCAACATTATTTATTGGCACCGTTATTTTATTGGAACCATTATTTTATTGATACAATTATTTTATTGATACCATTGTTTTATTGGTGCCATTATTTTATTGGTAAAGTTATATTATTGGAACCATTATCTTGTTGGTGCCTTTATTTTGTTGGTGCCTTTATTTTGTTGGTGCCTTTATTTTGTTGGTGCCTTTATTTTGTTGGTGCCTTTATTTTGTTGGTGCCTTTATTTTGTTGGTGCCTTTATTTTATTGGTGCCTTTATTTTATTGGTGCCATTATTTTATTGGTGCCATTATTTTATTGGTGCCTTTGTTTTATTGGTGCCTTTGTTTTATTGGTGCCTTTGTTTTATTGGTGCCTTTATTTTATTGGTGCTGTTATTTTATTGGTGCCATTATTTTATTGATACCATTACTTTATTTGTGCCATTATTATATTGGTACCATTATTTTAGTATTATCATCATTATTGTTATCATTATTTTATTGGTGCCATTATTTTATTGATACTATTACTTTATTTGTGCCATTATTATATTGGTACCATTGTTTTAGTATTATCATCATTATTTTATTGTTATCATTATTTTATTGGAGCCATTATTTTATTGGCAACATTATTTTATTGGTGCCATTATTTTATTGGTGCCATTATTTTATTGGTGCCATTATTTTATTGGTGCCATTATTTTATTGGTGCCATTATTTTATTGGTGCCATTATTTTATTGGTGCCATTATTTTATTGGTGCCATTATTTTATTTGCAACATTTTTTACTTGGAACCATTGTTTTATTGGTACCATTATTTTATTGGCACCCTTATTTTATTGGCACCCTTATTTTATTGGCACCCTTATTTTATTGGCACCCTTATTTTATTGGCACCCTTATTTTATTGGCACCCTTATTTTATTGGCACCCTTATTTTATTGGCACCCTTATTTTATTGGCACCCTTACTTTATTGGCACCCTTACTTTATTGGCACCATTACTTTATTGGTGCCATTATCTTATTGTTATCATTATTTTGTTGATGTCATTACTTTACTTGTGCCATTATTGTATTGCTACCACTATTTTATTATTATAATCACTATTTTATTGATACCATTGTTTTATTGATGCCATAATTTTATTGTTGTTATTATTTTATTGGTACCATTATTTTATTGGTACCATTATTTTATTGGTACCATTATCTTCTTGTTATCATTGTCTTATTGTTATCATTATTTTATTGATACTATGATCTTATTATTATTCTATCATTACCATTATTGTATTGTTATCATTATTTTATCAATACCATAATCTTATTGGCACCATTAATTATTGACACCATTATCTTATTGTTATCATTCTTTTATTGTTACCATCATCTTATTGATATCATTATTCTATCAATCCCATTATCTTATTGATACCATTATCTTATTGCTCTTGTTGTTTAATTGGTCCCATTGTTTTAATTAGTCCCATTGTTTTACTGGTCCCATTGTTTTACTGGTCCAATTATTTTACTGGTCCCATTGTTTTGCTGATACCATCATTTATTACTCCTTTCTAATCTCTGCAGGTTTTGGTTTGTTGGTTTTTTGTTTGCAATGGAAGGAATTGCTACTCTTTTAATTAAGAAATAGAATGGCAGAGACAAATAACTTTAAAAGGAAGCTCTGTTCAGGGACTGAGGGGAATTAGCTGTGGCAAATTACTCTGAAACTGCCAGGCAGTCTGGAGTGAAGTTATTTTGTCCTTTGCTTTTCCTGACTAAATTAGTGAGTCAAGCAATTGTCAGTAATATTCCTGTTGTCTTCTTATTTTCCCTTACCCTATATGAACTACAAGCATCTGCCTAGATTACATCTGAATGACAACCCACCCCCCACACCCCTCCCCAAACTCAACACATAGATAGCAAGAGGAGGATGAGTAATGGCTTTATTTGGGATGAAATGTCAGGAAGTGTATTTGTTAAGTGCATCTGGCATGTCTTATTCTGGATTTCTGTTGCTACTCTCTTAGAATCATAGGATCAAGCAGGTTGGAAGAGAGCTCCAAGCTCATCCAGTCCAACCTAGCACCCAGCCCTGGCCAACCATAGAATCAAGCAGGTTGGAAGAGAGCTCCAAGCTCATCCAGTCCAACCTAGCACCCAGCCCTGGCCAACCATAGAATCAAGCAGGTTGGAAGAGAGCTCCAAGCTCATCCAGCCCAACCTAGCACCCAGCCCTGTCCAGTCAACCAGACCATGGTACTAAGTGCCCCAGCCAGGCTTGGCTTCAACACCTCCAGGGATGGCAACTGGATGAGCTTGGAGGTCTCTTCCAACCTGGTTGATTCTATGATACAAGCCCCAGATGCAGTCCCCTGTCTGTTCAGAGCAGGTGATGTCACACCTGGTTTGAGACCACCTGGGCACACTGCTGCCTCCTCTGCAGCTCCTCTCTCCCAGCACCCCCAACTCCCTCTCTGCCTGCCTGCTCTCAGCCACTCTGGCCCCAGCCTGTAGCACTGCTTGGGGTTGTTGTGGCCAAAGTGTAGAACCCTGCACTTGGCCTTGTTCAGTCTCATCCCCTTGGCCTCTGCCCACCCATGCAGCCTGGCCAGGTCCCTCTGCAGGGCTCTCCTGCCCTCCAACAGCTCCACACCTGCTCCTAGCTTGATGTCATCTGCAACCTCACTGATGCTGGACTCAATCCTCTGGTTCAGATCATCAGTAAAGATGTTGAACAGGACTGAGCCCAGCACTGATCCCTGGGGCACACCACTGGTGACAGATGCCAACTGGATGTGGCACCATTCACCACTTAGAGGCAGAGGAGCAGCTCTCCCCAGGTGCTGAAAGACAAATTGGTGGCAAAGGAGGCTGGTCTGGCTGAAGAGAAAGATGTGGTTGCAACCTAGGGAGAAGAAGGAGAGTTGGTGCTTGTTGGAAGAAGGGTAGACCACTCAGGGAGAAACTTAGAAGGGTCAGAGCCCAATTAGAATTTAATTTGGCTTCAGCTATTAAAGAGAATAGGAAATCTTTCTGCAAATAAATTAGCTACAAGAGGGAGCTAAGGAAAATCTCTGACCTGTAGTGGATGCTGGAGGGAACATATTGATCAAGGGTGAATTTATGCTGAGAATCCCAAAGGAAAGGGTTGCTTTCACCTGCCCACCACCAGTCCATCTACATGCTGCTAGGAAGACTTAGGCTATATAGAATCATAGAATCAGGCAGAGTTGGAAGGGACCACAAGGACCATCCAGTTCCAACCCCCCTGCCATGCCCAGGGACACCCTACCCTAGAGCAGGCTGCTCACAGCCTCAGCCAGCCTGGCCTCAAACACCTCCAGCCATGGGGCCTCAACCACCTCCCTGGGCAACCCCTGCCAGCCTCTCACCACTCTCCTGCTCAACAACTTCCTCCTCACCTCCAGCCTGATTCTCCCCACCTCCACCTTTGCTCTATCCCCTCCAGTCCTGGCACTCCCTCACAGCCTCAAAAGTCCCTCCCCAGCTTTTTTGTAGCCCCCTTCAGATGCTGCAAGGCCACAAGGTCACATCTTCAGCAATGATTTGGGCAAGGGGTTTGAGTGCACCTCAGCGAGTGTGCAGGCAGCACTGAACTATCCACAGGTGGATAAGGCTATAAGAGCTCTGCAGTAGCTCTCCACATCTTAAGGTTTGTTTCACATGAGACCTTATTTGTAATGTTGAAACAATTCTTTTAAAGGAAGGACAAATCTTCTCTCTTGGCTTCATTGTTTGGTCACAGCTCATTGTGGGGTTTTTTCCTTCACTTCCTAGGGCAGTACAAAAAATGTTGCTCACTTTTGATTTCCTTTCTTCTCTTTCTGCAGGTCTTGATGATTGCCTGCAGCAATACATAAAGAACTTTGAGAGAGAGAAGATCAGTGGTGATCAGCTGCTACGTATTACTCACCAAGAGCTGGAAGATCTTGGAGTCACAAGGATTGGCCACCAGGAGCTTATCTTGGAAGCTGTGGACCTGCTCTGTGCACTGGTAAACTTTTAGAGGGTGAAACTAGGGGAGGGGGAATGAAGAGTTCTGTATTCAAATAGATTCTGTGTTCAAACACAGCTGCTGTATTCAATACATAATCAATACACAGCTCCTGGATTCGAACACAGCTGCTGTATTCAATACATAATCAATACACAGCTTCTGGATTCGAACACAGCTGCTGTATTCAATACATAATCAATACACAGCTTCTGTGTTCAGACACAGTTTCTGGGTTCAAACACAGCTGCTGTATTCAGTACATAATCAATACACAGTTTCTGGGTTCAAACACAGCTGCTGTATTCAATACATAATCAATACACAGCTTCTGTGTTCAAACACAGCTGCTGTATTCAATACATAATCAATACACAGTTTCTGGGTTCAAACACAGCTGCTGTATTCAATACATAATCAATACACAGCTTCTGTGTTCAAACACAGCTGCTGTATTCAATGCATAATCAATACACAGCTTCTGGGTTCAGTCACAGCTGCTGTATTCAATACATAATCAATACACAGCTTCTGGGTTCAGTCACAGCTGCTGTATTCAATACATAATCAATACACAGCTTCTGCATTCCAATTTCTAGTCCTAAAGTAGAGCTAAGTAGCTCAAGCAACTCCTAGCATGTAATGTGTCCCAGTGGTTGGAAGGGACCCAAAGAGATCATCCAGTCCAACCTCCCCTGCCAGAGCAGGACCAGAGCATCTGGTTCCACAGCTGTGATTCTGTAAAACAACCTCAGTAAGCAGCAAACTCTTCTCACACCTTGATGCTGAATGGGACTTATGCCACCCAGACTCCATGGATGCTAAGTCAAAGACCTTTAATGCTAAGTTGTTGTGATGAAGTCACAAAGGCTCACAGGATGTCAGGGGTTGGAAGGGACCCAAAGAGATCATCCAGTCCAAACCCCCCCTGCCAGAGCAGGATCATACAATCTAGCTCAGGTCCCAGAGGGACACATCCAGACAGGCTCCAGAGAAGGAGACTCCACAACCTCTCTGGGCAGCCTGTGCCAGGGCTCTGTGACCCTTGCAATCAAGAAGTTCTTCCTCACGTTGAGGTGGAGCTTGCTGTGCTGCAGTTCACATCCATTGCTCCTTGTGCTATCCCAGGGCAAAAGTCAATCATAGACTCATAGAATGTCTTCCCCATGAGGGTGGAGAGACACTGGAACAGGTTGCCCAGGGAGGTGGTGGAAGCTTCATCCATGGAGGTGTTTAAGGCCAGGCTGGATGTGGCTGTGAGCAACTTGATCTAGTGTGAGGTGTCCCTGCCCATGGCAGGGGGGTTGGAACTGGCTGATCCTTGTGGTCCCTTCCAACCCTGACTGTGATTCTGTCATCTGGGCAGTGAGGGCAGGGCAGCTGCTCCTGCTGATTTTGTGACTGATTGCAGTGTGGGCTGGACCCATGCTAGGGGAATGGAACAGAGCTGGGAATGCATAGATTCAGACTGGATGTTAGGAAGAAGTTCTTCAGCATGAGGGTGGTGAGAGCCTGGAACAGAGAGGTGGTGGAAGCCTCATCCCTGGATGTTTGTAAGGCCAGGCTGGATGTGGCTGTGGGCAACCTGATCTAGAGTGAGGTGTCCCTGCCCATGGCAGGGGGGTTGGAGCTGGATGGTCCTTGTGGCCCACTCCAACTCTGACTGATTCTAGGAATTTGAGGTGTCAGATTTGTTGTACTGGGATATGTGCTGATAACTTTTAAAGCTCTTCAAAACCTGCAAGGTGGATAGAAAAATGGATATATGTGCAGCTTGTGTGCCACACTGGGTCAGTGCCTGAGGCTGACCTCCAGAAGGTGGAGGCAAATGTTAGTCATTTGAGAATAATGAACTGCCTGACAAACCTATCCCCCAGGGATCTGTGCTGGGCCCAGTCCTGTTCAACATCTTTACTGATGATCTGAAGCAGGAGATTGAGTCCAGCATCTGTAAGGCTGCAGATGACACCAAGCTAGGAGCAGCTGTGGAGCTGTTGGAGGGCAGGAGAGCCCTGCAGAGGGACCTGGCCAGGCTGCATGGGTGGGCAGAGGCCAATGGGATGAGAGTGAACAAGGCCAAGGGCAGGGTTCTGCACTTTGGCCACAACAACCCCAAGCAGCACTGCAGGCTGGGGCCAGAGTGGCTGAGAGCAGGCAGGCAGAGAGGGAGCTGGGGGTGCTGGGAGAGAGGAGCTGCAGAGGAGGCAGCAGTGTGCCCAGGTGGGCAGCAGAGCCAATGGCATCCTGGGCTGGCTCAGGAGCAGTGTGGGCAGCAGGGCAAGGGAGGTTCTTGTGCCCACCCCTGTGCTCAGCACTGCTCAGGCCACCCCTGGAGTGCTGTGTCCAGTTCTGGGCTCCTCCATTGCAGAGAGCTGCTGAGGTGCTGGAAGGTGTTTGGAGCAGGGCAGCAAGGCTGGGGAGGGGCCTGGAGCACAGCCCTGTGAGGAGAGGCTGAGGGAGCTGGGGGGGTGCAGCCTGCAGCAGAGGAGGCTCAGGGCAGAGCTCATTGCTGCCTGCAGCTGCCTGCAGGGAGGCTGTAGCCAGGTGGGGTTGGGCTCTGCTGCCAGGCAAGCAGCAACAGAAGAAGGGGACAGAGGCTCAAGCTGTGCCAGGGCAGGTCTAGGCTGGATGTTGTTAGGAAGTTGTTGTCAGAGAGAGTGATTGGCATTGGAATGGGCTGCTCAGGGAGGTGGTGGAGTGGCTGTGCCTGGAGGTGTTGCAGCCAAGCCTGGCTGGGGCACTGAGTGCCATGGTCTGGTTGGTTGGGCAGGGCTGGGTGCTAGGCTGGGCTGGGGGAGCTTGGAGCTCTCTGCCAGCCTGACTGATTCTCTGATTCTAGGACAATTATTCTCTTTGAAACCTTTTGTCTTTTAATCAGTGTATGTTCAGTAACCTCAGTGAGTGCTAAGTGTCTCTCGAGCTAACCTGCTTTCTTTTCCTCTCCTTCCCTGCTTTCCCTGTTGTTTATGGAACAGATAAGCCAGGATGCTGTGCTGTGCACTCCTAAGTCACCTCATATGTCAGTGCTGTTTGAGGGAGAGATGTCACCTCAGTGCTGGCATTTTGTGACGTTGGGAGAAGGGTCCTGAGAGTTCTCAGCTGTAGGCAGATCTGCTGGGGCAGGGAGTTACATAAGGCACTTTCCATATGACAAGCTGTGCTCTCAGCTGCTCACAACTTGGGGCTGCTAAGCTGCCTGCCTCACACACTGAGGGATGTGTTCAGCCCAAGTGTTTTGGAGAGTGAGGTTCAGATGCGTTTTTCTTTCGTTGGCTTTGAGAAATGACTTTGGTGACAAAAGGTGGAATTTGGCTTGGCCAATTTGTGCCTACTCCAAGTTTTGAGGGAGGGATTGAGGGATCCATGGGATGCTGGTCTGGTGATTCACTTGAAAACATCCCCAGGCTTCCTAAGACCTCTGAACTTTACAGTTTCCAATTTGCTTATTTAATTGTAGCATCACAGAATGTCAGGGGCTGGAAGGGATCTCCAAAGCTCATCCAGTCCAACCCCCCTGCCAGAGCAGGAGCAGCTAAAGCAGATCCCACAGGAGCACATCCACAGCATCACAGAATGTCAAGGGCTGGAAGGGACCTCCAAAGCTCATCCAGTCCAACCCCCATGCCAGAGCAGGAGCACCTAAAGCAAATCCCACAGGAACACATCCACAGCATCACAGAATGCTTGTTTCTATGATTCTAAGTTCTACACAATGAAATCCTGGCACAGGCTGCCCAGGGAGGTGGTAGAAGCCTCATCCCTGGAGACATTCAAGCTCAGACTGGATGTGTCCCTGGGCAGGCTGATGTAGTTGGAGTTCTCTTTGCTGCCTGTAGGAAGGATTGGACAGGATGACCTTTGAGGGTCCCTTGCAACCCAGTGCAATCTGTGAAGCTGTAAAATGATGACTGGACAGGGCTGGGTGCTAGGTTGGACTGGATGAGCTTGGAGCTCTCTTCCAACCTGCTTGATTCTATGATGCTCAAGATTTAAATGTGGTAAGTGAAGAGCAGTAGGAAGCAGAACTAAGCTTCCCTGAGGTTATCAAGTCAATTTCTTTGCTGTTCTCACCTAAAACTCCTGCCTGCAGTCTGTGAACAGGCAGAAAAAGCCTATTCCCCCTTTTTTCTTCATCTGCTTCTTTTTAAAGTTGCATTGGAGGGCAAACTCATGATTTCATCCTTGTTATTCCAATTACTGAGAGATAATACTCCTCTAGCTGAGCCCTGCTTCTCCTGCACATAATTTATGAGGCAGGGCAACTGCCTAGACTTTAATATTTGTCTTTTCACCAGGTTGGGTTTTGTTCCTCCTTTCCTTTATACAGTCTGCTGCAGAGGGCAAGCAGAAATTAATCAAGGGAATGATTTTTCTCTGCTCTGCCTGCCTGCTGAAGCTTCCTGCTCTCTTTCTGCCCCCAGGCAGCAGTGTTGCAGCAGTATCTGCAGTTTCCATCTCCTCTCTTCAGTAAGAGGTTGGCAGTGGTTGCTGCATGTATTTCACTTCACACTGTTTCCTGGAGCTTTCTGGGCTGAAAGTGATCAGAAGCATGGAGAAACTCCCCTGTGGGGACAGGCTGAGAGAGTTGGGATGTTCAGCTTGGAGAAGAGAAGGCTCTGTGAAGAACATAGAGCAGCTTTCCAGTACCTGAAGGGGGCTACAAGAAAGCCAGGAAGGTATTTTTGGCAAGGGCTTAGAGTGATAGGAGGAGAGGGATTGGATTGAAGATTAGGAAGGGTAGAATCAGATTGGAGATTAGGAAGAAGTTCTTTGCAGTGAGGTTGCTGAGACACTGGCACAGGTTGAGGGTGCTGAGACACTGGCACAGGTTGCCCAGGGAGGTTGTGGAGCACAGAATCACTCAATGTGATCTGCTCTAAGAGACTTTTGGATGTGTGAATGGGACTGTGGCTATGTCTCTGTTGCATATTGAGGTGTGTTTAGATCCAGACTTCTCTTGGTGTCTGAGCTTGGCTTTTGTACTTAGCCGAGGGTCTTGCATTTGCAATGGGCTGCATAAATACCCTGAACTGAATTTCACTGCTCAGGCCACCCCTGGAGTGCTGTGTCCAGTTGTGGGCTCCTCCATTGCAGAGAGCTGCTGAGGTGCTGGAAGGTGTTTGGAGCAGGGCAGCAAGGCTGGGGAGGGGCCTGGAGCACAGCCCTGTGAGGAGAGGCTGAGGGAGCTGGGGGGGTGCAGCCTGCAGCAGAGGAGGCTCAGGGCAGAGCTCATTGCTGCCTGCAGGGAGGCTGTAGCCAGGTGGGGTTGGGCTCTGCTGCCAGGCAGCCAGCAGCAGAAGGGGACAGAGGCTGAAGCTGTGCCAGGGCAGATCTAGGCTGGATGTTGTTAGGAAGTTGTTGTCAGAGAGAGTGATTGGCACTGGAATGGGCTGCCCAGGGAGGTGGTGGAGTGGCCGTGGCTGGAGGTGTTGCAGCCAAGCCTGGCTGGGGCACTTAGTGCCATGGTCTGGTTGGTTGGGCAGGGCTGGGTGCTAGGTTGGGCTGGGGGAGCTTGGAGCTCTCTGCCAGCCTGCCTGATTCTATGAAGTGCTGAGAGTCAGGCACTGCTTTGCACATCAATCTGCCAGGCCAGCTTGAGGTTGTTCTTCTTCATTTGGAGATGTTTTTCTCACGGCATTTCAAACCTGCTGCCAGGAGATCACTCATAACTTTGCTCTTCTTTTGTTCTATTTTTGTTCACTTCAGAAACAGAACATGCCATACACTGAAGAAAAAAAGAAACCAACCCAAAACCCTAAATGAGTGGGTGCATTTCTACCTTAATTATTAGGCATGATTAAGTTTTGAAGCCAGAAAGCAGCTTTGCTGTTCTCGGTACATCATTTTCAGCTGCGAAGCTAACTCACTTTCTTTGTCTTTTATTCTTCTTTCCCCCCCCCCCCCAACACCCTCCCCAAATGCAGAACTATGGTTTGGAAACAGAAAATCTGAAAACTCTTTCTCACAAGCTGAATGCATCTGCCAAAAACCTGCAGAACTTCATCACTGGGAGGAGGAGGAGTGGCCACTACGATGGGAGGACCAGCCGCAAGTTACCCAATGACTTTCTGACCTCTGTAGTGGACCTGATTGGAGCAGCCAAGAGTCTGCTGGCTTGGTTGGACAGGTAACATTGAATCCTAGGATCAGGCAGGGTTGGAAGGGACCACAAGGATCATCTAGTTCCACCCCACCCTGCCATGCCCATCTTTGATCACATTGGGTGATTCTGTGCTCCACAACCTCTCTGGGCAACCTGTGCCAGTGTCTCACCACCCTCATAGAAGGAACTTCTTCCTAACATCCACTTTCAATCTCCCCTCTGTCACTTCAAACCCATTCCTCCTCCTCTTCTCATTACCAGACCTTGTCAATAGTCCCTCCCCAGCCCTCCTGTAGCCCCCTTCAGATACTGCAAGGCCACTCCAAGGTCTCCTCTGAGCCTTCTCCTCTCCAGGTTGCAGAGTCCCAACTCCCTCAGCCTGTCCTCAGAGCAGAGCTGCTGCAGCCCTCTCAGTATCTTCATCACAGTATCATCAGGGTTGGAAGAGACCTCACAGATCATGAAGTCCATGACCCTCCTCTGCACTGGCTCCAACACTTCCATGTCCTTCTTGTGTTGAGGACTCCAGAACTGCCCCCAGGACTGCAGGTGGGGTGTGAGGAGAGCAGAGCCAAGGGGCAGAATCCCCTCCCTTGCCCTGTGCCCACACTGCTCTTGCTGGGCTGCACTCACACTGCAGGCTCCTGTTGATCTTTTCATCACCCCAGACCCGCAGGGCCTTTTCCTCAGGGCTGCTCTGCAGCCATTCCTCACCCACCCTGGAGCTGTGCTTGGGATTACACTGACCAAATGGAAGTTCCTGTGAGCCACACATCTCCTCCCTTGCAAATCATTTCTGAAGGCAGCAAGGTTATCATTTTGGGCTTTGAAACAGAAGAACCAGCAGAGAACAATGTTCCTTTGTGTAGGCAGTGCAGTGTTTGTCATTTCTTTTTATTTAGACATAACCTTAATTATTACTTTCCCCCTCCCCCCTCATTGGAACTCATGGATAAAGACTTTGCAGTCACAAAGATGAGATTTTCACATCTTTAGGGGGTTCTTATATCTGTTTCTTTTCTTTTCTTGAGAATAATCTGGTATTAAAACTTTGACATGCAGATGTTGAGCACATTAAAAAGCAATTTGGAGTTTGGCACCTTAATATGAACTTAGTGGTTGAGCTGCTGGAAGGAAGTAATGGTTGATTCTAGGAGACATTCACCTGGAGGACTGCTGCAGCCCTCTGAGCATCCTCCTGGCCCTGCTCTGGGCACTCTCCAGCATCTCCACATCCCTCTTGTCCCAGGGGCTCCTGAGCTGGATGCAGTACTCCAGGTGGGGTCTCAGCAATGCAGAGCAGAGGGGGAGGATCACTTCCCTCACCCTGCTGGCCACACTTCTGCTGCTGCAGCCCAGGCTCTGCTTGGCTCAGATTGAGCTTCTCATCCACCAGCACCCCCAAGGTTGGACTTGGTGATGCTGAGGGTGCAGTGCTTAGTGATATGGTGCTTAGAGTTATGGGTTGGACTTGGTGATGCTGAGGGTTCAGTGCTTAGTGATATGGTGCTTAGGGATATGGTTTAAGGTGAACCTTGTAGAGTTATGGGTTGGAGTTGAGTTGGTGATGCTGAGGGTGCAGTGCTTAGGGATGTGGTTTAAGGTGAACCTTGTAGAGTTATGGGTTGGAGTTGAGTTGGTGATGCTGAGGGTGCAGTGCTTAGGGATGTGGTGCTTAGAGATGTGGTTTAAGGTGAACCTTGTAGAGTTATGGGTTGGAGTTGGTGATGCTGAGGGTTCAGTGCTTAGGGATGTGGTGCTTAGAGGTATGGTTTAAGGTGAATGTTGTAGAGTTATGGGTTGGAGTTGGTGATGCTGAGGGTGCAGTGCTTAGGGATGTGGTGCTTAGGGATATGGTTTAAGGTGAATGTTGTAGTTATGGGTTGGAGTTGGTGATGCTGAGGGTGTAATGCTTAGGGATGTGGTGCTTAGAGGTATGGTTTAAGGTGAATGTTGTAGAGTTATAGGTTGGACTTGGTGATGCTGAGGGTTTGGTGCTTAAGGATATAGTTTAAGGTGAATCTTGTAGAGTACAGTTATAGGCTGGACTTGGTGATCCTGAGGGGCTTTGCCAACCTGCATGTTTCTGTGATTGCTGTGAAGTGATGACTGTTCATAGAGCTTTAATTGACTCTTCATTAAAGGTAAGGTGGTGGCTAGTTTATCAATTAAGAAGTTAAGACAATGCCATCACCCTCCCATGAGACAACTGGTGTCTGCTGTGGCATTTTGGATTTTAAAGGGCATGAATTAGGATTTGCCAGGGAATACTCTTTGAGGTTTTATTTAAGTGTACTGCTTTACTCAGCCATCTGTGTGGGCAGTGATTCCATATGCCTCCCACAGCAGCTTTCTTGGATCCCTTCTATTTCACTGCATCACTGTCCCCCTTTTTGGAAGTGAACTCCTCTCATGCCTAAGGAGCAGAAACAAAGAGATCTTAGAATCATAGAACAGAATCATAGAATCAAGCAGGCTGGCAGAGAGCTCCAAGCTCAGCCAGCCCAACCTAGCATCCAGCCCTGCCCAACCAACCAGACCATGGCACTAAGTGCCCCAGCCAGGCTTGGCTGCAACACCTCCAGCCATGGCCACTCCACCACCTCCCTGGGCAGCCCATTCCAATGCCAATCACTCTCTGTGCCTCCACTTCAGCCATTGCAGCTGCTCCTGAGTGTGGATGCAGCTCTGACTTCAAATGCTACTTTCTCCTCTGGAGGAAGACTTTGCTGTTTCTATCTTCTTCCATTACTTTTAGCAGACCCCAGGTCAGGTCCCAGAAATCTCACTGAATGAGCCCAACAATTCTATGACCTCATTCACAATTCTCCCCTGTGGAGGAAGACTTTGCTGCTTCTGTCTTCCTCCAGTGCTTTTAGCAGACCCCAGATCAGGTCTCTGCAATCCCACTGAATCAGCCAAACATTTCTCTCTCTAGAGGTGTTTGAGGCCAGGCTGGCTGAGGCTGTGGGCAGCCTGCTCTAGGGTAAGGTGTCCCTGCCCGTGGCAGGGGGGTTGGAACTGGCTGCTCCTTGTGGTCCCCTCCAACCCTGCCTGATTCTCTGACCTTGTTAACATCATATCACAGGTGAAAACAATGCCTGGGCTTCCTTTTCTGAAGGTAATTCCCAACCAAATGCAGAAGGCAAGGTTGGCTTTTTCTGGAGTGGAGAGTAAAGGCTGTCCAGAAGTCGACTGGAAGGCTGTGAGCAAGGATGCTTTTATGCATGGAAGTTCTTAAGGAGGAACTTAATCTGCAAAACCAAGCAGAGAGGAACACTTTGCATGGATGTGTATCCTTCATTTTACAGCTTTATTAGTACCTTTTCAGTCTGCTGTGTTATTTTACTCTCCCTCGAGATCATAGAAGTACAGAATCAGGCAGGGTTGGAAGGGACCACAAGGAGCAGCCTGTTCCAACCCCCCTGCCATGCCCAGGGACACCCTACCCTAGAGCCGGCTGCACACAGCCTCAGCCAGCCTGGCCTCAAACACCTCCAGCCATGGGGCCTCAACCACCTCCCTGGGCAACCCCTGCCAGGCTCTCACCACTCTCCTGCTCAACAACTTCCTCCTCCCCTCCAGCCTCACTCTCCCCACCTCCAGCTTTGCTCCATTCCCCCCACTCCTGACACTACTTGAGGACCTCAAAAGTCCCTCCCCAGCTTTTTTGGAGCCCCCTTCAGATGCTGGAAGGACACAAGAAGGTCACCTGGGAGCCTCCTCTGCTCCAGCCTGCACAGCCCCAACTCTTTCAGGCTGTGCTCACAGCAGAGCTGCTGCAGCCTCTCAGCATCCTCCTGGCCCTGCTCTGGACACTCTCCAGCATCTCCACAGCCCTCTTGTCCCAGGGGCTCCAGAGCTGGATGCAGTACTCCAGGTGGGGTCTCAGCAGAGCAGAGCAGGGGGGCAGAATCCCCTCCCTGGCCCTGCTGGCCACACTGCTGCTGCTGCAGCCCAGGCTCTGCTTGGCTCTCTGGGCTGCAGTGCACACTGCTGGCTCCTGTGGAGCTTCTCCTCCCCCAGCACCCCCAAGTGCCTCTCCTCAGGGCTGCTCTCCAGACACTCCCTGCCCAGCCTGCATTGGTGCTTGGCATTGCCTCCACCCAGCTGCAGGACCTTGCCCTTGCTCTTGTTGCACCTCCTGAGCTTGGCTTGTGCCCACCTCTGCAGCCTGCCCAGGTCCCTCTGGATGGATCCTGCCCTCCAGCCTGGCTGCTGCACCACACAGCTTGGTGTGGGCAGCAAACTTGCTGAGGCTGCACTCAGTGCCTCTGTCCATGGCACCCACAGAGATGCTGAACAAGACTGGTCCCAGGACTGATCCCTGAGGGACTCTGCTTGTCACTGCCTTCACTTGGCCATGGAGCCATTGGCAGCCACTCTTTGGGTGCAGCCATCAAGCCACTTTATCCATCAGTGCTCCACCCATCACACCCATGTGCCACCAGCCTGGAGAGCAGGATGTGGGACAGTGCCAAAGGCCTTGCTCAGATACAGCTTTGTGCTCCAGGGAAGCAAGTGGATAGATGCTGGAGCTATTTAACACTTCTCTTTTTTCTCCCTTCCCTTTTTCTTTTGCAGATCTCCTTTTGCTGCTGTCACAGATTATTCAGTAACAAGAAACAATGTCATACAGCTCTGTCTGGAACTAACAACAATAGTCCAACAGGTATGAGACCATTGGCTTAGCAATTTATTTCTTCCTAAACTGGAAATGGTCATTACCTTCTTCACACAATTTGATCTTCCTCTGCCTGTATCATTACTTAGGAAACCCTTCATAAAATTTCTGCTGCCTTGTTTTGTAAACCTGCTTTGGGTTGTGCTGTCTGTGTGCTGCTACATCTCTCAGTGGTAAGATTCATCTTGGATCCTCTAGTCTGGCATCACCAGATTAGCAAAATCTCCTTGATAAGCATGTTTAATTTCATAGAATCACAGAGTGTGAGGGCTTGGAAGGGACCTCCAAAGGTCATCCACCTCTCTGCCAACAGCTTCCTCCTAACATCCAGCCTAGACCTCCCATGGCACAGCTTGAGACTGTGTCCCCTTCTTGTGATGCTGACTGCCTGGCAGCAGAGCTCAACCCCACCTGGCTACAGCCTCCCTGCAGGCAGCTGCAGACAGCAATGAGCTCTGCCCTGAGCCTCCTCTTGAATTATATATGGGCAGAACCAAGAGTACTGCAAAACAGGGCATATGCTGATCACAGAACTACAGAATCAAGCAGGTTGGAAGAGAGCTCCAAGCTCCCCCAGCCCAACCTAGCACCCAGCCCTGGCCAATCAACCAGACCATGGCACTAAGTGCCTGATCCAGTCTTTGCTTGAACACCTCCAGGGCTGATGACTCCAGCACTTCCCTGAGCATCCCATTCCAATGGCAAATAACTCTCTCTGTGTGAGATCCTTCTCTGGGTATATTTGTCAAGTGTGAATGTAGCTGTTTTATGACTTCTGGAGAACAGCAGTTTCATCTTTGCCAAAGCAGACAGGGTTCCTCAGCCCCAGTAAGTGAGTCCATGCTTTGAAATCACAAGGAGCATTTAAGTGCCTAAGTAAAAGCATGCTCTGAAGCTGAACTGAGCTGCAGTCAGAGAGTGATAATGAACAATCCCAACAGTAGTGCCAAACACCTGTGGTTTGATCTCCACTTCAATGCATTCCAACAGGGCATTTCATAACATCTTTGCTGAGCTTTTCTTTTAGTCCCCGCTGAAGATGCTGGAAATCCTCATTGTGCTTCCTCAGGGCTGCAAGCTGAATGCTTCAGCATCAGAGATTCATGGAATGCCAGGTTGGAAGGGAGCTCAAGGATCATCCAGTCCAACCTTTCAGAGTGAGAATGTAGTTGGAGTGAGATGGTCCAGCACCCTGCCAAGCTGAGCCTTGAGACTGTCTAATGTTATTAGGTGTTTTATCTGTCTTTGCAAACAGTCATAGAGTCAAGCAGGTTGGCAGAGAGCTCCAAGCTCCCCCAGCCCAACCTAGCATCCAGCCCTGGCCAATCAACCAGACCATGGCACTAAGTGCCCCAGCCAGGCTTGGCTGCAACACCTCCAGCCACAGCCACTCCACCACCTCCCTGGGCAGCCCATTCCAGTGCCAATCACTCTCTCTGACAACAACTTCCTAACAACATCCAGCCTAGACCTGCCCTGGCACAGCTTGAGGCTGTGTCCCCTTGCAAACAGTCCCTCTGCAGCCTTCTTGTAGCCCACTTCAGCTACTGGCAGGTCACTTTTAGGTCTCCCTGGAGCCTTCTCTTCTCCAGGCTGAACAACTCCCAACCCCCTCAGCCCATCAACTGCTCATCACCATAGCTCTTCCTACTGCTGTTTAGTAGTGGTTATTAGTAGCACTCACCACAGGATTTTTACTTGCCCTTAACCAGCTCTCACAATGATTTGCTGTGTTTATTTAGTTCTACACCCACTGATGTTTATCTCACAGCTTTAATGTCTTGTGGGATTTACTTAGCTGCAGGTCTGGAAATGCTCTGGCAGAAAAGCTTCCCTGAAGAGGGGACTGTGTGATGGAAGCAATTCTGTGGAACAGGAGTGGGGATGAAGGACTTGGTTGAGAGGGATTTGCCTTGCTCTGTTGTCACAGAACATACTTCTGGCATCATCTGCCTCACATGTCTGACCAGCACTTGGTAGAGTCATAGCATTGTCAGGACTGAGAGGGACCTCAAGAACCATCTCACATTTCAGAGCAGCCTTTGATAGAGTCACAGAATTGTCAGGGCTGAGAGGGACCTCAAGAACCATCTCACATTTCAGAGCAGCATTTGGTAGAGTCACAGAATTGTCAGGGCTGGAAGGGACCTCAAGAGTCATCTCACATTTCAGAGCAGCATTTGGTAGAGTCACAGAATTGTCAGGGCTGGAAGGGACCTCAAGAACCATCTCACATTTCAGAGCAGCACTTGGAAGAGTCACAGAATTGTCAGGGCTGGAAGGGACCTCAAGAATCATCTCACAAATCAAAGTAGCATTTGATAGATAGTGTAGATTTAATAGTGTTGATTTGAATGAGGATAGAGGGACTTGGGTAGGCTTAGATCAATGGGCCAATGTTAATGGGATGAGTTTCAACAAGGCTAAATGCTAGGTCCTGCATTTGGGCCACAACAACCCCAAGCAATGTTCCAGACTTGGGGCATTGTGGCTGGAGAGCTGCCTGCAGAAAGGCATCTGGGGGTTGTAATAGACAGGAGCTGAATAGGAGCCAGCAGTGTGCCCTGGCAGCTGAATAGGAGCCAGCAGTGTGCCCAGGCAGCTGAATAGGAGCCAGCAGTGTGCCCTGGCAGCTGAATAGGAGCCAGCAGTGTGCCCAGGCAGCTGAATAGGAGCCAGCAGTGTGCCCAGGCAGCCAGGAAGGCCAATGGCATCCTAGTTGGGATTAAAAATACTGTGTGCAGCAGGAGCAGGGAGGTGATTGTGCCCTTGGACTAGGCTCTGGTGAGGCCACAGCTTGAGTGTTGTGTTCAGTTTTGGGCACTTCAATATGAGAGAGGTGTGGAGGTGTTGGAGGGGGTCCAGAGGAGGGCAACAAAGCTGGGGAAGGGCCTGGAGAATAAATCTGATGAGGAGTGGCTGAAGGAGGTGGGGATGGTTAGTGTGAAACAGAGGAAGCTGAAGGGAGACCTCATTGCTGTCTGCAGCTACCTGAAGGGACACTGGGGAGAGGCTGCTGCTGGGCTCTGCTCACAGGGAACTGGAGACAGAACAAGGGGGAATGGCCTCAAGCTGAGCCTGGGGAGGTTTACATTGGACATTAAGAAGAAGTTTCTCACAGAGAGAGTGGTCAGGGACTGGAATGAGCTGCCCAGGGAGGTGGTGGAGTGTGTTTAAGGGTGATTTGGACACCATGGGTGTGTTTAAGGGTGGTTTGGATGCAGTGCTTGGGGATATGGTTTAAGGGACTTGGGGATATGGTTTAAGGGACTGGAGTGAGCTGCCCAGGGAGGTGGTGGAGTGTGTTTAGGAGTCATTTGGACATCATGGATGTGTTTAAAGGTCGTTTGGCTGTGGTGCTTGGGGATATGGTTTAAGGGACTGGAGTGAGCTGCCCAGGGAGGCGTTGGAGTATGTTTAAGGGTGGTTTGGACACCATGGATGTGTTTAAAGGTGGTTTGGATGTGATGCTTGGGGATATGGTTTAAGGGACTTGGGGATAAGGGGACTTGGTGCTTGGGGATATGGTTCAAGGGACTGGAATGAGCTGCCCAGGGAGGTGGTGGAATGTGTTTAAGGGTGATTTGGACACCATGGATGTGTTTTAAGGTGGTTTGGATGTGGTGCTTGGGGATATGGTTTAAGGGACTTGGGGATAAGGGGACTTGGTGCTTGGGGATATGGTTTAAGGGACTGGAGTGAGCTGCCCAGGGAGGTGGTGGAGTATGTTTAAGGGTGATTTGGACACCATGGATGTGTTTAAGGGTGGTTTGGATGTGGTGCTTGGGGATATGGCTTAAGGCAACTCTCGTAGCGTAGGCTTCCAAGTTAGACTTGGTGATCCTGAGGGGCTTTGCCAAGCTGCAAACCTAGAGAATATCTGCCTGTAGTACTTGGAATCCAAAAGGATGTTCTCATGGGAGTGGTCCAGCTCCTTGCAAGTAACCCTGACAGAAATCCAGGCTCTCTTTGTCCCCCTCAAGTGCTGCTCTTCAGAAGCTTTCGCGTTGCATAAGGCTGCAAGTGGAGTCTCAGGATGTCTATTGCCCTTTTGCAGGTGGTTTTTTCCCTTCCCATTTAGGAGTCAATGCATAATGCATAAAGCCAGATCAGAGTTTGGAGGCTTCTTGGGAAAGGGGAAGCTGTTTTGTTTACAAGGAGCTGGATCAAAGTGGTTTCTGTGTGCACGCTCGAGCGATGCTTTGCTCTCTTTCTTTTGGTGGTGGTGGAGGAGCTTCTGCCTCTCCAGCAGAGTTCTGTGCAACATTTCAGCTGTCATTTCGTGTCCTGTGAAAAATGCCTGAGATCACAGGCTCACAGGGTGTGAAGGGTTGGAAGGGACCCAATGTGATCACCAAGTCCAACCCCTCCCTGCCAGAGCAGGAGCACACAATCTAGCACAGATCGCAGAGGAACATATCCAGACAGGCACTGGAAGTGTCCAGAGAAGGAGACTCCACAACCTCTCTGGGCAGCCTGTGCCAGGGCTCTGGGATCCTCACAGTAAAGAAGTTCCCCCTTGTGTTGAGCTGAAACCTCTTATGCTACAAGGGAGGTTATTCTTTCCCTGCACCCAATGCTCCTCAGGCCACCCCTGGAGTGCTGTGTCCAGTTGTGGGCTCCTCCATTGCAGAGAGCTGCTGAGGTGCTGGAAGGTGTTTGGAGCAGGGCAGCAAGGCTGGGGAGGGGCCTGGAGCACAGCCCTGTGAGGAGAGGCTGAGGGAGCTGGGGGGGTGCAGCCTGCAGCAGAGGAGGCTCAGGGCAGAGCTCATTGCTGCCTGCAGCTGCCTGCAGGGAGGCTGTAGCCAGGTGGGGTTGGGCTCTGCTGCCAGGCAGCCAGCAGCAGCAGAAGGGGACACAGCCTGAAGCTGTGGCAGGGCAGGTCTAGGCTGGATGTTGTTAGGAAGTTGTTGTCAGAGAGAGTGATTGGCACTGGAATGGGCTGCCCAGGGAGGTGGTGGAGTGGCTGTGCCTGGAGGTGTTGCAGCCAAGCCTGGCTGGGGCACTGAGTGCCATGGTCTGGTTGGTTGGGCAGGGCTGGGTGCTAGGCTGGGCTGGGTGAGCTTGGAGCTCTCTGCCAACCTGCTTGATTCTGTGATTCTATGATAGATTTGACTGGATGATCTCAGAGGTCTCTTCCAACCTGGTGTATTATGGTATAGCAGCTCATTTTAGAAAGGGCCCATCAAGGACAGGGCTGGGCAGTAGCTTGAACTGGATGATCTTGGAGGACTCTTCCAACCTGGTTGATTCTCTGATTCTCTGTCTGCAAATGAAGAACTGCTCTGTGACCAGATCCCAAAGGAGAGCAAGAGGATGCCTTTTACAAAGAGCAGGTTAGAAATAATTGGGAATGGAAAATTCCTTGAGAAAGACAGAAGAAAAGAGCTCAGGGTACTCATTGTCTCTCCCTTAATCCAAGGAGCACTTTTTTTTCCCCCTGGAGCTGCTTGATCTGTGGGTGATTTTATGTAAGTGGTGCTGAGTTGTTCACTGCTGTTGCCATGGTGATAGATGCCACTCCAGGCAGGCTGTTTAAGTAAAATTAAGGCAGTCCTTTTGTACTCCCTGAGCAGAATAATTGCTGGGAGTTTGTACACAAGGGGTTGTGAACTTCAAGGGATCATTAAATGTGCAGGGGAAGACTCTACAGAGTTCTAGAAGCAGTGGTGGAGGCTGCATGGGGGATGTCCTTTTATGTAGCACTGGTTAATGGCCTGCATTCTGGTTTGCACATCAGAGAGGTTATTCTCCTCTTCCCTTAGAGTCATAGAATCAAGCAGGTTGGAAGAGAGCTCCAAGCTCATCCAGTCCAACCTAGCACCCAGCCCTGGCCAACCAACCAGACCATGGCACTAAGTGCCCCAGCCAGGCTTGGCTGCAACACCTCCAGGCACAGCCACTCCACCTGGCCAGCCAGTCACCAGTGCTGTCACCCAAGGATCAGTGCTGGGCACAGTCCTGTTCAGTGTCTTTATTGATGATCTGAACCAGGGGATTGAGTCCAGCAGCAGTAAGGTTGCAGATGACACCAAGCTAGGAGCAGCTGTGGAGCTGTTGGAGGGTAGGAGAGCCCTGCAGAGGGACCTGGCCAGGCTGCATGGGTGGGCAGAGGCCATGGGATGAGACTGAACAAGGCCAAGTGCAGGGTTCTGCACTTTGGCCACAACAACCCCAAGCAGCACTGCAGGCTGGGGCCAGAGTGGCTGAGAGCAGGCAGGCAGAGAGGGAGCTGGGGGTGCTGGCAGAGAGGAGCTGCAGAGGAGGCAGCAGTGCCCAGGTGGGCAGCAGAGCCAATGGCATCCTGGGCTGGCTCAGTATCAGGAAGATTTGCTTCACCTTCTTATTGGCACAAAGATTATCAGGAAAGAAAGGAAAAAGAGAAGGAAGGGAGGAAGAATCTCCTATAAAACAGGTCATTTCCAGCTGTAGCCATTGGCACCTGATCTGTCTGGCCAACCCCAAAGGAAATTCTGCACTTGACAGAAACAGAAAGATTACAAACATCTTAGAATCATAGAATCAGCCAGGTTGGAGGAGACCTCCAAGGTCATCCAGTCCAACCTAGCACCCAGCCCTAGCCAGTCAACCAGCCTTATGGCTGACATCCTCTGTGGGAGGCAAAAGCCCATTAGAGGTGACTCAGCCACCTGCTCAACACTGCCCATGGCTATGTTAGAATCATAGAAGCACAGAATCAGGCAGGGTTGGAAGGGAGCACAAGGAGCAGGCAGTTCCAACCCCCTGCCATGCCCAGGGACACCCTACCCTAGAGCAGGCTGCACACAGCCTCAGCCAGCCTGGCCTCAAACACCTCCAGCCATGGGGCCTCAACCACCTCCCTGGGCAACCCCTGCCAGGCTCTCGCCACTCTCCTGCTCAACAACTTCCTCCTCACCTCCAGCCTCACTCTTCCCACCTCCAGCTTCTTTAGGCTGGACAGTAGGAAACACTTTTTTCCCTACAAGAGTGGTCAGGCACTGGCACAGGCTGCCCAGGGAGGTGATGGAGTCACCATCCCTGGATGTGTTTACAGGTGGTTTAGATGTGGTGCTTGGGGCTATGGTTTAGGGGTGATCTTGGCAGGGCAGGCTTAATGCTTGGACCTGCTGATCTCAAGGGTCTTGTCCAACCTGAGTGAATGATTCTCTGACTCTGTGACTGAGGAATTATGATCTGAGCATTCCCAAGTTAATTGTTTTGCCTTCCTTTTTTAATTGCTGCTAAGTAGCAAGACCAACAGCCCAGCCCTGAGACAGATGCTGGGATTAAAGGATTCAGTTACAGTTTTAATCAACTTGAGAAGCAGAGGGATTTAAGGAATGGCTTGGCACAATTCCACACAGTGGCTGCATTGCTCAAGAGAGCTGTGATGCCAAAGGAGAGAGCTCTGATGCCAAAGGAGAAAGCTGTGATGCCAAAGGAGAGAGCTTTCTTGCCAAAGGTTTGGCAGTGCAGGAGAGTCTGAACCCTCTTTTAGCAAGCAGAGAATGGTTTGATTTGGGCAGCACCTCCACTTGTTCCTCTTGTCTAACCTCCCTGCTTTTGTTGCTTGATTGGCAATCTGTGTTAATAGTCCTCTAGAATCATGGAGTCAAGCAGGTTGGAAGAGAGCTCCAAGCTCATCCAGTCCAACCTAGCACCCAGCTCTGGCCAACCAACCAGACCTCCTACCATCCAGCCTAGACCTGCCCTGGCACAGCTTCAGGCAGTGTCTCCTCTTGCCAGAGTAGGAGCATAGAATCTAGCTCAGGTCACACAGGAACACATCCAGCTGGAAAGGCTCCAGAGAAGGAGTCTCCACAACCTCTCTGAGCAGCTTATTCCAGGGCTCTGTGAGCCTTACAGTCAGGAAGATCTCTCTCATGTTGAGGTGGAACTTCCTGTGCTGTAGTCTCCATCCTTTGCCCCTTGTGCTATCCCAGGGCACAAATGAGCAGAGTTTGTCCCCTCCCTCTTACCCCCAGCCCTCAGCTATTTATAAACATTGATTAGATCCCCTCTAAGTCTTCTCTTCAGCAGAACAGACAGCCCCAGGTCCTTCAGCCTCTCCTCACAGGACAGTGCTCCAGCCCCTTCATCATCTTCATAGCTCTCCCTTGGATCCTTTCCAGTACATCCCTGTCCCTCCTGAACTGGGGAGCCCAGAACTGAACACAACATTCCAGGTGAGGTCTCACCAGTGCAAAGGGGAAGGAAAACCTTCCTCCATCTGCTGGCCTCACTCCTCTTACTGCCCCCCATGACCCCATTGGCTTTCTTGGCCAGCAGTGCACATTGCAGTCCCATGCAGAACTTGCTGCCCCCCCAGGACCCCATTGGCCTTCTTGGCCAGCAGTGCACATTGCAGTCCCATGCAGAACTTGCTGCCCCCCCCGCCCAGGACCCCATTGACCTTCTTGGCCACAGTGCACATTGCAGTCCCATGCAGAACTTGCTGCCCCCCCAGGACCCCATTGGCCTTCTTGGCCAGTAGAGCACATTGCAGTCCCATGCAGAACTTACTGCTCCCCAGGACCCCATTGGCCTTCTTGTCCAGCAGTGCACATTGCAGTCCCATGCAGAACTTGCTGCCCCCCCAGTACCCCATTGGCCTTCTTGTCCAGCAGTGCACATTGCAGTCCCATGCAGAACTTGCTGCCCCCCCAGTACCCCATTGGCCTTCTTGGCCAGCAGTGCACATTGCAGTCCCGTGCAGAACTTGCTGCCCACCTGCACTCCCAGCTCCTTCTCCACAGGGCTGCTCTCCAGCAGATCACCTCCCATCCAGCTGAGGATGTTCCTGCTTGCTCTGGGCAGCCTGATCCAGTTGAGGATGCCCTTGCTGATTGCAGGGGGGGGTGTTTGAACTCAATGACCTTTGCAGGTCCCTTCCAGGCCATCCCATTCTATGGCTCTGCTTAATGCTTCTCTGCTTGTTCCACTAAGTGAAGAGCAAGCTCTCAGCTCGTGTGGGAATGCAGCCTTTTTTCTTTCCATGCATCCCTGCTTTTCTCAAGCAGACAAAAGTTGATGTTTAAGTTTGTGTACAATCTGTTTCTTAACTTAATTGCAATGTTTTGATACTGTGGTTCAAACAGATACTTAAGAAGATCTTTTCAGGAGCAGGCTCTGGGCTTGTTGTCTAGGTAGAGAAGGAAGAGGATGTTCACCAGCTGTGGGTGGCAGGCTATTAAAAACACACATTTAGTTCTAATTGCATAGTTAGGGCTTCTTTTTATAGTTCTCAAGTGCTCAGAGCTCTTTTAGTTGAGATGAAATGGGGATGAAAAAGCAATGATTGTAAATGGGAAAGGCCTCCAGCAATGAGCATGCAGCTTCTCATTCCACCTAAGGGATGTTTGAAGAGAGTGGGCACTGCTGCCCTCAGCACTTGCTTAAAGCACAAAGCAAGGGAGCAGCTCAAAAAAAAAACCCTTTTAACACCAAATCTAAGGGGAAATAAACTGTTCCTGATGAAAGAAAGGGACATTGGCTTTTGCTCTTGGGATCATTCAGAATCATAGAATCAAACAGGGTTGGAAGGGACCAAAAAGATCATCTAATTCCAAGCCCCCTGCCATGGGCAGGGACACCCTACCCTAGAGCAGCATTGCAGCATCACAGAATCAACCAGGTTGGAAGAGACCTCTAGGATCATTGAGTTCAACACCTAACCCTTCCAAAGAGACCTGTAGGATCATTGAGTGCAACCTATCACCTAACCCTTCTAAAGAGACCTCTAGGATCATTGAGTCCAACCTATCACCTAACCCTTCTAAAGAGACCTCTAGGATCATTGAGTGCAACCTATCACCTAACCCTTCCAAAGAGACCTCTAGGATCATTGAGTCCAACCTATCACCTAACCCTTCTAAAGAGACCTGTAGGATCATTGAGTGCAACCTATCACCTAACCTTTGTAAAGAGACCTCTAGGATCATTGAGTCCAACCTACCACCTAACCCTTCCAAAGAGACCTCTAGGATCATTGAGTCCAACCTATCACCTAACCCTTCCAAAGAGACCTTTATTATCATTGAGTCCAACCTATCACCTAACTCTTGTAAAGAGACCTCTAGGATCATTGAGTGCAACCTATCACCTAACCCTTCCAAAGAGACCTGTAGGATCATTGAGTGCAACCTATCACCTAACCCTTCTAAAGAGACCTGTAGGATCATTGAGTCCAACCTATCACCTAACCCTTCCAAAGAGACCTCTAGGATCATTGAGTCCAACCTATCACCTAACCCTTCTAAAGAGACCTGTAGGATCATTGAGTCCAACCTATCACCTAACCCTTCCAAAGAGACCTCTAGGATCATTGAGTCCAACCTATCACCTAACCCTTCCAAAGAGACCTTTATTATCATTGAGTCCAACCTATCACCTAACTCTTGTAAAGAGACCTCTAGGATCATTGAGTGCAGCCTATCACCTAACCCTTCCAAAGAGACCTCTAGGATCATTGAGTCCAACCTATCACCTAACCCTTCCAAAGAGACCTTTATTATCATTGAGTCCAACCTATCACCTAACTCTTGTAAAGAGACCTCTAGGATCATTGAGTCCAACCTATCACCTAACTCTTGTAAAGAGACCTCTAGGATCATTGAGTGCAGCCTATCACCTAACCCTTCCAAAGAGACCTCTAGGATCATTGAGTCCAACCTATCACCTAACCCTTCCAAAGAGACCTGTAGGATCATTGAGTCCAACCTATCACCTAACCCTTCTAATTGACTAACCCATGGCACTAAGTGTCTCATCCAGCCTCCTCTTAAACACCTCCAGGGATGTTTATGGAAAGAGTGATTGGCACTGGAATGGGCTGCCCAGGGAGGTGGTGGAGTGGCCATGCCTGGCGGTGTTGCAGCCAAGCCTGGCTGGGGCACTTAGTGCCATGGTCTGGTTGACTGAATAGGGCTGAGGGGCAGGTTGGACTGGATGAGCTCGGAGGTCTCTTCCAACCTGCTAGATTCTATGATTCTATGATCATCCAGCTCCAACTCCCCAGCCAAGGGCAGGGATACCTCACACTAGATCAGGTTGCTCAGAGCCACATCCAGCCTAGCCTTAAAAGCATCCAGAGATGAAGCTTCCACCACTTCCCTGGGCAACCTGTGCCAGTGTCTCACCACCCTGATGCTGAAGAACTTCTTCCTAACATCCAGTCTGCATCTCACCACTTCTAGTTGTGCTCCCTTGCCTCCAGCCCTACCACTACCTGACACCCTAACTAGTCTCACCACCATCATGCTCTCCAGAGTCTCTCCCAGCCTAAGCCATTCAACAATTCCAAAGCCTTTTCAGTTCAGTTTAATGCTTTTGAGAGGCTAAATCCAGGAGGGATGAAGGATGGGATCGCTTTAACCTGCCTTTTCTGCTCTCTTGTTTTTCAGGATTGCACAGTGTATGAAACAGAGAATAAAATTCTTCACGTGGTGAGTAGTGTTTGGCTCCCTCTTAGCAAAGGTCTTCGTGTACAAATGCAGAGCTGTGTGTTCTGTGCTTGTTCTGTGTGCTGCCAGGATGAAGATGAAGTAGTCTGGGTGGGGATGATGAGTTGGGAACTACTCGTGGATGGGAGATGATGCTATGGAAGCCCAACTGGGCAGGCAGCTTGCAAGTTTGTTTGGCTGAAGCCCAGCTGTTATTTGTGAGCCATGGGCAGAAGAATGCCTTTGAGGTATGGCAGGGGTGTGTGGGCAGAGAGCTGGCTGCTGGGCTGCCCTTAAACCATGTGTATTTGTGGTAGGCATTTAGCTTCCTTCATGTGGTGCCATGGACAGAGGCACTGAGTGCAGCCTCACAAGTTTGCTGCCCACACCAAGCTGTGTGGTGCAGCAGCCAGGCTGGAGGGCAGGGATCCAGCCAGAGGGACCTGGACAGGCTGCAGAGGTGGGCAAAAGCCAAGCTCAGGAGGTGCAACAAGACCAAGGGTAAGGTCCTGCAGCTGGGTGGAGGCAATGCCAAGCACCAATGCAGGCTGGGCAGGGAGTGTCTGGAGAGCAGCCCTGAGGAGAGGGACTTGGGGGTGCTGGTGGGGGAGAAGCTGAGCAGGAGCCAGCAGTGTGCACTTGCAGCCCAGAAAGCCAAGCAGAGCCTGGGCTGCAGCAGCAGCAGTGTGGCCAGCAGGGCCAGGGAGGGGATTCTGCCCCTCTGCTCTGCTCTGTTCTGCTGAGACCCCACCTGGAGTGCTGCATCCAGCTCTGGAGCCCCTGGGACAAGAGGGCTGTGGAGATGCTGGAGAGTGCCCAGAGCAGGGCCAGGAGGATGCTGAGAGGCTGCAGCAGCTCTGCTGTGAGCACAGCCTGAAAGAGTTGGGGCTGTGCAGGCTGGAGCAGAGGAGGCTCCCAGGGGACCTTCTTGTGGCCTTGCAGCATCTGAAGGGGGCTCCAAAAAAGCTGGGGAGTGACTTCTGAGGCTATCAGGGATTGACAGGAGTGGGGGGAATGGAGCAAAGGTGGAGGTGGGGAGAGTGAGGCTGGAGGTGAGGAGGAAGTTGTTGAGCAGGAGAGTGGTGAGAGGCTGGCAGGGGCTGCCCAGGGAGGTGGTTGAGGCTCCATGGCTGGAGGTGTTTGAGGCCAGGCTGAGGCTGTGTGCAGCCTGCCCTAGGGTAGGGTGTTCCTGGGCATGGCAGGGGGTTGGAACTGACTGCTCCTTGTGCTCCCTTCCAACCCTGCCTGATTCTATGATTCTATATAGCCTAAGTCCTCCTAGCAGCATGTAGATGGACTGGTGGTGGGCAGGTGAATGCAACCCTTTCCTTTGAGATTCTCAGCATGAATTGGATGGAGCCAATCTCTTTTTGGTATTCTGCAGCAATAAGACAAGGAGCAACAGCTACAAACTGGAACATAGACAGGGACCTGCTGGAGAGAGTCCAGCAGAGAGCCATGAGGATGAGTGGGAGACTTGAGCATCTCCCCTATGGAGAGAGCCAGGGAGCCCTGGGGCTGCTTAGTCTGGATAAGAGAAGGCTGAGAGGGGATCTGAGCAATGTGTACAAATACCTGAGGGGTGGGGGTCAAGTGGAGGGGGCCAAACTCTTTTGGAGCCAGGATGCCATTGGCTTCCTTGGCCACCTGGGCACACTGCTGGCTCCTGTTGAGCTGCTTGTCCATTAGAGCCCCCAGGTCCCTTTCTGCTGGACAACTTTCCAGCCACATTTTCCCAAGCCTGCAGCACTTCATGGGCTTATTGTGGCCCAAGTGCAGCACAGATACAACATCCACTACAAGATACTAACTTGAGAAGAGCAGAGCTTAAAATACAGTTGGCCTAAGTGTGAAAGGAGAAGCCATAGATGTGGTCCTTGCTTCAAAAGTGAGAATTAGCATGCTCTCACTTGTTTATGTTTGGAATCATCATATTGATTTAACTTGAGATGATTAAATGTGTGGAAAACTGCTCAGCTTAAAAGGGCACCAGCTCTGCTTGTAAGATAATTGTTGCAAAGCTCTGAATGGAGCTTGAAAATCTTTGAAGAGGAATTCATTGATTCCATCCAGCTGTTCCAGGCTGTGTATGATGAGAGCAGCCAGGCAGAACTACTTGCTTAAGTCGTTCCTTGTCCTTAAACTGAGAGACCCAGAACTGGACACAGTGTCCAGGATGCAGCCTCACCAGGGCAGAGCTGAGTTCCTACAGCACAGCAAAGCTTTTGGACTAAAATTACCTGCTTCATAACTACTTGGTCTGGCTTAAGCTACTTGCTTAGACTCCAATCCAAGTGCTCATGTAGCAAGTTGCTTTGGCTTGGGTAACTCTATAACTGACTGAGCTTTTTCCTTAGTGTTTTTTTCCTCCCAGCAGATGAAACTTAACATTGCCAAGATACTTCCCCCCCCTCCCCCCATACTTTTAGCCCTGAGTGTCCCTGTGCTTTATTTACATCCTATTCCTCATTCAGATCATGTAAGTTGGAGAGCTGATGGGAGAGGATGATACTTTGGGGTTTTTTGAGCTCTCAGCTGTGTTTAAGCCAGGATGCTTCAATATTGCCATTGCTTGGCAAGGTAGATTTAAGCTTGGTTAATAGCCTGGGTAAAATTAAGGACACTAAGAAACACTGATCTGTTTGCTTGCCCCTAAAGCTGCCTGAATTGAATAGATAACAGGGGAACAGTTTGAGGAAAGACCATGGCTTGTGGAAGTGCAAGGTCCTGCATCTGGGAAGGAATAACAGTAGTACAGGTTGGGACTGCCCTGCTGCAAAGCAGCTCCACAAAGAAAGGCTTAGGGGTGCTGGTGGGCAGCATGTTCTGCATGGGCCAGCAGTGTGCTCTTGTGGCCAAGAGAGTCAGTGACATCCTGGGGGCCAGCAGGAAAAGTGTGGCCAGCAGGGCTAGGGAGGTTTTGCTCCCCCTCTACTCTGCCCTGCTGAGACCACACCTGGAATACTGTGTCCAGTTTTGGGCTTCCCAGTCCAAGAGAGACAGAGACCTGCTGGGGAGAGTCCAGCAGAGAGCTGTGAGGGTGACTGGGGGCCTTGAGCATCTCCTCTATGGAGAGAGCCTGAGAGCCCTGGGGCTGTTCAGTCTGGAGCAGAGAAGGCTGAGAGGAGATCTGAGCAATGTCTGTCAATAGCTGAGGGGTGGGTGCCAAGTGGAGGGGGCCAAGCTCTTTTGGGTGGTGCACAGCAATAAGCCAAGCAGCAATGGATACAAACTGGAACAGAGAAGGTTTCAGCTCAACAGGAGGAGAAACTTCTTTGCAGTGAGGCTGCCAGAGCCCAGGAGCAGGCTGCCCAGAGAGGTTGTGGAGCCTCCTCTTCTGGAGACTTTCCAGCCCCGCCTGGATGCATTCCTGTGCAGCCTGCCCTAGGGGATGCATCCTTGGCAGGGGTGTTGGACTGGATGACCTCATCCCTTCCAACCTCTAAGGCTGTGTGATTCTGGAAGCCTTTGAAGCCAACCACATCCCTAAGTCCTTCCACAACCGGTGCAGAATGCAGGCGTTCGCCCAGCACCAGTGGAAACAACCACTGAGAATCAGAACCAATGCAAATCTAATTTAGTCACCTTTAGGTTCTCACCTCCCTGGCTGGGAAGAAGGAGCCATTGTAGAAAATCTGTTAGAAATTGGTACATTATATTCCAAACACACAGGTGGAAGCTAACTATTACCTTTCATCCTTCATGCTCCGAGGCGTTAACTGGTCGCCTGCTGTGGGAAAGAAAATGTTTCCCCTTGAATCTCTCCCAAACAACAAGGGATGCTGGGGAGTGACATTTTCCCATCCACCTTTGAATCATTAAGCTGTGCACATAAAGGCTGTGGTGAAGCTTCAGCCTGCAATTATGCATTTGTCACTGCATAGAGAGGAGGATTTATTGCTGGAGTGCACCCGTGAGCTACTGCGAAGGAGAAGCGAAGCTGTTGCTGGGAGGCTTGGTGGTGCCAGCAGGGAGAAAATGTCAGCATCTTTAACAGGCTCATACAGTCAGAGAATGGTTTAGGTTGGAAGGGACCTTAAAGATCATCCAGCTCCAACTCCCCTGCCATGGGAAGGGACACCTCCTTCTAGACCAGGTTAAGCAAGGTCTCATCCAACCTGACCTTGAACGCCTCCAGGGAGGGAGCAGCCACAACCTCTCTGGGCAACCTGTGCCAGTGTCTCACCACTCTCACTGCAAAGAACTTATTCCTCATCTCCAGTCTCAATTTGCCCTCCTGCTATTAAATAAGATCCTGCTCTGGCAGGGGGGTAGGGCTGGCTGAGCTTTGGAGGTCTCTCCCAGCCCCTGCCATTAGTGATGCTATTAAATAAGGTCCTGCTCTGGCAGGGGGTTGGACTGGCTGAGCTCTGGAGGTCTCTCCCAGTCCCTGGCATTAGTGATGCTATTAAATAAGGTCCTGCTCTGGCAGGGGGGTAGGGCTGGATGAGCTCTGGAGGTCCCTCCCAGCCCCTGCCATTAGTGATGCTATTAAATAAGGTCCTGCTCTGGCAGGGGGGTAGGGCTGGATGAGCTCTGGAGGTCCCTCCCTGCCCCTCACATTCTAGGATGGAAAAAGTAATACATAAATCACAGCTTCCCTGCTACTGAGAAGGAGGTGCTGAGGGTTTGTACCTTTTGACAGCCTCTTTGGGAAGTTTTTTAGTCTTATTTAGCTGCCAAGAGGCTGTCAAAGCTAACTGGTTAGGGAATTATGCTGTCGTGGAGTGGTTATTTATTGCATACTTATGGCATGCTTGGCAGCAGCAGGAGGACCTCAATCCAACGGCAATTAGCATGGTTTATTAGCACGGAATAAACTTCAGAGTTAATGGGAGTTACCCAGCATCGTTAAGAGCTTGGGTTTGATCTGTGCTGAACATCTGCACGGTTCAATTAGTGAAATGAGTGAGGTTTGGGGCACTTAATGGCTTTGCAAAAGCTGTGGGTGGAGAGAGGGAGTTGGAGCTCAGCAGGTGCTCCTTGCATGCCCTGAGGCAGAGCACTGAATCCGGAGAGACACTGCACAGGAGCAGCTCTTGCAGGCTGATTGCTGCTTCCTCTCTACTCAGGGGCACAACAATTTGCTGCTCTCAACACAGGGTCAAGATAGAAAACTGCTGCTGACTGAAACCCTTCCCCTTTTTCTCTCTCCTCCCTCCCTCCCTCCCTTCCCTCCCTTCCCTCCCTTCCCTCCCTTCCCTCCCTTCCCTCCCTTCCCTCCCTTCCCTCCCTTCCCTCCCTTCCCTCCCGTCCCTCCCTTCCCTCCCTTCCCTCCCTTCCCTCCCTTCCCTCCCTTCCCTCCCTCCCTCCACCTTGTAGATTCAGCAGTGCACCACAATGAGATATTGCAGGTTGCCACATCCAGCTGGCATCTGGCAGTAGTGGTCTTCCCCAAGGATCAGTCCTGGATCCAGTCCTGGGTTCAGTATCTTTACTGGCTGGAGGGCCAGGCTCAGAGAGTGGTGGTGAATGGTGCCACATCCAGATGGCACCAGTGGTGCTCCCCAATGACCAGTGCTGGGCACAGTCCTCTTCAGTATCTTTATTGATGATCTGGACAAGGAGGATGAGTACAGCATCTGTAAGGCTGCAGATGACATCAAGCTAGGAGCAGCTGTGGAGCTGCTGGTGGGTAGGAGAGCCCTGCAGAGGGACCTGGCCAGGCTGGATGGGTGGGCAGAGGCCAATGGGATGAGACTGAACAAGGCCAAGGGCAGGGTTCTGCACTTTGGCCACAACAACCTCAAGCAGCTCTACAGGCTGGGGACTGAGTGGCTGAGAGCAGGCAGGCAGAGAGGAGCTGCAGAGGAGGCAGCAGTGTGCCCAGGTGGGCAGCAGAGCCAATGGCATCCTGGGCTGGCTGAGGAGCAGTGTGGGCAGCAGGACAAGGGAGGTTCTTGTGCCCACCCCTGTGCTCAGCACTGCTCAGGCCACCCCTGGAGTGCTGTGTCCAGTTCTGGGCTCCTGAATTGCAGAGAGATGTTGAGGTGCTGGAAGGTGTTTGGAGCAGGGCAGCAAGGCTGGGAAGGGGCCTGGAGCACAGCCCTGTGAGGAGAGGCTGAGGGAGCTGGGGGGGTGCAGCCTGCAGCAGAGGAGGCTCAGGGCAGAGCTCATTGCTGCCTGCAGCTGCCTGCAGGGAGGCTGTAGCCAGGTGGGGTTGGGCTCTGCTGCCAGGCAGCCAGCAGCAGAAGAAGGGGACAGAGGCTCAAGCTGTGGCAGGGCAGGTCTAGGCTGGATGTTGTTAGGAAGTTGTTGTCAGAGAGAGTGATTGGCACTGGAATGGGCTGCCCAGGGAGGTGGTGGAGTGGCTGTGGCTGGAGGTGTTGCAGCCAAGCCTGGCTGGGGCACTGAGTGCCATGGTCTGGTTGGTTGGGCAGGGCTGGGTGCTAGGTTGGGCTGGGTGAGCTTGGAGCTCTCTGCCAACCTGCTTGCTTCTATGATTCTCTGATAAGCAAACAGTTGTGATTGTTGTGCCTTTTTCTCTTTTTCCCTAGTGTAAAACTCTTTCTGGTGTCTGTGACCACATCATCTCCCTCTCTTCTGACCCACTGGTCTCCCAGTCTGCCCACCTGGAAGTGATCCAGCTCACAAACATCAAGCCAAGCGAAGGGCTGGTAAGAAGTACGCACTTAATCAAAGCCATCATCCAGGATGAGAAAGTGATGGGGTTTGCTGTTGCTGTGATAATCAAGTTGTATCCATGGAAAGAAATGCAACACTGAAGCCTTTTCTGGTGTATAAGTCTGATACCAGTTTGATTTCTCATGCTACTTATGGTTCCTCATGCAGCAGAGGAAGTGTTGGTTTCTTCTGTGTGAGGCTGCCCTATGCCTGCAAAGAGTTTAGCAAGCAGGGAGCAAGGAATTCTTGCTGTTTACAGCCAGCTTCTGGAAAGTGATTCAAATTGTTCTAGAAGCAGTGAGCAAAGAGTTCTGGCTGTTTACATCAGCTTCTGGAAAGTGATTCAAATTGTTCTAGGAACTCCCAAGTCAGAAGGGATTTAAATTACTGAGATCAACTCAAGTGAGAAATGTGCGTGGGCTTGAGGCACAAACCCCCTGTCAAGCTCTGGAATGTGCTTCTGAGTCCCTCTGTGCTGTGAAGATGGTTTGTGAAGTGATTCAAAGGCTCTACAGCACTGCTGAGAAGTGGCTGGTTGGGTTTTATTGCAGGAATGCTTAATCAGGGGCTTGGAAAAGGTCAGGAGGCACAGCCAGGCTCTGGTTGTTGTTCAGGTGTTGGCCACTGATCTTTTGCTTACTCAAAGATCCAACACCCACTGCGTGGAGAAAAACCAAACCAACAACCCTCCAGCATTAATAACAGCTCCAGGTGGGTGAGTTCCCATCAGTGACTTGGAGGTAGTGGAAGGTGAGCAGAATACATAGTCCTGCTCTGGCAGGGGAGGGGTTGGACTCGATGATCTCTTTGGGTCCCTTCCAACCTCTAGCATCCTGTGAACGTGAGGAAGAACTTCCTGACTGTAAGGGTCCCAGAGCACTGGCACAAGCTGCCCAGAGAGGTTGTGGAGTCTCCTCTGAGCCTTTCAAGGCCTGTCTGGATCTGTTCCTGTGTGATCTGTGTTAGTATTGTCCTGCTGTGGCAGGGGAGGGGTTGGACTTGATGATCTCCTTGGGTCCCTTCCAACCTCTAGCATCCTGTGAGCCTGTGAACATGAGGAAGAACTTCTTGACTGTAAGGGTCCCAGAGCCCTGGCACAGGCTGCCCAGAGAGGTTGTGGAGTCTCCTTCTCTGGAGCCTTTCCAGCCCTGTCTGGATGTGTTCCTGTGCCTGTCTGGATGTGTTCCTCTGTGCCCTGAGCTAGACTGTGTGCTCCTGCTCTGGCAGGGGGTTTGCACTCAATGATCTCTTTGGGTCCCTTCCAACCTCTAGCATCCTGTGAGCCTGTGAACATGAGGAAGAACTTCTTGACTGTAAGGCTCACAGAGCCCTGGCACAGGCTGCCCAGAGAGGTTGTGGAGTCTCCTTCTCTGGAGCCTTTCCAGCCCTGTCTGAATGTGTTCCTCTGTGATCTGTGTTAGTATTGTCCTGCTCTGGCCGGGTGGGTTGAACTCAATGATCTCCTTGGGTCCCTTCCAACCTCTAGCATCCTGTGAGCCTGTGAACATGAGGAAGAACTTCTTGACTGTAAGGCTCACAGAGCCCTGGCACAGGCTGCCCAGAGAGGTTGTGGAGTCTCCTTCTCTGGAGCCTCTCAAGGCCTGTCTGGATGTGTTCCTCTGTGCCCTGAGCTAGATTGTGTGCTCCTGCTCTGGCAGGGTGGGTTAGCCTCAATGATCTCTTTGGATCCCTTCCAACCCCTAACATCCTGTGAACCAAAAAAGAGCTTTTTGCACCTTCTGCCAAAGTTTATTCCCCCTTCCTTTTCCTTGAAGTTTTGCTGCAGTGTTTCGATTTGGTGTTTTTGAGGTCGTTTTGAGCTTTGGGGGGGTTGATTGTTGTTAAGTTTGGCCTTTGGGGGGGTTGGTTTGCCCAGGTTATTTAGAGCAATTAGAAGCCAATTTGCTCTACGTTTGGACACTCCCAATTGAAACCCAAGGAAACAACCAAACGTTTGGGTTAGTAACTATTGCCCCATCCTATATTTCAGTCTCTATTTTTTTTGCCCCTTCATCCCTTCTCTTTTTTGCCCTCTCTGAATCCATTTCAGACCTGTCTTCTAGAATTTCAGCTTTTCATGGGTTCTCTGCTCCCTCTCTGCTGTAATTTTACCTCCTCCATTAGCTCACTGCAGTCAACCTTTGAAGTCCTCTTTTCTACTGTGATGAAGAAATCTTCTTCCCCTTTCCCTCAGCAATTTTGGTGTTTTTTGGCTTCTTGTCCATTATTTTTTTTTTTTTTTTGAGATTTAGTTTCTTTTCCTTTCTGTCTTGTCCCTGGTATGGGTGTTTTTGGTTTGTTGGGTTTTTGTTTTCCCCCTCCTCTCTTTTGAGTCTTTGTCTAGAGTGATGTTAACCCCCGGGGACTGCCAAACGTTGAGTGGCGTTTTGGTGAGGTTAGGATGCGTTGCATGAGCCTGTTCCTGCTGGGTAGCTGATGAGATAGAGGAGCTCTTCCTTCTCTGTTCTGTTGTGTCTGATTGCAACTCTAAGCTCTTGAGGAAGGGATTTTTTTTCTTTCTAATAGGTGTTTGTGAACCAACTGAGCAAGGTCTTTATGCTGCCTGAAGACTGCCATGCCCTTGCCACTAAAATAATCGCCTGCATTCAAGAGAAACCACTACCCACTGTGCAGTACACAAGCCTTAGAGGGATAGAACACTGCTTTGAGATGGTCATATTTATCCTTCAGCCTTACCTGGGTCACTCTGCTCTTGATTCTGTGTTATTGGGCTGTCTCCTCTAGACTGTGAGCTCTCCAGAGCAGGCACCAAGTTTGCGCCGCAAAGGGTGAAGCTCTGCAGGGTGAATTTCCTACCTTTCGGTTTGTTCCAGTGCCAACCTTCCTAGCAGATCAGCACTTGGTGCTTGGTATGAGAGATTTGCTTCTGGATTCTTGGTCTTTTGACTTTCTTACCTTTTTTTTGGGGGGGGGGGTGGGGTGATTTTTTGTCTTGTTTGGGGCTTTGTGGGTGGTGTAAACGTCGCTCTGCCGATTCCGGCGCGGCGAACGCGCTGTCAGTGCCGCTCTGATGAGTGCTTGGTTAGGACTTGATGGTGGAGTTTGGGGGTGTGAATCTCCTCTGCACCCCAGGAGCACATGGATGAATGTGTAGATGGGTAACTTCTGAACCTTCTCCCAGGGCTTATGCCTCCCATGGTTTATTGCCTACTTCCTTGTAGGTTTTTGACCTGCATGAACGTTCAACTCATCACTAAATAACATCTTCTGCCTCTACCCATCACTAGAAAGGTGAAAAAGCCTCCAAGCAGAAGGAAAAGAACAAGGATGGTTGATAACTGGGAAGATGGGGGGTGGGGGAGGTTTTCCCCCCTAGCATAAGCAGGATATCTACCATGTCTCAGTTCTAACATCTGAGAAGCTAAAGTAGATGAGGGAGAGATAAGAAAAGAAGGAAATAAGAATGATCCAAAACAATGCTTTTGCCCCAAATTCATGTGCAGAGGGACCTGGCCAGGCTGGATGGGTGGGCAGAGGCCAATGGGATGAGATTGAACAAGGCCAAGGGCAGGGTTCTGTACTTTGGCCACAACAACTCCAAGCAGCACTGCAGACTGGGGCCAGAGTGGCTGAGAGCAGGCAGGCAGAGAGGGAGCTGGGGGTGCTGGCAGAGAGGAGCTGCAGAGGAGGCAGCAGTGTGCCCAGGTGGGCAGCAGAGCCAATGGCATCCTGGGCTGGCTCAGGAGCAGTGTGGGCAGCAGGACAAGGGAGGTTCTTGTGCCCACCCCTGTGCTCAGCACTGGTGAAGAAGTGTTGAAGAAAAGCCTGGATGAGGCACTTACTGCCATGGTCTGGTTGACTGGATAGGGCTGGGTGCTAGGTTGGGCTGGATGAGCTTGGAGGTCTCTTCCAACTTGGTTGATTCTATCATTCTATGATGGGAGTGAGAAAATGGTTGGAGTTTTTGGAGCTGACAAGAAGTTGGAGCACTGTCAAGGCATTTCAATCAGCACAAAGAGTTCCTTTGCTATGTTTGCTCTGGTGGAAATGTTGAGTATCAGACAGAGGTGAATGCAAATTGCCACGCAGAAGGGAGAGGTGAAACTGGGGCAGGGTTTGCAGGATCCTGTAGCTAGCAAACCTAGCTAACACCTATCAGGAAAGCAGAACAAACCACCTGATGAACAAAGGAGGAAGCTGCTGGCAGAGAGAGTGATTGGCACTGGAATGGGCTGCCCAGGGAGGTGGTGGAGTGGCCGTGGCTGGAGGTGTTGCAGCCAAGCCTGGCTGGGGCACTTAGTGCCATGGTCTGGTTGGTTGGGCAGGGCTGGGTGCTAGGTTGGGCTGGATGATCTTGGAGGTCTCTTCCAACCTGCTTGATTCTATGATTCTGTGATTCATGTGATGTTTCAGGTGTGGAAAGGAAGAGGCAAGACTTGGGTAATAGGTTGGATGCGGTGATCTCAAAGGTCTTTTCCAACCTGCTCAATTCTGTGACTCTGGCAAGCAGAACATGTTGTTAGGGTTGCAGTGAGGGGGCAATTTCTGTGTGCTGGGCCAAGCAATCTTAAGAGTGGGGATTTGGTATTGATTTGGCTCTTTTTTTGTTCTCCCCTATTTCATTTCCCCCCTGCCCTCTCGCCCAGGTGTGGTTATGTGACTGGCTGCATCCAGGTTCTCCAGCGAAGAGAGATGCAGCCTGCAGTGGCTGTGAAGGACTTGTCAGGGGGAGAGAATTGTTTTGTTCAAGCCCTAAAATGTGGTCAGTTTGCAGTCCCATGGGTCATCAGCTCAACTTCATTTGGTGTTTTGTTTCTTTTGAGGACTTGGCTGCTCTTTGATCTGTATCAATCAGTGGAATTTGATTTGTGTGGGTGCTGATGCTCTAAGAAGGGACAGAATGGATTAGCTTAGGTAATATCTTCTCCTCTTTTTTTTCTTGCCAGGAAGCTTTAACAATCCTTTTTGCCAGGAAGACTCAAAACTATTACTACTGGAGTGAAAACAGTGTCCACTGAGCAGAGGAGCTGAGTGCTGCTTGCCTTTTGGTCGACAAAATCAAAGCAGGAAGCTTTTCTTCAGCAGTCCCTTCCTATTTGATCTTGCTTTTTAATACAGAACTGATTGTTCTCTGCTCCTCTCTGCCTGCTGAAGCAAACCTGTCACTTGAGAAAGAAATCACTCCTAAAACACAAGCCATAGACACAGCAGGGTGTGGCTGCTGATTAAAGATGCACCACTGAGCCTGGCTAGGAAGCATGTTCCAGGAATCCATTGTACTCCTGGCCCTCATATTTCTCCTGAATGACTTAGTTGGAAATAGGAGGGGGGTAAAAAGAAATATTCTGAGAGCTGTTTGAGGTTAAAGAGGGGAGTTGGAAAGGTTCCATTAAGATGGTGTCACAGTGGATGGGTGGAAAACTCCCTCCTGAGTGTGATGAAATGGAATCAGTAATCCTCTTCTCTTTGCTATCCAGCATTGCATCAAGTATGAAAAGCAAATTGGATTCTGCTTTCAGCTTTTTGGGTTGCTGTTAAAAACACAGGCAAAAGGTCTTTTTTTCCACCCTAACCCTGAGTTTCATAATCACTCACACAATAATTGGTTTGAAAATAGACTTCTGCCCATAGTTGGGCAGAAGAATCTCTGATATGATGGAGCCTGAGTTACCTGATCCTGACTCTAGGTGAACATTTGCTCTTGAGTACTAAGGTGGTTACCTTATGTGGGTAAAAAACCATTCTGAGCAGGCTTCTGAGAGCTGTTTGAGGTTAAAGAGGGGAGTTGGAAGGGTTCCATTAAGACGATGTCACAGTGGATGGGTGGAAAACTCCCTCCTGAGTGTGCTAAAATGGAATCAGTAATCCTCTTCTCTTTGCCATCCAGCACTTCATCCAGTATGTGTATGCAGCTGTAGACAGAAATACACAAGGTAAAGGTAATGCAGAAACACAACAGCCCTTCCAGAAACCTGAGCCCCTTGGAGGGGTTCCCAACCACCCTTCCACCTTCTCCCACCCCTCTATCTTACCCTAGACTTTGCCTGACATTCAAGGTGAGTTTGGAGAGTCAACCAAGGGGGGTTAGAAGCAGATGGATTAGCAGGTTAGAGAGAGAGAGACAAGTGCAGCCCAAAGCCAGAGAGCAAACTCTGTTACCTGTATTTGTGTTGTTGTTATACATCTCAGCAAGCCTATGAGTGTAGTAGACATCACCATTGGTTCCTTTGCACAGCCTATGGTCTAATTCCTCTCACCAAAATATCCCAGCTAGGCTCAAACTAGCACAGTGTGAAAAGCAGATTTGATTCTGGCTTCAGTGTTTTGGGTTGCTGTTAAAAATACAAGCAAAAGGTCTTTTATTCCCCACCCCCACCCCCAACCCTGAGCTGAATAATCACTCACACAATAATTGGTTTGAAATTAGACTTCTGCCCACAGCTGGGCAGAAGAATCTCTGATATGATGGAGCCTGAGTTACCTGATCCTGACTCTAGATGTGCTTGATTACTAAGGTGGTTACCTTGTGGAGGGTTTAGTCATGCTGATTGAATTCTCCTTCCTTTTATTGGACCTAACTGTTAATGTGAAATCCCTCTGGAGCCCACAGCATCATCTGTGGCTAGGCAGGTTTGCTTCACAAGTGACCAGCACACAACCTCCCTTTTAGTTGCTGAAGGTACTGTGGATGCTGTGCAGCCACAAGGAGGCAGAGAGGGAGAAACTTGATTGCTTGGGGGTTGCCTTATGGAGGGTTTGGTCATGTTGATTGAATTCTCCTTCTTTTTACTAGACCTGTTAGTTTGGAATCCCTCTGGACCCCACAGCCATCATCTGTGGCTAGGCAGGTTTGCTTCACAAGTGACCAGTACACACAGAGAGAAACCTCCCTTCTAGTTGCTGGAGGTACTGTGGATGCTGTGCAGCCATAAGGAGGCAGAGAGGGGGAAAATTGATTGCTTGGGGGTTACCTTATGGAGGATTTAGTCATACTGATTGAATTCTCCTTCCTTTTATTGGACCTAACTGTTAGTTTGGAATCCCTCTGGAGCCCACAGCATCATCTGTGGCTAGGCAGGTTTGCTTCACAAGTGACCAGCACACAACCTCCCTTTCAGTTGCTGAAGGTACTGTGGATGCTGTGCAGCCACAAGGAGGCAGAGAGAGGGAACCTTGTGAATGTACTTCAGCTCAAACACCACAACCAGAAACACTCTTTCCTCTCTACCCTTTCCCATACATTGTTCACTTCAAAGGAGGAGTGGGGAGGAAGGTGGGGGAAAGAGCAGCCCACCTCTTTTTTCTGTTGCAGGATGTTAACCTCTCTCCCCATTTAAAAGCTGCTTTTGAAAGAGCATAATGTTGTTGGCTCTTGTACAATTAATGTGCCTTGGTCCTGGTGTAACAAATAACTACAACCTGGGGCTTTATTTTTTCCCTTGCAGCTCCTCTCTTTCCCTCTCCTAATGTGTGCAAAATCCATGATCTTAGCCTCAAAAGGCAACTCTGCAAAAGCCCTTTCCCCTCTTTGACTTTCCCCAAGTCTTTTGAGCTTGTAGAAGAAGACTAGATTGGATGTGAATCTCACTCCACCATGCCAGTGTGCTTGGATGACCTTTTTAACCCTTCCAAGAATGCTTTGCACTAAGCTGAGCTCTGTGGAATCATTAAGTGAGACTTTATCCTCGACCTTCACCTTGATGTTTTAAGTTGAAAGCAGTTAACTGGCTGGCAGTAAAAGCACAGACCTGGATTCCTCCAGCAATTGCTCTGTGTGGGGACCTGACACCAGCAAGTCACCCTGATTCCAGCTCTTGCCTTGTTGCAGGGTGTATGGTCAGGCCACTTTAGATCTGGATCCTGAGAGGGATGTGATGGTGGTGGTTTGAGTTGGGGGTAGGTATAAGAAGCATCAAGTAACAGCTGCCAACAGATCTCAGCCTCTGGACTGGCTCCTAAGCCTGCCTGTAAAATGGGGGTGGGTGTGTTGGTGTTTCCTACCTCACAGGGCTGTTGTGAGGATCAGTGTGCAAGAAATTGCTTGTTGGAGAGAACTGAGTTAAGCAAGGAACAGCCTGCAGTAAGCCAAGCAATGGAAGAATTGCTGAACGAGCTGGAAGCTGAAGGGTGGTGCTGAGGGCTTCTGTCTGTACAGGAACAAGCAGGTTACTGCTTCTGCTGTCATGCTGGGCTAGGAGAAAACTGGATTGGCTGCCCTGTATTGTGCAGAGCAAAGAGGAGTTCAGTTTTGAGCCCCCCTCTCCTGAGAAGCTGGGTTTTGCTGCGCTGCAAAACGAGGTTATCCTCTGCCTTATTAAGTGGAGATGCCTCCTTGGTCCCACTCCCAAAATGTCTGTGGGTTCTGCTTCCAGGTTGGATTGCTGAGACATCTTCTTGGCCTCTTCCTCACCATGTTTAATCACTCTCTTCCTCAACTAAGAACAAGCCCCTTCGTGGCACTGATTAAATGGACAACAAGCAGGTTATGGAGGCAAAGTTTACTCAAGTGCTCAATAATTACCTGGTTTCTGTTAACCAGTCAGGAGAAAGAAGATTCCTCACAAGTGGTTGAATGCTCAGTGTGTGCCAATTATCCCTCTCCTTTAATGTGCTCATTATCTCCTTTAATTGTCTTGCTGGATGCTGTCAAAATGGTTGAATTATGACTTGATTTGGGGGGGTGGGATCAAACAAAGACCACTTGAGACACTCAGACTCCTCTTGTAGGAACTGTTTGTGAGCTCTCCCTCCCTTTCCCACAGGCTCTGAAAGAAGTGGGACAGCTCACAAAGATGACTTGCAAGTTTTCATCCCTGAGCTGCTCTTGCTGAGAGGAGTGGAGGTGCTGAGAAAGTCTCAGAGCCATTTTGGAGCCTTGGTTATCAGTTTGCAAAGTTGCAGCATTGCCTGCCAGAGACTCCAGATCTGTTTTCTCTTCTTTATTTCCTTGAGCCTTCTTGTAGCTTCCAAACCCAAATTGATCATCCTAAGGCTGGGTTGATTGAAGTTACTTTATTGTGTGTGTGTTCTACTTCTAGTTGAAGGAATGGATTTAAGTGAAACCCAAGCAAACAGCTGGGGAAAGTGTTTATGGAGCTGACTGTGGTTAAAAAAGCTTCACTTTGCTATTGCTGCTTAGAGCCAGAATTGTTTAGGCTGCTGTTGTTGAAGCATCCCCCCCCAAAAAAGCATTTTCCTTATCCAGAGGCAAATTTCCTTGTGGCATGTGTGTTAAAAAAGAAAAACCCTCCACCAATCTTAAGGGGGGAAAACCAAAACCCAACCAAAACAGAGCCAACCAAAAAGTCTTTTCTTTGAGAGATGTGCAAATTGTGTTTGGATGGTGCTGGTCTGTGAAAACACTTTAAAACTTCTTTCCCATGATGTCTTTTTCTTAGGGTATGTACATTAAATCCACATATGATGGTCTCCATGTAATTACTGGAACAACAGAAAATGTAAGTATTGTTAATGCTGTGTCTCTTCAGGCTTGGCAGCCTTTTTCACCTAACTTATGGTTTATGCTTTCCCTACCTTTTGCTTGCCCAAAGTGTGCTCAGCTGGCTGTTGAGGACCAATGGCATGTTGGCCAGCAGAAATTCTTGGGCTTGTTCAGCTTAAGAGTTGAAAAGGAGCTGGTCCCAGCTGCAACCCTGGAGGATCAGGTTTGGTGGGTGTCTTGCAAGAGGGCTGAGAATGCTGCAGTTGAACAAGGATAGGAAGGAGTTGTGGATGAATAAGAGATAAAAGCCTTCCTTGTGCATTGCTTTAGTGCAGGAGGGCTGAAAATGCTGCAGTTGAACAAGGATAGGAAGTAGCTGTGGATGAATAAGAGATAAAAACCTTCCTTATGTATTGCTTCAGTGCAGGAGGGCTGAAAATGCTGCAGTTGAACAAGGATAGGAAGTAGCTGTGGATGAATAAGAGATAAAAACCTTCCTTATGTATTGCTTTAGTGCAGGAGGGCTGAAAATGCTGCAGTTGAACAAGGATAGGAAGTAGCTGTGGATGAATAAGAGATAGAAACCTTCCTTATGCATTGCTTCAGTGCAAGAGGGCTGAAAATGCTGCAGTTGAACAAGGGTAGGGAGTAGCTGCCTTGGGGTTAACCTTGCTGGATGAATAAGAGATAAAAGCCTTCCTTATGCATTGCTTCAGTGCAAGAGGGCTGAAAGTGCTGCAGTTGAACAAGGATGGGAAGTAGTTGCCTTGGAGTTAGCCTTGCTGGATGAATAAGAGATAAAATCCTTCCTTATGCATTGCTTCAGTGCAGGAGGGCTGAGAATGCTGCAGTTGAACAAGGATAGGAAGTAGCTGTGGATGAATAAGAGATAAAAGCCTTCCTTATGTATTGCTTCAGTGCAAGAGGGCTGAAAGTGCTGCAGTTGAACAAGGATAGGAAGTAGCTGTGGATGAATAAGAGATAAAAACCTTCCTTATGTATTGCTTTAGTGCAGGAGGGCTGAAAATGCTGCAGTTGAACAAGGATAGGAAGTATCTGTGGATGAATAAGAGATAGAAACCTTCCTTATGCGTTGCTTCAGTGCAAGAGGGCTGAAAATGCTGCAGTTGAACAAGGGTAGGAAGTAGCTGCCTTGGGGTTAACCTTGCTGGATGAATAAGAGATAAAAGCCTTCCTTATGCATTGCTTCAGTGCAAGAGGGCTGAAAATGCTGCAGTTGAACAAGGATGGGAAGTAGTTGCCTTGGAGTTAGCCTTGCTGGATGAATAAGAGATAAAATCCTTCCTTATGCATTGCTTCAGTGCAAGAGGGCTGAAAGTGCTGCAATTGAACAAGGATAGGAAGTAGCTGTGGATGAGTAAGAGATAAAAGCCTTCCTTATGTATTGCTTCAGTGCAAGAGGGCTGAAAGTGCTGCAGTTGAACAAGGATAGGAAGTAGCTGTGGATGAATAAGAAATAAAAGCCTTCCTTATGTATTGCTTCAGTGCAAGAGGGCTGAAAGTGCTGCAGTTGAACAAGGATGGGAAGTAGCTGCCTTGGAGCTAACCTTGATGGATAGATAAAAGCCTTCCTTGTGCATTGCTTTAGTGCAAGAGGGCTGAAAATGCTGCAGTTGAACAAGGATGGAAAGTAGCTGCCTTGGAGTTAACCTTGATGGATAGATAAAAGCCTTCCTTGTGCATTGCTTTAGTGCAAGAGGGCTGAAAATGCTGCAGTTGAACAAGGATGGAAAGTAGCTGCCTTGGAGTTAACCTTGATGGATAGATAAAAGCCTTCCTTGTGCATTGCTTTAGTGCAAGAGGGCTGAAAATGCTGCAGTTGAACAAGGATAGGAAGTAGCTGCCTTGGAGTTAACCTTGATGGATAGATAAAAGCCTTCCTTGTGCATTGCTTTAGTGCAAGAGGGCTGAAAATGCTGCAGTTGAACAAGGATAGGAAGTAGCTGTGGATGAATAAGAGATAAAAACCTTCCTTATTTATTGCTTCAGTGCAAGAGGGCTGAAAGTGCTGCATTTGAACGAGGATGGGAAGTAGCTGCCTTGGAGTTAACTTTCCTGGGTAGATAAAAGCCTTCCTTATGCATTGCTTCAATGCAAGAGGGCTCAAAATGCTGCAGTTGAACAAGGATAGGAAGTAGCTGTGGATGAATAAGTCATAAAGACCTTTCTTGTGCATTGCTTCAGTGCAAGAGGGCTGAAAGTGCTGCAGTTGAACAAGGATAGGAAGTCATCTTCATTGTATGTGGAACAAGCACTAAAGAACACTGAATTTTCCAGGCTGGCTTGGGCCTTTCAGTGATTCCTTTCATGATGGCATTTGTGTTTCAAATGAAGCTGTCAGAAGTGTTTTGTCTTATCCTGCTGCTGTGGAAAGTGAAAACTACCTCCCTGGTTATTTACAGCTGCTGCATCTGATCTGCAGTGAGGTTCTCTTAACAGCTCAGATAGGAATGTTCTTTTCAACCCTTTGAGCTGATTGAGCCTGTTTTCTCTTTGTGGGGCTCTGGCTCAGCCTGATCTAGAGTAGGGTGTCCCTGCCCATGGCAGGAGGGTTGGAACTATATGATCCTTGTGGTACCTTCCAACCCTGACTGATTCTGTGATGCATTTCTTCTGCTGCAGGCAGGGTAGCCAAAGTTTATACCTGATGGATACTATCCCTGCTAGAAGTTGTGTGAGCATCACTTGTCTCAAACCAAACATGAGGAATTTCAGCCTTGAAATGCAAAGCCTGAGGAGTCAGACCCACAGCTACAGCTAGCATCAGCCAACTCAGCAGAATGAAGCAGAAGCAACAGAACCTTCATCTAGAAAACAGGGGGGGAAAAAAGCAGATGGGGTTTGGCAGTCGAATTTCAGATTGAAAAGGGAACCTTTCTCTCTCTCTGTCATTTACTGGGACTGGATTTAATTTCCCAGAAGCAAAGAGAAAATCTTTCTGCATTTCAGGGAATTAGATTTAGAATCAAGCAGTTTGGAAGAGACCTCCAAGCTCATCCAGTCCAACCTATCCCCCAGCCCTATCCAATCAACTAGACCATGGCACCAAGTGCCTCATCCAGCCTTCTCTTGAAGACCCCCAGGGATGGTGACTCCACCACCTCCCTGGGCAGCCCATTCCAATGCCAATCACTCTCTCTGTGAAGAACTTCCTCCTAAAAGGAAGGAGTTTCCTCAAAACTCTTCTCTTTGTGATTCATGAGATGATCATTTAAAGCCCCCACCAGGAAGATTCAGTCACGATGACTTTTTCCCTGCTGGCTCTCTCACTCACCCTAACAGCCTGGAGGTGCTGAGGGCAGAGCAAGAAGCTGCAGGGGGAGAAGCTGTTAATTTGTGAGCATTAATAATGCTGCAGAAAAGAAATGAGAGAAGAAGTAAGGGGGCTCCTGCTTTTATTCATGCAGCTGCTTCTTTAAATCAAACAATCCTTGCTTTCAAGTATGATTCTGTTAGATGGGAGGAGAAACATCTAAGCAGCATAGCCACAAAGCATAGTCATGATGGCCAGGCTGGATGTGAGGCTGTGGGCAGCCTGCTCTAGGGTAGGGTGTCCCTGCCCATGGGTTGGAACTGGCTGATCCTTGTGGTCCCTTCCAACCCTGACTGATTCTATGATGGTGCAGGTGTGATGATCTTGGAGGTCTCTTCCAACCTGTTTGTTTGATCCTGTGTGATCTGACTTGTTTTGCTCTTTGTGGCCATGATTTAACTGCTAGGAAACAGGAAGAATCCCAATTCTCTTCCCTCAGAGCAACACTTTCTGGCCTCTTTTCTTTCCAGTTCTGCTTCTCCAAGGGAGACAAAGTCTTCCAATGGCTCCTGCAAGATCACAGAGAAGCATTTGTCTTTGCAGCAGCATTATTGGGATGGAGTAACCACAGTTCTGCTTTTCCCTGTTTGCCAGTTGAGGTGTTTGATGTTCAGCTACCAAAGCCCCATTAAGGTTTGGATCTTGCTGTTCAGCATGAGGAGTTCCTCTCTCCCAGCACATCAGTTCAAAGCAGCTGAGTTCTGAAACTTGAGGAAGGTTCTTCACAGGTCACTGCCCTAGAAGAGCTTCTCTCTGGTGGCCTTCTAGCATTAGACTAAGCTGAGCTTTCTGATTTGTGTCTTCTCTCTTTTGTTTGGAGGTAACAAAGCTGAAGGGTGGATTGGTCCAGCCAGAGATCACAGCTTTCCAGTTGAGCAGCCTTGTTAGACCCTGTTGGAGAGATTCTTTTCATTCAAGAAGCAAATGCAGTCCTCCAATAAGGCCACTTGGTCGTTTTGGTGTTCCAATAAACAGGAAGGGAAGCATCTTCTGAAGCTAACAGCATGAAGCACATCTCCTGCAGGAGCATGACTACAAAGGGAGGGCTGCTCCTACTGTCCCCACTTACTGTGCACTGCTTGAGTCTGGGGGGGTCCCCTCAGAGAACAGGAAAGAGAGAGCATTCAGAAGGCTTGACAGGAAAATCTCCCCTCTGAGCATGCAGCAAATGGACTCCCAGAGGGTCTGAAGTGGTCTTGCAGGCACTGTGGGTAGAGTGGGTGAATGGGACCATGACAACACTTAGCCTAGAGGAGAAAACTGAATCTGCTCTGAAGAATCAATCCTAAGAAGATTCTGCATGGCTTGTGTCAACGTGTGAGCCTTGGTGACAGGGACCACCACCTCTTGGTCACTTTTCTGGTGAAGATGACAGCTGTGGTGTGAAAATCTATTCCTCCTAGTAGGGCTTCATGAATGGCTCTTTGTGTGCAGTGTGTACACCTGGGGAAAGGAAGAGCTTTGGCTTCTCCTCTGCCCTCTCTCCAGCAGGGATGCTACCAGATAGGATTTCTTTGCACCTGGTTCATAATGAGCAGTGTGTACACCTGGGGAAAGGAGGAGCTTTGGCTTCTCCTCTGCCCTCTCTCCAGCAGGGATGCTATCAGATAGGATTTCTTTGCACCTGGTTCATAATGAGCAGTGTGTACACCTGGAGAAAGGAAGAGCTTTGGCTTCTCCTCTGCCCTCTCTCCAGCAGGGATGCTACCAGATAGGATTTCTTTACACCTGGGTCTTATGAGCAGTGTGTACACCTGGAGAAAGGAAGAGCTTTGGCTTCTCCTCTGCCCTCTCTCCAGCAGGGATGCTACCAGATAGGATTTCTTTACACCTGGTTCATAATGAGCAGTGTGTACACCTGGAGAAAGGAGGAGCTTTGGCTTCTCCTCTGCCCTCTCTCCAGCAGGGATGCTACCAGATAGGATTTCTTTACACCTGGTTCATAATGAGCAGTGTGTACACCTGGAGAAAGGAGGAGCTTTGGATTCTCCTCTCCCTTCTCTCCAGCAGGGATGCTACCAGATAGGATTTCATTACACCTGGTTCTTAATGAGCAGTGTATACACCTGGAGAAAGGAGGAGCTTTGGATTCTCCTCTCCCTTCTCTCCAGCAGGGATGCTACCAGATAGGATTTCATTACACCTGGTTCTTAATGAGCAGTGTATACACCTGGAGAAAAGAAGAGCTTTGGCTTCTCCTCTGCCTTCTCTCCAGCAGGGATGCTACCAGATAGGATTTCTTTGCACCTCTGTTCTTAACTTGGGAGGAAAAAAAGGGGCAAGGAAGAAGAGCTGCAGCATAAGACCACAGCCTTGAGATTCCTTTATTAATGGTTTCTATTTCACCTTGCAGTGTGCTAGAGGCAATGGGTTGCTTTCTTTGCAGGTAGACCTTTCCAATTTGAGTATTGGCAGACCCTGTTTTCCTGGCTGGGCAAACTACTTTGTAGAGCACCTCTTTGGTGAAGATTTAGGCTGTGTTTGCTGGGCTCCATACTAGAGGAAGTTGTGTCATTAGATAAGCTCCTGTAGAGTTCAAAGGTGATGACACAAGATCCACTTGCATTTAGGTTTTGGAACTACATCTGAGCTAAACTAGCAGCATGAAAGAGAAGGATTATACAGATTATTAGGTCTGAAGTAGTAAAGTGTGAGTAGTGAAATGGCAGGCAGAAGACAGATCATTAGAACATGACCATCAGTGTTAAAATGCTTCCTCAGGTTGCTCAGCCAGCACCTTTAATGCTAAAGAAGTGCCCAAAAGTCAAGGCTGAGGTTCTTTGTTGTAAGTAAAAGTACACCTTGGGCATCTCTCCTTGATGTAGGATCTCTTAGGACTGAGTGATGAGTGACTCTTCTTCTCAGCCTCAAGTTTCCCTTGAGCATCTTCCATTTTAGCACTGTCTTTAAGCCTTGAATGATGTCCAACTGCATTAGTAAGTCATAGTGTAGCCATGGGATGTATTTTTTGAGTAGGGATGTAGTTAAATGCTTCCTCAAGTTGCTCAGCCAACACCTTTAATGCCAAAGGAGTGCCCAAAAGTCAAGGCTGAGCTTCTTTATTGTAAGTAAAACTACATCTTGGGCATCCCTCCTTGATGTAGGATCTTTTAGGACTGAGTGATGAGTGACTCTTCTTCTCAGCCTCATGTTGCCCTTGAGTATCTTCCATTTTAGCACTGTCTTTAAGCCTTGAATGATGTCCAACTGCATTAGTAAGTCATAGTGTAGCTATGGGATGTACATTTTGGGCAGGCATGTAGTTATGAAGAAAAGGTGGCTCTAGGGAGACCTTATAGAAGCCTTCCAGTACCTGAAGGGGAGCTACAAGAAAGCCAGGAATGGACTTTTCCCAAGGGCTTGTAGTGATAAGATGAAAGGGAATGGATTGAAGCTTGAGGAGGGCAGATTGAGACTGGAGATGAGGAAGAAATTCATTGCAGTGAGGGTGCTGAGACACTGGCACAGGTTGCCCAGGGAGGTTGTGGAGCTGTTCAGGACCAGGTTGGATGAGAGAGGTGGTTGGATGTGGGAAGTGTTGTTGGAACTGGCTGATCTTTAAGGTCCCTTCCAACCCAACCCATTCTGTGATTATTAAATACAACCCACAAGCCTGGAGCAGATTGTGTAGATGCTTCTCTTTCCTCTCACCTGGTGATGAATTCAACTTCATTCCTTTCTGCAAGACTCACAGTGGACTTTTCATGCTCCTGAGCAACTTGAGGGGTTTGGGTGGTGGTCTTTATTTCAAGCTGGCAGCATCATCTTGCAGCTTTAAGTTGTTCAGCTGGGTTCAGTGGCTGGCAACCACCTGATGGAGAGGAAAACTACACCACTGCCACTCTGTGAAGCTTAAGGAACTGATTTTCCTCTCAGCAGAGGGATCTCTCCCTCAGAAAACAGTTGGTCTGCTGTAGAAGGGAGAAGAAAGGAAAGCTTGCAGGAGGCTGCCACTTTAGGAGGGAGGTTTGGGGTTCTTTTGGGGTGGGGTGGGTTTCTTTTTGAGGGGATGGAGGTGGTTTTGGTGACAAGTTAGCTGTTGAGGTGAGTTGTCTTGAGGCAAAAAGAACCCAAACAAACCCAAAACCTACTTTTCAGGGTGTGGTCTTTGCAGGATGTGATCTTTGTGAGATGTGATCTTTGCAGGATGTGATCTTTGCAGGATGTGATCTTTGCAGGATGTGATCTTTGCAGGATGTGATCTTTGCAGGATGTGATCTTTGTCAGATGTGATCTTTGCAGGATGTGATCTTTGTCAGATGTGGTCTTTGCAGGATGTGATCTTTGTCAGATGTGGTCTTTGCAGGATGTGATCTTTGCAGGATGTGATCTTTGTGAGATGTGATCTTTGCAGGATGTGATCTTTGTGAGATGTGATCTTTGCAGGATGTGATCTTTGTCAGATGTGATCTTTGCAGGACGTGATCATTGTAGGATGTAATCATTCTGGGATGTGATCTTTGCAGGATGTGATCATAGTGAGATATGATCATTGCAGGATGTGATCTTAGTGAGATATGATCTTTGCAGGATGTGATCTTAGTGAGATATGATCATTGCAGGATGTGATCTTAGTGAGATATGATCTTTGCAGGATGTGATATTTGCAGGACGTGATCATTGCAGGATGTGATCTTTGTCAGACATGATCTTTGCAGGATGTGTTCTTTACAGGATGTGACCTTTGCAGGATGTGATCTTAGTGAGATATGATCATTGCAGGATGTGATCTTAGTGAGATATGATCATTGCAGGATGTGATCTTAGTGAGATATGATCATTGCAGGATGTGATCATTGCAGGATGTGTTCTTAGTGAGATATGATCATTGCAGGATGTGATCTTAGTGAGATATGATCATTGCAGGATGTGATCACTGCAGGATGTGTTCTTAGTGAGATATGATCATTGCAGGATGTGTTCTTAGTGAGATAGGATCATTGCAGGATGTGATCATTGCAGGATGTGTTCTTAGTGAGATATGATCATTGCAGGATGTGATCATTGCAGGATGTGATCTTAGTGAGATATGATCATTGCAGGATGTGATCATTGCAGGATGTGTTCTTAGTGAGATATGATCATTGCAGGATGTGATCATTGCAGGATGTGATCTTAGTGAGATGTGATCATTGCAGGATGTGGTCTTAGTGAGATTTTTGACCCTTGGTTGCATTTCTTTTACCCTAATAACACCAGAAGCTAAGTTACCACATAATTGCCATCACCTTCCTAGAGGTGCCTGACCTAATGCCCTCTCCTTGGGTGCTCCTTGAAGAACAATCATTTACTGAACTGCTCTGCAACCTGATGGAACTTCACAGGCTGAAATGGCAACCTTGGGCAATTTGGTCATGAGAAACAGGTTGCCCAGGGAGGTTGTGGAGCACAGAATCACCCAATGTGATCTTTGATCACATTGGGTGATTCTGTGCTCCACAACCTCCCTGGAGCTGTTCAAGGCCAGGTTGGATGAGACCTTGAGCCACCTGTTCTAATGGGAGGTGGAACTGGAATAGGTTGGAACTGGCTGATCCTTGAAGTCCCTTCCAACCTAAGCAGTTCTCTGACGAATTGCCAGTCTTACCTCGGTGGATGAAAAACCCCAGCCAAGGGTCAGCTTTTCGAGGCTCAAGAGATGTCAAGGAGGGGGCTGAATGAACTTTTTGGGTTAAAAAGAGACCTTTAAGACTCAATGACCCTTTGATAAAAGAGTATTGCTACCTTCCTCAAGGTTTTGATTGTGTCCTGTGCCTTAGCGCAGATCATTGCTCTCCCGAAGCGATTGATGCGATACCACTTTGAGTTCTTGAGTGCAGAAATGTCATGGTCAGCTTTCACCTGAGATTTAACCTAGCTTAGCAACCATACTGCTGCAAAAGAGAGAGAGAGAGAGATGATGGCCAGGAAGAACTTTATTCTTGATCATCTCTTTTATTTTAAATTCAGTCGCCTGCAGATCGGTGCAAGAAAATCCATGCTGGGGATGAAGTGATTCAAGTTAATCACCAAACTGTGGTATGTATCACTGTGTTCTGTGTCAATTGGAGGTGGAGGTGGTCCTGGCACCATCAGCATGTGTAGAAACAACCAGAAAAACCAAGGGAAAAAAAATGTGTTCTTTTGATAAATATTGATTCTAACAGATGCAGTTTGATGCTTTGTTTTTCTTTCCTTCCCTCTTCCCAAAATGTAAAGTTCTGAAGGTAAGCTCCAATCCTGTGAGTGTCACTGGAAGGATGGAGTTAGGCTGGAGTTAGGAGGTGAATGGCTGCAGAGCAGCCCTGAGGAATAGGACCTGGGGGTCTGGGGTGATGAAAAGCTCAACAGGAGCCTGCAGTGTGAGTGCAGCCCAGACACAACCCTGTGCTGGGCTGCAGCAAGAGCAGTGTGGGCACAGGGTAAGGGAGGGGATTCTGCCCCTTGGCTCTGCTCTCCTCACACCCCACCTGCAGTCCTGTGTGCAGTTCTGGAGCCCCCAACACAAGCAGGACATGGAAGTGTTGGAGCCAGTCCAGAGGAGGCCACCAAGATGCTGAGAGGGCTGCAGCAGCTCTGCTCTGAGGACAGGCTGAGAGAGTTGGGGCTGTGCAGGCTGGAGAAGAGAAGGCTTGGAGGAGAGCTTGGAGTGGCCTTGCAGGATCTGAAGGGGGCTACAGGAGGCCTGGGGAGGGACTATTGACAAGGTCTGGTAATGAGAAGAGGAGGATGAATGGGTTTGAAGTGGCAGAGGGGAGACTGAAAGTGGATGTTAGGAAGAAGTTGTTTGCAGTGAGGGTGGTGAGACACTGGTACAGGTTGCCCAGGGAGGTTGTGGAACACAGAATCACCCAACGTGATCATTGAGTGCTTCTGTGCTCCACAACCTCCCTGGGGGTGTTCAGAACCAGGTTGGTTGAGTCCTTGAGCAACCTGTTCTAGTGGGAGGTGTCCCTGGCTATGGCAGAGGGTTGGAACTGGCTGAGCTTTGAGGTCCCTTCCAACCTAAACCATTCCATGATTAACAGCTGTGGGTTTGGGAGCTAGGTTAGTTTGTCTTCTGCTTACCTATGCTCTAGGAGGCTTAGTGTAACAGAAGGTTTGGGTCAAAGGGATGTGCAGAGAGCTGGAAGGGGAAGCAGGGAGTTTAAGATCAAGATTGTCTCCTGGAAGCTGGAAAACTTCTGCTTGCCAAGCCTGTTGGAATGGGTTTTGAGAGCAAAGCCTCCCATAGGCTGTCCAGGATGTTTGTCTTGAGTTTAATTATGGACATTTAAACTTGGGAGGTTGAAAAGTCTTCCAGCTGTGACAGGCAAGAAACCCAAAGGTGTGCAAATTGCTCTTTGTGTGGTGGACAGATGCATGCTCTCTCCTGATTGCTTCATCTGGGATTAAGGCACTTGGGGTGGAAGTAGGGCAGGCTGTCAGTGCCAGAGAGCAGCTCAGAGAACCATAGAATCAAGCAGGTTGGAAGAGAGCTCCAAGCTCAGCCAGCCCAACCTAGCACCCAGCCCTGCCCAACCAACCAGACCATGGCACTAAGTGCCCCAGCCAGGCTTGGCTGCAACACCTCCAGCCACAGCCACTCCACCACCTCCCTGGGCAGCCCATTCCAGTGCCAATCACTCTCTCTGACAACAACTTCCTAACAACATCCAGCCTAGACCTGCCCTGGCACAGCTTCAGCCTCTGTCCCCTTCTTCTGCTGCTGGCTGCCTGGCAGCAGAGCCCAACCCCACCTGGCTACAGTCTCCCTGCAGGCAGCTGCAGGCAGCAATGAGCTCTGCCCTGAGCCTCCTCTGCTGCAGGCTGCACCCCCCCAGCTCCCTCAGCCTCTCCTCACAGGGCTGTGCTCCAGGCCCCTCCCCAGCCTTGCTGCCCTGCTCCAAACACCTTCCAGCACCTCAACAGCTCTCTGCAATGGAGGAGCCCAGAGCTGGACACAGCACTCCAGGGGTGGCCTCAGCAGTGCTGAGCACAGGGGTGGGCACAAGAACCTCCCTTGTCCTGCTGCCCACACTGCTCCTCAGCCAGCCCAGGATGCCACTGCCATGATGGTGCTCTGGAGCAAAGCTCCCTCATCACACTTCACATTTCCAACCAGCTGAGTACCTATTCCAGTTGTCTGCACTGGACTTATTTGCTGGGAAGATCAGATTCTTGCTCCTGAGTCTAGTAATATAAATACTAAGCTCTAATATAAGCTCTCTTACCCAGCTGGATGGATTCTGAGTCTAGGTCTATGATGTTGTATGAGTGAAGCTAAGGTATTTTGAGATGCTGACCACAGTTCGTAGAGAAAGGGCCAGGGGGGTGTCACAACCTGGTATCCTGAGCCAGCCCTGAGGTCATGCCAAGATTCAAATCTTATAATCCTAGAATCAGGCAGGGTTGGAAGGGACTACAAGGATCAGGCAGTGCCAACTCCCCTGCCATGCCCAGGGACACCCTACCCTAGAGCAGGCTGCACACAGCCTCAGCCAGCCTGGCCTCAAACACCTCCAGCCATGGGGCCTCAACCACCTCCCTGGGCAACCCCTGCCAGCCTCTCACCACTCTCCTGCTCAACAACTTCCTCCTCCCCTCCAGCCTCACTCTCCCCACCTCCAGCTTTGCTCCATCCCCCCCCAGTCCTGGCACTCCCTGACAGCCTAAAAAGTCCCTCCCCAGCTTTTTTGGAGTTCCCCTTTCAGATGCTGGAAGGCCACAAGAAGGTCCCCTGGGAGCCTCCTCTGCTCCAGCCTTCACAGCACCAATTCTTTCAGTCTGTGCTCACAGCAGAGCTGCTGCAGCCTCTGAGCATCTCTTGGAACTTAACCATTCACCATTATTCAAAAGAAATGTGGCCAGCAGGTTGAGAGAGGTGATTCTGTCATAGAATCAAGCAGGTTGGAAAAGAGCTCCAAGCTCAGCCAGCCCAACCTAGCACCCAGCCCTGCCCAACCAACCAGACCATGGCACTAAGTGCCCCAGCCAGGCTTGGCTGCAACACCTCCAGGGACGGTGACTCCACTGGAGTGCTGTGCCAGCAGGTTGAGAGAGGTGATTCTTTGGGGCCAGAGTGGCTGAGAGCAGGCAGGCAGAGAGGGAGCTGAGGGTGCTGGGAGAGAGGAGCTGCAGAGGAGGCAGCAGTGTGCCCAGGTGGGCAGCAGAGCCAATGGCATCCTGGGCTGGCTCAGGAGCAGTGTGGGCAGCAGGACAAGGGAGGTTCTTGTGCCCACCCCTGTGCTCAGCACTGCTCAGGCCACCCCTAGAGTGCTGTGTCCAGCTCTGGGCTTCTCCATTGCAGAGAGCTGTTGAGGTGCTGGAAGGTGTTTGGAGCAGGGCAGCAAGGCTGGGGAGGGGCCTGGAGCAGAGCCCTGTGAGGAGAGGCTGAGGGAGCTGGGGGGGTGCAGCCTGCAGCAGAGGAGGCTCAGGGCAGAGCTCATTGCTGCCTGCAGCTGCCTGCAGGGAGGCTGTAGCCAGGTGGGGTTGGGCTCTGCTGCCAGGCAGCCAGCAGCAGAAGAAGGGGACAGAGGCTGAAGCTGTGCCAGGGCAGGTCTAGGCTGGATGTTGTTAGGAAGTTGTTGTCAGAGAGAGTGATTGGCACTGGAATGGGCTGCCCAGGGAGGTGGTGGAGTGGCTGTGCCTGGAGGTGTTGCAGCCAAGCCTGGCTGGGGCACTTAGTGCCATGGTCTGGTTGGTTGGGCAGGGCTGGGTGCTAGGTTGGGCTGGGTGAGCTTGGAGCTCTCTTCCAACCTGCCTGATTCTATGATCAGCATTTGCCCTGTGTTGCAGTACTCTTGGTTCTGCCCATATATAATTCAAGAGTGTGTTTTGCCTCTTGACAGTTCTCTTTTGAACCAACTTCAAGTGGAGGGAACAATCTTATTGCTTCCAGAAATGATTGCTGTTCCTTCTGTCATTTTTGCTGTGGTCTTTCTGGGTCCCTCAGTGATAAAGCAGCAAAGAAAATATCCCAGGCAGGAAGCAGGGGAGGTGTAGAGTCAGTTCTTATGTAACTGCCTCTGCACAGCTTCTTTATTTTGGAGGTGGTTTTGCATGCTGGATGTACCTCCTACTACAAGTATGATAGAAGCATGAGACCCCCACATGCAGCACTGCTTCCAGTTCTGGGGCCACCAGCATATGAGGGACATGGAGCTGCTGGAGTGGGTCCAGAGGAGGACAGAGAAGATGATCAGAGGACTGGAGAACCTCCCCTATGGGGTCAGGCTGGGTGAGTTGGGGCTGTTCAGCCTGGAGAAAAGAAGGCTGTGGGGAGACCTCAGAGCAGCCTTCCTGTACTTGAAAGGAGCCTACAAGAAAGCCAAGAAGGGACTTTTGACAAGGGCTGGCAGTGATAGGATGAGAGGGAATGGTTTGAAGGTTGAGGAGGGCAGATTCAGATTGGAGATGAGGAAGAAATTCTTTGCAGTGAGGGTGGTGAGACACTGGCACAGGTTAAGGGTGGTGAGACACTGGCACAGGTTAAGGGTGGTGAGACACTGGCACAGGTTTCCCAGGGACGTTGTGGAGGACAGAATCACCCAATGTGATCAAAGATCACATTGGGTGATTCTGTCCTCCACAACCTCCCTGGAGGTGTTCAAGGCCACAGCCTGGGCTAGTGGAAGGTGTCTGTGCCCATGGCAGGGTTGTTAGAACAGGATGATCCTCAGGATGATGGAGCTGCCATCCCTGGAGGTGTTGAAGCAAAGCCTGGATGGAGCACTTAGTGCCATGGTCTGGTTGATTGGCCAGGGCTGGGTGCTAGGTTGGAGGGAGCACTTAGTGCCATGGTCTGGTTGATTGGCCAGGGCTGGGTGCTAGGTTGGACTGGATGAGCTTGGAGCTCTCTTCCAACCTGGGTGGTTCTATGATACTGTGATCTTTGTTGGTGACCTAGATGAAGACAGTGTGGAATCAATAAGTTCACAGATAACACCAATTTAGGTGGCAGTGTTGATCATCTTGAGGGTAGGGAGGCTCTGCAGAGGGACTTGGATAGATTGATCACTGAGACAGTGTTAATAGGATGATGCCAGGTCCTAGACATGGGCCACAACAACCCCAAGCACTGCTACAGACTTGAGGCAGTGTGGCTGGAGAGCTGCCAGCAGAAAGGGAGCTGGGAGTTGTAATGGACAAACAACTCAGTGTGAGCCAGCAGTGTGCCCAGCTGGCAAAGCCAGTGGCATCCTGGCTGGGATTAGGAGTGCTGAGGCCAGCAGGGGCAGGGAGGGGATTGTCCCCTTGGACTCTGCTCTGGTGAGGCCACACCTTGAGTGCTGTGTTCAGTTTTGGGCACCTCGTTACAAGAGGGCTGTGGAGGTGCTGGAGCCAGTGCAGAGGAGGGCAAGGAAGCTGGGGAAGGGCCTGGAGGATTGATCTGATGAGGAGAGACTGAGGGAGCTGGGGGTGGTTAGTGTGAAACAGAGGAGGCTGAGGGCAGAGCTCACTGCTGTCTGCAGCTACCTGAAAGGAGGTTGTGGAGAGGTTGGTGCTGGGCTCTGCTCACAGGTGATTAGTGCTAGAAGAAGAGGGAATGGCCTCAAGCTGCCAGTAGGGAGGTTTAAACTGGACATTAGGAAACCTTTTTTCCCAGCAAGAGGTGGTCAGGGACTGGAATGAGCTGCCCAGGGAGGTGGTGGAGTCACCAAGCCTGGGTGTGTTCAGAAGTCATTTGGCTGTGGTGCTTGGGGCTCTGGTTTAGGGTGAAGAGTAGGGTTAATGGTTGGACTTGGTGATCCTGAGGGTCTTTTCCAACCTGAATGATGCTATGATTCTGGGAATATGGCAATCCTGCAGTTAATTCTTCCCCTTCTTCATCTCTGAGGTGTGAGATGCAGGAGCAGAGCATATTTTCTGCCCAGGTAGCACATAGTCAGTGGAAATGGAGCTCTCTGGTGATGCCTGTAGCCCAGAAACCAGATTCTATTACACTTGTGGCCTCCTGAGAGTTGGTTAAAAGCCTTCCTGTTAGTGTCAGTTCAGATACTTGGAGGGTGTTTGGTGCAGGTAACATTTTTGGGCTGCTCACAATCTGCCTTTTAGTTGAGATTGCTGCAAATTAGGAGGTGTAAAATAAGGAGAGATGTCTACAGAACTGTCCACATTGGTTCATTCTCTGGAGGCTTTCAAAGCCCATCTGGGTGACCTGTTGGAAGGCAGCAAAGGGGAAAAGGATCTGGGGGTCCTGGTGGGTGGGAGCTTGCCCAGGAGCCAGCAATGTGCTCTGGTGGCCAGGAGGGGCAATGCCATTCTGGGGTGGATTAGAAGGGCTGTGGAGAGTAGGTGGAGAGAGCTTCTCCTGCCTCTCTACTCTGCCCTGGTGAGGACACCTCTGGAGTACTGTGTCCAGTTCTGGCCCCCCAGTTCAAGAGAGACATACAACTGCTGGAGAGAGTCCAGCACAGAGCCACAAAGAGGATGAAGGGAATGGAACAGCTCTGTTATGAGCTGGGGCTGTGCTGCTGGGAGCAGAGGAGCCTGAGAGGTGACCTCATTCATGTTGATAAAGATGTGCAGGTGAGTGGCAGGAGGCTGGAGCCAGGCTCTGCTGGGTGATGCCCAGTGCCAGCACAAGGGGCAATGGGTGGGAGCTGAGACATAGGAAGTTCCATGTGAACCTGAGGAGGAATTTTTCCCTGTGAGGGTATCAGAACCCTGGCACAGGCTGCCCAGGGGGGTTGTTGAGTCTCCCTCTGTGGAGATATTCAAACCCTGGAGCAGAGGAGGTGCCATAGGAACAAGAGAGGAAACTTTATCCCTGTGGGAGTGGCAGAGCCCTGGAAGAGGCTGATCAGAGAGGTTGTGGAGTCTCCTTTTCTGCAAACATTCCAACCCCCCCTGGATGTGTTCCTGTGTGAGCTGCTCTAGGTGCTGCTGCTCTGGCAGGGGGTTGGACTGGATGAGCTTTGGAGGTCCCTTCCAGCCCCTGCCAGTCTGTGATTCTGTGATGCATTCCTGTGCAGACTGCCCTCAGTGATCCTACTTTGGACTCAATTATGTCAGGAGATCCTTTCCAACCTCTCTCACTCTGTGATTCTGTAATTTGCTGATATTTATGTACAGCCTGGACCAGGTAGGAGTTAAGATGTGGATAGTTTTAAAGTAGCTTTCTGCAGGTAGCAGCTATGTAAATTCCACAGCTGATCTGCAGGGTCCAGCCTGATCTGCTCCTGCATAATTCATTGCCTTGCTCTGATCAAGTTAGGAGGTAATTTAGTTAGGAGGTTAGTTAGGAGGCTCAGGGCAGAGCTCATTGCTGCCTGCAGCTGCCTGCAGGGAGGCTGTAGCCAGGTGGGGTTGGGCTCTGCTGCCAGGCAGCCAGCAGCAGAAGAAGGGGACAGAGGCTGAAGCTGTGCCAGGGCAGGTCTAGGCTGGATGTTGTTAGGAAGTTGTTGTCAGAGAGAGTGATTGGCACTGGAATGGGCTGCCCAGGGAGGTGGTGGAGTGGCTGTGGCTGGAGGTGTTGCAGCCAAGCCTGGCTGGGGCACTTAGTGCCATGGTCTGGTTGGTTGGGCAGGGCTGGGTGCTAGGTTGGGCTGGGGGAGCTTGGAGCTCTCTGCCAACCTGCTTGATTCTGTGATTCTATGACAATTGTAAGCAAGTGATAAGGTAGTGATGTGTGTTGTAAGAGTAGACTGAAACATAACCAGGAGGAAGTTAATGCTGTGTTGTGAGGAAGGAAGAATTAAAGCAGGGTAGGTTCAGCCTGGAGGTGAGGAGGAAGTTGTTGAGCAGGAGAGTGGTGAGAGGCTGGCAGGGGTTGCCCAGGGAGGTGGTTGAGGCCCCATGGCTGGAGGTGTTTGAGGCCAGGCTGGCTGAGGCTGTGTGCAGCCTGCTCTAGGGTAGGGTGTCCCTGGGCATGGCAGGGGGGTTGGCACTGCCTGATCCTTGTGCTCCCTTCCAACCCTGACTGATCCTATGATTCTATGAAGTTGCATGCCTGACCCCCACAGTACTGGCCTGGACCCCTCAGGGGTCTGAGTGCTCTGCATGCTCTAGGACTGATTATTTACTGTCAATGCAGTGAAATGGACCATAAAGGAAAGAACTCTCATGGCTTAATAATGGCAACTTCTTTTTTACTCCCTGTCCCTATTCTTCCTTGGCCTAAGTGATGCTCCAGAAGTGGTCAGCTCAATTAAAGGCTTTTAGTGGTATTGGTTGATTGGGTTTGGTTTTTTTTCAGCTGGCTTTGGTGTCAGTGACCTTCAAGGCTCTTTTATGTTGCTACCATTTCTTTCTATCCATGCTAAATTGCTTTCATTTGTTTTGGAGGAGCCTGAGGGGCTGAGACCTCATTGGTGTTGATAAAGATGTGCAGGGTGAGTGCCAAGAGGCTGGAGCCAGGCTCTACTGGGTGATGCTCAGTGCCAGCTATGGGTGGAAGTTGAGCCATAGGAAGCTTCATGGAAACATAAGGAGGATTCTTTTTCCCCTGTGAGGGTGCCAGAACATTGGCACAGGCTGCCCAGGGAGGGTTGTGGAGTCTCTTTCTCTGGATATATCCAAACCCTGCCTGGATGTGTTCCTGTGTGAGCTGCTCTTGGTGCTGCTGCTCTGGCACAAGGGTTGGACTGGAATGAGCTTTGGAGGTCTCTTCCAGCCCCAGAGGAAGGATGAGGCCACCCACATTGATCCTTGAAGCTTCATCTGTGAGAAAGTGGGGCGAGATCTAGTCTGCCTAAATCTTGCCTGAGCCTTCAGCTTGCACCACCACCTTGCTGTGCCTGCTTAGATATCAACATGGAAGTGTCTTTATTCTCAGCTCTGGCCACCCAGGGATGCTGAAGCTTCTCCTCTCAGGCAGGGGAGGTCTGTCCCTCCTCATGAATCATAGAATCAAGCAGGTTGGAAGAGAGCTCCAAGCTCCCCCAGCCCAACCTAGCACCCAGCCCTGCCCAACCAACCAGACCATGGCACTCAGTGCCCCAGCCAGGCTTGGCTGCAACACCTCCAGCCACAGCCACTCCACCACCTCCCTGGGCAGCCCATTCCAGTGCCAATCACTCTCTCTGACAACAGCTTCCTCACAACATCCAGCCTAGACCTCCCCTGGCACAGCTTGAGGCTGTGTCCCCTTCTTCTGCTGCTGGCTGCCTGGCAGCAGAGCCCAACCCCACCTGGCTACAGCCTCCCTGCAGGCAGCTGCAGGCAGCAATCAGCTCTGCCCTGAGCCTCCTCTGCTGCAGGCTGCACCCCCCCAGCTCCCTCAGCCTCTCCTCACAGGGCTGTGCTCCAGGCCCCTCCCCAGCCTTGCTGCCCTGCTCCAAACACCTTCCAGCACCTCAGCAACCCTCTGCAATGGAGGAGCCCAGAACTGGACACAGCACTCCAGGGGTGGCCTGAGCAGTGCTGAGCACAGGGGTGGGCACAAGAACCTCCCTTGTCCTGCTGCCCACACTGCTCCTGAGCCAGCCCAGGATGCCATTGGCTCTGCTGCCCACCTGGGCACTGCTGCCTCCTCTGCAGCTCCTCTCTGCCAGCACCCCCAGCTCCCTCTCTGCCTGCCTGCTCTCAGCCACTCTGTCCCCTGCCTGCAGTGCTGCTTGGGGTTGCTGTGCCAAAGTGCAGGGGAGGTGAATTTAGCCACAGGAACTCCCATACATTTCCTGGAAGCTCCTGGAGCCGAGGCCAAGGGAGGACTCCAATGCTGGCACTTTTAGTCCTAGCAGTTTCATGTCTGTGCCCTTGCTGAGAGAGACAGGGAGCCTGCTCCTCACAGCCTGGCTTTCAGAGCCTGTTCTCTGCAGTTAAGTGTGTGTTTGTGTCACACAGAAATAGTGGTCACTGGGAATTGGCACCAAACCCTCTCATTTCCCTGCCTTCAGCACAGGGACCTGATGGTTTCTTGCCTGTTGTATGCCTTGGCTTCCTATTTCTGTACTCCTCTCAGCACAACCTGGAATTAGGCTCCTCTGGGGTCTGAAGGATTGCTTTTAGGCCCTCTGAGGCTAAATAAAGCTGAGAGCTGAGTTCTGCAAGTGGATGGAATAGGAAGGGCATGGACATGATTGAGGGCATCATGATCAGGGGGATGGAGCAGCTCTGCTGTGAGGACAGGCTGGGGATGTTCAGCCAGGAGAAGTGGAGGCTTCAGGGAGACCTAAGAGCAGCCTGCCAGGACCTGGAGGGGGCTACAAGAAGGATGGAGAGAGACTGTTTGCAAAGGCCTGGAGTGATAGGATGAGAGGCAATGATCAGAGCAGATCAAGATTGGATGTTAGGAACAAGTTCTGCACCATGAGGGCACTGGAGCACTGCAGCAGGTTGCTCAGGGAGGTGGTTGAGTCCCTTTCCCCTGAGATATTCAAGGTGAGGCTCAACAGGGCTCTGGGCAGCCTGATCTATTTGAGGATGCCCTTGCAGACTGGACTGCAGAGAGAGTTGGGCTGCATGAGCTTGGGAGGTCCCTTCCAGCCAGGACCACTCTGTGGAAGGTAAGGTGAGCACTTTCCAAGCTGCCAGTCCCCATCTCTTCTGGTTCTTTGTGATCCAGCTGGAAGCTGAAGCTGCCTTACAGTCACCACACTGCAGGCAGCCAGACACTGTGGGGAAGAGCAGGTAGCCAGCTGAGGGAGGATGCTTCAGATCTCAGAGGTGCAGCAAAATGGAGAGAACTGAAATAAGCTCCATTTTGGTGGCCTTACCCTGAAAGGAAAATGTGAGACCTTTTCTTCCTTCCAAGTTGCACCTGGCCAATGACCTCTCTAATCAAACCAGTGAAGCTGGAGTTCTTGATTTTCCAGTTGCTATGCTCATCTGTTTGTTCTGGGCTGCTGCTAGCAGTGATTCAAAAGCAAAAGAGTTAGGTCTGAATGGAAGGTTGATTGTGTCAGTGAAAAGATAAAGGTAAGCACTGTTCTCCCCTGCCACAGCTTGAGCCTCTGTCCCCTTCTTCTGCTGCTGGCTGCCTGGCAGCAGAGCCCAACCCCACCTGGCTACAGCCTCCCTGCAGGCAGCTGCAGGCAGCAATCAGCTCTGCCCTGAGCCTCCTCTGCTGCAGGCTGCACCCCCCCAGCTCCCTCAGCCTCTCCTCACAGGGCTGTGCTCCAGGCCCCTCCCCAGCCTTGCTGCCCTGCTCCAAACACCTTCCAGCACCTCAGCATCTCTCTGCAATGGAGGAGCCCAGAACTGGACACAGCACTCCAGGGGTGGCCTGAGCAGTGCTGAGCACAGGGGTGGGCACAAGAACCTCCCTTGTCCTGCTGCCCACACTGCTCCTGAGCCAGCCCAGGATGCCATTGGCTCTGCTGCCCACCTGGGCACACTGCTGTTCTTGTGATGTTCTCCTCAAGGCTCCCTGGGCTGCTTCCTTCAGCAGGAGGATTTCTTTCCAGAAACCTCTTCAGCTGTTACCTTAGGGAACGAATGTGTGGAGGAGCTGACATGCAGAGATGCCTTACATGAGCTGCACACCTTCAGTTCTGCCTCTTGGCTAGCAGATAAAACCTTGCACAAGCCCGTGGTAGCATTCTGGAGATAGGAACAGTTTGTTCCTCAGCAGTGGTGGAAATCTGAGTAAGAGAACAGTGTTGTAAAGAGTGGATGCCTGCTCCCTGGGGATGCTCAAGGCCAGGTGGGATGAGGCATCACTGCCCCATGGCTGGGAGGTTGGAGTAAATGAGCACTGAGGTCCTTTTCAGTACAAGCCAATGCAGGAGTCATTGCAATAGCAAAGTATTTGTTTCTTAAATCACAATATTAAGACAAAAAGCTTGGCTTAGAAACTGTTGAAACAGAATGAGGGCTTCAGTGAGCTGTGGGAATTGAGCTGGAGCTGATTACCTTCCTGTTTCATTTCACTGGCCTGAAAATAAGCATTCCAGCTTCCTTGGATGTATTCTGTGGAAGCTGGAAAACACTCCCTAAAGGTGCGTGCTGGCAGCATCCTGCTTGTATGCAATGATAGTGCTGGAGAAGCACAGCCAGGAGATAAGGAACTTTGCTGTGGTGCAAACAGGGACAGGTAGGTTCAGAGGAGCTGAAGAGGAGCAGGGAGGTGTGAACTTGGTGTGTGATCCAGAGCTGCTGGGGAGCATTAGTGTAGAGTGATAGTGGTGCTGTAGAAGTAAAAAGATAAGGAACTTTGCTGTGGTGCAAGCAAGGACAGGTAGGTTCAGAGGAGCTGAAGAGAAAGCAGGGAGGTGTGAACTTGATGTCTGATCCAGAGCTGCTGGGGAGCATCAGTGTGCAATGATAGTGCTGTAGAAGTAAAGAGATAAGGGACTTTGCTGTGGTGCAAAGAGGTGCAGGTAGGTTCAGAGCAGCTGAGGAGGACTGGCAGAGGAGGAGCAGTGAGGTGTGAGCCTGGTGTGTGATCCAGAGCTGCTGAGGAGCATCAGTGTGCAGTGATAGTGCTGTAGAAATAAAGAGATAAAGAACTTTGCTGTGGTGCAAACAGGGGCAAGTAGTTCAGAGCAGCAGTGAGGTGTGAGCCTGGTGTGTGATCCAGAGCTGCTGGGGAGCATCAGTGTGCAGTGACAGTGCTGTAGAAGTAAAGAGAGAAGGAACTTTGCTGTGTGCAAACAGGGACAGGTAGGTTCAGAGGAGCTGAAGAGGAAGCAGGGAGGTGTGAACTTGATGTCTGATCCAGAGTTGCTGGGGAGCATTAGTATGTAGTGATAGTGCTGTAGAAGTGAAGAAATAAGGGACTTTGCTGTGTGCAAACAGGGACAGGTAGGTTCAGAGGAGCTGAAGAGGAAACAGGGAGGTGTGAACTTGATGTCTGATCCAGAGTTGCTGGGGAGCATCAGTGTGCAGTGATAGTGCTGTAGAAGTAAAGAGAGAAGGAACTTTGGTGTGGTGCAAAGAGGTGTACGTAGGTTCAGAGCAGCTGAGGAGGACTGGCAGAGGAGGAGTAGTGAGGTGTGAGCCTGGTGTGTGATTCAAGGCTGCTGAGGAGCATTAGTGTGCAGTGATAGTGCTGTAGAAGTAAAGAGATAAGGGACTTTGCTGTGGTGCAAAGAGGTGCAGGTAGGTTCAGAGGAGCTGAAGAGGAAACAGGGAGGTGTGAACTTGATGTCTGATCCAGAGTTGCTGGGGAGCATCAGTGTGCAGTGATAGTGCTGTAGAAGTAAAGAGAGAAGGAACTTTGCTGTGGTGCAAGCAAGGACAGGTAGGTTCAGAGGAGCTGAGGAGGACTGGCAGAGGAGGAGCAGTGAGGTGTGAGCCTGGTGTGTGATCCAGAGCTGCTGAGGAGCATCAGTGTGCAGTGATAGTGCTGTAGAAGTAAGGAACTTTGCTGTGGTGCAAAGAGGTGCAGGTAGGTTCAGAGCAGCTGAGGAGGAGAAGTGAGCTGTGAACTTGATGTGTGACCCAGAGCTGCTGGGAAGCATTAGTGTTGGGTTAAGTGCATGCTTCTAAGGGGGGGGTCAGCTCCTAAAACAAGTGAGATTAAGCAACCAAAGGCAGTTTGGGTCTAACAGGGAATGAGGCAAAATTAATTAGTCACAACCTGGGTGTGATTAGCTTGCTTAAACGTGGGTAACAAATCAGTGCTGGTGTGGTAGTGCTCTAGAGCAGTGATGAGGAACATCTGCACTCTCTTACCTCACATTGCCAGCTTGAGTATTTTGTCCCCCAGTATACTGGCTTTTCTCTTAATGATGATGCTACCTTTTCCTCTCAGGGTCTTAGAGGCTTGCTCAGTAAGAATTTCACTTTGCAATAGGTTCATTTTACTTCTTAATGGTTTTCCTCTGCAAGTCATGCAAGCAGGAAAATATTTCCAAGCAACTCAGGGTGAGCCAGCAGTGTGCCCAGCTGGCAAAGCCAGTGGCATCCTGGCTGGGATTAGGAGTGCTGAGGCCAGCAGGAGCAGGGAGGGGATTGTCCCCTTGGACTCTGCTCTGGGGAGGCCACACCTCAAGTGCTGTATTCAGTTTTGGGCACCTCAGTACAAGAGAGATGTGGAAGTGCTGGAGCAAATGCAGAGGAGGGCAAGGAAGCTGATCTAATGAGGAGAGACTGAGGGAGCTGGGGGTGGTTAGGGTGAAACAGAGGCTGAGGGCAGAGCTCACTGCTGTCTGCAGCTACCTGAAAGGAGGTTGTGGAGAGGTTGGTGCTGGGCTCTGCTCACAGGTGATTAGTACTAGAAGAAGAGGGAATGGTCTCAAGCTGCCAGTAGGGAGGTTTAAACTGGACATTAGGAAACCTTTTTCCCCAGCAAGAGTGGTCAAGAACTGGAATGAGCTGCCCAGGGAGGTGGTGGAGTCACCAAGCCTGGATGTCTTTAAAAGTGGTTTGGATGTGATGCTAGGGGCTATGGTTTAGGGTGAGCCTTGTAGAGCAGAGTTGTAGGTTGGACTTGGTGATCCTGAGGGGCTTTGCCAACCTGCATGTTTCTGTGAGCCTGTGATTTCTCACCTGTGATCCCTTAAACATGAGGAAAATCTGCATGGCCAGGGCTGGGTGCTATGCTGGACTGGATGAGCTTGGAGGTCTCTTCCAACCTAAACCATTTTTGATTCTGTGATTTACAATGAAGTTAAAAGTGGCTTATTAACTGGAAAACCTGAACCAATACAGAAAAGTCTGAATGGGAGACGTAGTGCCATGGTCTGGTTGCTTGGCCAGGGCTGGGAGCTAGGTTGGACTGGATGAGCTTGGAGCTCTCTTCCAACCTGGCTGATTCTATGATTCTGTGATTGGATAGGGCTGGGTGATAGGTTGGATTGGACGCTCTTGGAGGTCTCTTCCAACCTAGTTCATTCTACGGTTCTGGGGTCCTCAATTTCAGTTCTGGGCTTCTCCATTGCAGAGAGCTGTTGAGGTGCTGGAAGGTGTTTGGAGCAGGGCAGCAAGGCTGGGGAGGGGCCTGGAGCAGAGCCCTGTGAGGAGAGGCTGAGGGAGCTGGGGGGGTGCAGCCTGCAGCAGAGGAGGCTCAGGGCAGAGCTCATTGCTGCCTGCAGCTGCCTGCAGGGAGGCTGTAGCCAGGTGGGGTTGGGCTCTGCTGCCAGGCAGCCAGCATGAGAAGAAGGGGACAGAGGCTCAAGCTGTGGCAGGGCAGGTCTAGGCTGGATGTTGTGAGGAAGTTGTTGTCAGAGAGAGTGATTGGCACTGGAATGGGCTGCCCAGGGAGGTGGTGGAGTGGCTGTGGCTGGAGGTGTTGCAGCCAAGCCTGGCTGGGGCACTTAGTGCCATGGTCTGGTTGGTTGGGCAGGGCTGGGTGCTAGGTTGGGCTGGGTGAGCTTGGAGCTCTCTTCCAACCTAAACCATTCCATGATTCTATGATTTAGAAAGGATTAAGAGTGGCTGATTAACTGGAAACCCTGAAACAATACAGCAAAGCCTGGCTGGGACACTTAGTGCCATGCTCTGGTTGCTTGCCTAGTGCTGGGTGCTAGGTTGGGCTGGCTGAGCTTGGAGCTCTCTGCCAACCTGCTCGATTCTACAGTTCTCCGAATGCCTTCTGATTGCTGTTGTGATTCCTATGTAGGTAATTCAATTCTTTCCTGCTGATTTACTTATTTATTTGGATGTTTCTAGAGCTAATATTTTTTAATCTATATTTATATATATATATATATATACTCCTATGCTGTTCTACACTCCTGATGTTCCACACTCCTATGCTGTTCTGCACTCCCACGCTGTTGTCCGCTCCTCTGCTGTTCTTTTAGTAACCTCACTTCTAGTCAAGAAAATCAAAAGGGGGAGAAAAAAAAACAATGAGATGTTGCCTGCTGTACCTCCATTCATCTTGTAACGATTTTGCTGGTTACCAGGTGGGGTGGCAGTTGAAAAATTTGGTGAATGCACTGCGAGAGGACCCGAGTGGTGTTATCTTAACTTTGAAAAAGCGACCTCAGAGCATGCTTACCTCAGCACCAGCCTTACTGAAAAATATGAGATGGAAGCCCCTTGCTCTGCAGGTAATGAAGCTCACTCATAAAATCCATATGCACCCATCGTTTCTTTTAATTATTTCTATCTATCTAATTATTTTTTCCTCCTGGCTCCAGATGGTCTCAGTGATGCTTTGTTTTTTTGGGTTGTGCCTCGTTCTCGCCAGCAGCCTACGGATTGACTTGGTGGTGTGCCTTGCAAAAAGCCAAACAGAACTGTCTCTGCAATGTTTTCTTTCCCTGCAGTTTGTTCTCAGGTGGGGTTGGGCTGACATCAAAGCTGTCAGGAGGACTGACATTGGAATGGGCTGCCCAAGGAGGTGGTGGAGTCACCGTCCCTGGATGTGTTCAAGCCAAGCCTGCGTGGGGCATTTAGTGCCGTGGTCTAGTTGACTGGGTAGGGCTGGGTGCTAGGTTGGACTGGATGAGCTTGGAGGTCTCTTCCAACCTGCTTGATTCTATGATTCTATGCCAAGTGACCACAGTGAATCAATCTCATAGCTGGATGGTGCTGAAAAGTAGCCTTAGGTGACTGTTCTAAGCCGAGCACGCTTCAGTTGTAGCCTGACTTCTAGTGCTCCAAAGCAGGAGGTGAAACAAGACCTTGAGTTTTCACTTTGCAGTCGTGGAGGAGAATGTACAAGGTGATCCCCATCCAAAAACCCACTTGACCATCCCAATTTTCCATTAGTAAAGCCATACTCATGCCAAAGTTCTCCCTGAGGTTCCACCTTTGCACATAAGGGATGTTTTAGGCTCTCAGGGAGTGACAGGACTAGGGGGAATGAAGCAAAGCTGGAGGTGGGTAGGTTCAGGTAAAAGAGCCCTGCAGAGGGACCTGGCCAGGCTGCATGGGTGGGCAGAGGCCATGGGATGAGACTGAACAATGCCAAGGGCAGGGTTCTGCACTTTGGCCACAACAACCCCAAGCAGTGCTACAGGCTGGGGCCAGAGTGGCTGAGAGCAGGCAGGCAGAGAGGGAGCTGGGAGTACTGGTAGATAGTGGGCAGCAGTGTGCCCAGGTGGCCAAGAGAGCCAGTGGCATCCTGGCCTGCATCAGGAACAGTGTGGCCAGTAGGACAAGGGAGGTTATTCTTCCCCTGTACTCAACACTGGTCAGGCCACCCCTTGAGTGCTGTGTCCAGTTCTGGGCCCCTCAATTCAAGAGAGATGTTGAGGTGCTGGAAGGTGTTTGGAGAAGAGCAACAAAGCTGGTGAGGGGCCTGGAACACAAACCCTATGAGGAGAGGCTGAGGGAGCTGGAGGGGTGTTTAGTCTAGAGAAGAGGAGGCTCAGGGCAGAGCTCATTGCTGTCTACAACTACTTGAAGGGAGGCTGTAGCCAGGTGGGGTTGGGCTCTTCTCCCAGGCAAACAGCAACAGAACAAGGGGACACAGCCTCAAGCTGTGCCAGGGCAGGTCTAGGCTGGATGTGAGGAGGAAGTTGTTGGCAGAGAGAGTGATTGGCACTGGAATGGGCTGCCCAGGGAGGTGGTGGAGGCACCATCCCTTGAGGTCTTCAAGAAAAGACTGGATGAGGCACTTAATGCCATGGTCTGGTTGATTGGATAGGGCTGGGTGCTAGGTTGGACTGGATGAGCTTGGAGCTCTCTTCCAACCTGCTTGATTCTATGGTTCTCTGACTAGGGGGAATGGAGCAAAGCTGGAGATGGGTCGGTTCAGACAGGACATGAGGAGGAAGTTGTTGAGCATCAGAGTGGTGAGAGCCTGGACTGAGTTGCCCAGGGAGGTGTTTGAGGCCAGGCTGGCTGAGGCTGTGTGCAGCCTGCTCTAGGGTAGAGTGTTGCTACTCGTGGCAGGGGGGTTGGAACTGGCTGATCCTTGTGGTCCCTTCCAACCCTGACTGATTCTATGATTCTATAAGAGGTGTAGGTCTCTTCCAACCTGATTGATTCTGTGATTCTATGATTCAAGGTGATCTTCATCCACTAATAAACCCATACTCATGCCAAAGCTCCTCCTTAGGTTCCATGTTTGCGCATAAGGCGGTGTAGGTCTCTTCCAACCTGGTTGATTCTATGATTCAAGGTGATCTTCATCTACTAAACCACATGACCATCCAAATTTACCACTAATGAAGCCATTCTCATGCCAAAGCTCCCCCTGAGGTTCCACCTCTGCACGTAAGGAAGTGTAGGTCTCTTCCAACCTGATGGACTCTATGATTCAAGGTGATCTTCATCCATTACTAAAGCCATACTCATGGCAAAGCTCCCCCTGAGGTTCCACCTTTGCACATAAGGAGGTGTAGGTCTCTTCCAAGCTGGTTGAGTCTATGATTCAAGGTGATCTTCATCCATTACTAAAGCCATACTCATGGCAAAGCTCCCCCTGAGGTTCCACCTTTGCACTTAAGGAGGTGTAGGTCTCTTCCAAGCTGGTTGAGTCTATGATTCAAGGTGATCTTCATGCACTAATAAAGCCATACTCATGGCAAAGCTCTCCCTGAGGCTCCACCTTTGCACATAAGGAGGTGTAGGTCTCTTCCAAGCTGGTTGAGTCTATGATTCAAGGTGATCTTCATGCACTAATAAAGCCATACTCATGGCAAAGCTCCCCCTGAGGTTCCACCTTTGCACATAAGGAGGTGTAGGTCTCTTCCAAGCTGGTTGAGTCTATGATTCAAGGTGATCTTCATGCACTAATAAAGCCATACTCATGCCAAAAATCCCTCTGAGTTTCCACCTTTGCACATAAGGAGGTGTAGGTCTCTTCCAAGCTGGTTGAGTCTATGATTCAAGGTGATCTTCATCCATTACTAAAGCCATACTCATGGCAAAGCTCTCCCTGAGGTTCCACCTTTGCACATAAGGAGGTGTAGGTCTCTTCCAAGCTGGTTGAGTCTATGATTCAAGGTGATCTTCATCCACTAATAAAGCCATACTCATGGCAAAGCTCTCCCTGAGGTTCCACCTTTGCACATAAGGAGGTGTAGGTCTCTTCCAAGCTGGTTGAGTCTATGATTCAAGGTGATCTTCATGCACTAATAAAGCCATACTCATGGCAAAGCTCTCCCTGAGGTTCCAACTTTGCACATAAGGAGGTGTAGGTCTCTTCCAACCTGACTTACTTTGTGATTCTATGATTCAAGGTGATCTTCATCCAGTAAACACTTGACCATTAGTATTCTCTGCTACTAAAGCCATACTCATGCCAAAAATCCCTCTGAGTTTCCACCTTTGCACATAAGGAGGTGTAGGTCTCTTCCAAGCTGGTTGACTTTGTGATTCTGTGATTCAAGGTGATCCTGTGACTCTGTGGTTGAATGGTTCTGTGATTCTCTGGCACTGTGATTCTGTGGATCTATGACTCTGTGATGTAACACATCTTTGGGCAAGAAGGAAAAGGAGAGATGGAAATGCCACTTGGGCAGAGGCCAATGGGGTGAGAATGAACAAGGCCAAGTGCAGGGTTCTACACTTTGGCCACAACAACCCCAAGCAGCACTGCAGGCTGGGGCCAGAGTGGCTGAGAGCAGGCAGGCAGAGAGGGAGCTGGGGGTGGTGGGAGAGAGGAGCTGCAGAGGAGGCAGCAGTGTGCCCAGGTGGGCAGCAGAGCCAATGGCATCCTGGGCTGGCTCAGGAGCAGTGTGGGCAGCAGGACAAGGGAGGTTCTTGTGCCCACCCCTGAGCTCAGCACTGCTCAGGCCACCCCTGGAGTGCTGTGTCCAGTTGTGGGCTCCTCCATTGCAGAGAGCTGCTGAGGTGCTGGAAGGTGTTTGGAGCAGGGCAGCAAGGCTGGGGAGGGGCCTGGAGCAGAGCCCTGTGAGGAGAGGCTGAGGGAGCTGGGGGGGTGCAGCCTGCAGCAGAGGAGGCTCAGGGCAGAGCTCATTGCTGCCTGCAGCTGCCTGCAGGGAGGCTGTAGCCAGGTGGGGTTGGGCTCTGCTGCCAGGCAGCCAGCAGCAGAAGAAGGGGACAGAGGCTCAAGCTGTGCCAGGGCAGGTCTAGGCTGGATGTTGTTAGGAAGTTGTTGTCAGAGAGAGTGATTGGCACTGGAATGGGCTGCCCAGGGAGGTGGTGGAGTGGCTGTGGCTGGAGGTGTTGCAGCCAAGCCTGGCTGGGGCACTGAGTGCCATGGTCTGGTTGGTTGGGCAGGGCTGGGTGCTAGGTTGGGCTGGGTGAGCTTGGAGCTCCCTTACAACCTGCTTGATTCTCTGATTCTCTGAATGCAGGAGGTAAATGTTGCAGTGACTTAAGCTGAGACTCGTTTGCATTGGGATTGCCTCTGCTATGTGCTCAGGAAGAGCCTTTGGTACTCAATGGTAGCTGAAAGTGAATGATGCTGAGGTATGGTTGGTAAATTGCTTTCTGCTTCTTGAGTCATTTTAATGTGAGAAGCTGAACTCTGCCACTTTGACCAATGCTGTTTGCAGCTCCATGAGGAACTGGGCTCAGTGGGGAGACCCCAAGGATGCATGGGAAAGGGCTGGATAAATCTTCCAGTTCAGGCACAGGTAGTATGTGAAGAAATTTGGGGTACAAGGGCCAGGGCATCCAGGTCACTTCATTCTGCCTTCTGATAATGACATTTCCAAGAGCCTGCTGCCCATTGTTGGTGACATAGGCCAGCCACATGCTAGCCAGGGATGTCTGGCGCCTAGGAAAGAACAGCCCCAGGGAGAAGGATGGGTTGGGGAGTAATCTGTTGGAAGGCAGTGAAGGGGAAAAGGATCTGGGGGTCCTGGTGGGTGGGAGCTTGCCCAGGAGCCAGCAATGTGCTCTGGTGGCCAGGAGGGGCAATGCCATCCTGGGGTGGGTTAGAAGGGCTGTGGTGAGGAGGTGGAGAGAGGTTCTCCTGCCCCTCTACTCTGCCATTCTGGTGAGGCCACATCTGGAGTGCTGTGTCCAGTTCTGGGCCCCCAGTTCAAGAGGGACACAGAACTGCTGGAGAGAGTCCAGCACAGAGCCACAGAGATGCTGAAGGGAATGGAACAGCTCTGTTATGAGCTGGGGCTGTGCTGCTGGGAGCAGAGGAGCCTGAGAGGTGACCTTATCTGTGTTGATAAAGAAGTGCAGGTGAGTGGCAGGAGGCTGGAGCCAGGCTCTGCTGGGTGATGCCCAGTGCCAGCACAAGGGACAATGGGTGGGAGCTGAGGGATAGGAAGTGTCATTAAAACATGAGGAGGAATTTTTCCCTGTGAGGGTGTCAGAACCCTGGCACAGGCTGCCCAGGGGGGTTGTGGAGTCTCCCTCTGTGGAGATAGTCAAACCCCACCTGGATGTGTTCCTGCTCTGGCAGGGCAGTTGGACTGGATGAGATGTTGAAGGTGTCTCCTTGGGTCCCTACCAACCCCTGACATCCTGTGCTCCTGTCCCTCCCAGCCCCTGCTGTCCTGTGGTTCTGTCTCCAGGTGTGGAAAATGCTTTTAAGTTATTCAGGTCTCTTCTGCCAGGCAGCCAGCAGCAGAACAAGGGGACACAGTCTCAAGCTGTGCCAGGGTAGGTCTGGGCTGGATGTGAGGAGGAAGTTGTTGGCAGAGAGAGTGATTTGCATTGGAATGGGCTGCCCAGGGAGGTGGTGGAGTGGCTGTGCCTGGAGGTGCTTAAAGGAGGCTTGATGAGGCCCTTAATGCCATGGGTTAGTTGAAGGGAAGGGTTAGGATGGACTTGATGATCTCAGAGGTCTTTTCCAACCTGGCTAATTCTGTGATCCTGTGGAATATTCTTCCTTAGAGTAAATATCAATGGTGAAGGGAGGGAGGGAGGAGGGAAGGAGGGAAAGGAAGGAAGGAAGGAAGGAAGGAAGGAAGGAAGGAAGGAAGGAAGGAAGGAAGGAAGGAAGGAAGGAAGGAAGGAAGGAAGGAAGGAAGGAAGGAAGGAAGGAAGGAAGGAAGGAAGGAAGGAAGGAAGGAAGGAAGGAAGGAAGGAAGGAAGGAAGGAAGGAAGGAAGGAAGGAAGGAAGGAAGGAAGGAAGGAAGGAAGGAGAGAGAAAGGGAGGGAAAGAAAGAGAAAGAGGGAAAGAGGGAAAGAAAGAGAGAAAGAGGGAAAGAGGGAAAGAAAGAGAGAAAGAGGGAAAGAGGGAAAGAAAGAGGGAAAGAAAGAAAGCAATGAAAAAGTGGAAGGAAGGGAGGAAGGAAAGAGAGGAAGGAAGGAAGGAAAGGAAGGAAGGAGGAAGGAAGGAAGGGAAGGAAGGAAGGAGAAAGAAGGAGGGAAGGAGGGGAAGGAAGGAAGGAGAGAGAAAGGGAGAGAAAGAAAGAGAGAATTAGAGAAAGAGTGAAAGAGAGAAAGAAAGGAAGAGAAAAGAGAAAGATAAAGAAAGAAAGAAGGAAGGAAAGGAAAGGAAGGAAAGAAGAAGAGGGAAAGAGGGAAATAAAGAGAAGGAAGGAAGGAAGGAAGGAAGGAAGGAAGGAAGGAAGGAAGGAAGGAAGGAAGGAAGGAAGGAAGGAAGGAAGGAAGGAAGGAAGGAAGGAAGGAAGGAAGGAAGGAAGGAAAAAAGAGAAAGAAAGAAGGAAGGAGGAAGGAAGGGAGGGAGGAAGGAGAAAGGAAGAAGGAGAGCGAAGAGGGGAGAAAGGAAAGAGACAAAGAGAGAAAGGAAAGAAAGAGAAGGAAGGAAGGGAAGGAAGAAGAGAGAAAGGGAGAGAAAGAAAGAGAAAGAGGGAAGGAAGGAAGGAAGGAAGGAAGGAAGGAAGGAAGGAAGGAAGGAAGGAAGGAAGGAAGGAAGGAAGGAAGGAAGGAAGGAAGGAAGGAAGGAAGGAAGGAAGGAAGGAAGGAAGGAAGGAAGGAAGGAAGGAAGGAAGGAAGGAAGTTGGATTAAGTGCTGTTGGCTGGCAGTTACAGGACCCAGTCAGCCTGTGGCTGTGCTGTGCATCGTTAGACCCTGAGTTTGTCTCTGCAGGTGCATCAATTCCAGCTCTGAGCTCAATCAGTGCAGAAAGAACAAATACCCTTTTCTTCCCCCCACCCCCTCCCTATGCTCTGCTTAAAGTTAGTGCTGAGTTGAGTTGGGTTTGGTTCTTTCCAGTCAGTTGGTCACTATCAATACCTATCAATCAATAGCCAAGCAGAGCTTTCCTGTCATGCAGCCTGGAAACAGCCCAAAGCTTTGAGCTCAGGGGCATTGTTTTCAGGCTGTGCTTTCCAGGGTTGCTTCTGTGACCTGGAGGAATGCTGTGGTTGTCTTTGCCATCGAAGAGGTTCATGCAGATGATGCTGCCAACCTTTAGTGTTGCCCCTTGAGTCTCTTTGGTGTGTGTGTGCTGCTCTGATCCCTCGTGTGGAAGCTGAGATTGCAGTGCTTGCTGCTCCTCAATGTGATGAACAAACCCATCAGGGCTGAACCTTTGGTTTTTAAGCTTCTCTTCACTTGCCACAGTGCTGACCTCATCCTTAAATGCTCCAAAATATTGTCTGGTTCATGATCTGATTGAAATAAACACCCTCTGCTCCAGGCTGTCTGCTTTATTTCTTCTTTCCACTTGGTGTTACTGTTTTTGGGGGGGGGGGAGGTTGCAAAAAGAGGCTTCCCAAAGTGATGTTTGAACAGTGGTGGAAGGTTGGCTGAGGGAGAGGATCCTCAGAGCACATTGAGGTCTTCTGTAAGTGGCTATCACCACACTGGCAAGAAGGTGGCTGCCAAGTCCTCCTCTGCCTGCTGGAAAGGGCTTTGTTGCTGAGTCAAAAAGAAGCTGGACTTGAATTGCAGCCTGGAAGACACTTTTCACCCAGGGCCTTTATGATGCAGAAAGAAGGAGCAGAGCAAGTTGCTGCCCTGCTTCGGGCTGCACCCTGCTGAGACCAGTGAAAAGGCTCTTAACCTGCTGCTGGAGGTTGCAGGCAGCTCCAGCTGCCAGCCACATCTGGTGTGTTGCCATGGAAAGAAAACCAAAGGAAGCCTTCTGACCCTTCTGAAGACCTTCTGACCTCTCTAAAAGCCTTCTGACCTCTCTGAAAGCCTTCTGACCTCTCTGAAAGCCTTCTGACCTCTCTGAAAGCCTTCTGACCCTTCTAAGAGCCTTCTGAGCCTTCTAAAGACCTTCTGACCTCTCTAAAAGCCTTCTGACCCTTATAAAACCCCTCTAACCTCTCTAAAATCCTCCTGGCCTCTCTAAAAGCCTCCTGACCTCGCTAAAATCCTTCTGAGCCTTCTAAAGACCTTCTGACCTCTCTAAAAGCCTTCTGAGCCTTATAAAACCCTTCTAACCTCTCTAAAATCCTCCTGGCCTCTCTAAAAGCCTCCTGACCTCTCTAAAATCCTTCTGAGCCTTCTAAAGACCTTCTGACCCTTCTAAAAGCCTTCTGACCCCTCTAAAAACCTTCTAACCTCTCTAAAATCCTCCTGACCTCTCTAAAAGCCTTCTGACCCCTCTAAAATCTTTTGAACCTCTCTAAAATCCTCCTGACCTCTCTAAAAGCCTTCTGACCCCTCTAAAATCCTTCAGAGCCTTCTCAAGACCTTCTGACCCCTCTAAAAGACTTCTGGCACTTCTCAAGACCTTCTGACTCCTCTAAAAGACTTCTGGCACTTCTCAAGACCTTCTGACCCCTCTAAAAGACTTCTGGCACTTCTCAAGACCTTCTGACTCCTCTAAAATCCTTCAGAGCCTTCTCAAGACCTTCTGACCCCTCTAAAAGCCTTCTAACCTCTCTAAAAGCCTTCTGACCCCTCTAAAATCCTTCAGAGCCTTCTCAAGACCTTCTGACCCTTCTAAAGACCACCTTCTGGCCCCTCTAAAAGCCTTCTGACCCCTCTAAAAGTCTTCTGGCCCCTCTAAAATCCTTCTGAGCCTTCTAAAGACCTTCTGACCTCTCTAAAAGCCTTCTGAGCCTTCTAAAGACCTTCTGACCCCTCTAAAAACCTTCTGACCCCTGTTAACCACTCTGCTCCAAGCTTATTTCAGCATCCCCCTTTGTACCTTTAACAAGGTTCACTCTGCTGCTCTGTAGGTGAGGCACTTAGTGCCATGGTCTGGTCGATTGGCCAGGGCTGGGTGCTAAGGTTGAGCTGGATGAGCTTGGAGGTCTCTTCCAACCTGCTTGATTCTATGATTGTATGAGATTGTGCTGCTCTAAAGTCAGCAGCAGCTCAGTTTCTGTAGTTGTGAGGCTTTTTTATCAGGCTTATCATAGATTTCAGCCTCCTCAAGAAGCAACAGCAACGATAACAGTCCTTGGGCTGAGAGAAAATGCTGCTTGGGTTGTTTTGGGGCTGCTGTGTTCATTTAGAGGCAAAACTGTCTTCTGTTTTCATCATTTATGGTTAGAATTAATGGCTTGGCAGTGGTTTTGATTTGAATAAAGCCTTAACTGATTTGGCCTCCAGTTGCTTAGTTGTCTTTTAAGTACATGGGAGCTTTGCAGTGCTGTTGAAGTAGATTCTGGCTGGATTTACTGAGTTGGTTGAGAGGATTTTCATTACTTCATGTCATGGTTTGTTGTCATCCAAAGCAGGAGGTTTATTTTATTGGGAGCATAATTGTCATAGCCTTGATCCTAGATGAGAAATGTATCAGCAGTAAAATCTGCTTCCTGTGAGGTGCAAATGCAGTGTAAAGATACTAGCACTTGGAATCTTGAGATGCAGATGAGCAGTGAAATCCTTTGGCTGCTGCAAATACCTATTAGCATGGAGGATGTTGTGCTGCTTTTGCAACCCAACCAACCCAACCCAAATTGTGTGCCAACCAACCCAACCCAAATTGTGTGCCAACCCAACCAACCCAACCCAAATTGTGTGCCAACCAAACCAACCAACCCAACCCCAATTGTGTGCCAACCCAACTAACCCAACCCCAATTGTGTGCCAACCCAACCAGCCAACCAACCCAAATTGTATGCCAACCCAACTAACCCAACCAACCCAACCCCAATTGTGTGCCAGCACAACCAACCCAACCCCAATTGGGTGCCAACCAACCCAACTGACCCAACCCCAATTGTGTGCCAACCCAACCAACCAACCCAACCCCAATTGTGTGCCAACCCAACCAACCAACCCAACCCCAATTGGGTGCCAGCACAACCAACCCAACCCCAATTGTGTGCCAACCCAACCGACCCAACCCCAATTGGGTGCCAACCCAACCAACTGAACCAACCAACCCAACTAACCCAACCAACCCAACCCCAATTGTGTGCCAAAACAACTAACCAAACCAACCAACCCAACTAGCCCAACCAACCCAACCCCAATTGTGTGCCGTGCCAACCAACCCAACCCCAATTGTGTGCCAACCCAACCAACCAACCCAACTAACCCAACCAACCCAACCCCAATTGTGTGCCGTGCCAGCCCAACCAACCAACCCAACTAACCCAACCAACCCAACCCCAATTGTGTGCCGTGCCAGCCCAACCAACCAACCCAACTAACCCAACCAACCCAACCCCAATTGTGTGCCGTGCCAACCCAACCAACCAACCCAACTAACCCAAACAACCCAACCCCAATTGTGTGCCAATCCAACCAACCCAACCCCAATTGTGTGCCAACCAAACCAACCAACCCAACTAACCCAACCAACCCAACCCCAACTGTGTGCCAACCCAACCAACCACCCAACTAACCCAACCAACCCAACCCCAATTGTGTGCCAACCCAACCAACCAACCCAACTAACCCAACCAACCCAACCCCAACTGTGTGCCAACCCAACCAACCCACCCAACTAACCCAACCAACCCAACCAACCCAACTAACCCAACCAACCCAACCCCAATTGTGTGCCAACCCAACCAACCCTTCCTTCCCTGCTTCCCTCCTGCCTCCCTCTCTCTTCCCCCCAGCTGCTGTAGGTGCAGCTGTGCAGCCTGACTCGAGCTAACTGGCTGGGAGGTCTCTCTGGCATTGCAATGCTCAATGCCACCCTGCAGGTGCACTGAGACTGCAGGCTGCCTTCTGCAGGCTTCTCTTCTCAACCAGCAGGGCCTGGAGACTTCAAACACTCTTCATGAAATCAAAGCTGACCTCCTGCAGCACAAGGAGGGAGGGAGGGAGGAAGAAAGAGAGAAGGAAGGGAGAGAGAGAAGGAAGGGAGAAAGGGAAGAAAGGAAGAGAGAAGGGAGGGAGGAAGGAAGAGAGAAAGGAAAGAGAGAAGGAAGGAAGAGAGAAAGGGAAGGAAGGAAGGAAGGAAGGAAGGAAGGAAGGAAGGAAGGAAGGAAGGAAGGAAAAGAAAGAGAGAAGGAAGGGAGAGAGAGAAGAAAGGAAAGAAAGGAAGAGAGAAGGAAGGAAGAAAGAGAAGGAAGAGAAAAAGAAAGGGGGAAGGAAGGAAAGAAAGAAAGAGAAATAAAGAAAGAAAGGAGAGAAAAAGAGAAAGGAAGGAAGAAAGAAGGAAGGAAGAGAGAAAGAGAGAAAGGAAAGAGAGAAAGAGAAAGGAAAGAAGAGAGAAGGAAGGAAGAAAGAAGGAAGGAAGAGAGAAAGAAATGAAAGAGAGAAAGAAATGAAAGAGAGAAAGAAAGGAAAGAGAGAAAGAAAGGAAAGAAGAGAGAAGGAAGAAAGAGAGGAAGAGAGAGAAAAAGAAACAAAGAAAGAAAGAGAGAAAGAGAAAGGAAAGAAGAGAGAAGGAAGGGAGGAAGAGAAAGAAAAAGAACGAAAGAAAGAACGAAAGAAAGAGAGAAAGAGAAAGGAAAAAAGAGAGAAGGAAGGAAGAGAGAGAAAGGAAAGAAGAGAGAAGGAAGGAAGAGAGAAAGATAGAAAGGAAAGAGAGAAAGATAGAAAGGTAAGAGAGAAAGAGAAAGGAAAAAAGAGAAGGAAGGAAGAGAGGAAGAGAGAGAGAGAGAAAGAAACAAAGAAAGAGAGAAAGGAAAGAAGAGAGAAGGAAGGAAGAGAGGAAGAGAAGGAAGGGAAGGAAGGAAGGAAGGAAGGAAGGAAGGAAGGAAGGAAGGAAGGAAGGAAGGAAGGAAGGAAGGAAGGAAGGAAGGAAGGAAGGAAGGAAGGAAGGAAGGAAGGAAGGAAGGAAGGAAGGAAGGAAGGAAGGAAGGAAGAGAAAAAGGAAAGGAAGAGAGCAATGCTCTCAGTGTGGCTGAGCTGCTGCCAGCAGGGACTGTTTGAATGCTTTTACCCTTCAGCAGTCCCTCCTGAGCTGCTGCTTTGCTGCTGAAGTGGGGATAAATGTGTATCTATCTATCTATCTATCTAAGTGATGCTCTACTTTTCAATTCAAATCCCTCCTTTTGCTTTCTAGTGCCAGAGCTTTTCTCTTTGATGGAAATGGACACAGTGGGCCCACATGTGGACAATACATGAGATGTCCCAGTATGTTTTGAGCCAATCCTGCAGGATTTTCTTCCTCATGTAACAGATTGTGTTGCAATTCCTATCTCCTGGTGAGCTCTGAGTGCCCCAGGAACGTGCAGCCACTGTGAGATGCCAGAGTTGTTCAGCCTCGCATCAAATACAGTGTCCAGTTCTGGGCTTCTCCATTGCAGAGAGCTGCTGAGGTGCTGGAAGGTGTTTGGAGCAGGGCAGCAAGGCTGGGGAGGGGCCTGGAGCACAGCCCTGTGAGGAGAGGCTGAGGGAGCTGGGGGGGTGCAGCCTGCAGCAGAGGAGGCTCAGGGCAGAGCTCATTGCTGCCTGCAGCTGCCTGCAGGGAGGCTGTAGCCAGGTGGGGTTGGGCTCTGCTGCCAGGCAGCCAGCAGCAGAAGAAGGGGACAGAGGCTCAAGCTGTGCCAGGGCAGGTCTAGGCTGGATGTTGTTAGGAAGTTGTTGTCAGAGAGAGTGATTGGCACTGGAATGGGCTGCCCAGGGAGGTGGTGGAGTGGCTGTGGCTGGAGGTGTTGCAGCCAAGCCTGGCTGGGGCACTTAGTGCCATGGTCTGGTTGGTTGGGCAGGGCTGGGTGCTAGGTTGGACTGGATGAGCTTGGAGCTCTCTGCCAACCTGCTTGATTCGATTCTATTCTATTCTATTCTATTCTATTCTATTCTATTCTATTCTATTCTATTCTATTCTATTCTATTCTATTCTATTCTATTCCTACACTCTGCTTTCACTTGGTCTGACATGGGAACAGTTTGAGAGAAAGCTTTTTGACCTTTTTACCTTTGTCTTCTCCTGTGCTGGACTGAATACTGTTTCTTCCCATCACACTTAGTGTTTGCCAAGCCAGAAGGTGAACCCAAACCTGCATTTGTCAAAGCTGTGCAAATCCTAACTGCTTTCCAGCATCTTCCAGCAACCTGTACTGCAGGGCAAACCAACCTGGCCAGGCTGTGTGTTTTAGCAGGGACTGGTGACATGACCCCCATTAGAGCAGCAAAATTGGGGTGTATTCAGAAATTAAGCTCCTAGAATTAGGATTGAAATAGTTAAGAGCAGACAGTCCAGGCTCTGGAAGTCTTACTTGTGTCTTCTAGTCCTCCAACAGCAAGTCAGGACCATCAGAGGAGAATGAACCTGTTGGAAGTTCAGAGGATGCTCAGAGCTGCTCTGCTATGAGGACAGGTTGAAAGAGTTGGGGTTGTTCAGTTTGGAGAAGAGAAGGCTCTGAGGAGACTTTATTGTGGGTTTCCAGGATCTGAAGTGGGCTACAAGAAAGCTGGGGAGGGACTTCTTAGGGTGTCAAGCAGTGATAGGACTGGAGGGGAATGGATCCAAGACAAGAGTAAATTTAGATTAGATGTTAGGAAGAAGTTCTTCACCATCAGGGTGGTGAGACACTGGCACAGGTTAAGGGTGGTGAGACACTGGCACAGGTTAAGGGTGGTGAGACACTGGCACAGGTTGCTCAGGGAGGATGTGGAGCACAGAATCACCCAATGTGATCAAAGATCACATTGGGTGATTCTGTGCTCCACAACCTCCCTGGAGGTGTTCAAAGCCAGGTTGGATGAGACCTTGAGCAACCTGTTCTAGTGGGAGGTGTCCCTGCCTATGGCAGGGAAGTTGGAACTGACTGATCCTTGAGGTCCCTTCCAACCCTGGTCATTCTGTGATCTCTGTCAAGCTTAAGTACAACTACCTGGATGATCTTGGAGGTCACTTCCAACCTGCTTGATTCTATGATACCTTAGTGCCATGGTCTGGTTGGTTGGCCAGGGCTGGGTGCTAGGTTGGACTGGATGAGCTTGGAGCTCTCTTCCAACTGGTTGATTCTATGATACCTGAAAGGAGGTTGGGGTGAGGCTGATGTTGTTCTCCTGTCCCAAGTAACCCATGACAGGACCAGAAGCAATGGGTTGGAGTTGTGCCAGGGGAGGTTTAGGTTGGACATGAGGAAAAACTTCTTTAGTGAGAGAGTGCTGAGGGATGGAACAGGCTGCCCAGGGAGGTGCTGGAGTCACCATCCAAGAAGCTGTAGCTGTGGTGCTTAAGATGGTCATGGTAGCTGAGTTAGGGGTTGGACTTGATGATCTTAAAGGTCTTTCCCAACCTTAATGAGTCTATGGTTTCCCATAGAGCATAGACTGCTCTAGTGGGAGGTGTCCCTGCCTAAGGCTGGGTGGGGATGGAGCTGCATGATCCCTGAGGTCCCTTCCAACCCAGACCATTCTGTGATTCTCTGATATGTGTCATAAACCATAAGCTCCTGCTGCTTGCCACCAGTCTATTCTGAGGCCTCCTTTTCTCCTATCTACCTATTCATAGTGAAAAGCTCTCTTCTTGCTCCAAGTGGAGGGGATCAAACCCATCTCTCACTCTTCCTCCTCTCAGTGCTCCTGCCAGTCTGAGCCATGAACAGCAAGAGCCTGGCCTTAACAAATATAAACAGGCTCTAGGTCACCACAAAAGAAGTCTTCTGGCTCACAAGGAGCATTCATTCAGCAAGCCCCTGGGTGTGCTTCTCATACAAGTGCAAGGTGGCAGAAGGGCCATAAGCAATATCGTGTTAGTGAGTGGTTGCTGAGCATCCATGGCTGCAGGGTCACAGGTGACAATTTCAGGGGATGAGAGTTTTGGTTCTCTGATTGTAAGGTTTGGGAGTTGTCTACCCAGTTTTACCACCAGGTTTGTTCTGGTTTTTGGGTTGGGTTTGGTGGAGTTTTCTTCCCTTTGCAGATTTCTGTCTTGTTTTGAGTGGTTGTCAAAGTCTTTTTACCTGTCTGGTTTTGTGTGTGTGTGTCTTTTCCCCTCTCCCTTCCAGGGTGTCTTTCATTGGCCTGGCTCCAGAATGCTCATATTGACCTCTAATGAGGCAGGAAAGAAGTTAGCAACATCCCTGTTCACAGACAAGAGAGGGTTTTAGAGCAGACAGGGAGGGGATTTAGAGCCTTCAAAGAAGAGAAAACTCCCCTGGAGATGAGCAGGTTCAGCCTGGAGGTGAGGAGGAAGTTATTGAGCATGAGAGTGGTGAGAGCCTGGCAGGGGTTGCCCAGGGAGGTGGTTGAGGCCCCATGGCTGGAGGTGTTTGAGGCCAGGCTGGCTGAGGCTGTGTGCAGCCTGCTCTAGGGTAGGGTGTCCCTGGGCATGGCAGGGAGTTGGAACTGGCTGATCCTTGTGGTCCCTTCCAGCCCTGACTGATTCTATGATTCTGTGATTCCCCATTTACATCACTTGCTCTGCCAGTGGACTTGCAAGGCTCTCACAACCAAATCCTGAGCATCCCTTTTGTTGTTTGAGATAAAAAAGCATCTAACACACCTTAAAACGAGGCAGTGAGTGGCTGAAGTGTTCCTAGGTGCCATGCAGTGTTCTTACACAGAGGTGAAAGGAAAAAGAAAGGTGACACAAAGGTGACTCAAGGCTGGGAGCTTTACTTGGTAAGCATAAAGCTGAAAGGCTCATTGCTAGCTTGTGAAGAGGACAACAACTGTCTGCAACTACCTGAATGGAGGTTGTAGCCAGGTGGGGTTGGGCTCTGCTGCCAGGCAGCCAGCACCAGAACAAGGGGACACAGTCTCAAGTTGTGCCAGGGGAGGTCTAGGCTGGATGTTAGGAGGAAGTTCACAGAGAGAGTGATTGGCATTGGAATGGGCTGCCCAGTGAGGTGGTGGAGTCACTATGCCTGGAGATGTTCAACCAAAGACTCAGTGAGGCACTTAGTGCCATGGTCTGGTTGATTGGCCAGGGCTGGGTGCTAGGTTGGACTGGATGAGCTTGGAGCTCTCTTCCAGCCTGCTTGATTCTGTGATTTAGACCAAGTGAGCTCTTGGTGATTTCTGCAGGTTCCTAGGTGTCAAGGAGATGAGAGCTGATTATTCTGCATGGGGATCCTCTGCTGGTCTGTCATAAATGACTCTCAGAAAGCATCTTTCATGCACTCCTTCAGCCATCCACACACTGTGAAAGGTTTGCATCCTCCAGGATCATTCAGGCCAGAAACTATAGATGTGGTTGAAATCCCTTTGCTCTCAGAAAGCATCTTTCATGCACTCCTTCAGCCATCCACACACTGTGAAAGGTTTGCATCCTCCAGGATCATTCAGGCCAGAAACTATAGATGTGGTTGAACCCTCCTTAATCCCAACACTTCTTTCTCCTTCAAGGAGTTCACTTCTAAAAAGATGGAGGGCAAAGAGCTCCTTCAAGAAGCAAAACTCAGGGTTTGTTGACTGTTAGGTTGATTTTAAGGTGATGTTGCACTCCCTCTCTTGCCATCTTCCTTCTACTTGAGTTTATCAGCAAGCCAAGCACCACAAGGCTTCTGTGTCCAGGCAGACTTGGCATTCAGGTGCCTAAAGCAATCATCAAGCTTTTCTTCTCTTCATTTTTTGTCCTGCTTAGAAATTTCCAGCCCTACAGTGTTTTAATGAAAGGTCTTCCAATGGTTGCTCATTATTTTGCCAGCCAAAGTAGTTGATGTAGTGCAGGATGCCCCTGCTGACTGCAGACTGGGTGATCTTTGGAGGGCCCTTGCAACCCAACCCATTCCACGAGTGAAGGAAGCAAAGGTGTGCCAGGGGAGGTCTAGGCTGGATGTTAGGAGGAAGTTGTTGTCAGAGAGAGTGATTGGCATTGGAATGGGCTGCCCAGGGAGGTGGTGGAGTGGCTGTGGCTGGAGGTGTTGCAGCCAAGCCTGGCTGGGGCACTTAGTGCCATGGTCTGGTTGGTTGGGCAGGGCTGGGTGCTAGGTTGGGCTGGGGGAGCTTGGAGGTCTCCTCCAACCTGCTTGATTCTATGATATGGTTTAGGTTGAACCGTGTAGAGTAGAGTTTTGAGTTGAATTTGGCAATCCTCAGGATCTTCTCCTGTCTGTGCCCATGGCAGGGTTCTTAGAACTGGATGGTCTTCAAGGTGGTGGAGTGGCTGTGGCTGGAGGTGTTGCAGCCAAGCCTGGCTGGGGCACTTAGTGCCATGGTCTGGTTGGTTGGGCAGGGTTGGGTGCTAGGTTGGGCTGGGGGAGCTTGGAGCTCTCTGCCAACCTGCTCGATTCTATGATTCTAATTCACAAGAGAGATGTGGTTAAGAGGAGGGATCCTGCCTGGCTTGGATCAAGAGCTAGAATGCATGATTATCCCTCAAGGAAGGGACAGTTGATTCACTTGGGAGTAAATGTGACTTTGTGAGGAGTGTGCCCCAGGGGAGTCAAGAAGAAAAATCATCATCATTATCATCTTCATCACTAGGACATTATCATCATCATCGTTAGGACAAGGAGCAATGGATGGAAGCTGCAACACAAGGGGGAACTTCTTGACTGGAAGGGTCCCAGAGCCCTGGCACAGGCTGCCCAGAGAGGCTGTGGAGTCTCCTTTTCTGGAGCCTTTCCAGGCCTGTCTGGATGTGTTCCTCTGTGATCTGTGTTAGATAGGATTGTCCTGCTCTGGCAGGGGGGTTGGACTCAATGATCTCCTTGGGTCCCTCCCAACCCCTAACACCCTGTGATGATGATGATCATCATCACCACTTCCAGCTTCTTCAGGCTCATAGCCTGTGTGGTCTGATGGGGCAGGGCCTGACTCTGCAGCATCTGCAAACAACTTTGCCAAGTGTTGACATTCTTAAGCTGTAGAGCAGCTGTGGGAGGAAGCTGACACTGAATTTCATGCCCTGCTTATGCACCTTCTCCTGTCACCACCAGGCTTATTTCTTTACAGTGTTAGCCTAAGGAAGGAATTCACTGCACTCTCTATGGTATTTAATCACTAATCCACCACTAACCCTCCTGACTGCTGTTTTTGTGGGCCCTGGCAATGACCTGGATACAACCAGAGGAGTCAGTTTCATCAGCACCATGCATGTCCATCCCTAAACCTCTCCTTTGCAGAAGTGCTTTCAGTTAATGAGCACAAAAGCCATTAGAGCTGTTAATGATTTCTGACCTGCAGGATGCTTGTTTGTAGCTGTTTCAAACAGTACTAGCTGAGGGTGATACTGATTCTTTCCTCCTCTCTTCTTTTGAACCAGCCTCTTATTCCTAGAAGTCCTACAAGCAGTGTTGCTACTCCCTCCAGCACCATCAGCACACCTACCAAAAGGGACAGCTCTGCTCTTCAGGATCTCTACATCCCTCCTCCTCCATCAGAACCTTATGTTCCAAGGTAAAAACCAAAACCAAAATGTATCATCTTGGGGTACAGGTTAATGTAAGCCAATGTATCAGCAGTAGGCTGATAACACTTCAGTAGTTACTCACAGAATCATTGAGGCTGGAAAAGACCTCTGAGATCATCAGGTCCAGCCTATGACCCAACACCTCCCTATCAGCTAAACCATGCCATCCAGAGCCACTTCCAATCACCTCCAGGGATGGTCACTCCACCACCCACTTGGGAAGTCCATTCTGGTCCCTTTCCATCAGGAAGTGCTTCCTAACATCCAACCTAAACCTCCCCTGGTACAGCTTGTGCTGGAGAAGAGGAGGCTCAGGGGTGGCCTCATTGCTGTCTACAACTACCTGAAGGGAGGCTGTAGCCAGGTGGGGTTGGGCTCTGCTGCCAGGCAACAGAACAAGGGGACACAGCCTCAAGCTGTACTGGAATGTGTCCAGAGAAGAGTAATGAAGCTGGTGAGGGACCTGGAGCACAGCCCTGTGAGGAGAGGCTGAGGGAGCTGGGGGGGTGTAGCCTGCAGCAGAGGAGGCTCAGGGCAGAGCTGATTGCTGCCTGCAGCTGCCTGCAGGGAGGCTGTAGCCAGGTGGGGTTGGGCTCTGCTGCCAGGCAGCCAGCAGCAGAAGAAGGGGACACAGCCTGAGGCTGTGCCAGGGCAGGTCTAGGCTGGATGTTGTTAGGAAGTTGTTGGCAAAGAGAGTGATTGGCATTGGAATGGGCTGCCCAGGGAGGTGGTGGAGTGGCTGTGCCTGGAGATGCTCAAGAAAAGCCTGGCTGGGGCACTTAGAATCATAGAATCAGCCAGGTTGGAAGAGAGCTCCAAGCTCATCCAGTCCAACCTAGCACCCAGCCCTGCCCAACCAACCAGACCATGGCACTAAGAGCCTCATCCAGGCTTTGCTTCAACACCTCCCGGGATGGTGACTCCACCACCTCCCTGACTTAGTGCCATGGTCTGGTTGACTGGCTAGGGCTGGGTGCTAGGTTGGACAGGATGAGCTTGGAGCTCTCTTCCAACCTGCTTGATTCTATGATTGTCCTGGCACAAGTTGCATAGGAGCAGAGCCTGACCCCCACCTGACTACAACTTCTCTTCAGGTAGTTATAGAGTGTGAAAAGGTCCCCCCCCCGAGTCTCCTCTTCTCCAGGCTGACCACCCCCAGCTCACTCAGCCTCTCCTTAGGAGCCTTCCTCTCCAGCCCCCTCCCCAGTCTCACTGCCATATGTTGAAGCAGAGCCAGGATGAACTGATTCTGCTTGTCTCAGTATCACTCTCTTGTCTGCTTGAGAAAAATAGACCCAGCACTCTTCCCCCCACACTTAAAATACAGAACAATCTGTTGCCTGTAGCAGTCTCCATCCTATTTCAGTGGAACAAACTGAAAGGCTAAATCTGTAGCTAGGAAAAGAGTTCATTATCTGTCCTTTGCCTAATTGCAACAAGGGAGGCTGAGCTAAAAGCAACTAACAATTAACTCCAGCAGCAGCACTCTTTTGTTCTGCCTGTAGTTTCTTTTGGGAGGTGGGCTTGATCTGATAGTGTTAGAGCTAATTCAGGAGTCTGATTTAGTGTGACTGCTTTGCTGGTCCCTGTATTATGTCTCTGCTCCTCTGACCTGCCTCCTGGAACAGTCTTAGAATCATAGAATCAAGCAGGTTGGAAGAGACCTCCAAGCTCATCCAGCCCAACCTAGCATCCAGCCCTATCCAATCAACCAGACCATGGCACTAAGTGCCCCAGCCAGGCTTTGCTTGAAGACCCCCAGGGACGGTGCCTCCACCACCTCCCTGGGCAGCCCATTCCAATGCCAATCACTCTCTCTGTGAAGAACTTCTTCCTAACATCCAGCCTATACCTACCCTAGCACAGCTTGAGATTGTGTCCCCTTGTTCTGTTGCTGGTTACCTGGGAGAAGAGGCCACCCCCCACCTGGCTACAGTGTCCCTTCAGGTAGTTGTAGACAGTAATAAGATCACCCCTGAGCCTCCTCTTCTCCAGGCTGCACACCCCCAGCTCCCTCAGCCTCTCCTCATAGGGTTTGTGTTCCAGGCCCCTCACCAGTTTTGTTGCCCTTCTCTGGACACATTCCAGCACCTCAACATCTCTCTGCAATGGAGGAGCCCAGAACTGGACACAGCACTCAAGGTGTGGTCTGACCAGTACTGAGTACAGGGGTGGGCACAAGAACCTCCCTTGTCCTGCTGCCCACACTGTTCCTGATGCAGCCCAGGATGCCATTGGCTCTCTTGGCCACCTGGGCACACTGCTGCCTCATCTTCAGCTTACTGTCTATCAGTACCCCCAGGTCCCTTTCCTCCTGGCTGCTCTCCAGCCACTCTGGCCCCAGCCTGCAGTGCTGCTTGGGGTTGTTGTGGCCAAAGTGCAGAACCCTGCACTTGGCCTTGTTCAGTCTCATCCCATTGGCCTCTGCCCACCCATCCAGCCTGGCCAGGTCCCTCTGCAGGGCTCACCTACCTTCTTGGTTCTACCCTGACCTCAAAATGGTGAGTTAGAAGTGAGCTGCTTTGAGGGCATCACATCAAGATTGTATGCAGTTTAGTTCCAGATTCTGACATGCTGGGAATCAGTTGCAAATTGAGGTATAACATGAATGTGAAAGTCTATTCTAAGGTCTCTTGCAGGACAGTTTAAGAGGGACAGGGATCTGCTGGAGGGTCCAAGAGAGGGCTATGAGGATGATGAAGGGACTGGAGCACTGCCTGATGAGGAGAGGCTGAGGGACCTGGGGCTGCTTAGGCTGGAGAAGAGGCTGAGAGGGGATTGAATCAATGTCTATAACTCTCTGAGGGCTGGGGGTCAGGAGGGGGGGACAGGCTCTGCTCACTGCTCCCTGGGATAGGACAAGCAGCAATGGATGGAAGCTGCAGCACAGGAGGTGCCAGCTCAACACAAGATCCTTCTTGACTGTAAGGGTCCCAAAGCCCTGGCACAGGCTGCCCAGAGAGGCTGTGGAGTCTCCTTCTCTGGAGCCTTTCCAGGCCTGTCTGGATGCTTTCCTCTGTGACCTGTGCTAGATTGTGTGCTCCTGCTCTGGTATGGGCCCCCAGAGCTGGACACAGGACTCCAGGTGAGGTCTCAGCAGAGCAGAACAGTGTGGCAGAATCACCTCTCTTGACCTGCTACCCACCCTGCTTTTGATGCAGCCCAGGAAGGGAGGTTGTAGCCAGGTGGGGTTGGGCTCTTCTCCCAGGCAACCACCAATAGAACAAGGGGGGACAGTCTCAAGTTGTGCTGGGAGAAGTATAGGCTGGATGTTAGCAGGAAGCTGTTGGCAGAGAGAGTGATTGGCACTGGAATGGGCTGCCCAGGGAGGTGGTGGAGTGGCCATGGCTGGAGGTGTTGCAGCCAAGCCTGGCTGGGGCACTTAGTGCCATGGTCTGGTTGGTTGGGCAGGGCTGGGGGCTAGGTTGGGCTGGGGGAGCTTGGAGGTCTCCTCCAGCCTGCTTGGTTCTATTCTATTCTATTCTCACACTGTTGGCTCATGTCCTGCTTCTTGCCCACCAGCACTCTCAAGTCCTTATCCACAGAGCTGCTCTCAGTCTCATCATCCCCCCCTCCTGATAGCAAAGGTTGCTCCAAACAATGGCATGCTTTATGCTCATATGAAATATTGATTTTCTCTCCTTTCCCTTTCCCCTTTCTCCTTTCTCCTTTCCCCTTTCCCCTTTCCCCTTTCCCCTTTCCCCTTTCCCCTTTCCCCTTTCCCCTTTCCCCTTTCCCCTTTCCCCTTTCCCCTTTCCCCTTTCCCCTTTCCCCTTTCCCTTCCTTTCCTTTCCTTTCCTTTCACTTTCTCTCTCTTTTCCTTCCTTCCTTCCTTCCTTCCTTCCTTCCTTCCTTCCTTCCTTCCTTCCTTCCTTCCTTCCTTCCTTCCTTCCTTCCTTCCTTCCTTCCTTCCTTCCTTCCTTCCTTCCTTCCTTCCTTCCTTCCTTCCTTCCTTCCTTCCTTCCTTCCTTCCTTCCTTCCTTCCTTCCTTCCTTCTTCTCTTTTTCTCTCTCTCTTTTCCTGCCTTCCTTCCTCATTTCCTTTCCTTTCTCTTTCCTTTCTCTTTCCTTTCTCTTTCCTTTCTCTTTCCTTTCTCTTTCCTTTCTCTTTCCTTTCTCTTTCCTTTCTCTTTCCTTTCTCTTTCCTTTCTCTTTCCTTTCTCTTTCCTTTCTCTTTCCTTTCTCTTTCCTTTCTCTTTCCTTTCTCTTTCCTTTCTTTCTCCCTCTCTTTCCTTTCTCTTTCCTTTATTTCTCTTTCTTTCTCTCTTTTCCCTTTTCCTTTCTCTATTCTTTCTCTCTGTTTTCCTTCCTCTCCTCTCTGTTCTCCTCCCCTCCCCTCCCCTCCCCTCCCCTCCCCTCCTCTCCCCTCCCCTCCCCTCCTTCCTCTTTCCTTTCTTTCCTAGTTCTCTCTTTCAATTTCTCTCTTTCTATTTTTCTTTCTCTTTTCCTCCCTTCCTCCCTCTCTTCCTTCTCCCCTCCCTTCCTCCCTTTCTCTCTTCCTCCCTTCCTCCCTCCCTTCCTCCCTCTCTTCTCCTCTCCTCTCTCTTTCTTGTTTCCCCTCTTTCTCTATTTCCCTCTCTCTTTCTCTTTCCCCCTCCGAATCTCTTTCTCTCTCCCTTTCCGGCTGCCTTTCTGCCTGCCTTGCCCAGTGCATTAAGGAAGCAGCCATCCCTGGTCTTCCCCAAACAGATGAAAGCTCTCCTGTGTTTCCTGCAGGGACGAGAAGGGGAACCTCCCTTGTGATGATGTGGGCAGGCACATGGTGGGCAAGCCTGTGCACACAGGATCTGAATCTCCAAACTCCTTCCTGGACCAGGAGTATCGGAAGCGCTTCAACGTGGTCGAGGAGGATGCAGTCCTCTACTGCTATGAGTATGAGAAGGGAAGAACAGGTGGGCCTGGAAGGAGAGAGAGCACACCAACCTATGGTATGGCATTGGTCTGATGAGGATAATCACTCTTGGTTGATTGCTTAGCCTGCATTTTGCAGCTGCTTTCGGGGTTGAAGCTGGAAAATGCTTTTAGCAGCCATAGAAGTTGCTAAGAATTCTGTGCTCAGTCCAGTTTCAACCTGAGAGCTTATTCTGTGCAGGAACAAATTCATTTCTTAGTGTGGGAGGGAGAGAGGGCAAAAAGCAGTTTAAACGGATGGGTTTGCTGAATGTAGCTCCTGTGATGTTGTTTACCAGGTTCATTTCCCAGTTTCTGCTTCAGTATTGGTTTATCACCTTAAAGAAACAACAGCTCCACCACCAAAAGGCCTGGTAGAAGGCATATGTTTTGCCAAGATAGACAGGGTGGAAGTGTCCTTGCAGTACAAGGGATTGCAGAAGATTAGGGATGGAGTGGTAGGAACAATTGACCCAGGTATAGGACTTGTAAGCTTAGAAGGAAAGGAGAAGGGGAAGGGAAAGGGCAAGGAGAAGGGGAAGGGAAAGGAGAAGAGAAAGAAGGGGAAGGGAAAGGGGAAGGAAAAGGAGAAGGAAAAGGGAAAGGAGAAGGGGAAAGAGAAGGGAGATGGAAAGGAAAAGGGGAAGGGAAAGGAGAAGGGAGAGGGAAAGGAGAAGGGAAAGAAGGAGAAGGGAAAGGGGAAGGAAAAGGGAAAGGAGAAGAGAAAGATGGGGAAGGGAAAGGAGAAGGGAAAGTGGAAGGGAAAGGAGAAGAGAAAGGAGAAGGGAAAGGAGAAGGGAAAGGGAAAGGGGAAGGGAAAGGAGAAGAGAAAGAAGGGGAAGGGAAAGGGGAAGGAAAAGGAGAAGGAAAAGGGAAAGGAGAAGGGGAAAGAGAAGGGAGATGGAAAGGAAAAGGGGAAGGGAAAGGAGAAGGGAGAGGGAAAGGAAAAGGGGAAGGGAAAGGAGAAGGGAAAGAAGGAGAAGGGAAAGGAGAAGAGAAAGAAGGGGAAGGGAAAGGAGAAGGGAAAGGAGAAGGGAAAGAAGGAGAAGAGAAAGGGCAAGGGAAAGGAGAAGAGAAAGAAGGGGAAGGGAAAGGAGAAGGAAAAGGAGAAGGGAAAGGAGAAGAGAAAGAAGGGGAAGGGAAAGGAGAAGGAAAAGGAGAAAGAAAAGGAGAAGGAGAAGGGCAAGAAGAGGAAGGGAAAGGAGAAGAGAAAGAAGGGGAAGGGAAAGGGAAAGGGAAAGGAAAAGGGGAAGGGAAAGGAGAAAGGAAAAGAGAAGGGAAAGGGAAAGGAGAAGGGGAAGGAAAAGGGGAAGGGAAAGGAGAAAGGAAAAGAGAAGGGGATGGGGAAGGGAAAGGAGAAGGGAAAGGAAAAGGGAAATGTGAAGGGTAAGGGAAAGGGAATGGAGAAACGAAAGAGAACAGAGAGGGAAAAGAGAAAGGAGAAGGAAAAGGAAAAAGAAATAAGGGGAAGGGAAAGGGAAAATAAGTAAGGGAAAGGGAAAGAAAGGGAAAGGGAAAGTAAAAGGAAATAAGGGAAAGGGAAGGAAACGGAAAGGAAAAAGAAATAAGGGAAAGAAAGGAAGGGGAAGGGGAAATGAAAGAGAAAGGGAAAAGAAATAAGGAAGGAGAAGGGAAGAGGACAGCAAAGGAAAGGGAAGGGGAAAGGGAAGATGGAAAAGGAATTTGTTTAGTATTAGCAGTGAGGGTTATAAAGGCACAGCTGAAAGGCTGCCCTGAGAATCAGTCATTAGTTGATGTCTTTGTTATGAAGTCTTTCACTTCAGCTCTCAGCTTCCTTTTCAATGAGTTCCCAGCACTGAGTCCATTTCCATTTCAGCCTCTTGCCATTTCAGCCTTGAAGTCTAACACTTCCCTCGTGGCAGCAGTTAGCACAGGACGTGTGGCTAGGCATGACCTTAGGCTTCCACAGAGGTCTAGAACATAGCACTGACAATATTCTGTCTTCTGCTAACCCATACAAGAAAGTCAAACTGAAGTCCAAGGCCTAGAGAAAGAGCTGATTTCAGGATGTGCTCATAGAATGATTTGGGCTGGAAGAGACCTCCAAAGGTCATCCAGTCCAACCCCCTCCTGCTGGGACATCCTTCACTAGATCAGCTTGCTCAGACCCTTGTTGAGTCTCACCTTGATGGTCTCCAGGGATGAGGTTTCAACCACCTCCCTGGGCAACCTGTTGCAGTGTGGCAGCAGCCTCCTGGTGCAGAACTTGTTCCTCACATCCAATCTCAATCTGCTCTGCTCTCATATCAAACCATTGCCCTCCTCCTGTCCCTGCAGGCCTTTGCAAACAGTCCCTCTGCAGCCTGCCTGCAGCCCCTTCAGGTCCTGGCAGGTTGCTCTTAGGTCTCCCCAGAGCCCTTTCTTCTCCGGGTTGAACAACCTCAGCTCCCTCAACCTGTCCTCACAGCAGAGGTGTTCCATTGCCCCTCATCCTCTTTGGAGATGTCAATTTAAACCCCCACTGTTTCTCAGTCCCCCTTCATGAAATCTTAATGGGGACATCCTTAACTGGTTTATTGTCTTCTCTTTGACATTCCTTGGCAAGGCTACAAAGGGATTTCTCTTCTGTGCTCTTAGTGGCTTCCAGCCCTTGTATAATTGCTGCTAACTGACCTCAGCAAGCTTCTGCTTCCATCCCAAGGAAGAAATTCTTCACCAGGCAGCTTTAGGGAACCCATGGAGACTAACAAGAAGGAGATGAGCAGAGGTAGCAGGCAAATGAAAGTGAAACTTTGGGAAGGAAACAAGTTTGGTCCTTGCAGTTTTACTGCCAAGACACAAAAAACCTCACACTGTGATCAGGGTAGAAAGGGTTGATTTTTTCCTGGCTAGTGGCTCTCAATGTATCAGACATTTGGTGATCAGACCTTAACATGATAATACCTGGGGGTCTGGGGTGATGAAAAGCTCAACAGGAGCCTGCAGGGTGAGTGCAGCCCAGACACAACCCTGTGCTGGGCTGCAGCCAGAGCAGTGTGGGCACAGGGCAAGGGAGGGGATTCTGCCCCTTGGCTTTGCTCTCCTCAGACCCCACCTGTAGTCCTGGGTGCAGTTCTGGAGCCCCCAACACAAGCAGGACATGGAAGTGTTGGAGCCAGTGCAGAGGAGGGTCATGAAGATGCTGAGAGGGCTGCAGCAGCTCTGCTGTGAGCACAGGCTGAGAGAGTTGGGGCTGTGCAGCCTGGAGAGGAGAAGGCTTGGAGGAGACCTTGGAGTGGCCTTGCAGTAGCTGAAGTAGGACTACAGGAGGGCTGTGGAGGGACTATTGACAAGGTCTTGTAATGACAGGAGGAGGAGGAATGGGTTTGAAGTGGCAGAGGGGAGATTGAAAGTGGATGTTAGAAAGAAGTTGTTTGCAGTGAGGGTGGTGAGACACTGGCACAGGCTGCCCTTGGAGGCTGTAGAGCACAGAAACACCCAATGTGATCTTTGATCCCATTGGATGATTCTGTGCTCCACAACCTCCCTGGAGGTGTTCAAGGCAGATTTAGACTGGAAACTAAGAAGAAATTATTTCCAGTGAGGGTGGTGAGACACTGGCACAGGTTGCCCAGGGAAGTTGTGGAGCACAGAATCACCCAATGTGATCTTTGATCACATTGGGTGATTCTGTGCTCCACAACCTCCCTGGAGATGTTCAAGGCCAGGCTGGATGAGACCTTGAGCAACCAGTTCTAGTGGGAGGTGTCCCTGCCTATGGCAATCACTCTGATATGAGTTGCAAAGAGCACACAGCCAAGCACAAACAGTCTAAAAGGTTCCTGCAGTGCACTGAGGACAACTTTATCCTGAAGAACCAATAAAGAGAAGCACAATGCTGGGCCTTGTATTACCAAACTGTGAAAGACTGATCATAGATGTTAAGATTGGGGATAATCTTGGCTGTAATGACCATGTGCAGGGTTCTGCACTTCAGCCACAGCAAACCCAAGCAGCACAACAGGCTGGGGATGGAGCACACCCTCCTCTGGACCCTCTTCATCAGGTCCATGTCCTTTTAATGTTGAAAGCTCCAGAGCTGGATGCAGGACTCCAGGTGTGATCTTAGCAGAGCAGAGTGGCAGAAGTTTGCCCTAGCATAAGGATGCTGACACAGCAGCAGAGTGAGGTTTGTTGTATGTAAGCCTCCAGTCAGTATCTCTCACAGCTGCCAGAGTGAATGGCTGAGAGCAGGCAGGCAGAGAGGGAGCTGGGGGTGCTGGCAGAGAGGAGCTGCAGAGGAGGCAGCAGTGTGCCCAGGTGGGCAGCAGAGCCAATGGCATCCTGGGCTGGCTCAGGAGCAGTGTGGGCAGCAGGACAAGGGAGGTTCTTGTGCCCACTCCTGTGCTCAGCACTGCTCAGGCCACCCCTGGAGTGCTGTGTCCAGTTCTGGGCTCCTCCATTGCAGAGAGCTGCTGAGGTGCTGGAAGGTGTTTGGAGCAGGGCAGCAAGGCTGGGGAGGGGCCTGGAGCACAGCCCTGTGAGGAGAGGCTGAGGGAGCTGGGGGGGTGCAGCCTGCAGCAGAGGAGGCTCAGGGCAGAGCTCATTGCTGCCTGCAGCTGCCTGCAGGGAGGCTGCTCAAGGCTTTATCCAGCCTGGCCTTAAACAGCCCCAGGGAGGAGGCATCCACAGCCTCCCTGGGCAGCCTATTCCTGGGTTTCACCTCCCTTGTACTAAAGAACTTCTTCCTCAGCTCCAGTCTAACGCTGCTCTGCCTCAGCTTCAGACCATTCTCCCTTGCCCTATTGCTGGACACCCTTATGCAAAGTCCCTCTGCAGCCCTCCTGCAGGGTCCCTTCAGCTATTAGAAGGCAGGTCTAAGGTCCTTCCAGAGCCTTCTCTCCTTCTCCAGGCTGCACACCCCCAGCTCCCTCAACATAGCAGAGCTGCTCCAGCCTTGGGATTGTCTTTGTAATCTCCTCTGTACTCACTCCAGCAGCTGTGCCCTCCTTAGGGTGGGGACAGCAGAACTGGAGGAAGGATTGGAGGAATCATTGCTTTTTCTTTTTCTTTTCTTTTTCCTCTTTTCCTTTTCCTTTTTTCCCCCTTTTTCTTCTTCTTTTTCTTTTTTTCTTGTTCTTTTCCTTTTCCTTTTTTTTCTTATTTTCTCTTTATTTTACTTTTTCTTTTCCTTTCTTTTTCCTTTTTTCTTTTTTTTCTTTTTCCTCTTTTCCTTTTCATTTTTCTTTTTTCCTTTTTCTTCTTTTCCTTTTCCTTTTCTTTTCCTTTTTTTTCTTTTTCTTCCTTTTCTTCTTTTCCCTTTCCTTTTGCTTTTTTTTATTTTTCCTTTCTTTTTTCTTTTTCTTTTCCTTTTTCTTTTTCTACTTTTCCTTTTCTTTTTTTTTCTTTTTACCTTTTTCTTCTCTTTCTTTTTCTTCTTTTTCTTCCTTTTCTTCTTTTCCTTTTCCTTTTTTTCATTTTTGTTTTCCTTTCTTTTTCTTTTCTTTTTTTCTTATTTTTCTACTTTTTCTTTTAATTTTCTTTTTCTTTTTTCTTTTTTTTCCTTTTTTATCTTTTTCTTTTCCTTTTCCATTTCTTTTTTAATTTTCTTTCTCTTTTTCTTTCTCTTTCTCAGCCAGCCCAACCTAGCACCCAGCCCTGCCCAACCAACCAGACCATGGCACTAAGTGCCCCAGCCAGGCTTGGCTGCAACACCTCCAGGCACAGCCACTCCACCACCTCCCTGGGCAGCCCATTCTAGTGCCAGTCACTCTCTCTGACAACAACTTCCTAACAACATCCAGCCTAGACCTGCCCTGGCACAGCTTGAGCCTCTGTCCCCTTCTTCTGCTGCTGGCTGCCTGGCAGCAGAGCCCAACCCCACCTGGCTACAGCCTCCCTGCAGGCAGCTGCAGACAGCAATGAGCTCTGCCCTGAGCCTCCTCTGCTGCAGGCTGCACCCCCCCAGCTCCCTCAGCCTCTCCTCACAGGGCTGTGCTCCAGGCCCCTCCCCAGCCTTGCTGCCCTGCTCCAAACACCTTCCAGCACCTCAGCAGCTCTCTTTGAAACACTTCAGCATGTGTGTGCCAGAGCCTCCCAGGGTAATAATCATCTCCAGCTTAGTGAAAGCCCAAAGCACTTTGAATGTGTTTGCCAGTCACAAACCTCAGCCCACTCAAGGGATTTCTTTTCTAACTGCTTAGCTGCCTCTTGTCTGCTAAAGAAAACAGAGCTCTTGCCTTAACCTCTTGTTCAGAGGTGATATTGGGTTCTCTTTCATGAGCAGCCCTGTAGAACTTTGTGGCTTTAGCACTTAATTTGTTCTCTCTCCTGAAGGATGTTAGTTTAATGCTGCCTTCTAGTGCATGATCTCAATTTTTTCCTCTGTTTCCAGGGAAACTGAGGCCTATTTCTATGCCAGTAGAATATAACTGGGTGGGGGATTATGAAGATCCCAATAAAATAAAAAGAGAGAGTAGGAGAGGTAAGTGATCTGAACCAACATCTTGTACAAGGCATTATGGCTTTAACCATGCTTTAAGCTAGATATTTTAACCTCATTTTGCTGCTTGCTTAGATATATCTATAGCTATATCTCTTGTTATTCTTTTGGTGAACCTCACTTGGGTTCTGTCATCATGCAGACTTCATTTTTTTGGGTGTTGCAGAGCCTCTCTTAGGCCTGAGGCAATTGCTCAGCCAGGCAAAAGCAAATCACAACTGCAGAGAGCCCTGCAGTTTGGCTCAGCTTTTATCTCAGCCTTTTATTTGCTTCACCCATAGTGTTCAGCCCCATTTTGCATCTTCATTTTACAAGGCCAGAGGACAAATGGGTGATTGTTCCTTGATAAACGTTGGTGTGCTTCAGTGAGAAGTTCACATTGCATTTCTTTGTCTCCATCAGCTCATTTTGGGATGGAAAACAGGATCACAGCAACATAGCATCATAGCATCACAGAATCACAGCATCACAGAAACACAGCATAATATCATCATGGCATCACAGCACCACAGTATCACAGCATCACAGAATCACAACATCATAGCATCACAGAATCGCAGCATCACAGCATCACAGAATCACAGCGTCACAGCACCACAGCATCACAGCACCACAGAATCACAGCATCACAGGATCACGGCACCACAGAATCACAGAATCACAGCACCACAGTATCACAGCACCACAGTATCACAGCACCACAGCATCACAGCATCACAGAATCACAGCATCACAGCACCACAGCACCACAGTATCACAGCATCACAGCACCACAGTATCACAGCACCACAGCACCACAGAATCACAGCATCACAGAATCAGAACACCACAGGATCATAGCTTCACAGTATCACAGAATCACAGCACCACAGCATCACAGAATCACAGCATCACAGAATCACAGCACCACAGTATCACAGCACCACAGTATCACAGCACCACAGTATCACAGCATCACAGTATCACAGCACCACAGCACCACAGAATCACAGAATCACAGAATCAGAACACCACAGCATCACAGCTTCACAGTATCACAGAATCACAGCACCACGGCATCACAGAACCACAGCATCATAGCATCACAGCACCACAGTATCACAGCACCACAGTATCACAGCACCACAGCATCACAGCATCACAACACCACAGCATCACAGAATCACAGCACCACAGTATCACAGCATCACAGCACCACAGCATCACAGAATCAGAGCATCATAGCATCACAGAATCACAGCTTCACAGCATCACAGAATCACAGCATCACAGCACCACAGAATCACAGCATCACAGAATCAGAACATCACAGCATCACAGAACCACAGAATCACAGCATCATAGCACCACAGCATCACAGCACCACAGTATCACAGCACCACAGAATCACAGCATCACAGAATCAGAACACCACAGCATCATAGCTTCACAGTATCACAGAATCACAGCATCACAGAATCACAGCATCACAGAATCACAGCACCACAGTATCACAGAATCACAGCATCACAGAACCACAGCATCATAGCATCACAGAATCACAGCATCACAGCACCACAGTATCACAGCACCACAGCATCACAGCACCACAGCATCACAGAATCACAGCACCACAGTATCACAGCACCACAGTATCACAGCATCACAGCACCACAGCATCACAGAATCAGAGCATCATAGCATCACAGAATCACAGCTTCACAGCATCACAGAATCACAGCATCACAGCACCACAGAATCACAGCATCACAGAATCAGAACATCACAGCATCACAGAACCACAGAATCACAGCATCATAGCACCACAGCATCACAGCACCACAGTATCACAGCACCACAGCATCACAGCACCACAGAATCACAGCATCACAGAATCAGAACATCACAGCATCACAGCACCACAGAATCACAGCATCATAGCATCACAGAATCACAGCATCACAGAACCACAGCATCATAGCATCACAGAACCATAGCATCACAGAATCAGAACATCATAGCATCACAGAATCACAGCTTCACAGCATCACAGAATCAGTCAGGGTTGGAAGGGACCACAAGCATCATCCAGTTCCAACCCCCCTGCCATGCCCAGGGACACCCTACCCTAGAGCAGGCTGCACACAGCCTCAGCCAGCCTGGCCTCAAACACCTCCAGCCATGGGGCCTCAGCCACCTCCCTGGGCAACCCATTCCAGTCTCTCACCACTCTCATGCTGAACAACTTCCTCCTCACCTCCAGCTTTGCTCCATAACAACATTCTAGAGCAGCCTGAGATTGGCCTCCAAAGTCATTGAGGAGAAGATCTTCAACAATTCTGATTTTGTGAGGCTCAGATCTGTAACTCTCCCTGCCAAATGCTAACCTCTGAGATGGCTTCTATCACCCAGGAGCAAGATGTTAGAGTAATGATAAATGTCCCCATGCAAATGCTGACTGAATGTTCAGGAGAGAACAAACCAACCAGTGGGAGAAGGAAGAAGGCTACTTAAGGAGCATTTCTGATGTTGCTCTTTAGGTTCTTGCTCGTGCTCTGTGTGTGTGCAGTTCTGCTCTCTTCCTCTCTTGAGGATTGAAGAGATGAAAAGGGTTTAGGAGACAACAAAACCAAAGGATCAGATGTCTGTAAGTGGCTTCCAAGCTATGACCATTAACAGGTTGGGAGAGTTCAGCCAGGAAATGGTTTGTAAAATCCTCTATGGAATGAAGTGAGGAAATAGGCTTCTCACTGGGAGGTTTTTTCCAACACAAGACCCTGGAGACATCAAATCATAGAATGGTTTGGGTTGGAAGGCACCTCCAAAGCTCATCCAGTCCTACCTCCTTGCAGTCAGCAGGGGCATCTCCATTATTAGATCAAGTTGCTCAGAGCCTTGTCCAGCCTGACCTTGAGTAGCTGCAAGGAGGTGTTCAAGCAAAGCCTGGATGAGGCACTCAGTGCCATGGTCTGGTTGATTGGATAGGGCTGGGTGCTAGGTTGGACTGGATGATCTTGGAGGTCTCTTCCAACCTGCTTGATTCTATGATTCTATGATTCTAAGTGCTGTCTCCTTGGGCAGCTTGGGTTCAGGCTAAGGAACCCCTTGTGGCACAAGGTTCTGAATCCTTCAAATTCCCACAAACACAAGAAAAGAGAATGGTTTGGGTGGAAAGGGACCTCCAAAGCTCATCCAGTCCTACCCCCTTGCAGTCAGCAGGGGCATCTCCATTATTAGACCAGATTGCTCAGAGCCTTGTCCAGCCTGACCTTGGGTAGCTGCAAGGAGGTGTTCAAGAAAAGCCTGGATGGGGCACTTAGTGCCATGGTCTGGTTGATTGGATAGGGCTGGGTGCTAGGTTGGGCTGGATGAGCTTGGAGCTCTCTTCCAACCTGCTTGATTCTATGATTCTCAGTGCTGTCTCCTTGTGCAGTTTGGGTTCAGGCCAAGGAACCCTTTGTGGCACAAGGTTCTGGGCCCTTAAAATTCCCACAAATACATTAAAAGAGACTGGGTTGGGTTGGAAGGGACCTCCAAAGAGCAGACAGGCTTGTGAAAGACAAACCTGCTGAGGTTTCCATTGCTTCTGGCTCAGGATGTTCCAAGCTGGAGGAGTATTCAGGGCAAGTATGGCTGATCTGGTGATTCATCTCAACTGTTCAAAGCAAATTACTTTGAAATGCATGAGACCACCTTCAGTTGTGCTCATTAAGGTCTTGGTAAAGAAAACAAAGCCCCTAGGTCACAGGTACGACCATCAGGGTCCCACTGCTCGTTGTTTGAAAACCACAAGACAAAAAAGATGCCAGAAAGCTGTGTGGATCATGGAATCAGGCAGGGCTGGAAGGGACCACAAGGAGCAGCCAGTTTCAACCCCTTTGCCATAGGCAAGGACACCCTACCCTAGAGCAGGCTGGCCAGTATCTGAAGTGGGCTACAGGAGGGCTAGGGAGGGACTGTTGAGAAGGTCTTGTAATGACAGGAGGAGGAGGAATGGGTTTAAACTGGCAGGGGGTTGGACTCGATGATCTCTTTGGGTCCCTTCCAACCCCTAACATCCTGTGAGCCTGTGAACATGAGGAAGAGAGAGGGGAGATTCAAACTGGATGTTAGGAAGAAGTTCTTTCTATTGAGGGTGGTGAGACACTGGCACAGGTTGCCCAGAAAGGTTGTGGAGCACAGAATCACCCAATGTGATCTTTGATCTTATATTCCTACAATCAGGCAGGGTTGGAAGGGAGCACAGTACTCAGCACTGGTCAGGCCAGACCTTGAGTACTGTGTCCAGTTCTGGGCCCCTCAATTCAAGAAAGATGTTGAGGTGCTGGAACATGTCCAGAGAAGGGCAATGAAGCTGGTGAAGGGCCTGGAACACAAATCCTATGAGGAGAGGTTGAGGGAACTGGGCCTGTTTAGCCTGGAGAAGAGGAGGCTCAGGGGTGATCTTATTACTGTCTACAACTACCTGAAGGGGCATTGTAGCCAGGTGGGGGGTGGCCTCTTCTCCCAGGCAACCAGCAATAGAACAAGGGGACACAGTCTCAAGTTGTGCCAGGGTAGGTATAGGCTGGATATTAGGAAGAAGTTCTTCACAGAGAGAGTGATTGGCATTGGAATGGGCTGCCCAGGGAGGTGGTGGAGGCACCGTCCCTGGGGGTCTTCAAGAAAAGACTGGATGAGGCACTGAGTGCCATGGCCTGGTTGACTGGATAGGGCTGGGTGATAGGTTGGGCTGGATGAGCTTGGAGGTCTCTTCCAACCTGGTTGATTCTACGATTCTATGATTCTAATATAAGGATCAGCCAGTTCCAACCCCTGCCATGCCCAGGGACACCCTACCCTAGAGCAGGCTGCACACAGCCTCAGCCAGCCTGGCCTCAAACACCTCCAGCCATGGGGCCTCAAACACCTCCCTGGGCAACCCCTGCCAGCCTCTCACCACTCTCCTGCTCAACAACTTCCTCCTCACCTCCAGCCTCACTCTCCCCACCTCCAGCTTTGCTCCATTCCCCCCACTCCTGACACTCCCTCACAGCCTCAAAAGTCCCTCCCCAGCTTTTTTGGAGCCCCCTTCAGATGCTGGAAGGCCACAAGAAGGTCCCCTGGGAGCCTCCTCTGCTCCAGCCTGCACAGCCCCAACTCTTTCAGGCTGTGCTCACAGCAGAGCTGCTGCAGCCTCTCAGCATCCTCCTGGCCCTGCTCTGGACACTCTCCAGCATCTCCACATCCCTCTTGTCCCAGGGGCTCCAGAGCTGGATGCAGTAGGATCACGAATGCAATGGATCATGAATTTTCTTTGTCTAGCCAGGTGAAAGGAGTGGATGGGTTTGCTGATGAAGCAGCCTTTGAAGGGCTGCAGTTGGCAGTAGATGTTAGCAGGATGGTGGTGTGGTTCAGAAGCAGGACTGAGAGAGGTGCAGCAGTTCACACTGACGCTTTGCTTTGCTTTGCCTTTCCTCCCACAGAAAACTCATTGCTTCGCTACATGAGCAACGAGAAAATAGGGCAGGAGGACTACATGTTCCAAAGGAACAGCAAAAAGGACACTGGGAAGAAGTCCAAAAAGAAGGGGGACAAGAGCAGCAGCCCAAGTCACTACTCCCTCTTACCCAGCTTACAGATGGACTCGTTGAGACAGGACGTGATGGGCACGCCTGGACCAGAACCTGCTTTGTACCATGTGAGTGGGAAACAGCAGCCACAAAAGCAGCTGCTCTCTGCTCCTGATGGGAGAACACCTGTTGGGAATGGTGCCCCTCAAACCTCTCTGGGACTGCTGCTGTTCCACTGGTTCCTGCTCTTGGGACAACCACCTCTGCTCTTGTAGGCAAATTGGCTGCTCGTGGCTTGGCTGAGCAGACTCTCATAGAATCACAGAAGCATAGAATCAGGCAGGGTTGGAAGGGACCACAAGGAGCAGCCAGTTCCAACCCCCCTGCCATGCCCAGGGACACCCTACCCTAGAGCAGGCTGCACACAGCCTCAGCCAGCCTGCCCTTAAACAGGTCCCTCTCTGCCTGGCTGCTCTCAGCCACTCTGGCCCCAGCCTGCAGTGCTACTTGGGGTTGTTGTGGCCAAAGTGCAGAACCCTGCCCTTGGCCTTGTTCACTCTCATCCCATTGGCCTCTGCCCACCCATGCAGCCTGGCCAGGTCTCTCTGCAGGGCTCTATATCTGTATTTCTGAATCTAATTGCAACACAGATGGCATCCTTTTGTCCTGTAAACAAGGTGGAATGCATAAAAACAATATCACAGAATCATGGAATCAACCAGGTTGGAAGAGACCTCCAAGCTCATCCAGTCCAACCCAGCACCCAACCAGACCATGGCACTTAATGCCCCATCCAGGCTTTGCTTGAACACCTCCAGGCACAGCAACTCCCCCACCTCCCTGGGCAGCCCTTTGCAGTGGCAAATATGAGCCTGGTAATGCAGAGGAAGGTGGTGGTTGCTGTTTTCCTTGTTCAAAGTTGTTCTGGAAAGTGCCAGCAGATGCAAATTGTTGCATCCTGAAGTGGTTCCCACAATCTGATGGCCTAGCATTTTGCTGACTGTGGGTATGTAGTCCATCTGCATAAAACCACTGCTTTTAACAGCTCTCTTTGTGGTCTTGACCTGCCACTACCATCATGCTAATAAGAAGCTGACAGGTAGCATTTAAGTTATAGTCTTAGAAAGTGAAGACTGTTTACTTGTATCCACTGAGCAAAACTGGAGTGGCAACTGATCTGATTATAGCATCAAAGGATGTTAGGGGTTGGGAGAGACCTCCAGAGGTCATTGAGGCAGACCCCACTGCCAGAGCAGGAGCATAGAATCTAGCACAGGTCACACAGGAACACATCCAGACAGGTAGAAGGAGACTCCACAACCTCTCTGGGCAGCCTGTGCCAGGCCCCTGGGACCCTTACACTAAAGAAACTCTTCCTCATGTTGAGGTGGAATTTGCTGTGCTGCAGTTTCCATCCCTTACCCCTTGTGCTATGCCAGGGCACAAGTGAGCAGAGGCTGTTCCTGTGCTGCAGTGTCCATCCCTTGCCCCTTGTGCTATGCCAGGGCACAAGTGAGCAGAGGCTGTCCCTGTGCTGCAGTGTCCATCCCTTACCCCTTGTGCTATGCCAGGGCACAAGTGAGCAGAGGCTGTCCCTGTGCTGCAGTGTCCATCCCTTACCCCTTGTGCTATGCCAGGGCACAAGTGAGCAGAGGCTGTCCCTGTGCTGCAGTGTCCATCCCTTGCCCCTTGTGCTATGCCAGGGCACAAGTGAGCAGAGGCTGTCCCTGTCCCTTCCTGCCTGACCCTGCCATTGGAATGGGCTGCCCAGGGAGGTGGTGGAGTCAAGAAAAAGCCTGGATGAGGCACTTGGTGCCATGGTCTGGTTGTCTGGATAGGGCTGGGTGCTAGGTTGGACTGGATGAGCTTGGAGCTCTCTTCCAACCTGCTTGATTCTATGACCCCCAGCCCTCAGCTATTGATAGACATTGCTCAGATTCCCTCTCAGCCTTCTCCTCTCCAGCCTAAGCAGCCCCAGGGCTCTCAGCCTCTCCTCACCAGGCAGTGCTGCAGTCCCTTCATCATCCTTGCAGCCCTTCCTGCAGCAGATCCCAGTCCCTCCTGAACTGGGGAGCCCAGAACTGGATGCACTATTCCAGGTGAGGTCTCAGCAGGGCAGAGTAGAGGGGAAGGAGAACCTGCCTTGATCTGCTGGATGCATGCCTCTTAGTGCCTCCCAGGACCCCACTGGCCTTCTTGGCCAGCAGTGCCCATTGCTGTGCCATGCAGAACTTGCTGCCCACCAGCTCCTTCTCCACAGGGCTCCTCTCCAGCAGATCACCTCCCACACCTGTACTGCTGCAGTCGATTGCTTTGCTGGTGGTATTTTGGGCAGCTGGAAGCAGACAACTCCCAGTATGATTAAACAGGCTGACATTTTCTTCAGCAGGGACTACTTCTCTTTGGGTTAAGACATTCATCCCTTTCATCTTTTTTAGGGGCAGACTTGTTTGCATTTCAGCTGTTATTTTGAGTCCATTAACAGGTCTCTTTAGCACAGAATGCTGCTGTCTGTTTCAATTCCTGCTTGGCCCTGGATTTAGCAGGAGAGGTGGGCTCTTGGAAAGTAGGACAAGCTCTTTGCCAAAGTACTTGGTCAAGACTTAAGATGTGCCAGAATTCAGTGAACATATGTTGCAGTCTGGCCTTGTGGGTGGGTGATAAGAGTGCATCGTGCAGCAGATTTAGAGTCATAGAATCAGCCAGGTTGGCAGAGAGCTCCAAGCTCATCCAGCCCAACCTAGCACCCAGCCCTGCCCAACCAACCAGACCATGGCACTAAGTGCCCCAGCCAGGCTTGGCTTCAACACTTCCAGCCACAGCCACTCCACCACCTCCCTGAGCAGCCCATTCCAGTCTCCAACTACCTGAAGGGAGGTTGTAGCCAGGTTGGGGTCAGTTTCTTCTGCCATGCAACCAGCAACAGAACAAGGGGCCAAAGCCTCAAGTTGTGCCAGGGCAGGTCTAGGCTGGATGTTGTTAGGAAGTTGTTGTCAGAGAGAGTGATTGGCACTGGAATGGGCTGCCCAGGGAGGTGGTGGAGTGGCTGTGCCTGGAGGTGTTGCAGCCAAGCCTGGCTGGGGCACTTAGAATCATAGAATCAACCAGGTTGGAAGAGAGCTCCAAGCTCACCCAGCCCAACCTAGCACCCATCCCTGCCCAACCAACCAGACCATGGCACTAAGTGCCTCAGCCAGGCTTGGCTGCAACACCCCCAGGGATGGCCACTCCACCACCTCCCTGACTCAGTGCCATGGTCTGGTTGGTTGGGCAGGGCTGGGTGCTAGGTTGGGCTGGATGAGCTTGGAGCTCTCTTCCAACCTGCTTGATTCTATGGTTCTCTGATTCTATGATTCCCCCTCGGCCTCTCTCTGGACATGGTTATGAAAAGTCCCTCTGCAGCTTTCCTGCAGGAACCCTTTAGCTATTGGCAGGCAGCTCTAAGGTCCCCCTGGAGCCTTCTCTTCTGCAGGCTGCCCCCCCCCCCCCCAGCTCCCACAGCCTGTGCTCACAGCAGAGCTGCTCCAGCCCTTTGCATCATCTTTGTGGCCCTCCTCTGGACTGGACTTGTCTCAGCTGTGAACAGAGGAGTGCTAAAGTTTGGAGTTCAGTTTTTTTCAGTGACTTTGAGGTAGGTTAAGATTTTCCAAGCATCTAGGAGGGAGTTATTTACACATTTCTGCACAGTCACTGTTATTGCTGGGCCATAAATATCTCTTTTAGTCCTACACAGGTCAAAATATTTCATGTGATGTAAGCTGGGGGACTGTTACTGTCTCAGCTTGCTGAGAGCTGCTGCTGATTGAATTGATGCCAGCAGCAGAAGGAAAACAGAGACAAGAGAGGGCAAGAAAAAAATATAGGCTCCTTGTTTCTTCACTGTGGAGGCCATCTGAGGCCTCCATCCCTTTTGACCACTTAAGGTGGCAATACTGTTAAGTAGCTGTCTTCAGATAGGGGTCTACAGCAAGGGATCAGCACATCTAGCAAGTCACAGAGTCACAGAACTTTAGTGGTTGGAAGGGACCTCCAGAGATCATCCAGTCCAAACCTCCCTGCCAGAGCAGGAGCACCTGCACCTACAGCAGGTCACATAGCAAAGCATCCAGACAGGGCTGGAAAGGCTCCACAGAAGGAGACTCCTCTCTGGGCTGCCTGTGCCAGGGCTCTGTCATCCTTACAGTCAAGAAGTTCTTCCTCATGTTGAGGTGGAACTTCCTGTGCTGTAGTTTCCATCCATTACTCTTTTCTTCTATCACAGGACACAACTGAGCAGAGTTTGTCCCCTCCCTCTTGCCCCCCAGCCCTCAGCTATTGATAGACATTGCTCAGATCCCCTCTCAGTCTTCTCCTCACAGGGGAGTGTGAGCCCACATAGCCCCAGGTCCCTCAGCCTCTCCTCACAGGGCAGTGCTGGAATGGGCTGCTGGGGAGGTGGTGGAGTCACCATCCCTGGAGCTGTTCAAGGCAGGACTGGACGTGGCACTTGGTGCCATGGTCTGGCCTTGAGCTCTGTGGTAAAGGGTTGGACTTGATGATCTGTGAGGTCTCTTCCAACCCTAATAATACTGTGATACTGTGTGCTGCAGTCCCTTCAGCATCTCTGTAGCCCTCCCCTGGACTCTCCCCAGCAGATCCCTGTCCCTCCTGAACTGGGGAGCCCAGAACTGGATGCAGTATTCCAGGTGAGGTCTCAGCAGGGCAGAACAGAGAGGGAGGAGAAGCTCTATCAATCTGCTGGCCACACTCCTCTTATGTATCCCAGGATCTCTCTCTGTCCCATGCAGAACTTGCTGCCCACCAGCCCTCCCAGCTCCTTCACAGAGCAGAGGAGGAGGAGAACTTCCTCTGTTGCCCACAAACGCTGCCTTTTCACCTCTTCCATTTTTGCTTCTCTTGTAGACATTCCAGCAGTCTTCTCTACAGCAGAAGAGCAAAAAGAAGAGCAAAGGTAAAAACCTCAACTCACTTTTGTGTCCTGCTGAGACTTGCTACTGTTAATGATTGTGGTCTTGGTGGTGGCTGAGGGTCTTGGTAACTCCAATCATGTTGAGATGTTTTGCCTTTAGGGTTTTCTAATGCTTCTCTGCTTGCATTTCTCTGCTGGTGCCAGACTCTACCCTCTTCAGGGCCAGGGCATCACTGCAACCCTTGCTACCAGATACTGTCCACCTTTGCTGTGGAATTACAAAGGCTTTAGGGTTGGACTTGATGATCTGTGAGGTCTCTTCCAACCCTGATGATACTGTGATACTGTGAAAGGAGCTGCAAAGAGAGGAGTTTTTAACACCCATGAAGTGCTTCCACCGCTGTTGTCAGCAGTCCTAAAGTCCATCTACATCTTAATCTGATATGAAAGCTGACTCTTAAAATGACAACCATTTTTCTTCCTCCTTTTTTTCTCCTTCTTTTTTTTCTCTCTAGTATCTTCTCTGCTTTTGGGTGGTGTTTGTTTGCTTTGGGGGGGGGGTTGTTGTGTTCAGTTTGGTTTGGCTTTGCCTTATCCTCACGCAAAGCCCCGACCGTGCTTTGGGGGCCGTAAGACTTTGTGGTGGGGAAAGGGTGTTTGGAATAACTTATTCATGGCAAACTGAGGTGGAAAGAATTGTGATTGCTTTGCTCAAGGGAATATATCTTGCTCCTTGGCTGCTTGTCTTGTCGATTCAGTAGCCAAGTCCATGCTTTCACAGCAGCTGATTGTTGATTTCAGCTCCCATTCCAGGCAAGAGCAAAAGGCGGATCTCGTGCAAAGATCTGGGTCGAGGAGACTGCGAAGGCTGGCTCTGGAAAAAGAAAGATGCCAAGAGTTATTTCTCCCAGAAATGGAAAAAATATTGGTTTGTCCTGAAGGATACATCTCTGTATTGGTATATCAATGAAGAGGTAAGCAGCTGTGCTCCTTGGCTCTCAGCGAATCTCCTGCGTGGGCGCTGGGTCGCGATCGAGGGGGAAGGCAGTGCTGTGAGTGCTTACCTACAGGAGTGGCTTTAGTCACCCAAAGAGTCATGCTGAGGTTCATATTAAATTGCCTTTCAAGCCCAGAGGTGTCATAGAATCGTAGAATGGGTTGGGTTGGAAGGGATCTTTGAAGGTTATCCAGTCCAGCAACCTCTGCAGTCAGCAGGGACATCCTCGACTAGATCAGATTGCCTGGGGCTGTGCAGGCTGGAGCAGAGGAGGCTCCCAGGGGACCTTCTTGTGGCCTTCCAGGAGCTGAAGGGGGCTCCAAAAAAGCTGGGGAGGGACTTTTGAGGCTGTGAGGGAGTGGCAGGAGTGGGGGGAATGGAGCAGAGCTGGAGGTGGAGAGAGTGAGGCTGGAGGTGAGGAGGAAGTTGTTGAGCAGGAGAGTGGTGAGAGGCTGGCAGGGGTTGCCCAGGGAGGTGGTTGAGGCCCCATGGCTGGAGGTGTTTGAGGCCAGGCTGGCTGAGGCTGTGTGCAGCCTGCTCTAGGGTAGGGTGTTCCTGGGCATGGCAGGGGGGTTGGCACTGGCTGCTCCTTGTGCTCCCTTCCAACCCTGCCTGCTTCTGTGATTCTATGATTATTAGATGTAAAGGTAATGTTAAAGCTCTTTGGGGTGTGAGAAATAGACTCATAGAGTGGTCTGGATTGGAAGGAACCTCTGAAGCTCATCCAGTCCAACTCCCATGGCAGGGGGGCTTGGAACTAGATGACCCTTGTGGTCCTTTCCAACCTTGCCTGATTCTATGAATAGTTATGGTCACTTTGTGTGGCTTTCAACTGCTGGCTCAGCTGTGACCCATGTGGAGCAAAGTGGGTGCTTTGCACCAAGGAGATCTGCCTCCACTGCTCCCCCAAATGGCCCAGGGACTTGTGTGGGAGGTTTGGCAGGGCAGGGCATGCATTACTCTTCCTTATGTAAGCAGCAGGCAAGTGGAAAACACCTTCAGGCGTTGACTGTGGTGGGGGTTTTGCTTGGGTTTTGTCTTTTGTTTCTCTGTTTCCCTGATAACCTTCACAGCAGTAACCTCCAGACCTGTCTTTGCAGGATGAAAAGGCAGAAGGATTCATCAGCCTGCCCGAGTTTAAAATTGACAGAGCCAGTGAATGCCGCAAGAAATAGTAAGCATGCTCCAAAGCAATCAGAGAATGGGCTGGAAGGTACCTCCAAAGGGCATCCAGGCCACCCCCCACCCCCTCTCCCCTTTCCCTGCAGTGACATTCCTCTGCTAGATCAGATTGCTCAGAGCCTTGTCCAGTCTGGGCATGGGAATGGAGCTTCCCTTGGCAACCTCTTGCTGTGTTCTACCACTCTGGGGGTGAAGAACTTGTTCCTGACATCCAAGCTAAATCTGCTCTCTTTTCAAACCATTGCCTCTCATCCCATTCCTCCAGTCCTTCTATAGCCTTCTTTTAGCACCTTTCAGGTACTGGAATGTTGCTCTTAGGTCTCCCCAGAGTTGTTCATCTTCTCCAGGATGAACAACTGTGCAATCATAGAATGGTCAGAGTTGGAAGGCACCTCAAGGATCAGCCAGTTTCGACTCTCCTGCCATGGGCAGGGACATCTCACACCAGATCAGGTTGCCCACAGCCTCAGCCAGCCTGGCCTTAAACACCTCCAGGGATGAGGCTTCCACCACCTCCCTGGGCAACCTGTGCCAGTGTCTCACCACCCTTATGCTGAAGAACTTCTTCCTAACCTCTAATCTAACTCTCCCCTCCTCTGGCTTGGATCCATTCCCTCAGTCCTATCACCACCCTCATGCTGAAGAACTTCTTCCTAACCTCTAATCTAACTCCCCCCTCCTCTAGCTTGGATCCATTCCCTCCAGTCCTGACATCCTAAAAAGTCCCTCCCCAGCTTTCTTGTAGCCCCCATTTAGTTACTGGAAGGCCACACTAAGATCTCCTTGGAGCTTTCTCCTCTCCAGACTGAACAGCCCCAACCCTCTCAGCCTGTCCTGATAGCTCCAGCCCTGTTGCAGTGTCTCACCACCCTCGTGGTGAAGCTCTCTGCATTGCAGAAGTGAAATGCTATGGTCTGTGGTACAGAAAGCTCTAAAGGAAGGCAGAGAGCTCTAAAGGAAGGCAGTGACCTTGGATCAGTTGTTCTGCTCTCTTCAGAATGAACTCCATTCTTTATGGCTGTCTCAAAGGGCAGAAAAAATGAACCCTTTGGTCCTGTGTCCTTGGGCAACGTTGCTGAAGTGCTTCATTTTCTGTCTCTTTTATTGGGGCAGCAGCATAAAGCCAACTCATTTCTCAGGCTTGTACCCTGCTTAAATGGGTGTTGGGTGCTTTGTCTACTTGATTTGCTCTCTACTGGATAGTAGAAGATAAAATGTGTCTATTGAAATTCCTTCCTTGGGTGGCAGATAAAGGGGGGAGGGGAAGAGGTCATTAAGAATCCGTGTAACAGATGCTGTGACAAGTTTAACAAGTCAAGCTTTGGGTCTCAGTGAGTTGCTGATGCCTTTCTAAGCTGAGCAGATGTCTGTGTGCATCTGCTCTGACTTGCATAACTCCTAATCATGCTCTAGTGGATCAGGGAGAAGCTTTTTGTCTCCAGTTCGAGGCTACCTTTGCTAGCAGTAGCTTTCCTGGGTAACTATTTCATATCCTTGGTTTCCTAAACAAATCCTCTCAGGTATTTCATTAAATGTACACAGAGGAGCACAGGATGTGAGGAGTTGGAAGGGACCTCCAGAGATCATCCAGTCCAACCCCACTGCCAGAGCAGGAGCAGAGAATCCAGCACAGCTCACACAGGAACACATCCAGACAGGGCTGGAAAGGCTCCACAGAAGGAGACTCCACAACCTCTCTGGGCAGCCTGTGCCAGGGCTCTGGGACCCTTACACTAAAGAAACTCTTCCTTATGTTGAGGTGGAACTTCCTGTGCTGCAGTGCCCATCCCTTCCCCTTTGTGCTGTGTCAGGGCACAAGTGAGCAGAGGCTGTCCCTGTGCTGCAGTGTCCATCCCTTGCCCCTTGTGCTGTGCCAGGGCACAAGTGAGCAGAGGCTGTTCCTGTGCTGCAGTGTCCATCCCTTGCCCCTTGTGCTATGCCAGGGCACAAGTGAGCAGAGGCTGTTCCTGTGCTGCAGTGTCCATCCCTTGCCCCTTGTGCTATGGCAGGGCACAAGTGAGCAGAGGCTGTTCCTGTGCTGCAGTGTCCATCCCTTGTCCCTTGTGCTATGCCAGGGCACAAGTGAGCAGAGGCTGTTCCTGTGCTGCAGTGTCCATCCCTTACCCCTTGAGCACAAGTGAGCAGAGGCTGTTCCTGTCCCCTCCTTCCTGACCCCAGCCCTCAGCTATTGATAGACATTGCTCAGATCCCCTCTCAGCCTCCTTCTCTCCAGACTGAACAGCTCCAGGGCTCTCAGCCTCTCCTCACCAGGCAGTGCTCCAGTCCCTTCAGCATCCTTGCAGCCCTCCCTTGGACTTTCTCTAGCAGATCCCTGTCCCTCTTGAACTCGGGAGCCCAGAACTGGATGCACTATTCCAGGTGTGGTCTCACCTGGGCAGCCCTCAGCTATTGATAGACATTGCTCAGATCCCTTCTCAGCCTTCTCCTCTCCAGACTAAGCAGCCTCAGGGCTGTCCCTTCAGCATCCTTGTAGCCCTTCCTTGGGCTCTCTCCAGCAGATCCCTGTCCCTCCTGAAATGAGGAGCCCAGATCTGGATGCACTATTCCAGGTGTGATCTCAGCAGGGCAGAGTAGAGGGGCAGGAGAACCTCCTTCCATCTGCTGGCCACACTCCTCTTAGTGCCTCCCAGGACCCCATTGGCCTTCTTGGCCACCAGGGCACACAAGACACATACATTAAAAGCAGCAAAGATGCTGTGCACTGAGAACATCCTCACCAATTGCTTTTTGAGCTCAGAAGGCAGGAGAATGATTTGATCTTTTTGTGCCTATAAATATACAGTTAAAGATCTGCTGTGCCTCAGAACAAATGGTGCTGATCTTCATCTCTCATGTTTGCAGTTCCCTTTGTTTCCTTTGGGATTCTTAAGTCATTAAGTCCTTACTTGAAGAGAAACCTTCAAGCTCTTCTCCAAAGTGATTCTACCTGTCCATGATTAATCACTGTCAGATGCACTTTATGCATCTTCAAGTCCCTCCCTATCATTCTTCATCCAACCCAGCTGAAAAGAGATATTCTTCCTGCTCATTTATCTCACATCAGGCATGAAATGCAGTCATTCTCCCCACCCAGACGTGGTGATTACTTTGGTGGAAGGAGAAGATGAGATGAAATTGCCCACTGCATAAAATGGCCTGGGGAATTGCTGCTTTCTTACACCTCTGCTGCAGAACTCAATCAGAGCACCCAAGTGCCCCTTGTGTGTTTGATGCTCAGAGGGCTGCAGCACCTCTCCTGTAAGGACAGACTGAGGGAGTTGGGGCTGTTCAGTCTGGAGAGGAGAAGGCTCCAAGGTGACCTTCTTGTGGCCTTTCAGTATCTGAAGGGGGCTACAAGAAAGCTGAGGAGGGACTTTTTAGGATGTCAGGGAGTGACAGGACTGGGGGGAATGGAACCAAGCTGCAAATGGGGAGATTCAGGCTGGATGTTAGGAAGAAGTTCTTCAGCATGAGGGTGGTGAGAGCCTGGAATGGGTTACCCAGGGAGGTGAGGGAAGCCTCATCCCTGGAGGTGTTTAAGGCCAGGCTGGATTAGGCTCTGGACAGCCTGATCTAGTGTGAGGTGTCCCTGCCCATGTCAAGGGAGTTGGAACTGGCTGATCCTTGTGGTCCTTCCCAACCCTGCCTGATTCCATAATTCTGTGATTGTTAGATGTAAAGGTAATGTTAAAGCTCTTTGGGATGTGAGAAATAGAATCATAGAATGGTCTGGATTGGAAGGAACCTCTGAAGCTCATCCAGTCCAACTCCCTCCACACTCAGCAGGGACATCCTCCACTAGATCAGGTTGCCCAGATCCCTGTCAAGCCTCACCTTGAATATCTCCAGGGATTGTTTTATTTATCACAGAATCATCACAGAATCAGCCAGGTTGGCAGAGAGCTCCAAGCTCATCCAGCCCAACCTAGCACCCAGCCCTGCCCAACCAACCAGACCATGGCACTAAGTGCCCCAGCCAGGCTTGGCTACAACACCTCCAGGCACGGCCACTCCACCACCTCCCTGGGCAGCCCATTCCAGTGCCAATCACTCTCTCTGCCAACAACTTCCTAACAACATCCAGCCTAGACCTGCCCTGGCACAGCCTCAGGCTGTGTCCCCTTCTTCTGCTGCTGGCTGCCTGGCAGCAGAGCCCAACCCCACCTGGCTACAGCCTCCCTGCAGGCAGCTGCAGGCAGCAATGAGCTCTGCCCTGAGCCTCCTCTTCTGCAGGCTGCACCCCCCCAGCTCCCTCAGCCTCTCCCCACTTCATCCATCTACAGTGAACTGCAGGTGATTGCTGAAGAGTGTTCATGCACATATGGATCAAGCATACAAGGGGCAGCTAAAGTGCCTTTTCCTGGCTGAAACCTGGCACAATCCTAAAAGCTGCATGTTTGGGGCCACCTGAACTCATCTCATTTCCTGGGTGGTCAAACTCTCTTGCATTTTAAAGCACACAAATGAAGGAGTTGTTGCATTGCATTTGTATAATCCATGGGTTTGTTTTTCTTTCCCCTACAGTGCATTCAAAGCCTGCCACCCCAAGATCAAAAGCTTTTATTTTGCTGCTGAGCACCTAGATGATATGAACAGGTAAGGAAACGTGGCCAAGCTCAAGGAACTGTCCCTTCTTGAAACTAGTGAGTAGCACAGGCAGAATAAATCACATATTAACCTTAGCACTGAAGTGTAATGGCTGAGAAAAATATGTGCTGAGGGGCAATATGTCTGAGCATGGAGGTAGGAAGAGTTCTAGAAACAAGATTCCCTCTTTTCTTCCAAAGAAAGGAATTCTGTGAAGCAACATCCAAGCACAGCTTCAAAATTCCAGGCTTTTGCTCTTGCACCTGTAAAGCTGCACTGTTACCTCCAGCTCTGCTTCCTTAATGCAGCCTCCAAGGCCATGTGGTGCTTGCTCTTGGGATGCTTCTATTCCTGGCCTTGGAGGGAATGAGCAGTTGGAGAAAGGAGTTTAAAGCAGTCACTCATTTTGTTTCTGGTAACCTGGAAGAAAGAGGTAGAGGATAACAAGGAATGAATTCTGCAGGTCCTTTCTGCTGCCACCAGTTTAACCTACACCTGTGGCAGCTGTAAAGGTGCAATGTTATCTCCAGCTTTGCCTCCTTGACATAGCCTCCAAGGCCATGTGGTGCTTGCTCTTGGGCTGTATCACAGTATCACAGTATCACCAAGGTTGGAAGAGACCTCACAGATCATCAAGTCCAACCCTTTACCACAGTGCCCAAGGCTAGACCATGGCACCAAGTGCCACATCCAACCTTGCCTTGAACTGCCCCAGGGACGACGACTCCACCACCTCCCCAGGCAGCCCATTCCAGTGTCCAATGACTCTCTCAGTGAAGAACTTTCTCCTCACCTCGAGCCGAAATTTCCCCTGGCGCAGCCTGAGGCTGTGTCCTCTTGTTCTGGAGCTGGCCACCTGAGAGAAGAGAGCAACCTCCTCCTGGCCACAACCACCCCTCAGGTAGTTGTAGACAGCAATAAGATCACCCCTGAGCCTCCTCTTCTCCAGGCTAAACAACCCCAGCTCCCTAAGCCTCTCCTCGTAGGGCTTGTGCTCAAGGCCTCTCACCAGCCTCGTCGCCCTTCTCTGGACACGCTCAAGCATCTCAGTGGCTGCTTCCATTCCTGAGCTTGGAGGGAATGAGCAGTTGGAGAAAGAAGTTTAAAGCAGTCACTCAGTTTGTTTCTGGTAGCCTGGAAGAAAAGAGGTAGAAGGTGACAAGGAATGAATTCTGCAGGTCCCTTCTGCTGCCACCAAAAGGTGCTCTGTTATCTCCAGCTTTGCTTCCTTGACATAGCCTCCAAGGCCATGTGGTGCTTGCTCTTGGGCTGCTTCTATTCCTGGCCTTGGAGGGAATGAGGAGGTGGAGAAAGGAGTCTAAAGCAGTCACTCATTCTGGTAGCCTGGAAGAAAAGAGGTAGAAGATGACAAGGAATGAATTCTGCAGGTCCCTTCTGCTGCCACCAAAAGGTGCTCTGTTATCTCCAGCTCTGCTTCCTTAACGTAGCCTCCAAGGCCATGTGGTGCTTGCTCTTGGGCTGCTTCCATTCCTGAGCTTGGAGGGACTGAGCAGTTGGAGAAAGAAGTTTAAAGCAGTCACTCAGTTTGTTTCTGGTAGCCTGGAAGAAAGAGGTAGAAGATAACAAGGAATGAATTCTGCAGGTCCCTTCTGCTGCCACCAATTCAACCTAAAAGTGAAATCTTTGTCGTATTGAGTTTAGTCGGGGGGAGGGAAATGTAGCAGCTCAAAAAGAGAACAAGGAGGACTTGAGGCTTGGTTCTTGGGGTGTTGAGGTTTCCTGTACCTGTTTCAGGTCACCTGTGCAGTTTCTTTTCAGAAGTATTTGGGCCTTCAGTACAAAATCAACATAGTTCCTCTTAATGTGATTGAATGCTGAGCTAAAAAGGTGAATTGGACCAACACAGTTCACACAAAGTCATAGTTACTCTTAATTCATTCCAGTGCTGAGCTAAAGTATGGATCTTAACCAACACAGTTCACACAATCTCAGTTCCTCTTAATTCGTTTGATTGCTGAACTAAAAGTATGGATCTTGACCCACACAGTTCACACAGAATCTCAGTTCCCCTTAGTTCCTTTGAATGCTGACCTAAAAAGATGGATCTTGACCCACACAGCTCCTGAGCCAGCCCAGGATGCCATTGGCTCTGCTGCCCACCTGGGCACACTGCTGCCTCCTCTGCAGCTCCTCTCTCCCAGCACTCCCAGCTCCCTCTCTGCCTGCCTGCTCTCAGCCACTCTGGCCCCAGCCTGCAGTGCTGCTTGGGGTTGCTGTGGCCAAAGCATAGAACCCTGCACTTGGCCTTGTTCAATCTCACTCCATTGGCCTCTGCCCACCCATGCAGCCTGGCCAGGTCCCTCTGCAGGGCTCTCCTACCCTCCAACAGCTCCACACCTGCTCCTAGCTTGATGTCATCTGCAACCTTACTGCTGCTGGACTCAGTCCTCTGCTCCAGATCATCAATAAGGATTGTTCCAGCCCCTCCTCCCTGGGCAAGGACACCTTCTCTTAGAGCAGGCTGCTCAAGTCTGTAAGGTAGCAGAAAAAGCTCAATGGCTCATCACAGTTGGGGCTATCATTTGGGAGCATCATTTAATATAGGGGAGCTTGGCACTTGGCCCCTTGGGCTCAGACAAAGGGCTCTGAACCAGGGAGAATCCACTGGTGGGATATAAGCTAAAGCCTGTATGTTAGGAGGTGTTTGCCATCACACCTGCTTGCTTTTTTGGTTTGGACACTGGAAAGACAGAATCTTGGCTGTGAAAACAATTTGGGTTCAACAGCAAAATGAGAGCTCTTTGGAGGCTTCCTGAGTGGGGGTAAGAAGGAAAGAAAGCAGCTCTGTGATGTGAAGAGTAACATTGTCCTGCATCTCCCTCCAGAATGCCTGGAGCTTTGTTGGCAGTAGAAAGGCAGCCCAAAAACAATTACAAGAGAACAACTGAGGAGGCTGGGTTGGTATCACTGCTTCTGTTCTGGTTTTGATGTGATTTCAGATGGCTAAACAGAATTAACATGCTGGCTGCTGGCTACGCAGAAAGAGAGAGGATCAAGCAAGAGCAAGGTAAATGTGTTGTTATTGGGGGTTCTTCTGTCAAGCTCTCATCACAATTTCATCTCTTCTCCTTTCCCTGCTGTGTCTCAGGCCTCAGTCTTGTCAGCTGAAAGCATTCACATATGGGTGTCACTGATGTTGCTGCCTTAGAGAATTCCTTCTCTCTCAGGGGTTTTGATTAGCTCATTCAGATTCTGGTCCACAGACACTGGATTATTTTGGAGAGGGCTGCAGAAGGTAACTAAAAGCAGTGCCAGTAATGTCTGGTATGTTGTCCCCTGTTAGAATCATGGGGTTGGGAGAGCTCTGTAACATCAATGAATCCATCCATCAACCCACAGTTGAGTTGGGAGAGCTCTGTAACATCACTGAATCCATCCATCAACCTACAGTTGAGTTGGGAGAGCTCTGTAACATCACTGAGTCCAACCATCAACCTACAATTGAGTTGGGAGAGCTCTGTAACATCACTGAATCCAACCATCAACCCACAGTTGAGTTGGGAGAGCTCTGTAACATCACAGAATCCAACCATCAACCTACAATTGAGTTGGGAGAGCTCTGTAACATCACTGAATCCAACCATCAACCTACAATTGAGTTGGGAGAGCTCTGTAACATCACAGAATCCAACCATCAACCCACAGTTGAGTTGGGAGAGCTCTGTAACATCACAGAATCCAACCATCAACCTACAATTGAGTTGGGAGAGCTCTGTAACATCACTGAATCCAACCATCAACCTACAATTGAGTTGGGAGAGCTCTGTAACATCAATGAATCCAACCATCAACCCACAGTTGAGTTGGGAGAGCTCTGTAACATCAATGAATCCAACCATCAACCTACAATTGAGTTGGGAGAGCTCTGTAACATCACTGAATCCAACCATCAACCCACAGTTGAGTTGGGAGAGCTCTGTAACATCACTGAGTCCAACCATCAATCAATCCTTGAGTTGGCAAAGCTCTGTAACATCATTGAGTCCAACCACCAATCCACCCTTGGGTTGGGAAAGCTCTGGAGATGGGTAGGTTCAAGCAGGACTAGGGGGAATGGAGCAAAGCTGGAGATGGGTAGGTTCACACTGGAAGTGAGGAGGAAGTTCATGAGAGTGGTGAGAGCCTGGCAGGGGTTGCCCAGGGAGGTGGTTGAGGCCCCATGGCTGGAGGTGTTTGAGGCCAGGCTGGCTGAGGCTGTGGACAGCCTGCTCTAGGGTAGGGTGTCCCTGCCCATGGCAGGGGGGTTGGAACTAGATGAACCTTGTGGTCCCTTCCAACCCTGACTGATTCTATGATTCTATGATACAGAAACACAGCAGCCCTCCCAGAAACCAGAGTCCCCAGGAGGAGCTCCCAACCACCCTTCCACTGCCTCTCCACCCCTCTAACTTAGCCCAGACTTTGCCTTGCATTCAAGGTGAGTTTGGAGGATGGGCCAGGGGAGTTAGGAAGCAGAGGGATTAGTCACACAGACAGCAAGTTAGGGAGAGAAGGGAAGCAGCCAAAGCCAGGGAGCAAGTCTGTTATCTATGCTTTGTGTTCTTGCTTTTAGACATCTCAGCAGGCCTATGAATGAAGCAGACATCACCACTGGTTCCTTTTCACAGCCTAGCATCTAATTCTTCTCACCAGACCTAGGAATGTATTCTTGGAGGTTCACAGAATGGTTGAGGTTGGAAAGGACCTTGAAGATGATCCAGTTCCAAACCACTCTGCCATGGGCAGAGACAATTTCCACTAGCACAGGTTGCCCAAGCCCTGATCCAACCTGACTTTGGACACCTCCAGAGCAGTGTCACTGTGGTACCAGAGTTCTGCCTCTGATGCTGAACAGTATCTCTGGTTGTGCCCATAGTAGCCTTGAAACAGATGCACATTTTCCATGCTATCAGTGAAAACTGACAGTAGAATCATAGAATCAACCAGGTTGGAAGAGAGCTCCAAGTTCATCCAGTCCAACCTATCCCCCAGCCCTATCCAGTCAACCAGACCATGGCACTAAGTGCCTCATCCAGTCTTTTATTGAACACCTCCAGGGACAGTGACTCCACCACCTCCCTGGGCAGCCCACTCCAATGGCAAATCACCAAATATTGCCATTACTCCCCCTCCCCAAACCCAGAATCATAGAATCAGCCAGGTCAGAAGAGAGCTCCAAGCTCCCCCAGCCCAACCTAGCACCCAGCCCTGCCCAACCAACCAGACCTTGGCACTAAGTGCCCCAGCCAGGCTTGGCTGCAACACCTCCAGGCATGGCCACTCCACCACCTCCCTGGGCAGCCCATTCCAGTGCCAATCACTCTCTCTAGAATCACAGAATCAGTCAGGCTTGGAAAGGACCACAAGGATCATCGAGTTCCAGCCCCCCTGCCATGGGCAGGGACACCCTGCCCTAGATCAGGCTGGCTGCAGCCTCATCTGCTGTGGGAGCATCTAACTCCTGGCAAGCCCAAGGATGGAGCTCCCAGTGGGCTTTGGGAATGCAAGGCTCTGCTAGACAAAGCTGCCAGGTTTTCACAGTGTCACAGTATCATCAGGGTTGGAAGAGACTTCACAGATCATCAAGTCCAACCCCTTACCACAGAGCTCAAGGCCAGACCATGGCACCAAGTGCCACGTCCAGTCCTGCCTTGAACAGCTCCAGGGACGGCGACTCCACCACCTCCCCGGGCAGCCCATTCCAGTGTCCAATGACTCTCTCAGGGAAGAACTTTCTCCTCACCTCCAGCCTAAATCTCCCCTGGCACAGCCTGAGGCTGTGTCCTCTTGTTCTGGTGCTGGCCACCTGAGAGAAGAGAGCAACCTCCTCCTGGCCACAACCTCCCCTCAGGTAGTTGTAGACAGCAATGAGGTCTGCCCTGAGCCTCCTCTTCTCCAGGCTAACCAATCCCAGCTCCCTCAGCCTCTCCTCGTAGGGCTGTGCTCAAGGCCTCTCCCCAGCCTCGTTGCCCTTCTCTGGACACACTCAAGCATCTCAATGTCCCTCCTAAACTGGGGGCCCAGAACTGAACACAGTACTCAAGGTGTGGTCTAAGCAGTGCAGAGTACAGGGGCAGAATGACCTCCCTGCTCCTGCTGGCCACACCATTGCTGATGCAGGCCAGGATGCCACTGGCTCTCCTGGCCACCTGGGCACACTGCTGGTTTTGACCTGCTCTGTCTGTGATTTGCAGATTACTGGAGTGAGAGTGACAAGGAGGAAGCAGACACTCCATCAACACCCAAACAGGACAGCCCCCCACCCCCCTACGACACCTACCCACGGCCTCCTTCGGTGAGTCACCCGCGGCTCTCGACCGGGCTGAGGGCAGAAAGTGCCACTTTTGCCTGTGCACAGCTTCAGAGGGTGGTTAAAGGTGGGAAGGGACCTTGAAGGGCATCGTTCTGGGTTTTCTTCTTCCTCTAGTCTGCCTTGGTGAGGCCACATCTGGAATATTGTGTCCAATGAGCTCGGGATTATTGAAGCTGGAAAGGAACTCCATAGAGAAAGAGCCTGGAGTGCTGGTGGGCAGCAAGTGCTGCATGGGCCAGCAGGAAAAGTGTGGCCAGCAGGGCTAGGGAGGTTCTGCTCCCCCTCTACTCTACTTTGCTGAGACCACACCTGCAATACTGTGTCCAGTTTTGGGCTCCCCAGTTCAAGAGAGACAGGGAGCTGCTGGAGAGAGTCCAACAAAGAGCTATGAGGATGACTGGGGGAGTTGAGCATCTCCTCTATGGAGAGAGACTGAGAGCCCTGGGGCTGTTTAGTCTGGAGAAGAGAAGGCTGAGAGGGGATTTGAACAATGTCTGTCAATAGCTGAGGAGTGGGAGTCAAGTAGATGGGAGAATCAAAAGGGTGGTTGGGGCATTTCCCATGTGGAGAGAGACTGAGAGCCCTGGGGCTGTTTAGTCTGGAGAAGGCTGAAAGGGGATCTGAGCAACATAGAATCATAGAATCAACCAGGTTCAGATCTCCAAGCTCATCCAGCCCAACCTAGCACCCAGCCCTAGCCAGTCAACCAGACCATGGCACTAAGTGCCCCAGCCAGGCTTTGCTTGAAGACCTCCAGGGACAGCCACTCCACCACCTCCCTGGGCAGCCCATTCTAGTGCCAATCACTCTCTCTGCCAACAACTTCCTCCTAACATCCAGCCTAGACCTGCCCTGGCACAGCTTGAGACTGTGTCCCCTTGTTCTATTGCTGGCTGCCTGGCAGAAGAGGCCACCCCCCACCTGGCTACAATGTCCCTTCAGGTAGATGTAGACAGTAATAAGATCACCCCTGAGCCTCCTCTTCTCCAGGCTGCACACCCCCAGCTCCCTCAGCCTCTCCTCACAGGGTTTGTGCTCCAGGCCCCTCACCAGCTTTGTTGCCCTTCTCTGGACACCTTCCAGCACCTCAACATCTCTCTTGAATTGAGGGGCCCAAGAACTGGACACAGCACTCAAGGTGTGGCCTGACCAGTGCTGAGCACAGGGGCAGAATAACCTCCCTTGTCCTGCTGCCCACACTGCTCCTGAGCCAGCCCAGGATGCCATTGGCTCTCTTGGCCACCTGGGCACACTGCTGGCTCATCTTCAGCTTACTATCTATCAGTACCCCCAGGTCCCTTTCCTCCTGGCTGCTCTCCAGCCACTCAGTCCCCAGCCTGTAGCACTGCTTGGGGTTGTTGTGGCCAAAGTGCAGAACCCTGCTCTTGGCCTTGTTAAATCTCATCCCATTGGCCTCTGCCCACCCATGCAGCCTGGCCAGGTCCCTCTGCAGGGCTCTCCTACCCTCCAACAGCTCCACAGCTGCTCCTAGCTTGGTGTCATCTGCAAACTGACTGCTGCTGGACTCAATCCCCTCGTCCAGGTCATCAACGTAAATCAATAGCTGAGGGGTGGGTGTCAAGAGGAGGGGGCCAAGCTCTTTTGGGTGCTGCACAGCAATAAGCCAAGCAGCAATGGATACAAACTGGAACAGAGAAGGTTTCAGCTCAGCATGAGGAGAAACTTCTATAGGGTGAGGGTGGCAGAGCCCTGGCGCAGGCTGCCCAGAGAGGCTATGGAGTCTCCTTCTCTGGAGCCTTTCCAGCCCCACCTGGATGCATTCCTGTGCAGCCTACCCCTAGGGGGACGCTGCCTGGGCAAGGGGGGAGGGGGTGGGTTGGACTGGATGATCTCTGGAGGTCCCTGCCAACCTCCACAGTTAGAACCATAGAATCACAGAATCAACCAGGCTGGAAGAGACTTATCCAGCCCAACCTAGCACCCAGCCCTGCCCAACCAACCAGACCATGGCACTAAGTGCCCCAGCCAGGCTTGGCTGCAACACCTCCAGGCACGGTGCCTCCACCACCTCCCTGGGCAGCCCCTTCCAAGGAGCCTCTGCCCTCGCTAGCAGCAGCAGCAGGCGTTGTTCCGCCAGAGAGCTGAAGCTTTCCGCGTTGCTGCCGTTGCAGATGAGCTGCACCAGCCCGTTCGTGGAGCCCAAGCACAGCCGCCTCTCGTCCACGGAGACCTCGCAGTCGCAGTCGTCGCACGAAGAGTTCCGGCAGGAGGCGGTGGGCAGCGTCACCGAGTCGCCGGTGCGCAAGACGGCGAGCCAGAGGCGCTCCTGGCAGGACCTCATCGAGACCCCCCTGACCAGCTCGGGGCTCCACTACCTGCAGACGCTGCCGCTGGAGGACTCTGTCTTCTCCGAGGTGGCCGTGGTGTCCCCCGAGCACCGGCGGCAGTCCACCTTGCCCACGCAGAAGTGTCACCTGCAGGATCACTACGGCCCCTTCCCGCTGGTGGAAGGCGAGCGGGTGCCGGTGCTGAACGGCAACGGCGGCAAGCCCCGGAGCTTCACCCTGCCCCGGGACAGCGGCTTCAACCACTGCTGCCAGAGCCTGGCCCTCGGCGCCGCCGAGCACCACGAAGAAGCGCAGCGAAAGGAAGTGGAGGAGGAAGAGGACGAGGAGGAGGAGGAGGAGGAAGAAGAAGTAAGCAAAGCAGCAGAAGAAAGCCCGGAAGATAAAAGTAAGTATGGGCTATTCCCGTGGCTTTCCAAGAGTCCTGTTTGTGTAACATAAAGGTCGTTCTTCGCTTCTCCCCTACCGAGAACCCCCAACGAGCCTCCCGACGTGCCCCTCTGTTGTACCAGGTGTGTGTCCCCCACCCCCCCGTGTCGCACACCTCTCTCGTCTGCCGTCTGTGTAAGGCTGCATCGTCGGACAGGGTTGCTGCATGAGCTCTCATGGTCACCGGGCACTTGTCCGCTCGCCTCCTGCGCAGTTCTTAGCCAGACACGGGCTTTGCTGCCCTGCTTCCCTCCCGCTCCCCTCCTGCCGTGTCCTCCCCCCACCGACGCCTGTGCGGCGGAGGCTGCGCCTAGGAGCAGTCGCAGGCAGCTTTAGGGAGAGTTGCAGTGAGGTTTGGGAAGAGTTTCAGTGAGGTTTGGGAAGAGTTTCAGTGAGGTTTGGGAAGAGTTTCAGTGAGGTTTAGTAGGAGTTTCAGTGAGGTTTGGGAAGAGTTTCAGTGAGGTTTGGGAAGAGTTTCAGTGAGGTTTAGTAGGAGTTTCAGTGAGGTTTGGGAAGAGTTTCAGTGAGGTTTGGGAAGAGTTTCAGTGAGGTTTAGGAAGAGTTTCAGGGAGGTTTGGGAAGAGTTTCAGTGAGATTTGGGAAGAGTTTCAGTGAGGTTTGGGAAGAGTTTCAGGAAGGTTTAGGAAGAGTTTCAGTGAGGTTTGGGAAGAGTTTCAGGAAGGTTTAGGAAGAGTTTCAGTGAGGTTTGGGAAGAGTTTCAGGGAGGTTTGGGAAGAGTTTCAGTGAGGTTTGGGAAGAGTTTCAGTGAGGTTTAGGAAGAGTTTCAGGGAGGTTTGGGAAGAGTTTCAGTGAGATTTGGGAAGAGTTTCAGTGAGGTTTGGGAAGAGTTTCAGGAAGGTTTAGGAAGAGTTTCAGTGAGGTTTGGGAAGAGTTTCAGGAAGGTTTAGGAAGAGTTTCAGTGAGGTTTGGGAAGAGTTTCAGTGAGGTTTGGGAAGAGTTTCAGGGAGGTTTGGGAAGAGTTTCAGTGAGGTTTGGGAAGAGTTTCAGTGAGGTTTGGGAAGAGTTTCAGGGAGGTTTGGGAAGAGTTTCAGGGAGGTTTGGGAAGAGTTTCAGGGAGGTTTGGGAAGAGTTTCAGGGAGGTTTGGGAAGAGTTTCAGTGAGATTTGGGAAGAGTTTCAGTGAGGTTTGGGAAGAGTTTCAGGAAGGTTTGGGAAGAGTTTCAGTGAGGTTTGGGAAGAGTTTCAGGGAGGTTTAGGAAGAGTTTCAGTGAGGTTTGGGAAGAGTTTCAGGGAGGTTTGGGAAGAGTTTCAGTGAGGTTTGGGAAGAGTTTCAGGGAGGTTTGGGAAGAGTTTCAGTGAGGTTTGGGAAGAGTTTCAGTGAGATTTGGGAAGAGTTTCAGTGAGGTTTGGGAAGAGTTTCAGGAAGGTTTAGGAAGAGTTTCAGTGAGGTTTGGGAAGAGTTTCAGGAAGGTTTAGGAAGAGTTTCAGTGAGGTTTGGGAAGAGTTTTCAGTGAGGTTTGGGAAGATTTTCAGGGAGGTTTGGGAAGAGTTTCAGTGAGGTTTGGGAAGAGTTTCAGGGAGGTTTGGGAAGAGTTTCAGTGAGGTTTGGGAAGAGTTTCAGGGAGGTTTGGGAAGAGTTTCAGTGAGGTTTGGGAAGAGTTTCAGGGAGGTTTAGTAGGAGTTTCAGTGAGGTTTGGGAAGAGTTTCAGTGAGGTTTGGGAAGAGTTTCAGTGAGGTTTGGGAAGAGTTTCAGTGAGGTTTGGGAAGAGTTTCAGTGAGGTTTAGGAAGAGTTTCAGTGAGGTTTGGGAAGAGTTTCAGTGAGGTTTGGGAAGAGTTTCAGTGAGGTTTAGTAGGAGTTTCAGGGAGGTTTGGGAAGAGTTTCAGTGAGGTTTGGGAAGAGTTTCAGTGAGGTTTGGGAAGAGTTTCAGTGAGGTTTGGGAAGAGTTTCAGTGAGGTTTGGGAAGAGTTTCAGTGAGGTTTGGGAAGAGTTTCAGGGAGGTTTGGGAAGAGTTTCAGTGAGGTTTGGGAAGAGTTTCAGTGAGGTTTGGGAAGAGTTTCAGTGAGATTTGGGAAGAGTTTCAGTGAGGTTTGGGAAGAGTTTCAGGGAGGTTTGGGAAGAGTTTCAGTGAGGTTTGGGAAGAGTTTCAGGAAGGTTTAGGAAGAGTTTCAGTGAGGTTTGGGAAGAGTTTCAGGAAGGTTTAGGAAGAGTTTCAGTGAGGTTTGGGAAGAGTTTCAGTGAGGTTTGGGAAGAGTTTCAGGGAGGTTTGGGAAGAGTTTCAGTGAGGTTTGGGAAGAGTTTCAGTGAGGTTTGGGAAGAGTTTCAGGGAGGTTTGGGAAGAGTTTCAGGGAGGTTTGGGAAGAGTTTCAGGGAGGTTTGGGAAGAGTTTCAGGAAGGTTTGGGAAGAGTTTCAGGGAGGTTTGGGAAGAGTTTCAGTGAGATTTGGGAAGAGTTTCAGTGAGGTTTGGGAAGAGTTTCAGGAAGGTTTGGGAAGAGTTTCAGTGAGGTTTGGGAAGAGTTTCAGGAAGGTTTAGGAAGAGTTTCAGTGAGGTTTGGGAAGAGTTTCAGTGAGGTTTGGGAAGAGTTTCAGGGAGGTTTGGGAAGAGTTTCAGTGAGGTTTGGGAAGAGTTTCAGGGAGGTTTGGGAAGAGTTTCAGTGAGGTTTGGGAAGAGTTTCAGTGAGATTTGGGAAGAGTTTCAGTGAGGTTTGGGAAGAGTTTCAGGAAGGTTTAGGAAGAGTTTCAGTGAGGTTTGGGAAGAGTTTCAGTGAGGTTTGGGAAGAGTTTCAGGGAGGTTTGGGAAGAGTTTCAGTGAGGTTTGGGAAGAGTTTCAGTGAGGTTTGGGAAGAGTTTCAGGGAGGTTTGGGAAGAGTTTCAGGAAGGTTTGGGAAGAGTTTCAGGGAGGTTTGGGAAGAGTTTCAGTGAGGTTTGGGAAGAGTTTCAGGGAGGTTTGGGAAGAGTTTCAGTGAGGTTTGGGAAGAGTTTCAGGGAGGTTTGGGAAGAGTTTCAGTGAGGTTTGGGAAGAGTTTCAGTGAGATTTGGGAAGAGTTTCAGTGAGGTTTGGGAAGAGTTTCAGGAAGGTTTAGGAAGAGTTTCAGTGAGGTTTAGGAAGAGTTTCAGTGAGGTTTGGGAAGAGTTTCAGTGAGATTTGGGAAGAGTTTCAGTGAGGTTTGGGAAGAGTTTCAGGAAGGTTTAGGAAGAGTTTCAGTGAGGTTTGGGAAGAGTTTCAGTGAGGTTTGGGAAGAGTTTCAGGGAGGTTTGGGAAGAGTTTCAGTGAGGTTTGGGAAGAGTTTCAGGGAGGTTGGGAAGAGTTTCAGTGAGGTTTGGGAAGAGTTTCAGGGAGGTTTGGGAAGAGTTTCAGTGAGGTTTGGGAAGAGTTTCAGTGAGATTTGGGAAGAGTTTCAGTGAGGTTTGGGAAGAGTTTCAGGAAGGTTTAGGAAGAGTTTCAGTGAGGTTTGGGAAGAGTTTCAGGAAGGTTTAGGAAGAGTTTCAGTGAGGTTTGGGAAGAGTTTCAGTGAGGTTTGGGAAGAGTTTCAGGGAGGTTTGGGAAGAGTTTCAGTGAGGTTTGGGAAGAGTTTCAGTGAGGTTTGGGAAGAGTTTCAGGGAGGTTTGGGAAGAGTTTCAGGGAGGTTTGGGAAGAGTTTCAGGGAGGTTTGGGAAGAGTTTCAGGGAGGTTTGGGAAGAGTTTCAGTGAGGTTTGGGAAGAGTTTCAGTGAGATTTGGGAAGAGTTTCAGTGAGGTTTGGGAAGAGTTTCAGGAAGGTTTGGGAAGAGTTTCAGTGAGGTTTGGGAAGAGTTTCAGGGAGGTTTGGGAAGAGTTTCAGTGAGGTTTGGGAAGAGTTTCAGGGAGGTTTGGGAAGAGTTTCAGTGAGGTTTGGGAAGAGTTTCAGGGAGGTTTGGGAAGAGTTTCAGTGAGGTTTGGGAAGAGTTTCAGTGAGATTTGGGAAGAGTTTCAGTGAGGTTTGGGAAGAGTTTCAGGAAGGCTTAGGAAGAGTTTCAGTGAGGTTTAGGAAGAGTTTCAGTGAGGTTTGGGAAGAGTTTCAGTGAGGTTTGGGAAGAGTTTCAGTGAGGTTTGGGAAGAGTTTCAGGAAGGTTTAGGAAGAGTTTCAGGGAGGTTTGGGAAGAGTTTCAGTGAGGTTTGGGACGAGTTTCAGTGAGGTTTGGGACGAGTTTCAGTGAGGTTTGGGAAGAGTTTCAGGGAGGTTTGGGAAGAGTTTCAGGGAGGTTTGGGAAGAGTTTCAGGGAGGTTTGGGAAGAGTTTCAGGAAGGTTTGGGAAGAGTTTCAGGGAGGTTTGGGAAGAGTTTCAGTGAGATTTGGGAAGAGTTTCAGTGAGGTTTGGGAAGAGTTTCAGGAAGGTTTGGGAAGAGTTTCAGTGAGGTTTGGGAAGAGTTTTCAGGAAGGTTTAGGAAGAGTTTCAGTGAGGTTTGGGAAGAGTTTCAGTGAGGTTTGGGAAGAGTTTCAGGGAGGTTTGGGAAGAGTTTCAGGGAGGTTTGGGAAGAGTTTCAGGGAGGTTTGGGAAGAGTTTCAGTGAGATTTGGGAAGAGTTTCAGTGAGGTTTGGGAAGAGTTTCAGGAAGGTTTAGGAAGAGTTTCAGTGAGGTTTGGGAAGAGTTTCAGGAAGGTTTAGGAAGAGTTTCAGTGAGGTTTGGGAAGAGTTTCAGTGAGGTTTGGGAAGAGTTTCAGGGAGGTTTGGGAAGAGTTTCAGTGAGGTTTGGGAAGAGTTTCAGTGAGGTTTGGGAAGAGTTTCAGTGAGATTTGGGAAGAGTTTCAGTGAGGTTTGGGAAGAGTTTCAGGAAGGTTTAGGAAGAGTTTCAGTGAGGTTTGGGAAGAGTTTCAGGAAGGTTTAGGAAGAGTTTCAGTGAGGTTTGGGAAGAGTTTCAGTGAGGTTTGGGAAGAGTTTCAGGGAGGTTTGGGAAGAGTTTCAGTGAGGTTTGGGAAGAGTTTCAGTGAGGTTTGGGAAGAGTTTCAGGGAGGTTTGGGAAGAGTTTCAGGGAGGTTTGGGAAGAGTTTCAGGAAGGCTTAGGAAGAGTTTCAGTGAGGTTTGGGAAGAGTTTCAGGGAGGTTTGGGAAGAGTTTCAGGGAGGTTTGGGAAGAGTTTCAGGGAGGTTTGGGAAGAGTTTCAGGGAGGTTTGGGAAGAGTTTCAGTGAGATTTGGGAAGAGTTTCAGTGAGGTTTGGGAAGAGTTTCAGGAAGGTTTGGGAAGAGTTTCAGTGAGGTTTGGGAAGAGTTTCAGTGAGGTTTGGGAAGAGTTTCAGTGAGGTTTGGGAAGAGTTTCAGTGAGGTTTGGGAAGAGTTTCAGTGAGGTTTACTAAGAGTTTCAGGGAGGTTTGGGAAGAGTTTCAGTGAGGTTTGGGAAGAGTTTCAGTGAGGTTTGGGAAGAGTTTAAGTGAGGTTTGGGAAGAGTTTCAGTGAGGTTTGGGAAGAGTTTCAGGGAGGTTTGGGAAGAGTTTCAGTGAGGTTTGGGAAGAGTTGCAGTGAGGTTTGGGAAGAGTTTCAGTGAGGTTTAGGAAGAGTTTCAGTGAGGTTTAGTAGGAGTTTCAGTGAGGTTTGGGAAGAGTTTCAGTGAGGTTTAGTAGGAGTTTCAGTGAGGTTTGGGAAGAGTTTCAGTGAGGTTTGGGAAGAGTTTCAGTGAGGTTTGGGAAGAGTTTCAGTGAGGTTTACTAAGAGTTTCAGGGAGGTTTGGGAAGAGTTTCAGTGAGGTTTGGGAAGAGTTTCAGTGAGGTTTGGGAAGAGTTTCAGGAAGGCTTAGGAAGAGTTTCAGTGAGGTTTAGGAAGAGTTTCAGTGAGGTTTGGGAAGAGTTTCAGTGAGGTTTACTAAGAGTTTCAGGGAGGTTTGGGAAGAGTTTCAGTGAGGTTTGGGAAGAGTTTCAGTGAGGTTTGGGAAGAGTTTCAGTGAGGTTTGGGAAGAGTTTCAGGAAGGTTTAGGAAGAGTTTCAGTGAGGTTTAGGAAGAGTTTCAGTGAGGTGTAGTGAGATTGTCAATAAGGTGTAGTAAGATTTTCAGCCAGGTTTAAGATTGTCAGTGAGGTTTAAGCAAGATTTTCAGCAAGGTTTAGTAAGAGTTTCAGCAGGGTTTAGTGAGAGTTTCAGTAGGGTTTAGTAAGAGTTTCATCGAGGTGTAGTAAGCTTTACGACCCCGTCTGTGTCACAGAAAGCACTCAATGAGCCCTAGAGTGCAGGGTCAGGCTGTGATTATGCAGGATGCAGGCAGCCAAGTCACAAGATGGCTCAGACCCTGTGGCAAGGTGAAAATGAGACTTCTTTTCTTCCCTTCCTCACCTTGTGAGATGTAGATGTCAAAGTTCAAAACCCCAAGAATTTACTAGAGAACAACTCTGTGCTCAGCAAGGCTTTAAACACAACCACAACACTGAGCAAATCCCTCTTAGGCTGCACATAAACTCCATGAATATGAGAGCTGCTTGTCCAAAGCAATGCAAATAAACAGGGATTGGACAAGGTCCTGAGCACATCTCTGTGCCTGTTTCCTTCTCTGTCCTGCCCTGCCACGTGTGGAGCTTCTCTGCATGCCTTGGTAGCCAAGCTGGATTCACACCCAAGCTGTAGTCACTGAAGCTTGACCCGGGGTGATCCCAAAGAGCTGTGCTGATGCCTTCAGATCTGGTTTTGTTTCTCACCACACACCCACAAGCTGTGGGGTTCTGCTTCTGATTAAGTGGCAAGGAAGGCAGAATGACCTCTGAGAGCTCTCCAAGGAGCTGTGCTGATGCCTTCAGGATCCAGTTGGTTTTTCTCTGCAGTAAAGGAACGTTAAAAATGGTGAAGAGAGAGGAAATGGTAGTGAAAGGTTCAGTTAATTAACCTCCTGCCTAAGGTGCTTCATTAAGGTTAGCACTTCTGTTGGGCATTAGAATCCCTGGGGGTGTTCTTTAGCCTGCTTGGGAAAGAGCAACACTTTCCCCCTGCCCCTTGTGCTTTAGGCTCTGCACAACTCCAGTTGTTGGCTTTGAGAAGCCAGGGAGGATTTCTTTCTACAAGTGTTAGATGTGATGCCGTGGCAAGGCACAGTTTCAGTCACAGTCATGCATGACACTCTCTCCCCCCCCCCCCCCCCCCCCAAAAGACACACACATTTATAAGGGTACCATTAGGCTCTTGCTGACTGTGAAATGAAGCTGCCTCATTAACAGAGCTGAGTTTCATTAACCATGCGGAGTGCTCCAGACTATTTTTAGGCTTGGAGTTTGCTCTTCAAATGGTTTTTTATGACAGCAAGAGAAAAATGCTTCTCCTTCCCTCCCTTCCTTCCTCCCTCTCTCTTCAACCTTCTCTCTTTCTCTTTTCTTGTTCTCTTTCTCTCTTCTCTCTCTTTCACTCTTTTTCTCTTTTTGTCTTTTTTTCTCTCTCTCTTTTTCTTTCTTTTTCTTTCTTTCTCTCTCTTTCTCTTTCTCTTTCTCTTTCTCATTCTCATTCTTATTCTCTTTCTTTTTCACTCTTTTCTTTCACTATTTTTCTCTTTCTTTTTCTCTCTTTGTTTTTCTCTTGTTCTCTTTCTCTCTTTTTCTCTCTTTCTCTTTCTCCCTCTCTTTTTCTTTCTCTCTTTCTCTCTTTTTCTCTTCTTTCTTTCTTTCTTTCTTTCTTTCTTTCTTTCTTTATTTCTTTCTTTCTTTCTTTCTTTCTCTCTTTCTCTCTTTCTCTCTTTCTCTCTTTCTCTCTTTCTCTCTTTCTCTCTTTCTCTCTTTCTCTCTTTTTCTCTTTCTCTCTTTTTCTCTTCTTCTCCTCTCTCTCTTTCTCTTTCTCTCTCTCTTTGCCTCCTTTTCTCTCTTTCTTTCTTTCTCTCTCTCTTTTTCTCCTCTCTCTTTTTCTCTTTCTCTCTTTCTCTCCTTTTCTCTCTCTTCTCTCTCTTTTTCTCTTTCTCTCTCTCTTTCTCTCCTTTTCTCTCTCTCTCTCTTTCTCACTCCTCCCAGTCAAGGAGAAGGCTCAGGGAGAGCTCCTACTGGCGCTCAGGTGCCATTTGGGCATTACTGAAAGATCCTGTAGCAGGGCCTAAGCTGTCAGGTGCTCTGAGGACCAGTTCTAATGCTTTTCTGCTCCTGGCTGCATCATCTCTTTAGGGCCAGCACTCGTTTTAACAGGCCAGAACTCAGGCTCTTCTCCATCCTTCTGGACCAGTTTCCAAGCTGAAAGAGGGGGAGAAAAAAACACCTTAATTTTTGAAGAGGTCTCCCTGACTTTTCTTTTTCCTTTGGGTGAGGAGGAGTTTTGGTTGAAGCTCTCACAGGAGATTGCTTTGGAGATGTTAAGGACCAGCTAGACTGTGCTGCTGCTGGATTATTGACCTTGAAATTAGCAAACCAGAGGGGAAAAACCACTGTGGAGTCTGTTGCAAAGCTGCTAAGTGTTGGGTTGCTCGTTGCTATGGGGGCAATGTTCTGGTTTGTAATGCTGCCTTTTCCCAGTCAAAGGCAGAATGGATTTCATGCAGGTGGTGCTCTTGGCTTTGGCTCTTCAGTGCCAAATCCAGTTTCTGAGCTGAAGTATTTGCCTCTAACTGCTAAGTCTGATAAGGTGATGGATGCCTCTGTGTGTGCTACCTCATTGCAACCCTCACTCTCATTGCTCTGGTAAAATGAAACCTTGCAAGTGGCTGGGGGAGGGAAAGCCTCTCCCTCTTTCAGAGATGTTTCTAACCTCACTTTGAACCTTTCCCTGGCATGGTATCAGATGAACCTTTTTCAGTGTAATTATTTGCTGAGCACGTTTGTGATCCTGACGTAGCTGTGAGCTCATTTGTGGTTCTGACATAGCTCTGAGCTCATTTGTGATCCTGACATAGCTCTGAGCTCATTTGTGATCCTGACGTAGCTCTGAGCTCATTTGTGATCCTGACGTAGCTGTGAGCTCATTTTTGATCCTGACATAGCTGTGAGCTCATTTGTGATCCTGACATAGCTGTGAGCTCATTTGTGATCCTGACATAGCTGTGAGCTCATTTGTGATCCTGACATAGCTCTGAGCTCATTTGTGATCCTGACATAGCTCTGAGCTCATTTGTGATCCTGATGTAGCTCTGAGCTCATTTGTGATCCTGACATAGCTGTGAGCTCATTTGTGATCCTGACATAGCTGTGAGCTCATTTGTGATCCTGACATAGTTCTGAGCTCATTTGTGATCCTGACATAGCTGTGAGCTCATTTGTGATCCTGACATAGCTGTGAGCTCATTTGTGATCCTGACATAGCTGTGAGCTCATTTGTGATCCTGACATAGCTGTGAGCTCATTTGTGATCCTGACATAGTTCTGAGCTCATTTGTGATCCTGACATAGCTGTGAGCTCATTTGTGATCCTGACATAGCTCTGAGCTCATTTGTGATCCTGACATAGCTGTGAGCTCATTTGTGATCCTGACATAGTTCTGAGCTCATTTGTAATCCTGACATAGCTGTGAGCTCATTTGTGATCCTGACATAGTTCTGAGCTCATTTGTGATCCTGACATAGTTCTGAGCTCATTTGTGATCCTGACATAGTTCTGTGCTCATTTGTGATCCTGACATAGTTCTGAGTTCATTTGTGATCCAGACATAGCTGTGAGCTCATTTGTGATCCTGACATAGCTGTGAGCTCATTTGTGATCCTGACATAGTTCTGAGCTCATTTGTGATCCTGACATAGCTGTGAGCTCATTTGTGATCCTGACATAGCTGTGAGCTCATTTGTGATCCTGACATAGCTGTGAGCTCATTTGTGATCCTGACATAGTTCTGAGCTCATTTGTGATCCTGACATAGCTGTGAGCTCATTTGTGATCCTGACATAGCTCTGAGCTCATTTGTGATCCTGACATAGCTGTGAGCTCATTTGTGATCCTGACATAGTTCTGAGCTCATTTGTAATCCTGACATAGCTGTGAGCTCATTTGTGATCCTGACATAGCTGTGAGCTCATTTGTGATCCTGACGTAGCTGTGAGCTCATTTGTGATCCTGACATAGTTCTGAGCTCATTTGTGATCCTGACGTAGCTGTGAGCTCATTTGTGATCCTGACATAGCTGTGAGCTCATTTGTGATCCTGATGTAGTTCTGAGTTCATTTGTGATCCTGACATAGCTGTGAGCTCATTTGTGGTCCTGACATAGCTGTGAGCTCATTTGTGATCCTGACATAGCTGTGAGCTCATTTGTGATCCTGACATAGCTGTGAGCTCATTTGTGATCCTGACATAGCTGTGAGCTCATTTGTGATCCTGACATAGTTCTGAGCTCATTTGTGATCCTGACATAGCTGTGAGCTCATTTGTGATCCTGACGTAGCTGTGAGCTCATTTGTGATCCTGACATAGCTGTGAGCTCATTTGTGATCCTGACATAGTTCTGAGCTCATTTGTGATCCTGACATAGCTCTGAGCTCATTTGTGATCCTGACATAGCTGTGAGCACATTTGTGATCCTGACATAGCTGTGAGCTCATTTGTGATCCTGACATAGTTCTGAGCTCATTTGTGATCCTGACATAGCTCTGAGCACGTTTGTGATCCTGACATAGCTGTGAGCACATTTGTGATCCTGACATAGTTCTGAGCTCATTTGTGATCCTGATATAGTTCTGAGCTCATTTGTGGTCCTGACATAGTTCTGAGCTCATTTGTGATCCTGACATAGCTCTGAGCTCATTTTTGATCCTGACATAGCTGTGAGCTCATTTTTGATCCTGACATAGCTGTGAGCTCATTTGTGATCCTGACATAGCTCTGAGCTCATTTGTGATCCTGACATAGTTGTGAGCTCATTTTTGATCCTGATATAGCTCTGAGCTCATTTGTGATCCTGACATAGCTGTGAGCTCATTTGTGATCCCGATGTAGTTCTGAGCTCATTTGTGATCCTGACGTAGTTCTGAGCTCATTTGTGGTCCTGACATAGTTCTGAGCTCATTTGTGATCCTGACATAATTCTAAGCTCATTTGTGATCCTGACATAGTTGTGAGCTCATTTTTGATCCTGACATAGTTGTGAGCTCATTTTTGATCCTGACATAGCTGTGAGCTCATTTTTGATCCTGACATAGCTGTGAGCTCATTTGTGATCCTGACATAGCTGTGAGCTCATTTGTGATCCTGACATAGCTGTGAGCTCATTTGTGATCCTGACATAGCTCCGAGCTCATTTGTGGTCCTGACATAGCTCTGAGCTCATTTGTGATCCTGACACAGCTCTGAGCTCTTGGATGGTTCTGTGCATTCTCCTGTGTACATATATGTGTGTGTGTGTTTTAAAGCTTAACCATTCCTATTGCTTTTTGGTGTGGGACAAGGAATGCAGCTCCTTTGCAGTCGCTTGCTGCGCTGAGCCACCAAACGTCGTGGCTCGGATTTTGGGGTTAAGATTGCCACTTTTAAACCCACCTGAGATTAAATCAAAGAGTAAGCTGCAGGCCTGGTTTGCTTCCACCTTCTTTTGAAGCACTGTTTTCACGTCACCACACCACCAGTTAGGAGCTCCATGCTTTTCTCTGGTGCTGTCCCTAGGTGCTGTAGTTGAACAGAGTTCTGCTGGCTGTCTCCTAAAGGTGCATTGATTTGCAACAGCTCTCTGTTAATCACCACTTCTGTGTATCAGCTCTGCTGTAATGCCTATGGTACACCATGGCACGCTGAAAATATGGGATGTCCTCTCCTGTGTTGATCCATCAGGACCGTGGCAGACTAAAACCAAGGGGTTGTCCTCTCCTGGGTTTATCCATCTCGCAGCAGAGTTTGTTGTGTTGTGTGTTCAGTTGCTTCCTTCTCTCTCCTCATTGACATTGTTTGGATGGCAACACTCTGTGCTGGGTTAGGAACTGGCTGGAGGACTGGACCCAGAGAGTGGTGGTGAATGGTGCCACATCCAGCTGGCAGCTGTCACTAGTGGTGTCCCTCAGGGATCTGTGCTGGGCCCCATCCTCTTTAACATCTTCATTGATGATCTGGATGAGGGCATTGAGTCAGTCATCAGCAAGTTTGCAGATGACACCAAGCTGGGAGCAGATGTGGCTGGGTTGGAAGGCAGAAGGGCTCTGCAGCAGGACCTTGACCACCTGGACAGATGGGCAGAGTCCAATGGGATGGGGTTCAATAGCTCCAAGTGCAGGGTGCTGCACTTTGGCCACAACAACCCCATGCAGAGATACAGGCTGGGGGCGGAGTGGCTGAGAGCAGCCAGACAGAGAGGGATCTGGGGGTGCTGATTGATACCCACCTGAACATGAGCCAGCAGTGTGCCCAGGTGGCCAAGAGAGCCAGTGGCATCCTGGCCTGCATCAGGAATGGTGTGGTCAGCAGGAGCAGGGAGGTCATTCTGCCCCTGTACTCTGCACTGGTTAGACCACACCTTGAGTGCTGTGTTCAGTTCTGGGCCCCCCAGTTTAGGAGGGACATTGAGATGCTTGAGTGTGTCCAGAGAAGGGCGACGAGGCTGGGGAGAGGCCTTGAGCACAGCCCTACGAGGAGAGGCTGAGGGAGCTGGGATTGGTTAGCCTGGAGAAGAGGAGGCTCAGGGGAGACCTCATTGCTGTCTACAACTACCTGAGGGGTGGTTGTGGCCAGGAGGAGGTTGCTCTCTTCTCTCAGGTGGCCAGCGCCAGAACAAGAGGACACAGCCTCAGGCTGTGCCAGGGGAGATTTAGGCTGGAGGTGAGGAGAAAGTTCTTCACTGAGAGAGTCATTGGGCACTGGAATGGGCTGCCTGGGGAGGTGGTGGAGTCGCCGTCCCTGGAGCTGTTCAAGGCAGGACTGGACGTGGCACTTGGTGCCATGGTCTGGCCTTGAGCTCTGTGGTAAAGGGTTGGACTTGATGATCTGTGAAGTCTCTTCCAACCGTGATGATACTGGGATACTGTGACATTGCACTGCTGATCTCTGTGGGATTGTTTCCCTCCCCTGATTCCACTGACTTGCCTGTAAATCATTTCAGGTGTTCCACACTGACCCCCCTGTCCTGCAGTGCTCTCTTGCTTTGCCATCAGAGAGGATCCTCTGGGGGGTTCTTTGGTGTTGGTCTGTCTGTTTGCTTTGGAGGCTATGGATATGTACACCTGTGGCACCAAACATCTCTCTCGCTGTGTTGTGCAGCAGCACAGGTCAATGGCTGTGGCACTGCAGGTTGTGTTGCTGTGATTGAGTTGTGGAGGGCAGGTTGAGGCTTTTCATGCTTTGCTTCTGCTAGTGGGAGGTAACAGGAGAGAGACAGAGCTGTGCACCATGGCAGGGTCACCTCCTTCCCCTCTGGCCCCGCCACACTCTCTGTGTCTTGAGAACTTTCACCACTTCTTGCCAAAGAAGACTTCTGTCTGGGATCTGTCTCCCAGGACAGCTTGCTTCAGTTCTTGGCTTTGTTGTCTGGAAGGGGGTTTGATGGTGGTTCCTTTGGTTTTGAAGGCTTCTTTGCTTTGTGAGACAGCAAGAGGGGTTCAGTGTTTGGGAGAGGCAAATGCTGCCTCTCTATGGCTAAGGGTTCAGTGTTTGAGAGAGGCAAATGCTGCCTCTATGGCTAAGGGTTCAGTGTTTGGGAGAGGCAAATGCTGCCTCTATGGCTAAGGGTTCAGTGTTTGAGAGAGGCAAATGCTGCCTCTCTATGGCTAAGGGTTCAGTGTTTAAGAGAGGCAAATGCTGCCCCTCTATGGCTAAGGGTTCAGTGTTTGGGAGAGGCAAATGCTGCCTCTATGGCTAAGGGTTCAGTGTTTGGGAGAGGCAAATGCTGCCCCTCTATGGCTAAGGGTTCAGTGTTTGACAGAGGCAAATGCTGCCCCTCTATGGCTAAGGGTTCAGTGTTTGACAGAGGCAAATGCTGCCTCTCTATGGCTAAGGGTTCAGTGTTTGACAGAGGCAAATGCTGCCCCTCTATGGCTAAGGGTTCAGTGTTTGAGAGAGGCAAATGCTGCCCCTCTATGGCTAAGGGTTCAGTGTTTGAGAGAGGCAAATGCTGCCCCTCTATGGCTAAGGGTTCAGTGTTTGAGAGAGGCAAATGCTGCCTCTCTATGGCTAAGGGTTCAGTGTTTGGGAGAGGCAAATGCTGCCCCTCTATGGCTAAGGGTTCAGTGTTTGGGAGAGGCAAATGCTGCCCCTCTATGGCTAAGGGTTCAGTGTTTGAGAGAGGCAAATGCTGCCCCTCTATGGCTAAGGGTTCAGTGTTTGAGAGAGGCAAATGCTGCCTCTCTATGGCTAAGGGTTCAGTGTTTGGGAGAGGCAAATGCTGCCTCTCTATGGCTAAGGGTTCAGTGTTTGAGAGAGGCAAATGCTGCCTCTCTATGGCTAAGGGTTCAGTGTTTGAGAGAGGCAAATGCTGCCTCTCTATGGCTAAGGGTTCAGTGTTTGAGAGAGGCAAATGCTGCCCCTCTATGGCTAAGGGTTCAGTGTTTGAGAGAGGCAAATGCTGCCTCTCTATGGCTGAGGGTCCAGTGTTTGAGAGAGGCAAATGCTGCCCCTCTATGGCTAAGGGTTCAGTGTTTGAGAGAGGCAAATGCTGCCTCTATGGCTAAGGGTTCAGTGTTTGGGAGAGGCAAATGCTGCCCCTCTATGGCTAAGGGTTCAGTGTTTGAGAGAGGCAAATGCTGCCTCTCTATGGCTGAGGGTTCAGTGTTTGAGAGAGGCAAATGCTGCCTCTCTATGGCTAAGGGTTCAGTGTTTGAGAGAGGCAAATGCTGCCCCTCTGTGGAGTGGAACTGGCTGTAGAGCACAACTTAGCCACAGAACAAAATGCCTGCACCTTGCTTTTCATGCTTCCTGAGATGGTCTATGCAGAGAAGTAGCAGCAATCATAGAATCAGAGAGATCAGAGCAGCCTAGAATCTAGGCTCCATGTTGTTCAAGCAAAGCCTGGCTGAGGCACTTAGTGCCATGGTCTGGTTGGTTGGGCAGGGCTGGGTGCTGGGTTGGGCTGGATGAGCTTGGAGCTCTCTTCCAACCTGCTTGGTTCTGTGATTCTGTTATTACTATGATGGGAGTCTCTGGTGTTGTCACCTGTCCAGTATTCCTGCCCTGCAATACTGTGTCCAGATTTGGGTTCCCCAGTTCAAGAGAGACAGGGAGCTGCTGGAGACAGTCCAGCAGAGAGCCATGAGGGTGACTGGGAGAGTTGAGCATCTCCCCTATGGAGAGAGACTGATAGCCCTGGGGCTGTTTAGTCTGGAGAAGAGAAGGCTGAGAGGGGATCTGAGCAATGGGGACACAGTCTCAAGTTGTGCCAGGGTAGGTATAGGCTGGATATTAGGAAGAAGTTCTTCACAGAGTGATTTCCCATTGGAATGGGCTGCCCAGGGAGGTGGTGGAGGCACCATCCCTGGAGGTCTTCAAGAAAAGACTGGATGAGGCACTTAGTGCCATGGTCTGGTTGACTGGATGGGGCTGGGTGCTAGGTTGGACTGGATGATCTTGGAGGTCTCTTCCAACCTGGTTGATTCTATGAATGTCTGTCAACAGCTGAGGGGTGGGGGTCAAGTGGAGGGGGCCAAGCCCTTTTGGGTGGTGCACAGCAATAAGCCAAGCAGCAATGGATACAAACTGGAACAGAGAAGGTTTCAGCTCAACAGGAGGAGAAACTTCTTTAGGGTGAGGGTGGCAGAGCCCTGGAGCAGGCTGCCCAGAGAGGTTGTGGAGTCTGGTTGGTTGGGCAGGGCTGGCTGCTAGGTTGGGCTGGATGAGCTTGGAGCTCTTTTCCAACCTGCTTGATTCTATGATTCTATGAAAAGGTTATCCTTGAGTCTCTTCAAGCTCTTAAGAAGTTGAACACTTTAATTTGTGGATGTGTTGTGTGATCCATATAAACTATGTGTCAGATGTCTCTGTAGCAAAAGGAGAGGGGAAGAGGAGGTCTGTTAGTTTTCCTGGGAATGCTTGTTAGAAGGTGTCCAGAGAAGGGCCATGAGGATGCTCAGAGGGCTGGAGCTGCTCTGCTGTGAGGAGGGACTGAGAGAGTTGGGGTTGTCTGGAGGAGAGAAGGCTCCAAGGAGATCTTACTGTGGCCTTCCAGGATCTGAGGAAAGCTGGAGAGGGATTTTTAGGGTGTCAAGTAGGACTGAGGGGAATGGATCCAAGATAGAGGAGGGAAGAGTTAGATGAGATAGATTAGACATTAGGAAGAAGTTCTTCAGCATGAGGGTGCTGAGACACTGGCACAGGTTGCCCATGGAGGTGATGGAAGCTTCATCCCTGGACATCTTTAAGGCCAGGCTGGATGTGGCTGTAAGCAACCTGATCTAGTGTGAGGTGTCCCTGCCCATGGCAGGGGGGTTGGAACTGGCTGAGCCTTCAGGTACCTTCTAACCCTGACAGTTTTGTGGTAGTGTTTGAAGGGTGGCTGAAAGTTTTGCCTCAGTCCATTCCCAGCTGCTGGTACCAAGGCAGAAAGAAGTTTTCAAGGTTTCCACAAAGTGAAAAATTGCAGCCTTGGAGACTCCCAAATTAGAAATGGCTTTTACAGTTATTGGAACTCAGAAATGTCAGCCCCCTTCTCCTTGCTCTCCTCCATCCCCAAAGGCCAATTTCCTCAGCTTGTACTCTTTGTGACTAAGCAAATGTATAGGATTTAGAGTCCCATCCCTGGAGGTGTTTAAGGCCAGGCTGGATGTGGCTCTGAGCAGCCTATCATAGAATCAGTCAAGGTTGGAAGGGAGCACAAGGATCAGCCAGTTCCAACCCCCCTGCCATGCCCAGGGACACCCTACCCTAGAGCAGGCTGCACACAGCCTCAGCCAGCCTGGCCTCAAACACCTCCAGCCATGGGGCCTCAACCACCTCCCTGGGCAACCCCTGCCAGGCTCTCACCACTCTCCTGCTCAACAACTTCCTCCTCATCTCCAGCCTCACTCTCCCCTCCTCCAGCTCTGCTCCATTCCCCCACTCCTGACACTCCCTCACAGCCTCAGAAGTCCCTCCCCAGCTTTTTTGGAGCCCCCTTCAGATGCTGGAAGGCCACAAGAAGGTCCCCTGGGAGCCTCCTCTGCTCCAGCCTGCACAGCCCCAACTCTTTCAGGCTGTGCTCACAGCAGAGCTGCTGCAGCCTCTCAGCATCCTCCTGGCCCTGCTCTGGACACTCTCCAGCATCTCCACAGCCCTCTTGTCCCAGGGGCTCCAGAGCTGGATGCAGCACTCCAGGTGGGGTCTCAGCAGAGCAGAGCAGAGGGGGAGAATCCCCTCCCTGGCCCTGCTGGCCACACTGCTGCTGCTGCAGCCCAGGCTCTGCTTGGCTTTCTGGGCTGCAAGTGCACACTGCTGGCTCCTGTTGAGCTTCTCCTCCAGCAGCACCCACAAGTCCCTCTCCTCAGGGCTGCTCTCCAGACACTCCCTGCCCAGCCTGCATTGGTGCTTGGCATTGCCTCCACCCAGCTGCAGGACCTTGCCCTTGCTCTTGTTGAACCTCCTGAGGTTGGCTTGTGCCCACCTCTGCAGCCTGTGCAGGTCCCTCTGGCTGGATCCTGCCCTCCAGCCTGGCTGCTGCACCACACAGCTTGGTGTGGGCAGCAAACTTGCTGAGGCTGCACTCAGTGCCTCTGCCCATGGCACCCACAGAGATGCTGAACAAACCTGATCTCGTGTGAGGTTTTGCTGCCCATGGCAGAGGGTTTGGAGCTGGCTGATCCTTGAGGTCCCTTGCAACCCTGACAGTTGTGTGTCTCTATAAAAGCACAGACACTACCAAAGGTAGGATAATCTCCTTTCCCTGGGCTCTCTCCTCCAGAAGCAATCTTGTTCCCTGCGCTGCTTTTCCCCTTGTTACCGAAGGGATGACGTCAATCAGAGATGGGTTTAGAGTCTAATTCCTTGTCACTGCAGCAGGATAATTTCTCCAGAACCTCTCCACCTATCTTCCTGGCACGAAATATCTCCATCAATTCAAGTCACTGCAAATTACAGCAGCACCAGTGACAAGTCTTAGGTCCTAAAGCCTCCCTTTTGCGTGCAGCTGTGCCGCGAGCGAGCAGCAAGCTGCGAGCTTGTGGCATTCAGCTGCACAGCTTCTTTAAGAGGGTTGTTTGCTTTCTTGAGAGGAGGGGGGAAAAAACAACCCCCAAAACCCAAGGCCAAATCCTTGCAAAATTAGAAACTCCCTAAGCTTGTTCTTTTCTGCTGTTTCATCTTGCAGGCTAACGTTGGCATTCTGCGCAGCAGATGTTGGCTAGGAGGGGGGAAATAA